>NC_091287.1:197963367-199428925 GCF_032444005.1 Ranitomeya imitator
CGGATCTCCATCCGTTACCTGTTGGTGGCAGCCACACAGGTTCCCGGATCCCTCTTCTCCACAGAGGTATCCCATATACAGCAGTTCTCACTGATCCCAATCAGCATTACTCACGGTTGTCAAGACCGTCCACTCTTCTGGCTCAGACCAGCCATCGCTGCAACATGTGCTCCTTGGATCGCTGCCCGCATTCGAAACACCAATTGTAGGGATTGTACACGCTCAGATGCTTAGGAGGTAACAGGAGGCACATTCTCTTCAGTGTTCAAGAGGGTTTATTGCTCCATAAACCACATAGCAGCATGAACAACAGGTAAACAGTCTTACGTTAGACAGATGAATCCTCAATGTCCATAGTAGAGCTCCGCTCTCTCTCAGACCTGTAGGCACACAGGCTGTGCTATGTCCAGCACGTAGGCTCTCCAGCCTAAATATGGTCTCTGTGTGCTTTTCAGGATGTCTGTCCCCACTTGGAACCGTCCAACACACAGGCCACTCTGCAGTGTCCAGCCAGGACACATGGAAGTCTGTCCACTCTTGCAGACTCCCAAACACACTCCATGTGCTACACACACACCTCTTTACATAGGTGTAACCACACCCAGGAACCCATCACATGATTAGACATGTGGTTCTGACATCACCACAGGTCCTGCAACAAACATAGATAGGCATGGTTATGCCCCTTACCCAGGGGTGAGGTATATGGGTAGCCAGACACTCCCATCTCTCATAGCTACCCGTAACCCGGACCCAAATATCCTAAACAATTTCTTATTGCTTTATGTGCATTACAGAAGACACTCCGGGTCACATCACAGCGACAAGCCTTCTCTGTGATACATACCTCCCGTCGACTATCCAACCTTTAGCCACGTTACAGCTGGTACCCCATATGTGGAGAGGAACCGTTTGTGCGCATGGCAGAACTCAGAAGTGATGGAGCGCCATTTGGAATGCAGACTTAGATGGATTGGTCTGCAGGCGTCACGTTGCATTTGCAAAGCCCCTGATGCACCTAAACAGTAGTTACCCCCCAAAAGTGATATCATTTTGGAAAGTAGACCCCCTAAGGAACTTATCTAGCTGTGTTTTGACAGCTTTGAACCCCCAAGTGTTTCACTACAGTTTATAATGCAGAGCCGTGAACATAAAAATTATTTTTTTTTCACAAAAATTATGTTTTAGCCCCCAGTTTTGTATTTTCCCAAGGGTAATAGGAGAAATTCGACCCCAAAAGTTGTTGTCCAATTTGTCCTGAGTACGCTGATACCCCATATGTGGGGGAATAACCACCGTTTAGGCGCATGGCAGAGCTCGGAAGGGAAGGAGCGCCATTTGGAATGCAGACTTAGATGGATTGGTCTGCAGGCATCACGTTGCATTTGCAGAGCCCCTGATGCACCTAAACAGTAGAAACCCCCCAGAAATGACACCATTTTGGAACGTAGGCACCGTAAGGAACTTATCTAGATGTGTTTTGACAGCTTTGAACCCCCAAGTGTTTCACTACAGTTTATAACGCAGTCGTGAAAATAAAAATTAATTTTTTTCCCACAAAAATGTTTTTTAGACTCCCAAAATTTTATTTTTCCAAGGGTAACAAGAGAAATTGGACCCCAATAATTATTGTCCAATTTGTACTGAGTATGCTGATACCCCATATGTTGGGGTAAACCCCTGTTTGGGCGCACGGGAGAGCTCGGAAGGGAAGGACCACTGTTTTACTTTTTCAACACAATTGGCTGGAATTGAGATTGTACGCCATGTCGCGTTTGGAGAGCCCTAATGTGCCTAAGCAGTGGAAACCCCCAATTCTAACTGAAACCCTAACCCCAACACACCCCTAACCCTAATCCCACATATAACCCTAACCACACCCCCAACCTTGACACACCCCTAACCCTAATCCCAACCGTAAATGTAACCCTAACTTTAGCCCCAACCCTAACTTTAGCCCCATCCCTAATCCTAACTTTAGCCCCAGCCCTAACTTTAGCCCCAACCCTAACTCTAACTTTAACCCTAACCCTAACTTTAGCCCCAACCCTAACCCTAGCCCCAACCCTAACCCCAACCCTAGCCCCAACCCTAGCCCCAACCCTAACCCCAACCCTAACCCTAATGGGAAAATGGAAATAAATACATTTTTTAAAAAAAAAAATTATGTTTCACTAACTAAGGGGGTGATGAAGGGGGGTTTGATTTACTTTTATAGCAGGTCCCACTAAAAGACGCTTTTTATTGCAAAAAAATATTTTTTGCGTTACCACATTTTGAGACCTATAATTTTTCCATATTTTGGTCCACAGAGTCATGTGAGGTTTTGTTTTTTGCGGGATGAGTTGACGTTTTTATTGGTAACATTTTCGGGCACGTGACATTTTTTGATCGCTTTTTATTCCGATTTTTGTGAGGCAGGATGACCAAAAACCAGCTATTTATGAATTTCTTTTGGGGGGGCGTTTATACCGTTCTGCGTTTGGTAAAATGGATAAAGCAGTTTTATTCTTCGGGTTAGTACGTTTACAGCGATACCTCAGTTATATCATTTTTTTTATGTTTTGGCGCTTTTTATACGATAAAAACTATTTTATAGAAAAAATAATTATTTTTGCATAGCTTTATTCTGAGGACTGTAACTTTTTTATTTTTTCGCTGATGCTCTATGGGTGGCTCGTTTTTTGCGGGTCAAGCTGACGTTTTCAGCGGTACCATGGTT
Source organism: Ranitomeya imitator (assembly GCF_032444005.1). Taxonomy (NCBI): domain Eukaryota; kingdom Metazoa; phylum Chordata; class Amphibia; order Anura; family Dendrobatidae; genus Ranitomeya; species Ranitomeya imitator. The sequence goes on from NC_091287.1 coordinate 197,966,090, forward strand.
ACTTATATCTGTCTTTTAAATCGCGTGTTATTCCACTTTTTGTTCGGCGGTATGATAATAAAGCGTTGCTTTTTGCCTCGTTATTTTTTATTTTATTTTTTTTTACGGTGTTCACTGAAGGAGTTAACTATTGGGACAGTTTTATGGGACGGGTCGTTACGGACGTGGCGATACTAAATATGTGTACTTTTATAGTTTTTTTTATTTAGATAAAGAAATGTATTTATGGGAACTATATATATATATATATATATATATATATAAAATATATATATATATATATTTTTTCTTTATTTAGGATTTTTTTTTTAATTTTTTTCTTTACACATCTAAAAAAAAAATTTTTAACTTTTTTTACTTTGTCCCAGGGGGGACATCACTGTATAGTGACAGATCGCTGATCTGACACTTTGCAGAGCACTGTGTCAGATCATCGATCTGGCGTGCCCTGCTGCTTGGTTACCAGAGCCTGCCCTGGACCCGGAAGTACTCCCTGCAGGACCCGGAAGTAGCCCCGTGGCCATTTTGGATCCAGAGCCTGCAGGGAGGAGATGCTCGATACAAGGTGAGCACATCGCCTTGTACCGATCATCTCAGGGAAGCCCGCAGGGAGCCCCCTCCATGCGCGATGCTTCCCTATGCCCCCGGAACACTGCGATCATGTTTGATCGCGATGTGTCGGGTGCGGTCCGTGACCGCTCCTGGCACATAGTGCGGATGTCAGCTGCGATAGTCAGCTGACACCCGGCAACGATCGGCCACGCTCCCCCCGTGAGCACGGCCGATCGCATATGACGTACTATCCCGTCACTGGGAATTAAGTCCCGGGTCACCTTGACGGGATAGTACGTCATATGGGATTAAGGGGTTAAGAAGATCGATGGCTTCGCTTAGATTACCAGTGTAATAAAGATGGCAAAATTGTGTGGTGTTTTATTTCATTAAAATAATTTCTTCTGCATGTGTGTTTTATTAACCCTTTATGAACTATAGGATTAGTAATGGTAGGAGTCTTACTGTATTGATGCCTCTCCATTACTAAGCCGGCTTAATGTCACCTTACAAAGGTGACATTGACCCCTTATTACCCCATATGCCATCACTACAGGGCAGTGGGAAGAGAGAGGCTATGATCCGGAATAGGCACATCTTACAGATGTGCCATTTCTGGGGTGGCTGGGAGCTGGTATTTGTAGCCAAGGAGGCAATATCAATGGTCCCTCTCTATGCTATGAATATCAGCCGGCAGCTGTCTGCGTAGCCTTTCTGGCTATATATTATAAGGGGACCCCATGTCACTTTTTGGGGGAGTCCCCTATTTTAATAGCCAGTAAAGGTTAAATATACAGCTGCAGGCTTATATTCATAGCCTGGGAAGCTCCATGGGTATTAACTCCTTCCCAGGCTACAAACATCGGTCCCCCAGTCGCTGGCTTTTCCTCTCTGGCACAGAAAATAGCGCGGGAGCCCATGCCATTTTTTTTTCAATTTTTTTTTTAGTTAAACAAATATTGCGTTTAAGGCTGGGGTCACACTTGTGAGAAACTCACACGAGTCTCCCACCTCAATACCCGACACTGCCGCCAGCACTCGGGACCGAAGCGATCAGCTGCACAGAAATACATGCAGCCGCACACTCCGGTCCCGGCTGCAGTGATGGGTATTGAAGTGCGAGACCCGTGCGAGTTTCTCGGAAGTGTGACCCCGGCCTAACGCAGATTTCGTGTGTGTGTCTTTATTTAAGGCCAGGATCACACATGCTAGAAACTCAGACATGTCTTGCATCTTAATCCAGCAATACAAGAAACGCAGATGCACTCATCAAGATGCAGTTTCAAGTGTCCTTTATTACAACACCAATCGGTACATTCTTCACGGCACGGGGGAGTAGAGGGTAACAGAGAAGAGTGCAGTAGACGAGACGACGGCCGTTTCGCGCTACACCAGAGCGCTTCTACGGGTCCATAGCCAAAAGGGAAGTGACGACAGGCTAAGTAGGTAAGTGAATACAAACTCCACCTGTGTCATCAACCCATCGGGCAATAAAAAAAGTGCACAGTATCATAAAAACAATTTAAAAACAACTGCATATTACTGACATATAGAAGATACATATATATACAATCCTGCAATCAATATGTGATGTTAGTATATAATGCCACAACTAAGGCATTGCTCATAACCAGTGACCGCAATGTCTATCTAAACAACGGGAGGAGAGAGTAACATCATAGACGATCCTACCGGCATTATATTCAAGAAACATATAAATAATATAGCGAATAATTTCAACAGAAAATTAGACAGAAAATTAGACAAAAAGAAAGCCACAAAAAGACGGAGGAAACGAAAAGAAACCATTCAATAACCATAGATCTACAAAAATACAGACATATCAATTCTGTCATTAAGGCCAGCTGGACCAGTCGCTTTTGTTCGTAGAATCCATTTTGCCTCCTGCCTTAAAAGTATCTTATGGAGATCACCACCCTGTACTGGTAAGACTATTTTCTCAATACCCGCAAAGGTTAAAACCTCCGGGTTACCATCATGGTTCTCTTTGATATGATCAATTAATCTCGGAACACCTTTGCCAGAGGTGACGGATTTAAAATGTTCTCTAAACCGCACATATAACCTTCGGATAGTCTTACCGATATAAAATCGCCTGCAGGGACAAAAAATTACATACACAACGAACTCCGTTTTGCAGGAAATAAATTGTCTCACCTGATGAGTCACGGGTCCGATATGTAGTGTCTGGCCCAATAGATGAAATCGACAATATTGACAATGTCCACACCGATGATTACCAATCGGAACGGCTCGCTCTAACCAATTGGATCTGTCTCTTGTGACTCGATTCTGTATTAGAGTATCTCTTATACGGATCCCCCGCCTATTAGAAACCAGCGGACCTCCTGTTGTTCTGCCAGTTAGCTCTCTATCCCTCTCCAGAACATGCCAGTGCTTGCGGAGGGTGGCTCTAATTTCCTTATCTAAGGGGCTATACTGAAAACAAAAAGAAAAACGCTGTAACGCTGAACCTGGCGATCTCTCTCTGGAACCAGACTGTTCAGTTTCTACCCGTTCCAATGCAGAGTCTAACAATTCCTCCGGATATCCTCTTTCACGGAGCCTGCCACAAAGCTCTCCTGACTGTCGTTTGAAGCCCTCCTGGGTATTATTTACTCGACATGTCCTCAGCAACTGGCTGTAAGGTAGGGACTTCTTGGTATGGTACGGGTGGAAGCTATTAAAATGTAAGATGGAATTCACCGCGGAGGACTTCCGAAAAATGGAAGTACAGACCTTCCCTTCTACCACCTCCACCCACACATCCAAGAATTCTAATGATGAACCCCCAAATTTGTGTGTGAAGGACATCCCCATCACATTACTGTTATTTAGATAGTCAACAAATAGCTGGAATTCCATTTCGGTGCCGTCCCATATCAGGAAAAGGTCAACCACATACCTCAACAGCAACTTAATATGCTTCAAAAAAATATTATTGGTGGAATAAATGTAATCTTCCTCAAATACAGCCATATACAAATTGGCGAAAGTACATGTAGCCGGGGTCCCCATGGCAGTCCCCGTAGTCTGCCTGTACCAAGCGTCTAAGAAAGTGAAAGCGTTATGGGTTAAAATAAAATCCAACCCACCGCACACAAACTTAATGCACGCCTGACTTTTATCCGTGGTACTCAAAATACGTCTGATGGTCTCTACACCCAAAGTTTGTGGTATGTTAGTGTACAAACTGACCACATCGATGGACGCCAGGGAGAACCCCGGCTGCCAAACAAAATCCTGAACATGAGTGAGGAAGGAATTCGTGTGCCTGATATAGGACGGCACAGCAGCAAGCAACGGGCGCAAAAGCCCGTCAATATATTGCGAGAGGGGCTCAGTAAGCGAACCGATCCCCGAAACAATAGGTCTCCCGGGGGGGAGCAGTAATGGATTTATGGATTTTCGGGAGATAATACCAGTGTGGTCTCATAGGGAAATTAGGAAGCAATCTTTCTGCCTTCCTCTGAGGGATCACCCCATTCTCTACGGCCCTCCTAAGAAACGTGCATAGCTCTCCTTTAAACCTCTGAGTAGGGTCACCCCGTAGCTTCATATAAACCGAAGTATCTGACAGTTGTCGATTAGCCTCAGCCATATATGACTCCCTCGGCAACAAGACCGTCCTGCCCCCTTTGTCAGCAGGGCGTATAATCGCATTGGTCCAACCAGCTATCTCTTTCAACGCTTTAGTTTCATTATTAGTCAAATTACGAGTAGCTTTTTTATATAATAACGCTTCCATATCTTTAAGGACCAGGGTTTCAAATAGATCGATCATGTTGCCGGGGAGACAGGAGGCATGTAAGTAGAGGGAACTCCTCCCAAGAAAGGGCCATGCACCTCAGGACTAGCAATCACATCATCAGATGTCACATTAGCGAGACTGAGCAGGCATTTAGCGTCCACCTGCAAGTCCGCCAAGGCTCCTCCTTGAACATTCACCATAAAACCCAGAGGTCCTACACTACAGGGGCGTTCTCCTTCTAGGACCTTAGGAACTGTAGAATTGCAATGAAAAAACTTATACAGATGCATTTTTCTCGCAGCTTTAAACAGATCCACCTGAAAAGAAACTAAATGAAAATCACTTGGAACACAATAATTTAAACCCTTAGCCAGCAAAGACAATTGATCAGGATTAAGACTGCGTTGTGTCAAATTCACCACGCAATCTTCAGGAGAAATAGTTAGAAGCGTTCCTGTCTCCATGAGACGAATTTCCTTTTGCGCTGCCATGTAGTGCCGGCGCTTGTGCTTGCCCCTCCGTGTTTTTCTCCTAAAGGGACAGGAGCGGTATGTTGAGTATCCAAGTGCATCTCTTCTGATGAACCTGCATTAGTGGTAGGACCTTTACTAAGACTGGAGTCAGATCCAGTCGTTAGGTAATCTCTCCCGCCCTGCTGGCTAGACCTTCTCTTATGATAGCGTTTTCTTTGCTTAAATCTATTGCTTTGAGAGTATGCAGACTGATTGTCTTTTGGCATCTTATTCCAGGAAAAAATATTACCAGAATCATAATCGCTTTTATCACGCAAAAATTTGTCTCTTTTACGCTGCTTCATTTCTGCTTGTATAAGAATCAGCTTCGAGTCCAATTTTTTGTTGAAGGCCGTCCACTGGCTATCCGTCAATCTGCTTTGTAACTCGGATTGGGCTTTCAAAATTTCTGTGTTGAGCAATTCATAGCTACGTATATTGGATTTTAACACCAATTCCAGTACGTCTTGGGAGCATTTGAGCATAATCTTCTCCCATTCGCTTTTAAAAGACGTGTCATTACTATGATGTGAGATGTCTTTCCATACCCGCAGACCTCTCGGGACTCTCTTGTTATCCACATATGATTGCAACGAATTATTCGTCCAAAAGAGTCTTACTTCCCTTTCGGAAAGATTAGTCAGTTTATGCTCTAAAGACCTAGTGCTTAAGGCAGGAGGCAAAATGGATTCTACGAACAAAAGCGACTGGTCCAGCTGGCCTTAATGACAGAATTGATATGTCTGTATTTTTGTAGATCTATGGTTATTGAATGGTTTCTTTTCGTTTCCTCCGTCTTTTTGTGGCTTTCTTTTTGTCTAATTTTCTGTCTAATTTTCTGTTGAAATTATTCGCTATATTATTTATATGTTTCTTGAATATAATGCCGGTAGGATCGTCTATGATGTTACTCTCTCCTCCCGTTGTTTAGATAGACATTGCGGTCACTGGTTATGAGCAATGCCTTAGTTGTGGCATTATATACTAACATCACATATTGATTGCAGGATTGTATATATATGTATCTTCTATATGTCAGTAATATGCAGTTGTTTTTAAATTGTTTTTATGATACTGTGCACTTTTTTTATTGCCCGACGGGTTGATGACACAGGTGGAGTTCGTATTCACTTACCTACTTAGCCTGTCGTCACTTCCCTTTTGGCTATGGACCCGTAGAAGCGCTCTGGTGTAGCGCGAAACGGCCGTCGTCTCGTCTACTGCACTCTTCTCTGTTACCCTCTACTCCCCCGTGCCGTGAAGAATGTACCGTTTGGTGTTGTAATAAAGGACACTTGAAACTGCATCTTGGTGAGTGAATCTGCGTTTCTTGTATTGCTGGATTTCTCTAGGACATTTTTCATGCAGATAGCACCTCCCTTTCTCTCTCAGACTGCTACACACATTATTTATGTGCCACTTTCTCTCGGAATTGAGGGCTGTGCTGCTCTTATTCTTCTTTTTGTGCTTCTTGCATCTTAATACCTGGCACTGCCGCCATCACTCGGGAGCGGAGTGTGCGGCTGCATAAAAATACATGCAGCCACACACTCCGCTCCCGAGTGCCGACGGCAGTACCGGGTATTAAGATGCGAGACTAGTCCAAGTTTCTCGCATGTGTGATCCTGGCCTAACTCTTTATCTACCATTTTATTATGTTTATTACTAAACATCATCTAGCTATCATCATCATCATCATCTAGCTATTTATTATCTACCTATTATCTATCTATCATTTATCTATTATATCTATCTATCTATCTATCTATCGTATCTATCATATATATTGATATATCTATCTATTATCCATCTATCAATATATCTATCTAGCTATCGATAGACATATCTATCGATAGATAGATATATCTACAGATAGATAATAGAAAGATAATAAGACAGATATATCGATAGATACGATAGATATGCAGCACCCCAGGTAAGCGGCTGCTGCACTGATGTTACCTTCCCTTCGGTTGTGGTCATGTCAAGCTTGGAGGCAATTAGATTTCTTCTATCAGGTAAGGCACTACATTCAACACATCTGAATCTAGGCCAGGAGGGGGAGCTCAGGACCCGGATTCAGGGGAGCTTCCCTTAGCTATAAGTTGCCTGGTCTGGAGGAGGAGTTAGCCAGTCTGAGGGAGACAGTGGAGGGAGACAGTTGGTCTGCAGGAGAGCAGAGAGACTTCTGGAGCTGACGCAGGGGCTGTACAGCGAAGTGGGAGCTGTGACCACCTGGGAAGAGTGAGAAGCAAATGGAGAGTTGAGTTGTGGAAGAGCTTAAAGGAAAGAAGCACAGGAGAGGAAAGGGCTCAGGAGGGGAACAGCGGAAGGACACACTCAGAGCCAGAGCGCAGAAACCGGGCACTGGGAGCCCGAGGTCACGTTGTTCTCCAGGACGCGCGACAGAACCGGAGGGCATAGGACTATATGTTATTTGCCCGTATTAAGTCTGAGATGAAGCACTAATCCAAAGAGCAGGGTCATCTAAGAGATCCTATAAACAGGCTCGAACTGCCTATCGTACAGACATCTGTCTTAGGACAGGAGAGAGGGGACTTTGCAACGAAGCTTCTAGCAGCAGGGACTCAGCCAGCTAAAGTAGGCTTATGGACCTCTCCTGGGAGAGGAATCTCCTACTGCCTCCAAGCCAGCCGGACCACAGCTATCCTGCACCTGGTACTCTAGACTGAGGACTTCTAATATCAGTAAACCAAGTAAAAGACTGCAAACTCTGTGTCCTCCACTTATTCGTCGGCATACACTCTCCTTGCGACACACCTTGGGAAGCCCTGGGGACCCCGCTTCACCTGTGGGAAGGGTTACTGTTATGATTAGGTAATTCAGTACCACAATGGACATAGAAGTCAGAGCACATACAGTGACCTGACAATAACCCAAAAACATAGAACGAGCTCTGAGACGTGGGAACTCTGCTGACCGCAATCCCTAATCCTCTCCAACCACATAAAAGGCAGCCGTGGATGCGCCTAACGCTCCCTATGCAACTCGGCACAGCCTGAGAAACTAGCTAGCCTGAAGATAGAAAATAAGCCTACCTTGCCTCAAAGAAATACCCCAAAGGAAAAGGCAGCCCCCCACATATAATGACTGTGAGTTAAGATGAAAAGACAAACGTAGAGATGAAATAGATTTAGCAAAGTAAGGCCTGACTTTCTGAACAGAGCGAGGATAGGAAAGGTAACTTTGCGGTCAACACAAAACCCTACAAACAACCACGCAAAGGGGGCAAAAAGACCCTCCGTACCGACTAACGGCACGGAGGTACACCCTCTGCGTCCCAGAGCTTCCAGCAAGCAAGAAAAACCAAATAAGCAAGCTGGACAGAAAAAACAGCAAACAAAAATAACAAAAGCGAAACTTAGCTATGCAGAGCAGCAGGCCACAGGAACGATCCAGGAGGAAGCAAGTCCAATACTAGAACATTGACTGGAGGCCAGGATCAAAGCACTAGGTGGAGTTAAATAGAGCAGCACCTAACGACTTCACCACATCACCTGAGGAAGGAAACTCAGAAGCCGCAGTACCACTCTCCTCCACCAACGGAAGCTCATAGAGAGAATCAGCCGAAGTACCACTTGTGACCACAGGAGGGAGCTCTGCCACAGAATTCACAACAGTACCCCCCCCCCCTTGAGGAGGGGTCACCGAACCCTCACCAGAGCCCCCAGGACGACCAGGATGAGCCATATGAAAGGCACGAACAAGATCGGGAGCATGGACATCAGAGGCAAAGACCCAGGAATTATCTTCCTGAGCATAACCCTTCCACTTAACCAGATACTGGAGTTTCCGTCTTGAAACACGAGAATCCAAAATCTTCTCCAGAATATACTCCAACTCCCCCTCCACCAAAACCGGGGCAGGAGGATCAACAGATGGAACCATAGGTGCCACGTATCTCCGCAACAATGACCTATGGAATACGTTATGGATGGAAAAAGAATCTGGAAGGGTCAAACGAAAAGACACAGGATTAAGAACCTCAGAAATCCTATACGGACCAATGAAACGAGGTTTAAACTTAGGAGAGGAAACCTTCATAGGAATATGACGAGAAGACAACCAAACCAAATCCCCAACACGAAGTCGGGGACCCACACAGCGTCTGCGATTAGCGAAACGTTGAGCCTTCTCCTGGGACAAGGTCAAATTGTCCTACATGAGTCCAAATCTGCTGCAACCTGTCCACCACAGTATCCACACCAGGACAGTCCGAAGACTCAACCTGCCCTGAAGAGAAACGAGGATGGCACCCAGAGTTGCAGAAAAACGGCGAAACCAAGGTAGCCGAGCTGGCCCGATTATTAAGGGCGTACTCAGCCAAAGGCAAAAAGGACACCCAGTCATCCTGATCAGCAGAAACAAAGCATCTCAGATATGTTTCCAAGGTCTGATTGGTTCGTTCGGTCTGGCCATTAGTCTGAGGATGGAAAGCCGAGGAAAAAGACAAGTCAATGCCCATCCTAGCACAAAAAGCTCGCCAAAACCTCGAAACAAACTGGGAACCTCTGTCAGAAACGATATTCTCTGGAATGCCATGCAAACGAACCACATGCTGGAAGAACAATGGCACCAAATCAGAGGAGGAAGGTAATTTAGACAAGGGTACCAAATGGACCATCTTAGAGAAGCGATCACAAACTACCCAAATGACTGACATTTTTTGAGAGACGGGAAGATCTGAAATAAAATCCATAGAGATATGTGTCCAAGGCCTCTTCGGGACCGGCAAGGGTAAAAGCAACCCACTGGCACGAGAACAGCAGGGCTTAGCCCGAGCACAAATCCCACAGGATTGCACAAAAGAACGCACATCCCGTGACAAAGATGGCCACCAAAAGGATCTAGCCACTAACTCTCTGGTACCAAAGATTCCAGGATGACCAGCCAACACCGAACAATGAACCTCAGAGATAACTTTATTCGTCCACCTATCAGGGACAAACAGTTTCTCCGCTGGGCAACGATCAGGTTTATTAGCCTGAAATTTTTGCAGCACCCGCCGCAAATCAGGGGAGATGGCAGACAGAATTACTCCCTCTTTGAGAATACCCGCCGCCTCAGATAAACCCGGAGAGTCTGGCACAAAACTCCTAGACAGGGCATCCGCCTTCACATTTTTAGAGCCCGGAAGGTACGAAACCACAAAGTCAAAATGGGCAAAAAACAGCGACCAACGAGCCTGTCTAGGATTCAACCGCTTGGCAGACTCGAGATAAGTCAAGTTCTTATGATCAGTCAAGACCACCACGCGATGCTTAGCTCCTTCAAGCCAATGACGCCACTCCTCGAATGCCCACTTCATGGCCAGCAATTCTCGATTGCCAACATCATAATTTCGCTCAGCAGGCGAAAACTTCCTGGAAAAGAAGGCGCATGGTTTCATCACCGAGCAATCAGAACTTCTCTGCGACAAAACAGCCCTCGCTCCAATCTCAGAAGCATCAACCTCGACCTGGAACGGAAGCGAAACATCTGGTTGACACAACACAGGGGCAGAAGAAAAACGACGCTTCAACTCTTGAAAAGCTTCCACAGCAGCAGAAGACCTATTGACCACATCAGCACCCTTCTTGGTCAAATCGGTCAATGGTTTAGCAATACTAGAAAAATTGTAGATGAAGCGACGATAAAAATTAGCAAAGCCCAGGAACTTTTGCAGACTTTTCAGAGATGTCGGCTGAGTCCAATCATGGATGGCCTGGACCTTAATAGGGTCCATCTCGATAGTAGAAGGGGAAAAAATGAACCCCAAAAATGAAACCTTCTGAACACCAAAGAGACACTTTGATCCCTTCACAAACAAAGAATTAGCACGCAGGACCTGAAACACCGTTCTGACCTGCTTCACATGAGACTCCCAATCATCCGAGAAGACCAAAATATCATCCAAGTATACAATCAGGAATTTATCCAGGTACTCTCGGAAGATGTCATGCATAAAGGACTGAAACACTGATGGAGCATTGGCAAGCCCGAATGGCATAACTAGGTACTCAAAATGGCCCTCGGGCGTATTAAATGCAGTTTTCCATTCATCGCCTCGCTTAATACGCACAAGATTATACGCACCACGAAGATCTATCTTGGTGAACCAACTAGCCCCCCTAATCCGAGCAAACAAATCAGATAACAGCAGCAAGGGGTACTTAAATTTAACCGTGATCTTATTTAGAAGGCGGTAATCTATACAAGGTCTCAGCGAACCATCCTTCTTGGCCACAAAAAAGAACCCCGCTCCCAATGGCGACGATGACGGGCGAATATGCCCCTTTTCCAAGGACTCCTTCACGTAACTCCGCATAGCGGCGTGCTCAGGCACAGATAAATTAAACAGTCGACCTTTTGGGAATTTACTACCAGGAATCAAATCGATAGCACAATCACAATCCCTATGCGGAGGTAGGGTATCGGACTTGGGCTCATCAAATACATCCCGGTAATCAGACAAGAACTCTGGGACCTCAGAAGGGGTGGATGACGAAATAGACAGAAATGGGACATCACCATGTACCCCCTGACAACCCAAGCTGGACACAGACATGGATTTCCAATCTAATACTGGATTATGGACTTGTAGCCATGGCAACCCCAACACGACCACATCATGCAGATTATGCAACACCAGAAAGCGAATAACCTCCTGATGTGCAGGAGCCATGCACATGGTCAGCTGGGTCCAGTACTGAGGCTTATTCTTGGCCAAAGGCGTAGCATCAATTCCTCTCAATGGAATAGGACACTGCAAGGGCTCCAAGAAAAACCCACAACGCCTAGCATACTCCAAGTCCATCAAATTCAGGGCAGCGCCTGAATCCACAAATGCCATGACAGAATATGATGACAAAGAGCAAATCAAGGTAATGGACAAAAGAAATTTTGACTGTACCGTACCAATGGTGGCAGACCTAGCGAACCGCTTAGTGCGCTTAGGACAATCAGAGATAGCATGAGTGGAATCACCACAGTAGAAACACAGCCCATTCTGACGTCTGTGTTCTTGCCGTTCAACTCTGGTCAAAGTCCTATCGCACTGCATAGGCTCAGGTTTATGCTCAGATAATACCGCCAAATGGTGCACAGATTTACGCTCCCGCAAGCGTCGACCGATCTGAATGGCCAAAGACATAGACTCATTCAGACCAGCAGGCATAGGAAATCTCACCATGACATCCTTAAGGGCTTCAGAGAGACCCTTTCTGAAAATAGCTGCGAGTGCACCTTCATTCCATTGAGTGAGTACGGACCACTTTCTAAATTTCTGACAATATACCTCTATCTCATCCTGACCCTGACACAGAGCTAGCAATTTTTTCTCTGCCTGATCCACCGAATTAGGTTCATCGTACAGCAATCCGAGCGCCAGGAAAAACGCATCAATATTACATTATGCAGGATCTCCTGGCGCAAGAGAAAATGCCCAGTCCTGAGGGTCGCCACGTAAAAAAGAAATAATGATCCTAACTTGTTGAACTGGGTCACCAGAGGAGCGAGGTTTCAAAGCCAGAAATAGTTTACAATTATTTTTGAAACTCAGAAATTTAGTTCTATCTCCAAAAAACAAATCAGGAATAGGAATTCTTGGTTCTAACACAGAATTCTGAACCACAAAGTCTTGAATATTTTGTACTCTTGCCGTGAGCTGATCCACACATGAAGACAGACCTTTAATGTCCATCGCTACACCTGTGTCCTGAACCACCCAAATGTCTAGGGGAAAAAAAAGGCAAAACACAGTGCAGAGAAAAAAAAATGGTCTCAGAACTTCTTTTTTCCCTCTATTGAGAATCATTAGTACTTTGGGCCTCCAGTACTGTTATGATTAGGTAATTCAGTACCACAATGGACATAGAAGTCAGAGCACATACAGTGACCTGACAATAACCCAAAAACATAGAACGAGCTCTGAGACGTGGGAACTCTGCTGACCGCAATCCCTAATCCTCTCCAACCACACTAAAGGCAGCCGTGGATTGCGCCTAACGCTCCCTATGCAACTCGGCACAGCCTGAGAAACTAGCTAGCCTGAAGATAGAAAATAAGCCTACCTTGCCTCAGAGAAATACCCCAAAGGAAAAGGCAGCCCCCCACATATAATGACTGTGAGTTAAGATGAAAAGACAAACGTAGAGATGAAATAGATTTAGCAAAGTGAGGCCCGACTTTCTGAACAGAGCGAGGATAGGAAAGGTAACTTTGCGGTCAACACAAAACCCTACAAACAACCACGCAAAGGGGGCAAAAAGACAGTCCGTACCGACTAACGGCACGGAGGTACACCCTCTGCGTCCCAGAGCTTCCAGCAAGCAAGAAAAACCAAATAAGCAAGCTGGACAGAAAAAACAGCAAACAAAAATAACAAAAGCGAAACTTAGCTATGCAGAGCAGCAGGCCACAGGAACGATCCAGGAGGAAGCAAGTCCAATACTAGAACATTGACTGGAGGCCAGGATCAAAGCACTAGGTGGAGTTAAATAGAGCAGCACCTAACGACTTCACCACATCACCTGAGGAAGGAAACTCAGAAGCCGCAGTACCCCTCACATCCACCAACGGAAGCTCATAGACAGAATCAGCTGAAGTACCACTTGTGACCACAGGAGGGAGCTCTGCCACAGAATTCACAACAGGTTACCACCATCTTGCTGCATAACATCACCCCAGAGGACCCCTTTAAGCTGCGTCGGTCCTTACTGATCGAACACCACAGGTGGTTTCATGAAGACAAACTCTATTCATAAAACCCCTAAAAGACTTTCCCCTTTAATTGGGCGCCCAGGACCACGGACCGGGTCGCAGCCACCGTGACATCCCCTTTGGGTTGACCGGACCTGGTACCAATAATCCCCATTGCCCTGGTGGGCGACTCAGATAGATATAGCTATAGATAGATAAAATAGATATAGCTATAGATAGATACAGTAGATCTATATACTATCTATCTACAGATGTATGTATAGATGTATCTACAGTATCTGTGTGCGTATTCTTCAATGGAGTATGTAAAAGAAGAGGTTGGACAAGGAAATTACATCACAATTCTTTTTTTTGTATATATTTAGCTTACAAAAACACACAATTCCGCATGAAAAAAACGCATTAAAAAACGCAGGAAAAGTGCATCAAAAATGCAGGTGACCTGCCAGTGGCCTCAGATGCAGATTTGGTGCAGATCTTACCTGTGACTGTGGAAACATATCCGGTGAGCTGTATTCAATTTTAAGTTCAGAGTGAACTGTGCAAATGAGACCCACTTCATTTTTTGCCTCAGACAACAGGAAAGCTAGAAATTATCCTGCACCTACAAAAATAGTAACTAAACAGGACAGCATGTACTACAGAGGATCTGTATTTCTCTGCTATATTTAACATATTTACAGTGTGACATATCTTCAATCACTATAAACATAAGGATGAATGACCTCAGGGAGATCAAAACATCCAACACCGCGGAGACACCATCACGTGTTTCTCAACGCAGTGATCCAGAACACTGCTCCCAACCCTTATGGGAAATATGCAAATGCAAGTAGAAAGCTGCGGAGACACCATCACGTGTTTCTTAACGCAAGCAATAAATAGCCAGGTCTTTCACCGGGAAGGAACAACCACAGGAAGGGCAGCATCCAAAAAGGAAAACCACCTATGCCAAAACATGGTATCCATCCACAGACAGCTGTTTCGGGGTATTTGCCCCTCATCAGTGTGGAGTAGGAAACTGGCTATTAGGAGCAGTGCCTAGTGAAAGGACTATAAACATAAGGATGAATGACCTCGGGGAGATCAAAACATCCAACACCGCGGAGACACCATCACGTGTTTCTCAATGCAGTGATCCAGAACACTGCTCCCATCCCATATGGGAAATATGCAAATGCATGTAGAAAAGCCACGGAGACACCATCACGTGTTTCTCAACGCAGTGATCCAGAACACTGCTCCCAACCCTTATGGGAAATATGCAAATGCATGTAGAAAAGCCGCGGAGACACCATCACGTGTTTCTCAACGCAGTGATCCAGAACACTGCTCCCAACCCTTATGGGAAATATGCAAATGCTGTAGAAAGCTGCGGAGACACCATCACGTGTTTCTTAACGCAAGCAATAAATAGCCAGGTCTTTCACCGGGAAGGAAAAACCACGGGAAGGGCAGCATCCAAAAAGGAAAACCACCTATGCCAAAACATGGTATCCATCCACAGACAGCTGTTTCAGGGTATTTGCCCCTCATCAGTGTGGAGTAGGAAACTGGCTATTAGGAGCAGCTTTTCTACATATCTTCAATCACTGTCTTATTTCAGTTAAAAGGAAAGGATTCTGTCAGCAGGTTTTATGATATATTCTGAAAGTAGCGAAATGAAGTGGCAGAAATCTTGATTCCAGTGATATCACTTATTAGGCTGTGTTTTGCTGCTTTAATAAAATCAGTGTTTTTGGTCTTGCTCCCAAGCAAAAGCACAGGCAAGAAACAGCTTGAAGCTGAAATACAGGTTGAAATAAAAGCTCTCCATGCGAAGATCCATCATGACACAGGATACAGTAGCAAGCTGTTAAAATTTCAGTAGCCCTAGGGTCTATATATAGAGATCCCATCATATACCTCCTCTCTAGTCCCATTGGTGGTGTCTGGTTATCTTGATTTTTCTCTTGTGAAATTTCTCTTCTTGCGCACAAAAACGCAAACTGAGGAAAAAACACATGTAAACGCATACAAACGCTGCGTTTTTTTAGCCGCATGCGTTAACGCATGCATCTAAAAAACGCTGCGTTTGTACGAGTTTACATGCATTTTTTCCTGCACTTGCAGATGCGTTTAAAACGCTGCAGATCAAAACGCAAGTGTGAAACCAGCCTTATTAGCAGGAGCTTATCACTAGAAGAATAGGTGTCTTGTGCCTTCCCTGCCCCCCACTACTTATTAGCAGCTTTCTGTTAATATAATGTATATACTTGAGTATAAGCCGAGATTTTCAGCCCACTTTTTTGGGCTGAAAGTCCCCCTCTCGGCTTATACTCGAGTCATACCCAGGGGTCGGCAGGTGAGGGGCAGCGGGGGCTGTCTAATTATACTTACCTACTCCTGGTGCGGTCCCTGCAGGTCCCTGGCTTCCCCGGCACCGGCAGCATCTTCCTGTACTGAGCGGTCACATGGTACCGCTCATTACAGTAATGAATATGCGGCTCCACCTCCCATCGTTTCGGCGCCGCTCCATCTTCAGCAGTGGCGCTCAGGTCAGAGGGCGCGGTGACATAGTTAGTGCGCGCCCTCAGCCTGAATGTCAGTGCTGAAGATGGAGCTGTGCCGGAACGATCAGCACATGAATATTGAAAGCGCCGGGGGCCTGAGCAACGGAGAGGTGAGTATGTGACTTTTTTTTTATCACAGCAAATGGGGCAAGTGTCTGTATGAAGCATCTATGGGGCCATAACGTTTGTGCAGCACTATAAGGGGCCATAACGTTTGTGCAGCATTATATGGGGCATAATGTTTGTGCAGCACTATATGGGGCCCATAATGTTTGTGCAGCACTATATGGGGCCATAACGTTTGTGCAGCATTATATGGGGCCATAATGTTTGTGCAGCACTATATGGGGCCATAATGTTTGTGCAGCACTATAAGGGGCCATAACGTTTGTGCAGCACTATATGGGGCAAGTGTCTGTATGGGGCCATAACCAATGTTTATGCAGCACTATATGGGACAAATATCTTTATGGAGCATCTTATGGGGCCATAATCAGCATTTGTGCAGCATTATATTGGGCAAATATGTCTATGGAGCATCTTATGGGGCCATTATTAACCTTTATGCAGGATTATATGGGGCATATTTTAATATGGAGCATCTTATGGGGCCATAACGAACTTCATGGAGCATTATATGGGGCTCATGATTCAACATGGATATTCAAAAACACTTAACCTACTGATGTCTCAATTAATTTTACTTTTATTGGTATCTATTTTTACTTTTGACATTTACCGGTAGCTGCTGCATTTCCCACCCTAGGTTTATACTCGAGTCATTAAGTTTTCCCAGTTTTTTTGTGGCAAAATTGGGGGGGTCGGCTAATACTCGGGTCGGCTTATACTCGAATATATACGGTACATTGCACACAGAAAGCTGGTGGTGTGAGAGGCGTTACACAAGGCTCAACATATCGAGCTCTGCTAGTTCTGCAGCAGGGACAACTGTCATTCTATCACAAATGCTGCACTCAGTATACATCGCTGAACATATTCTGTTTAACTAGTTTTTTCCCATATACAAGTGCTTCTCACTAAACTAGAATATCATCAAAAAGTTAATTTACTTCAGTTCTTCAATACAAATACAGGGAAGATATATATCCTGGTACCGTGTTAGTTAGTGGATAGAAAAATATTTAGAACTGAGAGTCCTCAGTGGCTGATACCTTTTAATGGCTAACTGAAAAGATGGTAACAAATTGCAAGCTTTCGACAATACTCAGGTCTCTTCATCAGGCATAGAATAGAAATTCTGAAAAATTGTGCATAAATATGTGATTCTTCAGAATTTCTATTAGTCTATGCCTGATGAAGATGCATGTAAAGTAAGCTGCGGAGACACCATCACGTGTTTCTCAACGCAAGCAATGGATAGCCAGGCCTTTCCCCGGGAAGGAACAACCACGGGAAGGGCAGCATCCAATAAAGGAAAACATCCAATAAAGGAAAACCACCTATGCCAAGCATGGTATCCATCCACAGACAGCTGTTTCGGGGTTTTTGCCCCTCATCAGTGTGGAGTAGGAAACTGGCTTTTAGGAGCAGTGCCTAGTAAAAGGCTGTGAAGGTACAGATGAATGACCTCGGGGAGACCAAAACATCCAACACCGCGGAGACACCATCACGTGTTTCTCAACGCAGTGATCCAGAACACTGCCCCCATCCCTTATGGGAAATATGCAAATGCATGTAAAGTAAGCTGTGGAGACACCATCACGTGTTTCTCAACGCAAGCAATGAATAGCCAGGCCTTTCCCCAGGAAGGAACAACCACGGGAAGGGCAGCATCCAATAAAGGAAAACATCCAATAAAGGAAAACCACCTATGCCAAGCATGGTATCCATCCACAGACAGCTGTTTCGGGGTTTTTGCCCCTCATCAGTGTGGAGTAGGAAACTGGCTATTAGGAGCAGTGCCTAGTAAAAGGCTGTGAAGGTACAGATGAATGACCTCGGGGAGACCAAAACATCCAACACCTCGGAGACACCATCACGTGTTTCTCAACGCAGTGATCCAGAACACTGCTCCCAACACTTATGGGAAATATGCAAATGCATGTAGAAAGCTGCGGAGACACCATCACGTGTTTCTTAACGCAAGCAATAAATAGCCAGGTCTTTCACCGGGAAGGAACAACCACGGGAAGGGCAGCATCCAAAAAGGAAAAAGGTAATTCATCTGCACCTTCACAGCCTTTTACTATGCACTGCTCCTAATAGCCAGTTTCCCACTCCACACTGATGAGGGGCAAAAACCCCGAAACAGCTGACTGTGAATGGATACCATGCTTGGCATAGGTGGTTTTCCTTCATAGGATGCTGCCCTTCCCGTGGTTGTTCCTTCCCGGGGAAAGGCCTGGTTATTCATTGCTTGCATTGAGAAACACATGATGGTGTCTCCGCAGCTTACTTTACATGCATTTGCATATTTCCCATAATGGATGGGGGCAGTGTTGTGGATCACTGTGTTGAGAAACACGTGATGGTGTCTCCGCGGTGTTGGATGTTTTGGTCTCCCCGAGGTCATTCATCTGTACCTTCACAGCCTTTTACTAGGCACTGCTCCTAATAGCCAGTTTCCTACTCCACACTGATGAGGGGCAAAAACTCCGAAACAGCTGTCTGTGGATGGATACCATGCTTGGCATAGGTGGTTTTCCTTTATTGGATGTTTTCCTTTATTGGATGCTGCCCTTCCTGTGGTTGTTCCTTCCCGGGGAAAGGCCTGGCTATTCATTGCTTGCGTTGAGAAACACGTGATGGTGTCTCCGCAGCTTACTTTACATGCATTTGCATATTTCCCATAAGGGATGGGGGCAGTGTTCTGGATCACTGCGTTGAGAAACACGTGATGGTGTCTCCGCGGTGTTGGATGTTTTGGTCTCCCCGAGGTCATTCATCTGAACCTTCATATGCCTGATGAAGAGACCTGAGTAGTCTCGAAAGCTTGCAATTTGTTACCATCTTTTCAGTTAGCCATTAAAAGGTATCAACCACTGAGGACTCTCAATTCTAAATATTTTTCAATACAAATAGTGAAACTCATATTATATAGAATAGTTACAGAGTGATCTATTTCAACTGTTTATTTCTGTTAATGTTGATGATTATGTATTACAGCCAATGAAAACCCAAAGGTCATTATCTTAGTAAATTAGAATAATTAACAAAAACACCTGCAAAGGTTCCTAAGCATTTAATAAGGATCTTTGTCTGTTTCAGTGGGCTCCACAATCATGTGGAATACTGCTGACTTGACAGATATCCAGAAGGCTGTCATTGACACACTCCACAAGTAGGGTAAGCCACAAAGGGTCATTGATAAAGAAGCTCGCTGTTCACAGAGTGCTGTATCCAAGCAAATTAATGGAAAGTTGAGTGGAAGGAAAAAGTGTGGTAGGAAAAGGTGCACAACCAACCAGGATAACCACAACCTTGAAAGGATTGCTAAGAAAAAGTCATTCAAAAATTTGGGGGTGATTCACAAGTGGTGAACTGCTTTTGGAGTCATTGCTTCAAGAGCCACCATACAAAGGATAGGAAATGGGCTACAAGTGTCGCATTCCTTGTGTCAAACCACTCGTGACCAAAACACAATGTCAGAAGTGTCTTACCTGGGCCAAGGAGAAAAAGAACTGGACTTTTTCTCAGTGGTTCAAGGTGTTGTTTTCACATGAAAGTACATTTTTAATTTCATTTGGAAATCAAGGTCCCAGAGTCTAGAGGAAGAGTGGAGAGGTACACAATCCAAGCTGCTTGAGGTCTAGTGTGGAGTTTCCACAATTAGTGATGGTTTGATGAGCCATGTCATCTGCTGGTGTAGGTCCACTGTGTTTTATCAAAACCAAAGTAAGCACAGCCGACTACATGGAAATTTTAGGGCACTTCATGCTTCCCTCTGCCGACAAGCATTTTGGAGATGGAAATTTAATTCTCCAGCAGGACTTGGCACCTGTCCACACTGCTAAAAGTACCAATTCCTGGTTTCAAAACAACAGTATCACTGTGATTGATTGGCCAGCAAACTTGCCTGAACTTAACCCCATAGAGAATCTATGGGATATTGTCAAGAGGAAGCTGATATGTAATGAGAAGAGACAAGGCGCACAACTATAATCTAAATAAGGGGGAGGTGCCAAAAGGCCGGTAGTATGGGATAATATGAACAAAGAAAAAGAACAAGGCACTACCGTAAAGCCCGCACACTACACCACAGAATTATAACAAAATATCAAATTTTATTGGGTACACCATAACAGCAGAAAAACATTAAAACACAAGTAAAAGCAAAACAACAGCACCCCACTCATGGACCCCCTTTGTTTTGAGATACATCCATATAATACACAGTATAGTGGAGTAATGGAAAGACATATATAATAACAAAAATACAAATATAAATAAACAATGATCATAACATATCCCACCATTAATGTATAAAGCAATACAGATGCCCCTGAAATAGGAAGAACCCCCTGTAAAAAACCCTAAATATACGTAAAGTCCGCCAAAACCAAACAATTGCTTTAATGGAACTAATGGGACAACCGAATATATGCCAATAATACAGTGGCCACAAGAAGCTAGTGTAGATCCTACAGGGTCATCAAGGATGCAAGAGATCCTACAGGGTCATCAAGGATGCAAGAAAACCTCAAATAGATTATATAAAAGATGCCAAAGCCCAAAAGAGGTAAATAGAAGGGTGTCCCAGATAGTTAAATGTGGATCATAACCACATCATGTGTGAGGATATGATGGAGCAAAGCAAAGATGCAAGAAGCAGAATCATGAACTTGCCAGGGGGAGAAGGAGGATACCAACCAAAAGGGGAGCCACAGATGGAAACCAGAGCGGGGTGCGACCTAACACGTATCGCCGTAACCCGTACGGCTTCGTCAGGGGTGTGGTGTAGTGTGCGGGCTTTACGGTAGTGCCTTGTTCTTTTTCTTTGTTCATAAGAGGAAGCTGATAGACACCAGACCCAACAATGCAGAGGAGCTGAAGGTTGCTATCAAAGCAACCTGGGCTTCCATAACACCTCAGCAGTGCCACAGGCTGATCGCCTCCATGCCACACCACATTGATGCAGTAATTGATGCAAAAGGAGCCCCGACCAAGTATTGAGTGCATTTCCTGAACATACATTTCAGTAAGCCAACATTTCGGATTTTAAAATAATTTTTCAAGCTGGTATTATAAAGTATTCTAGTTTTCTGAGATTGTATTAAAGTACTGAAATAAATTAACTTTTTGATGATGTTCTAATTTTGTGAGAAGCACCTGTACTTATACAGTAGGCAAGATGGTGAGCCATTATGGGGAAGGTGCCTGTCTGTAAAGCGCTGTGCAATTAATAGTGCTTTATAAGCGAGTAAAATAAATTAATTAATAAGGGACCTAGCCCCTATAAATATGATTCATATAGTAAAGATTCGAGTAGTTTAGCTGCCATAAAAAATCTATTTATTTTGCATTGAAATGTGAGTGGACTGTGCAATGCTACACCTCCTCTTTTTGCATTCTGAGCATTAAATCAATCAGCAGCTCTGCACACACAGAAGCCACGTTACCATAAGAGCCATTGCAAACTATCATCACTGGCCACTGTCTGCAGCAGACTCTGTCTAAGGCCGGTTTCACATTTGCGGTTGTGTCCGCAGTGTTTCATCCGCAATAATCCGCATGTGTTGTGTATTCCTATGTTTAACATTAGGAATGCAAGGGTCTGCTTTTGATTGCGTTTTGCCGCGTTTGACGACACATGCGTCGTTTCGTCGTCTGCGGTTTGGCACGGTAAACGCTACATGTAGTAATTTTGGAGGCGTTAATTTGCAGCCTAGAAACATATGCAGGTTGTTAGCGGTACAAATGCATCAAAAAAACTCATTGCTGTCTATGTGAACGCATGCGGCCGCAAGCACATGCGTTTGCTTGCGTTCATTAATGCATGCGTTGCACCAGAGAAAAACATGTCTAGACACTGATAAGCCACCCCCCACTTACAAGGTGATAAAGGGAGGGAGTGGACAGTTGCAGGTCACTATGCAGCAGACTGAGAACCAGACCAGACGAAAGCATCTTGGAGGAAACAAGACTGAACAATGTGAGTATATCCTAGCCAATGCCTTTATTTTCTATGCTCTGTCTCTACATGTCCTAATTTCTTCCATTTCTTTCTTTATGCATGCATCAGAATGTCTTCTTCTGATGAGGAGCAACGTCCTGGGCCTTCTGAAGTCGAACATGTCAGTGAAGTGAGTACTCACCTCGTCAGATTGGTAAGTATTCACTGTCACATCTACACATATGACAATTTTTTTTTTCATTTCTTTAGAGCACTTCTACTACTGCGGCAGAGGCTGGGCAGGAGCAGCGGAGTCATGGTCGGGTGGCAAGGCGGCAGCGTGTATGTATACAAGGCTGACTGTTTACTGTATCCTCACTTTAGTATTCTTGAATCTTCCTTTCTTTACTTTCCTCTTTCTTTACATTTTTCTTCTGGATTCCGTTTGTATCTTGAATTTCCTTATTCATGCCATTTCTCATCCTCTGTTTTCTTTCTTTTCCTTATGTTAATGTATCCAACATTAATGTCTTTATTTAATTTATAGGTTCCAGAATGGGATGAAGACCTCATAGAAAATGACCTCCTCATCTCCCTGGTCCAGGAGTGAGTCCTGTTGTGGGACACCCGGGTTCCACAGCACTCGGACAATGTGACGATCCGACGCCTATGGAATGAGGTGGCCAAAGCGATATGGGATGGCTGGAACAACGCCCTTACTCGGGTCCGAAGTGCAATTTGCAAGTATTGCAATGCAGTGAAATGGCAGAGACCTTGGCAGTGCTCACACAACTGTGTGTGATGAGAGAAACTCTCAGGTGTTTCTCTCATCACACACAGTTGTGTGAGCATGGCCAAAAGTACATTGTGTAACCATAATTTTTTGTTTTTTCAACAGTGCAGAAAGTCAAAACACGTTGGCGTTCGATGAAGGACCGCTTCAACAAGGACCTGCGTCAAGAGAGTTCCCAGTGGTTCAGGAGCAAGGACCCGAACGTACAAATACCATCGCGTTCTGGCATTTTTAAGACCGCTCCTTGCATAGAGAATGTAAGTATTTCTCCCGTGCATTAGGTTGTGTTGTATTGCCATAATCTGTATGTTTCTATTCCACAGTATTTGGCGTCTGGTTAATTTTTGGTATTCATTTTTTTTTCCTTTTTTCACAGCACATGGAGCAGCACTGTTGGCCCAGGTTCTGGAGCCGTCCTTCATTTGACAGTCACGGACCCCTCCCAGCCATCCTGCAGCGCTGCAGCAAGTGGGCCTGCCACACTACCTGGAGACCAGGAAGCTGGTCCATGAGGTGTTCCCCTTTCCCAGTCCTCTGCCCCTTTTTGGGGGGGCTCCTCCCGGCAGCAGCAGAGGGCATCGGAGAGGTCCCTCATGCCTGAGTTTTTGCACTTGAGCTCGGTTTTTCACGAAGGACTCAAGGCTTTGGGTGACCGAATGGATGTTTCACATAGCCTCTTGAATGCACGTATCCAGGAGGTCACCAAAAGCCTTGACCAAGCAAAACCCGACCTCCAGAGGCCAGCAAATCACTTTTTTAACCAAATTGAGCAGGGCATGTCGGAACACCTTACTCCTGATCTCCAGCTTAGTGTCATGCAGGCCTGCAATGCTGCTTATGTGCAGGCTATGCAGCAGATATTCAGCAGACAGTAGCGGCATATCCACTTGTGCCTTCACTGTCACGATTAACTTTAATGCCGACCTCTGCTGCATACCACTGCACGGCCACCTCTATTCCTAGCACTGCCGGACACCAGTACAGCACCACCACCATGCCGACTGCTGTAGAACAGCCCACCACCACCACCATGACAACCGCTGCTCCTGCTTGGACCTCCTCCACTGACAACACAATGCAGCAGCAGGACCCTGGCATGGCCTTCCGTACCGCCACCACCACGATGCAGCAGCAGGACCCTGGCATAGCCTTCCGTACCGCCACCACCACGATGCAGCAGCAGGACCCTGGCATGGCCTTCCGTACCGCCACCACCACGATGCAGCAGGACTCTGGCATGGCCTTCCGCTCTATGAGCACTATGGACTCTGGCATGGCTGCACGCGCTACGAGCATTATGGACTCTGGCATGGCTGCACACTCTATGAGCACTATGGACTCTGGCATGGCTGCATGCTCTACGAGCACTATGGACTCTGGCAAAGTGCAGCCGGACCCTGACAGGTCATCAACCACGACCATGCCACGACGTATGAGCCCACAGAGGCTTCCCAGAAACCGGCGATCCCAAAAATAAAAAATAGCAGACTATTAGTATTCCGCCCCCCTCACCTCCCAGTGTGTCTGTAATGTCAGGTTTGTCTCACCCTTCCAGTGCGTCTCAGGCCTCTCATGTGTCAAGCCCTATCCCCGAACTACCAGACCCCATAAGGTTCATTGTCCTTTCTCCTGCCACCCCTGCGTCGTCCACACTCAGCCAGGCATCACAGCTTCACACCCCCCGTTTCCATAACTCTACCCCAAGCAGGCGCAGTTAAATAAAAAGTTTGTATATAACAAAATAAATAATATTCTTTTTTGCCCCCAATTATATGTGGTTTAATTGTGTATTTTGCCGCCGTCAACACACACCGTGCACCGAACACTTAATTTTTTGGCCACATAGCTCCAGTAGTTAGCAAGTAAAAGACTGCAGCTTTGTGTGTCTTTAGTATAGAGATATGAGGTGGGCCACTAAATTAATACTTGTAATATCTCCATAATCTCTTCTTTCTGCTTAGTCTGTGACTAGTGTTGCAGACTGAAGAGAAAATGGCGGAAATACAATGCAGAACTATACTCAACAGGTCAGGTGTCCAAAAACTCATTAGTTAGGACACCTGACCTGGTGAGTAGAGAACTGCCTTGTATGACCTCCATTTTCTCTTCTGTGTACGTAATCTATTTGAAACAAAGTGAAGGGACGATGGCGGTCATACACGTCATATCTATTTGTCACCTGGATATGTGTTAAAAATAGTGAATTCATGAGGCTGTTATATGTGCATCATGAATTTATTATTTCTGACACCTGACTTGATGAGTATAGATCTGTTTTGTATGACAGCCATTGTCTATTCAGTCTGTGTCCAATAGATACTGCAGAACAGAATCAGGACGCAATGACGTCAATAACCTTACCACTAAAACAACATGGCTGCCGTCACACTAGCAGTATGTGGTCAGTATTTTATATCAGTATTTGTAAGCCAAAACAAGGAGTGGAAAAATTAGAGGAAAATTGTAATATTAACATATATAGCACCTCAGCCTTTATCACCCACTCCTGGCTTTGGATTACAAATACGAATAATAATTATAATACTAACAATAATTTTATTTATATAGCGCCAACATATTCCGCAGCGCTTTACAAATTATAGAGCGGACTTATACAGACAATAGACATTACAGCATAACAGAAATCACAGTTCAAAATAGATACCAAGAGGAATGAGGGCCCTGCTCGCAAGCTTATAAACTATGAGGAAAAGGGGAGACTCGAGAGGTGGATGGTAACAATTGCTTTAGTTATTCGGACCAGCCATAGTGTAAGGCTCAGGTGTTCATGTAAAGCTGCATAAACCAGTTAACTGCCTAAGGCTGGATTCACACTTGCGTTTTGATCTGCAGCGTTTTAAACGCATCCGCAAGTGCAGGAAAAAAACGCATGTAAACGTGTACAAACGCAGTGTTTTTTGGACGCATGCGTTAACGCATGCAGCTAAAAAACGCAGCGTTTGTACGTGTTTACATGCGTTTTTTCCTGCGTTTGCGTTTTTGGTGCGCAAGAAGAGAAATTTCACAAGAGAAAAATCAAGATAATCAGACACCACCAATGGGACTAGAGAGGGCGTATATGATGGGATCTCTATATATAGACCCTAGGGCCACTGAAATTTTAACAGCTTGCTACTGTATCCTGTGTCATGATGGATCTTCGCATGGAGAGCTTTTATTTCAACCTGGATTTCAGCTTCAAGCTGTTTCTTGCCTGTGCTTTTGCTTGGGAGCAAGACCGAAATCGCGAAAAATGGAGAAGGAGACAACGTAGGCGTTTTTGGAGGCACCCCATTATTGAACTGCATGAGAGCCGTGGAGCCTATCACACGCTCTATGCCGATCCGAATGCCAACCCAGAGAAATTCCAGGAGTACACGAGAATGTCGCAAGAATCGTTCCAGGATTTGCTTTCTCGTGTCCAAGGAGCCATACGGCGACAGGACACCCAGCTCCGTAGAGCGATTCCACCCGAGGAACGTCTGCTGGTGACATTAAGGTACGTTTAAAATCTAAACCAATGACAGTCCAAATTTAGGTTATTTTGACATATATTTTTTGTGTATTTTCCTCTTTTTTTTTGTAACCAAACCATAAAAAGAATAGATTGTAATGTTGTTTTTTGTTTGTGTTTTGTTCTAGATTTCTTGCCACAGGGGAGAGTTTATCATCCCTCCACTTCCAGTACCAGCTTGGAATATCCACCCTGTCCGGAATAGTTGCGGACACCTGTCGGGCTTTGTGGAATGTACTCCGTGATGAGTTTATACCCCTACCCACCGCGGACATGTGGCGTGAAATTGCAGAAAAATTCTGGAATGTGTGTGATTTCCCCAACTGTTTAGGAGCGGTGGATGGAAAGCACATCCGCATTATCAAACCTGCCAGAACCGGATCGGAGTTTTTCAACTATAAAAAATATTTTTCTGTAGTGTTCATGGCAATAGCTGATGCGGACTGTCGCTTCATCGCCGTGGACATTGGAGCCTTTGGCCGTGGCAACGATACCCAGACTTTCAAGAGCTCGGATATCGGCCGGCGTGTGTATGGAAAAAATTTCAATTTTCACCCTCCACAGCCTCTCCCCAACACTCAAGGTCCACCGCTGCCATTTGTTATGGTTGGGGATGAGGCCTTCCAGATGTGTGAAAATCTACTGAAGCCCTATTCAAGTCGGGACTTGAACCACACTAGAAGGATCTTTAACTACAGACTGACCAGGGCCCGAAGAACAGTAGAGTGTACCTTTGGCATTCTGGTCGCTAAATGGCGCATTCTTGCAGCAGCCATAAATCTAAAAGTGGAAACAGTTGACGAGGTGGTCAAAGCCTGTGTGGCTCTCCACAATTACATAATGACTAAGGAGCGAACCAACATTGAACTGGATGAACCA
This sequence comes from Ranitomeya imitator, assembly GCF_032444005.1. NCBI lineage: Eukaryota > Metazoa > Chordata > Amphibia > Anura > Dendrobatidae > Ranitomeya > Ranitomeya imitator. The sequence goes on from NC_091287.1 coordinate 197,993,458, forward strand.
GTTGCACACCCACTGCCTGATTTCCAGCATCACCCACTGCGGTCAACTGCAGCCATTGGTCTCATGCGGGACCAATTTGCTGCCTTTTTTGATTCAGATATTGGCCGGGTGTCATGGCAGGACAATGTTGTGTAAATGTCCTGTTGTATCTCTATCTGTACCAGTAATTTTCTACAATGAAAATAATATTTCACATTAAACTTTAGTGTTGGTTGTGTTGACCGTGTCTCCTATCTGTTTCCTCTCTAAACCAAGGTTGTACAAAACCTGGCAGTATTTGATCGGTATTTAATATCATTTTTTGTAATCCAAAACTAGGAGTGGGCGATACAAGCAGAGGTGCTAGTTATTATGTTATCATAATTTACCTATAATTGTTCCACTCCTTGTTTTGGTTTAGAAATACTGTTATAAAACACTGGCCACATACTGCTAATAATGGCAGCCATGTTGCTTTATTGGTAAGCTTGTTGACGTCATTGCGTCATGATTGTCTTCTCATGTATCCATTGGACACAAACTGAAGAGACAATCACTGTCACTGTTATCTATACTCATCAAATCAGGTGTCAGAAATAATGAATTCATGATAAACATATACAGGCTCATGAATTCACTATTTCTGACACATGGGCAGGTGAGCATAGATATGTAGCGTGTGACAACCATTGTGCCCTTAATTTGTGTGTAATAGATTATCTAGTTATCTACTCAACAGGTCAGGTGTCATAACTAATGAGTTTTTTTACATCTGACCTGTTCAGTAGAGGACTGGACTGTATTTCCACCATTTTCTCTTCATACTGCCACACTTGGCATAGACAAAAAGAGAATATGGAGATACATGTTATATTTTTTGGCCCACCTCATATCTGTATACTAAAGACACACATATAGCTGCAGTCTTGTATTTTAACTACTGGAGATATGATGTGGCCCAAAAAGTAAGTGTGTGGCGACGTTTCTTGGCGCACGATGTGTGTTGCCGGCGGCGATAGATACAATAAACCAAACATAATTGTGGCAAATCAAACTTTTTTTTATTTTGTTAACAACTGAAAAAATTTATTTTTTACTGCGTCGGCTTGGGGCAGAGTGATGTAAATGGGGGGTGTGAAGAACTGAGGCCTGGCTAACCGTGGACGACGCAGAGGTGGCAGGAGAAGGGGCAATGAAACTAGAAGGGTCTGGAAGTTCGGGGATGGGGCTTGACACGAGAGGCTTGAGACGCACTGGAAGGGTTAGACAAAACTGACAATACAGACACATCGGTAGGTGAAGGGGGAGGAATACTTAAGAGTTTTTTGTTTTTGTTTTTTCTGAGTTTTTTTGGGGGGTTGCCTGGTAGGGGGACGTCTTGGTGGGCTCATATGCCGTAGAGTGGTGGCGGGCGACCCGTCAGGGTCCGGCTGCACTGTCTCACAGTCCATAGCGCTTGTCGAGCGAACGGCCATGCCAGGGTCCTGCTGCGTCGTTGCGGAGGGGTACATAAAGCCATGCCAGGGTCCTGCTGCGCCATGGTGGTGGCGGTCCGGAAAGCCCTGCCAGGGTCTTGCTGCATCGTGGTGGGGCCGGTCCGTAAAGGCATGCCAGGGTCCTGCTGCATCGTGGTGGGGGCAGTCCTGAAAGCCATGCCAGGGTCCTGCGGCATCGTGGTGGGGCCAGTCCGAAAAGCCACGCCAGGGTCCTGCTGCATTGTGGTGGGGGTGGTCCTGAAAGCCATGCCAGGGTCCTGCGGCATCGTGGTGGGGCCGGTCCGAAAAGCCAAACCAGGGTCCTGCTGCATCGTGGTGTCAGTGGAGGAGGTCCAAGCCGGAGCAGCGGTTGTCACGGTGGTGGCGGTGGGATGTCCAACTGCACTCATCATGGTGTTGGCGCTGTTGTGGAGTCCGCCTGTGGAAGGAATTGAGGTGGCCGTGCAGTGGTATGCAGCAAAGGTCGGCATTGAGGTTAATCGTGACAGCACAGTTGGATATGCCGCCACTGTCTGCTGTAAATACCGACTCTGCTGCATAGCCTGCACAAAAGCAGCATTGTAGGCCTGCATCACACTGAGCTGGAGATCAGGGGTAAGGTGTTCCGACATGCCCTGCTCAATTTGGTTAAAAAAATGATGAGCTGGCATCTGGAGGTCGGCTTTCACTTGATCAAGGCTTTTGGTGACCTCCTGGATACGGGCATTCAAGAGGTTATGAGAAACATCCATTCGGTCACCTAAAGCCTTGATTGCTTCGTGTAAAACCGAGCTCAAGTGCAAAAACTCGGGCATGAGTGACCTGTCCGAAGCCCTCTGTCACTGCCGGGATGAGCCCAAAAAAAGGGGGCAGTGGAAGAGGACTGCGAAAGGGGAAGACCTGGTGGGCCAGCTCCCTTAGTGTGGAAGGCCCACCTGCTGCTGCGCTGCTGGATGGCTGGGACGGGTCCGTGGCTGCCGGATGAAGGACCGCTCCAGAACCTGGGCCGACAGTCGTGCTGTGAAAAAAGGAAACAGAAAATTAATACCAAAAAATAACCAGACGCTAAATCCTGTGGAATTTTAAAATACAGATTATGTCAATACAATACAACCGAAAGCATGTGACAAAAACTTACGTTCTCTGGACAAGGACCGGTCTTAAAAATGTACGTTCGGATCCTTGCTCCTGAACCACTGGCAGCACGACTCTTGGCGCACGTCCTTGTTGAAGCGGTCCTTCATCGAACACCAACGTGTTTTTACTTTGTCCACTGTTAAAAAAAACACATTATGGTCAGGAAATGGACTTTTTGCCGTGCACAGACAACTGTGTGTGATGAGAGAAACTCCGGAGAGTTTCTTTCATCACACACAGTCAAGAGAGCACGGCCAAGGTCTCTGCTGCTTCACACTGCAGTGCAATACTTACTAAATGCACTACGGACCCGTGGCGGGGCGTTGTCCCAGCCATCCCACATCGCTTGGGCCACCTCATTCCATAAACGGCGGAGCATGCTGTTCATCGAATGCAGTGGATCCCGGCTGTCCCACAACGGAACTCGCTCCTGGACCAGTGTGATTAGGAGGTTGTTGTCGATCAGGTCATCGTCCCGCTGTGAAACCTAAAAATTAAAGAAAGTCATTAAAGTTTGCTCAATTACATAAGGAAAAGAAAGAGAACAGATGATGAGAAATGGCATGAATATGAAAGTCAACATACAAAAGGATTCCAGAAGAAAAAATTAAAGAAATACGAGTGGTAAAAAAGGAAGATTCAAGAATATTACAATGAGGACAGTCAGCCTTGTATACGTACCCGCTGCCGTCTTCCCACCGAAGCTTGACTCCGCTGCTCCTGCCCGGTCTGTGCCTCAGTAGAAGTGCTCTAAAAAAAAAGAAAAAATCAAATTGTCACATGTGTCGATGTGACAGTGAATACTTACCAAGCTGACGAGGCAAATACACACCTCACTGGCATGCTCCACTTCCGACTGACGTGCCTGAAACTCCTCACCAGATGAAGACTCCGAAGAAGACATTCTGATACATGTAGAAAGAAAGAAATGGAAGAAATTAGGACATGTAGAGCAAAAAAAATAGAAAATAAAGGCATTGGCTAGGATATACTCACATTGTTATGAGACTTATCCTCCAAGATGCTGCCTGGCTGTGTCTCGTCTTCTTCAGAGTCTGGTGAAAAGTGACCTGCAACTGTCCACACACTCCCTTTTATCACCTTGATGGTAGGGGGTGTCTTATCAGTGTCTAGACATGGTTATCTAAATTGAAACGCATGCTTTCAAAAACGCAACCAAACGCATGTGCATAAAAACGCATGCGTTTCCATAGACACCAATGTATTTTTTTGATGCAAATCAAACGCAAATGAACGCATGCGTTTCCATGCGCCAAAAAGACTCCTCTGAAAATTACTACATGTTGCATTTCCGCGGCAGGACGCATGCATCGAAAAAACGCATGCGTCGTTAAACGCGGCCAAACGTGTACAAAAAAAGCCCATGCGTTTTTAGTGTTAAACATAGGAAAACAAAATGCATGCGTTTATATGCGGTACAAACACAGCGTTACAAAACACAAATGTGAAACCAGCCTAAGTATGTAGCACTACAGACACAGAGGGCTAATAACTGCATAAAGTGTATGAGAACATGTTGCGAGGAACCTGATTATGTTTTTTTTTTTTTTTGTTTTGAATGGGCCACACAGGGATAGTTATGTTAGTGCATTGAGGTGGTAGGCCAATCTGAACAAATGAGTTTTTAGGGCACGTTTAAAACTGTGGGGATTGGGGATTAATCGTATTAACCTAGGTAGTGCATTCCAAAGAATCGGCGCAGCACGTGTAAAGTCTTGGAGACGGGAATGGGAGGTTCTGATTATTGAGGATGCTAACCTGAGGTCATTAGCGGAGCGAAGGGCACAGGTAGGGTGGTAGACTGAGACCAGAGAAGAGATGTAGGGTGGTGCTGAGCCATGGAGTGCTTTGTGGATGAGGGTAGTAGTTTTGTTCTGGATTCTTGAGTGGATGGGTAACCAGTGTAATGACTGGCACAAGGTAGAGGCATCGATGTAACGGTTGGTGAGGAATATGATCCTGGCTGCAGCATTCAGGACAGATTGGAGAGGGGAAAGTTTGGTAAGAGGGAGGCCAATTAGTAGAGAGTTACAATAGTCCAGACGAGAATGAATAAGTGAAACAGTAAGAGTTTTTGCAGAGTTGAAAGTAAGAAAAGGGCGAATTCTAGAAATGTTTTTGAGATGCAGATAAGAAGAGCGAGCCAGTGATCGGATGTGGGGGGTGAAGAAAGCTCGGAATCAAGTATGACCCCAAGGCAGCAGGCGTGTTGCTTTGGAGTAATGGTGGAACCACACACGGAGATGGCAATGTCAGGCAAAGCAGGTTAATAGAGGGAGAAAACACGAGGAGTTCAGTTTTTGACAGGTTCAGTTTCAGATAGAGGGAGGACATGATGTTAGAGACAGCGGTAAAACAATCACTGGTGTTTACTAAAAAGGTAGGCATGATAACAGGAGAAGAAGTGTATAATTGGGTGTCATCAGCATAGAGATGGTACTGGAAACCAAATCTACTGATTGTTTGTCCAATAGGGGCAGTATACAAAGAGAAGAGGAGGGGGCCTAGGGCTGATCCTTGAGGAACCTCAACAGTAAAGGGAAGGTGAGAGGAGGAGGAACCAGCAAAAGATACAGTGAAGGAGCGGTTAGAGAGATAGGAGGAGAACCAGGAGAGAACGGTGTCCTTGAGGCCGATGGAGCGGAGCATAGTGAGGAGGAGCTGATGATCCACAGTGTCGAATGCTGCGGAGAGATCAAAGAGAATTAGCATGGAGTAGTGACCATTAGATTTAGCTGTTAGTAGGTCATTAGAGACTTTAGTGAGGGCAGTTTCAGTAGAGTGTAAAGAGCGGGAACCAGATTGAAGAGGGTCGAGAAGAGAGTTATCTGAGAGATAGCGGGTAAGACGGGAGTGGACCAGGCGTTCGAGGAGTTTAGAGATTAAGGGAAGATTAGAGACAGGTCTATAATTAGCGGCACAGTTTTGATTGAGGGATGGTTTTTTAAATAATGGATGTATAATGGCATGCTTAAATGAGGAAGGAAAAATACCGGAAGTGAGAGAAAGGTTGAATATTTTTGTTAGGTGAGAGGTGACAGCCGGGGAAAGGGACTGGAGGAGATGTGACGGAATGGGGTTACTGGTGCAAGTGGTTGGGCGAGAAGATGCAAGGAGCCGGATTACTTCTTCTTCTGTAACTGGTTCAAAGTCAGAGAGTGAACTAGATGCAGTGGGGGAGGGAGGACAGTGATAAATACGGATATTAAATACAGACCAAATACGTCTAGTGTGAGGACAGCCTTGCTTTGTAGAGGAAAAACATAGGAGACACGGTCAAGACACCAAAAAATAAAGTTTATTAACGAGAAATCTTAGTAACATTTAAGAAAATAACTGGTACAGATAAAATCACAACAGGACATTTACACAACATTGTCCTGCCATGACACACGTCCAATAACCCGAATCAAAAAAGGCAGCAAATTGGTTCCGCATGTGGCCAACTTCAGCTGTTGACTGCAGTGGGTGATGCTGGTAATCGGGCAGTGGGTGTGCAACTGGTTCATCCAGATCAATGTTGGGCCGCTCCTTAGCCATTATGTAATTATGCAGAACCACACAGGCTTTACCACCTCGTCGACTGTCTCCATTTTTAGATTAATGGCTGATGCAAGAATGCGCCATTTTGAGACTAGAATACCAAAGGTACACTCTACTGTTCTCCGGGCCCTGGTCAGTCTGTAGTTAAAAATCCTTTTAGTGTGGTTCAAGTCCCAACTGGAATATGGCTTCAGTAGGTTTTCACACATCTGAAAGGCCTCATCCCAAACCATAACAAATGGCATTGGTGGACCTTGAGTGTTGGGGAGAGGTCGTGGCCGTGAAAAATTAAAATTTTTGCCATACACACGGCGGCCCATATCAGAGTTCTTAAAAGTCTGGGAATCGTTGCCACAGCCAAAAGCTCCAATGTCCACGGCGATGAAGCGGCAGTCCACATCGGGTATTGCCATGAGCACAACAGAAAAATATTTTTTATAATTGAAGTACTCCGATCCTGTTCTGGCTGGTTTGATAATGCGGATGTGCTTTCCATCCACCGCTCCCAAACAGTTGGGGAAATCACACACACTCCAGAATTTTTCCGAAATTCCAATCCACATGTCCAAGGTCGGTAGGGGTACAAACTCATCCTGGAGTACATTCCACAAAGCCCGGCAGGTGTCCGCAACTATTCTGGACAGGGTGGATATTCCAAGCCGGTATTGGAAGTGGAGGGATGATAAACCCTCTCCGGTTGCCAGAAATCTGGAAGAAAAAAAAAGAAAAAACAATTACAATCAATTCTATTTATGGTGTTGTCATGCTAAAGACATAAAGGAAAATACAAAAAAAAAACATGTCTGAACACCCAAAATTAGCACTGGCATTGGTTTAGATTTGTTACGTACCTTAATGGTGGCGCAGTGGTTACCACAGCAGCCTTGCAGCGCTGGACTGCAACATCTGCAAAGAGTTTGTATGTTCTCTCCGTGTTTGCGAGGGTTTCCTCCGGGTACTCCGGTTTCCTCCCACATTCCAAAGACATACTGATAGGGAATTTAGATTGTGAGCCTCAACAGGGACAGCAACGATAATGTGTGCAACCTGTAAAGTGCTGCAGAATATGTTAGCGCTATATAAAAATAAAGATTATTATTATTATTAATGTAACCAGCAGACGTTCCTCTGGTGGAATCGCTCTACGGAGCTGGGTGTCCTGTCTCCGTATGGCTCCTTGGACACGAGCAAGCAAATCCCGGAACGAGTCTTGTATATTCCGGGAATTTGTCCGAGTTGGCATTAAGCTCGCCATACAGCGTGTGATAGGCGCCACGTCTCTCACGTAAATTTAATAATGGGGTGTCTCCAAAAACGCCTACGACATCTCCTTCTCCATCTTTCGCGATTTCTGTCTTGCTCCCAAGAAAAAGCACAAGCAAGAAACAGCTTGATGTTTAAATCCAGGTTGAAATAAAAGCTCTCCATGCGAAGATTCATCATGACACAGGATACAGGAGCAAAATCTGAAGATTTTAGCTGTTCAAGGGTCTATATAAAGATATCCCATAATACATGCCCTCTGTAGTCACATTGGCGGTGTCTGGTTATCTAGATTTTTCTCCTGTAAAATTTGTCACCATGCACACCAAAAACGCAAATGCAGGAAAAACCGCATATCAACATGGGCAAACGCTGCTGTTGTGAATTCTGTGGCTGAGTTCACTTCTGTGGTCACAAGTGGTATTGCAGTCTCTGGGCTTCCTCCCTCAGGTGTTTTGGTGAGCTCGTTGGCTGCCTTGCTATTTAGCTCCACCTGAGTCTGTCTTCCTTGCTCCTTGTCAATGTTCCAGTGTTGGATCTGAGCTACTGCATCTTTCCTTGGGCCTGCTGCTCTGCTAGATAAGTGCTTCTAGTTTGTTTTCTGTTTTTTCTGTCCAGCTTGCTATTAACTTTTGCTGGAAGCTCTGAGAAGCAAAGGGGTGCACCGCCGTGCTGTTAGTTCGGCACGGTGGGTCTTTTTGCCCCTTTGCGTGGTTTTCGTTTTAGGGTTTTTTGTAGACTGCATAGTTCTCTTTGCTATCCTCGCTCTGTCTAGAATATCGGGCCTCACTTTGCTGAATCTATTTCATTCCTACGTTTGTCTTTTCATCTTGCTAACAGTCATTATATGTGGGGGGCTGCCTATTCCTTTGGGGTATTTCTCTGAGGTAAGTCAGGCTTGTATTTCTATCTTCAGGCTAGTCAGCTCCTCAGGCAGTGCCGAGTTGCATAGGTAGTGATAGGCGCAATCCACTGCTGCTTATAGTTGTGTGAGGATAGATCAGGTACTGCAGTCTACAGAGATTCCACGTCTCAGAGCTCGTCCTATTGTTTTTGGTTATTGCCAGATCTCTGTATGTGCGCTGATTACTGCACGCTGTGTTGCCTGATTGCCAGCCATAACAGTACAAGGAGCCAAACCAATGATTCCCAATAGAGGGAAAAAAGAAATCCTGACATCATTTTTTTTTCTTAGCTCTGTCTTCAGTCTTTTTTTTCCCCTAGACATTAGAGTGCTTCAGGACACAGCTGTGGACATGGATATTCAGGCTCTGTGCTCCTCAATGGATAATCTCGTTGTAAATGTACAAAAGATTCAAGATACTATTGATCAGAAATCGATGCTAGAACCAAGAATTCCGATTCCTGATTTGTTTTTTGGTGACAGAACTAAGTTCCTGAGCTTCAGAAATAATTGTAAGCTATTTTTGGCCTTGAAACCTCATTCTTCTGGTAATCCTATTCAACAGGTTTTGATTATTATTTCTTTTTTGCGCGGCGACCCACAGGACTGGGCGTTTTCTCTTGCACCAGGAGATTCTGCATTGAGTAATGTTGATGCATTTTTCCAGGCGCTGGGATTGCTTTACGATGAGCCTAATTCAGTGGATCAGGCTGAGAAAAATCTGCTGGCTTTATGCCAGGGTCAGGATGATGTAGAAGTATATTGTCAGAAATTTAGGAAGTGGTCAGTACTCACTCTGTGGAATGAATCTGCACTAGCGGCTTTGTTCAGAAAGGGTCTCTCTGAAGCTCTTAAGGATGTAATGGTGGGATTTCCTATGCCTGCTGGTTTGAATGAGTCTATGTCCTTGGCCATTCAGATCGGTCGTCGCTTGCGCGAGCGTAAATCAGTGCACCATCTGGCGGTATTGTCTGAGAGTAAACCTGAGCCTATGCAGTGCGACAGGACTATGACTAAAGTAGAACGGCAAGAACACAGACGTCTGAACAGACTGTGTTTCTATTGTGGTGATTCTACTCATGCTATTTCTAATTGTCCTAAACGCACTAGGCGGTTCGATAGCTCTGCCGTTATTGGTACTGTACAGTCCAAATTCCTTTTGTCCATTACCTTAATGTGCTCTTTGTCATCGTATTCTGTCATGGCGTTTGTGGATTCAGGCGCTGCCCTGAATCTGATGGATTTGGATTATGCTAAACGTTGTGGATTTTTCTTGGAGCCTTTGCGGTGTCCTATTCCGTTGAGAGGAATTGATGCTACACCTTTGGCCAAGAATAAGCCTCAGTACTGGGCCCAGCTGACCATGTGCATGGCTCCTGCACATCAGGAAGTTGTTCGCTTTCTGGTACTGCATAATTTGCATGATGTGGTCGTGTTGGGGTTGCCATGGCTACAAACCCATAATCCAGTATTGGATTGGAACTCTATGTCGGTAACCAGCTGGGGTTGTCAGGGAGTACATGGTGATGTTCCATTTTTGTCTATTTCGTCATCCATTCCTTCTGACATCCCAGAGTTCTTGTCGGACTTTCAGGATGTATTTGAAGAGTCCAAGTCTGATGCCCTACCTCCGCATAGGAATTGTGATTGTGCTATCGATTTGATTCCTGGTAGTAAATTCCCTAAGGGTCGTTTATTTAATTTGTCCGTACCTGAACACACCGCTATGCGCAGTTATGTGATGGAGTCCCTGGAGAAGGGACATATTCGCCCATCGTCGTCACCATTGGGAGCAGGGTTCTTTTTTGTAGCCAAGAAGGATGGTTCGCTAAGACCGTGTATTGATTACCGCCTTCTTAATAAGATCACTGTTAAGTCTCAGTATCCCTTGCCATTGATTTCTGACTTGTTTGCTCGGATTAAGGGGGCTAGTTGGTTTACTAAGATTGATCTTCGTGGTGCGTATAATCTGGTGAGAATCAGGCAGGGAGATGAATGGAAAACGGCATTTAATACGCCCGAGGGTCATTTTGAGTATCTGGTGATGCCGTTCGGACTTGCCAATGCTCCATCTGTTTTTCAGTCTTTTATGCATGACATTTTCCGTGAGTATCTGGATAAATTCTTGATTGTTTACTTGGATGACATTTTGATCTTCTCAGATGATTGGGAGTCTCATGTGAAGCAAGTCAGAATGGTTTTCCAGGTACTGCGTGCTAATTCCTTGTTCGTGAAGGGATCAAAGTGTCTCTTCGGTGTGCAGAAAGTTTCATTTTTGGGGTTCATCTTTTCCCCTTCTACTATCGAGATGGATCCGGTTAAGGTTCAGGCCATCCAGGATTGGACTCAGCCGACATCTCTAAAAAGTCTGCAGAAATTCCTGGGCTTTGCTAATTTTTATCGTCGCTTCATCTGTAATTTTTCTAGCATTGCCAGACCATTGACCGATTTGACCAAGAAGGGTGCTGATTTGGTTAATTGGTCTTCTGCTGCCGTGGAAGCTTTTCAGGAGTTGAAGCGTCGTTTTTGCTGTGCCCCTGTGTTGTGTCAACCTGATGTTTCTCTTCCATTCCAGGTCGAGGTTGATGATTCTGAGATTGGTGCAGGGGCGGTTTTGTCACAGAGAGGTTCTGGTTGCTCAGTGTTCAAACCATGTGCTTTCTTTTCCAGGAAATTTTCTGCTGCTGAGCGTAATTATGATGTGGGCAACCGAGAGTTGCTGGCCATGAAGTGGGCATTCGAGGAGTGGCGTCATTGGCTTGAGGGTGCTAAGCATCGCGTGGTGGTTTTGACTGATCATAAGAACCTTACTTATCTTGAGTCTGCCAAGCGCTTGAATCCTAGACAGGCCCGTTGGTCGTTATTTTTTGCTCGTTTTGATTTTGTGATTTCATACCTTCCGGGCTCTAAAAATGTGAAGGCGGATGCTCTGTCTAGGAGTTTTGTGCCCGACTCTCCGGGGTTATCTGAGCCGGCGAGTATCCTCAAGGAAGGAGTCATTGTGTCTGCCATCTCCCCTGATTTGCGGAGAGTGTTGCAGAAATTTCAGGCTAATAAACCTGATCGTTGTCCGGCCGAGAAACTGTTCGTCCCTGATAGGTGGACTAGTAAAGTTATCTCTGAACTTCATTGTTCGGTGCTGGCCGGTCATCCAGGAATCTTTGGTACCAGGGAGTTGGTTGCTAGATCCTTCTGGTGGCCATCTCTGTCACGGGATGTGCGTGCTTTTGTGCAGTCCTGTGGAATTTGTGCTAGGGCTAAGCCCTGCTGTTCACGTGCCAGTGGGTTGCTTTTGCCCTTGCCGGTCCCGAAGAGGCCTTGGACACATATTTCGATGGATTTCATTTCTGACCTTCCCGTTTCTCAAAAAATGTCGGTCATTTGGGTGGTCTGTGATCGCTTTTCTAAAATGGTCCATCTGGTGCCCTTGGTTAAATTGCCTTCCTCCTCTGATTTGGTGCCTTTGTTCTTCCAGCATGTGGTTCGTTTACATGGCATTCCTGAGAATATTGTTTCTGACAGAGGTTCCCAGTTTGTCTCGAGGTTCTGGCGAGCCTTTTGTGGTAGGATGGGCATTGACCTATCTTTCTCCTCGGCCTTCCATCCTCAGACTAATGGCCAGACCGAACGAACCAATCAGACCTTGGAAACATATCTGAGATGTTTTGTTTCCGCTGACCAGGATGATTGGGTGTCATTTTTGCCGTTGGCTGAGTTCGCCCTTAATAATCGGGCCAGCTCGGCTACCTTGGTCTCTCCATTTTTCTGCAATTCTGGGTTCCATCCTCGTTTCTCTTCAGGACAGGTTGAGTCTTCGGACTGTCCTGGTGTGGATTCTGTGGTGGACAGGTTGCAGCAGATCTGGACTCAGGTAGTGGACAATTTGACCTTGTCCCAGGAGAAGGCTCAGCTTTTCGCTAATCGCAGACGCCGTGTGGGACCCCGACTTCGTGTTGGGGATCTGGTTTGGTTATCTTCTCGTCATAATCCTATGAAGGTTTCCTCTCCTAAATTTAAACCTCGTTTTATTGGTCCGTATAGGATTTCTGAGATTCTCAATCCGGTGTCTTTTCGTCTGACCCTCCCAGACTCCTTTTCCATACATAATGTATTCCATAGGTCGTTGTTGAGGAGATACGTGGCACCTATGGTTCCATCTGTGGAGCCTCCTGCCCCTGTTTTGGTGGAGGGGGAATTGGAGTATATTGTGGAGAAGATTTTGGATTCTCGTGTCTCTAGACGGAAACTCCAGTATCTGGTCAAATGGAAGGGTTATGCTCAGGAAGATAATTCCTGGGTTTTTGCCTCTGATGTCCATGCCCCAGATCTTGTTCGTGCCTTTCATGTGGCTCATCCAGGTCGGCCTGGGGGTTCTGGTGAGGGTTCGGTGACCCATCCTCAAGGGGGGGTACTGTTGTGAATTCTGTGGCTGAGTTCACTTCTGTGGTCACAAGTGGTATTGCAGTCTCTGGGCTTCCTCCCTCAGGTGTTTTGGTGAGCTCGTTGGCTGCCTTGCTATTTAGCTCCACCTGAGTCTGTCTTCCTTGCTCCTTGTCAATGTTCCAGTGTTGGATCTGAGCTACTGCATCTTTCCTTGGGCCTGCTGCTCTGCTAGATAAGTGCTTCTAGTTTGTTTTCTGTTTTTTCTGTCCAGCTTGCTATTAACTTTTGCTGGAAGCTCTGAGAAGCAAAGGGGTGCACCGCCGTGCTGTTAGTTCGGCACGGTGGGTCTTTTTGCCCCTTTGCGTGGTTTTCGTTTTAGGGTTTTTTGTAGACTGCATAGTTCTCTTTGCTATCCTCGCTCTGTCTAGAATATCGGGCCTCACTTTGCTGAATCTATTTCATTCCTACGTTTGTCTTTTCATCTTGCTAACAGTCATTATATGTGGGGGGCTGCCTATTCCTTTGGGGTATTTCTCTGAGGTAAGTCAGGCTTGTATTTCTATCTTCAGGCTAGTCAGCTCCTCAGGCAGTGCCGAGTTGCATAGGTAGTGATAGGCGCAATCCACTGCTGCTTATAGTTGTGTGAGGATAGATCAGGTACTGCAGTCTACAGAGATTCCACGTCTCAGAGCTCGTCCTATTGTTTTTGGTTATTGCCAGATCTCTGTATGTGCGCTGATTACTGCACGCTGTGTTGCCTGATTGCCAGCCATAACACGCTGCGTTCACACATGCGTCTAAAAAATGCTGCGTTTGTACTCGTTTATATGCGTTTTTTCCTGCACTTGCGGATGCTGATTAAACGCTGCGGATTCTAACGCAAATGTGAAACTAGCCTTAGGCCGGTTTCACACGTCAGTGGCTCCGGTACGTGAGGTGACAGTTTCCTCACGTACCGGAGCCACTGACACACGTAGACACAGTGAAATCAATGCATCTGTTGAGATGTCATTGATTTTTTGCGGACCGTGTCTCCGTGTGCCAAACACGGAGACATGTCAGTGTTCGTGGGAACGCACGGATTACACGGACCCATTAAAGTCACGTTGTCCATGTGCAGTCCGTGTGCCGTGCAGGAGACAGCGCTACATTAAGCGCTGTCTTCCCCACTGGTGCTGAAGCCGTCATTCATATCTTCTCTGCAGCAGCGTTTGCTGTAAAGAAGATATGAATAATCACGTGTAAAATCAAGATCCATGTAAACACCCCCCTCCCACCCCCTGTGCGCCCGCCCGCTGTTATTAAAATACTCACCCGGCTCCCTCGTAGCTTCCTGTCCTGGCAGCACCTTCTACTGTATGAGCGGTCACGTGGGGCCGCTCATTTACAGTAATGAATATGCGGCTCCACCCCTATGGGAGGTGGAGCTGCATATTCATGACTGTAATCGGCAGCCCCACGTGACTGCTCATACAGTAGAAGGTGCGGCCAGAACAGGAAGCAGCGCCAGCCAGCGAGGGAGCCAGGTGAGTATTTTAATAACAGCGGGGGGCGCACAGGGGGTGGGAGGGGGGTGGTGACATGGATCTTGATTTTACACACGATTAATCATATCTTCTCTACAGCAAACACTGCTGCAGGGAAGATATTAATGGTGGATTCAGCACGATGCAGGGGACAGCGCTAAACTTTAGCGCTGTCTCCTACACGGTGCGTGTGGTACCCAGTGGGCACACGGGCGGTACACGTGTGCCACACTGATGTGCCACAGAAACGCAGGGGCACACGGACACGGATAATTCCGGTACCGATTTTTCCGGTACCGGAATTATCTGGACATGTGGGACTGCCCTTAATTAATATTTTGGGAGTGGCAGACCCCTATTATTGGCTTCACAATTTCAAAATAGAGAAAGGCAAGAAGCTTTTGAGAAGGGATTATCATTACTCTTTAATTAGCTGCAAGCATGTTATGCTCATAATAAGTTAAAGTGAGTGCAACAAACAACTCATCATTCAAAAAAAAAAAAGCTTTGTATTTTGCACTAAACAATATTCTAGTACTTACAAATAATTTCATTTTGTAAATATACTTGTTTCTTCCAATGGAATCTTTTACTTCTTTGCTAAAAACCAAAGACATCTCAAAGAGAAAAATATGTCTTTCCCTTCCTTTTCGTATTAATGTTTTAGGGTCCCAAACTTGGAAGGAATCTTGCAAAACCAATTCTCCCTGAGAATCAAAATTTTCCTCGAAACCTGAAAATGAAAAAATTAGTTAGAAGTTAAACTAATATAAACACTACATGTGACAGCAAGTCTTAGTCATCCTACATGCACCAAAACGCATTGGGATACTTTTATTGACAGTCCTTGGATTGCAACCATGATTTTACTAATAAAAGTTTGGGACTTTATCTCCTTTTAAGCTGGATCTACTGTATTCCCATACCTTAATTTGTTTTCGGTCCATGGTGGCGGCATTGCTCCGAGCCCCGAAGGATTACAAATCACTTTGTTTAGCTGACTTTTTCTGTCTATTACACATTTGAACTAGCCAATAGACTATTATAGGTACATGTGCTGTACATGAAAAACATGGATAGCACTTGTATGCGAAAAACTGAGGTCTGAATGTGCCCTAAATTGTATCACTTTTCGAAGAGAAACATCAGTTTATATTATCACCTTGTTGTATAGAATATGCCAAATTTTGATTTCCATAAAGTAGACCTTAACCAAATTAACCGCACATTTAGAGTTTCCTACTCCCATACTACCTCTTCATCTCGCCCCCTCTCTGTTGATGTTCCTCAAGGCTCAGTTCTAGGACCCCTTCTCTTCTCAATCTATACTCTTGGCCTGGGACAACTCAAAGTCCTTTGGCTTCCAATACCATCTATATGCTGATGACACTCAGATCTACCTCTCTGGCCCAGATGTCACCTCTCTGCTGTCCAGAATCCTAGTGTGTCTATCCATATCCTCCTTCTTCTCCTCCTCTCGCTTCCTCAAACTCAATGTGGATGAATCAGAACTAATTATCTTTCCTCCATCTCGCACACCTTCCCTATCTGATCTATCACAATAAATGAATTCACACTTTCCCCTGTCCCAGTAATCTGCTGCCTTGGAGTAAAGGCCCCTTCACATTAAGCGACGCTGCAGCGATACCGACAACGATCCGGATCGCTGCAGCGTCGCTGTTTGGTCGCTGTAGAGCTGTCACACAGACAGCTCTCCAGCGACCAACGATGCCGGTAACCAGGGTAAACATCGGGTAACTAAGCGCAGGGCCGTGCTTAGTAACCCGATGTTTACCCTGGTTACCATCCTAAAAGTAAAAAAAAAACAAACACTACATACTTACCTACAGCCGTCTGTCCTCCAGCGCTGTGCTCTGCACTCCTCCTGTACTGGCTGTGAGCACAGCGGCCGGAAAGCAGAGCGGTGACGTCACCGCTCTGCTTTCCGGCTGACCGACGCTCACAGCCAGTACAGGAGGAGTGCAGAGCACAGCGCTGGAGGACAGACGGCTGTAGGTAAGTATGTAGTGTTTGTTTTTTTTTTACTTTTAGGATGGTAACCAGGGTAAACATCGGGTTACTAAGCGCGGCCCTGCGCTTAGTTACCCGATGTTTACCCTGGTTACCAGTGAAGACATCGCTGGATCGGTGTCACACACGCCGATCCAGCGATGTCAGCAGGAGTCCAGCGACGAAATAAAGTTCTGGACTTTATTCAGCGACCAACGATCTCCCAGCAGGGGCCTGATCGTTGGTCGCTGTCACACATAACGATTTCATTAACGATATCGTTGCTACGTCACAAAAAGCAACGATATCGTTAACAATATCGTTATGTGTGAAGGTACCTTAACCCTTGACTCTGCCCTATCCTTCAAACTGCACATCCAAGCTCTCGTCACCTCCTATCCCCTTCAGCTGAAATTTTTTTTTACCAGAATCCATCCTTTCCTCAACCCTTTTGGAAATGCATTGAGCAGCAAGGTGGATTGCAGCTGAGGGGAAAAAGAAAAAAATATACAGTGGGGCAAAAAAGTATTTAGTCAGTCAGCAATAGTGCAAGTTCCACCACTTAAAAAGATGAGAGGCGTCTGTAATTTACATAATAGGTAGACCTCAACTATGGGAGACAAACTGAGAAAAAAAAATCCAGAAAATCACATTGTCTGTTTTTTTATCATTTTTTTTGCATATTATGGTGGAAAATAAGTATTTGGTCAGAAACAAACAATCAAGATTTCTGGCTCTCACAGACCTGTAACTTCTTCTTTAAGAGTCTCCTCTTTCCTCCACTCATTACCTGTAGTAATGGCACCTGTTTAAACTTGTTATCAGTATAAAAAGACACCTGTGCACACCCTCAAACAGTCTGACTCCAAACTCCACTATGGTGAAGACCAAAGAGCTGTCAAAGGACACCAGAAACAAAATTGTAGCCCTGCACCAGGCTGGGAAGACTGAATCTGCAATAGCCAACCAGCTTGGAGTGAAGAAATCAACAGTGGGAGCAATAATTAGAAAATGGAACACATACAAGACCACTGATAATCTCCCTCGATCTGGGGCTCCACGCAAAATCCCACCCCGTGGGGTCAGAATGATCACAAGAACGGTGAGCAAAAATCCCAGAACCACGCGGGGGGACCTAGTGAATGAACTGCAGAGAGCTGGGACCAATGTAACAAGGCCTACCATAAGTAACACACTACGCCACCATGGACTCAGATCCTGCAGTGCCAGACGTGTCCCACTGCTTAAGCCAGTACATGTCCGGGCCCGTCTGAAGTTTGCTAGAGAGCATTTGGATGATCCAGAGGAGTTTTGGGAGAATGTCCTATGGTCTGATGAAACCAAACTGGAACTGTTTGGTAGAAACACAACTTGTCGTGTTTGGAGGAAAAAGAATACTGAGTTGCATCCATCAAACACCATACCTACTGTAAAGCATGGTGGTGGAAACATCATGCTTTGGGGCTGTTTCTCTGCAAAGGGGCCAGGACGACTGATCCGGGTACATGAAAGAATGAATGGGGCCATGTATCGTGAGATTTTGAGTGCAAACCTCCTTCCATCAGCAAGGGCATTGAAGATGAAACGTGGCTGGGTCTTTCAACATGACAATGATCCAAAGCACACCGCCAAGGCAACGAAGGAGTGACTTCGTAAGAAGCATTTCAAGGTCCTGGAGTGGCCTAGCCAGTCTCCAGATCTCAACCCTATAGAAAACCTTTGGAGGGAGTTGAAAGTCCATGTTGCCAAGCGAAAAGCCAAAAACATCACTGCTCTAGAGGAGATCTGCATGGAGGAATGGGCCAATATACCAACAACAGTGTGTGGCAACCTTGTGAAGACTTACAGAAAACGTTTGACCTCTGTCATTGCCAACAAAGGATATATTACAAAGTATTGAGATGAAATTTTGTTTCTGACCAAATACTTATTTTCCACCATAATATGCAAATAAAATGTTAAAAAAACAGACAATGTGATTTTCTGGATTTTTTTTTCTCAGTTTGTCTCCCATAGTTGAGGTCTACCTATGATGTAAATTACAGACGCCTCTCATCTTTTTAAGTGGTGGAACTTGCACTATTGCTGACTGACTAAATACTTTTTTGCCCCACTGTATATTCTTTAAATCTTCAGCTTAGCTAGTGTGAGCGAGCTGAGTGTGACTTGAGCGTAAGTGTGAAAGGCGGTAAGTGTGACTTGTGATTCAGTGAAGAGGTATTTGGAAAGCCTTTAACAAATACCTGTGTGAATTGGTGTGAATTGCTGAATTGGGAGTAGCTATATTCACAAGGGGTTAACTTATGGTGGGGGCTTATAATTAGGGGTTTATAAGGGGCAGCTGTTTGGGGCTCAAGTCCTTTTTGGAAGTGTATTGAGAAGCAAGGTGGATTGCAGCTGAGGGGAAAAAAAAATATATATATATTATTTAAATCTTCAGCTGAGCCAGTGTAAGTGAGCTGAGTGTGACCTGAGCCTAAGTGTGAACGGCGGTAAGTGTGACTTGTGATTCAGTGACTTTGAAGTCAGGGAGTTTCCAAGGGAGGAATTACTGAATTGCTGTCTGTTTTATTGATGCTTTGCATTTATTTATTTTTTTTGTTTAACGTTTCTGTCTGGTGCAATCCCCATTAGGAAATGTGCCCCACTATTGTTAATGCCATCCAGTGCACATCATGCCACATGTATGCAGTCCTTGATCAGCCGGTCGAGGGTACATACTGCTGTGCGAGATGTGAGCACATTGAACATTTGGAAGCCCAGATTCTGTATCTAAATGTGCAGCTGGCAACACTGAGATCCATTGACAACATGGAAAGGAGTCTTCTGCTCACTGAGCAGACGCTCAAAGGGATAGATGAGGCGGGGGATGGTAGGATGGAGCTGCAGGACGGTGAAGTAGCAAGCTGGGTGACAGTTAGAAGGCCGGGTAGAGGGAAGAGTGCCAGGGAGGCTAGTCCTGATCTGGCACACCCCAATAAGTTTGCTAAGTTGGCAGATCAGGGGGGTACAAGTACAGGAGTAGCACTGCTGCAGCCAGGCATATCCTATGAAAGCAGGAGGAGTAACTGCTCCAGTAGGGAGGGAAATAGGAGAGCAGGGCAGGCCAGACAGGTGCTGGTAGTGGGGGACTCAATTATTAGGGGAACAGATAGGGCAATCTGTCACAAAGACAGGGATCGTCGAATGGTGTGCTGCCTACCTGGCGCTCGAGTCCGACACATCGCTGATCGGGTGGACAGATTACTGGGAGGGGCTGGTGAGGACCCAGCGGTCATGGTGCACATTGGCACAAAGGACAAAGTTAGAGGTAGGTGGAAGGTCCTTTAAGATGAGTTCAGGGAATTAGGCTGCAAGCTGAAAGCAAGGACCTCCAACGTGGTATTTTCCGAAATACTGCCTGCACCACGTGCCACACCAGAAAGGCAACAGGAGATTAGGGAGGTTAATAAGTGGCTCAAGAATTGGTGTAGGAAGGAGGGGTTTGGGTTCCTGCAGATCTGGTCCGATTTCTCAGTTGGCTACAGGCTCTACGCTAGGGACGGGCTGCACCTCAATGGGGAGGGTGCAGCTGTGTTGGGGGAGAAAATGGCTAGAAGGTTGGAGAAGTGTTTAAACTAGGGATTAGGGGAGGGTATTCATTTTATAGGAGGGGAAGATAGTGCAGATAGAGACCTGGGCACAAATAAGGAAGATGGGGGTGGCGGTGGCATGGGGGGTGGGTTTAGAACAGTTAATAATTTAAGAAAGAATAGAGGTACAGAGAGGAACATCAAGTGCATGTATACTAATGCCAGGAGCCTCGCCAACAAAATGGACGAATAAGAATTAATGTTGTTGGAGCATAATTATGACATGGTGGGGATATCTGAAACGTGGCTGGATGAGAGCCATGACTGGGCTGTTAACTTGCAGGGTTATATGTTATGACCTGGTGGTTAGGAGCACCCGGAATGACCTGATAATTAAACCTCATACAGGACGAGCTCTGGGATGTGGGAGCTCTGCTGACCGCAATCCCTAATCCTATCACACACACTAGAAATAGCCGTGGAGCGCTCCTGACCAGACCTAGGCGCCTCATCACAGCCTAAGAATTATCTAGCCCTAGAGATAGAAAACAAAGCCTACCTTGCCTCAGAGAAATTCCCCAAAGGTAAAGGAAGCCCCCCACATATATTGACTGTGAGTAAGATGAAAGTCACAAACGCAGAGATGAAACAGGTTTAAGCAAAGGGAGGCCAGACTTACTAAATAGACAGAGGATAGGAAAGGTAACTTTGCGATCAGCACAAAAACCTACAAAAGACCACGCAGAGTGTGCAAAAAAGACCTCCGCACCGACTCACGGTGCGGAGGGGCCACTCTGCATCCCAGAGCTTCCAGCTAGCAAGACAAAATCATGAGAACCAGCTGGACAAGAAAACAGAGAACAAAATAAGACTATAAGGAACTTAGCTTCTGCAGGAGAAGGCAGGTCACCAGAGAGATCCAGGAGCGAACTGAACGAATGCAAAAACATTGACCGCTGGCATGGAGTAACGATCTGAGAGGAGTTAAATAGAGCAGCCAACCAAAGGATAACCCACGTCACCTGTGTAAGGAACCTCAGAAGCAGCAGCTTCACTCAAAGCCACCAGAGGGAGCCCATAGACAGAACTCGCCGAAGTACCATTCACGACCACAGGAGGGAGTTCGACAACAGAATTCACAACAGTACCCCCCCCCCCTTGAGGAGGGGTCACCGAACCCTCACCAGAGCCCCCAGGCTGATCAGGATGAGCCAAATGAAAGGCACGAACCAGATCGGCAGCATGAACATCAGAGGCAAAAACCCAGGAATTATCTTCCTGACCATAACCCTTCCACTTGACCAGGTACTGGAGTTTCCGTCTCGAAACACGAGAATCCAAAATCTTCTCCACCACATACTCCAACTCCCCCTCGACCAACACCGGGGCAGGAGGATCAACGAAGGGAACCATAGGCGCCACGTATCTCCGCAACAATGACCTATGGAACACATTATGGATGGCAAAAGAAGCTGGAAGGTCTAAACGAAATGACACAGGATTAAGAACTTCAGAAATCTTGTATGGCCCAATGAAACGAGGCTTAAACTTAGGAGAGGAAACCTTCATAGGACCGTGACGAGATGACAACCAAACCAAATCCCCAACACAACGCCGGCGGTTAGCGAAACGTTGAGCCTTCTCCTGGGACAATGTCAAATTGTCCACCACATGAGTCCAAATCTGCTGCAACCTGTCCACCACCGCATCCACACCAGAACAGTCCTAAGGCTCAACCTGCCCTGAAGAGAAACGAGGATGGAAACGAGAATTGCAGAAAAAAGGAGAAACCAAAGTAGCCGAGCTGGCCCGATTATTAAGGGCGAACTCAGCCAAAGGCAAGAAGGACACCCAATCATCCTGATCAGCAGAAACAAAGTATCTCAGATATGTTTCCAAAGTCTGATTAGTTCGTTCGGTTTGGCCATTAGTCTGAGGATGGAAAGCCGAAGAAAAAGACAAATCAATGCCCATCTTAGCACAAAAGGACCGCCAAAACCTCGAAACAAACTGGGAACCTCTGTCCGAGACGATGTTCTCCGGAATGCCATGCAAACGAACCACATGCTGGGAAAACAATGGCACCAAATCAGAGGAGGAAGGCAATTTAGACAAGGGCACCAAATGGACCATCTTAGAGAAGCGATCACAAACCACCCAAATGACCGACATCTTTTGAGAAACAGGGAGATCAGAAATAAAATCCATGGAAATATGCGTCCAGGGCCTCTTCGGGATCGGCAAGGGCAAAAGCAACCCACTGGCACGAGAACAGCAGGGTTTAGCCCGAGCACAAGTCCCACAGGACTGCACAAAAGAACGCACATCCTGTGACAAAGAAGGCCACCAAAAGGATCTAGCCACCAAATCTCTGGTACCAAAGATTCCAGGATGACCAGCCAACACTGAACAATGAATCTCAGAGATAACTCTACTAGTCCATCTATCAGGGACCAGCAGTTTCTCCGTAGGACAACGGTCAGGTCTATCAGCCTGAAACTTTTGCAGCACACGCCGCAAATCGGGGGAAATGGCAGACAAAATTACCCCTTCTTTAAGAATACCCGCCGGCTCCGGAACACCCGGAGAGTCAGGCACAAAACTCCTTGACAGGGCGTCAGCCTTCACATTCTTAGATCCCGGAAGGTATGAAACCACAAAATCAAAACGGGAGAAAAAGAGCGACCATTGAGCCTGTCTAGGATTCAACCATTTGGCAGACTCGAGATAAGTCAAATTCTTGTGATCCGTGAAGACCACCACACGATGTTTAGCTCCTTCAAGCCAATGTCGCCAGTCCTCGAATGCCCACTTCATGGCCAACAACTCCCGATTGCCCACATCATAATTGCGCTCAGCAGGCCATCAGAACTTCTTTGCAACAAAACAGCCCCTGCTCCAATTTCAGAAGCATCAAACTCAACCTGAAAAGGGAGCGAAACATCTGGCTGGCACAACACAGGGGCAGAAGAAAAACGACGCTTCAACTCCTGAAAAGCCTCTACAGCCGCAGAGGACCAATTGACCACATCAGCACCTTTCTTGGTCAAGTCAGTCAACGGTTTAGCAATACTGGAAAAATTAGCGATGAAGCGACGATAAAAATTAGCAAAGCCCAGGAACTTCTGTAAGCTCTTCACAGATGTCGGCTGAGTCCAATCGTAAATGGCCTGAACTTTAACAGGGTCCATCTCGATAGTAGAAGGGGAAAAAATGAAACCCAAAAATGAAACCTTCTGAACTCCAAAGAGACACTTTGACCCCTTCACAAACAAGGAATTCGCACGAAGGACCTGGAACACCATTCTGACCTGCTTCACATGAAACTCCCAATCATCCGAAAAGACCAAAATGTCATCCAAATATACAATCATGAATCTATCCAGGTACTCTCGGAAGATGTCATGCATAAAGGACTGAAACACAGATGGAGCATTAGAAAGCCCGAATGGCATAACCAGGTACTCAAAATGGCCCTCGGGCATATTAAATGCCGTTTTCCATTCATCACCCTGTTTAATTCGCACAAGATTATACGCACCACGAAGATCTATCTTGGTGAACCAACTAGCCCCCTTAATCCGAGCAAAAAAATCAGACAGCAGTGGCAAAGGATACTGAAATTTGACTGTGATCTTATTAAGAAGGCGGTAATCAATAGAAGATCTCAAAGAACCATCCTTCTTGGCCACAAAAAAACCCCTGCTCCCAGTGGTGACGACGACGGACGAATATGACCCTTCTCTAAGGATTCCTTTATATAACTCCGCATAGCGGCGTGCTCTGGCACAGATAAATTAAACAGACGGCCCTTAGGAAACTTACCACCAGGAATTAAATTAATAGCACAGTCGCAATCCCTATGAGGAGGTAGGGCACCAGATTTGGGCTCTTCAAATACATCCCGGTAATCTGATAAAAACTCAGGGACTTCAGAAGGAGTGGATGGCGAAATTGACAGCAATGGAACATCACCATGTACCCCCTGACAACCCCAGCTGGACACAGACATAGATTTCCAATCCAACACAGGATTATGGACCTGCAGCCATGGCAACCCCAAAACGACCACATCATGCAAATTATGCAACACCAAAAAGTGAATATCCTCCTGATGTGCAGGAGCCATGCACATGTTCAATTGAGTCCAGTACTGAGGCTTATTCTTGGCCAAAGGCGTAGCATCAATTCCTCTCAATGGAATAGGATACTGCAAGGGCTCCAAGAAAAAACCACAGCGCCTGGCAAACTCCAAGTTCATCAAATTCAGGGCAGCGCCTGAATCCACAAATGCCATTACAGAATAGGACAACAGAGAGCAAATCAGAGTAACGGACAAAAGAAATTTAGACTGTACCGTACCAATGGTGGCAGACCTAGCGAACCGCTTAGTGCGCTTAGGACAATCGGAGATAGCATGAGTGGATTCACCACAGTAAAAACACAGCCCATTCCGACGTCTGTGTTCTTGCCGTTCAGCTCTGGTCAAAGTCCTATCACACTGCATAGGCTCAGGCCTATGCTCAGAGAATACCGCCATATGGTGCACAGCTTTGCGCTCACGCATGCGCCGATCGATCTGAATGGCCAAAGACATAGACTCATTCAGACCAGCAGGCGTGGAAAATCCCACCATGACATCCTTAAGTGCTTCAGAAAGACCCTTTCTGAAAATTGCCGCCAGGGCACATTCATTCCACTGAGTAAGCACAGACCACTTTCTAAACTTCTGACAGTACACCTCCGCTTCATCCTGTCCCTAAGACAAAGCCAGCAAGATTTTCTCTGCCTGATCCACTGAATTTGGTTCATCATAAAGCAATCCAAGCGCCAGAAAAAAACGCATCAACATCACGCAATGCAGGATCTCCTGACGCAAGGGAAAATGCCCAGTCTTGAGGGTCACCACGTAACAAGAGGAGCGGGGTTTCAAAGATAGAAACAGTTTACAATTATTTTTGAAATTCAAGAACCTAGATCTATCCCCAGAAAATAAGTCAGGAATAGGAATTCTAGGCTCTAACATATCAAATATAAGGGTTGGGGGTCACTTGGGGAATAGTGATCACAAAATAATAAGTTTTCATGTATCCTTTAATAAGATGTATAGTAGAGGGGTTACAAGGACACTAAACTTCAGGAGGGCAAATTTCCAACGGATGAGAGATGATCTTAGTGCAATTAAGTGGGATGCTATCCTGGGACATAAAAATACACAAAGAAAATGATAGAAATTTATTAGCATCCTGGATAGGACCTGTGCACAGTATATACCGTATGGGAATAAACATACTAGAAATAGGAGGAAACCAATAAAAATCACTAAAATTGACAAATCTCCGGGCCCGGATGGGATACACCCCCGAGTACTGCAGGAATTAAGTACAGTCATTGATAGATCATTATTTTTAATCTTTAAAGACTCCATAATAACAGGGTCTGTACCACAGGACTGGCGTATAGCAAATGTGGTGCCAATATTCAAGAAAGGGACAAAAACTGAACTCAGTAATTATAGGCCAGTAAGCTTAACCTCTACTGTGGGTAAAATCCTGGAGGGCATTCTAAGGGATGCTATACTGGAGTATCTGAAGAGGAATAACCTCATGACCCAGTATCAGCACGGGTTTACTAGGGACCGTTCATGTCAGACTAATCTGATTAGCTTCTATGAAGAGGTAAGTTCCGGCCTGGACCAAGGGAACCCAGTGGACGTAGTGTATATGGACTTTTCAAAAGCTTTTGATACGGTGCCACACAAAAGGTTGATACATAAAATGAGAATAATGGGGATAGGGGAAAATATGTGTAAGTGGGTTAAGAGCTGGCTCAGGGATAAGAAACAAAAGGTGGTTATTAAGAGAGCACAGTCGGACTGGGTCACGGTTAGCAGTGGGGTACCACAGGGGTCAGTATTGGGCCCTCTTCTTTTTAACATATTTATTAATGACCTTGTAGGGGGCATTCAGAGCAGAATTTCAATATTTGCAGATCACACTAAACTCTGCAGGGTAATCAATACAGAGGACAATTTTATATTACAGAATGATTTATGTAAACTAGAAGCTTGGGCTGATAAATGGCAAATGAGCTTTAATGGGGATAAATGTAAGGTCATGCACTTGGGTAGAAGTAATAAGATGTATAACTATGCGCTTAATTCTAAATCTCTGGTCAAAACCGTCAATGAAAAAGACCTGGGAGTATGGGTGGATGACAAACTCATGTTCAGTGGCCAGTGTCAGGCAGCCGCTACAAAGGCAAATAAAATAATGGGATGCATTAAAAGAGGCATAGATGCACATGGGGAGAACATAATTTTACCTCTATATAAGTGACTAGTTCGACCACACTTAGAATACTGTGCACAGTTCTGGTCTCCGGTGTATAAGAAAGACATAGCTGAACTAGAGCGGGTGCAGAGAAGAGCGACCAAGGTTATTAGAGGACTGGGGGGTCTGCAATACCAAGATAGGTTATTACACTTGGGGCTATTTAGTTTGGAAAAATGAAGACTAAGGGGTTGTTAGGGCTAGTGGAACGCACCAAATAATAAGATAGATTAAGGTTCGTTTGCAGCCCGGGGTCCACCGTGCAGAGATGGAACCTGCTGCCAAGTAATGACAGACTATATGGCGGTACAATGTGAATACACACACGGGTTAACTTCACCCTGTGTGAAGGAAGCGAACCCTGTTAAGTCACAGGGCCGCGGTACCGCACACAAGAGCGCAAGCAAGGAGTCACAGATCTCAGACCCAAGACTTGGGTCAGCGTAACCAAAGTAATAAAAGATGCACGAGAGTGCATGCGGTGCCGTACTGGCGGACGCCACTAACCACCCAGGCTTGGGTCAGGAAAGCGCTGTGAAAGCGCACGGTGCCACACTGGCGGTCACAGCAATAGACGCTGAATAGTGTGTAACGTGCTGGTAGCTGAGTCGGGCGCTATATAGCAATCACCCACCTTCCGCGAACAGACATCCAATAGGGAGGGGATTTTAATGAACGACTTTCACTCACAACACACACACGTTTAAAAATGTACACTAGCACATGGCCGTGGGGCCATGCGAGCCTTAAATAGCTGCAGCACGTATAGGACCTTCCAAAGAAGGACCAATGGAATTGCTGCAGTACCTAAGCATGTGACCCTAGATCTCCACTGAGAGATATTGCCCTGGGCATGCTCAGTGTGTGCAAATTAGGACTTAGTCTCAAAAACGTCTGCTCGCCGCTGCCCAGCACTGGCTTCAATGGCAGAAGCTGGAAAAACAGCAGCAACCCTATGCACAGAGTGAGACTGGGCAAGACGCTGGGACCGACGTCTCCGCTGAGCAGACTCCACTGCGGCTGGAGAAGAATGGGAGACCGCAGCAGAGATGGTTCGAGATTCCCCCTGTGCAGAGGCGGGAACTCGACACCTAACAGGGGTGATCTTATTTTAATGTATAAATATATGAGGGGACAGTACAAAGACCTTTCTGATGATCTTTTTAATCATAGACCTAAGACAGGGACAAGGGGGCATCCTCTACGTCTGGAGGAAAGAAGGTTTAGGCATCATAACAGACGCGGGTTCTTTACTGTAAGAGCAGTGAGACTATGGAACTCTCTGCCGTATGATGTTGCAATGAGTGATTAATTATTTAAATTTAAGAGAGGATTGGATACCTTTCTTGAAAAGTATAATGTTGCAGGGTATGTATACTAGATTCCTTGATAGGGCGTTGATCCAGGGAACTAGTCTGATTGCCGTATGTGGAGTCGGGAAGGAATTTTTTTCCCCAAAGTGGAGCTTACTATTTGCCACATGGGTTTTTTTGCCTTCCTCTGGATCAACATGTTAGGACATGTTAAGTTAGGCTATGGTTTGAACTAGATGGACTTAATGTCTTCCTTCAACCTTAATAACTATGTTACTATGTTACTATGTAATCATCTCCCGCCTCGACTACTGCAACATCCTCCTTTGTGGCCTACCTTCTAACACTCTTGCACCCCTCCAGTCCGTACTTAACTCTGCTGTCTGACTAATTAATCTCTCTCCTCGCTACACTCCTGCTTCCCCTCTTTGCAAATCCCTTCACTGGTTTCCAATTTCCCAGCGTATCCAGTTTAAACTACTAACACTGACTTATTAAGCCATCCATAACCTTTCTCCTCTGTATATTTCCGAACTAATCTCTCAATATCTTCCCTCACGTAATCTCCGGTCCTCCCAAGACCTTCTTCTCTCCTCCACGCTTATTAGCTCCTCACTCAATCGCCGCCAAGACTTGTCTCAACTATCCCTCATCATCTGGAATTCTGTGCCCCAACACGTCCGGTTATCCACCACATTTGGATCCTTCAAACGGAACCTGAAAACCCATCTATTTAAAAAAGCTTACAACCTGTAATGACCACACGGCCACCTCAACACCATCGGAGCTACTGCAACCCCCGACTTACTGTCTCCTTCCCCATAATCCTGTAGAATGTAAGCCAGCAAGGGCAGGGTCCACATCCATCTGTACTAGTCTGCTATTGTTAGTTTTGTTTACTGTAAGTGATATTTGTATTTTGATGTAACCCTGTAATGTACATAATAAATAATAATAATAATAACAATAATAATAATAATAATAATAATAATAATAATAATAACCAAGGGTCCAACAGAAAAAGCCAGGTACCACTCAAATAGATGGAAAAAAAATCACCAGGTAGAATAAATTATCTGACTGGGGATATAAGAAGTTGAACTGTGTAGGCAATTAGCAAAAGGTTGCTAAAGGTGAGTGAATCCTTGGTAAATTAACAGAAAAAAAGCTGTTGAGCTGTGAAACAGTGATTTGCTGTAAATTTTAATCTAGCCAATTATCCATTTTAAAAGGTTGTAAACTACGTTGAATCAGATACTAGCTTTGTCATAGTCATAATTTAAAACTGTCCCAGATGAAGCGGGACACTCCCGATTTGAGGCTTCAGTTCCACCATCCTGACACTTCAAGGCTTTTTCCCGACTTCCACTAACTTCCCTTCTCTCTGGCGTTTTCTTCACTCTATAGCTTTTGGATTGCAGAGATCAGCTAAATGCATGAGCCACAGAGTGCACTCATCAGCATAGGAGAATTTGATCATTTTGAGCTGTATTGCAGACTTTGACATCACAGACAGGTTATACTTGTACATAGAAATACGCTAATATATACAGATGTATCTCTATAGGCAAAGAAAAAGTCAGATTTTTTGGTCCTATAAAACTACTAAAAAATAATGAAAAACAGTTACAAAAATGTATTTTTCTCTTTTTTTTGTGAGTCTCTCTGGAAACCAAACCCACTACCTACATCATTTTAGGCAACACATAAAACTATGAGCCATAGCCTGAGGGTGACATCATCAGGATATTTTGAATACTTGAAGCCTCAGGGCAGAATGTGAACCCACAGGTAGATGATACAGCTTCATAGAGATACATTTGTATATGGCAGAATTTTTTCTTCTTATAACATTATTAAAATGTAATAAAAAAACCATTACAATAAGGTAATTTTTCATGCTCTTTTTAAAAAAAAATAATATATATCACAAATCAGCAAATAAACATATTTTGTGTCTCTGTAATTAAAAATTAACAACAACAAAATATAACAGGTCTAATATGACTGTAAAAATCAAAAGAAAATGAGACCTAAAAGATAAATTTTATTAAATTCCTATAAACATTCACAAAAAAGTAACAAAGCGTTAATAACAAAATGGTGACAGGATCAGACAGAAAATAGTCATATTGTTTGGTGAGGGATTTCTTTCAGGGTCAGATAGCCTAGTAGATGTGGAGCTGGGGCACAATTTTGTCTCCCCATTGGGTGCCAACCTTCACGGGCAAGTAGGGAAAATAGGCAGTATTATCTCTATTTCCCTAGATTATATCCTTGTGTAATTGAGACATTTTTTTAACTGGTCATATGACTATTTTCTTTCTGATCCTCTCACTATTTTGATATTAATCCTTTGATACTTTTTTTTGTGAATTTTTATGTGTATCTGTAATTGTAACGTCCCATACAACACAGCAATTTGCTTATTTACGGTGATCAGTAAATTGTGAAAATAAAATGGAGGTTTTTTCTACATTAAACTCAAAAAAATAACGCTGAGGCCATGTTAACACGTAGCATAAATACTGCGTTTTGTCGACTGCTTGTTTACTGCAGGTGTCCGCACCACACAGCACAATAACAATTTTCTCTGATGTGTTTGCTGTGGGTTTATCTTATGCCTTCCTCCCCTTATTTTATAATTAATGGGAACCTCCCATGAGGAATAACACTGTTATCCTGCAGATATGGGGTTAATTTTGAGGTTAACAGCGTTATGATGCTGTCTGGCACCTGCTCACAGCCAAATGCATCAGGGAGAAAATTATCTTTATTCTCCCTGCCAGCATTTGGTATTCAGTCATGGGGGTCGGCGCCAGTGCTTGGCTGATTCACGATTTGAGTATAACCTAATTAGTGGGCGTCCGCTAACGGAATCCGTTACATGGTGAAATTATCGCAATTAACGCTATGTAACGGATCCGTTAGCGCACCCATTGACTGCAATGTGCTAACGGATCGCTAACGCATCGCTAACGTATGCCATTTTTGGCATGCATCAGCAATGTGCCGTTAGTTTCGGACGGACCTCGAACGCTGCTTGCAGCGTTCAGGGTCCGTTCTTCGCTAGCGCAGATAGGGGATCTGCGCTAGCGGGATTGCCAAACGCAATCCCTTTTTGGACATTGCGTTAGTACAATCCGTTTAGCGGACAGATTGCGCTAACGCAATGTGAACCTAGCCTAAGGAGCAGCCGCTGTAACCGCACCCCCGGCCCTGATTAACGCTGGCTATATATTGCGGCCGGCTGTCAGTCAGGCCCGGGATCTGATGTGTATAAAGTGGCTCAGGTCCGGAGTCAGCTTCATATGTTGCTTAGTAATCTATGACCAAAATGTTTGTCAGATCATTAACTAGTTAAAGGGGTTTTCTCATATTGTTTCTTCATTGGCACACCACCCAAGGCAACTAAGAAACCAGGAGACAGAGTAGTGGTGTTTTGATGTCTCAAGATTAACAATTCAGACCAGCAATATGGTCATACGGATGGTCTGAACAGAGCATTCTCCTATGATGGGGCAGAGGCACCTTTGCAGCATGGGAAGAGTGCAGGAGAAATTAAGCTGGTTGGATCCAACTATCTGACCAGAGTCCACAGTATAGAGCCTGCAAGCTCTGTCAAAAAAGCTATGTGATTGCTTTTGAGTGAAAAGATGTATTTTTCAGGGGTATTATTTTAAAAATCATGCATTTATGATCATTTTTTTGGAAGATGGAATTTACAAAAGAAATAGTAATTTGGGAATGATTTGTTTTTGCTTTTAAATAATATTCACTATTTATTTTAACTGACTTGTTAACTATATTTTACAGGTCATAATACTGTATGTTACACAATTGATATAGGTGTTTATTAGATTAGAATTTAAATAAATAATTTTGTGGGGTTGTCATTCTCAGAGTATTATTTAAGCATTGCCAAGGTCAGCCTTGCAGCACTGGAGTCTTGGGTTCAAGTCCCACCAAGGACAGCATCTGCAAGGAGTTTGTATGTTCTTCCCGTGTTTGCGTGGGTTTCCTTAGAGTTTCTCCCACACTCCAAAAACATACTGATAGGGAATTTAGATTGTGAGCCCCAATGGGGACAGTGATGATAATGTCTGTAAAGCACTGTGGAATTAATGGAGCTATATACCGTATTTTTCGCTTTGAAAGACGCTCCGGATTATAAGACGCACCCCAAATTTTGAGGAGAAAAATAGGAAAAATTTTTTTTAATAAATTGGTGGGGCGTCTTATAATCCATGTGTTTTATTACTTACCAGGGGTTGTGGCTGCGGTGGATCAGGGTCCCAGGGTCGTTGCTGGAGGCAGGAGTGGAGCATTGCTGCAGGCTGGGATGAGGGGGTCTGCAGGGAGGCTTCTGTGCTGCAGGGGGCTCCTGTGCTGCAGGCTGGGATGAGGGGGTCTGCAGGGGGGCTCCGGTGCTGCAGGGGGCTCCTGTGCTGCAGGCTGAGATGAGGGGGTCTGCAGGGGGGCTCCGGTGCTGTTTCCGGTGCTGCGGGAGGCTTTGGCGACATTTTGTGAAAGACCAGAGCCCCCCAGCAGTTCGTCCATGCGTTCCTGTATGACTGACTCCGGGAAAATGGCCGCCGGTCTCAGCGCCGAAATCTCATCTCCCGAGATTCGGGCGGCCATTTTCCTGGAGTCAGTCATACAGGAACGCATGGACGAACTGCCGGGGAGCTCTAGTCTTTCACAAAATGTCGCCAGAGCCCCCCGCAGCACCGGAGCCTCCAGCATCACCTGGGGCAGCAGCGGTGGTGGGCGAGGTGACAGCGGTGGTGGGCTGCAGCAGGCGGCAGCGGGTGGCAGCGGCGGCGGACACCCCCTCATCTCAGCCTGTAACGGTGTTATATCTGCTTTGTAAGACGCACCCCCATTTCCCCCCCAAATTTGGGGGAAATAAAGTGTGTCTTACAAAACGGAAAATACGGTAAGTGAGTGAAATAAATATATATCTCAATTAAAGTGAGGGAGATTTGGTCTGAGTTAGGGCTCACTCATACGAGCGTATAATACAGCAGAGTGCAATGCAATGTTTTATCACATAGCACTCTGCCCAATATTATTCTATGGAGCAGTGCAGATCTGTGATTATTTTATCTCATGTAGATTCAGAATGAAAAAACAATCTCAGCATGCAGCTAGTGCATACGATTATTGGATCACGCACACCTATATAAGTCTATGGGTGCGTGTGAAACATTGGTTGCCATTCCAGTGCTGTCCAATTACCACGGACACAGAAAATGAAGAAGATAGAGAAATTAAGTTCTCCGTCTTCTCATGAGAGCATTGGATCATAGTAAGATGACACTCAGATCAAACTGACAGAATTTTTTTCAAATGACATAAGCAAAGTCGGCCCGATTCTCTTGCATGAGAGAATATATGGCAGTGTGAGCAAGCTCTTAGTCTGAGGAGATGATGGCTGCAAAGAAAACAGCATAGTGCCAATCTTCAAACTGCGACTGAACATGTTACAAAAACAATTCTCAAGACACACGGTATGACTAATAAGGCCTTTAAAGGGAATCTGACCGAAGACACATGCTGTCAGATCCATAAAATGACATTGGGTGATGAGTAGAGGTGTTTTGACTGTGTTCGAGTGAGTTGCAGAGAGGGAGAAGCTACAACCAAAGAAGAGGGCAAAGGTGCTAGCCTTGTATTTGAACCCCAGAAGGCTTATTATGATGTGGCCTTACAAGATAGCTGGGAATATGACAAATTAAAAAAGAAGATATTGGCACGCTCTGGGGTCACTATGTCTGTCAGAGCCCAAAGGGTTCATAACTGGTTATATTGTGGTGACAAACTCACTCACTCTCAGATATTTGACCTACTGCATCTGGTGCAGAAGTAGTTGCAGCCAGAATTCTCCCCTACAGCCCAGATGGTCGAGCTGGTGGTGATGGACAGGTTTATTCACCCCCTCCCCAGGCCGGTACAGTCCTGGGTTGCCCAGGGAGATTCCCCTAATGCGGATGACCTGGTGGGTCTCATAGACAAGTACCTGGTGGTCGAGAAGACCGGGGGGTGGTGCATCTCGATACTGGGGTACCCATCAGGAGCCTGAGTTCCAAGAGAGGGGTAGAAGAGCCACCACTGGGGGGAATCGGAGGTCCCAAGGAGCCACTGAGGGGTTGCAAAAGGCTGCGGGTAAAGACCTGATCTGCTGATAATCTCACAGTCCTGGTCACATAGCGACCCGTTCTCCTATGTGTCATGATCCGTTCAAGGGTTTAATCCTGTCTGCCCTTTTTTCGGGCGGATAATGTCAAGGATTAACTTTGCTCTGCCTCATTCTGGGTTCAGGTTTGCTATTTAGCTCCTATGCATCCTGCTGGCGGTGTCAGCTATAGTTCTGCCTACTGTGTGTAAACCTGACTCTGGTAGCTCTTGATTTGTCCTGCTGTGATCCCTGACTTGCCCTGTGTCTATTGACTCCCTCTGTCTTTTCCCAGCATTTCCCTGTTTGTTGGTTTGATTCTCTGGTTTCTGACTTGGCTTGTATTCGGACTCGCTTCTGCCTTTGTCTTAGGCTACTTTCACACTAGTGTCAGATTCGGCCCGTCGCAGTGCGTCGGGCCGAGATTCCGAAGCTAGCGTTTGATGCGCTGCACAACGGAGGCAGCGGATGCATTTCTCCGGCGCATCCGCTGCCCCATTGTGAGGTGCAGGGAGGTGGGGGCAGAAAAAGTGGTCCGTCGGCAGCAAAAAAAGTTACATTTAACGTGTGTCAATATGTCGCAATGCGTCGGTAATGTTACTCTATGGGGCAAAAACGCATCCTGCAAACAACTTTGCAGGATGCGTTTTTTCCCCTAAACGGGGCATTTCGACATATTGAAAACATATTGAAAACAACGCTAGTGTGAAAGTAGCCTTATCCGCATCTGACTGTTGCTGAACCTCCTGGATTGTTCCTGACCACATGTAGTGCTGATAACTTTGGTACTTCTGCCTCTGATTTTTTTTTGACTTGGCTTCTCTGAACACACTCTCGCCATGTGCTGCTGCTCTGTGGTGCTACTCTGTGTACGCAGTCTCACTTCCCTCTCAAGCTCCCTCTGGTGGAGGTTGTGCTATACTGCACTGCAGCAGCATGACATTATAGCTGACCAATACATTTAAAGGGATTTCTGCATTTTTTTTCTCTGCTCCGTTTGCTATGGATCCGCTACATACCTTGGCGCATCAAATGGACAGTTTGACAGTGATGATACAAGACCTATTTGTGGAACAGAGGGCCTTGGCCTCGTCTCATAACCACCTGCAAAGGGAGCTTTCTGACACAATAAAATCGTTGCAGACTGACTGCAAGCACTCTAATGCTGTTGATGTCTCATTGCACTCTCCTGAACCTAGAGCCAAGCTCCCAGATACCTTCTCCGGGGAGAGGGAGAAATTCCGTACTTTAAAGGAGAGTTGCAAACTATAGTTTTTTCTTAGACCCCAAACTTCTGGAGAAGAGAGTCAGCAGGTGGGGATAATCATTTCCTTACTGCGAGTGGGACCTCAGTCGTGGGCTTTCTCTTTACCTGCTTCTGCCCCTGAACGTGTGTCTGTGGACAGACTCTTTGAGGCTTTGGGACTGATCTATGATGAACCAGACCGGGTCATGGTAGCAGAGGACATGATCATGGGTCTCTCCCAGAATGAACTCACAGCTGAACAGTATTGTTCTGAGTTTAGGCGGTGGTCTGTTGAGGTCTCTTGGGATGACTCTGCTCTGAGATGCCTGTTTGAGATAGGACTTTCTGATCATCTCAAGGATGCACTGGCCCTTCATATGCCATCCAGTCCCCTGGAAGAGGTCATGAGCCAGGCCATTTGTATGGAACGGAGATAACAGAAGAGAGGAATTATCCAGCGTGAGATTCCTGTATTGACTGCCAAGTCTGAGGTGATGTAATTCAAGGAGACTATGGAAATTGGTGCCACCAACTCCAAGGAGAAAGAGAGGAAGCGACAACGTGATGGGAAATTATGTTTTTATTGTGGAGATCCGGGACATTGGAAGAAGGACTGTCCCTTTTTGTCCATCGAGTAACATGCTGCCGAGTCTGGGTGATAGTCTATGAGGTCATCCAGACTCTCAGGTACCATTTTCATCATTTCAAAAAGTTTTGTTAAAGGTGGAACTGTGTTATGGAGGTGGTTTTGCATCCACTTCAGCGTTTGTGGACTATGGATCTTCCATGAACTTCATTGACTCTAGTCTGGTGTCCAAGTTAAAGTTAGGGACAGTTAGGCTAGAGACTCCCATCCATATCGTTGCCATTGATAAGACACAGTTCGCTTAAAATATCCTTAAATTTGTCTCTGAGGAGTTCCTCCTCAAGGTGGGTTATTCGCACCGGGAACAAATTTTATATTATGTTATGAATAATCTTCCTGTGGGACTGGTGTTGGGGTTCCCCTGGTTACAGAGGCATAATCCTGTTATATGCTGGGGATCTCGTGATATTGTTAAATGGGGTCCTAATTGTTCCAATGGTTGTCTTTCTGCTGTTTTTGTGTCTGTCATTAGTCTGGAGGGTGTTCCGGAGTACCTAAAGGACTTTGAGGACGTGTTCTCCGAAAAAGAGGTCTTGCCACCCCATAGCCCTTATGGTTGTACCATTAATCTTATTCCGGGTTCTAAATTGCCCAAAGCCTGTTTGTACAATCTTTCTGGCCCGGAACGTATCTCTGATAGTCTACGCAAAGGTCACATCCGTCCCTCTGTCTCACCTGTGGCCGCGTGATTCTTTTTTGTCAAGAAAAAATATGGTGGTTTACGCCCGTGCCTCAATTTCTGGTAACTAAATAAAATTACGGTGAGAAATACCTACCCTCTCCCACTCATTCCTAAACTCTATAACAGATTGTCTGGCGCTAAGTGGTTTTCCAAACTTGATCTCAGGGGAGCACATAACCTTATCTGCATTCAGGAAGGGGATGAGTGGAAAACGGCATTTCTCACCTCCAAGGGTCTGTTTGAAAATTTGGTTATGCCCTTCGGTCTCACGAAGGTGACCGTGGTGTTTCAGAACTTCATGACTGATGTTTTCTCTGCTTTTATCGGGCGCTTTATGGTTGTATACCGGATGATATCCTTGTTTTCTCGCCTGACAAGGAATCCCACATTTGTCATTTACGTGCTGTTCTTCACAGGTTACAGGGAAATTCTCTGTTCACTAAACTCGAGAAATGTCTGTTTTGTGTCCAGGAGCTTTCCTTTCTGGGAAACATCCTTTCTGTCAATGGGTTTCGGATGGATCCTGGAAAGGTACAGGCCACTGTTGATTGGATGCAATCCAGAGACCTAAAAGGGTTGCAGCGTTTTCTGGGTTTCACCAATTATTATCGAACATTCATCAAGGGGTTTTCTCAGGTGGTCAAGCCACTCACTGATCTCACTCATTAGGAACTGATCTCAAAGTTTGGTCACCTTTGGAAGTTGAAGCATTTTTTACTTGAAAGAAGTGTTTTATGTCTGCTCCTGTATTGGTTCAGCCCGATCCATCTGAACCATTCATTGTAACGGTGGACGCATCAGAGGTGGGAGTAGAGGCGGTGTTGTCTCAGGGACCCGTTACTTTGACCAATTTAAGACCATGTGCCTTTTTCTCGAGGAAGTTTTCTTCTGCAGAGAGGAACTATGACGTTGGTAACCGGGAGTTATTGGCCATAAAATTGGCTTTTGAAGAATGGAGGCATTTTTTGGAGGGGACGGTTCATTGGATCACGGTGATTACGGACCACAAGAACTACCGGTTGAGGGTTCTCCAGGAATTCCATGATTCTGCTCTCAGTGGACACCTGGGGATCTCAGCCACCTGGAAAGCCATTGCTAGGCTGTTTTGGTGGCCCTCCATGCCCTCTGATATCACTGTGTTTGTGTCTTCTTGTGATACATGTGCCCGTGCTAAGAGCTCCCATAACCGGCCAGCTGGGGAATTGGTGCCATTGCCAATTCCAGATAGACCTTGAGCTCATTTGTCCATTGATTTTATCACTGATCTCCCTCCTTCCAATGGCAAAACTGTAATCTGGATAGTGGTTCACAGATTCAGTAAACAGGCACATTTTGTACCTCTGGCAGGATTGCCTAATGCTGAAACACTATCTAAGTTCTTTGTTGAGCACGTTGTACGGCTGCATGGCGTGCCTTTGAATGTGGTTTCTGATAGAGGGGTATAATTTGTGTCCAAATTTTGGAGGGCATTTTGTAAGAGATTGGGTATTTGCTTGACCTTCTCCTCTGCTTTTAAATGCAAACTCAGCCATGGGCAATGGCAATGAAGAACACCAATCATCCTGCTGAGACGTAACAAGACACCTCAAAATCTGTTCAAGTGACTGATTGGTCCCCTCCTTCTGACCATTGGTCATGAGACCAATGGTCAGAAGGAGGGGACCAATCAGTCACTTGAACAGATTTTGAGGTGTCTTGCTACGTCTCAGCAGGATGATTGGTGTTCTTCGTTGCTCATGGCTGAGTTTGCATTTAACAATCGGATTAACCAGTCCACTGGCACCTCTCCATTCTTCTGTAACTACGGTTTTCACCCCCAATTTGGAGAATTTTCTAGGCTGGATTCAGGGGAGGTGTGGAGGGAGGTCCAGAAGAACATTGGGGAGGCTCAGGGCAAACAAACTTTTTGCGGATAAGCGACGGTCTGTAGGACCTATATTCATGATAGGAGATAAAGTGTGGTTGTCTACCAAGAACATTTGTTTATGGTTCAATCCAGTTGCCTTTCACTGACGCCTTCCTCCGTAGCTTCAGTTCCCCAATGTGTTCCATAAATCCGTTCTTAAGTCATTTGTATCATCCTCCGCTGGGCCTCCATCCCCTCCGCCTCCTGTCTCTCTGGATGGTCAGACCAAGTGTGAAGTGGAACAGATTGTGGATTCTCGCATGATCCATAGTTCACTTCAGTATTTGGTCCATTAGAGGGGTTATGGCCCTGATGTTCGATCTGGGTCCCGGCGCAATCTGTCCATGCTGATCGACTGATTTGGGCACTTCACGCACGTTATCCTGGGAAGCCTGGGGGTCCGGTGGCACCCTTGAGAGGAAGGTACTGTCTTGATCTGTTCCAGGGTTTAATCCTGTCTGCCCTTTTTCCGGGTGGATCATGTCAAGGGTTAACTTTGTTCTGCCTCATTCTGGGTTCAGGTTTGCTATTTAGCTCCTATGCACCCTGCTGGCGGTGTCCACTATAGTTCTGCCTTTGGCATGTGAACCTGACTCTGGTAGCTCTTGTTTTGTCCTGCTGTGATCCCTGACTTGCCCCGTGTCTGTTGACTCCCTCTGTCTGCCCTTTTCCCAACGTTCCCCTGTTTGTTGGTTTGATTCTCTGGTTTCTGGTTTCTGACTTGTATTCTGACTCGCTTCTGCCTTCTGTCTTTGTTTTATCCACATCTGACCGTTGCTGAACCTCCCAGCTTGTTCCTGACCACATATACTGCTGATACCTTTAGTACTTCTGTATCTGACTGTTTTTGACTCTTCTTCTTTGACCACTCTCTCGCCACTTGGTGGCACCTGTGCTGTTGCTCTGTGGTACTACTCTATGTACGCAATCTCACTTCCCTCTCAAGCTCCCTCTGGTGGAGGTTGCACTATACTGCACTGCAGAAGCATGACACTATGTCTTCCAAGCAGATGGATTCTAGCCTAGGCAG
Organism: Ranitomeya imitator; assembly: GCF_032444005.1. Lineage (NCBI taxonomy): Eukaryota > Metazoa > Chordata > Amphibia > Anura > Dendrobatidae > Ranitomeya > Ranitomeya imitator. Next base: position 198,032,604 of record NC_091287.1, read on the forward strand.
GTGCTGCTTGTACTGTGCTTATCCTTTTTGCAGTGTGGACTATCAGCCAAGAGAGGGGCCGCATTCATTTCCAGTGACCATAAATGGGGTGCTGGTGTAAGAACTGTTGGACTCAGGGAGTTTGTTGACCCTGATAGGGGCTACACTCCTCCACAAGATGATCCCAGGAAAACTCGTGGGTGTCTGCTGTATCGACGGGGATGCCAAGGACTATCTCATCTCCAGAGTGTATATAAAAACAAGTCGAGTTACTGAGTCTCATGAGGTCGGAGTTGTGAAAGACTTACTACACCCCGTGATAATCAAGTGGGACTTCAGCCTGTTTTGGGACTTATGGGGAAAGGCTGGGATGCTAAATAACTTAGACAGAAGCCAACTCAACCCTGATAAATCCACGTCGCGGCCGGAGGTGGAGAAGTTCCCCTTGTGTGTCCTGGTGGGTGAAGAGGACAAGACAGTGGCCAGTGAGGCCTATGTTCCTGAACTGGAGGTTTCTGGCAAAAATTTTGACTCTGCTCAAATGCGGAATCTTACCCAAAAAGGGGCATTCGAAAATGTGTCTGTGATAGCTGGGGTTGCTTAAGAGGCGGGGGCTGACACTAGGTTCCCACATTTTGCAGTCAATGGAGAATTACTGTATCGGGTGACCACATTGAGAGGAAGGGAGACAGTGGAGCAATATATACAGTGCCTTGCGAAACTATTCGGCTCCCTTGAACTTTTCAACCTTTTCCTACATATCAGGCGTCAAACATAAAGATATTAAATGTAAATTTTTGGTGAAGAATCAACAAGTGGAACACAATTGTGAAGTTGAACGAAATTTATTCGTTATTTTACATTTTTGTGGAAATTCAAAACCTGAAAAGTAGGGCATGCAATATTATTCGCCCCCTTTAACTTAATACTTTGTTGCGCCACCTTTTACTGCGATTACAGCAGCAAGTCGCTTGGGGTATGTCTATCAGTTTTGTACATTGAGAGACTGAAATTCTTGCCCATTCTTCTTTGGCAAGCAGCTCGAGCTAAGTGAGGTTTGATGGAGATTGTTTGTGAAAAGCAGTTTTCAGCTCTTTCCACATATTCTCGATTGGATTCAGATCTGGATTTTGACTTGGCCATTCTAACATCTGGATACATTTGTTTGTGAACCATTGCATTGTAGATTTTGCTTTATGCTTAGGATTGTTGTCTTGTTGGAAGATAAATCTCCGTCTCAGTCTCAGGTCTTTTGCAGACTCCAACAGTTTTTCTTCAAGAATAGTCCTGCATTTGGCACCATCCAACTTTCTATCAATTTTAACCATCTTCCCTGTCTCTGCTGAGGAAAAGCAGGCCCAAACCATGATGCTGCCACACCACCATGTTTGACAGTGGGGATGGTGTGTTAAGGGTGATGAGCTGTGTTGCCTTTACGCCTAACATATCTTTTGGCATTGTTGCCAAAGAGTTCAATTTTGGTTTCATCTGACCAGAGCACTTTCTTTCACATGTTTGGTGTGTCTCCCAGGTGGCTTGTTGCAAACTTTAAACAACATTTTTTTATGGATATCTTTGCGAAATAGCTTTCTTCTTGCCACTCTTCCATAAAGGCCAGATTTGTGCAGTGTACGACTGATTGTTGTCCTATGGACAGACTGTCCCACCTCAGCTGCAGATCTCTGCAGTTCATCCAGAGTAATCCTTAGCCTCTTGGCTGCATCTCTGATTAGTCGTCTCCTTGTTTGAGATGAAAGTTTAGAGGGACAGCCGGGTCTTGGAAGATTTGCAGTGGTATGATACTCCTTCCATTTCAATATGATCGCTTGCACAGTGCTCCTTGGGATGTTTAAAGTTTTGGAAATCATTTTGTATCCAATCCGGTTTTAAACTTCTCCACAACAGTATCACGGACCTACCTGTTGTGTTCCTTGGTCTTCATGATGCTCTCTGTACTTCAAACAGAACCCTAAGACTATCACAGAGCAGGTGCATTTATACGGAGATTTGATTACACACAGGTGGATTATATTTATCCTCATTAGGCAGTTAGAACAACATTGGATCATTGAGAGATCCAAAATGAACTTCTGGAGTGAATTTGCTGCGCCAAAAGTAAAGGGGCCGAATAATATTGCACCCCCCACTTTTCAGTTTTTGAATTTTTCACAAAAATTTAAAATAACCAATGAATTTCGTTCAACTTCACAATTGTGTTCACAATTTACATTTGGTATCTCTATGTTAGAAGTGTGATATGTAGGAGAAGGTTGAAAAGTTCAAGGGAGCCAAATACTTTCATAAGGCACTGTATGTCTAGGTAAGCTCAGTTATGGCACCATATCTAAGCAGTAAGCTTGGTTCTGGTACTGTATCAATGTAGTTATCTAGATTATGGTACCAAATGTATGCCGTAAGCTCGGTTCAGCTCCAGTTTCTATGTAGCAGGCTTGGTTCCATGTATTCAACGGAACACAGGAGTAAAAACCAGGTATATATAAAAAAGATATAAATACTATATACAGTTAGGGCCAGAAATATTTGGACAGTGACACAATTTTCGCGAGTTGGGCTCTGCATGCCACCACATTGGATTTGAAATGAAACCTCTACAACAGAATTCAAGTGCAGATTGTAACGTTTAATTTGAAGGGTTGAACAAAAATATCTGATAGAAAATGTAGGAATTGTACACATTTCTTTACAAACACTCCACATTTTAGGAGGTCAAAAGTAATTGGACAAATAAACATAACCCAAACAAAATATTTTTATTTTCAATATTTTGTTGCAAATCCTTTGGAGGCAATCACTGCCTTAAGTCTGGAACCCATAGACATCACCAAACGCTGGGTTTCCTCCTTCTTAATGCTTTGCCAGGCCTTTACAGCCGCAGCCTTCAGGTCTTGCTTGTTTGTGGGTCTTTCCGTCTTAAGTCTGGATTTGAGCAAGTGAAATGCATGCTCAATTGGGTTTAGATCTGGAGATTGACTTGGCCATTGCAGAATGTTCCACTTTTTGGCACTCATGAACTCCTGGGTAGCTTTGGATGTATGCTTGGGGTCATTGTCCATCTGTACTATGAAGCGCCGTCCAATCAACTTTGCAGCATTTGGCTGAATCTGGGCTGAAAGTATATCCCGGTACACTTCAGAATTCATCCGGCTACTCTTGTCTGCTCTTATGTCATCAATAAACACAAGTGACCCAGTGCCATTGAAAGCCATGCATGCCCATGCCATCACGTTGCCTCCACCATGTTTTACAGAGGATGTGGTGTGCCTTGGATCATGTGCCGTTCCCTTTCTTCTCCAAACTTTTTTCTTCCCATCATTCTGGTACAGGTTGATCTTTGTCTCATCTGTCCATAGAATACTTTTCCAGAACTGAGCTGGCTTCTTGAGGTGTTTTTCTGCAAATTTAACTCTGGCCTGTCTATTTTTGGTATTGATGAATGGTTTGCATCTAGATGTGAACCCTTTGTATTTACTGTCATGGAGTCTTCTCTTTACTGTTGACTTAGAGACAGATACACCTACTTCACTGAGAGTGTTCTGGACTTCAGTTGATGTTGTGAACGGGTTCTTCTTCACCAAATTAAGTATGCGGCGATCATCCACCACTGTTGTCATCCGTGGACGCCCAGGCCTTTTTGAGTTCCCAAGCTCACCAGTCAATTCCTTTTTTCTCAGAATGTACCCAACTGTTGATTTTGCTACTCCAAGCATGTCTGCTATCTCTCTGATGGATTTTTTCTTTTTTTTCAGCCTCAGGATGTTCTGCTTCACCTCAATTGAGAGTTCCTTTGACCGCATGTTGTCTGCTCACAGCAACAGCTTCCAAATGCAAAACCACACACCTGGAATCCACCCCTGACCTTTTAACTACTTCATTGATTACAGGTTAACGAGGGAGATGCCTTCAGAGTTAATTGCAGCCCTTAGAGTCCATTGTCCAATTACTTTTGGTCCCTTGAAAAAGAGGACGCTATGCATTACAGAGCTATGATTCCTAAACCCTTTCTCCGATTTGGATGTGGAAACTATCATATTGCAGCTGGGAGTGTGCACTTTCAGCCCATATTATATATATATAATTGTATTTCTGAACATGTTTTTTTAAACAGCTAAAATAACAAAACTTGTGTCACTGTCCAAATATTTCTGGCCCTAACTGTAGATAGTATACCCATAAATAAGTATCAATAATAAACCCGGCCACCACCTGTGTCAAAGAAATAAGTGAAAACCACTAGAAAAGCGAGGGGAACATTCACCGAATCTGGATCAGACCAAGAAGAAAAATGATGACAGGGAATATTTGAATAAATTACTTTTATTTATGTGTAGCAACAGCAAAAAATTTTGTAAAATTAAAGAATTAAAATACTATGTATATGTATTTACTTCTGTGCACATAAAAACATATAAGTACATTAGGCAGGTCAAAATCTATATAAATATATAAACTGGATACCCCAGAAAGCTTAAAAGTATAAAAGCTGAGATCATATACGTAAAAAACAATATTTATATAAAATTGGAATGGATCTAAAAAATGTATATATACAATCCAAGCAAATGTAAATATATGTCCAGAAGGTGCTTAGTGCTAATAATACAGAGATGACTTCCTCTATATATGTTGTATGTAGAGTTCACATGCAGGAATTACTGGCCAAAAAGTGCAAAGTGTAAACCAAATACCGTATAAAAAAAAAATCGCATGAAAAAGTAAAAAAGTGCATAGTGCTATTTTATATATATAAAAAGGATAATTCAAACGTGACAAGCTCACATGTAAACAATATTGACCAAAGTGCTGTGTGTATAACAAGAAGAAAATGGTATGCCAGGTATACCGTACACTCTCTACATGGGACAATGCTCAATATGTATATGATTCAGTATTACTTACTATACAAAGCTGAGGGGAAAATATCTCCAGGACCGCCAAATATATCAAGCTGTGCACCCCGACACGTGTTTCGGACCCAAAAGTTCCTTCGTCAGGGGGTATATTGGGTTAAGACCGAGGGGTTTATATATCATAAGTGAAGTGAGTCAACATGCCAATCTCAGCGTCCACAGCATGCACGGCGCATGCGCAGCCCAAACAACCCGGAAGTCCGAGATCAGGCATCACGTGACTGGACGCACATGATTGTACATGGCGTTGCCAAGGTCACTGTGATGCCATGATCCGGATCGTCGAGCGCGCAGGCGCACTGCCGCGGGCCCAATATGGGCAGGAAGATAGAGGTATGACTCATATGCATCAATGCTAAATGCCGGCCATGTAGGCGGCGCATGCGCAGTCCGTAAACCCCGATGCTCGAGACAAACAACGGAGACCACCACACTAAGGCGTATGGTCACCGCAAACAAGAGCCCGAGCACCCAAGCGCCAGACGCGCACGCGCACCATGACCAGCATAGCATTGGCCATTAAAAAAGAATAAGGTGATGTGATAGGTGGGACAAAAAAAGGGGGGGCAGTGAATCTATTAGTGCCATGTTAATGTGCCCACAATGTGCGATGTACCCGCTACCGGGACACTGCCCCACATGACCCCAGTATAACCAGGGCCACGGGAAGCCGCACCCGGAGCAAGAGACCACGCGAGCACACCCACATATTCGGGCACATACCCAGCATAGCACAAATAATAAATGACATGTAGTTGGTACTAAAGAAAACAATATAAAAAATATAATGCAAATTACCTGCATATCTAAATATATAATATAAGTGTTCCAAATAGGACATGAAGGAATGAAAACATAAAAGAGTACATATACATACTAAAAAATATTAGTGAATCACCACAAAATATTATATCACATTAATTTCTAGCATTTATATTTTCTCAGCCAGGACAGATGTTCAATAAAGACGGTCCACGTGACTCAATCCCACATCTCCGAAAACCGACTTCCCAGGGAGAACATGGAGTACCAGGATCCCATGAAGACTCCACATCAAATGAACACTCACATAGGTAAGTAATATAATAGCCTAAAATGTGCAATAAAGAGATTAAAAACATATAATTGTACCATATCGGTCAAGAAACCTAAAAACAATAAAATATTATAAATAAAAATGTAATTATATATACACAAGATAAAATAAAATAAAATAAAACATGAATGGATACATAGAACACTAAAAATTGTTGACCATGGATTACAGGGATGATCAATTTTATCCTAAAAAATGGAGCAAAACTCAGGTTTTCATTTAGGCCGTTAGGGGAGACTGTATCTAGTAGCCAAATCCATTTTGTTCCACGTTGTGCCAAAGGTATGCTGATTTCCCCCCCCTCTCGTTTGGTTTGATTTGGTCTATTCCGGATACTTGTAACAGGGAAGCATCACAGTGCACATCTCGTTCCGTAATTTATTATGCCACATGCCCATGTTCCCTAATATATATAGGGATGACAACCCGCCAATTAAAAATCCGCACACGGGAACATGTGCGAGGTATACAGGCAGCAAGGAATATTGACGATATAACAACGTTAAAAACCATTCCCAAGCACTTTAAGTAATATCATAACTGTGATGCTTCCCTGTTACAAGTATCCGGAATAGACCAAATCAAACTAAACGAGAGAGAGGGGGGGGAAATCAGCATACCTTTGGCACAACGTGAAACAAAATGGATTTGGCTACTAGATACAGTCTTCCCCTAACGGCCTAAATGAAAACCTGAGTTTTGCTCCATTTTTAGGATAAAATTGATCATCCCTCTAATCCATGGTCAACAATTTTTAGTGTTCTATGTATCCATTCATGTTTTATTTTATTTTATCTTGTGTATATGTAATTACATTTTTATTTATAATATTTTATTGTTTTTAGGTTTCTTGACCGATATGGTACAATTATATGTTTTTAATATTCTCTTTATTGCACATTTTAGGCAATTATATTACTTACCTGTGTGAGTGTTCATTTGATGTGGAGTCTTCATGGGATCCTGGTACTCCATGTTCTCCCTGGGAAGTCGGTTTTCGGAGATGTGGGATTGAGTCACGTGGACCGTCTTTATTGAACATCTGTCCTGGCTGAGAAAATATAAATGCTAGAAATTAATGTGATATAATATTTTGTGGTGATTCACTAATATGTTTTACTATGTATATGTACTCTTATGTTTTGCATTCCTTCATGTCCTATTTGGAACACTTATATTATATATTTAGATATGCAGGTAATTTGCATTATATTTTATATATTGTTTTCTTTAGTACCAACTACATGTCATTTATTATTTGTGCTATGCTGGGTATGTGCCCGAATATGTGGGTGTGCTCACGTGGTCTCTTGCTCCGGGTGCGGCTTTCCGTGGCCCTGGTTATACTGGGGTCATGTGGGGCAGTGTCCCGGTAGCGGGTACATCGCACATTGTGGGCACATTAACATGGCACTAATAGATTCACTGCCCCCCCTTTTTTTGTCCCACCTATCACATCACCTTATTCTTTTTTAATGGCCAATGCTATGCTGGTCATGGTGCGCGTGCGCGTCTGGTGCTTCGGTGCTCGGGCTCTTGTTTGCGGTGACCATACGCCTTAGTGCGGTGGTCTCCGTTGTTTGTCTCGGGCATCGGGGTTTACGGACTGCGCATGCGCCGCCTACATGGCCGGCATTTAGCATTGATGCATATGAGTCATACCTCTATCTTCCTGCCCATATCGGGCCCGCGGCAGTGCGCGTGCGCGCCCGGCGCTCGACGATCCGGATCAATGCATCACAGTGACCTTGACAACGCCATGTACTATCATGTGCGTCCGGTCACGTGATGCCTGATCTCGGACTTCCGGGTTGTTTGGGCTGCGCATGCGCCGTGCATGCTGTGGACGCTGAGATTGGCATGTTGACTCACTTCACTTATGATATATAAACCCCTCGGTCTTAACCCAATATACCCCCTGACGAAGGAACTTTTGGGTCCGAAACACGTGTCGGGGTGCACAGCTTGATATATTTGGCGGTCCTGGAGATATTTTCCCCTCAGCTTTGTATAGTAATAATACTGAATCATATACATATTGAGCATTGTCCCATGTAGAGAGTGTACGGTATACCTGGCATACCATTTTCTTCTTGTTATACACACAGCACTTTGGTCAATATTGTTTACATGTGAGCTTGTCACGTATGAATTATCCTTTTTATATATATAAAATAGCACTATGCACTTTCTTACTTTTTCATGCGATTTTTTTTTTATACGGTATTTGGTTTACACTTTGCACTTTTTGGCCAGTAATTCCTGCATGTGAACTCTACATACAACATATACAGGTCCTTCTCAAAAAATTAGCATATAGTGTTAAATTTCATTATTTACCATAATGTAATGATTACAATTAAACTTTCATATATTATAGGTTCATTATCCACCAACTGAAATTTGTCAGGTCTTTTATTGTTTTAATACTGATGATTTTGGCATACAACTCCTGATAACCCAAAAAACCTGTCTCAATAAATTAGCATATTTCACCCATCCAATCAAATAAAAGTGTTTTTTAATAACAAACAAAAAAACCATCAAATAATAATGTTCAGTTATGCACTCAATACTTGGTCGGGAATCCTTTGGCAGAAATGACTGCTTCAATGCGGCGTGGCATGGAGGCAATCAGCCTGTGACACTGCTGAGATGTTATGGAGGCCCAGGATGCTTCAATAGCGGCCTTAAGCTCATCCAGAGTGTTGGGTCTTGCGTCTCTAAACTTTCTCTTCACAATATCCCACAGATTCTCTATGGGGTTCAGGTCAGGAGAGTTGGCAGGCCAATTGAGCACAGTAATACCATGGTCAGTAAACCATTTACCAGTGGTTCTGGCACTGTGAGCAGGTGCCAGGTCGTGCTGAAAAATGAAATCTTCATCTCCATAAAGCATTTCAGCCGATGGAAGCATGAAGTGCTCCAAAATCTCCTGATAGCTAGCTGCATTGACCCTGCCCTTGATGAAACACAGTGGACCAACACCAGCAGCTGACATGGCACCCCACACCATCACTGACTGTGGGTACTTGACACTGGACTTCAGGCATTTTGGCATTTCCTTCTCCCCAGTCTTCCTCCAGACTCTGGCACCTTGATTTCCGAATGACATGCAAAATTTGCTTTCATCAGAAAAAAGTACTTGGGACCACTTAGCAACAGTCCAGTGCTGCTTCTCTGTAGCCCATTTCGGCACCTGTAGCCCATTTCCTGCACACGCCTGTGCATGGTGGCTCTGGATGTTTCCACACCAGACTCAGTCCACTGCTTCCTCAGGTCCCCCAAGGTCTGGAATTGTTCCTTCTCCACAATCTTCCTCAGGGTCCGGTCTCCTCTTCTCGTTGTACAGCGTTTTCTGCCACATTGTTTCCTTCCAACAGACTTACCATTGAGGTGCCTTGATACAGCACTCTGGGAACAGCCTATTTGTTGAGAAATTTCTTTCTGGGTCTTACCCTCTTGCTTGAGGGTGTCAATGATGGCCTTCTTGACATCTGTCAGGTCCCTAGTCTTACCCATGATGGGGGTTTTGAGTAATGAACCAGGCAGGGAGTTTATAAAAGCCTCAGGTATCTTTTGCATGTGTTTAGAGTTAATTAGTTGATTCAGAAGATTAGGGTAATAGGTCGTTTAGAGAACCTTTTCTTGATATGCTAATTTATTGAGACAGGTTTTTTGGGTTATCAGGAGTTGTATGCCAAAATCATCAGTATTAAAACAATAAAAGACCTGACAAATTTCAGTTGGTGGATAATGAATCTATAATATATGAAAGTTTAATTGTAATCATTACATTATGGTAAATAATGAAATGTAACACTATATGCTAATTTTTTGAGAAGGACCTGTATAGAGGAAGTCATCTCTGTATTATTAGCACTAAGCACTTTCTGGACATATATTTACATTTGCTTGGAGAGTATATATACATTTTTTAGATCCATTCCAATTTTATATAAATATTGTTTTTTACGTATATGATCTCAGCTTTTATACTTTTAAGCTTTCTAGGGTATCCAGTTTATATATTTATATAGATTTTTGACCTGCCTAATGTACTTATATGTTTTTATGTGCACAGAAGTTAATACATATACATAGTATTTTAATTCTTTAATTTTACTGATTTTTTTGCTGTTGCTACACATAAATAAAAGTAATTTATTCAAATATTCCCTGTCATCATTTTTCTTCTTGGTCTGATCCAGATTCGGTGAATGTTCCCCTTGGTTCCATGTAGTAGACTTATTAAGCGCTTTTCTGCTCCCTTATCTCTGTAGTAAGCTCGGTTCTGCTACCTTATCTCTGTAGCAAGCTTGGTACTGCTCCCTTATCTCTGTAGTAAGCTTGGTTCTGCTCCCATATCTCTGTAGTGAGCTCAGTTCTGCTCCCATATCTCTGTAGTAAGCTCGATTCTGCTCCCATATCTCTGTAGTAAGCTCAATTCTGCTCCAATATCTCTGTAGTAAGTTCTGTTCTGCTCCCATATTTCTGTGGTAAGCTTGGTTCTTCTCCCATATCTCTGTAGTAAACTCTGTTCTGCTCCCATATCTCTGTAGTAAGCTCGAGTTCTTCTCCCATATCTCTGTAGTAAGCTCGGTTCTGGTCCAATATCTCCATAGTAAGGTCAGTTCTGCTCCCATATGTCTGGAGTAAGCTTTGTTCTGCTCCCCTATTTCTGTAGTAAGTTCAGTTCTGCTCCCATATCTCTGTAGTAAGCTCGGTTCTGCTCCCTTATCTCTGTAGTAAGCTTGGTTCTGTGCGCATATCTCTGTAGTAAGCTCGGTTCTGCTCCATTTTCTCTGTAGTAAGCTCCATCCTGCTCCCTTATCTTTGTAGTAAGCTTGGCTCTGTGCCCATATCCCTGTAGTAAGCTCCGTTCTGCTCCCATATCTCCAGAGTAAGCTGGGTTCTGCTCCCATATCTCTGGAGTAAGCTTGGTTCTGCTCCCATATCTCTGGAGTAAGCTCGATTCTGCACCCACATCTCAGGAGTAAGCTTGTTTCTGCACCCATATCTATGCAGCAAGCTCCGTTATGTTCCCATATCTATGTACCAGTCTGTTTTTAAAGCCCATTATCTCAGCTGCTTTAATGCAATGGTCAGAGAAAAGGAGGGCCACCGCAACTCGAGGGCCACTGCCTTATTGCCCCCCAGGCTGAAAAGTGCCAGCCAGCCCCTGGCGAGGAGGTTTATCACTGCAATATGCCCATTGATGAACCCTTTTCGCTCAGTCACCCCTGAGCGTGCCAGTATCTCAGTTTTCAGTTTGGCATATTCCAGGGCATCTAAGGTCAGGGTAAGGTCAGGTAATAATAAACCTTCTGGTGCTCGCCGGTTAGATAGCGGGCCAGCACCTCCGGCCACTGGTCTGGCAGAAGTCTCTCTCACTCCTCTACCTGCACAAAAACAGTCAGAAAAGCCTCTACATAATCACCTCCTGAACATAAGTGTCGTCACCTGGACTTGTGGAATGGGCTTCCTATCTGCCACAAACCAATTTGGCAAGCAACTCAATCTGCTGCTGCTGCTGTCTGAACTGGTCCTGTTGGTATTGCTGCTGTTATTGGAGCTGCTGCTGCTGCTGTTGCATCTGCTGGATAAGCAACTTACTCGTCTCCTGATGTGCCAGCTGCTGCTGTGCGATCTCCAGATGCTTGAGCAAGTCCTCCATTTTGACTGACATCGTTCGCTGGGTTGTAGTCTCCTTTACTCAGGACATGCGGCTTGAACAAAGCTGCTACTAGTGTTCTCAGAACGTTGTCTGCATTCTCCACCAGTTGTGGTAGTTCAACTCACTTGGCGGTATACAGAGGTAGAAAACAGTAACATAGTCTCTTTAAATCGCAGTTGGTTTATTATATAGCAACATAAAACAACAAGAAGGGAACACAAACATGATCCTTCAGGTAAAAACAGGAAAGCAACAAAGAAACAAAATGCTGTAACATTATGAATGAACACATGACTGTGACATCACACATGTCCTGTCAGCACACGGCAGTGCCGGTTCTGCAGGTGGAGATAAGGTGCACATGCTCCCACTCACTCTATGGATGTCCACATAAAAACTAGCCCATTTATGCAACTTATCTTAAACCATGCAAGAAGTAGTGTACAGGAACAAAATACCCAGGATTTCACATCAGTGACGCCATTAAGCGTAGTGACACATATCTCCCCCCTTCAGTACTTTACCGGTGACTTTGTCACCTCCCTTTTATGCTAGGCTTCTAGGCTTAAAATCACAATAGCAGCCCAGAATCTCTCTCTGACTACATCGGCATCATGAGGAGCACACTAGGCTAAGTAACCTCTGAGACCCCTGCAAACACACTGCATTAGCCCCCTGTATACCAAACCTTAACTATTAACCTTCTAATGTCCATATAGGGACAGTTATTGTTAGGTGTGTGGGCTGATTTTGGATGTGTTTGATTAGGTAACCTGGGTGAAAATATTGTTTGATAATTGTGGGTCTGAATGTGTGGTCGCCAGCATGGCTATAAAGATATATATGTATGTGCAGTCAGTAGAATAATAACTGTAGAATTTTGCTGTGTAAAAAAATATTCTTTTGGAGTACATTTTTTTTCTCAGTTAGTCCCCTGTTCTTACATATATAGCATAATTAACAGAAAGTGTTACGGTGTCTGTGACGAACCCGCACACCGACTGACATGACTATTGCGTCAAAAGGATCACTTAATGCGGTCTACTTCCACCAACGTGACTTTCCGCATCCCCTGGGGACATGTAAGGTCAGCTTGGTACAGTTTTGCAGAGACACACCCTGTTAACATAGGCCCAGAGAGGCACGGGGAGTGAAAGAATGCCCACGCAGTCATTGACGTGGCACCACACTCACCCACAACCTCGACAAGCATCAGAGAAACACCGCCTAGTCAGCCTGGTAACACTGCCTCTAGTTCATCATCATATATAAGCCCAGTGCGTTAAAAGGATTATATCGGGACAGAAACCAGCCCCAGTAGCATTGAAAACTAAGTCGAGAAATTGATGTGTGTACTAGTGGATCGGGATTAAAAAGCAGCCCTAGACAATACACTATATACACAATGGTTATACATATACAGTGTTCAGATATGCAAATACGGGTGAATACAAGCCCAACAAATATAAGCAGATGGATCATGTCAATCACCGATTTCCTGTGTGACCATGTGTGTGCTGGGCCACAGGGGGTATGGGCTGCTAGCTGGTTCCTAGTCCCTTCACAGCACGTTACACGACGTGGTCCTCACTTTCAAAGTGAACAGCAAGCATAGCATAGAGAGGAACATGGCCTTACACTAGCCTTTATCATCTTTGGGTCACTCCCCTTCTGCCCTCTGGGCTGAAACTAAATCGCCTCCCCTTGCTTCTAGCAGCTAAGAAAATGTAAAACTTAAGACCCATTTCTACCATTGGAGGTACTATTCCGTCCATGTGACCCAGGCCCTAATTGCCATGGAAGGAATAGTACGTAATATGCGATCAGCCCCACTCCCGGGGAGAGTGTGGCCACTCGTGGCCGGGTGTCAGCTGATTATCACAGCTGACACCTGGCACTATGTGCCAGGAGCGGTCACGGACCACTCCCAGCACTTTCTCCCTCAGAACACTGTGATCAAGCAAGATTGCAGCGTTCCAGTGGCATAGAGAAGCATCGTGCAGGGAGGGGGCTCCCTGCATGCTTCCCTGAGACCCTCAGAACAACGCAATGTGATCGCATTGTTCCGAGGTGGCTTGTCAGTGCCTGCTGAGAGCAGGAGCCGGCAAGCCTCCTGCACTGCCTGTCAGATCGCTGATGTGACACAGTGCTCTGCAAAGTGTCAGATCAGCGATCTGACTTTGTCCCAGGGTGGGACATCACTGCATAATGTAAAAAAGTAAAAAACATATTACCATGTGTAAAAATATATTTTTTTAAATTCCTAAATAAAGAAAGAAAAAATATATATATTGTTCCAATAAGTACATTTCTTTATGCAATTAAAAATACACAATAAAAATACACATATTTAGTATCACCACATCCGTAATGACCCGGCCTATAAAACTTCTCCACTAGTTAACCCCTTCAAAGAACACGGTAAAAAAATAAATAAACCCGAGGCAAAAAGCAATGTTTCATCATCATACCACCGAACATAAAGTGGTCAAAAAGACAGATATAAATAAACATGGCACCGCTGAAAACGTCATCTTGTCCCGCAAAAAACGAGCCACCACACATCATCATCAGCACAAAAATAAAAAAGTTATAGCCCTCAGAATAAAGCGATGCAAAAAATAATTATTTTTTATATAAAATAGCTTTTATTGTCTAAAAGCACCAAAACATAGAAAAAGACATGAGGTATTGCTGTAATTGCATTGACCCGCAGAATAAAACTGCCTTATCAATTTTACCAAATGCGGAACGGTATAAACCCCCCCTCCCCTCTTTCCCCCCCCCCAAAAAAAAAAAAATCATGAATTGCTAGTTTTAGTGCATTCTGCCTCACAAATATCAGAATAAAAAGCGATCAAAAAATGTCATGTGTACCAAAAAAAAATCAGCTCGTCCCGCAAAAAACAAGACCTCACATGACTCTGTGGACCAAAACATGGAAACATTATAGCTCTCAAAATGTGGTGATGCAAAAACTTTTTTGCAATAAAAAGCATCTTTTCAATTCCAGTCTATTCTGCGTTAAAAAAGTCAAACAGTGTTCCTTCCCTTCCAAGCTCTGCCATGCGCCAAAACAGTGGTTTATGCCCACATATGGGGTATCAGCGCACTCAGGACAAATTGCACAATAACTTTTGGGGTCCAATTTCTCCTGTTTCCCTTGTGAAAAAAATATGGGGTCGAAAATATCATTTTTGTTAAAAAATATGATTTTTAATTTTTACGGCTCTACATTATAAATTTCTGTGAAGCACTTGGGGGTTCAAAGTGCTCACCACACATCTAGATAAGTTACTTAGGGGGTGTACTTTCCAAAATTGTGTCACTTGTGGGGGGTTTCCACTATTTAGGCACATCATGGGTTCTCCAAACGCGACATGGCATCTTATCTCAATTCCAGCCAATTTTGCATTGAAAAGTAAAATGGTGCTCCTTCCCTTCCGAGCTCTGCCAGGCGCCCAAACAGTGGTTTAACCCCACATATGGGGCATCAGCATACCCAGGACAAATTGTAAAACAACTTTTAGGGTCCAATTTCTCCTGTTATCCTTGGTAAAATAAAACAAACTGGATCTGAAGTAATTTGTGAAAAATATTTTTTTTAAAAACATTCCAAAAATTCCTGTAAATAACCTGAAGGGTTAATAAACTTCTTAAATGAGGTTTTGAGCACCTTGAGGGGTGCAGTTTTTAGAATGGTGTCACTTTTGGGTATTTTCTATCATATAGACCCCTCAAAGTGACTTCAAATGTGATGTGGTCCCTTAAAAAAATGGTGTTGTAAAATGAGAAATCGCTGGTCAACTTTTAACCCTTATAACTTCTTAAGAAAAAAAAATATGTTGCTTCCAAAATTGTGCTGATGTAAAGTAGACATGTGGAAATGTTACTTATTAAGTATTTTGTGTAACATATCTCTGTGATTTAAATGCATGAAAATTCAAACTTGGAAAATTGTGAAATTTTCAAAATCTTCACAAAATTTCCATTTTTTTTTTTTCACAAATAAACGCAAGTAATAGCAACAAAATTTTACCACTATCATGAAGTACAATATGTCTCGAGAAAACAATGTCAGAATCACCGGGATCCGTTGAAGTGTTCCAGAGTTATAACCTCATAAAGGGACAGTGGTCAGAATTGTAAAAATTGGCCCGGTCATTAACGTGCAAACCACCCTTGGAGGCATCAGATCCGTCCGGTTACCGGCTACGCATTGAAACCAAACACAGCTCTGCTACCTCACTTCTACTAGCCATTCTATGTATCTCACCCACCCTGTGTTGCTAGAATGGATCGAGACCCCAAAAGGCATTCGGCCTGTTCCAGAGATTTCGAAAATGTAACCGGTGTGTGGCTATGACGTACAATAAATCCATATTCTCCTTATGAAATCATAGCTGTCTGATCAAAGCACTTAGACTGCATGGCATGCAGTACTGGGATATGCTTAGGAGTGGTACCTAGCAGCTACCTGCAGCCCAGTCTGTCTTCATCATTAGGAGCTTCAGTGAACACTAGGTAGCCGCTTAGCTAAGCCTCTTTCTATAAAGGCCAAGCCCTGTGGTAAAGTAGGTCCACAAATCCACATGCACCACCATTGGGATTGACACTCTAGTCTTTCCCTTCTCTATTCTGTCTCTCTCATCTCTTTAATATATTAAGATCTATCTATCACTATCAGAAAGAAGACACAAGAGCATGAGGAGGATCCTGCAACAATGAGAAGAAATCATGTGCTACTGGGAAATGTAGTTTTAGCAGGTAAGAAGAGGACCGCCCATTGAGCTCTGAAAAATTGGAAGTACAGAGGAGTAGAAGGAGATGAAAAAAAGGCACAAAGGTACATATACAAAACTTTCTGTTGGCTTTGTATTGTACATGATTAGGCACACATATATTATGCAAGAAATGTTGGCATTGTGAGAATAACCTTTTAACTGTAATGAAAATGTAGCATATTTATGTAGTTTTGATTAATTTACCTTCCAGCATGCTGAGATGCATGGCATCATTTGCTCTCTTTGGAACACTAAGCATAACCTCTAAACCATCCTTAATTTCTCCTTTTCCTTCTTCACAACAAGTCAGAAGTTCCTGAATTGGAATAAAAAACAAAAAATCAACTTTATCATAAGACATATATATCCTACTAGATGGTGGCCCGATTCTAACGCATTCTAGAATATGCATGTCCACGTAGTATATTGCCCAGTTACATAGAATATTGCCCAGCCACGTAGTATATTGCCCAGCCACGTAGTATATTGCCCAGCCACGTAGTATATTGCACAGCCACGTAGTATATTGCCCAGCCATGTAGTATATTGCCCAGCC
Organism: Ranitomeya imitator; assembly: GCF_032444005.1. Taxonomy (NCBI): domain Eukaryota; kingdom Metazoa; phylum Chordata; class Amphibia; order Anura; family Dendrobatidae; genus Ranitomeya; species Ranitomeya imitator. The sequence continues at coordinate 198,049,624 of NC_091287.1, forward strand.
ATGTAGTATATTGCACAGCCCACGTAGTATATTGCACAGCCACGTAGTATATTGCCCAGCCACGTAGTATATTGCCCAGCCACGTAGTATATTGCCCAGCCACGTAGTATATTGCCCAGCCATGTAGTATATTGCCCAGTCACGTAGTATATTGCCCAGCCATGTAGTATATTGCCCAGCCATGTAGTATATTGCATAGCCCACGTAGTATATTGCCCAGCCATGTAGTATATTGCCCAGTTACGTAGTATATTGCACAGCCACATAGTATATTGCCCAGTCACGTAGTATATTGCCCAGCCATGTATTATATTGCCCAGTCACATAGTATATTGCCCAGCCTTATATTATATTGCCCAGCCATATAGTATATTGCCCAGCCACATAGTATATTGCCCAGCCACATAGTATATTGCCCAGCCACGTAATATATTGCCCAACCATGTAGTATATTGCCCAGCCACATAGTATATTGCCTAGTAATGTAGTATATTGCCCAGCCACGTAGTATACTACCCAGTAACGTAGTATATTGCCTAGTAATGTAGTATATTGCCTAGTAACGTAGTATACAGCACAGAGCCACATAGTATATTGCCCAGTCACGTAGTATACAGCACAGAGCCACATAGTATATTGCCCAGTCACGTAGTATATAACACTGCCCACACAGTATATACAGTGGCCACGTAATATATAGCACAGCCCACAGAGTATATCACACAGCCCACGGAGTATATAACACTGCCTATGTAGTATATAGCAGTCACGCGGTATCTAACACAGCCCACATAGTATATAGCAGTGTGGCCACCATATCCCTGTTGAAAAAATAATTAAAATAAAAAAAAATTGTATACTCACCTCCTGGGATCCACCGAAGCTCCGGCGATATGCGCGCGGCTGCCGCCATCTTCCGTTCCCAGGATGCATTACAAAATTACCCAGATGAGTTAGCGGTCTCGCGATGCATCACTGGGAATGGAATATGGCGGCCGGCGCAAGCGGCTCAGCGGACAACGGAGGGTGAGTATAGCAGGTTTTTTTTTATTATTATTTTTAACATAACATTTTTTACTATTGATGCCGCATAAGCATCATCAATAGTAAAAAGTTGGGGACACACAGAGTTAATAGCGGCGGTATCGGAGTGAGTTACCCGCGGCATAACGCGGTCCGTTACCGCCGGCATTAACCCTGTGTGAGCGGTGACGGTGCGGGCACTGACTGCGGGGAGTAAGGCGCGGCCATTTTCTTCCGGACTGTGCCTGTCGCTGATTGGTCGTTTCAATGGTCGTGGGCGTTTTGCCACGACCAATCAGCGACTTGGATTCCATGACATACAGAGGCCGCGACCAATGAATATCCGTGACAGAAAGACAGACAGAAAGACGAAAGTGACCCTTAAACAATTATATAGTAGATAGTGTAGATGGAGCGAGGGGGAGGGGTGGAAAGTGTGCTTAGATAGATGTATTTTCTAGTCCTATTTTTTCTAAATTATTTTATTTATAGAATTTTAGAATTATTAAATAATCTGATACTCTGCTTTGTGTGTTTGAAAAAAAAATAAAGTAAAGGGAGCTTGGCACTTTGAAAATGTGGCATAATTTGCATGGAGCATGCTATAGAGCAGAAGAAGTGCAAACTGATATATAGTTAGGTCCAGTAATATTTGGACAGTGGAACAATTTTTGGCATTTTAGCTATTACCAAAACATAATAAAGATACAGTTACACTGCATAATCAACATTGGCTTAACCCCTTAATGACGAATTATGGGTATAACAAGTCAGGAGCAGCTGTGAGTTTCTGCACTTTTACATACTATACATGCCATGGATTTAAACTGTCACTGTTTGTAAACACACAATGACAGCTCTGTGCCGGCAGCAGTTGCTGACACCTGACTGGCACGGCAAGTGGTGTGGCAACCAATTCCAGTGGTCACCGCCCTCAAATCACTGCAATTGTGATTAGTCAGTCAATATGACTAATTGGTTGAAGTAGCTGAAACATAGGCATTTCCCTGCACAATCACTGCAGGGAGCTCTGCTTAGCTGATAGCTGAGCACCTGAGGCAACAGTGAGCGCCAGAACCACTACTGACTGATTAACCCTCTAGATGACATGATCTATAGCTATCACAGAATTTAGATGGCTGTGAGAAGGTGTGTGCTCCCTCTCTCACCCCATCACCACCCCCAGTGACACAAGTATAGGGGAGCCGATGCTAGTCATGACACCAAGAGGTCAAACAGTGACTCTTGGCGTGGAAGGTATAGAGGCCTGTTAAACCCAGCTATATGCAGGGTCTAATGGGCATTCTGCAAGTGCAATCTGACATGCTTAATGCATTGCAATACATGTTTATAGCAATGCATGAGACCAGTGAGGAGATAAATAAAAGCAAAAAAGTAGGAAACATTACAAAAAAATTTGCCAAAATTAGAATAAAACAAATAAGAAAATATATTACACCAATAAATACAAATATGTATTTAAAAGCAAAAATAAACATAAATAGTACATATACAGCTTTGGCAAAAAGAGAGAAAACTGCACAGTTTTATAAAAATCAGCTTCTTTACATGTCTGGCAGCCATTCCATTTCAGTGTCAGATGAATTCCAATCAAAGTACACCTTATTCTACTTAAATCTTATTTAGGGAAGAAAAGTATAAAAACATTGCTGTGGTGTTCACAAACTTCTTGCAATAGGATAAGCTGGATGGCAAAACAAGTGCTAGAAATATCACAAAAGTAATAGGAATGAAAAAATAACTTTTAACCATGTCAAAGGAGTTGAAAAGAAAAGTCTTGAGTGAGGAAAAGAAGGGCTTAATTCTGGCTTTACTAGCAGAGGGACTCAGTGAGAAACATGTTGCCTCCATCCTTAAAATTTTTACGACGGAAGTCCATTACAACAAGGTCAAGCAGCAGACATTGGGGACAACAAACCTACAGACCAGCAGAGGGCGAAAACAATTCTCCACTGACCGGGACGACCGTCAAATTATTCGAATATCACTCAGCAACCACAGGATGACATCAAGTGACCTACAAAAAGAATGGCAAATGGCAGCTGGGGTAAAGTTCACGGCAAAAACAGTTCGTAATAGGCTGCTAGAGGCAGGACTGAAGTCATGTAAAGCTAAAAAATAGACTTCCATCAATGAGAAGCAAAGGAGAGCCGGGCTGGAGTTTGCCAAAGACCATAAGGATTGGACCATAGAGGACTGGTGTAAGGTAATCTTCTCTGATGAGTCTAATTTTCTGCTTTGCCCAACACCTGGTCATCTAATGGTTAGACAGAGACCTGGAGAGGCGTACAAGCCACAGTGTCTTGTGCAATTTGGTGGGGTATCGGTGATGATCTGGGGATGCTTCAGCAAGGCTGGAATTGGGCAGGTTGTTCTTTGCTAAGGATGTATGGATCAAGCCGCATACAAGGTTATCCTGGAAAAACAGTTGATTCCTTCTGCTCAGGCAATGTTCCCCAACTCTGGGGATTGGATTCTCCACCAGGACAATGTGCCATGCCACACACCTAGGTAAATCAAGGTGTGGATGAAGGACCACAACATCAAGTCATGGCCAGCCCAATTTCCAGACATGAACCCCATTGAAAACCTCTGGAATGTAATCAAGAGGAAGATGGATAGTCACAGGCCATCAAACAAAGAAGAACTGCTTACATTTTTGTACTAGGAGTAGCATAAGATCACCCAAAAGCAGTGTTAGAGACTGGTGGAAAACATGCCAAGACGCATGAAAGCTGTGATTAAAAACCATGGCTATTCCACAAAATGATTTCTGAACTCTTCCTGAGTTAAAACATTAGTATTGTTGTTTCTAAATGATTATGACCATGTTTTTTGCATTATTTGAAGTCTGAAAGCAATGCATTTTTTTGTTATTTTGACCATTTCTCATTTTCTGAAAATAAATACAAAATGTAGTGCTTGGAAATTCAAAGACATGCTGTCAGTAGTTTACAGAATAAAAGAATAAATTACATTTTAGTCAAAAATATACATATAAAGAGAAAAATCAGACAAACTGAAAATTTTGCAGTGGTCTCTTAATTTTTGACAGAGCTGTATTTCATATTACCACGTCCAGAATGGCCCGATCTTTAAAACTGTCACACTATATAACCCTTACAGTTAACACCGTAAAAAAAATAAATAAATAATAAAGTGGCAAAACTAGGTTTTCTGAATGATACATATATCATTATTTTCAAGATAGGAGAAAATGTGGAGTAATTTAGTTTAAAAGCTTAAATTTTATTATTGGACAAACTTTAGCCAAAAAGTTAAAAGTGCATACAAAAGGACAAACAGACAAGAAAATCACATTAACATAATTGTCTCCGTCAGGGTGACATTCACAAAATGAGTGAACATGAAAAGTCAGGTTCAGTCACAAAGCTGTGTGCTTAATCAGACAATAATGGCCAAATGTTGGTTAACCATAAATGCGCTGCTGGTCAGGATCATAAATTCTACAAAAATGTTATAGAGGCATCTTATCCTGTAAGGGGAGTAGGCACAGTGCCCCAAATTGGGTGATTCCAACCTCGTTTTGCATGGATTTTTCCTTTGCTTTCTCAAGAGGAGGTGTGGAACAGTGGTGTATCACTAGGACCTTATCAGAACATATAAGAAGGGAGGGTGCACACAGAACTATAAGGCTAGGGTCACATTGCGTTAGTGCAATCCGTTTAGCGCTAGCGGATTGCGCTAACGCAATGTTTTTTATGGGACCGCGTTCGGGGTCGCGGTAACGTCCCCGCTCTCGCAGATCCCCGATCTGCGAGAGCGGGGAACGGACCGCGGGCGCGCCTCGGACGCTGCAAGCAGCGTCCGCGGCGCGCCAGGAATCTCCGGCGCGTCGCTAGCGCGTGCTGAACATGGCACGCGCTAGTGTAGCGCGTTCCCATTAGCGTGAATGGGCGCGTTAACGGCCGCGTTGCACGGCGTTAATTTCGCCGTGCAACGCTGTCCGTTTAACACGGTCCCATAACGCAATGGGAACCCAGCCTAAGGTACCAAAAAAGATTATTTACTGGATCAAAATACAACAATGATAAAAAACACAAAGTAAGCCCAAACGCTCAGTAGTGAGCCAAAAAATATTGTGGCACCACAGCTTAACAGGGACCAATAGTAATGTAGCAGAAGAGAGGATGTTGTGCATAAATATAATTACCATATATACTCATGCATAAACTGACCCTCAGGAACCTAATTTTGAGACGAAAATCTGGGAAAACTTATTGACACAAGTACAAGCTGTGTATGCATTGTCCCTTTCTTCCTATCATGACATGCATGGCTCCTCATGCCTATACTGATATGCATGGTTCCTCATCCCTATGCTTGTTTCCATGGCTCCTTATCCCAATCCTTTTCTGATTGGCTCCTTATCACCATCCTTGAATGCATGATTCCTTACCCCATCCTTGTCTGAACTGATCATTATCCCCATCCTTGTCTGCATGGCTCCTTATCCCCATCCTTGTCTGCATGGCTCCTCATCCCTATCCATGTCTGCATGGCTCCTCATCCCTATCCTTGTATGCATGGTTCTTCATCCCTATCCTTGTATGCATGGTTCATCATCCCTATCCTTGTATGCATGCATGGCCACCATGAGAAGAGCAAAAAAAGAACCATTCTACTTACCGCCCTGCACACCCTTGCTGCCTCTTGTTCTGATGCTTGCAGCTCCAGTGGCCAGGTGATCATGTGCCCCTGCTTATTAAGGTAATAAATATTCACTCCACTCCATGCCTATGGGAGTGGAGAGAGGTGAATATTCATAACTCTTAAGTAGCGCGCACCTGCGATAGCCTGGCAGCTGCTGGAAGCAGGCAGCTGCGGCTGACACTGTGTGCACTATAAGAGAAATTAATATTCACTGCCAGAGCAGTGAATATTCAGTCCTCTTTAGCAGCGGGTACAGGCTTTAGCCGCAGCAGTCGGCTCCTGCCTCCTGTGACCCGATGTTCCGCAGTCAAAAACTGCACTCTTCTGCTCACAAATTCTTGCCAACATCTGCAGTGTAGAGTTCCAAAGCATGGGGACATCACACACCAGTCGGTGAGCTGGAAGCTGCAAACACTGCTGAAGCACGGCAAGGGCAGCGGAAGCTGTAGCTGACTTTCTAAAATGGGCACACAGGCAGCGTACTTTCACAAGCAGATACAGCAGCTCCGGGTAGGTTTTGAACCACAAGGTTAACCCCTTTCTGCCATCGGGCGGAATACTATGTCCGATGGCACAACCCCCGCTTTGATGTGGGCTCTGGCGGTGAGCTCATATCAAAGCCGGGACATGTCAGCTGTTTTGAACAGCTGACATGTGCCCGCAATAGGCGTGGGCAGAATTGCTATCCACCCACATCTATTAACTAGTAAATGCCGCTGTCAAACTCTGACAGCGGCATTTAACAAGCGCTTCCGGCCATCGGAGCGTCGGCATGACAACCAGAGGTCTCCTGGAGACCTCTATGGTTGTTGATGCCAGATTGCCGTGAGCGCCACCCTGTGGTTGGCACTCATAGCATTGCTGTAATTCAGCTACATAGGGGCGATCTGAGCATCACCCCTATGTAGCAGAGCCGATCAGGCTATGCCAGCTTCTAGTCTCCCATGGAAGCTATTGAAGCATGGCAAAAGTAAAAAAAAAGTTTTTAAAAATATGAAAAAATAAAAAAATATAAAATTCAAATCAACCCCCTTTCACCCTATTCAAAATATTTAAAAAAAAATCAAACTTACACATATTTAGTATCACCGTGTTCAGAAATGCCTGATCTATCAATAAAAAAAAAAAAAAAAAGAATTAACCTGTTTGCTAAACGGCGTAGAGAGCAAAAAATTAAAAACTCCAGAATTACGTTTTTTGGTCGCCCCGACATTGCATTAAAATGCAATAAAGGGCGATCAAAAGAATGAATCTGAACTGAAATGGTATAATTAATAACATCATCTTGGCACGCAAAAATAAGCCCTCGCCCAACCAGAGATCACGAAAATGGAGATGCTACGGGTCTTGGAAAATTGTGCAATATTTTTTTTTTAGCAAAGTTTGGAATTTTTTTTACTACTTAGATAAAAAATACCCTAGACATGTTTGGTGTCTTTGAACTCGTAATGACCTGGAGAATCATAATAGCAGATCAGTTTTAGCATTTAGCGAACCTAGCAAAAAAGCTAAACAAAAAACAAGTGCACTTTTTTTTCAATTTCACCACATTTAGAATTTTTTTCCCCGTTTTCTAGTACGAGGCATGGTAAAACCAATAATGTCGTTCAAAAGCACAACTTGTTCCGCAAAAAATAAGCCTTCACATACCTATATTGACGGAAAAATAAAAAAAAAGTTATGGCTCTGGGAAGGAGGGGAGCAAAAAACAAAAACACAAAACCGAAAAAAGCCCCAGGGGTTAAGTGGTTAAGCACACGGGCCACGCATGGTACGCGTGTGAGCTCGCCTCACCTTAGAGCAACCACCAGGTTCCAGCCATTGTCACACATGACCATGCCTGTCTGTAGGTTCAGCGGTGTCAGCCACAGATCTGCCTGCTCTTTCAGAGCTGTCCACAACTCTTCAGCATTGTGTGATTTGTCACCTAAGCATATTAGCTTCAGCACAGCCTGTTGCCGCTTGGCTGAGGCAGTGCTGCAGTGCATCCAGCTTGTGACTGATGTGGTCATTCTGGAGATGGAGGGGGAGGAGGTGCAGGAGCTGTAGACAACCATGATTGATGTAGGGCCCACAATCCTCGGCTTCGGGAGGACGTGTTCCATCCCAAGGTCCGACTGGGTCCCGGCTTCCACTATGCTAACCCTGTTTACCATCAGTGAGATTTACCATCCCTGCCCACAAGCACTTGTCCACGTGTCCGTGGTTAGGTGGACTTTCCCAGTAACTGCATTGTTGAGGGCACAGCTAATGTTGAGGGACATGTGATAGTGTAATGTGGGGACGACACACCAGGAAAAATAGTGGCAGCTGGGGACCAAGTACAGAGGGACAGTCGCCACCATCAGGTAGCGGAATGCTTCCATCTCCACGAGCCTAAAAGGCAACATTTCGAGCACAAGCAGCCATGAAATATGGGAATTTACTAGAGTGGCCTGTGTGGTGTTAGCTGGATATTTGCGCTTGCCCTCCAAGGACTGGGGTATGGACAAATGAACGCTGCGCTGGGACAAGGACGTGGACATGCTTGCTGATGGTGCTAGTTGAGTGTGTGCAACGACAGGTGCAGGGCAGGAGGCATCTTCACATGCACCATGGACAGGGGATTGACTTGCACGCACAAAAGCAGAAGAAGCAGTGTTGTCACCTGCAGAAACTGTCGATGGACCCTGGGGTCCAGCCCACAAAGTCGGGTGCTTTGCTGCCATGTGCCTCATCATGGTGGTGGTGGTGAAGCTGGTAGTTTTGCTACCCCTGCTGATGCTGGCATGGCAGGTGGTGCAAATGGCCTTTTTGGGTTATCGGCAGATTCTTTAAAAAACAACCAGACTCGGGAAGACTTAACAGTTGGACTGGCAACTTCCCTTATGTTGGTGTTATGGGAAATGGTTGCCCACCTTCTGTCTGCAAACACCACACTGCTTCTTCCTGCCTGTTGGGGTGCTACACCTCCCTCCCCCTGTGTGCTGATGTCTTCGCTCTGCATGTCCTCCTGCCAGGTTGGGTCAGTTACTATATCATCCACCACCTCCTCTTCCACTTCCGCACCCTGGTCCTCCTCCTGGAGGACTGTGGCTGCTCAAATATTTGGGCATCGCTACATGCGATCTCCTCTTGCGCCGTTCTTGTGGACCATGCAAGAGTCTCAAATCTATAAATGGAAAAGTGAACAGCCCTTTGGAGTGTCCAAGTGTGGGATCAGATGTCTCCAGGCACTCGGCATGGTGGGAGGAAGGAGGACCAGGGTGAGGAATATGCGGTCCAGACTCACGGCTACTGAGACTTGACTGTGTGGAAGACAGGGTGGTGGTGGTGAGAATGTGACTGGAAGCATTATCCGCTATCCATCCAACTACCTTTTGACAGTGCTCTGGTTTCAATAGTGGTGTGCCGCGGTCCCATATCAATTGACACAGGAAGGTTGGCCGAGAAGATATGGGTGTTTGTTGTGGCACAATTTCACCTTGCCCACGTCCTCGGCCTTTGCATGCATTATCACCATCTGATCCAGTTCTCCGTCCCTTGCCACAGGCTTGACCTTTATAAATGGAGGACAATATATTACACGTTCACTATAAATGGCTGAATTTGGAGCAAACTTATATGTGATTCATGTGACGGACAAACCACAGTTTTAAATAGATGGATTTTTAGCTCTGTAATATGGAAAGGATCTGGCTTTATTCTGCAGTGCCAACAAGTAAATGGAGCAGACAAACGGAGTTCTCTGGATTGCTTTTTAAACAAATAATCAGGATTAAGATTAAAAAAAAAACATTCCTGGCCCCTGATACCTGTGGCTAGGACTAGAAATATCTGTAAAAGCAGCAGCAGCAGACAAAACTGGAATGGACCCTCTTGCTATATGCACTGCAATTGTAGATTGTAAGCTCTCACGAGCAGGGTTGTCTTATTTTGCTTTAATTATTATATTGTTAACGTTGTTACTTATGACTTTTGTGTTTGAAACTGTAAAGCGCTGCGGAATATGTTGGCGCTATATAAATAAAGATTTATTATTATTATTACACTGCCTGTCTGCCTATCTATGCAGCTGGATTAGTCCTCAGAAAGACTGTTAGTGGAGATGGATATGTGTATAATATATTGTGTATAACTACACTAACTAACAAGCAAATCTCTCCGTAGCTCAGCAGCACCTCTACCTACACTGCCTGATTCTGGATTAGATTTTGACGAGCATGGTGATGTCAGGTCTGATATAGACCTGATGACGCTGTGCGGCCAGCCAATCACTCTAATGACACAACCAACATGGCTGTGGCATTAAATTGTGTGGCAGACAATCCCTGCATGTTCATTGGCTCTCTATAGAGTGCAAAACATGCAGGGAGGGGACTCGAGCTCCCACCTAGCAGACCTAGAAATATTCGTCGAGCTCCGAGCATCTTGAGCAGTGAGATGCTTGGGCGAGTAGTGGCGAACATGTTTGCTCATCACTAATCATTATATTTGTTCTGCTTCACAGTTCATATCTATAATATAACGCTGGGAGCGTCACTCTGTTCGAAGCCTTTATAAACTGCGCAAGCGCCGGCGCAGTCTGGGCCTCACAGAGTGACGCTCCCAGGAGATCGCGGTATGCGTAAACACTGAACGCACACCGCGATCTCCAACAGAGAAGCAGGGACCGCCAGGAGGGTAAGCATTATATTCACCTGTCCTCCGTTCCACCGCTGCGCGCCGGCATATTCCCGGTCCTCGGCCTGTGACGTTCAGTTCAGAGGGCGTGATGACGCGCTTAATGCGCGCCGGCGCCGCCCTCTGACTGACCAGCGCAGTGGTGGAATGGAGGACAGGTGAATATAGTAAGTGCTGGGGGGCCTGAGCTGGCGGCGATACCGGCACCTTACCCCCACAGCGCGCCGGTGTCCCCGCCTGCTCAGGCCCCCCAGCACTCGGTGCCCAGCGACGATAGGTGAGTATGTTTTTTTTTTTATATATATTGCAGCAGCATACGGGGCATATACAATGGAGCATCTTATGGGACCATAAACCATAATGGAGCAGTGTACGGGGGCATATAGTATGGAGCATCTTATGAGGCCATAAACCATAATGGAGCAGTGTACGGGGGCATATACTATGGAGCATCTTATGGGGGCCATAAACCATAATGGAGCAGTGTATGGGGGCATATACCATGGAGCATCTTATGGGGGCCATAAACCTTTATGGAACAGCGTATGGGGCATACACTATGGAGCATCTTATGGGGACCATAAACCTTTATGGAGCAGTGTACAGGGGCATATACTATGGAGCATCTTATGGGGGCCATCAACCTTTATGGAGCAGTGTACGGGGCATATACTATGGAGCATTTTATAGGGGCCATAAACCTTTATGGAGCAGCGTATGGGGCATATGGATGGGAACAGCAAATTACAGAACGGCGGCGCAGGATGGGAGTAGCACATGACAGAACGGGGGCGCAGGATGGGAGCAGCACATGACAGAATAGGGCAGCACATGACAGAATGGGGGCGCAGGATGGGAGCAGCACATGACAGAACGGGGGCGCAGGATGGGAGCAGCACATGACAGAACGGGGGCGCAGGATGGCAGCAGCACATGACAGAACGGGGGCGCAGGATGGAAGCAGCACATGACAGAACGGGGGCGCAGGATGTGAGCAGCACATGACAGGATGGGGGCGCAGGATGGGAGCAGCACATGTCAGAATGGAGGCGCAGGATGGATGCAGCGCATGTCAGAATGGGGGCACAGGATGGGTGCAGCGCATGTCAGAATGGAGGCGCAGGATGGGAGCAGCACATGTCAGAATGGAGGCGCAGGATGGGTGCAGCACATGACAGAATGGAGGCGCAGGATGGGTGCAGCACATGTCAGAATGGGGGCGCAGGATGGGTGTAGCGCATGTCAGAATGGAGGCGCAGGACGGGTGCAGCACATGTCAGAATGGAGGCGCAGGATGGGTGCAGCGCATGTCAGAATGGAGGCGCAGGACGGGTGCAGCACATGTCAGAATGGAGGCGCAGGATGGGTGCAGCGCATATCAGAATGGAGGCGCAGGATGGGTGCAGCGCATGTCAGAATGGGGGCACAGGATGGGTGCAGCGCATGTCAGAATGGAGGCGCAGGATGGGTGCAGCTCATGTCAGACTGGAGGCGCAGGATGGGTGCAGCGCATGTCAGAATGGGGGCGCAGGATGGGTGCAGCACATGTCAGAATGGGGGCGCAGGATGGGAGCAGCACATGACAGAATAGGGCAGCACATGACAGAACGGGGGCGCAGGATGGGAGCAGCACATGACAGAACGGGGGCGCAGGATGGGAGCAGCACATGTCAGAATGGGGGTGCAGGATGGGAGCAGCACATGTCAGAATGGGGGCGCAGGATGGGAACAGCACATGACAGGATGGGGACGCAGGATGGGTGCAGCACATGACAGGATGGGGACGCAGGATGGGTGCATCACATGACAGGATGGGGACGCAGGATGGGTGCAGCACATGACAGGATGGGGACGCAGGATGGAGCAGCACATACCAGGATGGACACCATATACCAATATAAATGCTCGCCACCCGGGCGTAGAACGGGTTCAATAGCTAGTTTTATATAACAACACTAATTTATGTTATATGTACACACATGATTTAACCACACTGCATTATCCCTATACATGGATTTTTTTTGTTTTGATTACACACATTTCTATTTATCTCTGATTATGCATATCATTCTTGCATGTTTACTTTGTATTAATAATTTTGCCATGATCTTTTAACCCCTTCATGACCCAGCCTATTTTGGGGGCGCAGGATGGGTGCAGCACATGTCAGAATGGGGGCGCAGGATGGGAGCAGCACATGACAGAATAGGGCAGCACATGACAGAACGGGGGCGCAGTATGGGAGCAGCAAATGACAGAACGGGGGCGCAGGATGGGAGCAACACATGACAGAACGGGGGCGCAGGATGGCAGCAGCACATGACAGAACGGGGGCGCAGGATGGCAGCAGCACATGACAGAACAGGGGCGCAGGATGGGGGCAGCACATGACAGGATGGGGGCGCATGATTAGAGCAGCAAATGACAGAATGGAGGCGCAGGATGGGTGCAGCACATGTCAGAATGGGGGTGCAGGATGGGAGCAGCACATGTCAGAATGGGGGTGCAGGATGGGAGCAGCACATGACAGAATGGGGACGCAGGATGGGTGCAGCACATGACAGGATGGAGACGCAGGATGGGTGCAGCACATGACAGGATGGGGACGCAGGATGGATGCATCACATGACAGGATGGGGACGCAGGATGGGTGCAGCACATGACAGGATGGAGACCATATACCAATATAAATGCTCGCCACCCGAGCGTAGAACAGGTTCAATAGCTAGTTTTATTTAACAACACTAATTTATGTTATATGTACACACATGATTTAACCACACTGCATTATCCCTATACATGGATTTTTTTTGTTTTGATTACACACATTTCTATTTATCTCTGATTATGCATATCATTCTTGCATGTTTACATTGCATTAATAATTTTGCCATGATCTTTTAACTCCTTCATGACCCAGCCTATTTTGACCTTAATGACCTGGCCATTTTTTGCAATTCTGACCAGTGTCCCTTTATGAGGTAATAACTCAAGAACGCTTCAACGGATCCTAGCGCTTCTGAGAATGTTTTTTCGTGACATATTGAGCTTCATGTTAGTGATAAATTTAGGTCAATAATTTTTGCGTTTATTTGTGAAAAAAACGGAAATTTGGCGAAAATTTTGAAAATTTTGTAATTTTCAAATTTTGAATTTTTATTCTGTTAAACGAGAGAGTTATGTGACACAAAATAGTTAATAAATAACAGTTCCTACAGTCCCCCCCCCCCCCCCCCCCCAATTTTTTTTTGCTAGGAAGTTATAAGCTTTTACAATTTGACCAGTGATATCTCATTTTTACAACAAAATTTACAAAACCATTTTTTTAGGGACCACCTCACATTTGAAGTCACTTTGAGGGGTCTATATGGCTGAAAATACCCAAAAGTGACACCATTCTAAAAACTGCACCCCTCAAGAGCACCTTGAGGGGTGCAGTTTTTAGAATGGTGTCACTTTTGGGTATTTTCAGCCATATAAACCCCTCAAAGTGACCAAAACCACATTCAAGAAGTTTATTAACCCTTCAGGTGCTTTACAGGAGCAGAAGCAACATGACAAAAGTGACACAACATGAAAGAAAAAAATTAACATTTACCGTATATACTCAAGTATAAGCTGAGATTTTCAGCCCATACCAAGGGGTCGACAGGGGAGGGGGAGCGGGGGCTGTCTAATAATACTCACCTACTCCTGGCGCGGTCCCTGCAGGTCCCTGACTTCCCCGGCGCCGGTAGCAGCAGCTTCTTCCTGTACTGAGCGGTCACATGGTACCGCTCATTACAGTAATGAATATGCGGCTCCACCTCCCATAGAGGTGGAGCCGCATATTCATTACTGTAATGAGCGGTAACGGTGACCACTCAGTACAGGATGAAGCTGCGGCGTCGGAAGCAGGGACCTGCACAGAGCCAGGACCAGGTGAGTATAGTGGGGAGGGGAGCGCTGCGCTGCGCAATAATCACCTTTCCTCATTCCGGCGCCGCTCCGTCTTCAGCTGTGACGCTCAGGTCAGAGGGTGACGTAGTTAGTGCGCGCCCTCTGCTGAATGTTAGTGCTGAACACGGAGTGGCGCCGGAACGAGGAGCAGGTGACTATTGAAAGTGCCGAGGGCCTGAGCAACGGAGAGGTGAGTATGTGATTTTTTTTTTTTTTTATTGCAGCAACAGCAAATGGGGCAAGTGTCTGTATGGAACATCTATGGGGCCATAACGTTTGTGCAGCACTATATGGGGCAAGTGTTTTGTATGGAGCATCTATGGGGCTATAATGTTTGTGCAGCACTATATGGGGTCATAACGTTTGTGCAGCACTATATGAGGCCATAACATTTGTGCAGCACTATATGGGGCCATAAAGTTTGTGCAGCATGGGGCAAGTGTTTGTATGGAGCATCTATGGGGTCATAACGTTTGTGCAGCACTATATGGGGCAAGTGTTTGTATGGAGAATCTATGGGGCCATAACATTTGTGCAGCACTATATGGGGTGTCACGGATCGCTGCTCCGTGGTGTCACTTATTCGTCACGTGCCCGCTCTCACACGTGACTTTGGGCTGTGCCAGCAAGGGTTAATCTATCTCCCCACTCCCCGTCCAGCATCCAACCTCTGTCCTATGCTGTAAGGGGAGCATAAATCACACACCGACCCAGGCCACACACCCGCTCATACGCGCTGCCACCACTCATCGAATACACGGGTGATGAGTCCCAGAAATAACTAATCAAAATATGTCTATCACTCATAAGGCTCACACACCTCTAGGCTATGGATTCTTTAGAACATTCAAGGTTCAACTTATTAAAGTTTATACTTTAATAGAAAAAGGTTAAATGCTTACAAGAAAAAGGTATAAAAATATGATAATAAAAAGACATACAACTTATGCAAAACAGTATAAAATAAAGAGGAGAAAACTTACAGAAATCATCTAACTTGTAGTCTGCTTCTGCTCCCTGGGGGGGGGGGGGTGAATGTAGTTGTGGAACACATCAGCTTTTCAGGCTGCCCTCATCATGTGAACACCATTCTCTGTCTGCAGCCTAAATTTATAACTTTGGTCTGAGGTCAGGTTTCTAGACCGGCCCCTCAGGCCAATATCATAACTGCTGCCTGTCTGATTGGGCCATGGCCGCGCTACTAATGAATATATATTATTTTCCTCTGGAGACATGTGTGAAATGGTTCGCAGGGATACCTTCCCTCAGGCAGCATTTAGCATCTCCCCTCAAAGACCTCAGAGGTGTCAAGTGTTCCTTTGTTCTTGGCTCTAGCTAGACCCCCTGGTGAGATATGGAGACAGAATTCCTACTCTTCCCAAGGAAGTACATATTAACACCTAGGTGCCACTGGCCTTCAGGACAGATGCTACATTATCACTAGACAGATGTCAGAGGTCACTACACACATATAGATATATATAATATATATACACATATTCCACCACATGGGGTAAGTGTCTGTATAGGGCCATAATTAACGTTTGTGGAGCATTACGGTATATGGGGCAAGTGTCTGTATGGAGCATCTTATAGGGCCATAATCAAGGTTTGTACAGCACTATATGGGGCAAATATCTTTATAGAGCATCTTATGGGGCCATAATCAGCATTTGTGCAGCATTATATGGGGCAAATGTGTCTATGAAGCATCTTATGGGGCCTTTATTAACCTTTATGCAGGATTATATGGGGCATATTTTAATATGGAGCATCTTATGGGGCCATCATAAACTTTATGGAGCATTATATGGGGCTCCTGATTCAATATGAATATTCAAAAACAATTAACCTACTGATGTCTCAATTAATTTTACTTTTATTGGTATCTATTTTTCTCTGTCCCCCATGACGGCACCACAGAGAGAGGGGATCCGCCCACCAAGGACAGGAAACCTACAGATAAAAAGTCGGTACCTCTCTCCCGCATCAGTTTGGTTTCCTGTCCTTGATGGGGAACCTGCAGCAGATCTTACCTCAGATCGTTGTTGGATTCCGGGGCCAGTCAGACCGGTTCAGGCAGTGGGGGTTCCCTGCCTCGGCTAGGCTAGGCCACCCGAAGCGCCACCGCGGGGATCAGTAAGTCTCTAGGGTGCGTGGGGAGCAGCAGCAGCAGCGTTGCTGCTCCTAGGAAGAATCCTCAGAGAATGTGGGGGCTTCCAGGATGGCATAAGCCCACAAAAAAACACCATGAGGGGTCCCTCCAGAGGTGGAACGCGACGTGATAATGCGCGCCTTAACAGCCGCATCATCAAAGAAAATGGCGGCATCTGGGCTTCCTGCGAGGTAACGCGCATGCACGGTGACATGGCCGGCACATTGCATGCTGGGGGACGCATTGCATGCTGGGCCAGCGCATTGAATGGTAGGCTGGTGCAGGGCATGCTGGGATGGCACATTGCATGCTGGGCCGCGCGCATGCGCACAGTTGCGTGCGCAATGCTTGATGGTCCCGGCGGGGACGCGCGCGCGGCGTGAAACATGCGGCCACTTTATATTTAATGGGGGTCGCCACACTGACTGGTTGCTCTAATGGAGTCCAGCCAGTGCTCCCAGCAGCCATGAGTGATCCTGAACCGCAGGGATCACCAGCGCAGCAACCGCAGCAGCAGCAGAAACACCGGCAGCAGGGGAAAGGAGCCCCATCATGCCGGTGCCAGCAGCGCGGAACTGGGGCACGGTCAGGATCCCAGCACAGCAAGAATTCTAGTGCTGCATCCAGACCAAAGGAGCATCCCATAGTGGATATGGACCATCCACAGTCGGCACTGAGGGGTACATCAGGTGGTGAGTGATCTCCGTGAATGCTCCGGCTAATAGAGCCTACTCTTTTTTCTTGTCTTCTTAGGGAAAGAAAAGCTCAGGGAAGTCCAAACACAGAATCTGCGTGCTTTGTAAAGAAGATCTACCTACCACGTGGGAAAAGAGATTGTGTAAATCCTGTATAGAGCAAACACTCTGCGAGGGGCTTCCCGGGTTCGCTACAGAGCTCAAATCATTAATTAAAATCAAGTGGAGGATACCTTTAAATCTCTCCACGAGGGTAAAAAACGTAGAAAGATCAGACACAAATCCCCTATCTCTGACTCCAGTGACACAGATAGCGGGGAGATTAGTTTGGGTTCTTCTAATTCTTTATCATCTCCATTATTATTTTCTTCTCGGGGAGGGGGGCATAGTTGCTTCCCATTAGAAGAAACGGACTCCCTGGTTAAGGCGGTCAGAAGCACCCTGGGACTAACTGATTCTCATCCCAAAAAAACAGTCCAAGACATCATGTTTGGGGGGCTTGAGCAGAAAAAAAGACGTGTATTTCCGCTTAATGATAAGATACAGGCTCTAATTAATAAAGAGTGGAAAGAACCTGTAAGGAAGGCCTTGCTTACTCTCAAAAGGAAATATCCTTTCGAGGATCCAGCATGCTCCTTCTGGGAAAAAGCTTCCAAACTAGACGTAGCCATTGTTAAGGCGTCAAAAAAGTTTGCCCTACCTTTTGAGGATATGGGGATCTTAAAGGACCCCATGGACAAAAAAGCGGATGCTTTTCTAAAAAGTTCCTGGGAAGCAGCTGGAGGGGGACTGAAACCAGCAGTGGCCGCTGCTTGTACTTCCCGCTCCCTGATGGTGTGGTTAGACCAGCTAGAATCTCAGCTCAAAGGGAGATCATCCAGAGACAGCATATTAAGTACCTTGCCAGTAATGAAAGGCGTCAGCAGACTCCATCAGGCTGACGGCCAGATCAGCAGATTTCTCCAATGCAGCCAGAAGAGCTCTCTGGCTCAAAAGTTGGCCTGGAGACCTCCAAACAAAGTCAAAACTTTGTAATATTCCCTGTGAAGGAGAATTTCTATTTGGCTCTACTCTGGATGATATTCTGGAAAAGGCAGGGGACAAAAAGAAGTCTTTCCCCATCCTGGCATTTCCATCTTACAAACATCCCTTTCGGAATAAGAGATTCAACCGTAGAAAACCCTCTAGAACACAGGACATGTGGGAAGACAAATAAAACAAAAATAAGGGGTTTATATTCAACAAGAGCCCCACCGATACCAAAAAACCCTCACACTGAACTTTCGCCCCAGGTGGGAGGAAGATTGTCCCTCTTTTTCTCAGCCTGGGAAAAGACAACCAGCAGCGCCTGGATTCTAGACTTGATAAGATCGGGACTAAAGTTCAAATTCCTCACTTTTCCTCAGCCGTTTTTCCTCGTAACATCTCAGAGAGCTTCTGGAACAGGAAGTCACAATATTGCTAGGCAAAGGGGTTCTTCTGGAAAGGGGTTCTTCGAGAAAGAGGGAAAGGGTTCTACTCTCCGGTTTTTCTCAGGAAGAAGCCAGACGGGTCTTTCAGGACAATTATCAATTTAAAAAATTTAAACAAACACCTGATAGTGGAACCATTCAAATGGAAACAATAAAAACAGCAGTCAAAATGTTGTTTCCGCGTTGTTTCATGGTAGTACTAGATTTAAAGGATGCATACTACCACGTCCCCATTCACAGAGACTTCCAAAAATTCCTCAGAGATCGAAGGGGTTGTAAGGCATTTTCAGTTTGCAGCTCTCCCTTTCGGTCTCGCGATAGCCCCACAAGTGTTCACCAAACTGATAGCAGAAGTCATGGCAGATCTGAGAAAACAAAACACCCTAATCATTCCATGCTTAGACGATTTACTGGTGATTGGCAACTCTCCCCAGCATTGCAAAAATCAGCTGGAGATGGTCATGGACTCTTTAAAAAACTTGGGTTGGTTCCTAAATCTATAAAAGTCCAGGTTCAGGAATATCAGGATTCAGGAATATCTGGGCATCACGCTAGATTCCATCTCCCAAGAGTGCCGCCTACCCCAAGGGAAAATCCAAAAAATGGTGGGGCTAGTGTCCTGGGCAAGGGAACTCCCCTCTATATCGCTATGAGAAGCAATGTCTCTTCTGGGGTCTATGACAGCCTGCACTTCCGCGGTCCAATGGGCCCAGTCACATACGAGGGAACTCCAATGGCAGATATTGGTAGAGGAAATTTCTCTAAGGGGAAATTTAGAGAGTCAGTTCACCTTCTCATCAAACACAACCCTCGCACTAGATTGGTGGACAAAGGAGAGCAATCTGGGCCGCGGTCTTCCATGAGTAGTCCCAATATCAAAAGTGGTAACCACAGACGCAAGTCCCATGGGTCGGGGTGCTCACCTAGACAATCCTGTGGCTCAGGGGACATGGTCAGACGACTTAAAAACAGTATCCTCCAATATGAAGGAACTACTAGCAGTGAAATTCGCACTTATAGAATTCCTGAATACCCTTCGCTCACATCGCAGGGTGGTAGTGGCATACCTAAACCATAAGGGAGGCACCCACTCTCAACCACTGATGGCCGAGAACAATTTAGCATCCTTGTCGGCCCTTCACATAAAAGGGGTGGACAATTTCAGGGCAGACTACCTAAGTCGGTTCCGTCTAAGACAAGGGGAATGGGAGCTGAACCAATCCATATTCAATCAGATCACGGAGAAATGGGGAACTCCTGTTATAGATCTCTTTGCGAACAATCTAAATCGGAAAGTGACCACCTTAGTTCCATAAACCCAGGAGGGAACCCGGTGGCGTTGGACGCCTTCCTAATTCCTTGGAATCACAAACTAGCTTATGTGTTTCCCCCAATCGCATTGATACTGGCAGTTCTGAGGAAGATAAGGAAGGACAGGGCCCGAGTAATATTAATAGCCCCCTTCTGGCCGAAAAGGATTTGGTTTTCTTAGGTCAGCAGAATGTCCGTAACAGATCCTTGGGTACTCCCAGATCTACCCAATCTCCTATTCCAGGGACCAGTAACACACCCGCAGGTAGCAAGACTACATATGACAACTTGGGATTTGAAAGGGGGTTACTGATAGAGAAAGCGTTTTCTCAGGGTTTAGTATCAACCCTCCTGAAAAGTAGGAAACTAACAACCACCAAGCAATATGGTAAAATTTGTAAGAAATTCCTCTCTTCCTCAGGCTCTAAAGTGTCTGAAGGAATCCTGCTTAAAGCTGTATTAGAGTTCTTACAAAATGGGCTAGAGAAAGGTCTAGCCACAAGCACACTTAAGGTTCATATTGCAGCACTGGGGGCACTGTTTAACTACAACCTAGCAAGGAATCATTGGGTTTCCAGATTTGTTAAGGCGGCGGAAAGATCTAGACCTCCACCCTTACGAAGGGCCCCACAGTGGGACTTAAAGTTAGTCCTCACAGCCCTAGCTAAACCCCACTTTGAGCCCTTAGAGGAACTTCCCTTAAGGATCCTGTCCTTCAAAACCTCCCTGTTGGTCGCCCTTACTTCAGCCCGAAGGGTTAGTGACATACAAGCCTTGTCAGCCGGCCCACCCTTTATGCAAATCTTAGATGACAGGATGGTATTAAAAACAGACCCGGCATATTTACCAAAAGTAGCTTCTCTGTTAGATCCCAAGAGATCTCTCTTCCTTCCTTTTTTTCCAAACCCTAAAAATGAGGGGGAAAAAACATTACACACATTGGATGTCAGAAGGTGTCTCATCCATTACCTGGAAGCTACTAGGGAGTGTAGGGAGGATAGATCTCTTTTTGTGTGTTTTCAGGGCTCTCGAAAAGGCAAAAAGGCCTCCAAGGGTACACTGGCAAGATGGATCAGAGATTCCATCAGCCTCTCGTATACCTCAAGCGGGATGCAAGTTCCAGGGGAGGTTAAAGCTCATTCAACTAAAGCAATGGCGGCTTCCTGGGCAGAAAGTGCCGGCGCTTCAATTGACCAGATATGTAGAGCGGCTACTTGGTCTTCACCCTCAACCTTCTTTAAGCACTATCGGTTGGACTTAACTTCTTCTTCAGACCTTACATTTGGTAAAAGGGTTCTGGATGCAGTAGTCCCTCCCTAATGTACAGTCTCTGCAATTCTCTCCGTGGTGCCGTCATGGGGGACAGAGAAAATGGTAGTTACTCACCGATAACGGTGTTTCTCTGAGCTCGTGACGGCACCCGTACATTCCCTCCCTCACGTGTGGGTGTGCACACTATTATAATGTTTAGTTAAGTAACTAAGCGATAAGCACCCGGTATCTATATTAAGGCTTAGTAATGTTGAAACATTTTAACTATTAACCTGATATTCCCTTCATGCTCTGTAAACAACTGATGCGGGAGAGAGGTACCGCCTTTTTATCTGTAGGTTTCCTGTCCTTGGTGGGCGGATCCCCTCTCTCCGTGGTGCCGTCATGGGCTCAGAGAAACACCGTTATCGGTAACTACCATTTTACTTTTGACATTTACCTGTAGCTGCTGCATTTCCCACCCTAGACTTTTTCCCAGTTTTTTGTGGCAAAATTAGGGGGGTTGGCTTATACTCGGGTCGGCTTATACTTGAGTATATACGGTAAATTTTTAGTCACAAAAATGAACTTTTAGCAACAATTTTTTTATTTTCCCACAATTGACCCCATTTTGGAAACTAGACCCCCCAAGAAACTTATCTAGATGTGTGGTGAGCACTTTGAACCCCCAAGTGCTTCACAAAAGTTTATAACGCAGAGCCATGAAAATAAAAAAATAATTGTTGTTCCTCAAAAATGATTTTTTAGCCCACAATTTTTTATTTTTACAAGGGTAACACGAGAAACTGAACCCCAATAGTTGTTGTGCAGTTTGTCCTGAGTTCGCTGATGCCCAATATGTGGGGGTAAACCACTGTTTGGGCACACGTTGGGGCTCGGAAGGGAAGTAGTGACTTTTGAAATGCAGACTTGATGGAATGGTCTGCGGGCGTCACGTTGCATTTGCAGAGCCCCTGATGTACCTAAACAGTAGAAACCCACCACAAGTGACCCCATTTTGGAAACTAGACCTCCTAAGGAACTTATCTAGATTTGTGGTGAGCACTTTGAACCCCCAAGTGCTTCGCAGAATTTTATAATGCAGAGCCGTGAAAATAAAAAAAAAATCTTTTTTTCCCCCACACAAATAATTTTTTAGCTCCCATTTTCTTTTTCAAGGCTAAAAGGAGAAATTAGACCCCCAAAATTGTTGTACAATTTTTCCCGAGTACGCTTAAGCCCCATATGTTTGGGTAAACCACTGTTTGGGCACACATCGGGGCTCGGAAGGGATGGAGCACCATTTGACTTTTTGAATGCAAGATTGGCTGGAATCAATGGTGGTGCCATGTCGTGATTGGAGACCCCCTGATTTGCCTAAACAATGGAAACCCCTCATTTCTAACGCCAACACTAAGGCCGGTGTCACACTCAGCGTAAGACAATACAGTCCGTATATTACAGCCGTAATACGCTGAAAAGTCCCCAAAATAGTGGTCCGTAGCTCCTCTGTAGGCAGGGTGTATCAGCGTATTGTGCGCATGGCATCCTCCGTATGTAATCCGTATGGCATCCGTACTGCGTGTTTTTCTCGCAGGCTTGCAAAACCGACATACGGCTATACAAGGGATCCATGTGTAAAAATAAAAAAACATATATACTGTCTATCTATATATATATATATATATATATATATATATATATATATATATATATATATATATTAGTAGACACATCTATATATATAATTGTCTAAGGGTTTTTCCGTCTGTCTGTCTGTCTGTCTGTCCTGGAAATCCCGGCTCTCTGATTGGTCGAGGCCGCCAGGCCTCGACCAATCAGCAACGGGCACAGCGACGATGATGTCATAAAGGACGTAGAAATCCCGCGTCTGATTGGTCGAGGCCGCCAGGCCTCGACCAATCAGCAACCGGCACAGCGACGATGATGTCATAATGGTTGCCATGGCGACGATGATGTCATAAAGGTTGCCTCGACCAATCAGCGACGGGCACAATCTACCGAGAATTCTGGAATCATCATTGTCCATATACTACGGGGACTATTGTGAATTCTGTGGCAGAGCTCCCTCCTGTGGTCACAAGTGGTACTTCGGCTGGTTCTCTCTGTGAGCTTCCGTTGGTGGAGGAAAGTGGTACTGCGGCTTCTGAGTTTCCTTCCTCAGGTGATGTGGTGAAGTCATTAGGTGCTGCTCTATTTAACTCCACCTAGTGCTTTGATCCTTTCCTCCAGTCAATGTTCTAGTATTGGACCTGTTTCCTCCTGGATCGTTCCTGTGGCCTGCTGCTCTGCATAGCTAAGTTCCTCTTTGCTATTTGTTTGCTGTTTTTTTTCTGTCCAGCTTGTCAATTTGTTTTTTTCTGCTTGCTGGAAGCTCTGGGACGCAGAGGGTGTACCTCCGTGCCGTTAGTTCGGTACGGAGGGTCTTTTTGCCCCCTTTGCGTGGTTTTTGTAGGGTTTTGTGTTGACCGCAAAGTTACCTTTCCTATCCTCGCTCTGTTCAGAAAGTTGGGCCTCACTTTGCTAAATCTATTTCATCTCTACGTTTGTCTTTTCATCTTAACTCACAGTCATTATATGTGGGGGCTGCCTTTTCCTTTTGGGTATTTCTCTGAGGCAAGGTAGGCTTATTTTCTATCTTCAGGCTAGCTAGTTTCTCAGGCCGTGCCGAGTTGCATAGGGAGCGTTAGGCGCAATCCACGGCTGCCTTTAGTGTGGTTGGAGAGGATTAGGGATTGCGGTCAACAGAGTTCCCACGTCTCAGAGCTCGTTCTTGTTTTTTGGGTTATTGCCAGGTCACAGTATGTGCGCTGACCTCTATGTCCATTGTGGTACTGAATTACCTTTCATAACAGTACTGGAGGCCCAAAGTACTAATGATTCCCAATAGAGGGAAAAAAGAAGTTCTGAGACCATTTTTTTTTCTTTGCACTGTGTTTTGCCTTTTTTTCCCCTAGACATTTGGGTGGTTCAGGACACAGGTGTAGCAATGGACATTAAAGGTCTGTCTTCATGTGTGGATCAGCTCACAGCAAGAGTACAAAGTATTCAAGATTTTGTGGTTCAGAATGTGGTTCAGAATTCTATGTTAGAACCGAGAATTCCTATTCCTGATTTGTTTTTTGGAGATAGAACTAAATTTCTGAGTTTCAAAAATAATTGTAAACTATTTCTGGCTTTGAAACCTCGCTCCTCTGGTGACCCAGTTCAACAGTTAGGATCGTTATTTCTTTTTTGCGTGGCGACCCTCAGGACTGGGCATTTTCTCTTGTGTCAGGAGATCCTGCATTAAGTAATATCGATGCATTTTTCCTGGCGCTCGGATTGCTGTACGATGAGCCTAATTCTGTGGATCAGGCAGAGAAGAATTTGCTGGCTCTGTGTCAGGGTCAGGATGAAATAGAGGTATATTGTCAGAAATTTAGAAAGTGGTCCGTACTCACTCAGTGGAATGAAGGTGCGCTCGCAGCTATTTTCAGAAAAGGTCTCTCTGAAGCCCTTAAGGATGTCATGGTGGGATTTCCTATGCCTGCTGGTCTGAATGAGTCTATGTCTTTGGCTATTCAGATCGGTCGACGCTTGCGCGAGCGTAAATCTGTGCACCATTTGGCGGTATTACCTGAGCTTAAACCTGAGCCTATGCAGTGCGATAGGACTTTGACCAGAGTTGAACAGCAAGAACACAGACGTCTGAATGGGCTGTGTTTCTACTGTGGTGATTCTACTCATGCTATCTCTGATTGTCCTAAGCGCACTAAGCGGTTCGCTAGGTCTGCCACCATTGGTACCGTACAGTCAAAATTTCTTCTGTCTGTTACCTTGATCTGCTCTTTGTCATCGTATTCTGTCATAGCATTTGTGGACTCAGGCGCTGCTCTGAATTTGATGGACTTGGAGTATGCTAAGTGTTGTGGGTTTTTCTTGGAGCCCTTGCAGTGTCCTATTCCATTGAGAGGAATTGATGCTACGCCTTTGGCCAAGAATAAGCCTCTGTACTGGACCCAGCTGACCATGTGCATGGCTCCTGCACATCAGGAGGTTATTCGCTTTCTGGTGTTGCATAATCTACATGATGTGGTCGTGTTGGGGTTGCCATGGCTACAAGTCCATAATCCAGTATTAGATTGGAAATCCATGTCTGTGTCCAGCTGGGGTTGTCAGGGGGTACATGGTGATGTCCCATTTCTGACTATTTCGTCATCCACCCCTTCTGAGGTCCCAGAGTTCTTGTCTGATTACCGGGATTTATTTGATGAGCCCAAGTCCGATACCCTACCTCCGCATAGGGATTGTGATTGTGCTATCGATTTGATTCCTGGTAGTAAATTCCCAAAAGGTCGACTGTTTAATTTATCTGTGCCTGAGCACGCCGCTATGCGGAGTTATGTGAAGGAGTCTTTGGAGAAGGGGCATATTCGCCCGTCATCGTCGCCATTAGGAGCAGGGTTCTTTTTTGTAGCCAAGAAGGATGGTTCACTGAGACCTTGTATAGATTACCGCCTTCTAAATAAGATCACGGTTAAATTTCAGTACCCCTTGCCATTGTTATCTGATTTGTTTGCTCGGATTAAGGGGGCTAGTTGGTTCACCAAGATAGATCTTCGTGGTGCGTATAATCTTGTGCGTATTAAGCGAGGCGATGAGTGGAAAACTGCATTTAATACGCCCGAGGGCCATTTTGAGTATCTAGTAATGCCATTCGGACTTGCCAATGCTCCATCAGTGTTTCAGTCCTTTATGCATGACATCTTCCGAGAGTACCTGGATAAATTACTGATTGTGTACTTAGATGACATTTTGATCTCCGATGATTGGGAGTCTCATGTGAAGCAGGTCAGAACGGTGTTTCAGGTCCTGCGTGCTAATTCTTTGTTTGTGAAGGGATCAAAGTGTCTCTTTGGTGTTCAGAAGGTTTCATTTTTGGGGTTCATCTTTTCCCCTTCTATTATCGAGATGGATCCTGTTAAGGTCCAAGCCATCCATAATTGGACTCAGCCGACATCTCTGAAAAGTCTGCAAAAGTTCCTGGGCTTTGCTAATTTTTATCGTCGCTTCATCTGCAATTTTTCTAGTATTGCTAAACCATTGACCGATTTGACCAAGAAAGGTGCTGATTTGGTCAATTGGTCTTCTGCTGCGATGGAAGCTTTTCAAGAGTTGAAGCGTCGTTTTTATTCTGCCCCTGTGTTGTGTCAACCAGATGTTTCGCTTCCGTTCCAGGTCGAGGTTGATGCTTCTGAGATTGGAGCAGGGGCTGTTTTGTCGCAGAGAAGTTCTGATTGCTCGGTGATGAAACCATGCGCCTTCTTTTCCAGGAAGTTTTCGCCTGCTGAGCGAAATTATGATGTGGGCAATCGAGAGTTGCTGGCCATGAAGTGGGCATTCGAGGAGTGGCGTCATTGGCTTGAAGGAGCTAAGCATCGCGTGGTGGTCATTACTGATCATAAGAACTTGACTTATCTCGAGTCCGCCAAGCGGTTGAATCCTAGACAAGCTCGTTGGTCTTTGTTTTTTGCCCGTTTTGACTTTGTGATTTCATACCTTCCGGGCTCTAAAAATGTGAAGGCGGATGCTCTGTCTAGGAGTTTTGTGCCCGGCTCTCCGGGTGTATCTGAGCCGGCGGGTATCCTCAAAGAGGGAGTAATTGTGTCTGCCATCTCCCCTGATTTGCGGCGGGTGCTGCAAAAATTTCAGGCTAATAAACCTGATCGTTGCCCAGCGGAGAAACTGTTTGTCCCTGATAGGTGGACGAATAAAGTTATCTCTGAGGTTCATTGTTCGGTGTTGGCTGGTCATCCTGGAATCTTTGGTACCAGAGAGTAAGTGGCTAGATCCTTTTGGTGGCCATCTCTGTCGCGGGATGTGCGTACTTTTGTGCAGTCCTGTGGGATTTGTGCTCGGGCTAAGCCCTGCTGTTCTCGTACCAGTGGGTTGCTTTTGCCCTTGCCGGTCCCGAAGAGGCCTTGGACACATATCTCTATGGATTTTATTTCAGATCTTCCCGTCTCTCAAAAGATGTCAGTCATTTGGGTGGTCTGTGATCGCTTCTCTAAGATGGTCCATTTGGTACCCTTGTCTAAATTGCCTTCCTCCTCTGATTTGGTGCCATTGTTTTTCCAGCATGTGGTTCGTTTACATGGCATTCCAGAGAATATCGTTTCTGACAGAGGTTCCCAGTTTGTTTCGAGGTTTTGGCGAGCCTTTTGTGGTAGGATGGGCATTGACTTGTCTTTTTCCTCGGCTTTCCATCCTCAGACTAATGGCCAGACCGAACGAACCAATCAGACCTTGGAAACATATCTGAGATGCTTTGTTTCTGCTGATCAGGATGACTGGGTGTCCTTTTTGCCTTTGGCTGAGTTCGCCCTTAATAATCGGGCCAGCTCGGCTACCTTGGTTTCACCGTTTTTCTGCAACTCTGGGTTCCATCCTCGTTTCTCTTCAGGGCAGGTTGAGTCTTCGGACTGTCCTGGTGTGGATACTGTGGTGGACAGGTTGCAGCAGATTTGGACTCATGTAGTGGACAATTTGAATTTGTCCCAGGAGAAGGCTCAACGTTTCGCTAATCGCAGACTCTGTGTGGGTCCCCGACTTCGAGTTGGGGACTTGGTTTGGTTATCTTCTCGTCATATTCCTATGAAGGTTTCCTCTCCTAAGTTTAAACCTCATTTTATTGGTCCGTATAGGATTTCTGAGGTTCTTAATCCTGTGTCTTTTCGTCTGACCCTTCCAGATTCTTTTTCCATACATAACGTATTCCATAGGTCATTGTTGCGGAGATACGTGGCACCTATGGTTCCATCTGTTGATCCTCCTGCCCCGGTTTTGGTGGAGGGGGAGTTGGAGTATATTGTGGAGAAGATTTTGGATTCTCGTGTTTCAAGGCGGAAACTCCAGTATCTGGTTAAGTGGAAGGGTTATGCTCAGGAAGATAATTCCTGGGTCTTTGCCTCTGATGTCCATGCTCCCGATCTTGTTCGTGCCTTTCATATGGCTCATCCTGGTCGTCCTGGGGGCTCTGGTGAGGGTTCGGTGACCCCTCCTCAAGGGGGGGGTACTGTTGTGAATTCTGTGGCAGAGCTCCCTCCTGTGGTCACAAGTGGTACTTCGGCTGGTTCTCTCTGTGAGCTTCCGTTGGTGGAGGAAAGTGGTACTGCGGCTTCTGAGTTTCCTTCCTCAGGTGATGTGGTGAAGTCGTTAGGTGCTGCTCTATTTAACTCCACCTAGTGCTTTGATCCTGGCCTCCAGTCAATGTTCTAGTATTGGACCTGTTTCCAAGCAAGGACAAATAAAGAAATCTGGCACCCAGGGCAACATGTAATCAAAGGAAAGATGAAAAACCATGTGTCTCATTGGCATTGGCACGTGGAATTGATTGTGTTCATTGTGGCATCAGAGGCGGTGATGTCAAGCGGATCCTGGCACAACGTGAGTGCCGCTGGATAAGTATGGTAGGTACCATGACACCTAGGGGCCTCAATGAGACACATGGTTTTTCATCTTTCCTTTGATTACATGTTGCCCTGGGTGCCAGATTTCTTTATTTGTCCTTGCTATGAACTATCAGGTTTTTAATTAGGTTTCTCTGTTTATTTTTTATTATGCAGTAGTGTGTCTATGCTCCTGTCATGCACATATGGCCTTCGATGCTTGAAACATCCACCAGGCGCGATTGGAATATTAAACATCCCTATGAATTTGGAACAGAAGACCAAGAACTATTTTAAGCGGATCATCATTACGGCATGATATATTTTGCATAAGCTTTTGACTCTTTACATTTGTTTGTTGATCTGCCTGTTCATAAGATGAGGAATACTGTCTCTGTATAATATATTCCTTATGACATGTTTTCAAGTGCCGATGCATTTTGTGCATGACTTTTGCATTTTTATTTATTTGTTTATTATAGTTTTTTGGTGTTTTTTTTTTATATATATGCAAAATAAATATTGTTCTTAATACTTCATTATAGTATATAGAGCACTTAGCACTTTGTTTCATCTTTATGCACTGGTCACCTTAACTTATATAGGTAACTTACAGGCATTGAGTTTCAATGTTTTGAGACTCATGCATTGTAATGCTACATATGGTCATTAGCATAGCCACCTCTGCGTGGTTATGTCTTTGTATATATGCACCTTAAATTTCCTGTCACCATTCACACTGGAGAGCAGTATCCGCCGCTGCTTGCTTGTTCCCCTAGCGGCGGTCCATCTGTTGCGTGATGTGGGCGTGGCGCCGACCCACTCACGTGACCGGGACCTGCCTGCCGGGATCGAGGCTTGAGACGCGGCGGTGATGCTCCGATGTGCTTCAAGCATGCGCACTACGCACTTTACGTCACATCACATGACCGGATCCATTCACTATTTATATGAGACCGGGGTCCCTAATTAACCACGCCCCCTGAGGAAGCGGCAACACATACACGTGAAACGCGCATTGGGGTCTAGATCCAGCTGCCAGACGGGACACTCTGTGATTTATGGGTAATTAACCCTTTATTTGTTCACCTTGTTTTCACATGGTACTATCCGGTTATATTTAATGTATGGTAGCTGTAAGGGCATTGTTAGTGCTATTGTGCATATGTTATGCCCAGTGTGCCTGCCATGCATCCGGGTTACTAGTACCCTGGTGTATACATTTAAAACTATGCATGTACTGTGATGTATTACTTTTTTCTGTGCCCCGATCTGTTCCATCTGGATCTTTGTATCCATGGATGCAGTCACATTTTTTTCATTTGATTTTTCACTGTATATGACATGTATGATTTCTTTTTAATATTTAATAAATGTGTTTTGCTAGTACCTTTTTTGGCAATTGTTTGACTCGTATATCTCCGGTTTAGCAGTATTATTGTTGAGTCGCCCGAATTTATAATATTTACTGACGTATATGTTTATATATGAAGTACAATGTGTTGCGAAAAAACAATCTCATAATCATAGGGAAGTGACACTGGTCATAATTGTATAATTAGGCCTTGTCAGAAAGGTGAAAAAAGGCTTGGGGGTGAAGGGTTTAAATAATAATTATTTGATTAACATATCCGTTAAGTAATTAAAAAATATGTGTAGAAATGCATATAGTAATGTGAAAACAAATCTAATAAGAAACAAACTTACCTTTAAAAGAAGCTGATATTTTGTTATCCGTTGTACCGGTTTAATAAGGTAAGAAGAAATTGAGTTTGCCAATTCATGACGCTGCTGAATTTCCTGCATGGTATTTAAAAAAAATTAATTTAATTATGGGAAAAAGCATTACTGAACAAATTTGACAGCTGCAGTTCAATATTAACCTCTTACTGACCTTGGACGGAATAGTACATCTGAGGTCAGTACCCCCACTTTGAGATGGGCTCCGGCGGTGAGCCCACCTCAAAGCTGCGACATGTCAGCTGTTTTCAACAGCTGAAATGTGCCCACCATAAGCGCGGGCGCAATCACGATCCGCCCGCACCTATTAACTAGTTAAATGCTGCTGTCAAACTCTGACAGCGGCATTTAACAAGTGCTTATGGCCATCAGGCCGGAAATGCACGCACCGCTGACCCCTGTATTACAGGAGGATTTATGTAAGCTAGAAGCTTGGGCTGATAAATGGCAAATGAGCTTTAATGGGGATAAATGTAAGGTCATGCACTTGGGCAGAAGAAATAAGATGTATAACTATGTGCTTAATTGTAAAACACTGGGCAAAACCGTCAATGAAAAAGACCTGGGTGTATGGGTGGACGACAAACTCACATTTAGTGGCCAGTGTCAGGCAGCTGGTACAAAGGCAAATAAAATAATGAGATGCATTAAAAGAGGCATAGATGCTCATGAGGAGAACATAATTTTACCTCTGTACAAGTCACTAGTTCGACCACACTTAGAATACTGTGCACAGTTCTGGTCTCCGGCGTGTAAGAAAGACATAGCTGAACTAGAGCGGGTGCAGAGAAGAGCGACCAAGGTTATTAGAGGACTGGGGAGGTCTGCAATACCAAGATAGGTTATTACACTTGGGGCTATTTAGTTTGGAAAAACAAAGGCTAAGGGTATGTTCACACGTTCAGGATTTCCATCCTTTTTTTTTCCTGACTGTTTTTTAAAAAACTGCAGCTCTTGGCAGAAAACGCAGGTCCTTTTTTTGGTCCTTTTTTGGTCCGTTTTTGATGCGTTTTTTGATGCGTTTTTTGATGCGTTTTTTTGATGCAGTTTTCTAGCCAGAGTCTGTGTGTTTTCTAGGAATTTTTTTAGGGTTAAAATGGCTGAAAATACCCTAACCCTACCCCTAACCCTAACCCTACCCCTAACCCTAACCCTACCCCTAACCCTACCCCTAACCCTAACCCTACCCCTAACCCTACCCCTAACCCTACCCCTAACCCTACCCCTAACCCTAACCCTACCCCTAACCCTAACCCTACCCCTAACCCTACCCCTAACCCTACCCCTACCCCTATTCTAACCTTAGTGAAAAAAAAAAAAAAAAAAAATTCTTTATTTTTTTTATTGTCCCTACCTATGGGGGTGACAAAGGGGGGGGGGTGTCATTTACTATTTTTTTATTTTGATCACTGAGATAGGTTATATCTCAGTGATCAAAATGCACTTTGGAACGAATCTGCCGGCCGGCAGATTCGGCGGGCGCACTGCGCATGCGCCCGCCATTTTGCAAGATGGCGGCGCCCAGGGAGAAGACGGCCGGACGGACACCGGGACGCCGGGTGAGTATAAGGGGGGGAGATTAGGGCACGGGGGGGGCATCAGAGCACTGGGGGGGGGCATCGGAGCACTGGGGGAGGGCATCGGAGCACGGGGGGGCGGGATCGGAGCACGGGGGGGGCAGCCACACTCCGCCCACGCACTTCCGCCCGCTCCCCGCACTTCCTGCTGCAGCGGTTCTGCACATCAAACCGCAGTAAAACCCGCAGATATATTTTTGATCTGCGGGTTTTACTGCGGTTTGGACCTCACAATGGAGGTCTATGGGTGCAGAACCGCTGCGGCTCCGGAAAAAGAATTGACATGCTCCTTCTTTTTTCCGGGAGCTATTCAGCGCGTCTTTTTTTTTACAATTTCCGGACCATGTGCACAGTGTGTCCTGTTTTCCATAGGGTACAGTGTACTGTACCCTGCATGGAAAACAGCCGCGGAACCGCAGCGGCAAAACCGCCGCGGTTCCGCGGTAAAAAACGCACTGTGTGAACATGGCCTAAGGGGTGATCTTATTGTAATGTATAAATACTGTATATGAGGGGACAGTACAAAGACCTTTCTAATGGTCTTTTTACTCGTAGACCTGAGACAGGGACAAGGGGGCATCCTCTACGTCTGGAGGAAAGAAGGTTTAAGCATAATAACAGACGCGGATTCTTTACTGTAAGAGCAGTGAGACTATGGAAGTCTCTGCCATATGATGTTGTAATAAGTGATTAATTTATAAAATTTAAGAGGGGACTGGATGCCTTTCTTGAAAAGTACAATGCTACAGGTTATATACTAGACTAGATGGTGGCCCGATTCTAACGCATCGGGTATTCTAGAATATGCATGTCCACGTAGTATATTGCAAAGCCACAAAGCATATTGCCCATCGGCGTAGTATATTGCCCAGTCATGTAGTATATTGCCTAGCCACGTAGTATATTGCCCAGCCACGTAGTATATTGCCCAGCCACGTAGAATATTGCCCAGCCACGTAGTATATAGCCCAGAGCCACGTAGTATATTGCAGAGCAAGGTAGTATATTGTCCAGCTACGTAATATATTGCACAGTGACGTAGTATATTGCCTAGCCTTGTAGTATACAGCACAGAGCCATGTAGGATATTGCCCAGTGACGTACTATATTACCGAGCCACGTATGTCACAGGTTAAAAAAATAAAAAATAAACATACTCACCTATCGATCCGAGGGCCCCTTGTAGTTGAACATACTCATCATTCTCGTCGGTGTTCCTCAGCGTCCCGTCTCTCCGCTTCCTGGGATCCAATGGCACTGTGCAGATGACTGCGCGGCTGCCGCCATCTTGCTTTCCCAGGATGCTTTGCGAAATTACCCATATCACTTAGCGGTCTCGCGAGACCGCCAGGTCTTATGGGTAATTTCGCAAAGCATCGGTGGCAAAGGAAGATGGCGGCGGGCTTCAGCGGCTCAGCGGACAACGGAGGGTGAGTATAGCAGGTTTTTTTTTTTTAATTATTTTTAACATTACTTTCTTTTACTATTGATGCCGCATAGGCAGCATCAATAGTAAAAGGTGGGGGACACACAGGGTTAATAGCGGTGGTAACTGAATGCGTTACCGCCGGCATTAAACAGGGTGACCGGAGGGGAGTATGGAGCGTGCGGGGAGCGGAGCGCCGGGGACACAGTGCGGGAAGCGGAGCGCCGGGGACACAGTGCGGGGAGCGGAGCGTCTTTTGAGCGACTTTTACTTTTTTAGGGTCGAGTCGGGTTTCGCGAAACCCGACTATCTCAAAAGTCGAGTGGAATCGGCCGATTATCGCAAAAAGTCGGGGATCAACCGAAACACGAAACCCAATGCAAAGTCAGTGGAAATTTTTTTTTATTCTTTTTTTTTCTCTCTCTCTCTCTCTCGACTTTGGCGCGAAGATCGCCGACCGCATGGCCGATCTCACACTAGGATCGGGTTTCATGAAACCCGACTTTGCCAAAAGTCGGCGACTTTTGAATTTGTCCGATCCGTTTCGCTCAAGCCTAGTTACCACCCATTTGCCCCATTCAAAATAAAACAATAAAAAAAAAAAAATCAAACACACACATTTGTTATCGCCACATTCAGAATTGCCGGAACTATCAATAAAAAAAGAATTAACCTGATCGCTAAACGACGTAGCGAGAAAAAGATTCAAAGTGCCAGAATTACTTTTTTTGGTCGCTGCGACATTGTATTAAAATGCAATAACAGGCTATCAAAAGAACGTATCTGCACCAAAATGGTATAATAAAATACGTTAGCTCGGCAAACAAAAAATAAGCCTCCACCCAACCCGAGATCACAAAAACTGGAGACGCTACGGGTATCAGAAAATTGCGCAATTTTTTTTAAGCAAAGTTTTTAATTTTTTTTCCACTTAGATAAAAAATAACCTAGACATATTTGGAGTCTATGAACTCGTAATGACCTGGAGAATCATAACGGCACATTGGTTTTAGCATTTAGTGAACCTAGAAAAAAAGAAATCGCTGCAGCGTCGCTGTTTAGGTCGTTGTGTGGTCGCTGGAGAGCTGTCACACAGACAGCTCTCCAGCGACCAACGATGCCGAAGTCCCCGGGTAACCAGGGTAAACATCTGGTTACTAAGCGCAGGGCCGCGCTTAGTAACCCGATGTTTACCCTGGTTACCAGTGAAGACATCGCTGGATCGGCGTCACACACGCCGATCCAGCGATGACAGCGGGTGATCAGCGACCAAAAAAAAGGTCCTGATCATTCCCAGCGACCAACGATCTCCCAGCAGGGGCCTGATCGTTGGTCACTGTCACGCATAACGATTTAGTTAACGATATCGTTGCTAGGTCACAAAAAGCAATGATATCGTTAACGAAATCGTTATGTGTGAAGGTACCTTAAGAGTAAAGCCGGGTTTGGGTATAAATAAAAATAGTCCAAGGTCTGAACATCTCAGGAGCACTGTCCAATCCATTATCCAAAATTGGAAGGCATATGGCACAACTACAAATCTACCAAGACATGGCTGTCCTGTCCACCTAATAGGACATCCAAAGCAAGGAGAGCCCTAATTAGAAAAGCAGGCAAGAGGCCCGTTGTCACTCTGGAGGAGCTGCAGAAATCTACAGCTCAGGTGAGAGAAAATGTCCACAGGGCAATTAGTCCTATAGCGCACAAATCTTGCCTTTATAGAAGACTGGCAAGAAGAAAGCAGTTTTTGAAAGAAAGTCATAAGTCCTGCTTGCAAAAAGCTATGGAGAGGAAATCGATAGCATGTGGAAGAAGTTGCTTTGGTCGGATAAGACCAAAGTAGATTTTTTTTGTCTAAATGCAAAATGCTATGTGTGGTAGCAAACTAACTCTGCATATCACCCTGAAAACACCATCACCACCTTCAAACATGGTGGTGGCAGTATCACGCTGTAGGAATGATTTTCTTCAGCAGGGACAGAGTTGAAGCTATGATGGATGTAGCTAAATAAAGGGCAATCCTGGAGGAAAATCTGTCAGAAGCTGCAGGACTTGAAACTGGGGTGTAGGTTCACCTTCCAGCAGGACAAAGACATT
Source organism: Ranitomeya imitator (assembly GCF_032444005.1). Classification (NCBI taxonomy): domain Eukaryota; kingdom Metazoa; phylum Chordata; class Amphibia; order Anura; family Dendrobatidae; genus Ranitomeya; species Ranitomeya imitator. The sequence goes on from NC_091287.1 coordinate 198,085,118, forward strand.
ACACATACTGCCAGAACTAGAATGGAATGGTTTAGATGAAAGCATATTCATTTGCTTGAATGAGGCCGAGTCATAGTCCAGACCTAAATCCTATTTAGAATTTATGTTACTTTAAATCTCCTGTTCACAGATGTTCTCAATCCATATCACTGAGCTACAGCTAATTTGCATAAAATATTGCACAAAAGTCAGCATCTAGATTTGCAAAGCTGGTAGAAGCATACAGCAACAAATTTGCAGCATTAACTGCAGTGAAGGGTGGTCCTACAATGTATTGTCTCATAGGGACTAAATACAAATGCACGTCACAATTTTAAGATTTTTTTAAAATATTTAGAAAATTATGTATCATTTTCTTTACACTTTACAAATACATGCTACTTTTTGTTGGTATAGCACATGAACGCTATACTTAATATATTTAAGTTTAAGGGTGTAATGTGGAAAATTTTGGAAAAAAATCACAGGGCCTGGATAGTTTTTCAAGACACTGTAATTAATAATTTTGATGTTATATTTTTTTACTTCTAATCTCTGTAAAATCTTTGGATAATATTACATCCTTGACTTTGTATCATCATACAAACCACACAATTGGGTTCATTTTACCAATCCTTCAAATTAACCACAATCGTTGAACAGCATTTATTACTCTATACCACAATGGTACTTAAAATAACTTCCTTAAATGTTCAGGTTTTTGCTATGTAATGAGAGAGCAGCATGATGTAGGGGTAGAGGCCCCCATTCCAGGGATGTGTCACTTACAAGACTGTATTTTGCTGTCTCCATGAAGTCTGTGCTATCAGCAGGATAACAAGACAAGGTATTATGTGCCTCGTGGTCCTTTTTGTTTTGTGCAATCCCACCCCACCACTAATTAGCAGCTTTCTATCAATGTACAGTGAACAAAAAAAGCTGCCAATCACTGGTGTGAGCAGGGTAATACACACCAAACACTGCTAGACTGGCAGTAGAGAAAAAATGACAAGAAAACAGCTGCAATTATTACACTAAGGCCGGGATCACACATACGCGAGATACGGCCGAGTCTCGCAGGTGAAAACCCTCTTCTGGCGCCAGCACTCCGGAGCGGAGCATGCAGCTCCATGTATTGCTGTGCGGCTGTACGCTCCACTCCGGAGTGAAGGAGCCAGAGGAGGGTTTTCACCTGTGAGACTTGGCCGTATCTCGTGTATGTGTGATCTCAGCCTAAGTGACATAGCTGGAATCAGGGCTTTTAGGCTTTGTGCACATGTTGCGGATTTAGATGCGGATCCGCAGCATTTTTGGACCCGCGGAATTGCATTAAATCCTCAGTTTAGTGAACAAGCAATGTTAGTCAATGTGAAATTGACATTTGGTGTGCACATACTGCGAAAAAAGCGTGCAGAATCACAGGTTTTTTTTTTCCCCAGCATGTCAATTCGTTTTGCGGATCGGTAGTATTTCTGCACCCATTGACTTCCATTGTGTCAGGCCAATCCGCAGCAAAACCACAGGTTTAAAAAAGGTCTGTGGATTTGCTGCGGATGTGGGTGTGAGAAACGCTGCAGATCGGGAAGAGGGAAGTGTGTGGGCGGAGACTGGGTGTGTCTGCGGGGATGTGAAGGGCTGTGTGTGTGCTGGTGTAAGTGTGTATCTGTGTATGTGTGCGTGGGTGTGCGGGGCTGTGTGGGTGTGCGTGCCGGTCTGTGTGTAGGCAGGCATTGTCCGATGGGACTATTAGTCCCATCCGGCTATGCCTGCTACAGTGACAGGTAACCGGATGATGGGACAGTAGTAGTCCCATCAGCCGGCTACTGTGTTCAAGTGTAAAAAAAAACAAAAAAAAACATATACAGTACGTACATATAGACGTACAGTACATACAACTTACAGTATATACTCACCAATCACCTAGTCCCCGAAGCCCTCAATCACCTGTAAAAAATTTTTTAAAATAATCAACCAACAGTATACTCCTTGATCCAACATAATCCATTTAATAATGAGTGTCCCAAGACGATCTCCCATGCAGAGCTCTCACATCAGCAGATGCGACTGCTCTCCAGGGGCTCCAGGATACAATGACGTAGATATCCTTTGGCACTGTATCCCTCTGCTGCTGTGAGTGCAGAGTTCGTATTGTCACTTACGGCACCGGTGCATGGGAAAATTGTTATGCAGCAGTGCCGTAAAGTGAGAGGCCATTGAACCCTCAGTGATAACACCACAGGAGCCATTGTATCCTGTCAGTGTGTCACTTGAGGTCCTGTAGAGCGGTCACAACTCCTGATATGACTGTTCTATAGGGGAGATCGTCGTGGGACACTCGTTATTAATTGCACTGCGTCGGAACAGGGAGTGTACGGTTGGTTTATTATTTTTTAATTTTTGCAGGTGATCGATGGCTTCGGGGAATTAGGCATGGTTTTAAGTATGGTGAAATTAAGAATACTAAAATACTTTTTTCTGGCTGTATCTTTATTTAACTCTTTCACTAATATAGGATTAGTAATGGATATGTATCATATTGACACCTCTCCATCACTAACCGGGCTTAATGTCACCTTACAATCAAAGGTGACATTAACCCCTTATTACCCCATATGCCACCGCTACAGGGCAGTGGGAAGAGAGGCTAAGAGCCAGAATTTGCACATCTTACAGATGCCCCATTTCTGGGGCGGCTGAGTGCTGGTGTTTGTAGTCGGGGTGGGCCAATAACCAGGTTATGAATGTCAGCCCACAGCTGTTGGAATAGCCTTTTCTGCTAATTAATTATAAGGGGACCCCACATCATTTTTTTGGGGGGTGTCCCCTGTTTTAATAGCCAGTAAAGGCTAAATATACAGCTGCGGATATTCATAGCCTTTCCCCCTTTTTTAAATTAAATATATTGCATGCAGATTTTGTGTGTGTGTCTTTATTTAACTATTTAAGTACCATTTTAGTAGGTTCATTACTAAACATCGGCCTTAGTATTATCTATCTATTACCTATCTATCTATCTATCTATCTATCTATCTATCTATCTATAGATCTATCTATTTATAAATCTATTATCTATCTATATTTATCTCATACTAGCTGCAGAGACCGGCGTTGCCTGGGCATAGTAAATGTTATGATGCGGTGGTCTAGGAGCAACATGGAACGAGCTCTGAGGGAAGTGGTAACTGTACTGACCGCAGTCCCTAAGCTCAACACAACACTAGAAGTAGCCGTGGAATGCTCCTAACTCTCCCTAGGCATCTCGTCACAGCCTAAGAGCTAACTACCCCTAAAGACAGAAGCAGGAAAACTATCTTGCCTCAGAGAAAATCCCCCAAAGGATAGATTAGCCCCCACAAATAATGACTGTGAGTAGAGAGGAAAAAGACATACACAGAATGAAACCAGGATGAGCACAGGAGGCCAGTCTAGCTTGATAGATAGTATATAAAGGCACAGATGATTGGCCTCGGGGAGACCAAAACATCCAACACCGCGGAGACACCATCACGTGTTTCTCAACACAGTGATTCCAGAACACTGCCCCCATCCCTTATGGGAAATATGCAGATGCATGTAAAGAAGCTGCGGAGACACCATCACGTGTTTCTCGACGCAAGCGTCGAGAAACACGTGATGGTGTCTCCGCAGCTTCTTTACATGCATAGCTTGATAGATAGGACAGGATGGAATACTGTGCGGTCAGTATAAAACACTACAAAAATCCACGCAGAGTTTACAGAAAAAATCTCCACACCTGACTAAAGGTGTGGAGGGTAAATCTGCTTCCCAGAGCTTCCAGCAAGACAGAATTAATTCATACTGATAACGCTGGACAAACATAGAAAGCACTGAACGGATAAGTCCACAATCTGTGAACAGAAAAGCGCAAGCAAAAACTTAGCTTAGCTGAACTGGTCAGGATAACAGGGAAATCCAAAGAGATGTGAATCCAACCAGGAACCATTTACAAGTGGCACTGGCTGAAGGAACAGCCAGGCCTAAATAGCCGAGCAGAAGAGACGATAAGTGGAGGCAGCTGATGACAGCTAACTCCAAGGAGCAGCCATACCACTTGAAACCACAAGAGGGAGCCCAAGAGCAGAACTCACAAAAAGTGTCACTTACAACCACCGGAGGGAGCCCAAGAGCGGAATTCACAACAAGTAAATATCTGTGCTTAGTTATAGCACCTCACTTCTCTCATTTTCCCCTCACATCTCTCATTTTCTCCCTACACCTCTCATTTTCCCTCTCCTCTTATTTTCCCCCTCACTCCTCTCATTCCCCCCTAACACTTGTCATTTCGACCTCACATCTGTCATTTTCCGTTCACTCCACAATTTTCCCTCACTCCTCTCATTTTGAAACACACCTTTTCATTTTCACCTCACACCTCTCATTTCCCCTCAGTATATACATGTTTGTCATCTCCCTTATATAAAGTATACACCTGTATGTCATCTCCTGTATAGTATATACCTGTATGTCATCTCCCCTGTAAATAGTATATACCTGCTGTATGTCATCTCCTCCTGTATATTGTATATACCTATGTGTCATCTCCTCCTGTATACAGTATATACAGTGGGGCAAAAAAGTATTTAGTCAGTCAGCAATAGTGCAAGTTCCACCACTTAAAAAGATGAGAGGCGTCTGTAATTTACATCATAGGTAGACCTCAACTATGGGAGACAAACTGAGAAAAAAAAATCCAGAAAATCACATTGTCTGTTTTTTTAACATTTTATTTGCATATTATGGTGGAAAATAAGTATTTGGTCAGAAACAAACAATCAAGATTTCAGGCTCTCACAGACCTGTAACTTCTTCTTTAAGAGTCTCCTCTTTCCTCCACTCATTACCTGTAGTAATGGCACCTGTGTAAACTTGTTATCAGTATAAAAAGACACCTGTGCACACCCTCAAACAGTCTGACTCCAAACTCCACTATGGTGAAGACCAAAGAGCTGTCAAAGGACACCAGAAACAAAATTGTAGCCCTGCACCAGGCTAGGAAGACTGAATCTGCAATAGCCAACCAGCTTGGAGCGAAGAAATCAACAGTGGGAGCAATAATTAGAAAATGGAAGACATACAAGACCACTGATAATCTCCCTCGATCTGGGGCTCCATGCAAAATCCCACCCCGTGGGGTCAGAATGATCACAAGAACGGTGAGCAAAAATCCCAGAACGACACGGGGGGACCTAGTGAATGAACTGCAGAGAGCTGGGACCAATGTAACAAGGCCTACCATAAGTAACACACTACGCCACCATGGACTCAGATCCTGCAGTGCCAGACGTGTCCCACTGCTTAAGCCAGTACATGTCCGGGCCCGTCTGAAGTTTGCTAGAGAGCATTTGGATGATCCAGAGGAGTTTTGGGAGAATGTCCTATGGTCTGATGAAACCAAACTGGAACTGTTTGGTAGAAACACAACTTGTCGTGTTTTGAGGAAAAAGAATACTGAGTTGCATCCATCAAACACCATACCTACTGTAAAGCATGGTGGTGGAAACATCATGCTTTGGGGCTGTTTCTCTGCAAAGGGGCTAGGACGACTGATCCGGGTACATGAAAGAATGAATGGGGCCATGTATCGTGAGATTTTGAGTGCAAACCTCCTTCCATCAGCAAGGGCATTGAAGATGAAACGTGGCTGGGTCTTTCAACATGACAATGATCCAAAGCACACCGCCAGGGCAACGAAGGAGTGGCTTTGTAAGAAGCATTTCAAGGTCCTGGAGTGGCCTAGCCAGTCTCCAGATCTCAACCCTATAGAAAACCTTTGGAGGGAGTTGAAAGTCCGTGTTGCCAAGCGAAAAGCCAAAAACATCACTGCTCTAGAGGAGATCTGCATGGAGGAATGGGCCAACATACCAACAACAGTGTGTGGCAACCTTGTGAAGACTTACAGAAAACGTTTGACCTCTGTCATTGCCAACAAAGGATATATTACAAAGTATTGAGATGAAATTTTGTTTCTGACCAAATACTTATTTTCCACCATAATATGCAAATAAAATGATAAAAAAACAGACACTGTGATTTTCTGGATTTTTTTTTCTCAGTTTGTCTCCCATAGTTGAGGTCTACCTATGATGTAAATTACAGACGCCTCTCATCTTTTTAAGTGGTGGAACTTGCTCTATTGCTGACTGACTAAATACTTTTTTGCCCCACTGTATCTGTGTGTCATCTCCTCCTGTATATAGTATATACCTGTGTGTCATCTCCTCCTGTATATAGTATATATGTGTGTCATCTCCCCTGTATATAGTATATACCTGTATATCATCTCACCTGTATATAGTATATACCTGTAAGTCATCTCCTCCTGTATATAGTATATACCTGTATGTCATCTTCTCCTGTATATAGTAGATACCTGTATGTCATCTGCTCCTGTATATAGTATATATCTGTGTCATCTCCCCCTGCATATAGTATATACCTGTGTGTCATCTTCTCCTGTATTAGACCTCGTTCACACGTTATTTGGTCAGTATTTTTACCTCAGTATTTGTAAGCTAAATTGGCAGCCTGATAAATCCCCAGCCAACAGGAAGCCCTCCCCCTGGCAGTATATATTAGCTCACACATACAACATAATAGACAGGTCATGTGACTGACAGCTGCCATATTTCCTATATGGTACATTTGTTGCTCTTGTAGTTTGTCTGCTTATTAATCAGATTTTTATCTTTGAAGGATAATACCAGACTTGTGTGTGTTTTAGGGCGAGTTTCATGTGTCAAGTTGTGTGTGTTGAGTTGCGTGTGGCGACATGCATGTAGAGACTTTTGTGAGATGAGTTTTGTGTGGCGACATGCGTGTAGCAACTTTTTGTATGTCGAGTTGCATGTGACAGGTTAGTGTAGCAAGTTGTGTGCAATAAATTTTGCGCATGGCGAGTTTTGCGTGTGATGCGTTTTAAGTATGTGCAAGTTTTGTCTGAGGCCACTTTTGCATGTGTTGCAACTTTTGTGCATGTGGCAATTTTTCCGTGTGAGCCTAGTTTTGCATGTGGTGTGTTTTGCGCGTGGCGAGTTTTGAGCGGTGACTTTTGTGTTTCGACTTTTATGAGGCGAGGTTGGTGTATGTGTAGTGAAATGTGTGCTGAGGGTGGTATATGTGTTCAAGCACGTGGTAGTGTGTGGCGCATTTTGTGTGTGTGTGTGTTCATACCCCCGTGTGTGGTGAGTATCCCATGTTGGGGCCAAACCTTAGCAACTGTACAGTATATACTCTTTGGCGCTATCACTCTCATTCTTTAAGTCCCCTTTGTTCACATCTGGCAGCTGTCAATTTGCCTCCAACACTTTTCCTTTCACTTCTTCCCCATTATGTAGATAGGGGCAAAATTGTTTGGTGAATTGGAAATCGCGGGGTTAAAATTTCGCCTCACAACATAGCCTATAACGCTGTCGGGGTCCAGATGTGACTGTGCAAAATTGTGAGGCTGTAGCTGCGACGGTGCAGATGACAATCCTGGATATACACACATACACACACACACTCAGCTTTATCTACTATATAATTGTCTAAGGGTCACTTCCGTCTGTCTGTCCTTCTGTCTGTCACGGATATTCATTGGTCGCAGCCTCTGTCTATCATGGAAATCCAAGTCGCTGATTTGTCGCCGCAAAACAGCCACGACCAATCAGCGACGGGCACAGTCCGGAAGAAAATGGCCGCTCCTTACTCCCCGCAGTCACTGCCCGGCGCCCGCATACTCCCCTCCGGTCACCGCTAACACAGGGTTAATGCCGGCGGTAACGGACCGCGTTATGCCGCGGGTAACGTACTCCATTACCGCCGCTATTAACCCTGTGTGTCCCCAACGTTTTACTATTGATGCTGCCTATGCGGCATCAATAGTAAACAATGTAATGTTAAAAATAATTTAAAAAAAAAAAACCTGCTATACTCACCCTCCGTTGTCCGCTGAGCCGCTCGCGCCGGCCGCCATCTTCCGTTCCCGGCGATGCATTGCGAAATTACCCAGAAGACTTAGCGGCCTCGCGAGACCGCTAAGTAATCTGGGTAATTTCGCAGTGCATCCTGGGAACGGAAGATGGCGGCAGCCGCACGCCTATCGCCGGAGTTCCGCTGGACCCCAAGAGGTGAGTATAGAACTTTTTTTATTTTAATTATTTTTAACAGGGATATGGTGCCCACACTGCTGTATACTACGTGGGCTGTGTTACATACCGCGTGGCTCTGTGCTGTATACTACATAGGTAGTGTTGTATACTATGTGGGCTGTGTGGTATACTCCGTGGGCTGTGCTATATACTACATGGCTGGGCAATATACTACATGACTGGGCAACATACTACGTGTCTGTGCTGTATACTACGTCGCTGTGCAATATACTAAGTCGCTGGGCAATATACTACGTCGCTGGGCAATATACTACGTGACTGGGCAATATACTACATGACTGGGCAATATACTACGTGACTGGGCAATATACTATGTGACTGGGCAATATGCTACGTCGCTGTGCAATATACTACGTCGCTGGGCAATATACTATGTGGGCTGTGCAATATACTACGTGGCTCTGTGATGTATACTACGTCGCTGTGCAATATACTATGTGGCTGGGCAATATACTACGTGACAGGTCAATATACAACGTGACTGGGCAATATACTACGTGGCTGGGCAATATACTACGTGGCTGGGCAATATACTACGTGGCTGGGCAATATAATATGTGACTGGGCAATATACTACGTAGCTGGGAAATATACTACGTGACTGGGCAATATACTACGTGGGCTGTGCAATATACTACGTGGACATGCATATTCGGGAATACCCGATGCGTTAGAATCGGGCCACCATCTAGTATATTAGATCTATCTATCTCTCTCTCCTATCTATGATCTATCTCTCTATTATCTATCTCCTATCTATCTAGTATCTATCTTTTATCCATCACCTATCTGTCTGTCTATATCTGTGTGTGTGTGTGTGTGTGTGTGTGTGTGTGTGTGTGTGTGTGTGTGTGTGTGTGTGTGTGTGTGTGTGTGTGTGTGTGTGTGTGTGTGTGTGTGTGTGTTATTCTTCAATGGAGTATGTAAAATAAGAGGTTGGAAAAAGAAATTATATCACAATTTTTTTTTTTTTGGTTAAATAATAGATCTTTATTTAGCTTTCAAAAACGCAGACAAATCTGCATCAAGAACGCAACAAATCCGTGCGGATTTTTACATACATTTTCTGTCAAGAGGTGCAGATTCTGTGCAGAAAATGCTGCAGCCAAATCTGCAACATGTGCACATACCCTTATAGCTATGTTCACACATTGCAATTTTATGATGTTTTTGTTTTACTTATTTCCAGCCAAAACCTGATCTCTTGGAACGAAAAAAAAAATGCAGCCAAAAAAGCAAGTTTTGCTGTTCTTCTTGCTCCCTTTTCTCAGAATCCCAGAGTTCAACTTTGCTTCCACCTTGAAAGCATAAACAATACAAGGTGTTAACCCCTTTACCCCCAAGTGGTTTGCATGTTAATGACCAGACCAATTTTTACAATTCTGACCACTGTCCCTTTATGAGGTTACAACTCTGGAACGCTTCAATGGATCCTGATGATTCTGACATTGTTTTCTTGTGACATATTGTACTTCATGATAGTGGTAAAATTTCTTTGATATTACCTGCATTTATTTGTGAAAAAAATGGAAATTTGGCAAAAATTTTGAAAATGTAACATTTTTTTTTGTGTCACACAATATACTTAATAAGTAACATTTCCCACATGTCTACTTTACATCAGCACAATTTTGGAAGCAAATTTTTTTTTTGTTAGGGAGTTATAAGGGTTAAAAGTTGACCAGCAATTTCTCATTTTTACAACACCATTTTTTTTTAGGGACCACATCTCATTTGAAGTCATTTTGACGGGTCTATATGATAGAAAATAACCAAGTGTGACACCATTCTAAAAACTGCACCCCTCAAGGTGCTCAAAACTACATTCAAGAAGTTTATTAACCCTTCTGGTGCTTCACATGAATTTTTGGAATGCTTAAATACAAATGAACATTTAACGTTTTTTCACAAAAAATTAACTTCAGCTCCAATTTGTTTTATTTTACCAAGGGTAATAGGAGAAAATGGGCCGCAAAAGTTGTTGTACAATTTGTCCTGAGTACGCCGATACCCCATATGTGGGGGTAAACCACTGTTTGGGCACATGACAGAGCTCGGAAGCGAAGGAGCGCCATTTGACGTTTCAATGCAAAATTGACTGGAATTGAGATGGGACACCATGTTGCGTTTGGAGAGCCCCTGACGTGCCTAAACATTGAAACCCCCACAAGTGACACTGTTTTGGAAAGTAGACCACCTAAGGAACTTATCTAGATGTGTGGTGAGCACTTTGACCCACCAAGGGCTTCACAGAAGTTTATAATGCAGAGCCGTAAAAATAAAAATTATTGTTTTCCCACAAAAATTATTTTTTAGCCCCCAGTTTTGTATTTTCCCAAGGGTAACAGGAGAAATTGGACCCAAAAGTTGTTGTCCAATTTATCCTGAGTACGCTGATACCCCTTATGTGGGGGGAACCACCGTTTGGGCGCATGGGAGGGCTTGGAAGGGAAGGAGCGCCATTTGGAATGCAGACTTAGATGGAATGGTCTGCAGGCGTCACATTGCGTTTGCAGACCCCCTAATTATACCTAAACAGTAGAAACCCCCCACAAGTGACACCATTTTGGAAAGTAGACCCCTAAGGAACTCATCTAGATGTGTTGTGTGAGCTTTGAACCCCCAAGTGTTTCACTACAGTTTATAACGCAGAGCCGTGCAAATAAAAAATCTTTTTTTCACACAAAAATTATTTTCAGCCCCCAGTTTTGTATTTTCCCAAGGGTAACAGGAGAAATTGGACCCCAGAAGTTGTTGTCCAATTTGTCCTGAGTACGCTGATACCCCATATGTTGAGGTAAACCCCTGTTTGGGCACACGGGAGAGCACGGTAGGGAAGGAGCACTGTTTTACTTTTTCAACGCAGCTGGAATTGAGATTGGACTCCATGTCGCGTTTGGAGAGCCCCTGATGTGCCTAAACAGTGAAAACCCCCCAATTATAACTGAAACCTTAATCCAAACACACCCCTAACCCTAATCCCAACGGTAACCCTAACCACACCTCTAACCCTGACACACCCCTAGCCCTAATCCCAACCCTAACCCTACTCCCACCAGTAAATGTAATCCAAACCCTAACGCTAACTTTAGTCCCAACCCTAACTTTATCCCCAACCCTAACCCTAGCCCTAACCCTAGTCCTAACCCTAATGGGAAAATGGAAATAAATATTTTTTTTATTATTTTTCCCTAACTAAGGGGGTGATGAAGGGGGGTTTGATTTACTTTTATAGTGGGTTTTTTTAGCGGATTTTTATGATTGGCAGCCGTCACACACTGAAAGACTCTTTTTATTGCAACAAATATTTTTTGCGTTGCCACATTTTGAGAGCTATAATTTTTCCATATTTTGGTTCACAGAGTCATGTGAGGTCTTGTTTTTTGCGGGACGAGTTGATGTTTTTATTGGTAACATTTTCGGGCACGTGACATTTTTTATTCCTTTTTTATTCTGATTTTTGTGAGGCAGAATGACCAAAAACCAGCTATTCATGAATTTCTTTTGGGGAGGCGTTTATACCGTTCCGCGTTTGGTAAAATTGATAAAGCAGTTTTATTCTTCGGGTCAGTACGATTACAGCGATTCCTCATTTATATCATTTTTTATGTTTTGGTGCTTTTATACGATGAAAACTATTTTATAGAAAAATAATTATTTTTGCATCGCTTTATTCTGAGGACTACAACTTTTTTACTTTTTCGCTGATAGTGCTGTATGGTGGCTCGTTTTTGCGGACAAGATGATGTTTTCAGCGGTACTATAGTTATTTATATCAGTCTTTTTGATCGCGTGTTATTCCACTTTTTGTTTGGCGGTATGAGAATAAAGCGTTGTTTTTTGCCTCGTTTTTTTTTTTAAGGTGTTCACTGAAGGGGTTAACTAGTGATAGTTTTATAGGTGGGGTCGTTATGGACGCGGCGATACAAAATAAGTGTACTTTTATTGTTTTTTTAATTTAGTTAAAGAAATGTATTTATAGGAAGAATATTTTTTTTGGGGGGGGGATTTTTTTTTATTTTTATTTTTTACACATGTGAATATTTTTTTTTTATACTATAACATTGCCCCAGGGGGCATCATGTTATAGTGTAAGATCGCTGATCTGACACTGCTGTGTATTGTGTCACATCAGCGATCTGACGTGCACTTCTGCAGGCTAAGAGACATTGCGTTGCTTCGAGGGTCTCAGGGAAGCCCGCAGGGAGCCCCCTCCCTGCACGATGCTTCCCTATACTGCCGGAACACTGCGATCATGTTTGATCGCAGTGTGCCGGGGGTTAATGTGCCGGAGGCGGTCCGTGACCGCTTCTGGCACATAGTGCCGGATGTAAGCTGCGATAGTCAGCGGACACCCGGCTGCGATCGGCCACGCTCCCCCCGTGAGCACGGCCGATCGTGTATGATGTACTATCCCGTCGGTGGTCATACGGGCCCACCCCACCTCGACGGGATAGTACGTCACATGTCAGAAAGGGGTTAAGATACCACTGCAAGATATCTGTGAAGCCGTAAAACTTTTTTTTTTTTAAATTGCAATTTGATTACATCATTTAGGGGAACATAGTGTTTTTTTTTGTTTATTAGGTAGGGCATTTTTAACTAAATCATTAATTTAATTATTACTAATTCAATTAACCCTTAACGACCACCCATCGGTGGTCATTTTCATGGAGGCAATTAAGGGTCCTTAAACTACAGTGCCACTTTTTTGACAGTGCTGTGGAAAAAGTGTACAGCACCCCCAGAGTCAGAATTTCTTTGGGGTCTCGGGCTGAGACCCCAGAGAACATGATTTGTGTGGGTTTTTACCAACCCCGCTGTTGCGATCGCCGTTATTAACAATATAATAGCAACCACAAAATTAAAAAAAATAAAAAAGTCAGATTTTTGTATTTAATTTCTCTCTCCTCTGATGTGATTCCACATCAGAGGAGACAGAAATGAGGTCCCCCGGTCACCCCCCACCCTGTATCCCTGGAGTCCAGGAATCCCCCAGTGATGTCCCCCGGCCTCTTCTTCCGAGAAAAAATGGCAGTCGCTTGCGCAGTGCGCCCACCGGGATGTGCTGCTAACACCCGGCAACAATCGGAAAATGTTCCTATTGGTTCATTTTGATCACTGTGATAGACACTATCACAGTGATCAACAAGAAAAAAGGAAATAAAACCCCTTTTATCACCTCCTTAGATTGGGAAAAATAATGAAAGAAAAAAATAATTTCCATTTTTCCATTAGGGTTAGAGTTGGGCTAAAGTTAGGGTTGGGATACGGTTTAGGGGTGTGTTGTGGTTAGGGTTGGGATTAGGTTTAGGGGTGTGTTGTGGTTAGGGTTGGGATTAGGTTTAGGGGTGTGTTGTGTTTAGGGTTGGGATTAGGTTTAGGGGTGTGTTTTATTACGGTTGTGGTCAGTGGCATAACTACAAAGTTATGGGCCCCGGTGCGAACTTTGAAATGGGGCCCCCCCATGCCAAAATATTTTCCACCCAAATTCACATTTTCCCTGAGATTTTTGCCATGTATGCCAAATGACAAGCTGAGCTCTGGTACATCTATAACATCATGTGATATCAAGATGACTTTGGTCAGATAATAAATGTTAATTAGCTCGGCTGTGTCTGTATCTCACAGGGGTATAAAGAAAACTCATACATATGAGATTTCCAATGCACAGACTTGTACTAAAAGGACAAACTCAGCTCTGCTATGTCAGCCATAGATTGAGGTTTCCAATACGCAGACTTGTACTAAAGGACAAACTCAGCTCTGCTGTCTGTAATATAGATGATATAGAATGCAGACTTGTACTAAAGGACAAACTCAGCTCTGCTATGTCAGTAAGACATGATTATTTCCAATTGCCGACTTGCACCAAAGGACTAGCTGAGCTCTGCTACATGACCATGCTAATACACACATGTAGGGCTGCAGCTGGGTCCCATCTGTTGCTGTACCCCTCGGTGAAGCCGCCAGCAGCAGCCCCCACATGGGCACTAGCGCTGGGAGCAGAAGCCGCTCTGGAGGAAATGGACCGTCATTCCTACTTCTCCCAGGATTGCAGATTTTTTGGGGAAAGGGTTTGCAGTCAGGTCAAAGCCACATTATCTGCCACAGGTCAGGGCAGTGTCAGACATCGGGGTCTCTGCCTTCATTGTAGGCTGGGAAGTTACAAGTTCGAACTCTGAGCCCCCGCAGGCACTTCTATTTATTGCATTAGCTCCACAGAATTAGGGGGGTGTTAATATTTTTTAGAGAGCCTTCCCTGAAGGTGGTGGTGTGGATTGATGGACAAGTTCTCCAGCTTCTCATTCCAATAAGCACAGTAGACACCCCCTCCTTCCTGTTCCCTCTACCAGGAGCCTGTGAGCAGGCGGGTGGGATTCTCCTCACAGGTCGCCTCCCTCTGGTCAAATTACTAAAGATGTTCCCTTTTTTATAGTCTTCTCTCTTAAACCTGATATCAATCAATGAGGAGATCTCGGTCCTCTGCAGATGAAGGTTACAGATTCTGCCCCCCACTGTCCTACTCCAGTCTCTGGATACAAATGTGGGAAAGGTTCTGTTACACCCGGTCTGTTTACTGTACCTCCAGGGGGTCTCTGTCAGGACTCAGTGCTGGCTTCACCCTGTCTGAACACGGCCCCTACCCCTCCTCCCTCTCCTGCTTCCTGGCATGTGGCCAGCAGATTCCCTGGCAGGGTTATTAGGCCACACGCGCGGTCACTCCCGGTCTCTTAAAGAGACAGTGTGCATTTTCCAAATGTTGCCTCTAACCAATGGCGTGTGTTTAGCTATTATTTCTAGCTCTTCCTCTATAGGGAGGGCGCCGGAGCAACAAGTATCTACTGTTGCTGACTTCCGGTTCCTCACCACTCATGGAGTTACGTCAGGAGATCTCCCAGCTTAAGGAGCAACAGGATAAGATCATGCCTTTCCTGCACAATGTATCTGCTCGCCTGCATAGTCTGGCTTCTTCGATTGCACCGACTCATGTCACCTGTGTTCAGGTATCAAACTGCACAGCAAGTAAGGATTTTTGCTTAGCGGCTCCCATCCGCTTCCGAGGCGACCCCGTTCTGTGTCGAGGGTTCATAAATCAGTGCACCCTGCACTTCGAACTATTGGGGCATAGGTTCGCTTCTGATCTGGCCAAAGTTGGCTTCATCATGTCCCACCTTGATGGAGAGGCGCTCGCCTGGATGAATCCGCTGTGGGAGAGGGTGGACCCGTTGGTTACTAATCTCCAGTCTTTTCTAGAGGCATTTCGCAAGACCTTTGACGAACCTGGTCTTACTACGTCGACAGCCTCTGCTCTTCTTCGACTACGACAGTAGGCTCTTACGCTGGCTCAGTACGCGGCGCAGTTCCGTACTCTTTCGTCTGAACTTTCTTGGAACAATGAGGCATTGGTGGCTACCTTCTGGCAGGGACTCTCTGGACGAGTTAAGGATGAGTTGGCGGGACGTGACTTGCCTACTGTTCTGGATGACCTGATTTCTCTGGCAGTCCGGGTTGATCTACGGTTTCAGGAACGCTCCTACGAGATCAGACGTGAAAAAGAATCCAATCACCAGGGTGCTTGTGCTCCTAAATCTGCGAACTCTCCAACTTTGTCTCCGGCTCCTGTGGCTATGGAGGTGGACCGTGTAAATCTGGTCAACCGTCGCTAGGAGGCGCATCACCTGGAGGGGAGTTGTTTCTACTGTGGCAGTGCCAAGCATTATATCCGGTCTTGTCCTAAGAGACCGGGAAACTCCAGTGCCTAGGGTCTGTAGGAGAGGCTACCCTAGGTAAGGATCATCCCTCTCCGGCTTTACAGATAACAGTGGTCTTCGGCAAAACAAGATTTTCAGAGTTCTGTCACCTGGATTCTGGTGCCGCTGGGAACCTTATTCGGCAGGTGGTAGTGGATCGTTATCAGATTCCAGTCCAGCGTTTATCGGAACCGTTGCAAGTGACATCTGTGGATTGCAGACCACTGTCGGAGTCCATATGGTTCCAGACTGTGCCTTTGGAACTCCGGGTAGGTCTAACCCATTCTGAAAGTATCCGTTTTTATGTGTTGCCAGATTTGTCTCACCCCTTGCTTCTAGGTCTACCCTGGTTCCGGATGCATGAACCTGTTCTAAATTGGAGGACAGGAGAGATCCTGCGCTGGGGTGATTCTTGCTTTGATCGATGTATCATTCCGGTTCGTCCTGCTCTTCCCCCGGTACAACCTAAAGACTTGCCGGGTTTGCCGTCTTCTTATTGGTCCTTCGCTGATGTCTTTGGGGAAAAAAAAGGCAGAGAGATTACCTCCACACAGGTCATATGATTGCCCCATAGATCTGCTTCCTGGAGCGTCTCCTCCACATGGACGGATCTATCCTCTTTCTCAAGCAGAGACTCAGTCTATGTCTGAGTACATTCAGGAGAACCTGAACAGAGGATTCATCCGGAAGTCTTCCTCGCCTGCTGGAGCTGGATTCTTCTTCGTGAAGAAAAAGGATGAATCTCTACGACCCTGTATCGATTATAGGGGTCTAAGATTTTCACCAAACTGGATCTCAGAGGGGCTTACAATCTAATACGCATTCGTAAGGGAGACGAATGGAAGACCGCTTTTAACACCCGGGATGGACACTACAAATACCTGGTAATGCCATTTGGGCTAAGTAATGCACCAGCAGTGTTTCAGGAATTTGTAAATGACATTTTCAGAGATCTGCTTTATTCTGGATCTGTTGAAGTACTTGCAGCACGAAACAGCTGTCATCCGTATGTGTTTCACTACCCTCCCTGCACCGCATGACTTCATGTGAATAAATCGCTTTTTGCTCAACACCGGTGAGTGCGCTGTTACTTTTTCTTGTTTTGGATACATTTATGCAAACTGTTTTTCTCTGTGGAGCAGCACCCAGGTGGAGCTTACATAGCGATAACTTTTTTTCTATTGAGACTAAAGGCTTATACGGTGTGCTTATACCCCTGAAGCATAAAGGGTCTAACGTATAACGGCTGTGCGATTGCAATATTTCTGGACTGTGGACTTGCTTTATTCTTGGGTTGTTGTTTACCTGGACGACATTCTGATCTTCTCCGCTAATTTAGCTTCCCACCGGAGACAAGTACGTATGGTTTTACAAAGACTCAGGGAGAACAGACTTTATGCTAAAATTGAAAATTTTTAAATTATTAATTTTAAAATTATGCTAAAATATAACCAAGGAAAGGCAGAGTGGGTTGCTCAAAGGAGCAACCCTCTCTGCCTTTCCTTGGTTATATTGTCTCGTCTACAGGTTTAAAAATGTATCCAGAGAAGGTATCCGCCATTCTAAAGTGGCCTCGCCCATGTGGTTTGAAGGCAATACAACGGTTCCTGGGGTTTGCCAACTATTACCGTTTGTTCATTCCAAATTTTTCCACTCGAGTGGCACCAATTTCGGCCTTGACCCGGAAAGACGCAAATACCACGGAATGGACACCTGAAGCTGAGGAGGCTTTTACTTCCTTAAAGCAGGCCTTTTCCTCCGCACCCGTACTTCATCGACCGGATTCCAAAAAACAATTTTTTCTTGAGGTAGACGCTTCCTCCATAGGTGCTGGCGCAGTTCTCACCCAGAAGTCGTCGTTCGGCCGGATGGTCACCTGTGGTTTTTTCTCAAAAGTCTTTTCTGTTTCAGAGAGGAATTACTCCGTAGGAGATCGTGAATTATTGGCTATCAAGTTAGCTCTGCAGGAGTGGCGTCGTCTTCTTGAGGGTGCTGGTCATCAGGTTACCATTTACACAGATCATAAGAATCTTGCTTATCTTCATTTTGCTCAGAGACTGAATCATCGTCAAGCCCGGTGGGCCTTGTTTTTTGCTCGATTTAATTTTGTTCTTCATTTCCGACCAGCTGATAAGAACATTAAAGCCGATGCACTTTCCAGAGCAATTTTGCCTCCCGATTTTGTGGAAGGACCGAACCACATCATTGAACCGTCCAGATTTGTATCGGTGGCCGCAGTTAATCTTGCTCGACTCCCTCCAGGTAAAACTTTTGTATCTACTTCAGATCGGAAACGAGTTCTTCGGTGGAGTCATTCTTCTAAATTGGTAGGTCATGCCGGACAAAGGAAGACTCTGCAACTCATATCCCGTTACTACTGGTAGCCTACCATGGGCAAAGATGTTCAGGAGTATGTTGCTGCCTGTCCTTCGTGTGCTCGCAACAAGACTGATAAGCGTTTGCCCTCCGGGCGGTTATTACCTCTGTTTGTTCCTTCAGTACCCTGGCAGCACATCGCAATGGACTTTATTACTGATCTCCCCGTCTCCTCTGGCTGTTCAGTCATCTGGGTTGTGGTGGATTGTTTTTCGAAGACAGCGCATTTTGTTCCGTTACCTGGTCTCCCGTCTGCTTCAGAGCTCGCTGATCATTTCATTCAACATATCTTCCGTCTTCACGGGTTTCCTCTCCACATCGTGTCAGACAGGGGTGTCCAGTTCACCTCCAAATTCTAGAGAGCACTTTTCAAGTCTGTACAAGTGGAGCTGGACTTCTCTTCCGCGTATCACCCGCAATCCAATGGGCAAGTAGAGAGGACCAATCAAATTCTGACAGGATTTTTGCGTCACTTTGTCAACGTACATCATGATGACTGGATCAAATTGCTGCCCTGGGCAGAATTCTCGTATAACAGTCAAGTAAGTGAGTCTTCTGGTAAATCTCCCTTTCAGATTGTGTTTGGGCTCCAACTCAGGATTCCGCTTCCCATCTCTGGGCCTTCTGGCGTTTCTACAGCTGATACCTGTACGGAGGAATTCTCGAAAGTATGGAGCGACACCAAGGTTGCCTTAGAGAGAGCTTCACTACGTATGTAGAAGCATGCGGACAAAAGACGTCTGGAGGCTCCTTCCTTCCGGCCAGGGGATAAGGTATGGCTCTTCTCAAAGTATATCCGTCTGAAGATGCCCTCTTACAAACTGGTTCCCCGCTTCATCGGTCCATTTGAAGTCCTGAAACAGATTAATGCAGTCTCGTAGAAATTGAAACTACCGGCTTCCTTACGAGTCCTTAATTCTTTTCATGTTTCCCTCCTCAAACCCGTACTTTTGAGTCAATTTTTTGAAGATCCTGGTTCCACTTCGGATCCCGTCAGTGAGGAGGATGTTTTTGAGGTACAGAATATCTTGGCCACTAAAAAGATGAGGGGTAAGAGCTATTTTTTGGTGGATTGGAGGGGCTTCGGTCCTGAGGAGAGGTCATGGGAGCCTAGGGAGAATATCCGTGCTCCTCTTCTTCTGAAAGAATTCTACGCAGGCTTGAAAAAGAGGGGGCGTAAAGAGGGGGATACTGTTACACCCGGTCTGTTTGCTGTACCTCCAGGGGGTCTCCGTCAGGACTCTCGCTCTGTGCTGGCTTCAAGCTGTCTGAACACAGCCCCTACCCCTTTTCCCTCTCCTGCTTCCTGGCGTGCGGCCAGCAGGTTCCCTGGCAGGGTTCTTAGGCCGCACACGCGGTCACTCCCGGTCTCTTAAAGAGACAGTGTGCATTTTCCAAATGTTGCCTCTAACCAATGGCGTGCATTTAGCTATTATTTCTAGCTCTTCCTCTATAGGGAGGGCGCCGGAGCAACAAGTATCTACTGTTGCTAACTTCCGGTTCCTGTATCTTGCGCTTCTGTTTCTGAAGTATCTGCAAGGAACTTCGCTTATTCTGTCTGTCTCCACAGATCTTCTGCTATCAGTTACCCGGTTATGCAGGACTGCATCCGCAGTATCTACACTGGACCCGTCTAGTCCTGCCAGTCTGCCAGCCTCACTTCCGGACCACGCCAGTACCCTTGGTGCCAGCTTCTACACCCGGTATCCTCCAGTCGGCTCTGCAATACCCGCTAACCTTGCTGGTCCATCTGTTCCGCTGGGACAGCCGCCATGAGTACGGGGTCTAACTGAAGGTAGCACCCGTGTGCTCCAGGCATTCCATTCTGTCCCTGTTCGAGGGGACTTACTACGGGTGTCTGGGGCTCACGCAGCAACGCCCCCTTTGGAGCCCCCCGGACTGTGGTCTAGTGGTTCCACATCAAACTTTAATAAATATGAATGTGAACTTCTACATCTGTGCCTCCGTTTCCATTTGTTACAGGTTCTCTGTGGACTGTTTCATTCAGGGAAACAGAATGTCCCTGAGAGGAGGCTTGTGTCTGACATCTGACTCCTGCCCCCCTACACAGACTGTACTGGCTTCTTGCCCCTCCGTCTCTGTCCTCTGGGGTGATTGCCAACTTACTAGCTGAATAAAGGTGGACACAGCAGTGAAGGATGTGCAAACAGAGTTCTACCTGATATGACGCTGCAGTGTGTCATTTCTGGTCCTGTGCATTGTGGGGGTGTACTGGTCGGCTCCGGAACATGCGCACTGCACATTCTGAAGCTGGTGAGTACACCCAATACTCCCCCCACAATGCACAGGACCGGAAATTACACGGACGCAGCTCGCGCCTCTTGTCTAATGTTCACAGACAGGGGTCGGCTGCTTCTTTGATGGACTGAGTGGGCCCTTAAGGACTTCAGGCCCCGTCGCAGCTGCGATCTCAGTAGTTATGCCCCTGCCTAAGAGGTTTAAAATAACAAACTGAGCTGGTACTTACCTTTCCCTGCTCCACTGTCGGCACTCTACTACTGCTCTCATGTTTCCAGGCTGCATCGGTGATATAACAACTACAGCATACATCATGCCTGCAACCAATGACCGGGCTCAGCGGTTCTGTAGTAGACTTGAGCCACTGAACTCGGTGATTGGCTGCAGTGGTGATGTGTGCTGTATTTGTTGATGGACCTATCAGGGTCAAATTTTTTGGCAGAGCTAAACATGCTGCATCAATAATTCCTGTAAGAAGTGGGTCTAGGATTACAATTCTTTTCCTAATGACTGTAATGGAAAAAAAAATAATGTGTATAGCTTACACAATCTTTTTGGATCTGTTTCAAAAGGCAAAATTAAGAAAAAAAATACCCCTTCTCTTTTCTCAAGTGTGTGTGGCATAGCCCAAAAATCTGATCCAGTGCAATTCACTATTGAATATGCTGAAGGTTTCAACATCACATGACTATATCCAATAAGATAAAGGGTCAACCAATATAGAACTAATTTATGCTGAAAGGTGATTTAACAGATGCATATCATAAGGGCAGCAGAGCAGGGAATGACAAAGCGATGCGGAAGCTTCCTGCCACTACTCACATACAATGTCTGCGCACCTCCGGGCGGCTGCAAATAACAGGAGGACAAATAAAGATTGGCTTGAGGGACCCTTCGGCAGCAGGAGGAGGAGGACGTAGCAACAGCTTGCAGCTTTTTAGGTTTAAAAGTGCAAGCTGCGGCACTCGGCCACTCACTCAAGCAGTGCCAGCTGCCTTAGACCAGTCCTTTCCTTTGGTGCGACTGAAGGACCTGTGGACACGCCTCTCCAGGTCACAAGGTTGGATCACATGACTACATTGAATCCATCTTCCTTCCCTCATGTAACTGGAGGACCTGCAGTGACTGCTCCCTGCTGCGGGTCACTCACAAATGGTTGGGTCATTCATTCTCCTCACTATTGTCCATGGATGGACGGGCCCCTAAGCAGTCCGGGCCCCGTCACATCTGTGACCGCTATAGTTACGCCCCTGGTTGTGGTTAGGGTTGCGATTAGGGTTAGGGGTGAGTTGGGGTTAGCTTGGAGTTAGAATTGGTGGGTTTTCATTGTTTAGGTACATCAGGGGGTCTCCAAACGCGACATGGCACCACCATTGATTCCAGCCAATTGATTCCAGCCAATTTTGTGTTCAAAAAGTCAAATGGTGCTCCCTCCCTTCTGAGCCCTGCCATGCACCCAAATAGTGGCTTTCCACCACATATGAGGTATTGGCATACTCACGAAAAATTGCACAACACATTTTGTGGTTGATTTTCTCCCGATACCCTTGTGAAAATTTTTAAAAAATAGTTCCAAAGTAAATTTTTGGTGAAAAAAGTAAAATGTAATTTTTTTCCTTCCACATTGCTTTAGTTCTCGTGAAGCACCTGAAGGGTGAATAAACTACTTGAATATGGTTTTGCGCACCTTGAGAGGTGCAGTTTTTATAATGGTATCACTTTTGGGTATTTTATGTTATATTGACCCCCAAAGTCACTTCAAATGTGAGGTGGTCCCTAAAAAAATGGTTGTGTAAATTTTTTTGGAAAAATTAGAAATTGCTGGTCAACTTTTAACTCTAAGTGTATGTGCGCTCGTTGCAGATTTGCTGTTGCAAAAATCTGCGCGGATTCTTCCTCTCTTGGCAGAAAAGGCAGTTGAAAATCCACGCGGATTGTCATGCGGATTTTTCATGAGGATTTGTATGCCCTTTTGTAAGCTAAATCTATATATATATATATATATATATATATATATATATATATATATATTTGTCTAAGGGTCACTTCCATCTGTCCTTCTGTCACGGTTATTCATTCGCTGATTGGTCTCGGCAGCTGCCTGTCATGACTGCCGCGACCAATCAGCGATGGGCACAGTCGGATTAGTCCCTCCCCTACTCCCCTGCACTCACTGCCCTGCGCCCGCTCCGTAATCCCCTCCACTCACTGCTCACACAGGGTTAATGGCAGCGGTAACAGCCCGCGGTGTAACGCACTCCGTTATCGCTGCTATTAACCCTGTGTGTCCCCAACTATTTACTATTGATGCTGCCTATGCAGCATCAATAGTAAAAATATGTAATGATAAAAATAATAAAAAAAAACAAAAAACCTGCTATACTCACCCTTCGCTGCCTTTTCCGCTCCTCGCGACGCTCCCGGGATCGCTCCATTGCAAGCGGCAGCTTCCGGTCCCAGGGCTGGTGTGCGACAAGGACCTGCCGTGATGTCACGGTCATGTGACCGCGACGTCATCATAGGCCCTGCTCACACCAGCCCTGGTACCGGAAGCTGACACTTGCAATGTAGTGATCCCGGGAGCGTCCCGAGGAGCGGGAAAGGCGGAGGATGGTGAGTATAGCAGGACTTCAACGGGCCTTCGGAAGGTGAGTATATGTTTATTTTTTTTTTTAAGTCTCTATACTACGTGGCTCTGTGCTGGGCAATATACTATGTGGCTGGACAATATACTCCGTCGCTGGGCAATATACTACATGGCTGGGCAATATACTACGTGGCTCTGCTATATACTATGTGGCTGGGCAATATACTACATGGCTGGGCAATATACTACGTGGCTCTGCTATATACTACGTGGCTGGGCAATATACTACGTGACTGGGCAATATACTACGTGGCTGGGCAATATACTACGTGGCTGGGCAATATACTACGTGGCTGGGCAATATACTACGTGACTGGGCAATATACTACGTGACTAGGCAATATACTACGTGACTGGGCAATATACTACGTCGCTGGGCAATATACTACGTGGACATGCATATTCTAGAATTCCCGATGCGTTAGAATAAGGCCACCATCTAGTAAAGATATATTATTTAACAAAAAAAAAGAGTTGCAATGTCATTTCCTAGTCCAACCTCTTTTTTTACATTCTCCATTGAAGAGCATATTATCATTACATACCATGTTCAAATATAATCTATACACACACAAAACAAAGAAAAATGAAATATACAGTACAGATCCAAAAGTTTGGACACACCTTCTCATTTACAGATTTTTCTGTATTTTCATGACTATGCAAATTGTAAATTCACACTGAAGGCATCAAAACTATGAATTAACACATGTGGAATTATATACTTACCAAAAAAGTGTGAAACAAATGAAAATGTCTTATATTCTAGGTTCTTCAAAGTAGCCACCTTTGCTTTCATGACTGCTTTGCACACTCTTTGCATTCTCTTGATGCACTTCAAGAGGTAGTCACCAGAAATGGTTTTCACTTCACAGGTGTGCCCTGCCAGGTTTAATAAGTGGGATTTCTTGCCTTATAAATGGGTTGGGACCATCAGTTGTGTTGTGCAGAAGTCTTGTGGAAACACAGCTGATAGTCCTATTGAATAGACTGTTAGAATTTGTATTATGGCAAGAAAAAAGCACCTAAGTAAAGAAAAATGAGTGGCCATCATTACTTTAAGAAATGAAGGTCAGTCAGTCCGAAAAATTGGGAAAACTTTTAAAGTGTCCCCAAGTCCAGTTGCAAAAACCATCAAGCGCTACCAAGAAATTGGCTCACATGAGGACCTCCCCAGGAAAGGAAGACCAAGAGTCACTTCTGCTTCTGAAGGTAAATTTATCCGAGTCACCAGCCTCAGAAATCGCAGGTTAACAGCAGCTCAGATTAGAGACCAGGTCAATGCCACAGAGTTCTAGCAGCAGACACATCTCTACAACAACTGTTAAGAGGAGACTTTGTGCAGCAGGCCTTCATGGTAAAATAGCTGCTAGGAAACCACTGCTAAGCACAGGCAACAAGCAGAAGAGACATGTTTGGGCTAAAGAACACAAGGAATAGACATTAGACCAGTGGAAATCTGTGCTTTGGTCCAACCACCGTGTCTTTGTACGACACGGAAAAGGTGAACGGATGGACTCTACATGCCTGGTTCCCACCATGAAGCATGGAGGAGGATGAGTGATGGTGTGGGGGTGCTTTGCTGGTGACACTGTTGGGGATTTATTCAAAATTGAAGGCATACTGAACCAGCATGGCTACCACAACATCTTGCAGCGGAATGATATTCCATCCGGTTTCCGTTTGGCTGGACCATCATTTATTTTTCAACAGGACAATAACCCCAAACACACCTCCAGGCTGTGTAAGGGCTATTTGGCCAAGAAGGAGAGTGATAGGGTGCTACGCCAGATGACCTGGCCTCCACAGTCACCAGACCTGAACCCAATCAAGATGGTTTGGGGTGAGCTGGACTGCAGAGTGAAGGCAAAAGGGCCAACAAGTGCTAAGCATCTATGGGAACTCATTCAAGATTGTTGGAAGACCATTTCCGGTGACTACCTCTTAAAGCTCATCAAGAGAATGCCAAGAGTGTGCAAAGCAGTCATCAAAGCAAAAGGTGGCTACTTTGAAGAACCCAGAACATAAGACATAATTTCAGCTGTTTCACACTTTTTTTGCTAAGTATGTAATTCCACCACATGTGTTAATTCATATATATATATATATATATATATATATATATTATGTGTAATACCAACCGAGGTTTAGTGATGACCAGGTGTCAGCCAGATGCCATCGTAAATAAAATGGTAATTAAAGAGTTAAATAAAAGACACACTAACACACACATGCGCAAACATGAAATTTGCGTGAAAAGCAATATCTGTTTTATTTTTAAAAACTTGGGGTATGTTCCCACGGTTCAGTAAACGCTGCGAGTTGGACACTGCGTAAATCCGCAGAGTCCAACCCACAGCGGCCAGATGTTACAGCATCCCATCCCACTATGCGTGCACGGATGTCTCCAGCTTCTCTACGGAGACGGACATGCGAGCTTTCCAGACCGCAGCATGTTGAAAATTGACATGAGGTCCCCCTATAAAATCGTACCAGCAAAGGCTAGGCAGACAACTGCAGGCTGATATTAATAGCTTTGGAAGGGGCCATGGATATTGGCACCCCCAGGTTAAAAACTTCAGCACTCAGCCGCCCAAGAAATGGTGCATCTTATATATGCGACAATTCTGGCACCTAGCCTTGCTCTTCCCACTTGCCCTGTAGCAGTGCAAGTGGGGTTAATATTTGTAGGGTTGATGTCACCTTTGTATTGTCAGGTGACATCAAGCCAACTGATTAGTAATGAGGAAGCGTCTATAAGACACCTATCCATTACTACTCCTATAGTTATATGGTAAATAAAGACATGGCCAGAATAAATTCTTTATTAATCTTAATTAACCATACATACTGCATCGCCTAAACCCTGAATCCCTCGATCTCCTGCAACAAAAATAAAACAATAAACCAACATAAATACTCCCTGTCCGCCATAGTCCATTTAACAACGAGTGTCCCACGAAGACCTCCCGTGTAGAACAGCCACATGGGGAGATGTGACTGCTCTACATAGCCTCCGGTGAAACACTGAGGGTTAGCCGGAGTTCGTACTCTCATGGCATAGTCTCTAACTGGGTCGCTGTGACCAGTGTGGTACCGCAGCGGTCGGTATTGGGACCTGTTCTCTTCAACATATTCATTAATGATCTGGTAGAAGGTTTACACAGTAAAATATTGATATTTGCAGATGATACAAAACTATGTAAAGCAGTTAATACAAGAGAAGATAGTATTCTGCTACAGATGGATCTGGATAAGTTGGAAACTTGGGCTGAAAGGTGGCAGATGAGGTTTAACAATGATAAATGTAAGGTTATACACATGGGAAGAAGGAATCAATATCACCATTACACACTGAACGGGAAACCACTGGGTAAATCTGACAGGGAGAAGGACTTGGGGATCCTAGTTAATGATAAACTTACCTGGAGCAGCCAGTGCCAGGCAGCAGCTGCCAAGGCAAACAGGATCATGGGGTGCATTAAAAGAGGTCTGGATACACATGATGAGAGCATTATACTGCCTCTGTACAAATCCCTAGTTAGACCGCACATGGAGTACTGTGTCCAGTTTTGGGCACCGGTGCTCAGGAAGGATATAATGGAACTAGAGAGAGTACAAAGGAGGGCAACAAAATTAATAAAGGGGATGGGAGAACTACAATACCCAGATAGATTAGCGAAATTAGGATTATTTAGTCTAGAAAAAAGACGACTGAGGGGCGATCTAATAACCATGTATAAGTATATAAGGGGACAATACAAATATCTCGCTGAGGACCTGTTTATAACAAGGAAGGTGACAGGCACAAGGGGGCATTCTTTGCGTCTGGAGGAGAGAAGGTTTTTCCACCAACATAGAAGAGGATTCTTTACTGTTAGGGCAGTGAGAATCTGGAATTGCTTGCCTGAGGAGGTGGTGATGGCGAACTCAGTCGAGGGGTTCAAGAGAGGCCTGGATGTCTTCCTGGAGCAGAACAATATTGTATCATACAATTATTAGGTTCTGTAGAAGGACGTAGATCTGGGGATTTATTATGATGGAATATAGGCTGAACTGGATGGACAAATGTCTTTTTTCGGCCTTACTAACTATGTTACTATGTTACTTAAGGCACAGGTGCGTGACAATCTTCTCACGCAGCAGTGCCGCAAGTGACAGCACAGACTTCGGTGAACTCTCTCACGGCGGTGTAGTGATACACTGTGGGAGGATCACCTCCTGTAACTGTATCACCTAGAGTTGGGTAGAATGGTCACATCACCTGATGTGACTGTTCTACATGTGAGACCGCCATGGGACACTCGTTATTAAATGGACTATGGCAGAAAGGTAAATCTATGGTGGTTTATTTTTGTTGCAGGAGATCGAGGGCGTCAGGGAATTACCGTATATACTCGAGTATAAGCCAACCCGAGTATAAGCCGACCCCCCTAATTTTGCCACAAAAAACTGGGAAAACTTAATGACTCGAGTATAAGCCTAGGGTGGAAAATGCAGCAGCTACCGGTAAATTTCAAAAGTAAAAATAGATACCAATAAAAGTAAAATTAATTGAGACATCA
Source organism: Ranitomeya imitator (assembly GCF_032444005.1). Lineage (NCBI taxonomy): Eukaryota > Metazoa > Chordata > Amphibia > Anura > Dendrobatidae > Ranitomeya > Ranitomeya imitator. The sequence goes on from NC_091287.1 coordinate 198,112,869, forward strand.
GTAGGTTAAGTGTTTTTGAATATCCATATTGAATCAGGAGCCCCATATAATGCTCCATAAAGTTTGATGGGCCCCATTAGATGCTCCATATTAAAATATGCCCCATATAATCCTGCATAAAGGGTAATAAGGGCCCCGTAAGATGCTCCATAGAGATATTTGCCTTATATAGTGCTGCACAAGTGTTATGGCCCCATAAGATGCTCCGTACAGCCACTTGCCCCTTATAGTGCTGCACAAGTGTTATGGCCCCATAAGATGTTCCATATAGTCACTTGCCCCATATAGTGCTGCACAAGTGTTATGGCCCCATAAGATGCTCCATACAGTCACTTGCCCCTTATAGTGCTGCACAAGTGTTATAACCCCATAAGATGCTCCATATAGTCACTTGCCCCTTATAGTGCTGCACATGGCTCCATAAGATGCTCCATATAGTCACTTGCCCCTTATAGTGCTGCACAAGTGTTATGGCCCCCTTAAGATGCTCCATATAGTCACTTGCCCCTTATAGTGCTGCACAAGTGGTATGGCCCCATAAGATGCTCCGTATAGTCACTTGTCGCATATGCTTTTGCTGCGATAAAAAAAAATAAAAACTCACATACTCACCTCTCTTCGCTCAGGCCCCCGACACTTTCAATATTTACCTGCTCCTCGTGTGGCTCTGTCTTCGGCACTGACGTTCAGCAGAGGGCGCGCACTGACTACGTCACCGCGTCCTCTGACCTGAGCGTCACAGCCAGAGGACGCTGAAGACAGAGCCGCACTGGAACGAGGAGAGGTAAATATCAAGCGCTGCGCTCCCCCTCCCCGTATACTCACCTACTGCTGGCGCTGTGTCCTGCTTCTTCCACCGCTGCATCTTCTTCCTGTATTGAGCGGTCACAGTTACCATTGATTACAGTAATGAATATGCGGCTCCACCTCTATGGGAGGTGGAGCCGCATATTCATTACTGTAATGAGCGGTACCATGTGACCGCTCAGTACAGGAAGAATCTGCAGCACTGGAAGAAGCAGGGACTGCAGGGACCGCGCCGGGAGTAGGTAAGTATAATTACACAGCCCTCGCCCCCCCTCACCTGCCGACCCCCGGGTATGACTCGAGTATAAGCCGAGAGGAGGACTTTCAGCCCCAAAAAATGAGCTGAAAATCTCGGCTTATACTTGAGTATATACGGTAGGTGTTTGGTGAGTATGAATGTTGTATGTGATTAAGTATATGTGTGTTGTTGTTTTTTTACACTTGAATACAGTCGCCGGATGATGGGACTACTGCCGCATCATCAGCTCATGCTGTCACTGTTATATGTGATAGCAGACATAGCTGGATGGGAGCAGTATTCCCATCAAACGATGCCTGGCTACACACACACACACAGAGACGCACAGCTGTGCAGACACCGTCACGCACACATAGACACCAGCAGACATCCACACACAGCCACGCACACACCCGCAGACACCACCACACACAGACACCCGCAGTCACCCACACAGACCCGTGCACACACCCGCAGACACACACACAGATACACAGAGACACCAGCAGACAGACCCACTAATATTCTCTGCTCACACATAGTCTCTGCCCACACACTCTTCCTCCTTCTTTTCTGCAGCGTCTTTGGCACGCAAATCTGCAGCTAATCCGCAGACCTTTTTACAGTTGCGGTTTAGCTGTGGATTTGACTGACTCAATGTAAGTCAATGGGTGCAGAAACATTGCAGATCCGCAAAAAGAATTGACATGCTGCGGAAAATAAAACAATGAAAATGAGTGCAGAATTTTCCGCAGCATATGCATACCAATTCTGGATTCCCATTGATTAACATTGCCTGAGCACGCTTTGCGGTTTTGGTGCAAATCCACGAGGAAAAAACGCTGTGGATCCGCAACAAAATCTGCAATGTGTGCACATAGCCTTATAAAGTACTAAAGAAAAAAAATATTTCATAATTGTGTTAATGTTAATAAATAATGTTTCCCGCATGTCTACTTATGTATTTTGTGTGACACTACTCTCTGATTTAAGGGCATACAAATTCAAAGTTTGAAAATTGCAAAATTTTCAACATTTCCATATTTCTGATTCTTTTTTGATAAATAATTGCAAATCATATCGAAGAAGTTTTACCAATAACATGAAGTACAATATGTCACAAAAAAACAATCTCAGAATCAGTGGGATCCGTTGAAGTGTTCCAGATAGTGATGAGCGAGTATACTTGTTGCTCGGGTTTTCCCAACAACGCTCGGGTGGTCTACAAGTATTTGTAAGTGCTCGGAGATTTAGTTTTTTCGTTGACGCATGAAATACGGCTGCTAGCCAGGCTGAATATATGTGAGGAATGCCTGGTTGCTAGGGAATCCCCACATGTATTCAAGCTGTGTAGCAGCTGTAAATCATTTATTCTCCGAACACTTAAAAATACTCGGAGATCCCGTGAGCATGCTCAGGAAAACCCAAGCAACGAGTATACTCGCTCATCACTAGTTCCAGAGTTATAACCACATAAAGTGACAGTGGTCAGGATTGTAAAATTTGGCTTGGTCATTAAGCAGCAAATTGGCTCTTTCACTAAGGGGTTAAACTGCTTGCAGTGGGGTGAAACAAAAGGATTGTTCTAAAAACTTTTTTATAGTGACTATGCTGCACAAAAAAAGCAGGATTCATGTATGATGCTCAGTTGTGAACTAACAATACAAGAGCCAATTTGCAGCTTAATGAATAGGCCAATTTTTACAATTCTGACCACTGTCAATTTATGTGGTTAAAACTCTGGAAGGCTTTATCGAATACTGCTGATTCATTCGTGACATATTGTACTTCATATTAGTGGTAAAATTTATTTAATATGATTTGCGTTTATTTGTGAAAAAAATGGAAATTTGGTGAAAATTTAGAAAATCTAGCAATTTTCCAACTTTTAATTTAAATGCCCTTAAATCAGAGAGATATGTCACACAAAATACTTAATAAATAACATTTCCCACATGTCTACTTTACATCAGCGCAATATTGGAAATACCATTTTTTAGTTAGGAAGTTATAAGGGTTAAAAGTTGACCAGCGATTTCTCGTTTTTACAACAAAATTTACAAAACCATTTTTTGTTTATGTACCACATTACATTTAAAGTCACTTTGAGGGGTGTACATGACAGAAAATACCCAAAAGTGACACCATTCTAAAAACTGCACCTCTCAAGGTGCTCAAAACCACACTCAAAGTTTATTAACCCTTTACATGCTGCACAGGAATTGAAGCAATGTGGAAGCAAAAAATTAACATTTAACTTTTTTTTTTACAAACATTTTACTTCAGAACCAAATTTTTTTATTTTCAGAAGTGTAAAAAGAGAAAATGAACCACAAAATTTGTTGTGCAATTTGTCCTGAGTACACCGATACCCCATGTGTGGGGTAAACCACTGTTTGGGCACACGGCAGAGCTTGGAAGGAGCGCCATTTGACTTTTTCAATGCAGAATTGGATGGAATTGAGATCCGATGCCATGTCACATTTAGAGATCCCCTGATGTGCCTAAACAGTGGAAACCCCCCCACAAGTGACACCATTTTGGATACTAGACCCCTTAAAGAAATTATCTAGATGTGTGGTGAGCACTTTGAACCCTCAAGTGCTTCACAGAAGTTTATAACTTAGAGCCGTGAAAATAAAAAAATCCTATTTTTTTTCCACAAAAATTACTTTTTCGCCCCACAAATTTTTATTTTCACAAGGGTAACAGGAGAAATTAGAAGCCCAAAGTTGTTGTGCAATTTGTCCTGAGTACGCTGTACCCCACATATGGGGGAATACTACTGTTTGGGCGTACGGCAGGGTTCAGAAGGGAAGGAGCGCCGTTTTGGAATGCAAACTTTGATAGAATGATCTGCGGGCGTCATGTTGCGTTTGCAGAGCCCTTGATGTGCTTTAACAGTAGAAACCCCCCACAAGTAACCCTATTTTGGAAACTAGACCCCCCAAGGAACGTATCTAGAAGTGTGGTGAGAACTTTGAATCTCAAAATGTTTCACTAACGTCTATAATGCGAAGCCGTGAAAATAAAAAAATCTTTTTTTTCCGCAAAAATATTTTTTTACCTGCAATTTTTATTTTCACAAGGGTAACAGGAGAAATTGGACCCCAAAAGTTGTCGTCCAGTTTGTCCTGACTACGCTGGAACCCCATATGTGGGGGGTAGGGGAAACCACTGTTTGGGCACACGTTGGGATTCGGAAGGAAAGTAGTGATGTTTTAAAATACAGACTTTGATGGAATGGTCTGTGGGCATCATGTTGCGCTTGCAGAGCCCCTGATGTTCCTAAACAGTAGAAACCCCCACACGTGGCCTTATTTTGGAAACTAGACCCCCCAAGGAGCTTATCTAGATGTGTGGTGAGCACATTGAACCCCTAAGTGCTTCACGAAAGTTTATAACGCAGAGCCGTGAAAATAAAAAAAATATTTTTTTCCATAAAAAATGTTCTTTTTGTCATGCTGCTACAGAGCAGTGTAACGCAACACCCTCCAGAGGGAGCTTGAAAGGGAAGTGAGACTGCGTACACAGAAACTCCACAGAGCGGCCGCACAGGCACCACCAAGTGGCGAGAGAGTGGTCAGACAAGCCAAGCCAGAAACCGTTCAGATACAAAGTACAAAAAGGAGTAAGAAGTATATGTGGTTAGGAGCAAGCTAGGGCGTTTAGCAATGGTCGAAAGCTGATAAGGCAAAGACAGAAAGCAGAAACAAGTCCGAATACAGGCCGAGTCAGAAACCAGATAATATAACTGAGAAACAGAAGAAGCGCTGGGAAAAGGGCAGAGAGAGGAAGACAACAGACACAGGGCAAGTCAGGGATCACAGCATGACAAATCAAGGTACCAGGGTCAGGTTCATGTGCCGAAGTCAGAACTATAGCTTACACCGCCAGCAGGATGTATGGGAGCTAAATAGTAAATCTGAACCCAGAATGAGGCAGAGCAAAGTTAACCCTTGACATGATCCGCCCAGAAAAAGGGCAGACAGGACTAAAACCTGGAACGGATCATGACAGTACTCTCCTCTCAAGGGGGAGCCACCAGACCCCCAGGCTTCTCAGGATAATGTGTGTGAAATGCCCAAAATCAGCAAGGACAGATCGCGCTGAGACCCAAGATCGATCCTCAGGACCATAACCCCTCCAATGGACCAAATACTGAAGTGAACTACGGACCATGCGAAAATCCACAATCCATTCTACTTAAAACTCGGTCTGACCATCCAGAGTGACAGGAGGTGGAGGGGATGGAGGCCCAGCGGAAGATGGTACAAATGACTTAAGAAGGGAATAATGGAACACATTGGGGATCCGAAGCTACGGAGGAAGGCGTAAGCGAAAGGCAACTGGATTAACCACCTCCATGATCTCGTAAGGACCAATAAACCTGGGACCTAGCTTAGCAGAAGGAACCTTTAGAGGAATGTTCTTGGTAGACAACCACACTTTATCTCCTACCAGGAATTTAGGTCCTACAAACCGTCGCTTATCGGCAAAAAGTTTATGTTTGCCCTGAGCCTTCCCAATGTTCTTCTGGACCTCCCTCCACACCTCCCCCAACCGTTGCACTGCCGTATCAGCTCCTGGACATCCTGAATCCAGACTAGAAAATTCACCAGAATGGGGGTGAAAACTGCATTTACAGAAGAATGGAGAGGTGCCCATGGACTGGCTAATCTGATTATTAAATGCAAATTCTGCCATGGGCAACGAAGAACATCAATCATCATGCTGAGATGTAGAAAGACACCTCAAAATCTGTTCAAGTGACTGATTGGTCCTCTCCATCTGCCCATTGGTCTCAGGATCGTAAGCAGAGGAGAATTTCAAAAAAATACCCAATCTTTTACAAAATGACCTCCAAAAAGTGGACACAAATTGTACCCCTCTATCAGAAACCACACTCAAAGGCACGCCATGCAGCCGTACAACGTGCTCAACCAGCAACCTAAATAGTGTCTCAGCATTAGGCAATCCTGCCAGAGGTACAAAATACGCCTGTTTACTGAATCTGTCAACCACTACCCAGATTACAGTTTTGCCATTGGAAAGGGACATCAGTGATAAAATCCATGGACCAATGAGTCCAAGGTCTATCTGGAATTGGCAATGGCACCAATTCCCGGGCCAGTCGGTTATGGGAGCTCTTAGCACGGGCACAGGTATCACAAGTAGACACAAACACAATGATATCAGAGTTCATGGAGGGCCTAGCAATGGCGTTCCGAGCAGCTGAGATCCCCGGGTGTCCACTGAGAGCAGAATCGTGGAATTCCCGGAGGACCCTCAACCGCTACTGAACTGGGACAAAGAGCTTATTATCAGGCAAAGAGGGAGGAGCAAGAGACTGAGCCTTTCGGATCTCCTGTTCCAATTCAGAGGATACCCCCGCAACAACCACTCCGTGCTGAAGAATGGAAGAAGGAGGTTCGGGGGGTGATATTGGATCAAAACTGCAAGATAAGGCATCAGCCTTGACAATCTTGGAACCAGGCCGAAAAGCAATTGAAAAATGAAAACAAGAAAAAAACGACCACCTAGTTTGTCTAGGAGTCAACCGTTTGGCAGATTTAATATAAGACAAGTTCTTGTGGTCCGTGATCACCGTGATCCGATGAACCGCACCCTCCATTCTTCAAAAGCCAATTTTATGGCCAATAACTCCCGGTTACCAACGTCATAGTTCCTCTCTGCAGGAGAATATTTCCGAGAGAAAAAGGCACATTGTCTTAAATTAGTCAAAGTAACGGGTTCCTGAGATAACACCACCCCATTCCCACCTCTGATGTGTCCACCTCTACAATGAACGGTTCAGATGGATCGGGCTGAATTAATACAGGAGCAGACAAATACTTCTATAAAGTAAAAAATGCTTCAACTGCCAAGGGTGAGCAAACTTTGAGATCAGCCCCCTTGCGAGTGAGATCGGTGAGTGGCTTGATGAATTTTTGATAATAGTTGGCAAAACCCAGAAAACGCTGCAACCCCTTGAGGTCTCTGGGTTGCACCCAATCAAAAATGGCCTGTACCTTTCCGGGATCCATCCGAAATCCATTGGCAGAAAGGATGTTCCCCAGAAAGAAAAGCTCCTGGACACAAAACAAACATTTTTTGGGTTTAGTGAACAGATAATTACCTCATAACTGGTGTTCAGCGATACCTTCCGATATTCGAAAGTATCGGTATCGGATTGGATCGGCCGATATCGGCAAAATATCGGATCTCGCCGATACCCGATACCAATGCAAGTCAATGGGACCAAAATATCGGAATTAAAATAAACCCTTTCTTTCCTTGTAGCCTAATTTCACATGAAGGAAAACAACTACCTAGAATGTATCGGAGGAGGTGGAGGGGACATTAAAGGCATAGAGGTTTAGCCCATTCAAATGGAATAGCAGGAATTATAAATTTTTTAAGACGTTCGGAGTCCAAAAGATTTTGACTATGTTTAGGTTTTTAGATTTTGCCAGATATTTATGTTTCTTACTTCCATGCTCTGTACCTTTTTTTTTTTTTTTTTTTTTACTTCTACCACACTTTCTTCTTCATCATCCTCAGCAGCAGCATCTTTTTCATCAACTTCTTCTTCACCTTATTCATCTTCTTCTTCACCTTCTTCCTATCCTTTTTTAAAAAATCTTCATATTCTTCTAATTCAACTCTTCTTCTTCTTCATATTCAACTTCATAATCTCCTTCATATTCCTCTTCTTCATCAAAATCTTATGTGTGACAGGCATTCTTGTAGTTGTTATCTATCAAAGTTTGAAGATTACACCTTCCGTTCTGCCTGTCACAAAAGATTTAAAACAGGATTTGTCCGCGTTCAGTTTGGCCTGCAGCAGCAGGTTTTTTTCCAGGGGCACCACGAGGAGGAACGGACTCACCCCCATACACTGCTTTGTCTTCTTCTGCTTATAATTTCGATAATATCTTTTGCTCTGATTTTTAGTCTTATGCTTAATGTTCTGCATTTTGTTCTGCAGCTTCTTGTTCTTTTGCTTCTCGGTCTTCAGGGTCGTCATGCTTAGGCTCTTGAACTTGGAACTGTAGCAGGAGGTACAAGAAGGCCGAGCAACTGCTGAGAACCAGCTGACAGTACTGGAACCTAGATGGCTACCCAAAGGTAGAAGAGCCAATGGCACGACCGAGGACCAGCTGACGGTGCTGGAAGCCGGTTACTAAGCAGGAGGTACCCGTGCCACAAAGCACTACAAAGGACCACCTGACGTTGGTGGAACTCGGATACCCAGAAGGAGGCACCTAAGCCAAAGGCTCTGCCCGGAACCAGCTGACGGTACTGGAACCAAGATGGGGAGCAGAAGGTACAAGAGCAAAAGACAATGCCGAGAACCAGCTGACGGTATTGGAACCCGGATGGCTACCCGAAGGTAGAATAGCCAATGGCATGACCTAGGACAAGCTGACGGTGCTGGAACCCGGTTACTAAGCAGGAGGTACCCGTGCTATAAAGCACTACCAAGGACCGCCTGACGTTGGTGGAACTCGGATACCCAGAAGGAGGCACCTAAGCCAAAGGCTCTGCCCAGAAACAGCTGGTGGTGCTGGAACCAGGATGTGGAGCAGGAGGTCCACAGGAAAAGAAATAATAGCTAGGCCGCGAGGCTGCCGAAGTTACCGAACACCAACTGTCCTACAGGGGAAGCTTGTCCTATTGGCACTACAGAACCAGCCTTGATTGCCACTTCCTGCTGCCCACATAGGAAGCTCCTAAACTGGAGGCACCATGGAGTCGGCTAACCCGACCGCAACATGACAGGACAACGTATTGGAGTCTAAGTGACCTTGACACTACCCGGAACCAGCTGACGGTGCTGGAACCAGGCTGGGCAGGAGGGAGTACCCGTGACAGACACTGCCGAGAACTAGCTGACGGTACTGGAACCCGGATGCGTTGCCCAAGGATGCAAGAGCCAATGGCACGACCGAGGACCAGCTGACGGTGCTGGATCCTGGTTACTAAGCAGGAGGTACCCCTGCTACAAAGCACTACCAAGGACCGCCTGACGGTGGTGGAACTCGGATACCCAGAAGGAGGCACCTAAGCCAAAGGCTCTGCCCGAAACCAGCTGACGGTGCTGGAACCAGGGGGACCTATATACGATGGTGTTGCCAGGAACCAGCTAACGGTGCTGGAACTCAGGCGGCAGAAGGTCCACAGTAAAAGAAAAACATAGGTAGGCCGCGATCCAGCCGCAGTTACCGAAAACCAACAGTCCAACAGGGGGAGCTTGTCCTATTGGCACTACAGAACCAGCCTTGATTGCCACTTCCCACAGCCCACATAGGAAGCTCCAAAACTGCAGGCACCATGGAGTCGGCTAACCCGACCGCAACACGACAGGACAATGTATTGGAGTCTAAGTGACCTTGACACTACCCGGAAACAGCTGACGGTGCTGGAACCAGGCTGGGCAGGAGGGAGCACCCATGCCAAAGAGACTTCTGAGCAGCAACTGGCGGTGCTGGAGCCCAGGGATTGCATGACAAACAGAGTGTAGGCTGAGGCCTAATTGGAGCAAGATGAAAGGGAACCTTTAACCCCCCCAGGCGTTAGTAACTGAAAGAACCACCTTGTGCAGCACTAATGCTGCACAAGGAAAAGGTGGCTCTTTTAAACTATGCTCCTTGCACACGCTAAACTAAACACTTATAAAATGTGTCCCCTGACACCGTGAAACCGTCCCGGAGGTGGGGCTTTCCTTCGTAATGACACGCAGCACAGCCGGCATTCACACCCCTTTGGCGCCAGGCGCCACCTCCTCAGCGTTGTTTGAATCTGTCACAGAGCCCTCTTCAAACAATGCTGAAGAGGCGGCACCCGGCGCCAAAGGGGTATAAATGCCGGATGTGCTGCGTCTCATTGCGAAGGAAAGTCCCACCTCCGGGACGGTTTGACGGTATGAGGGGACACAGTTTATAAGTGTTAAGTGCAGCATCTGCAAGGAACTAAAAGACCCACCTGTTCCTTGTGCAGCAATACTGCTGCACAAGGTGGCTCTTAGAGTTACAAATGCCTGAGAGGGGGGGACAGGTCCCCTTTAATTGCTGTTGTTGTGCCAGCGTGGCGGTCGCATAACACGTTGCCGGATACACAGCTAAGAATCAGCAGACATTACTGAAACCCAAGAACACGGCAGCAAGTGTTTTCTGTGCAGCCAGCACTTCCGGGCACCAACTGGCGGTATTCGAGCCCAGGAAATCAAAGAGGAGCAGTCTGTAGGCCGAAGCCTGGACCGGAGGCATTTGAATTTCTGTTATTGTGCCAGCGTGGCGGTCGCATGACACGTTGCCGGATACACAGCAGGGGAGCAGCAGGCGTTACTGAACCCCACTAACACATTGGCGAGGTGTTTGGCTCTGTGCAAACAGCACTTCCGGGCAGCAACCAGCGGTGTTGGAACCCAGGGACAGCAGGAGGAGCAGTGTGTAGGCCGAAGCCTGCACTGGAGGCATTAGAATGTCTGTTATTGTGCCAGCGTGGCGGTTGCATGACACATTGCCGACTACACAGCAGGGGAACAGCTGGCTTTACTGAACCCCACTGACACATGAGCGAGTGTTTTTTTCTGTGCAGCCAGCACTTCTGGGCAACAACTGACAGTGTTGAAGCCCAGGGAATCCAGGAGGAGCAGATATGAGGTATTGCTGCGCACACAGCAGGGGAACAGCTGACGTTACTGAACCCCAATAATAGAGGAGCGACTGTTGACTGTGCGGACAGCACTTCCAGGCACGAACTGGTGGTGTTAGAGCCCAGGGACAGCAGGAGGAGCAGAGTGTAGGCCGAGGCCTAATTGGATCAAGTTTAAAGTGAACCTTTAACCCCCCATGCATTAGCAACTGAAAGAGCCAACTTGTGCAGCACTAATGGTGCACAAGGACAAGGTGGTTCTTTTCATTATGCTCCTTGCACACGCTGAACTAAACACTTATAAAATGTGTCCCCTGATACCGTGATACAGTCCCACAGGTGGTACTTTCCGTCGTGATGAGACACAGCACAGCCGGCATTCATACCCTCATGCCGCGGGGCGCCGCCTCATCAGAGTTGCTTGAATCTATCACGGAGCCCGCGCTGTTATGTTAAACCTAGGCAATGCGCAGTTAGCGCTGCCCATCTTCTGCCATCATTTGATGTCATGGTGGCTGTGCCTGTGCGGCCGCGCTGCCGGGGATCACGCCACGCTGTGTCTTCTGATTTAGTCCCACTGCGGGGCTGGGATTCCTGGGCCTGCGCAGTGCATATCTTCGCCTCTCACTACTCTACATCCACCTTCTTCGGAGTGTGCAGCGTCACGGCCGTGGCATGTGGCTGACGCCACACTGTCTGTAGAAGGCGGAGGGAGAAGAGTGAGAGGCGAAGATATGCACTGTGCATGCCCAGGAATCCCAGCCCCACAGTGTGACTAAATCAGAAGACACTGCAGGGCATGATCTCTGGCAGAGCGCCTGCACAGGCACAGTCAGCATGACATCAAATGATGGCAGAGGATGGGCAGCACTAACTGTGCATGCCCAAGTTTAAACATAAAAGCGCAGGCTCCGGGACAGATGCAAACAATGCTGAGGAGGCAGCGCTCGGCACCATGGGGGTATGAATGCCGGCTGTGCTACGTCTCATAGCAAAGGAAAGTCCCACCTACGGGATGGTTTCACGGTATGAGGGGACACATATTTTATAAGTGTTAAGTGCAGAGTGTGCAGGAAGCAGAACTAAAGGAGCCACCTGTTCCTTGTGCAGCATTAGTGCTACACAAGGTGGCTCTTTCAGTTACAGACGTCTTGGGGGGGACAGGTTCCCTTTAATTGCTGTTGTAGTGCCAGCGTGGCGGTCGCTGGACACGTTGCCGGATACACAGCAGGGGATCAGCGTACGTTACTGAAACCCAATAACACTGGGTCATGTGTTGTCTGTGCAACCGGCACTTCTGGGCAGCAACTGGCGGTGTTGGAGCCCAGGTATTAAAGTTCAGGTGGTTGAAACATGAACACAGCTGGAGACCTGGATACTGTGGGCAACCAATTATTTAATCGGTAAGAGGAGTGGCAAATTCCTGTGATATCCATGCCTTGTTCATTTTCAAAAAAGTAAGCTGGTCAACATTATCGGATGATAGTCACATGCAACGGTCTGTTAGTACACCACCTGCAGCACTAAAGACGTGTTCCGATAATACACTGGCAGCAGGGCAAGCCAGCACCTCCAATGCATACTGGCTAAGCTCTGGCCATGTATCCAGCTTAGAGACCTGTTGTGAATTCTGTTGTCGGGCTCCCTCCTGTGGTCATGAATGGTACTTCGGCTGGTTCTGTCCATGGACTTCCTCTGGTGGGTGGTTCTGAGTTTCCTTCCTCAGGTGACGAGGTTAATTCATTAGCTGGCTGCTCTATTTAATTCCACTTAGATCTTTGCTCCATGCCACCTGTCAATGTTCCAGTATTGGTCTAGTTCACTCCTGGATCGTTCTTGTGACCTGTCTTCCCAACAGAAGTTAAGTTCCTGTTTGTTTTTCTTTGGTTTGCTATTTTTCTGTCCAGCTTGCTATTTTTATTGCCGTCTTGCTTGCTGGAAGCTCTGGGACGCAGAGGGTCTTTTTGCGCCCTCTGCGTGGTCTTTTTGTAGGTTTTTGTGCTGACCGCACAGCAGCCTTTCCTATCCTCGGTCTGTTCAGTAAGTCGGGCCTCACTTTGCTAAATCTATTTCATTTCTGTGTTTGTATTTTCATCTTTACTCACAGTCATTATATGTGGGGGGCTGTCTATTCCTTTGGGGAATTTCTCTGAGGCAAGGTAGGCTTTATTTTTCTATCTTTAGGGCTAGCTAGTTCCTTAGGCTGTGCCGAGTTGCATAGGGAGCGTTAGGCGCAATCCACGGCTATTCCTGGTGTGTTTGATAGGATTAGGGATTGCGGTCAGCAGAGTTCCCACGTCCCAGAGCTCGTCCTTATTATCAGTAACTATCAGGTCATTCCGTGTGCTCTTAACCTCCAGGTCCATTATTGTCCTGACCACCAGGTCATAACAGTACAGGTGGCCCAAAGTACTAATGCATCTCAATAGAGGGATAAGAGAAGTTCTGAGACCATTTTTTTTTCTTTGCACTGTGTTTTGTCTCTCTTTTCCCCTTTACCTCTGGGTGGTTCAGGACACAGGTGTAAACATGGACATTCAAGGTCTGTCCTCTTGGATGGATAATCTCACTACAAGGGTACAAAACATTCAAGATTTTGTGGTTCAGAATCCGATGTTAAAGCCTAGGATTCCTATTCCTGGTTTGTTTTTTGGTGATAGATCTAAGTTCTTGAATTTCAAAAATAATTGTAAATTGTTTCTTGCCTTGAAACCTTGCTCCTCAGGTGACCCTGTTCAACAAGTAAGGATCATTATTTCTTTGTTACGTGGTGACCCTCAAGACTGGGCATTTTCCCTTGCGCCAAGAGATCCAGCATTGCGTGATGTTGATGCGTTTTTCCTGGCGCTTGGATTGCTTTATGACGAACCTAATTCAGTGGATCAGGCAGAGAAAATTTTGCTGGCTCTGTGTCAGGGTCAGGATGAAGCGGAGATATATTGTCAGAAGTTTAGAAAGTGGTCTGTGCTCACTCAGTGGAATGAATGTGCCCTGGCAGCAATCTTCAGAAAGGGTCTCTCTGAAGCCCTTAAGGATGTCATGGTGGGATTTCCCATGCCTGCTGGTCTGAATGAGTCTATGTCTTTGGCCATTAAGATCGATCGACGCTTGCGTGAGCGTAAAGCTGTGCACCATTTGGCGGTACTATCTGAGCATGGGCCAGAGCCTATGCAATGTGATAGGACTTTGACCAGAGCTGAACGGCAAGAACACAGACGTCGGAATGGGCTATGTTTTTACTGTGGTGATTCCACTCATGCTATCTCCGATTGTCCTAAGCGCACTAGGCGGTTCGCTAGGTCTGCCACCATTGGTACGGTACAGTCTAAATTTCTATTGTCCGTTACTCTAATTTGCTCTTTGTCATCCTATTCTGTTATGGCATTTGTGGATTCAGGCGCTGCCCTGAATTTGATGGACTTGGAGTTTGCCAGGCACTGTGGTTTTTCCTTGGAGCCCTTGCCTTTGGCCAAGAATAAGCCTCAGTACTGGACCCAATTGACCATGTGCATGGCTCCTGCACATCAGGAGGATATCCGCTTTCTGGTGTTGCATAATCTGCATGATGTGGTCGTTTTGGGGTTGCCATGGCTACAGGTTCATAATCCAGTATTGGACTGGAAATCAATGTTTTTGTCCAGCTGGGGTTGCCAGGGGGTACATGGTGATGTTCCATTTTTGTCTATTTCGTCTTCCACTCCTTCTGAAGTTCCAGAGTTTTTGTCGGATTATCGGGATGTATTTGATGAGCCCAAAGCCAGTGCCCTACCTCCTCATAGGGATTGCGATTGTGCAATTAATTTGATTCCTGGTAGTAAGTTTCCTAAGGGTCGATTGTTCAATTTATCTGTGCCAGAACACGCCGCTATGCGGAGTTATATAAAGGAATCCTTGGAGAAAGGCCATATTCGCCCGTCGTCATCACCGTTAGGAGCAGGGTTCTTTTTTTGTGGCCAAGAAGGATGGTTCTTTGAGACCTTGTATTGATTACCGCCTTCTTAATAAAATTACAGTCAAATTTCAGTATCCTTTGCCGTTGCTGTCTGATTTGTTTGCTCGTATTAAAGGGGCTAGTTGGTTCACCAAGATAGATATTCGAGGGGCGTATAATCTTGTGCGTATTATACAGGGCGATGAATGGAAAACAGCATTTAATACGCCCGAGGGCCATTTTGAGTACCTGGTTATGCCATTCGGGCTTTCCAATGCTCCATCAGTATTTCAGTCCTTTATGCATGACATCTTCCGAGAGTACCTGGATAAATTCCTGATTGTGTATTTGGATGATATTTTGGTCTTTTCGGATGATTGGGAGTCCCATGTGAAGCAGGTCAGAATGGTGTTCCAGGTCCTTCGTGTGAATTCCTTGTTTGTGAAGGGGTCAAAGTGTCTCTTTGGAGTTCAGAAGGTTTCATTTTTGGGGTTCATTTTTTCCCCTTCTACTATCGAGATGGACCCTGTTAAAGTCCAGGCCATTTACGATTGGACTCAGCCGACATCTGTGAAGAGCCTGCAAAAGTTCCTGGGCTTTGCTAATTCTTATCGGCGCTTCATCGCTAATTTTTCTAGTGTTGCTAAACCGTTGACTGATTTGACCAAGAAGGGTGCTGATGTGGTCAATTGGTCTTCTGCAGCTGTGGAGGCTTTTCAGGAGTTGAAGCGTCGTTTTTCTTCTGCCCCTGTGTTGTGTCAGCCAGATGTTTCGCTCCCTTTTCAGGTTGAGGTTGATGCTTCTGAGATTGGAGCAGGGGCTGTTTTGTCGCAAAGAAGTTCTGATGGCTCGGTGATGAAGCCATGTGCTTTCTTTTCTAGAAAGTTTTCGCCTGCTGAGCGTAATTATGATGTTGGTAATCGTGAGTTGTTGGCCATGAAGTGGGCATTCGAGGAGTGGCGTCATTGGCTTGAAGGAGCCAAGCATCGCGTGGTGGTCTTGACAGATCACAAGAATTTGACTTATCTTGAGTCTGCCAAACGGTTGAATCCGAGACAGGCTCGATGGTCGTTATTTTTCTCCCATTTTGATTTTGTGGTTTCGTACCTTCCGGGCTCTAAGAATGTGAAGGCTGATGCCCTGTCAAGGAGTTTTGTGCCTGACTCTCCGGGTGTTCCTGAGCCGGCGGGTATTCTCAAAGAGGGGGTAATTTTGTCTGCCATCTCCCCTGATTTGCGGCGGGTGCTGCAAAAATTTCAGGCTGATAGACCTGACCGTTGCCCAGCGGAGAAACTGTTTGTCCCTGATAGATGGACTAGTAGAGTTATCTCTGAGATTCATTGTTCAGTGTTGGCTGGACATCCTGGAATCTTTGGTACCAGAGATTTGGTGGCTAGATCCTTTTGGTGGCCGTCTTTGTCACGGGATGTGCGTTCTTTTGTGCAGTCCTGTGGGACTTGTGCTCGGGCTAAGCCCTGCTGTTCTCGTGCCAGTGGGTTGCTTTTGCCCTTGCCGGTCCCGAAGAGGCCCTGGACGCATATTTCTATGGATTTTATTTCGGATCTCCCCGTCTCTCAAAAGATGTCGGTCATTTGGGTGGTTTGTGATCGCTTTTCTAAAATGGTCCATTTGGTACCTTTGTTTAAATTGCCTTCCTCCTCTGATTTGGTGCCATTATTTTTCCAGCATGTGGTTCGTTTACATGGTATCCCGGAGAACATCGTTTCTGACAGAGGTTCCCAGTTTGTTTCGAGGTTTTAGCGATCCTTTTGTGCTAGGATGGGCATTGATTTGTCTTTTTCCTCGGCTTTCCATCCTCAGACAAATGGCCAAACCGAACGAACTAATCAGACTTTGGAAACATATCTGAGATGCTTTGTTTCTGCTGATCAGGATGATTGGGTGTCAGGTCATTCTGTGTGCTCTTAACTTCCAGGTCCATTATTGTCCTGACCACCAGGTCATAACAGAGACCCAAAACTTGAAGGGGGAAGAGCCGTCTGGGAGTACGCTGAGAGTGCAAGAAATGTAGTCTATCACCATCTGACGGAAACGTGGCCTCCTGCTGATTGGATCCATCACCGTCGGTGATGGTGTAGACATTTGTGGCGGGCACAAAACTTTGCCACTGTTGAAACAGACTGGTCTTGACTTGTGCTGAGCCACTGCTTCTGCTCCCTCTTTGTGCAGAGATTCCTCCACTGCCTCTTTGTAAAGCACTAGCAGTAGCAGGCACAGCACTTCTCTCGATTGGACTGGAGAAGATGATGGACTGCACCAGTGTGTCTTGGTACAGCCGCATTTTACGCTCCCGCTGCAATGGTGGTATGAGGGTTTGCAAATTGTCCCTGCACCGTGGGTCGAGGAGGGTGTCCACCCAATAATCAGCCGTGATAAGAACGTGGGTGATGCGGCAGTCATTTCTCAGGCACTGCAGCATGAAATCAACCATGTGCTGCAGACTGCCAACTGGCCAAGAAACGGTGCCCCCTGCTTGAGGCGTGATGTCTGCCTGCTCTGCATCACCCCACCCTCGCTCTACATACTGACTACTGTAACTCCCTCCTCTGGAAAGAACTCTTCCTCCTCCATTGACTCCTCCTCACAAAAGGTCCCCTGCCTATTCCTTTGTGAGGAACCACATCGCGCAGACTGTCCAGAAGCCGATGGCATTTCTGACTCCTCATCCTCAACCTCTTCCACCACCTCATCCCTTAGCGCTTGCAGGGTTCTTTCAAGCAGGCAGATAAGGGGAACAGTCATGCTGACTAGTGCATCATCTGCACTCGCCATCCGCGTGGATTCATCAAAGGCCCGCAAAACCTGGCAGATGTCCTTCATAGTGGCCCACTCAGTGGTTGTGAAGTCTGAATGGCACGCACTGCGACTTTTTTGCGCCTGATGGTACTCCATTACTGCTTGCTGCTGCTCACACAACCGCTCCAACATATGTAACGTGGAATTCCACCTGGTGGGGAGGTCACATATGATGCGATGTTCCGGAAGACGGAATCGGCGCTGCAGAGTTGCAATGCGCGATCTGGCCATGCTGGAACGCCGCAAGTGTGCACACTCAAGGCGGACCTTGTGCAGCAGTGCATCAAGATCCGGATAGTCCCTCAGAAAACTCTGCACAACCAAATTGAGCACATGTGCCAGACATGGGATGTGAGTGAGGTTGCCAAGGGCCAGAGCTGCCACCAGATTTCGGCCATTGTCACACACTAGCATGCCTGTCTGGAGATTCGCTGGCACAATCCACTTGTCGCTCTCAGAATTGATGGCATTCCAGAGCTCCTACGCTGTGTGGCTTTGATTCCCCAAAGAAATTAATTTAAGTACGGCCTGTTGACGTTTGGCCACAGCTGTGGCTCATATCGGATGTAACAGGTAAGCGTTCATGGGTCAAGGTGGAGGTAGACCGTCACGGCTCTTGCAGCGATGATTCTGAGGAACTGGAGTATGAGGAGGAGTCAATGTGCACAGACTGGATTCATGCAATCCTTGGAGTTGGCAGTACACGTACAGTGCCACTCGCCATGTCTGTACCTGGCTCCACAATATTGACTGTTATGATCCGGTGACCTTGGAGCAGCATGAAAACTATCACTGGAGTAAGTGATAACTATACTGACCGCAAATCCTGATCTTAACACCGCAACTAGAAGTAGCCGTGGGATGTACCTAACAACCTAGACACCTCGTCACAGCCGGAGGACTAAATACCCCTATAGATGGAAATAGGAAGACTATCTTGCCTCAGAGCAGAACCCTAAAGGATAGGCAGCCCCCCACAAATATTGGCTGTGAGTAGGAGAGGAAAGACACACACAGGCAGAAAAACAGGATTTAGCACAAGAGGCCACTCTAGCTAAAATAGGAAAGGATAGGACAGAGTTCTGTGCGGTCAGTATTAAAACCCTTCCAAAAATATGCACAGCAGATTATACAAAAAATTCCTCCATCTAACTAAAGACGTGGAACGTATATCTGCAACTCCAGAGACTAATACACTCAGAGCAGGAATACAATCAAAAAACAAGCACACAGCTTGTGTGCCATGGAAAAAGAAACAGACACTTATCTTTGCTGAATTGGCAGCTAAGCAGGAGAAACCAGACAGAGATCCAACACTTCCCAAGAAACATTGACAACTGGCAAGGACTAATGAGTCCTGCAAACCTAAATACCCCAGTCAGAATTGCAATTAGCAGATACACCTGTCCAGGACTGCAGCCCCGGGACAACTGCTTTACCACCTACAACCACCGGAAGGAGCCCAAAAGCAAAATTCATAACAATTGACCCAATGGGCAGTGAGGGAAAGGTATCGTCCCTGTCCATGGTGACTGGTCCACGCATCGGTGGTGAGGTGGACCTTGCTACTAACAGCGTTTAGTAGCGCATGTTTGATGTTTCCCTCCACATGCTTTTGCAGGGCAGGGACGGCTTGCCTGCTGAAATAAAAGTGGCTGGGCACATTGTATTGTGGGACTGCCAATGCCATCAAGTTACGGAAGCTGTCAGTCTCCACCAGCCTGAATGAGAGCATTTCAAGTGACAGAAGTTTGGCAATGCATGCATTCAGAGCCTGTGCTCGTGGGTGGTTTGCCGAGAATGGCCGCCTTTTCTCCCATACCTGTGCTACTGATGGCTGTAGACTGGGCAGGGAGTGTGAGGATGACTGGGAACGTGGTGCTGTGGGTGGAATTACACTGGGTCTCTGGAGAACAGTGCCAGAGGTTCTTCCATGGCGATCCTGTGAGGAAGCCAAACCAGCAGTGTGTGAGCTGGAGGAAGAGGCAACAACAAGAGCTGAAGAGGTGGTAGGTGCTGCTATAGGTTAGCCTAGGTCTTCAGAGTGTTTTTGTAACTCCACCGCGTGCTTGGTCCGCACACGTTTCCACATGTTTGAGGTATTGAGGTTGCTGACATTTCTACCTCGTTTGATTTTCTGACTACACAGCTTGCATTTGACAAAGCAAATGTCATCTGCAACTGTGTCAAAAAAGGACCAGGAACTGCAAATCTTGGGAGCGCCTGCTTTGGCTTTCGGAAGAGGCATGCTCCTAATGGGTGCCGAAGTGGAGGCTCCAAGCGCCGCAGTCTTCCCCCTCCCTCTCCCAGCTGTTCGGGGAATCTCTTCCTCAGAGCTGCTCCCACCACCTTCCTGTTCCTCACGCCATGATGGGTCGAGGACCTCATCATCTACGCTACCCTCTTCCACCAACTGCTTCTCCTGGGTAGTCTCGGCAGCACAGTACGCACCAGAAACTGGCCCCTGAGTCTCATCATCTGATGCGTACTGAGAAGTTGTAACCGGAGGCACTGTCCCACCCGCCTCTTCTGATTCAGAGAGACAAAGGTGTTGGGCATCACTGCATGCAGCCT
This sequence comes from Ranitomeya imitator, assembly GCF_032444005.1. Classification (NCBI taxonomy): domain Eukaryota; kingdom Metazoa; phylum Chordata; class Amphibia; order Anura; family Dendrobatidae; genus Ranitomeya; species Ranitomeya imitator. The sequence continues at coordinate 198,132,896 of NC_091287.1, forward strand.
CTTCTTCTGATTCTCTAATGCTGCTTGGCTGGCCCCCTGTTTCCAAGCCAAGAGATTCAGAGAACAGAAGTAGAGATGGCTCCTGTCCTGGGCTCTCTGACTGCCTAGACAATCTGGCAGGTGGTGAAGAGACAGATGGTTGCTCTTCAGTGCTCTGTGCCTGAGAGGATGTGGCACTAATTGAAGTCGATGCGTTAGCTGCCATCCATCTGACAATGGCTTCAATTTGTTCGTCCCGCAGCAGCGGGGTACAGCGAGCTCCGACAAAGCTGCGCATGAAGGTCTGCTCCCTGCTAAAACTGGGGGATGATGAGTCACCGATGCCCGCAGCTGGCGCAGAATCCCCACGTCCTCTCCCTGCTCCACACCCACGCCCATGTGCCTTACTCCCTGCCGTCTTCATCGTGATAGACTGATAAAGATAGGCAGAAAAGTACTAACGGCTTAGTGTGCTTATTCCTGAACAGCTGCTAACAAGTATAAGAAACACTTATTTTATGGAGTGTGGACTAGACTTTATTATGAGCTTATGTGGCCTACACAACAGTAAAGTGGAGTGTTTGGTGAACTTTGGGTTTGTTTCGCAGAACAGACACTACAGAGTGAGTGCAGTACTCACACACAGACCGTGCAGACAGTCGTGAACGGTGCTGCAAGGCCAAGAAAAGCTCCTCTATCTAATCCTATATAGTGTTTTTCCACAATCTAGCGGGATACGCATGGAAAGACACTAATAGGATATTATTGAAAAAAGGTGCAGCTGGCTGCACTAATTGCAATTTAGGACAATGGATTCAGCAGTATGAGTAAGTGACGCACTCTGAGCTGAACACAACCGGCTGTGGATGCTGACAGACTACAGAGTGAGCTGCACTCACACAGACGGTGCAGACAGCCGCGAACGGCGCTGCAAGGCCAAACAAAGCTCCTCTATCTAATCCTATATAGTGATTTTCCACAATCTAGCAGGATACAGATGGAAAGCCACTAATATAGGATATATTTGAAAAAATGTGCAGCAGGCTGCACTAATTGCAAAAAAGGACAATGGATTTAGCAGTATGAGGCAGTGAAGCACCCTGAGCTGACCACAACTGGCTGTGGCTATGGACAGACAGCAGAGTGAGCAGCACTCACACACACAGACCTTGCAGACAGCTGTGAACAGCGCTGCAAGGCAAAAGCAAGGTGAACACAGCGGTTGCTAATTTAGCCTGGATTAAGCACAATTAAGCAAATCACAATCTCTAAACTGGCCCTCAGTCAGAACACAGCATCCTGTCCCTAACTGAATTCACAGCAGAGTGAGCACAAAATGGCGGCGGCGACTTTTATAGGGCGTTGTGACATCATTTCAGCAGCCAATCACAGCCATGCTAGTAGTTACATGCCCACCATGCAGAACAGGATGTGCCCACACTTCAAATCATTCCTCATTGGCTGATTTATAAAAAAAAACGGGAGTTTGCATGATGGGAATTTCCGATTCCGGCTTCCGATATACTTCGGTATCGGAAAGCTCAACACTACTCATAACCTGTGAAGAATAGCACATAAATGGCCAATGTGGGATTCCTTGTCAGGTAAGAAAACAAGGATATCATCCAAGTATACAACCATAAAGCCCTGGTAAAAGCAGAGAAAACATCATTCATGAAGTTCTGAAAGACCACGGGCGCATTCGTGACACCAAAGGGCATGACCAAATTTTCAAACAGACACTCAGAGGTGAGAAATGCCATTTTACACTCATCTCCTTCCCGAAGTTTGGAAAACCACTTAGCCCCAGACAATTGGTTATAGAGATCAGGAATGTGTGGGAGAGGGTAGGTATTTCTCACCGTAATTTTAATTAATTACCGTAAAATGAGGCACGGGCGTAAACCACCATCTCTTTTCTTGACAAAAAAAAAATCCTGCAGCCACAGGTGAGACAGAGGGATGGATGTGACCTTTGCGTAGACTATCAGAGATATAGTTTTTCATAGCGATACGTTCCGGGCCAGAAAGATTGTACAAACGGGCTTTGGGCAATTTAGAACCCGGAATAAGATTAGTGGTACAAACATAAGGACGATGGGGTGGCAAAACCTCAGCCTCATTTTCGGAGAGCACGTCCCCAAAGTCCTTCAGATACTCCGGAATACCCTCTGGACTAATGGCAGACACAAAAACAGCAGAAAGACAACCATTGGAACAATTAGGACCCCATTTAACAATATCACGAGATCCCCAGTCTATAACAGGATTATGCCTCTGCAACCAGGGGAACCCCAACACCAGTCCTGCAGGAAGATTATTCATAACATAACATGAAATTCGCTCCTGGTGCAAGGAACCCACCTTAAGGAGGAACACTCCTCAGAGATAACCTTAAGGACATTTTGAGCCAACGGTGTCTTATCAATGGCAATGATATGGATGGGAGTCTCTAGCCTAACTGTCCCTAACTTTAACTTGGACACCAGACTAGAGTCAGTGAAGTTCATGGAAGATCCACAGTCCACAAATGCTTCAGTAGATGCAAAAACACCTCCATAACACAGTTCCACCTCTAACAAAACCTTTTGAAATTATGAAAATGGTACCTGGAAGTCTAGATGACCTCCTAGATCAGTGTTCCCCTACTCCAGTCCTCAAGAGCCACCAACAGGTCATGTTTTCAGGATTTCCTTAGTATTGCACAGGTGATTGAATACTTGCCTGTCCAGGTGATGCAATTACCACCTGTGCAATACTAAGGAAATCCTGAAAACAAAACCTGTTGGTGGCTCTTGAGGACTGGAGTTGGGGAACACTGTCCTAGATCATCACCCAGACTCTGCAGCTTGTTACTCGATGGACGAGAGGGGCAGTCTTTCTTCCAATGTCCTGGATATCCACAATAAAAAAAACATAATTTCCCATCACGTTGTCGCTTCCTCTTTTTCGCCTTGGAGTTGGTGGCACCAACTTCCATGGTCTCCTTGAATGACATCACCTCTGACTTGGCAGGCAATGCAGGAATCTCACGCTGGATAATTCCTCTCTCCCATAACCTCCAGTCCATACAAATGGCCTGGGTCATGGCCTCCTCCAGGGAACTGGGTGGCATATGAAGGGCCAGTGCATCCTTGAGATGATCAGAAAGTCCTATCTCAAACAGGCATCTCAGAGCAGAGTCATCCCAAGAGACCTCAACAGACCACCGTCTAAACTCAAAACAATACTGTTCAGCTGTGAGTTCATTCTGGGAGAGACCCATGATCATGTCCTCTGCTACCATGACCCAGTCTGGTTCATCGTAGATCAGTCCCAAAGCCTCAAAGAATCTGTCCACAGACACACGTTCAGGGGCAGAAGCAGGTAAAGGGAAAGCCCACGACTGAGGTCCTTCCCGCAGTAAGGAAATTATTATCCCCACCAGATGACTCATCACCAGAAGATAGGGGTCTAAGAGAAAACAATAGCTTGCAACGCTCCATAAAAGTACGGAATATCTCCCTCTCACCGGAGAAGATATCTGGGAGCTTGACTGTAGGTTCAAGAGAGTGCAATAAAACATCAACAGTGTTAGAGTGCTTACAGTCAGTCTGCAATGATTTTATTGTGTTAGATAGCTCCCTTTGCAGGTGGTTATGAGATGAGGCCAAGGCTCTCTGTTCCATAAAGAGGTTTTGTATCATCACAGTCAAGCTGTCCATTTGATCTGCCAAGGTATGGAGCAGATCCATAGCAAACAGAGCAGAGAAAAAAATGCAGAAATCCCTTTAAATGCAAGGTCAGCTATAATGTCATGCTGCTGCAGTGCAGTATAATGCAACCTCCACCAGAGGGAGCTTGAGAGGGAAGTGAGAATGCGTACACAAACTCCACAGAGCAGCCGCACAGGCGCCACCAAGTGGCGAGAGAGTGGTCAGACAAGCCGAGTCAGAAACCATTCAGATGCAAAGTACAAAAAGGAGTAAGAAGTATACGTGGTCAGGAGCAAGCCAGGGGGTTCAGCAATGGTCGAAAGCGGATAAGGCAAAGACAGAAAGCAGAAACAAGTCCGAATACAGGCCAAGTCAGAAACCAGATAATATAACCGAGAAACACAGAGGCGCTGGGAAAAGGGCAGACAGAGGAAAACAACAGACACGGGGCAAGTCAGGGATCACAGCAGGACAAATCAAGGGTTACCAGAGTCAGGTTCACACACCGAAGGCAGAACTATAGCTGACACCGCCAGCAGGATGTATGGGAGCTAAATAGTAAACCTGAATGAGGCAGAGCAAAGTTAAAAGTTGACATGATCCACTCGGAGAAAAGGGAGACAGGACTAAACCCTGGAATTAATCATGACTAGGGTTGAGGAACTTTTAGTTTTTTAGGGTCGAGTTGGGTTTCGCGAAACCCGACTATCTCAAAAGTCGAGTCGAGTGAAATCGGCCGATTATTGCAAAAAGTCGGGGATCGACCGAAACACGAAACCCAATGCAAGTGAGTGGGGAAGCATAGTTGGCAGTGAGTGGCCAGGAAAACACCTACAGTGCCCATTTTAATGGCAAAAACATTTATTCTTGGTACTGAGGCTTGTCAATCTTAATTTATCTTATAATAATAGTTAGGCATTGGACATTGGGGGTCATTTGGCTAAAGTTGTGGGGGGTATGGCTGGTTCAAGAATTTAGTGGGCCCAGGAAACGTGGACCATGTCACAGCAGTGGAGCAGGGAGAGGTAAGTATTTCAACTTTGCAAGTGCTGTGATCCTGAGCAAGCAAGGGTGGCCCACTCGTTTGCATTGGCTCTGGCACAGGGCCCCTGAAAGTACGGCGGTGTGTTTGCACGGCGGGGCGCCTCCCACCGGCAGCGACACTTTTGTGTACTTTGAGGGGCCATGTGCCAGTGACGTCGCCAACGAGAATCCCCCCCACCTGATGAGGGAACCTGCACTTTCATCTGCACTTTCCTGTTTGTCCCCGTGTAAGGTGGTATAGTATGCCGGAAGGGGAACCTCACTTTCAGCAGGGTCAGAATCTGGCTGTGTAGCATGCAAGGGGAATGTAGCGGTCTGGGTCAATGTACCAGCAGACTCATCTAGCACTGGCTGGGCAATGGGCAGGATGAGGAGGAAACACATATATAGGCCCAAATAATAAAGTGGGCTAAATGCATTTCAAAATTGGTAACATGACTAACCGGGCGGCATTGCTTTGTTCAGTGGAGGACAACTTTAATGAGAGGCTGACACAGTGAGTAGGCCGAAATCAGTAAGTAGTCTAAATGCAGTTCAAAATTGGTAACAGTAGTAAACAGGCGGCACTGCTTTGTTCAGTGGAGGAGAACAGCAAGAAGCGGCAGACACCGTTAGTAGGCCCCAACCAAACTAGTAGGCCAAATGCAGTGTTATATTAACAACTACTTAATGAGAGCCTGAAGATCGAAGCTCAGGACAGTAAACCAGGAGAACAGCAAGAAGTGGCAGACACCGTTAGTAGGCCCCAACCAAACTAGTAGCCCCACTGCAGTTGTTCCATTTAACAACTATTTAACAAGAGCCTGAAGATAGAAGCTCAGGAAAGGCAACCAGGAGAACACCTTGGAGCGGCAGACACTGTTAGTAGGCCCCAACCAAACTAGTAGCTCCACTGCAGATTTAAAATTCCGATAGGCTGAAAACCTGACAATTGCAGGTCATTTCTTTTAAGAGGACAGCTGTATTGAGTGGCACAGCCAGACACTGCTAGTAGGCCTTACACCACAAAGTTGGCTCGATGCAGGTTTAAAAAAGGTTACATGGGTACACGGTCAGCATTGGTGTGGTCAGTGGAGGACAATTGGAAGGAGGGACCGCAGACAGACTTAGTAGGCCTAAAATAAAAAAAATAGGCTCTATGCACTTTTAATTAGGTTCCAGGGGTACACAGGCAGCATTGGTGTGGTCAGCGGAGGACTATTGGAAGGAGGGACCGCAGACAGACTTAGTAGGCCTAAAATAAAAAAAGTAGGCTCTATGCACTTTTAAATAGGTTCCAGGGGTACACAGACAGCATTGGTGTAGTCAGCGGAGGACAATTGGAAGGAGTGTCTGACACAGTTAGTACTCCAAAATAATACCTAGATGTTAATGTCTCGCAAAAAAACAAAACAAAAAAAAAAAGGTGGCATACTTATGTACAGGGGTGGGCTCCTCTGCTGACTTTCAGACATTGTTATTTTGTGCAAAGTATTTACTGGTGTAAATGTAGGACAGGACCACTGAATATTTTAACTAGCATCATACAGGTCAACAAATTGGTATTGTCAGTGCCAGGCATTGAAGGATTTCACCGCAAAGACTAAACAGCGGTGGAGCTGTGAGAGATAATTTTGCAAGTGGTAGAGCACAGTTTGAGCTGGGGGGGCACTCTCTCGTACCCGGCGGTACTGGCCCAGGGCCCCTCATGTTGCAACGGTGTGTCTGACATTGGGTGCGCGCCACCACCGCCAGAGACACTTCATTGTAATATAAGGGACCCAGTGCCAGTGCCATCGACCAAAAGTGGGCACACCCACCTCTTCAGACAAATGGTACTCTCACAGGTGCTTGCGCAAAGTGGCGAGACCAAGGCCCCATGGGGGAAGTCAGCCCATTTAGGGAGGTGTAAACATGTCGTATGCTGGACATACAGCAGCTGCAAATTAAGAGATTGGAACAGTCAGTAAGACCAGTCCAAAAGCAAGACCTTTTTACAGGAAAGCTAGTTGTCAGCCAGGAAAGGTGGGGCAAAATAATAAGAAATCCATGAGTGGTTAATTTTAATGAAGGTTAGATCATCAACATTTTGGGTAGCCAGACGAGTCCTTTTTTCGGTCAGTATTGAACCAGAAGCACTGAATACTCTTTCTGATAGCACACTAGCTGCTGGGCAAGCGAGCTCCTGCAATGACAATTCAGGCCAGGTGTCTATTTTGGATGTTCAGTAATCAAATGGGAATGACGGGTGAGGGAGAACATCGATAGGGGAGGAAAAATAGCTAGTAACCATACTGGACAAATGTTGTCTCCTGTCACTTTGAATTGATGCTCCACAACCTGGTCAGAAAACCCCTTTGTCCAACGCCACTTCTGATTTGTACACCTGTAACACCTCTGCCCTGTTGCCCCCCGCAGCTCGTGTGAGAACCATCACCGGCGCTGTGTGCTGGGAATTCCTGAATCAAACGGTCAACAAGAGTTGCTTGTTTGGTTGCCAATATTTGTTCAAGGTTCTCATGTGGCATGATATTTTGCAGTTTCCTCTTATAGCGTGGATCCAGGAGGCAGGCCAACCAGTAATCGTCATCAGTTATCATTGTTATAATGTGGGGGTCCCTTTTTAGGATACGCAAGGCATAATCCGCCATGTGGGCCAATGTTCCAGTTGTCAATTCACTGCTTGTGCTGGGTTGAGGAGCACTTTCAGGCAAATCAACGTCACTTGCCTCCCTCAAAAACCCTGAACTTGGCCTTGCAACGCCACCAGTTTCTATTGCCCCCTGAGAAGCTTCTTCATCCAAAAAATACTCATCCTCATCATCCTCCTCGTCTTCCTCCTTCGCCCGTCACCTCGTCCAGTAGACTTCCCTGACCAGACAATGGCTGACTGTCATCAAGGCTTCCCTCGTCCTCGGCTGCGGACGTCTGCTCCTTTATGTGCGTCAAACTTTGCATCAGCAGACGCATTAGGGGGATGCTCATGCTTATTATGGCGTTGTCTGCACTAAACAGCAGTGTGCATTCCTCAAAACACTGAAGGACTTGACAAAGGTCTTGTAGCTTTGACCACTGCACACCTGACAACTCCATGTCTGCCATCCAACTGCCTGCCTGTGTATGTGTATCCTCCCACAAATACATAACAGTACGCCTCTGTTCGCTGTTGTGAATTCTGTTATCGAACTCCCTCCTGTGGTCATGAATGGTACTTCGGCGAGTTCTGTCCATGGACTCCCTCTGGTGGCTGTGAGTGGAGCTGCTGCTTCTGAGGTTCCTTCCACAGGCGACGTAGTTTATTCTTTGGCTGGCTGTTCTATTTAACTCCACTCAGATCGTTACTCCATGCCAGCTGTCAATGTTCTTGTACTGGTTCAGTTCGCTCTTGGATCTTTCTGGTGACCTGTCTACTCCAGCAGAAGCTAAGTCCCTGCTAGTAATTTATTTGTTCATTGTTTCCTTGTCCAGCTGGCTATCATGATCTTGCCCTGCTAGCTGGAAGCTCTGGGATGCAGAGTGGCAACTCCGCACCGTGAGTCGGTGCGGAGGTCTTTTTGCACACTCTGCGTGGTCTTTTTGTAGGGTTTTGTGCTGACCGCAAAGTTACCTTTTCTATCCTCAGTCTGTTTAGTAAGTCTGGCCTCCCTTTGCTAAAACCTGTTTCATTTCTGTGTTTGTGACTTTCATTTTATCTCACAGTCAATATATGTGGGGGGCTGCCTTTTCCTTTGGGGAATTTCTCTGAGGCAAGGTAGGCTTTATTTTCTATCTTTAGGGCTAGTTAGCTCTTAGGCTGTGAAGAGGCGTCTAGGTCATGTTAGGTACGCTCCACGGCTATTTCTAGTTGTGTGATAGGATTAGGGGTTGCGGTTGGCAGAGCTCCCACTTCCCAGAGCTTGCCCTGTATGAGTTTAACCATCAGGTCGTTCCGGGTGCTCCTAACCACCAGGTCATAACAGTACAGCTGGCCCAAAGTACTAATGCATCTCAATAGAGAGATAAGAGAAGTTCTGAGACCATTTTTTTTTCTCTGCAGTGTTTTTTGTCTTTCTTTTCCCCTAAGCCTCTGGGTGGTTCAGGACACAGGTGTAGACATGGACATTCAAGGTCTGTCCTCTTGCGTGGATCATCTCACTGCAAGGGTACAAAACATTCAAGATTTTGTGGTTCAGAATCCGATGTTAGAGCCTAGAATTCCTATGCCTGATTTATTTTCTGGGGATAGATCTAAGTTCCTGAATTTCAAAAATAATTGTAAACTGTTTCTAGCTTTGAAACCCCGCTCCTCTGGTGACCCCGTTCAACAGGTAAAAATCATTATTTCTTTGTTACGTGGTGACCCTCAAGACTGGGCATTTTCCCTTGCGCCAGGAGATCCTGCATTGCGTGATGTTGATGCGTTTTTTCTGGCGCTTGGATTGCTTTATGATGAACCAAATTCAGTGGATCAGGCAGAGAAAATCTTGCTGGCTTTGTCTCAGGGACAGGATGAAGCGGAGGTGTACTGTCAGAAGTTTAGAAAGTGGTCTGTGCTTACTCAGTGGAATGAGTGTGCCCTGGCGGCAATTTTCAGAAAGGGTCTTTCTGAAGCCCTTAAGGATGTCATGGTGGGATTTCCCACGCCTGCTGGTCTGAATGAGTCTATGTCCTTGGCCATTCAGATCGATCGGCGCTTGCGTGAGCGCAAAGCTGTGCACCATTTGGCGGTATTCTCTGAGCATAGGCCTGAGCCTATGCAGTGTGATAGGACTTTGACTAGAGCTGAACGGCAAGAACACAGACGTCAGAATGGGCTGTGTTTTTACTGTGGTGATTCCACTCATGCTATCTCCGATTGTCCTAAGCGCACTAGGCGGTTCTCTATGTCTGCCACCATTAGTACGGTACAGTCTAAATTTCTTTTGTCCGTTACTCTGATTTGCTCCCTGTCGTCCTATTCTGTTATGGCATTTGTGGATTCAGGCGCTGCCCTGAATTTGATGGACTTGGAGTTTGCCAGGCGCTGTGGTTTTTTCTTGGAGCCCTTGCAGTATCCTATTCCATTGAGAGGAATTGATGCTACGCCTTTGGCCAAGAATAAGCCTCAGTACTGGACTCAATTGACCATGTGCATGGCTCCTGCACATCAGGAGGATATTCGCTTTTTGGTGTTGCATAATCAGCATGATGTGGTTGTTTGGGGGTTGCCATGGCTACAGGTCCATAATCCAGTATTGGATTGGAAATCTATGTCTGTGTCCAGCTGGGGTTGTCAAGGGGTACATGGTGATTTTCCATTGCTGTCAATTTCGCCTTCCACTCCTTCTGAAGTCCCTGAATTTTTGTCGGATTACCGGGATGTATTTGAAGAGCCCAAATCCGGTGCCTTACCTCCTCATAGGGATTGCGATTGTGCTATTAATTTGATTCCTGGTAGTAAGTTTCCTAAGGGCCGACTGATCAATTTATCTATGCCAGAACACGCCGCTATGCGGAGTTATATAAAGGAATCCTTGGAGAAAGGTCATATTCGCCCGTCGTCATCACCGTTGGGAGCAGGGTTCTTTTTTGTGGCCAAGAAGGATGGCTCTTTGAGACCTTGTATTGATTACCGCCTTCTTAATAAGATCACAGTCAAATTTCAGTACCCTTTGCCGCTGCTGTCTGATTTGTTTGCTCGGATTAAGGGGGCTAGTTGGTTCACCAAGATAGATCTTCGAGGGGCGTATAATCTTGTGCGAATTAAACAGGGCGATGAATGGAAAACAGCATTTAATACGCCCGAGGGCTATTTTGAGTGCCTGGTTATGCCATTCGGGCTTTCTAATGCTCCATCTGTGTTTCAGTCCTTTATGCATGACATCTTCCGAGAGTACCTGGATAGATTCATGATTGTATATTTGGATGATATTTTGGTCTTTTCGGATGATTGGGAGTCTCATGTGAAGCAGGTCAGAATGGTGTTCCAGGTCCTTCGTGCAAATTCCTTGTTTGTGAAGGGGTCGAAATGTCTCTTTGGGGTTCAGAAGGTTTCATTTTTGGGTTTCATTTTTTCCCCTTCTACTATCGAGATGGACCCTGTTAAAGTTCAGGCCATTTATGATTGGACTCAGCCGACATCTGTGAAGAGCCTGCAGAAGTTCCTGGGCTTTGCTAATTTTTACCGTCGCTTCATCGCTAATTTTTCTAGTGTTGCTAAACCGTTCACTGATTTGACCAAGAAGGGTGCTGATGTGGTCAATTGGTCCTCTGAGGCTGTAGAGGCTTTTCAGGAGTTGAAGCGTCGTTTTTCTTCTGCCCCTGTGTTGTGCCAGCCAGATGTTTCGCTCCCGTTTCAGGTCGAGGTTGATGCTTCTGAGATTGGAGCAGGGGCTGTTTTGTCGCAAAGAAGTTCTGATGGCTCGGTGATGAAACCATGTGGCTTCTTTTCTAGAAAATTCTCGCCTGCTGAGCGCAATTATGATGTTGGCAATCGAGAGTTGTTAGCCATGAAGTGGGCATTCGAGGAGTGGCGACATTGGCTTGAAGGAGCCAAGCATCGCGTGGTGGTCTTGACAGATCACAAGAATTTGACTTATCTCGAGTCTGCCAAATGGTTGAATCCTAGACAGGCTCGATGGTCGCTGTTTTTCTCCCGTTTTGATTTTGTGGTTTCGTACCTTCCGGGCTCTAAGAATGTGAAGGCTGATGCCCTGTCAAGGAGTTTTGTGCCTGACTCTCCGGGTGTTCCTGAGCCGGCGGGTATTCTCAAAGAGGGGGTAATTTTGTCTGCCATCTTCCCTGATTTGTGGCGCGTGCTGCAGAAGTTTCAGGCTGATAGACCTGACCGTTGTCCAGCGGAGAAACTGTTTGTCCTTGATAGATGGACTAGTAGAGTTATCTCTGAGGTTCATTGTTCGGTGTTGGCGGGTCATCCTGGAATCTTTGGTACCAGAGATTTGGTGGCTAGATCCTTTTGGTGGCCTTCTTTGTCACGGGATGTGCGTTCTTTTGTGCAGTCCTGTGGGACTTGTGCTCGGGCTAAGCCCTGCTGTTCTCGTGCCAGTGGGTTGCTTTTGCCCTTGCCGGTCCCGAAGAGGCTCTGGACGCATATTTCCATGGATTTTATTTCAGATCTCCCTGTCTCTCAAAGGATGTCGGTCATTTGGGTGGTTTGCGATCGCTTCTCTAAGATGGTCCATTTGGTACCCTTGTCTAAATTGCCTTCCTCCTCTGATTTGGTGCCATTGTTTTTCCAGCATGTGGTTCGTTTGCATGGCATTCCGGAGAACATCGTCTCGGACAGAGGTTCCCAGTTTGTTTCAAGGTTTTGGCGGTCCTTTTGTGCTAAGATGGGCATTGATTTGTCTTTTTCTTCGGCTTTCCATCCTCAGACAAATGGCCAAACCGAACGAACTAATCAGACTTTGGAAAAATATCTGAGATGCTTTGTTTCTGCTGATCAGGATGATTGGGTGTCCTTCTTGCCTTTGGCTGAGTTCGCCCTTAATAATCGGGCCAGCTCGGCTACTTTGGTTTCGCCTTTTTTCTGTAATTCTGGTTTCCATCCTCGTTTCTCTTCAGGGCAGGTTGAGCCTTCGGACTGTCCTGGTGTGGATACGGTGGTGGACAGGTTGCAGCAGATTTGGACTCATGTGGTGGACAATTTGACATTGTCCCAGGAGAAGGCTCAACGTTTCGCTAACCGCCGGCGCTGTGTTGGTCCCCGACTTCGTGTTGGGGATTTGGTTTGGTTGTCATCTCGTCATGTTCCTATGAAGGTTTCCTCTCCTAAGTTTAAGCCTCGTTTCATTGGTCCGTATAAGATTTCTGAAGTTCTCAATCCTGTGTCATTTCGTTTGGCCCTTCCAGCTTCTTTTGCCATCCATAATGTGTTCCATAGGTCGTTATTGCGGAGATACGTGGCGCCTATGGTTCTCTCCGTTGATCCTCCTGCCACGGTGTTGGTCGAGGGGGAGTTGGAGTATGTGGTGGAGAAGATTTTGGATTCTCGTATTTCGAGACGGAAACTCCAGTACCTGGTCAAGTGGAAGGGTTATGGTCAGGAAGATAATTCCTGGGTTTTTGCCTCTGATGTTCATGCTGCCGATCTAGTTCATGCCTTTCATTTGGCTCGTCCCGATCGGCCTGGGGGCTCTGGTGAGGGTTCGGTGACCCCTCCTCAAGGGGGGGGTACTGTTGTGAATTCTGTTATCGAACTCCCTCCTGTGGTCATGAATGGTACTTCGACGAGTTCTGTCCATGGACTCCCTCTGGTGGCTGTGAGTGGAGCTGCTGCTTCTCAGGTTCCTTCCACAGGTGTCGTAGTTTATTCTTTGGCTGGCTGTTCTATTTAACTCCACTCAGATCGTTACTCCATGCCAGCTGTCAATGTTCTTGTACTGGTTCAGTTCGCTCTTGGATCTTTCTGGTGACCTGTCTACTCCAGCAGAAGCTAAGTCCCTGCTAGTAATTTATTTGTTCATTGTTTCCTTGTCCAGCTGGCTATCATGATCTTGCCCTGCTAGCTGGAAGCTCTGGGATGCAGAGTGGCAACTCCGCACCGTGAGTCGGTGCGGAGGTCTTTTTGCACACTCTGCGTGGTCTTTTTGTAGGGTTTTGTGCTGACCGCAAAGTTACCTTTCCTATCCTCAGTCTGTTTAGCAAGTCTGGCCTCCCTTTGCTAAAACCTGTTTCATTTCTGTGTTTGTGACTTTCAACTTATCTCACAGTCAATATATGTGGGGGGCTGCCTTTTCCTTTGGGGAATTTCTCTGAGGCAAGGTAGGCTTTATTTTCTATCTTTAGGGCTAGTTAGCTCTTAGGCTGTGAAGAGGCGTCTAGGTCGTGTTAGGTACGCTCCACGGCTATTTCTAGTTGTGTGATAGGATTAGGGGTTGCGGTCAGCAGAGCTCCCACTTCCCAGAGCTTGTCCTGTGTGAGTTTAACCATCAGGTCGTTCCGGGTGCTCCTAACCACCAGGTCATAACAGTTTGCACAGTCTCTGAAGCATGTGCAGTGTGGAGTTCCACCTTGTTGCAACGTCGATGATTAGGCGATTCTGGGGAAGGTTCAAAGATCGCTGATGGTTCTGCATCCGGCTGGAGTGTACAGGCGAACGGCGGATGTGCAAGCAAAGTCTGCACACCTTCAGGAGCAGGTCGGGTAACCCCGGATAACTTTTCAGGAAGCACTGCACCACCAGGTTTAAGGTGTGAGCCAGGCAAAGAATGTGTTTCAGTTGTGAAAGGGCTATGGCAGCCATAAAATTCCTTCCGTTATCACTCACTACCTTGCCTGCCTCAAGATGTACACTGCCCAGCCATGACTGAGTTTCTTGCTGCAAGAACTTGGACATAACTTCCGCGGTGTGTCTGTTGTTGCCCAAACACTTCATTGCCAATACAGCCTGCTGACACTTGCCACTAGCTGTTCCATAATGGGACACCTCGTGTGCAACAGTGGCAGCTGCGGATGAAGTGGTTGTGCGACTGCGGTCTGTGGACGAGCTCTCGCTTCTGCTGGAGGACGAGGAGGAGGAAGGGGGGACGAACGCCTACAGCCAACTGTTTCCTAGACCGTGAACTAGGCAGAACTGTCCCAATATTGCTGTGGACCCTGCATCCACCACATTAACCCAGCGTGCCGTGATGGACACGTAATGCCCCTGGCCATGCATCTGTTGTCAGGTGCACCTTTCTACTCACAGATTGTCTGAGTGCATGGACAATGCGGTCTTTTACATGCTGGTGGAGGGCTGGGATGGCTTTTCTCGAAAAGAAGTGTCGACTGGGTAGCTCGTAGAGTGGTACAGCGTAGTCATAGTAACATAGTAAAATAGTAACATAGTTAGTAAGGCCGAAAAAAGACATTTGTCCATCCAGTTCAGCCTATATTCCATCATAATAAATCCCCAGATCTACGTCCTTCTACAGAACCTAATAATTGTATGCTACAATATTGTTCTGCTCCATAGTAACATAGTTAATTCATAGTCCATCAGGGCTTTGAAAGCTTCGCTTTCAACTAACCGCTAGGGCATCATCTCTAACGAGATTAGTCTAGCAATGTGGGCGTTCAAACCCTGTGAACGCGGATGAGAGGATGAGTACTTCCTTTTCCTACCGAGAGTTTCTTGTAGGGTGAGCTGGATTGGAGAGCTGCATATGGTGGAACTAGCGGGGGTGCCGGTGGACATGGCAGACTGAGAGAGGGTTGGTGATGGTATTCTTGCTGTTGGCCTACATACAGTGTTTCCTACCAAGAACCTGGTGATTCCCTGACTACTTTGGCCTTTCGATGAAACCTCCACATTTGCTGCAGGTGGTGTGGTAAACGGTGGGCTTACAGTGAGGGAAGGGATGTAGCATTGCTGACTAGCTTCATTGTGAGAGAGTGCAACAACGATAAGGGACGTTTGGTAGTTAGTCCAGGCTTGCAAGTGCATGGTCATTAAATGTCTACGCCTGCAACTTGTATTTAGATTTTTAACATTCTGACCTCTGCTGAAGGTCCTTGAGCATTTCTTACAGATTACTTTGCACTGATCATTTGGATCTTGGTTAAAAAAATGCCAGACTGCACTCTTCCTACTATCGGATACCTTTTCAGGCATTGCACACTGAGCTACTTTAACTGGATGGCCACGCTGTCCTACAACTGGTTTTGGTTTTGCCACACGTTTTTGGACAGATACGGGCCTGCCAGATGGAACCTGTTGCGATGTTGATACCTGCTGCTGCTCCTTCTCCTCCGCTTCAGAGCTACTGCCGCCTGCACCCTGTTCCTCCAATGGCTGCCAATCGGGGTCAACAACTGGGTCATCTATGACCTCCTCTTCTATGTCCTGTGCACCTTCCTCTGTGTCACCGTGTAAGCCGATGCTATAGCATTTGTGACGGGGCCCCATAGTCTCATCAGGGTCAGATTCTGGATCAGTACACTGCGAGGGCAATGTTGTGATCTGAGTCAAAGGAACAGCATAATAATCTGGCTGTGGATCTGCACACTCCATGTCCGATTCATCTTGTAATGGGCATGGCCTGTTAACAATTTCCTTTTCTAACCCAGGAACGGTATGTGTAAAGAGCTCCATGGAGTAACCCGTTGTGTCGCCTGACGCATCCTTCTCTGTTGTTCTGGGTGAATAACGCAAGGAAGTGACTTGTCCCTGACCGGGAACATCCACTGATGACGCGCTGCTTTTTCATTTTGCACTTTCCGACGAGGAGGCAAAAGAGCTAGAGGCAGAGTTAGCAAGGAAAGCCAAAACTTGTTCCTGCTGCTCCGGCTTTAAAAGCGGTTTTCCTACTCCCAGAAAAGGGAGCGTTCGAGGCCTTGTGTAGCCAGACAATGACGGTGGCTGAACAACTCGAGACTTAGGTGCTATATTGCTTTTTCCACAACCACCTGATGCTCCACCACCACTACCATCATTACCAACTGGCAATGACCGCCCACGGCCACGACCTCTTCCACCAGACTTCCTCATTCTTGGAAATATGTAACCAAACTAACAAACGGAATTTGGTACTGTAAAACCTTACAAGGTGGACGCAAACTTGTTGTGAATTTAAATCTCACTTTATAGGTGTGTGAGACTGTAGGGAAAATCAGGCCCACTGTATTACAGTACACAGTTTTAGTGGCAGACAGTGGCTGACAGATATGCCACTAATAGGACTGACGCAGATTCACACACTGGAAATACAAATCTCCCCTTTTTGTTTTTATATGGAAGACTAGTGAATAAATCTGGCCCACTGTATTACAGTATATTTTCTGTGGCAGAAAATGACTGACAGATACCACAGACTGGACTGGCACAGATTTGCCAATATTAATCTCCCCTTCTTTTTTTTTTATGGGAGACTAGTGAATAAATCTGGCCCACTGTTTTACAGTATAGTTTCTGTGGCAGAAAATGACTGAGAGATAACACAGACAGGACTGGCACAGATGCACAGATTTGCCAATATTAATCTCCCCTTTTTGTTTTTATATGGAAGACTAGTGAATAAATCTGGCCCACTGTTTTACAGTATTGTTTCTGTGGCAAAAAAATGACTAACAGATACAACAGACTGGACTGGCACAGATGCACTGATTGGCAATATAAATCTCCCTTTTTAGGTGTGGGACAGTGCAGAAAAATACAGGCCCACTGTTTCACACTACACAGTTTCAGGGCCAGAAAGTGGCTTGAAGATATATATATATATATATATATATATATATATATATATATATATATATATATATATATATATATAAAAAAGGGACTGTACTACAATTATTATCTCCCTACAGTAATCTCAGAAAAGTATGGCAGGCAGCAATAAAAAGGACTGCTGCACACAAAAGTGTGGACAAACAAACAAGATAGCTGTGCAGAAAGGAAGGCACAACAGGATTTGTGCTTTGAAAAAAGCAGTTGGTTTGCACAGCGACGTACAAACAGCAATGCAGCTATCAGGGAGCCTTATAAGGCAGCCTTATAAGCTACAGAGCTGATGCACAGAAATCTAGCCTCCACTGTCCCTGCAAGGAAAAGGTGGTGTTGGACAGTGGAAATCGCTACAGCACAAGCGGTTTGGGGGTTTATATTCCCTGCCTAACGCTATCCCTGCTTCTGACGAAGCGGCAGCAACCTCTCCCTTTGCTCAGATCAGCAGCAGTAAGATGGCGGTCGGCGTGCACGCCCCTTTATAGCCCCTGTGACGCCGCAGAAAGCAAGCCAATCACTGCCATGCCCTTCTCTAAGATGGTGGGGACCGAGAACCATGTCATCACGCTGCCCACACTCTGCGTCCTCCTTCATTGGCTGAGAAATGACGCTGAACGCGTCATATGAAACCCGACTTTGCCAAAAGTCGGCGACTTATGAAAATGACCGATCCTTTTAGCTCAACACTAATCATGACACTTTTAGCCCGCAATATTTATTTTCCCAAGGGTAACATATATTGCTCCATTCAGTATAATGGGCCCCCAAAAATGTTCCATTTAGTATAATGTCTCCATACATTGCTCCATACAGTATAAATGGCTCCATATATTGCTCCATACAGAATAATGGGCCCCATATAACTCTCCACACAGTCTAATGGCAACATGTAATGCTTTATCCAGTATAAGGAACCCCATATGTTCCATATAGTATAATGCTCCCATAAAGTGCTCCATACAGCATAATGGACCCCATATATTGCTCCATACAGTATAATAGGCCCCATATAATGCTTCATACAGTATAATGGCCCCATATAATGCTACATACAGCATAATGTCCCCATATATTGCTCTATACAGTATAATGGGCCCAATATATTGTTCGTTGCAGTATAATAGGGCCATATAATGCTCCATATAGTGCTCCATACAGTATATAATGGCCCCATATAACCTCCATACAATATAATGGGGCCCCATATAATGGTTCATATATGAAAAAAAAATATTCACCTCTCCCGTTTTCAGCATATCTGGTCTCCACAGCCTCTTCTGACTCTGTGCACTACTCGGCAGAGGGCGCACTGTAGTGACATCATCACACTCTCTGACCTGAGACGTCACAGAGAGTCAGAAGACTACGACGCTGAAGACACTGGAGCTGCGACAACGAGGAGAATTGAGTATTTGGGGGAGGGGGGCCGTGCCAGTGCCCAATGCCAGCGCTGGCATGGGCTCCCCCGAATCACGAGCACCATAGCGTGCTGGGGTTCCCAACGCCGTGTAGGCCTGCACTTGTCCGGGTGCGCCGGGTGGTGAGGTCGGCCCTGAAAACAATGATTGCTGAGTATATGGCTGCACTTACACTACAAATACATTTAGACAGGTTTAGGCAATACAGATAATTGCGTGATTATTCTTTAACCCCTTTACCCCCAAGGGTGGTTTGCACGTTAATGACCGCGCCAATTTTTACAATTCTGACCACTGTCCCTTTATGAGGTTATAACTCTGGAACGCTTCAACAGATCCCAGTGATTCTGACATTGTTTTCTCGTGACATATTGTACTTCATGATAGTGGTAAAATTTCTTTGATATTACCTGCGTTTATTTGTGAAAAAAATGGAAATTTGGCGAAAATTTTGAAAATTTCGCAATTTTCCAACTTTGAATTTTTATGCAATTAAATCACAGAGATATGTCACACAAAATACTTAATAAGTAACATTTCCTACATGTCTACTTTACATCAGCACAATTTTGGAACCAACATTTTTTTTTGTTAGGAAGTTATAAGGGTTAAAAGTTGACCAGCAATTTCTCATTTTTACAACACCATTTTTTTTTAGGGACCACATCTCATTTGAAGTCATTTTGAGGGGTCTATATGATAGAAAATACCCAAGTGTGACACCATTCTAAAAACTGCACCCCTCAAGGTGCTCAACCACATTCAAGAAGTTTATTAACCCTTCTGGTGCTTCACAGGAATTTTTGGAATGTTTAAATAAAAATGAACATTTAACTTTTTTTCACTAAAAATTTACTTCAGCTCCAATTTGTTTTATTTTACCAAGGGTAACAGGAGAAAATGAACCACAAAAGTTGTTGTACAATTTGCCCTCAGTACACCGATACCCCATATGTGGGGGTAAACCACTGTTTGGGCGCATGACAGAGCTCGGAAGTGAAGGAGCGCCATTTGACTTTTCAATGCAAAATTGACAGGAATTGAGATGGGACACCATGTTGCGTTTGGAGAGCCCCTGATGTGCCTAAACATTGAAACCCCCCACAAGTGACACCATTTTGGAAAGTAGACCCCCTAAGGAACTTATCTAGAGGTGTGGTGAGCACTTTGATCCACCAAGTGCTTCACAGAAGTTTATAATGCAGAATCGTAAAAATAAAAAATCATATTTTTTCACAAAAATTATCTTTTCGCCCCCAATTTTTTATTTTCCCAAGAGTAAGAGAAGAAATTGGACCCCAAAAGTTGTTGTACAATTTGTCCTGAGTACTCTGATACCCCATATGTGGGGGTAAACCACTGTTTGGGCGCATGGGAGAGCCCAGAAGGGAAGGAGCGCCGTTTGACTTTTCAATGCAAAATTGACAGGAATTGAGATGGGACGCCATGTTGCGTTTGGAGAGCCACTGATGTGCCTAAACAGTAGAAACCCCCCACAAGTGACCCCATTTTGGAAAGTAGACCCCTAAGGAACTTATCTAGATCTGTGGTGAGCGCTTTGACCCACCAAGGGCTTCACAGAAGTTTATAATGCAGAGCCGTAAAAATAAAACAAAAATTTTTTCCCACAAAAATTATTTTTTAGCCCCCAGTTTTGTATTTTCCCGAGGGTAATAGGAGAAATTGGACCCCAAAGTTTGTTGTCCAATTTGTCCTGAGTGCGCTGATACCCCATATGTGGGGGGGAACCACTGTTTGGGCTCATGGGAGGGCTCGGAAGGGAAGGAGCGCCATTTGGAATGCAGACTTAGATGGAATGGTCTGCAGGCATCACATTGCGTTTGCAGAGCCCCTAATGTACCTAAACAGTAGAAACCCCCCACAAGTGACCCCATATTGGAAACTATACCCCCTAAGGAACTTATCTAGATGTGTTGTGAGAACTTTGAGCCCCCAAGTGTTTCACTACAGTTTATAACGCAGAGCCGTGAAAATAAAAAATCTTTTTTTTTTCCCACAAACATTATTTTTTAGCCCCCAGTTTTGTATTTTCCCAAGGGTAACAGGAGAAATTGGACCACAAAAGTTGTTGTCCAATTTGTCCTGAGTACGCTGATACCCCATATGTTGGGGTAAACCCCTGTTTGGGCACACGGGAGAGCTCGGAAGGGAAGGAGCACTGTTTTACTTTTTCAACGCAGAATTGGCTGGAAATGAGATCGGACGCCATGTCGCGTTTGGAGAGCCCCAGATGTGCCTAAACTGTGGAAACCCCCCAAATTATAACTGAAACCCTAATCCAAACACACCCCTAACCCTAATCCCAACCCTAATCCCAACCCTATTCTCAACCGTAAATTTAATCTAAACCCTAACCGTAACTTTAGCCCCAACCCTAATTGTAGCCTTAACCCTAGCCCCAACCCTAGCCCCAACCCTAGCCCTAACCCTAGCCCTAACCAAAGCCCTAACCCTAACCCTAGTCCCAGCCCTAACCCTAGCCCTAACCCTAATGGGAAAATGGAAATAAATATATTTTTTACATTTTTTCCTAACTAAGAGGGTGATGAAGGGGGGTTTGATTTACTTTTATAGCGGGTTTTTTAGCGGATTTTTATGATTGGCAGCCGTCACACACTGAAAGACGCTTTTTATTGCAAAAAATATTTTTTGCGTTACCACATTTTGAGAGCTATAATTTTTCCATATTTTGGTCCACAGAGTCATG
Source organism: Ranitomeya imitator (assembly GCF_032444005.1). Taxonomy (NCBI): domain Eukaryota; kingdom Metazoa; phylum Chordata; class Amphibia; order Anura; family Dendrobatidae; genus Ranitomeya; species Ranitomeya imitator. The sequence continues at coordinate 198,153,923 of NC_091287.1, forward strand.
TGAGGTCTTGTTTTTTGCGGGACGAGTTGACATTTTTATTGGTAACATTTTCGGGCACGTGACATTTTTGGATCGCTTCTTATTCCGATTTTTGTGAGGCAGAATGACCAAAAACCAGCTATTCATGAATTTCTTTTGGGGGAGGCGTTTATACCGTTCCGCGTTTGGTAAAATTGATGAAGCAGTTTTATTCTTCGGGTCAGTACGATTACAGCGATACCTCATTTATATCTTTTTTTATGTTTTGGCGCTTTTATACGATAAAAACTATTTTATAGAAAAAATAATAATTTTTGCATCGCTTTATTCTCAGGACTATAACTTTTTTATTTTTTGCTGATGATGCTGTATGGTGGCTCGTTTTAAGGCGGTACCATGGTTATTTATATCCGTCTTTTTGATTGCGTGTTATTCCACTTTTTGTATAATAATAAAGCGTTGTTTTTTGCCTCGTTTTTTTTTTTTTTTCTTACGGTGTTTACTGAAGGGGTTAACTAGTGGGGCAGTTTTATAGGTCAGGTCGTTACGGACGCGGCGATACTAAATATGTGTACTTTTATTGTTTTTTTTTATTTAGATAAAGAAATGAATTTATTTGAATAATATATATTCGTTTTTTTTCATTATTTGGGAATATTTTTTTTAAATTTTTTTTACACATGTGGAAATTTTGTTTTTTACTTTTTTACTTTGTCCCGGGGGGGACATCAGAGATCGGTGATCTGACAGTTTGCACAGCACTCTGTCAGATCACCGATCTGAGAGCAGTGCAGGCTGCTTCACAGTGCCTGCTCTATAAGCAGGCTCTGTGAAGCCACCTCCCTCCCTGCAGGACCCGGATGCCGCGGCCATCTTGGATCCGGGCCTGCAAGGAGAAGGAGGCGGTAAGAGACCCTCGCAGCAACGTGATCACATCGCGTTGCTGCGGGGGGCTCAGGGAAGCCCCTCCCTGTGGGAAGCTTCCCTATACCGCCGGCACATCACGATCATGTTTGATCGCGGTGTGCCGGGGGTTAATGTGTCGGGAGCGGTCCGTGACCGCTCCTGGCACATAGTGCCGGATGTCAGCTGCGATAGGCGATCGCGCTGGACGTACTATCCCGTCGGTGGTCATAGGGGCCAACCCCACCTCGACGGGATAGTACGTCCAATGTCAGGGGTTAAAAGGAAATTCCCATAGTAGGTGTAGTAAGAATAGTATTAACAAATACCTCCAATTAAAAATGTAGTATAGTTCTTCTGATTCACTATGTCGTTTAGCCATGCCCAGGGCATTGCAGTGGCTTAGGTATGGTTACGACCACTCATGAAGAGACAGTTAGCCTTGGTCGTAACCATGGATACCTAAGCCTTTGCAATGCCCTGCACATGGTAAGTGACATAGAAAATCAGAAGTACTATATTGTATTTGTAATTGGAGGCATTTGATAATATTATTATTACACCTATGACATACTGGGGTTGAATCTTGGAGATGGGAATAATCCTTTAAGCTGTACTCCTTTGACTTCTACGAAATGTATTCTTACTACTTCATGGGTCAAAATTAATATGAATTTACACCCATTTTTCAGTACCATCAAAAAGACATAAGGGTTACACTAAACATGATTTTATTTCCACCTTAAAAAAAAAATTCCAACCGTGTATAAGCTATGACTAGAGAATATACTTGATTATTTCTTATAAAGCTTTAGGAGAAAAGAGAAATAGTTTACTACAATATCACATATTTGCACTTACATCAAAATAAGATCCTGCTTGTTCTAATATGAGTTGGGTGGAGTCAGGTTTATTTTTGCAGTAAGACACGTACATCTGAAATTTGTCAGCCTATGAAGAAACACCACATGTTAGGCACCATTATTTTCATCGATTATTTAAATATATGTGAATAATGTATTATCTAAAACAGAATTGAAAACATGTTATTCTGATTACATAGGGGTAAATAAATACTTCAGCTATTAAAGGGGGTGTCTGCTGTATTTTAACAAATGTGTTAAGAATTAGTGATGAGCGGATATACTCGTTCCTCGAGATTTCTCGAGCATGCTCAGGGTCCTCCGAGTATTTTTTAGTGCTCGGAGATTTAGTTTTTATTGCCGCAGCTGAATGATTTACATCTGTTAGACAGCTTGATTACATGTGGGGATTCCCTAGCAACCAGGCAACCCCCACATGTACTTATGCTGGCTAACATATGTACCGTATTTTCTGGTGTATAAGACGACTGGGCGCATAAGACGACCCCCAACTTTTCCATATAAAATATGGAATTTGGGATATATCCGCCGTATAAGACGGGGGTAATCTTATACGCCCAGTCATCTTATACGGCGTGTTGTTCCCAGGGTCTGGAGGAGAGGAGACTCTCCTTCAGGCCCTGGGATCCATATTTATGTAAAAAATAAAGAATAAAAATAAAAAAAATATGGATATACTCACCCCTCCGATGGACCCTGGTGTTGTGAATTCCGTTCTTGGGCTCCCTCCGGTGGTTGTAAATGGCACTTTTGTGAATTCTGCCCTTGGGCTCCCTCTGGTGGTTTTGAGTGGAACTGCTGCTCCTTGGGTTTAGCTTTAGCAGCTGCTTTCACTAATCGTCTCTCCTGGCTCTGCTATTTTACCTGGCTCTAGTCTTCAGCCTATGCCACTTGTCAATGTTTTCTGGCTGGATTCACATCTCTGCTTGGATTCTCCTGGTTTCCTGACCAGTTCTGCTAAGATACAGGTCCTTCTCAAAAAATTAGCATATAGTGTTAAATTTCATTATTTACCATAATGTAATGATTACAATTAAACTTTCATATATTATAGATTCATTATCCATCAACTGAAATTTGTCAGGTCTTTTATTGTTTTAATACTGATGATTTTGACATACAACTCCTGATAACCCAAAAAACCTGTCTCAATAAATTAGCATATCAAGAAAAGGTTCTCTAAACGACCTATTACCCTAATCTTCTGAATCAACTAATTAACTCTAAACACATGCAAAAGATACCTGAGGCTTTTATAAACTCCCTGCCTGGTTCATTACTCAAAAACCCCATCATGGGTAAGACTAGCGACCTGACAGATGTCAAGAAGGCCATCATTGACACCCTCAAGCAAGAGGGTAAGACCCAGAAAGAAATTTCTCAACAAATAGGCTGTTCCCAGAGTGCTGTATCAAGGCACCTCAATGGTAAGTCTGTTGGAAGGAAACAATGTGGCAGAAAACGCTGTACAACGAGAAGAGGAGACCGGACCCTGAGGAAGATTGTGGAGAAGGACCGATTCCAGACCTTGGGGAACCTGAGGAAGCAGTGGACTGAGTCTGGTGTGGAAACATCCAGAGCCACCGTGCACAGGCGTGTGCAGGAAATGGGCTAGAGGTAAAGCCACTTTTGAACCATAAACAGCGGCAGAGGCGCCTGACCTGGGCTACAGAGAAGCAGCACTGGACTGTTGCTAAGTGGTCCCAAGTACTTTTTTCTGATGAAAGCAAATTTTGCATGTCATTCGGAAATCAAGGTGCCAGAGTCTGGAGGAAGACTGGGGAGAAGGAAATGCCAAAATGCCTGAAGTCCAGTGTCAAGTACCCACAGTCAGTGATGGTGTGGGGTGCCATGTCAGCTGCTGGTGTTGGTCCACTGTGTTTCATCAAGGGCAGGGTCAATGCAGCTAGCTATCAGGAGATTTTGGAGCACTTCATGCTGACCTGGCACCTGCTCACAGTGCCAAAACCACTGGTAAATGGTTTACTGACCATGGTATTACTGTGCTCAATTGGCCTGCCAACTCTCCTGACCTGAACCCCATAGAGAATCTGTGGGATATTGTGAAGAGAAAGTTGAGAGACGCAAGACCCAACACTCTGGATGAGCTTAAGGCCGCTATTGAAGCATCCTGGGCCTCCATAACATCTCAGCAGTGTCACAGGCTGATTGCCTCCATGCCACGCCGCATTGAAGCAGTCATTTCTGCCAAAGGATTCCCGACCAAGTATTGAGTGCATAACTGAACATTATTATTTGATGGTTTTTTTGTTTGTTATTAAAAAACACTTTTATTTGATTGGATGGGTGAAATATGCTAATTTATTGAGACAGGTTTTTTGGGTTATCAGGAGTTGTATGCCAAAATCATCAGTATTAAAACAATAAAAGACCTGACAAATTTCAGTTGGTGGATAATGAATCTATAATATATGAAAGTTTAATTGTAATCATTACATTATGGTAAATAATGAAATTTAACACTATATGCTAATTTTTTGAGAAGGACCTGTAAGTTCTGGCTTTGCTCATTTCAGTCCACATGTTGTGGACTTATTGTTCTGTGCATTCTATTTTTGTCCAGCTTGTCATTATGGATTTTTTCTGTTAGCTGGAAGCTCTGGGAAGCAGATTTACCCTCCACACCTTTAGTCCTTCAGAGCTTGTCTCATGTTGTTCCTAAACCACCAGATCATAACACCCTGGCTCTCAGCGGTGCAAGCGTCTGCCTCCGTTCCTAAAAATGCATTGAACATAGGACCTGCGATGATGTCGCGGTTACGCGACCGCTCACGTGACCGCGACGTCATCGAAAGTACTTCACTCACTGCATTCTTAGGAACGGAGGCAGACGCTTGCACCGCTGACAGCCAGGGTCTGTCGGAGGGGTGAGTATATCCATATTTTTTTATTTTTATTCTTTATTTTTTACATGAATATGGATCCCAGGGCCTGAAGGAGAGTCTCCTCTCCTACAGACCCTGGGGACCATCCTGGATCGCTCCGTGCACCCGTACCCGGCGTATAAGACGACCCCCGACTTTTGGGACAATTTTTAGGGGTTAAAACGGTGTCTTATACGCCGGAAAATACGGTAAATCATTCAGCTGAACTAAATCTCCGAGCACTAAAAAATACTCGGAGGACCCCCGAGCATGCTCGAGAAATCTCGAGTGACGAGTATATTCGCTCATCATCACTATTAAGAATGTCAGTTTGTGTTGCATCAGTTTTACAAGTCCTTCACCTTTGTTAAACAAGATATCTGTCTCTCTTAGTTGGAAAACAGTTTTTCCATGTTCAGTTTTTAATTTGAGGAGGCTCATATGACTGGTCCGATCACTTGCACTTCCATCAACAACCATTTTGAATACAGTAACCCTGTGCTGTCTGGAAAAAAGACTGAACTAATAAGCGTGCGATGCTGGACCTGAAATAATCTAATAGTATTTTTCAGGGGCACAAAGCTGCCTCTGATTCAGCTATACAGGGGCTCAGAAGGATGAGGAAAGAAGTAGCATCTGTTTGAGAGGAGACAATTATTTTGCCGAGTGAGTGGCTGCAGCACAGTATTCTGCTGTCCACTCAGTATCACTAGAGGCTATCACGAACAAAACATCTTGTAAGGAGTAATGATCACAACTTCAGTGTGTACCTCTTTGCCAGTCGGCAGTGTTTTAATAGCCCATTATTTAAAGGCAGACCATGGTCCAGATGTGCACTAAACAATCTGTATTAAATGTCGGGAAAATTCCTAACATTCATGCAAAATGTATCAACATTGCCAGACAAAGGCCACAAGGGTGACCTTTTGCCTCCGTTCTGCATATGTATGACAGTATCCCTATAACAAAAAACATAAAATAGAGTAGTATTACAATATTTCATGCCAAGGTATCATGTAAAGGAAACTACGGTAAGCATTTAGCAGATGTCATAATATCATATGGGTCACACATGTCATTGCTTTGCATCCATAACTGTCCTCCGTTAAACGTTAACATCCAGTGATGTCTTTGCCTATATACCATTACTGGAGGTCCCCAAGGCAGCAGAAATTATGTTGTCTATAAAATGGCTACCAGCATGATGGCAACTAATGATGATAATTATTTTTCTTTTCCCAATAATAAATACTGTGTGCAGGGAAAATGGTTTTTTATACACCGTATATATGTATTTTGATTAAGATGTAAGTAAGTTGTGAAGCAAGGAGACAATGGTTTAATTAACATCACCACACTTGGGGATTACATTAGAGGCAGAAACCAACATTAAGCTGAATGACTAGAAAATATTTCATTTTTGAAGGGAGGATGGTACTTCATTGTCGTATGACTGTCTTAGGCTAGTTTCACACTAGTGTTTTGAGGAGCTGCGGACCTCCTCCGTGAAGCCCCGCCCTCCGCTGCTAGCTCCGCCTACTTCTGCATGCAACCTGCGTACCTATCTTTAACATTAGGTATGCAGGTCGTGCGGCTGTATGCGGATGTTTCCGCATGCGTCGTTTTGACGATGCAAAAAAAAAAATTGCTACCAGCTGCGTCCTACACTGGTCGCCGCATCGTCAAAACGACGCATGCTGAAGCATCCGCATACAGCCACATGACCTGTATACCTAACGTTAAAGATAGGTACGCAGGTCGCATGCAGAAGTGGGTGGGGCTAGCTGTGGCGGAGGGCGGGGCTTCACGGAGGAAGTCTGCAGCCCTCCGCAGCTCCTCAAAACGCTAATGTGAAACTGGCCTTATACCTCTCATCAGGGTGAGCTAACATGAGAAGTTGCAGGTAGACACACAGCTCCTACCAAACAGCAGCTTTCCCTGGTCTACATTATACACAAGGTCTCAAGGTAAAAAGATCGCTCCTATTTCCGGAGACATCTGATCCCTCAAATTATGCAAAGCTGATGCAGTGGAGGAGGTATAAATAGATTTTGTAGTCTTTGCAAAAATCAGAATCATGGTGCATTCAAAAGGCGAATAACCAAATTAATTTTATCATTTCCCAAGCTCTAGTAGCAGGTCATTTATTGAGGTGGAATCCTCAAAGGAAAAAAACAAAACAGATGCAGATCCACGGTAGATCAATCTGCACATCTGAAAATTCTAAAGTTACACTAACGAGCAAAAGAGTCGCAATGTTTAGAACTTTTGACTTTCAGGCTCCATATCACACCATCCACTACTGCTTTGAATGTCAGACTACCATCCATTTATAAAGAATCATCTTGGCTAGCTCATACATAAATTTGACTTGCAACTATATAGCATATGATTAGTTATGCAGATTCTTGTCATGTCACTGAACTGTTACTGTTTTGATCCTAAAAATCTAAATTTTATTTTTATAATTCTGTCAGTATTTTGTAAATCCACCTTTGGCTTTCCACACTGTCTGAATCTTTCTGGGTATGATCTCGATCAGATTCAAGAATGTTTCAACATAAATCTGATCCCAGGTCTCTTCTACATGTTCCCAAAGCTGGTGCGTACTGGCTGACTCATGTGGGTATGTATTGGGGATGAGAGAACTTTCTCGGTGATATCACTAATATCGGAGTGCTCTGCACTCGACGAGCATTAGCTAGTGCTTGGATTTGAAGCTCGAATCCCCACCCCACATGTTTGGCGCCTGTTACGCAGCCAATAAACATGCGGACATTGCCTGCCAGTCACTGTAATGCCGTAGCCATCTTGGTAGTGGCATTCCTGTGATTGGCTGGCTGTTTTACATCATTAGGGGGTTAGAAAAGGCACAGACACCTCCATGCTCAGCACACTGACACCGGTATTGATAACGGTTTTGATGCAGAACCATCATACTAAGGGCTCATACCCATATATGTGGAAAAAAAATTCCAATATCAGGACTGGAAAAAACAGTCATGTGAGTGTCATGAGAGTACAGTCCGATTTTTCACACCTAACATTCAATTTACATCCAGATGCAGTGCGATTGCTATCCGACTGCAATGCGATTTTGACATGAGCTTTGGCATAGAAAAATTCTCTATGTCATTTACACATCTTTTTCAAAGGAAATATTCTTCAAAACACATTATATATATGATAAATAGATAGATAGATAGATAGATAGATAGATAGATAGATAGATAGATAGATAGATAGATAGAAAATCAGAAAAATAACAGGCAGCACTCCAGAAATTAAAGTGAAAAACTGCTTTACTCAGGGGCGGTCATAGACCGCTTGGGGCCCCTGTGCAGGAAATGTGTCTGGGCCCTCCTCCTTTTTAGGCAACAAAGCTACACCTCTTTCTCTCTCTCTCTCTCTATATATATACACACACACAGACACACTAAGGGACTGTGTTATACATAAGTGAAAAAAGAAAAAAAAAACAGAATGGCACTAAGAAAAACGTGTATACTCACTGGTGAAGAAGGTAATTTCTGAGTCAGCGTCACCTTACCCAGTGAATCCACGGTAGTGGGTGTGGTTGCTTGGAGACACATGTGCAAAGATCCAAAGAAAAAATAAAAAAAAAGCTGCACCACTCCAACTTTCCGTAGAGTTAAAAAACCTTTGTCCTTTATTTCTTTCAATGTGGAATGGACATGGTTACAGAGGGCAGTTCGTCTGCAGAAAATGCCAGTACAAGAAGAGGACTACGGCCGTTTCACGTATTAAACGCTTCTACGGGTACATGTATAACAGATGGTATGTAATTTCCTTTTTCAGAGGAAATGACATACCATCTGTTATACATAAGCACTGCCCTCTGTAACAATGTCCATTCCACATTGAAAGAAATAAAGGACAAAGGTTTTTTTAACTATATGGAAATTTGGAGTGGTGCAGCTTTTTTTTTGGATCTATACAGAAGTGAGTACACTTTATACTATGGGACTGTGTTAGACATAATTGACAATAACGTCTTCCTCCACCTTCCCCTGTTCCTAAATCCATTATAAATCCGCTTTCCTCCCACCCCAATCCCCCACACCCCTCATTGCCCTCTCCCCCACCCCCAGGATTGCCCTCTTCACCACCTCCATTATTGCATTCACCCCACCAACCACCCCATTATTGCCCATTCCACCACCTCCATCATTGCCTCCTCCCCATCACCCCATCATTGTCCTTTCCACTGTCACTATCATTGCCTTCTCCCCACCACCCCATCATTACTCATTCCACCACCTCCATAATTTCCTCCTCCTCCACCACCCCCATTATTGCCTATTCACCACCTTCAGAATTTCCTCCTCCCCCACCACCCCTATCATTGCCCTCTCCATCAATCAATCGTAGCCTTCCGCCCCATCACCCCCATCATTGCCCTGTCATCCCAATCATTGCCTTCTGTCCCATCACCCCCTTCATTGCCCTCTCCCCAACTACACACAGACACACACACCTCTCTGCATACACACACAGCACCATTCACCTCTCTGCACACACACAGCACCATTCACCTCTCTGCATACATAGATACACACAGCACCATTCACTTCTCTGCATACACACTCACAGCACCATTCACCTCTGCACACACACACACTGCACCATTCAGCTCTCTGCATACACACACAGCACCATTCACCTCTCTGCATACACAAAGCACCATTCAGCTCTCTGCATACACACACAGCACCATTCACCTCTCTGCATACACAAAGCACCATTCACCTCTCTGCATACACACACACACACACACACCTCACCTCTGCACACGGTATCCTGAAGCGCACCATCGCCAGCAGCTTCCTGTCTCGCACAGGCACGGCACTGAATGATGTCATACAGCTGCCGCTGTGCGAGTCATAACAGCTCAAGATCCAGGCTGGTGGGCATGCGGGGACTTCTGCTTTCCTGGGTATATGGTGCCAGCTTGTGCTCTGTCCCCAGTTATGCAGCAGACATCTTGCCCTTATTGCTTGATATCCATACACCCTCCACTTTGGGGACGGACACCAGTTCCTCACCTGCACCGGACTGTGCGGCTGGCCCCTGGGGGCCCCGGTTGTGCTTGTTGTTGCCATGGTGTCAGCAGCAGCCACGCAAATGGGCCTCTGAATTTCCCGGGATCTTGTATCCCCGCCCCCCACAATGTGCGGAGGATTGTGGGAGGATCGTTCAGTCAGCATTCGCACTGCAGCAAGAAAACGCGGGAAGTGAGAGCGAGAAAGATCCATTCCCTGCAGCTCTGCTCCCAATTTCTGGTGCAGGCAGCGGAGCTGCAGGGATTGCTCCCTGCCCGCCACACATGAGGGCAATCTGGCCAGGTGCCCTCCGGAGCCTCGGGGCGGATAAACTGGCCAGATTGCCCTCATTATAAGCCGCCCTGCAGGGGCTCCCCGAAGCCTCTGGGCCCTGCTGATCCATTAGCAGCAACGTTTCTGCAGATTTCTCTGCCTTTCTCAAGCAGCGGACTGATAACAAGTGAACATTTAAATAGTGTTTCCCCAGTATAGCATCCATCAATTATGTAAAACAGTGTTAATTAATACATCAGGTGCTCATATCAGCACATTCAGCGATACATGTGAACAAGTCACCCAGTTGATATACCATACATACTCGTGTTCAAGCAGAGTTTTTCAGCACATTTTTTTGTGTTGAAAATGCCCCCCCTCGACTTGTACACGAATCATTGTTCCATAAAGTCGGCGGAGGAGGTGGAGCAGCAAAGCAGGGGATCACAGAAGCAGGAGCCGACGCCTGTGACTAAAGCCTGTGTCGCTGCTAAAGAGAAATGAATATTCATTTCACTTATAATGCGCACAGTGACAGCTGCAGAAGACATCCTACTCACCTTCCAGCGTGCCCTCACAGCTTTGAGTTGGTGCCGGCTTCCAGTTGCTCTTTCCATGCTGAGTGATCACGTGGCACCGCTCATTAACCCCTTAAGCCCTGAGGGTGGTTTGCACGTTAATGACCGGGCCAATTTTTACAATTCTGACCACTGTCCCTTTATGAGGTTATAACTCTGGAACGCTTTAACGGATCTTGGCGAATCTGATATTGTTTTCTCGTGACATATGGTACTTCATGTTAGTGGTAAAATTTATTCGATATAACTTGCGTTTATTTGTGAAAAAAACGGAAATTTGGCAAAAATTTTGAAAATTTCACAATTTTCCAACTTTAAATTTTTATGCCCTTAAATCACAGAGCTATGTCATGCAAAATACTTAATAAGTAACATTTCCCACATGTCTACTTTACATCAGCACAATTTTCGAACCAAAATTTTTTTTTGTTAGGGAGTTATAAGGGTTAAAAGTTGACCAGCAATTTCTCATTTTTACAACACCATTTTTTTTTTAGGGACCACATCTCATTTGAAATCATTTTGAGGGGTCTATATGATAGAAAATACCCAACTGTGACACCATTCTAAAAACTGCACCCCTCAAGGTGCTCAAAACCACATTCAAGAAGTTTATTAACCCCTCAGGGGTTTCACAGGAATTTTTGGAATGTTTAAATAAAAAAGAATATTTAACTTTTTTTCACACAAAATTTATTTCAGCTCCAATTTGTTTTATTTTACCAATGGTAACAGGATAAAATGGATGCAAAAAGTTGTTGTACAATCTGTCCTGAGTACGCTGATACCCCATATGTGGGGGTAAACCACTGTTTGGGCGCATGGCAGAGCCCGGAAGGAAAGGAGCGCCATTTGACTTTTCAATGCAAAATTGACAGGAATTGAGATGGGATGCCATGTTGCGTTTGGAGAGCCCCTCATGTGCCTAAACATTGAAACCCCCCACAAGTGACACCATTTTGGAAAGTAGACCCCTTAAGGAACTTATCTAGATGTGTGGTGAGCACTTTGACCCAACAAGTGCTTCACAAAAGTTTATAATGCAGAGCCGTTAAAAAAAAATCATATTTTTTCACAAAAATGATCTTTTTGCCCCCAATTTTTATTTTCCCAAGGGTAAGAGAAGAAATTAGACCACAAAAGTTGTTGTGCAATTTGTCCTGAGTGCGACGATACCCCATATATGGGGGTAAACCACTGTTTGGGCGCATGGCAGAGCTCGGAAGGAAGGGAGCGCCATTTGACTTTTCAATGCAAAATTGACTGGAATTGAGATGGGACGCCATGTTGTGTTTGGAGAGCCCCTGATGTGCCTAAACATTGGAATCCCTCACAAGTGACACCATTTTGGAAAGTAGACCCCTTAAGGAACTTTTCTAGATGTGTGGTGAGCACTTTGACCCAACAAGTGCTTCACAGAAGTTTATAATGCAGAGCCGTAAAAATAAAATAAATCATATTTTTTCACAAAAATGATATTTTCGCCCCCAATTTTTTATTTTCCCAAGGGTAAGAGAAGAAATTAGACCACAAAAGTTGTTGTGCAATTTGTCCTGAGTGCGACGATACCCCACATGTGGGGGTAAACCACTTTTTGGGCGCATAGCAGAGCTCAGAAGGGAAGGAGCGCCATTTGACTTTTCAATGCAAAATTGACTGGAATTAAGATGGGACGCCATGTTGGTTTGGAAAGCCCCTGATGTGCATAAACATTAAAACCCCCCACAAGTGACACCATTTGGAAACTAGACCCCCTAAGGAACTTATCTAGATGTGTTTTGAGAGCTTTGAACCCCCAAGTGTTTCACTACAGTTTATCACGCAGAGCCGTGAAAATATATATTTTTTTTTTCGCAAAAATTATTTTTTAGCCCCCAGTTTTGTATTTTCACAAGGGTAACAGAATAAACTGGACCCCAAAAGTTGTTGTCCAATTTGTCCTGAGTACGCTGATACCTATTATTTGGGGGGAACCACTGTTTGGGTGCATGGCAGAGCTCGGAAGGGAAGGAGCGCCATTTGGAATGCAGACTTAAATGGATTGGTCTGCAGGCGTCATGTTGCATTTGCAGAGCCCCTGATGTACCCAAACAGTACAAACCCCCCACAAGTGACCCCATATTGGAAACTAGACCTCCCAAGGAACTTATCTAGATGTGTTGTGAGAACTTTAAACCCCCAAGTGTTTCACTACAGTTTACAACGCAGAGCCGTGAAAATAAAAAATCTTTTTTTTTCCCACAAAAATGATTTTTAGCCCCCAAAATTTTGATTTTCCCAAGGATGACAAGAGAAATTGGACCCAAAAAGTTGTTGTCCAATTTGTCTCGAGTATGCTGATACCCCATATGTTGGGGTAAACCCCTGTTTGGGCGCACGGGAGAGCTCGGAAGTGAAGGAGAACTGTTTTACTTTTTCAATGCAGAATTGGCTGGAATTGAGATCGGACGCCATGTCGCATTTGGAGAGCCCCTGATGTGCCTGAACAGTGGAAACTCCCCAATTCTACCTGAAACCCTAATCCAAACGCACCCCTAACCCTAATCCCAACGGTAACTCTAACCACACACCTAACCCTGACACACCCCTAATTCTAATCCCAACCGTAAATGTAATCCAAACCCTTACCCTAGCCCTAACCCTAATGGGAAAATGGAAATACATTTTTTTAAATTGTATTATTTTTCCCTAAGGCTAGGTTCACATTGTGTTTGTGCAATCTGTATAGCGCTAGCGCTAGCGGATTGCGCTAACGCAATGTCTTTTTAGGTGTCGCGTTTAGTGGTCGCGTTAACGTCCCCGCTCTGGAAGATTGGGGATCGGACCTTGTGCGCGCCACGGACGCTGCAAGCAGCGTCAGAGGCGCACCACAAAAGAATGGCACCTTGCTAGCGCGAGCCGAAAATGGCACGCTCTAGCGATGCGCTACACCCGAAAATCACATTGATGTCAATGGGTGCGCTAACGGACCCATTGCACGGCGATAATTGCGACATTTTCGCCGTGCAACGCTGTCCGTTAGCGTTAACCCATTAACGCAATGTGAACATAGCCTAACTAAGGGGGTGATGAAGGGGGGTTTGATTTACTTTTATAGCGGGTTTTTTAGCGGATTTTTATGATTGGCAGCCGTCACACACTAAAAGACGCTTTTTATAGCAAACAAGTTTTTGCGTCTCCACATTTTGAGAGCTATAATTTTTCCATATTTTGGTCCACAGAGTCATGTGAGGTCTTGTTTTTTGCGGGACGAGTTGACGTTTTTATTGGTAACATTTTCGGACACATGACAGTTTTTGATCGCTTTTTATTCCGATTTTTTGTGAGGCAGAATGACCAAAAACCAGCTATTCATGAATTTCTTTTGGGGGAGACGTTTATACCGTTCTACGTTTGGTAAAATTGATAAAGCAGTTTTATTCTTCGGGTCAGTACGATTACAGCGAGACCTCATTTATATCATTTTTTTAATGTTTTGGCGCTTTTATACGATAAAAGCTATTTTATAGAAAAAATAATTATTTTGGCATTGCTTTATTCTGAGGACTATAACTTTTTTATTTTTTGGGTTATTATGCTATATGGCAGCTCGTTTTTTGCGGGACAAGATGACGTTTTCAGCGGTACCATGGATATTTATATCCGTCTTTTTGATCGCGTGTTATTCCACTTTTTGTTCGGCGGTATGATAATAAAGCGTTGTTTTTTGGCTCGTTTTTTTTTCTTACGGTGTTCACTGAAGGGGTTAACTAGTGGGACAATTTTATAGGTTGGGTCGTTACGGACGCGGCGATACTAAATATGTGTACTTTTATTGTTTTGGGTTTTTTTTTAGATAAAGAAATGTATTTATGGGAATAATATTTTTTTATTTTCTTCTTTATTTAAGATTTTTTTTTTTTTTTACACGTGTGGAAATTTTTTTTTTTACTCTTTCACTTTGTCCCAGGGGGGGACATCACAGATCACTGATCTGACAGTGTGCACAGCACTCTGTCAGATCGGTGATCTGACAAACAGCCGGGCAGGATTAGAGCTGCAGCTGCAGCCTGCTCCTGACCCGGAAGTGCTCTCTGCAGGACCCGGATGCAGCCCCGCGGCCATTTTGGATCCGGGGACTGCAGGGAGAAGACGCTCGGTACACGGTGAGTACATCACCGTGTACCGATCGTCTCAGGGAAGCCCGCAGGGAGCCCCCTCCCTGCGCGATGCTTCCCTGCACTGCCGGCACACCGTGATCGCGGTGTGCCGGGGGTTAATGTGAAGGGAGTGATCCGTGACTGCTCCTGGCACATAGTGCCGGATGTCAGCTGCGATAGGCAGCTGACACCCGGCCGCGATCGGCAGCACTCCCCCCGTGAGCGCGGCCGATCGCTATGACATACTATCCCGTCGGTGGGAATTAAGGCCCACCCCACCTCGACGGGATAGTACGTCATATGGGATTAAGGGGTTAAGGTAATGAACATGCACGCATCTCCACTCCCCTAGGCGTGGAGGGAATATTCATTACCTTAATGACCGGTGCAAAGTGATCGCTCAGCTCTGGAAGAACAACTGGAAGGCAGCACCAACGAGATGCTGCGTGGGCACGCTGGAGGGTAAGTAGGATGTTTTGGTTTTTTTGTAATAGGAAGCATGCATACAAGGACAGGAGGGGGGAGCAACATATACCAAGATAGGACGGGGGTGCCACGCATTCCAGGACAGTGACAGGGGGAGCCACACATACCAGGACAGCAACAGGGGGAGCCACGCACACCAGGGCAGGACGGGCGAATACACACATACCAGGACAGCTACGGGGGGAGACATGCATACAAGGACAGAGACAGGGGAATTCACGCATACCAGGACAGCTACGGGGGGAGCCACGCATATCAGGACAGCGACGGGGGAAGCCACGCATACCAGGACAGGACAGAGGAGCCACACACACCAGGACTGCGATGGGGGAGCCACACATACCAGGACATGGATGAGTGGACAATGCATACTCGGCTTATACTCGTATCAATAAGCTTACCCAGTTTTCCGAGGCAAAATTAGGTGCCACGGCTTATATTCGAGTGTATACGGTACATCTGTTTCTAAAATACAGCAGTGCAATATAGTGCCAATAAACTCATATAAAGAAGGATACCATATTCTTATGGGGGTACTAAAACAGTCACATTACAGAAAAAAATCTTATTATATAGGGTAGGCTATTTATATGGATACACCTAAATAAAATGGGAATGGTTGGTGATATCAACTTCCTGTTTGTTGCACATTAGTATATGGGAGGGGGAGAACTTTTCAAGATGGGTGGTGACCATGGTAGCCATTTTGAAGTCGGCCATTTTGGATCCAACTATATTTTTTTCAATGGGAAGAGGGTCATGTGCCACATCAAACTTATTGAGAATTTCACAAGAAAAACAATGGTGTCCTTGGTTTTAACATAACTTTATTCTTTCATGAGTTATTTACAAGTTTATGACCACTTATAAAATGTGTTCAAAGTGCTGAAAATTGTGTGGGATTGTCAATGCAACCCTCTTCTCCCACTTTTTACACACTGATAGCAACACCGCAGAAGAAATGCTAGCACAGGCTTCCAGTATCCATTGTTTTATATGCTGCACATCTCATATCTTCACAGCATAGACAATTGCCTTCAGATGACCCCAAAGCTAGAAGTCTAAGGGGGTCAGATCGGGAGATTTTGGTGGCCATGCAACTGTGTGCACGTGTGTGCGTGTGTCCCTGTGTATAAGCAGCCATTGTCTGATGGGACTACTGCTCCCATGCTCCCATCCGGCTATGAATGCTCACAGTAACAGCATTGCCGATGATGGGAAAGTAGTCCCATCAGACAATGCATGTGTTCAGTAGCAAAAAAAAAAACATACAGAACATACAGCAGACATACAGGACATACATTAGACAGTACATACAACATACAATACATACTCATCAATCACCTAGTCCCTGAAGCCCTCGATCACTTGGAATAAAATAGCATAATAAACCATACTATACTTACCTTTCCACCGTAGTCCAGTTAATAACGGGTGTCCCTCCACTATCTCCCATGTAGAACAGTGAAATCGGGCAATGTCAGTGCTCTATAGGGCCTCCACGATGAACTAACAGGAGGAGGTAATCCTCCGCGATGCATCCCTCCGCTGCTGCTGGGAGAGAGGTCACCCGAGTTCATTCTCTCACCGGCAGCGCTATGTGAGAAAATTCCCATGCAGCATTGCCGTAAAGTGAGCCTGAACTCAGGTAACCTCTTCAGCAATGCACTGCAGGAGCCATTATCTCCTGTCAGTGCATCGTGAGAGACCCTGTAGACCAGTGACATCACCTGATAATAGAGAGACTGCCTATTAGAGGGGGATGCACTATAATAGATAGGCTGCCTATTATAGAGGGGCTGCATTATAACAGAGAGACTGCCTATGAGAGGGGGACTGCATTATAATATACAGGCAGCCTAGGAGAGGGGGGCTGCATTATATTACAGAAGCTGCCTATGAGAGAGGGGCTCCATTATATTACAGAAGCTGCCTATGAGTGGAGGGCTGCATTATATTACAGTGGTTGCTTAAGAAAGGGGGTCTGCATTATATTACAGAGGCTGCCTATCAGAGAGGGGCTGCATTATATTAAAGAGGCTGCCTATGAGAGGAGGGCTGCATTATATTAGAGACTGCCTATGAGAGGGGGGGCTGCATTATAATATATAGGCTGCCTATGAGGGGGGCTGCATTATATTACAGAGTCTGCCTATGAGAGGGTACTGCATTATAATATATAGGCTGCCTATGATAGGGGGGCTGCATTATATTACAGAGGCTGCCTATGAGAGGGTACTGCATTATAATATATAGGCTGCCTATGAGAGGGGGGCTGCATTATAATATATAGGCTGCTTTATGAGAGGGGGGCTACATTATATTACAAAGGTTGCCTATGAGAAGGGGTCTGCATTATAATAGAGGGGCTGCCTATGAGAGAGGGCTACATTATATTACAGAGGCTGCATATGAGAGGAGGGCTACATTATATTGGAGAGGCTGCCTATGAGAGAGGGGCTGCATTATATTACAGAGGCTGCTTATGAGAGGGGGGCTGCATTATAATACAGAGGCTGCCTATGAAAGGGGGCTGCATTATAATACAGAGGCTGCCTATGAGAGGGGGCTGGATTAAAATATATGGGCTGCATTATAATATAGAATTTGCCCATGGGGAGTGCATTATACAACATGTAGACCTATGGGGAGTGCATTATACTATAAATTCTGCCAATGGGGAGTGCATTATACTATAAATTCTGCCTTTGGGGAGTGCACAATACTATATTGAGGACTATGGGGTGTGCATTATACTGTATTGAGGACTATCTGGTGTATTATGCTATATGGAGGCTATCTAAGGGGCCGTCATATAGTGTGGGCATTATAGTAACAGGGCCATTATACAGTGTTGGGGCCATTAAATAATATGAAATATATTAAGGGGTCAGTATATATACAGTGAGGGGGCATTATATTGTGTATAAGAGAGCATCATATTTTGTATAGAGGAGCTGTACAGGGGGGAGACTCGGGACATTATTTAACCCTGCTGTTCTGTTGGTCAAAAATGACCGACTTTGAACTTCAATATTCTTTAAAATATTCAAGATGCGGCTCTGAAACCCGTGGCCGACCGACCCATCCTCATTTAAGTCAATCAACCACAAGTTTCAGAACCGCATCTTGAACACCCCAAAAAATACCAAAGTTCAAAATAGGTCTCCCCAGACCGAACAGAACAGCAGGGTTAATGTAAAGTGGGCACTTATTGTTATAGGGGGAACTCAGGTTATTGTGACTGTCAAAGGGGCATACATAAGGTAATATTACTTTTTAGGGGACAAAATATGGGCACTGTTTGCTAGGGCACTTGCACTTGGCACTACTATATTCTAGACAGTTGCTTTAGAATTTATAGGGCACAGAACCACACAGCAGGTGCAGTAATAGGGACACATACGGCAGCAACGGCTCAGCATTAGGGTATCAGCAGGATGAGGAGTTTGTGCAGGTTGGCAAAAGATGATGATGGGACTGAAAATATAAGACATGAATTGTGTCTTTATTGTATTCTCTGCATTCTCTGCAGATGAGTCCTGGGTGAAAGAAGTTGGTATGTCAGCCAGGGCCAGATGGAAAATATGTGAAAACGATTCCATCAGAAAGAGCATCAGCAGTTAGTCAGTGGCGTAGGAAGGGGGGTGCGGGGGGGGGGGGGGTGCGGGGGGCGGGCCACCCCGGGCGGCACAATGCGGGGGCGGCTATCAGCGCGGCTGCGCGCACTCATTCTCTGCTCCTTCCTCCCAGCATTATGAGGACTGGAGCAGAGCGCTGGCAGTGCGCGCGGCCGTGCAGAGTTGCTGGCTGCAGTGTAGCAGGGGCACACAGTCACACACGCTGTGACTCACCCCCGCACCTGCAGTCAGCAGCAGAAGCTCCGATCCCGCCCCTCCAGCAGCGTCACAGCTCTCACAATGTGAAGAGCCATGGAGGGGCGGGGCTAAATGTCGGGGGCGGAGCCACGGACAAGCAGGAAGAAGAGGCAGAAGGAAATATGAAAATCAGAGCGGGAGACAGAAAAGATGTGAGAACAGAGACAGAAAACAACAGAGAGGCAAGACACAGGTGAGAAGTATATATGTATGTATATATATATATATATATATTACATCATTGTCTAAGGGTCACACTTCCGTCTTTCTGTCTGTCCTTCTGTCTTTCTTTCTTTCACGGATATTCATTGGTCGCGGCCTCTGTCTGTCGTCGCTGATTGGTCTCGGCAGCTGCCTGTCATGGCTGCCGCGACCAATCAGCGACGGGCACAGTCCGATTAGTCCCTCCGCTGCAGTCAGTGCCCGGCGCCTGCTCTATACTCCCCACAATCAGCGCCCGCTCCATAATCCCCTCCAGTCACCACTCACACAGGGTTAATAGCAGCGGTAACGGGCCGCGGTGTAACGCACTCCGTTACCGCTGCTATTAACCCTGTGTGTCCCCAACTATTTACTATTGATGCTGCCTATGCAGCATCAATAGTAAAAATGTCATGTTAAAAATAATCAAAAAATGAAAAAACCTGCTATACTCACCCTCCATCGCCTTTCCCGCTCCTCGCAACGCTCCAGTGCCCGCTCCATGCAAGCGGCAGCTTCCGGTGCCAAGGATGGTATGTGAGAAGGACCTGCCATGATGTCACGGTCATGTGACCGCAACGTCATCACAGGTCCTGCGCTCATACCAACCCTGGGACTGGAAGCTGCCTCATGCGATACAGGGCCAGAATTCATCGGAGGGTGAGTATATGTTTATTTTTTATTTTAAGTCTGTATACTACGTGGCTCTGTGCTGTATACTCCATCACTGGGCAATATACTACGTGGCTGGGCAATATACTACGTGACTGGGCAATATACTCCGTGGCTGGGCAATATACTACGTGGCTGGGCAATATACTACGTGGCTGGGCAATATGCTACGTGGGCTGTGCAATATACTACATGGCTGTGTTATATACTACGTGGCTGGGCAATATGCTACGTGGGCTGTGCAATATACTACATGGCTGTGTTATATACTACGTGGCTGGGCAATATGCTACGTGGGCTGTGCAATATACTACATGGCTGTGTTATATACTATGTGGCTGTGTTATATGCTATGTGGGCTGTGCAATATACTACTTGGCTGTGTTATATACTACGTGGCTGTGCTATACGCTATGTGGGCTGTGTTATATACCGCGTGGGCTGTGTTATACACTACGTGGCTGTGCTATATGCTACGTGGGCTGTGTTATATGCTATGTGGCTATGCTATATTTCTCTGCTGTATCTGCATCATGAATCATGCTATGTGTTAAAGGGGGGGCCCACTGAGACTCTTTCGCCCGGGGCCCTCTAAAACCGCGGCCGGCGCTGCAGTTGTTTAACGCTATTGACGTGCGGGCCCGCAGCGCACACGTCGACGGCTTCTGACGTCATTGTCAGTCGCCGGCGAGTGCACGCTTCAGCTGCGTGGAGAGAGCAGGAGCGTGGTCAGGTAAGCAGAACTTGTTTTTTTTTTTTGCAGACCCGATCATGTGTGTTGTGCTATTTTTGGTAACCTTTGTGTGTATTGAGCCGAGGGGGGGGGGGGGGCGCCAAACTCGGGAGCAGCCCCGGGCGGCAAAAGCTCTAGCTACGCCCCTGCAGTTAGTCATTATCTGTAAATGTGCTGTAATCACATATGTTCTGTAGGACTGGTATTTACCACTGACCACATGGTGCTAATATCAATATTGGTCTTTATTGTATATACAGATTATTTTCAGCAACAGTGCTGTCATCTGCTGAGGTTCTCCTCCACTATTAGGGTGTGTCACCCAGTTGTAATCAATGTTACCTGGTTAGGGGCCCACTCACAAATCTTGCCCCTTCCCCCCGAACCAAAACTCTAGCTAAGCCTCTGCTCTGTAATATAATGCAGCCCTCCTCTCATAGGCAGAGTATGTAATATAATGCAGCCCCCCCCCCTCTCATAAGCAGCCTTTGTAATATAATGCAGCCCTCCTCTCATAGGCAGCCTCTGTAATATAACGTAGCCCTTCTCTCAAAGGCAGCCTCTGTAATATAATGTAGCCCCCCTCTCATAGGCCGCCTATATATTATAATGCAGCCCACCATAGGCAGCCTCTCTATTA
Source organism: Ranitomeya imitator (assembly GCF_032444005.1). Taxonomy (NCBI): domain Eukaryota; kingdom Metazoa; phylum Chordata; class Amphibia; order Anura; family Dendrobatidae; genus Ranitomeya; species Ranitomeya imitator. Next base: position 198,175,237 of record NC_091287.1, read on the forward strand.
TAATGCAGCCCCCTCTAATAGGCAGCCTCTCTATTATAATGCAGCACACCATAGGCAGCCTCTCTATTATAATGCAGCCCCCTCTAATAGGTAGCCTCTCTATTATAATGCAGCCCCCTCTCATAGGCAGCCTCTCTATTATAATGCAGCCCCCTCTAATAGGCAGCCTCTCTATTATAATGCAGCACACCATAGGCAGCCTATCTATTATAATGCAGCCCACCATAGGCAGCCTCTCTATTATAATGCAGCCCCCTCTAATAGGCAGCCTCTCTATTATAATGCTGCCCCCATAGGCAGCCTCTCTATTATAATGCAGGCCCCCATAGGCAGCCTCTCTATTATAATGCAGCACCCCATATGCAACCTCTCTATTATAATGTAGCCCCCATAGGCAGCTTCTCTATTATAATGCAACCCCCCATAGGCAGCCTCTCTATTATAATGCAGCCCCCCATAGCCAGCCTTTATATTATAATGCAGCCCCATTAAAAAAAAATATATATATATTCACCTCTCTTCCTCCTGGCTCCTGCGCTGCTCCGAGATCTGACTTGCTCATCTCCTGAGAGCGTGCACCGGGTAGTGCCGTCATCGCACCCGCTGTCAAGAGTGTGCATCAGATCAATTTTCAGGTCTGTGTCAGAGCTGATCAATGTGGTCAGCTGCATCAGCTAGATGCTGATACAGTTGACCCTGCGATGACGGGCGGGGGGACCACTGCTGGCTCTGGGCCCCCCGCCTGCTCAGGGGTCCTATAGTGGCTCGGCAGCAGAGCAGGGAGATCGATTCTCTCTGCCACAGAATGTAACTATCGGCGCGCTGTGCTTGCCGATACAGTTACCGCAGCATAGCTCCAGGTGGGCCCACTCGGAGCGTGGGGCCCAGGGCGATGGCATCCTCTGCTGCCCGGTATTTATGCTACTGTCATAAGATAAAAAGAGACAATAGCAGATGTAACAATATGAAAACCAATACTAACCATATAATTGTGTCTAGTAGAGTTGGATGCCCCTCTGCTGAAAGGAGGATGAGGAGAGGAGGAAGACGGCAATGGAATAGACAGAAGATACAAAAGAGGAGTGAAACAGAAAAATCAACAAGCCCCGTCGAAAGCCCCTGTGACCAGGAACAGCCCACAGACATAATTATAAATATCTCAAAAAAGGTATTGACCGATGTACATAGAGATTTGCTTAACAAAGGCTTTTCATATGGTTTAAACTCATACATAGATAGGTTCAAATGCACAGTTGATTTGAGTACATTTTTGAGCTATAGAACTTAAAGAATGGTTCAGTAACAGAAGTATAAAGGAGCCAGTCCAGGAAAGTGAGCTATATTTGAGTAAATTTGGTTTAAGTAATGAAAGTATGTTCATGCCAACTATATAGAATCATTGACTAGAGATATTGAAGATTTGAGATTATCAATTGTAAAAAAGTTTAAAAAATCCCAACATTAGGAATTAAGAATTTAAGGCTTTGAATGACCTTGTCTATGATGACAAAATAGTTATAAAAAAGCTGATAAAGGTGGGGCCGTGGTCATCATGGGCAAGGATATATATGTTAGAGAAATAAAATGACAGATTGAGGACAAACAGGTCTATAAAAGAATGCACTATGATCCTAAATTTCAAGTGAATCGAGAAATCAGGGTGATTTTAGATTCTGCCTTAGAAGGAAAGATAACTGATAAAAACATGTATAATTTTCTGTTGAACCTTCTGCCATGTACATCTGTGATATATGCTTTACCGAAAGTGCACAAATGTATTGAGAGTCCTCCTGGGTGCCCCATTGTGGTTGGGTCTGATTTGGTATTCAGTTGCATTGGGGTGTTACTTGATAGGGTCTTAAATCTGTTGGCACTAGGGGCAAAATCCTTTATTAAGGACACTACGGATTTCTTGGTGAAAGCTGAAGGATTGAAAGTGGGGGAACTGTTGTGAATTCTGCTTTTGGGCTCCCTCCGGTGGTTGGAGATGGTAATGCAGTTGTCTCTGGGCTGCAATCTTGGACAGGTGTATCCGCTAATTGCAATTCTGACTGGGCTATTTAGCTTTGCAGGACTCTTTAGTCCTGGCCAGTTGTCAATGTTTCTTTGGAAGTGTTGGATCTCTGCCTGGCCTCTCCTGCTTATCTGCCAGTTCTGCAAAGATAAGTGTTTGTTTCTTTTTCTGAAGTACACATGCTGTGTGCTTATTTTCAGTGCTGATCTTTTGTTTCTATTTGTCCAAGCTTAGACTGTGTCAGTTTTTTTTCTCAGTCTGGTTGGATTCTATGGAGTTGTAGATATACTCTCCACATCTTTAGTTAGGTGGTGGAGTTTTGTATTTTCTGCTGTGGATATTTTTGTAGTATTTTTATGCTGACCACTTGGTATCCTTTCCGGTCCTTTTCTATTTAGCTAGAAGTGGCCTCCTTTGCTAAGCCTGTTTTCTGCCTGCGTGTGTCTTTTCCTCTCCAACTCACAGTCATTATTTGTAGGGGGCTGCCTATCTTTTGGGGGTCTACTCTGAGGCAAGATAGTTTTCCCATTTCCATCTTTAGGGGAATTTAGTCCTCCGGCTGTGTCGAGGTGTCTAGGTTTTGTTAGGCACACCCCACAGCTACTTCTAGTTGCGGTGATAAGATCAGTGTTTGCGGTCAGTATAGTTACCACCTACTCCAGTGAAGGTTTTTATGCTGCTCCAAGGCCACCTAATCATAACAGGGAACAGAATCCGATGGTCTCATTTGACGTGGTTTCACTATATACATCAATTTCACATGATGAAGGTATAGCTGCAGTTTAGAAAAGACTGAGTGAGTGCAACTTTTCAGAGCAGGCCCGTAAAATAATTTTGGATCTGTTAAGAGTGGATTTGACAAAGAACTTTTTTTTTATTTAGAGAAGAGTATTACCAACAGCTAAGAGGGACCGCCATGGGCGGTAACATGGCACCTTCTTATGCAAATATACTCATGGGTATGTTGGAAGAAGAGTTTGTCTGTGTCGCCCCATTTCTCTAAAGTTGGGGGATGGTGGTGATACATAGACAATATATTTTTGATATGAACTGGTACTGTAACCGAGCTTGTAATGTTTTTTGAGTATATGAACATGCTTAATGCAACTGCAAAGTTCACAATGGAAAGCTCTGAGAATAGACTACAATTTCTTGATGTGCTTGTGATCAAAGAAGGGGTAAAAATGAGTACACATTTTTTTTCTAAAAAAAATGGACAGGAATAATGTTTTATTTTTTTCAAGTAATCACCCTAGAAAGATGTTAGAGGTGATACCTTATGAGCAGTTCTTAAGGGTAAAAAGAATTGTGGGAGACTAAATGAAATTGGATATGACCTTAAACGCAATAGAAACTAAGTTTAAAGAGCGTGGTTAACAAAAAAAGATTCTGGATAGACAAAGGGCTTAAACTAACAATGTGGAGAGAAAGGATTTATTTGTACAAAAGGAACAAAATAGTGCAAAAAGGATTCCCTTTTAGTGAGTATTGTGAAGACAGTGACACTATTGCAAAAATCATCAGATAACATTGGCCAACCCTGAGTAGGGGAATTCATGGGGTAAGTGAGTTCCAAAACCCCCAAATAATGGAATGGTGGAGAAGCAAATACCTTGGTAATAAACTGGTGAAATCTGATATAGGTCCTCTTAGAAAGATTACGCAAACATCAATGACAGGGACACAAAGGAAAGAGTGTTTTCTGTGCCTCTCATGTGTCAACTGTTCACTGATGCTAAAAGATCCTTCCTTCTCCAATCCAGCGACAGGAGAAGTAATTAAGATTAAACACTACCTGACGTGCTCATCTGAGTATGTGATTTATATGTTACAATGCCCTTGTCCACAGTACTATGTTGTTGAGACGATGTTAGGGTTGGCGGAACGCACCAAATATATTGTTTATTAAAAGGAATTAGTGCGTTCCCAACCCGGGATCCACCGTGCAGGAAAGTACCTGCTGCTAAATAATGGCGACTCTATATGGCGGTATATACCAACTCTGTTAGCTTCACAGAGTAACCTCCAAGATAAATGGTTTATCAACATCGGGGCGATGTAGGATGGGAGCACTAGCGAAGTGTGACTTGATCGAGAGAAAGGCTTTGGAGACCTCCTCTGACCACAACTTGGGATTTGCTCCCTTCTTGGTGAGGGCAACCAAGGGAGCTACCAAAGTTGAGAAGTGTGGAATGAACTGGCGATAGTAATTAATGAACCCCATAAAGCGCTGCACCGCTTTAAGAGAATGGGGTTCCTGCCAGTCCATTACAGCCTGTAGCTTGGCAGGATCCATAGCCAAACCCTGGGCAGAGATGATATAACCAAGGAAAGGCAAGAACTCCTGCTCAAACACACACTTCTCCAACTTGGCGTAGAGGGAGTTTGCCCGTAAGAGGTCGAAGACTTTGCGAACATCTCTCCGATGGGAGTCAATATCTGGAGAGAAGATGAGAATATCATCCAGATAGACTACGACCGAGGTGGTGAGCATATCCCGGAAGATGTTGTTCACAAAGTCTTGGAAAACGGCTGGGGCATTACAGAGCCCGAAGGGCATCACCAGATATTCATAGTGCCCATCCCTGGTGTTAAAAGCCGTCTTCCATTCATCCCCCTCACGGATGCGAATCAGGTTGTAAGCACCCCGCAGATCTAACTTTGTAAATACCCTCGCTCCCCGTAGCCTATCAAACAGCTCAGATATCAGGGGTAGTGGGTACTTGTTCTTAACGGTGTTGGCGTTAAGACCCCTGTAGTCTATGCATGGACGTAAGTCTCCAGTCTTCTTCTGTACGAAGAAGAACCCTGCCCCTGCCGGTGACACTGACTTCCTAATGAATCCTCTTGCCAGATTCTCCTGGATGTACTGGGACATTGCCTCCGTTTCCGGGAGAGATAACGGATAGACTCGACCCCGGGGAGGCTCAGCACCAGGCAAGAGGTCAATAGGACAGTCATAGGGGCGGTGAGGCGGAAGGGTCTCCGCAGCTCTTTTGGAGAACACGTCTGCATAGGGCCAATAGTGCTTGGGGAGAGAGGAAAGATCTGCGGGTACCTGTGTAGTAGCAACCTGAACGCACTCCCTCAGACATCTACCCTCGCAAGATTTACTCCAACCCAAAATTCTCCCAGAGGACCACTCAATATGAGGAGAATGATAGCGAAGCCATGGTATCCCCAACAGGACCTCATCAATTCCCTCAGGAATGACTAATAGGGAGATTATCTCCTGATGTGATGGAGACACAGATAGCGTGAAAGGAATGGTTTGGTGGGTAATCTGTGAAGGTAGTGTTGACCCATTTACCACTCGAACGGTTACCGGCTTGGCGAGCATCACCAAGGGTATTGCGTGACGCTGGGCAAAGGCGGAAGACATAAAGTTACCCTCTGCCCCAGAATCCACGCATAGCTCGACCATAAGAGTGGATGGGCCTATGGTAATTGTTCCCTTGAAGGACAACTTTGAGGCAAACGTCGCCGTGTCTAGTGTACCTCCTCCAACTGCCACTAGACGCTGACGTTTCCCCGACCGCTGAGGACCCTTGGAGGCAAGGTGTCCTGACTGCTGGCAAACATGCCGGACCTTATGTGCACGGGCAGACTGAGACTTGGATCCCGCTCGTGTCACATCTAAGGCTGTTGTGAATTCTGTGGCTGAATTCACTTCTGTGGTCACAAGTGGTATTGCAGTCTCTGGGCTTCCTCCCTCAGGTGTTTAGGTGAGCTCGTTGGCTGCCTTGCTATTTAGCTCCACCTGAGTCTGTCTTCCTTGCTCCTTGTCAATGTTCCAGTGTTGGATCTGAGCTACTGCATCTTTCCTTGGGCCTGCTGCTCTGCTAGATAAGTGCTTCTAGTTTGTTTTCTGTTTTTTCTGTCCAGCTTGCTATTAACTTTTGCTGGAAGCTCTGAGAAGCAAAGGAGTGCACCGCCGTGCTGTTAGTTCGGCACGGTGGGTCTTTTTGCCCCTTTGCGTGGTGTTCGTTTTAGGGTTTTTTGTAGACTGCATAGTTCTCTTTGCTATCCTCGCTCTGTCTAGAATATCGGGCCTCACTTTGCTGAATCTATTTCATTCCTACGTTTGTCTTTTCATCTTGCTAACAGTCATTATATGTGGGGGGCTGCCTATTCCTTTGGGGTATTTCTCTGAGGTAAGTCAGGCTTGTATTTCTATCTTCAGGCTAGTCAGCTCCTCAGGCAGTGCCGAGTTGCATAGGTAGTGATAGGCGCAATCCACTGCTGCTTATAGTTGTGTGAGGATAGATCAGGTACTGCAGTCTACAGAGATTCCACGTCTCAGAGCTCGTCCTATTGTTTTTGGTTATTGCCAGATCTCTGTATGTGCGCTGATTACTGCACGCTGTGTTGCCTGATTGCCAGCCATAACAGTACAAGGAGCCACACCAATGATTCCCAATAGAGGGAAAAAAGAAATCCTGACAGCATTTTTTTTTCTTAGCTCTGTCTTCAGTCTTTTTTTTCCCCTAGACATTAGAGTGCTTCAGGACACAGCTGTGGACATGGATATTCAGGCTCTGTGCTCCTCAATGGATAATCTCGTTGTAAATGTACAAAAGATTCAAGATACTATTGATCAGAAATCGATGCTAGAACCAAGAATTCCGATTCCTGATTTGTTTTTTGGTGACAGAACTAAGTTCCTGAGCTTCAGAAATAATTGTAAGCTATTTTTGGCCTTGAAACCTCATTCTTCTGGTAATCCTATTCAACAGGTTTTGATTATTATTTCTTTTTTGCGCGGCGACCCACAGGACTGGGCGTTTTCTCTTGCACCAGGAGATTCTGCATTGAGTAATGTTGATGCATTTTTCCAGGCGCTGGGATTGCTTTACGATGAGCCTAATTCAGTGGATCAGGCTGAGAAAAATCTGCTGGCTTTATGCCAGGGTCAGGATGATGTAGAAGTATATTGTCAGAAATTTAGGAAGTGGTCAGTACTCACTCTGTGGAATGAATCTGCACTAGCGGCTTTGTTCAGAAAGGGTCTCTCTGAAGCTCTTAAGGATGTAATGGTGGGATTTCCTATGCCTGCTGATTTGAATGAGTCTATGTCCTTGGCCATTCAGATCGGTCGTCGCTTGCGCGAGCGTAAATCTGTGCACCATCTGGCGGTATTGTCTGAGAGTAAACCTGAGCCTATGCAGTGCGACAGGACTATGACTAAAGTAGAACGGCAAGAACACAGACGTCTGAACAGACTGTGTTTCTATTGTGGTGATTCTACTCATGCTATTTCTAATTGTCCTAAACGCACTAGGCGGTTCGATAGCTCTGCCGTTATTGGTACTGTACAGTCCAAATTCCTTTTGTCCATTACCTTAATGTGCTCTTTGTCATCGTATTCTGTCATGGCGTTTGTGGATTCAGGCGCTGCCCTGAATCTGATGGATTTGGATTATGCTAAACGTTGTGGATTTTTCTTGGAGCCTTTGCGGTGTCCTATTCCGTTGAGAGGAATTGATGCTACACCTTTGGCCAAGAATAAGCCTCAGTACTGGGCCCAGCTGACCATGTGCATTGCTCCTGCACATCAGGAAGTTATTCGCTTTCTGGTACTGCATAATTTGCATGATGTGGTCGTGTTGGGGTTGCCATGGCTACAAACCCATAATCCAGTATTGGATTGGAACTCTATGTCGGTAACCAGCTGGGGTTGTCAGGGAGTACATGGTGATGTTCCATTTTTGTCTATTTCGTCATCCATTCCTTCTGACATCCCAGAGTTCTTGTCGGACTTTCAGGATGTATTTGAAGAGTCCAAGTCTGATGCCCTACCTCCGCATAGGAATTGTGATTGTGCTATCGATTTGATTCCTGGTAGTAAATTCCCTAAGGGTCGTTTATTTAATTTGTCCGTACCTGAACACACCGCTATGCGCAGTTATGTGAAGGAGTCCCTGGAGAAGGGACATATTCGCCCATCGTCGTCACCATTGGGAGCAGGGTTCTTTTTTGTAGCCAAGAAGGATGGTTCGCTAAGACCGTGTATTGATTACCGCCTTCTTAATAAGATCACTGTTAAGTTTCAGTATCCCTTGCCATTGATTTCTGACTTGTTTGCTCGGATTAAGGGGGCTAGTTGGTTTACTAAGATTGATCTTCGTGGTGCGTATAATCTGGTGAGAATCAGGCAGGGAGATGAATGGAAAACGGCATTTAATACGCCCGAGGGTCATTTTGAGTATCTGGTGATGCCGTTCGGACTTGCCAATGCCCCATCTGTTTTTCAGTCTTTTATGCATGACATTTTCCGTGAGTATCTGGATAAATTCTTGATTGTTTACTTGGATGACATTTTGATCTTCTCAGATGATTGGGAGTCTCATGTGAAGCAAGTCAGAATGGTTTTCCAGGTACTGCGTGCTAATTCCTTGTTCGTGAAGGGATCAAAGTGTCTCTTCGGTGTGCAGAAAGTTTCATTTTTGGGGTTCATCTTTTCCCCTTCTACTATCGAGATGGATCCGGTTAAGGTTCAGGCCATCCAGGATTGGACTCAGCCGACATCTCTAAAAAGTCTGCAGAAATTCCTGGGCTTTGCTAATTTTTATCGTCGCTTCATCTGTAATTTTTCTAGCATTGCCAGACCATTGACCGATTTGACCAAGAAGGGTGCTGATTTGGTTAATTGGTCTTCTGCTGCCGTGGAAGCTTTTCAGGAGTTGAAGCGTCGTTTTTGCTGTGCCCCTGTGTTGTGTCAACCTGATGTTTCTCTTCCGTTCCAGGTCGAGGTTGATGCTTCTGAGATTGGTGCAGGGGCGGTTTTGTCACAGAGAGGTTCTGGTTGCTCAGTGTTCAAACCATGTGCTTTCTTTTCCAGGAAATTTTCTGCTGCTGAGCGTAATTATGATGTGGGCAACCGAGAGTTGCTGGCCATGAAGTGGGCATTCGAGGAGTGGCGTCATTGGCTTGAGGGTGCTAAGCATCGCGTGGTGGTTTTGACTGATCATAAGAACCTTACTTATCTTGAGTCTGCCAAGCGCTTGAATCCTAGACAGGCCCGTTGGTCGTTATTTTTTGCTCGTTTTGATTTTGTGATTTCATACCTTCCGGGCTCTAAAAATGTGAAGGCGGATGCTCTGTCTAGGAGTTTTGTGCCCGACTCTCCGGGGTTATCTGAGCCGGCGAGTATCCTCAAGGAAGGAGTCATTGTGTCTGCCATCTCCCCTGATTTGCGGAGAGTGTTGCAGAAATTTCAGGCTAATAAACCTGATCGTTGTCCGGCCGAGAAACTGTTCGTCCCTGATAGGTGGACTAGTAAAGTTATCTCTGAACTTCATTGTTCGGTGCTGGCCGGTCATCCAGGAATCTTTGGTACCAGGGAGTTGGTTGCTAGATCCTTCTGGTGGCCATCTCTGTCGCGGGATGTGCGTGCTTTTGTGCAGTCCTGTGGAATTTGTGCTAGGGCTAAGCCCTGCTGTTCACGTGCCAGTGGGTTGCTTTTGCCCTTGCCGGTCCCGAAGAGGCCTTGGACACATATTTCGATGGATTTCATTTCTGACCTTCCCGTTTCTCAAAAAATGTCGGTCATTTGGGTGGTCTGTGATCGCTTTTCTAAAATGGTCCATCTGGTGCCCTTGGTTAAATTGCCTTCCTCCTCTGATTTGGTGCCTTTGTTCTTCCAGCATGTGGTTCGTTTACATGGCATTCCTGAGAATATTGTTTCTGACAGAGGTTCCCAGTTTGTCTCGAGGTTCTGGCGAGCCTTTTGTGGTAGGATGGGCATTGACCTATCTTTCTCCTCGGCCTTCCATCCTCAGACTAATGGCCAGACCGAACGAACCAATCAGACCTTGGAAACATATCTGAGATGTTTTGTTTCCGCTGACCAGGATGATTGGGTGTCATTTTTGCCGTTGGCTGAGTTCGCCCTTAATAATCGGGCCAGCTCGGCTACCTTGGTCTCTCCATTTTTCTGCAATTCTGGGTTCCATCCTCGTTTCTCTTCAGGACAGGTTGAGTCTTCGGACTGTCCTGGTGTGGATTCTGTGGTGGACAGGTTGCAGCAGATCTGGACTCAGGTAGTGGACAATTTGACCTTGTCCCAGGAGAAGGCTCAGCTTTTCGCTAATCGCAGACGCCGTGTGGGACCCCGACTTCGTGTTGGGGATCTGGTTTGGTTATCTTCTCGTCATATTCCTATGAAGGTTTCCTCTCCTAAATTTAAACCTCGTTTTATTGGTCCGTATAGGATTTCTGAGATTCTCAATCCGGTGTCTTTTCGTCTGATCCTCCCAGACTCCTTTTCCATACATAATGTATTCCATAGGTCGTTGTTGAGGAGATACGTGGCACCTATGGTTCCATCTGTGGAGCCTCCTGCCCCTGTTTTGGTGGAGGGGGAATTGGAGTATATTGTGGAGAAGATTTTGGATTCTCGTGTCTCTAGACGGAAACTCCAGTATCTGGTCAAATGGAAGGGTTATGCTCAGGAAGATAATTCCTGGGTTTTTGCCTCTGATGTCCATGCCCCAGATCTTGTTCGTGCCTTTCATGTGGCTCATCCTGGTCGGCCTGGGGGTTCTGGTGAGGGTTCGGTGACCCCTCCTCAAGGGGGGGGTACTGTTGTGAATTCTGTGGCTGAATTCACTTCTGTGGTCACAAGTGGTATTGCAGTCTCTGGGCTTCCTCCCTCAGGTGTTTTGGTGAGCTCGTTGGCTGCCTTGCTATTTAGCTCCACCTGAGTCTGTCTTCCTTGCTCCTTGTCAATGTTCCAGTGTTGGATCTGAGCTACTGCATCTTTCCTTGGGCCTGCTGCTCTGCTAGATAAGTGCTTCTAGTTTGTTTTCTGTTTTTTCTGTCCAGCTTGCTATTAACTTTTGCTGGAAGCTCTGAGAAGCAAAGGAGTGCACCGCCGTGCTGTTAGTTCGGCACGGTGGGTCTTTTTGCCCCTTTGCGTGGTATTCGTTTTAGGGTTTTTTGTAGACTGCATAGTTCTCTTTGCTATCCTCGCTCTGTCTAGAATATCGGGCCTCACTTTGCTGAATCTATTTCATTCCTACGTTTGTCTTTTCATCTTGCTAACAGTCATTATATGTGGGGGGCTGCCTATTCCTTTGGGGTATTTCTCTGAGGTAAGTCAGGCTTGTATTTCTATCTTCAGGCTAGTCAGCTCCTCAGGCAGTGCCGAGTTGCATAGGTAGTGATAGGCGCAATCCACTGCTGCTTATAGTTGTGTGAGGATAGATCAGGTACTGCAGTCTACAGAGATTCCACGTCTCAGAGCTCGTCCTATTGTTTTTGGTTATTGCCAGATCTCTGTATGTGCGCTGATTACTGCACGCTGTGTTGCCTGATTGCCAGCCATAACATAAGGCCTCATGTGACTCGGATGCCTGGACTGGAGATTCCAAAGGTTTGGCGAAAGTGGGAGCCAGCCGAAACCTCTGCCTACACTGGGCTCGCTCCAACCTCCAATCGTTAAAACGGAGGTCAATACGAGTAGATACGGCTATGAGCTCCTCCAGTGTGGCGGGAATCTCCCTAAGCGTCCTTCACATGGTCAGCCAGCCCCCTCCAAAATACGGGAATGAGGGTTTTATCTGGCCATTCCAACTCAGACGCTAATGTCCGGAAGAGAACAGCAAAATGACTGACCATGGTTGAACCCTGAGTGAAAGCCAGCAGTTGGAGCGCTGTATCATGGGTGACTTGAGGTCCTAAAAAGACCTGTTTCAGAGTGTCCAGAAACCTAGGAACACTCCGCACCACATGATCGTTGCGCTCCCACAGCGGCGTATAGCCCACTCCAACGCTCTGTCCGACAGGAGAGAGATTATGAATCCCACCTTTGCCCGCTCAGTAGGTAAACGTGCAGCCAGAAGCTCGAGGTGTATACCACATTGGCTCACGAAACCCCTACAGGACTTACTGTCCCTACAGTATCTCTCAGGCAAAGGAAGGTGAGATAGGGTCGGAACAGAGGTGGCAGTGGGTAAAGCTGCTGCAGCCACGCTAGCAGCCAGAACAGCTATTGCGGTAACATCCACCGCCGAGGTTGCACGCTTAAGAGACGCCAACCGGCCCTCCAGCAGCTGGATGTACCTCTGCAATCGCTGTTCATCCGCCATTACTTAGCCAGATCCTGGCGCTAGTATACTGTTAGGGTTGGCGGAACGCACCAAATATATTGTTTATTAAAAGGAATTAGTGCGTTCGCAACCCGGGATCCACCGTGCAGGAAAGTACCTGCTGCTAAATAATGGCGGCTCTATATGGCGGTATATACCAACTCTGTTAGCTTCACAGAGTAACCGCGAGAGGTGAGCTCTGTGCCCTGTTAGACTTTCACAGAGGCACAGGCCAACTACCCAGATGTGAGCAGTGAGTGGTCATGCATGCATACACAATCTCCTCGCCGGAGGAGCCAGCATTTTAGGGGCATATTTCAGCCGGGTCCCTGAACACTCTTATACACAATCTCCTCGCCGGAGGTGCCAGCATTCTAGGGGCTTATTTCAGCCGGGTCCCTGAACACATACAAACACATGACCACATTGGCGCAAAGCATATAGCAAAAGACGATACTAGCGCATGGCCGTGCGGTCATGCGCAGTTTATATAGTTGCAGCACAGGAAGCTGCTACTGAAGTTTTTGCCCTTTCAGGACCTTCCAGAAGGACCAATGGAAAGTGCTGCAGTACCTGAGCATGTTTTGCCCTTTCAGGACCTACCAGAAGGACCAATGGAATGTACTGCAGCACCTGAGCATGTGACCGAACATGTGGCCCTCGACCTCCAATGGGAGACCCTGCCCTGGGCATGCTCAGTGTGAGTAAACAAGGACTTAGTCCCAGAGAGGCTCGCTCGCCGCAGATCAGTGCAGGGTACCATAGGAAAGCCAGAAAAGGCAGTAGTGACCCTATGCACCGAATCAGCCGCTGAGCAGAGCCCACTGCGGCCGATACCGAATGGGAGACCGCAGCAGACACGGATCGAGATTCCCCCTGTGCAGCAGAGGAAACTCGACTCCTAACAGACGATGTGTGATCTTAAAACAAGTCTCAAACAACATAGATACGATATTCACATATACATAGAATCATAGAATGGTAGAGTTGGAAGAGACCACCTGGGCCATCTGGTCCAACCCCCTGCTCAAAGCAGGATTCACTAAATCATCAGTCCAGCCTCTGTTTGAAGACTTCCATGGAAGGAGAACTCACCACCTCTCGTGGCAGCCTGTTCCACTCATTGATCACCCTAACTGTAAAAAAGTTTTTTTCTAATATCTAATCTGTGTCGCCTCCCATTCATTTTCATCCCAATGCTTCTAGTCTTTCCTTGTGAAAATGAGAATAAAGATGTTCCTTCTACAATGTGAAAAAAAAGAAAGGACCTACCTGTACCTAAACACTTTTGTGAAAAAGGTCATTCGGAAAAGGAATTGAAATTCCGTTATTGATCATGTGCCCATACATAAGAGAGGTGGTAACCACACTGAGACTCTCAAAAAGTTAGAACTCAGGTGAATTCATGAGCTTAAGACTCTCAAGCCTGGAAGACTTAATAGTACTTTCAATTACATATGATAATATAAATCTCTCCTTGTTATGAGAGCCGTATTCTCTGATTCTCTGTAAATGAGGTTGTGGAATATTTCATGTAAAATCTTTTATGATGCATTTTATGATATATATTAACATGCTTTTATTTTTTTTATTTTTTCAGATATGTGAAAAAGAAAATATTCATGGAAGCATGGCGGATACTATATTATGTATATAATGTAATAATATTGAAAAAAAAAATCTATGAAGTATTTTTTGGACACTCCCGGGCAGCCTTATGCGGATGGAGTTTTGTTCTCTAAAGGGCCATGAAGTATGGAAGGATATGGAGTGAAGTACACTTGCTTTGGAGGCTTCTGCTCATATGATTATACTGTGCATAAGGCTGCTGGGAGATGCGGAGGGAGTGTGGATGTACTCCATCCATAAAGTCCTATCCTGCACTCCAAAGGGCTAGTTGCACTCTTAATATGACCTACGTGGTCTAATTGATTTATATTGATATTTATTTTAAATGTTTAAGCCTCAGTATGCATGTATTGTGAGCCTAAATGTTGTGGGCAAACTTGCCCTAAAGCAAAATGGTGGCCAAGAAAGATGAACACTGTGCATGCTCACGCACACTGTACCGATTGGTTGGTTCCAAGGAGATGTCACAGACATGCTCAGTTTGTCAGTGAATAAGCTGAAAACAGTGTGGGTGACGGAGGTGTCTTTAACCCCTTAACCCCCAAGGGTGGTTTGCACGTTATGGACCGGGCCATTTTTTACAATTCTGACCACTGTCCCTTTATGAGGTTATAACTCTGGAACGCTTCAATGGATCTTGGTGATTCTGACATTGTTTTCTCGTGACATATTGTACTTCATGATAGTGGTAAAATTTCTTTGATATTACCTGCGTTTATTTGTGAAAAAAATGGAAATTTGGCGAAAATTGTGAAAATTTTGCAATTTTCCAAATTTGAATTTTTATGCAATTAAATCACAGAGATATGTGACACAAAATACTTAATAAGTAACATTTCCCACATGTCTACTTTACATCAGCATAATTTTGGAACACAATTTTTTTTTTTGTTAGGGAGTTATAAGGGTTAAAAGTTGACCAGCAATTTCTCATTTTTACAACACCATTTTTTTTAGGGACCACATCTCATTTGAAGTCATTTTGAGGGGTCTATATGATAGAAAATAACCAAGTGTGACAGAATTCTAAAAACTGCACCCCTCAATGTGCTCAAAACCACATTCAAGAAGTTTATTAACCTTTCAGTTGTTTCACAGGAATTTTTTGAATGTTTAAATAAAAATGAACATTTAACTTTTTTCACAAAAAATTTACTTCAGCTCCAATTTGTTTTATTTTACCAAGGGTAACAGGAGAAAATGGACCCCAAAAGTTGTTGTACAATTTGTCCTGAGGACACCGATACCCCATGTGTGGGGGTAAACCACTGTTTGGGCGCATGGCAGAGCTCGGAAGCGAAGGAGCGCCGTCTGACTTTTCAATGCAAATTTGATAGGAATTGAGATGGGACGCCATGTTGCATTTGGAGAGCCACTGATGTGCCTAAACATTGAACCCCCCCCAAGTGACACCATTTTGGAAAGTAGACACCCTAAGGAACTTAACTAGATGTGTGGTGAGCACTTTGACCCATCTAGGGCTTCACAAAAGTTTATAATGCAGAGCCTTAAAAATAAAAAAAATAATATTTTTTCCCAAAAATGATCTTTCTGCCCCCAATTTTTTATTTTCCCAAGGGTAAGAGAAGAAATTGGACACCAAAAATTGTTGTACAATTTGTCTTGAGTACGCTGAAACCCCATATGTGGGGGTAAACCACTGTTTGGGCTTATGGCGGAGCTCGGAAGGGAAGGAGCCCCATTTGACATTTCAATGCAAAATTTACTGGAATTGAGATGGGACACCATGTTGCGTTTAGAGAGCCACTGATGTGCCTAAACATTGAAACTTCCCAAAAAGTGACACCATTTTGGAAAGTAGACCCCCTAAGGAACTTATCTAGATGTGTGGTGAGCTGATACCCGATATGTGGGGGGGAACCACCGTTTGAGTGCATGGAAGAGCTCGGAAGGGAAGGAGCATCATTTGGAATGCAAATTTAAATGGATTGGTCTGCAGGTGTCACATTGCGTTTGCAGAGCCCCTAATGTACCTAAACAGTAGAAACCCCCCACAAGTGACCCCATATTGGAAACTAGACCCCCCAAGGAACTTATCTAGATGTGTTGTGAAAACTTTGAACCCCCAAGTGTTTCACTAGGCGTGAAAATAAAAAAAAATTCCCACAAAAAATTATTTTTTAGCCCCCAGTTTTGTATTTTCCCAAGGGTAACAGGAGAAATTGGACCCCAAAGTTGTTGTCCAATTTGTCCTGAGTACGCTGATACCCCATATGTTGGGGTAAACCCCTGTTTAGGCGCACGGGAGAGCTCAGAAGGGAAGGAGCACTGTTTTACTTTTTCAACGCAGAATTGGCTGGAATTGAGATCGGACGTCATGTCGCGTTTGGAGAGCCCCTTATGTGCCTAAACAGTGGAAACCCCCCAATTATAACTGAAACCCTAATCCAAACACAAATATAAAAGAAAAAAGAAAAAAGTTGTGCGCACAATCAGCTCAATGCACCTGTCACACCTCCCTTATGCTGAGAAAGCGTTCTTTGCAACATCGGATTTCGGGTGCTCATTCAGAAGACAAAGTGTGCAAATCTTTAGAAAAATATTTAAAGAAAGAAGAGAACTCACCGTCCGTACAAAAAGGTCCGTTCTTTATTTATGGCTTCACATTAAAATAGCAAGACATGGCAGGGAGAAACTGTGGCGAGAGACCTCTCGCCACAGTTTCTCCCTGCCATGTCTTGCTATTTTAATTTGAAGCCATTAATAAAGGACGGACCTTTTTGTACGGACGGTGAGTGCTCTTCTTTCTTTAAATATTTTTCTAATCCAAACACACCCCTAACCCTAATTCCAAAGGTAACCCTAACCACACCTCCAACCCTGACACACCCCTAACCCTAATCCCAGCCCTATTCCCAACCGTAAATGAAGCCCCAACCCTAACCCTAACTTTAGCCCCAACCCTAACTGTAGCCTTAACCCTAGCCCCAACCCTAACCCTAGCCCTAACCCTAGCCCTAGCCCGAACCCTAATGTGAAAATGGAAATACATTTTTTAAATTTTTACCTAACTAAGGGGGTGAAGAAGGGAGGGGGGGTTTGATTTACTATTTATAGCGGGTTTTTTAGCGGATTTTTATGATTGGCAGCCGTCACACACTGAAAGACGCTTTTTATTGCAAAAAATATTTTTTGTGTTACCACATTTTGAGAGCTATAATTTTTCCATATTTTGGTCCGCAGAGTCATGTGAGGTCTTGTTTTTTGCGGGACGAGTTGACGTTAATATTGGTAACATTTTCAGGCACGTGACATTTTTTGATCGCTTTTTATTCCGATTTTTGTGAGGCAGAATGTCCAAAAAGCAGCTATTCATGAATTTCTTTTGGGGGAGGCGTTTATACCGTTCCGCGTTTGGTAAAATTGATAAAGCAGTTTTATTCTTCGGGTCAGTACGATTACAGCGATACCTCATTTATATCTTTTTTTATGTTTTGGCGATTTTTATACGATAAAAACTATTTTATAGCAAAAATAATTATTTTTGCATCACTTTATTCTGCGGACTATAACTTTTTTATTTTTCCGCTGATGATGCTGTATGTCGGCTCGTTTTCTTGCGGGACAAGATGACATTTTCAGTGGTACCATGGTTATTTATATCAGTCTTTTTGATCGTGTGCTATTCCACCTTTTGTTCGGCGGTATGAGAATAAAGCGTTGTTTTTTGCCTCGTTTTTTTTTTTACGGTGTTCACTGAAGGGGTTAACTAGTGACATAATTTTATAGGTGGGGTCGTTACGGACGCAGCGATACTAAATATGTGTACTTTTATAGTTTTTTTTTATTTAGATAAATAAATGTATTTATGGGTGGCACGGTGGCGCAGCGGTTAGCACTGCAGCCTTGCAGCGCTGGAGTCCTGGGTTCAAACCCCACCAAGGACAACATCTGCAAAGAGTTTGTATGTTCTCTCCGTGTTTGCATGGGTTTCCTCTGGGCACTCCGGTTTCCTCCCACATTCCAAAGACATACTGATAGGGAATTCAGATTGTGAGCCCCATCTGGGACAGTGATGACAATGTGTGCAAACTGTAAAGCGCTGCGGAATATGTTAGCGCTATATAAAAAAAAAAGATTATTATTTATTATTATAGGAAGAATATTTTTTTGGGGGGGAATTTTTTTTAATTTTTTTACACATGTGAATATATATATATATGTTAGGACTGGCGGAACGCACCAAGAAAGATGTAATAGATGCGTTCGCAGTCCGGGGTCCACCGTGCAGGTGAAAACCTGCTGCTAGTAAATGGCAGCGTAATATGGCGGTGGAAGCGAACTCGGTAAAACCACAGGTCCGCAATACCGCACTAAAGAGTGCAAGCAAGGAGTCAGCGAACACAACCCCAAGACACAGGATTGAAGTCCGATTAGACCACTTGCTGACACAACATCGCAACAGGGTGTGTTAGGCAACTCTTATAATTAGAGCACCGAAGTGCGAACTGTGCCGTGCTGGCAGGCACCACTAAGCACCCAGACGTGGGTCAGGAAGCGCACTACTGGCGCGTGGCGCCGCACTGGCGGTCACAGCAATAGACGCTGATACGTGTGTGACACGTTGAGTGATTAGTCGGGCGCTAGATAGCAGCCATACTCCATACGCGAACAGTCATACAATAGGGTAGGGGTATTTAATGAACGACTTGCACTCACAACAAACACACGTATTCAATTGTAAGACAATACTAGCGCATGGTCGTGCGGTCATGCACAGTTTATATAGCAGCAGCACAGGATGTGGCTACAGTACCTTTGCCCTTCCAAGACCTGCCAAAAGGACCAATGGAATGTGCTGCAGAGCCTGAGCACATGACCCTCGATCTCCAACGGGAGATCTTACCCTGGACATGCTCAGTACGTGCAGACAAGGACTTAGTCCCAGAGAAGTCCGCTCGCTGCTGACCAGCACTGACTTTAATGGCAGAGACTGGAGAAGCAGCAGTAACTCTCAGAACAGAGTGAGAATGAGCAAGACGCTGGGACCGACGTCTTTGCTGAGCAGACTCCACTGTGGCTGGACAAGAATGGGAGACCGCAGCGGAGGTGGCTCGAGATTCCCCCTGTGCAGAAGCGGGAACTCGACCCCTAACATTGCCCCCCCCCCCTCCTTGGGCCTCGCTACGTTCGAAGGCAGCAATGAGCTGCGGAGCCTGAATGTGTTCAGCAGGCTCCCAGGATCTATCCTCAGGACCGTAACCCCTCCAATCCACCAAATAAATTTTTTTGCCACGAACCACCTTGTACCCCAAGATAGCGTTCACCTCGTAATCGTCCGTAGACGAACCCGACGTCCCAGTAGATGACTCAGAAAACCGGGACATGTAGACGGGCTTAAGGAGGGACACATGAAAGGTGTCGGTGATACCTAGGCGTGGAGGAAGGGCCAGACGGTAAACCACAGGATTAACCTGTTCGAGGACCTTAAAAGGACCGAAGTAGCGAGGTGCAAACTTGGTAGACTCAACTCGCAGCCTGATGTTACGGGCGGAGAGCCACACTAAGTCGCCAGGAGCAAAGGTTGGAGCGGGGCGCCGATGTGCGTCGGTGGAGGACCTCATTCTCTCCTTGGAAGCCTGAATGGCATCCTGAGTGCGATCCCAAATGTCCCGTGCCTCCACAGCCCAGTCTGCCACCCTGGAATCGGCGGAAGACACGGGCATGGGCACAGGTACCCGCGGATGCTGACCATAGTTGAGGAATGGAGTCTGTCCAGTGGAGTCAGCTACAGCATTGTTAAGAGCAAACTCCGCCCATGGTAGCAAAGATGCCCAGTCATCCTGCTTAGCCAAAACAAAATGTCGCAGATATGTGACCAAGGTCTGGTTGGCTCTCTCTACCAACCCATTCGTCTCGGGATGATAAAACGAAGAGGGATTCAACTCGATACTGAGAAGACGACAAAGCTCTCTCCAGAACCGAGACGCAAACTGGGGACCTCGGTCACTGACAATTTTGTCTGGCATACCGTGAAGACGAAAGATGTGTTTGACAAACAACGCTGGCAAGGCCCGTGCAGAAGGTAACCGGGGAAGCGGCACCAAATGCACCATTTTCGAAAAATGGTCGGTGATTACCCAAATAATGGTACAGCCACGAGACTTGGGCAGACCCACAACAAAATCCATCCCGACCATCTCCCAGGGCCTGTCTGCCACCGGCAGAGGGTATAACAAACCAGCTGGCCGTTGTCGGGAAGACTTATTCTTGGCACAAGAGACACATGCCTGAACGTAGTCTCCGACATCACGAACCATATGTGGCCACCAGTACGTCCTCGCCAGTAGCTCAGATGTCCTTTTTGCCCCAAAGTGTCCACCCACTCTGGATGAATGAGCCCAAGCGAGAACCTCCGGACGCAAATTGATGGGAACAAAAGTCTTGCCCGAGGGCACAGACGCCAGCGAAACCGGAGCTACAGTTCTCAGACTCTCCGAAGGGACAATGAGCCGAGGCTCGTCCTCCTCCTCCTCAGCTGACACGAAGGAGCGAGAGAGAGCGTCAGCACGAATGTTCTTCTCCCCAGCGAGATAATGTAGGGTAAAGTGGAACCGGGAGAAAAACAAGGACCATCTGGCCTGACGAGAATTCAGCCGCTGGGCTGTTTGTAAATAGACCAAATTCTTGTGATCCGTGAAAACTTGGAATGGGAACCGAGCACCCTCCAAGAGATGTCTCCACTCCAAAAAGGCCAACTTCATTGCCAGCAACTCTCTATCCCCGATGGAGTAATTTCTCTCCGCTGGTGTGAAGGTCTTTGAGAAAAAGAAGCATGGGTGCTTCCGACCCTGAGCATCCTTTTGATAGAGGACTGCTCCAGCACCAACGGATGAGGCATCCACTTCCAAAAGGAATGGCTTACCCACATCGGGACGATGTAAGATAGGAGCACTGGCAAAATGGGACTTTATAGAAGAGAAGGCCTTGGAGACCCCTTCGGACCACGATTTGGGATTCGCTCCCTTCTTGGTGAGAGATACCAAGGGAGCTACCAAAGTTGAGAAGTGGGGAATGAACTGGCGATAGTAATTTATGAACCCCATAAAGCGCTGCACCGCTTTAAGAGAATGGGGTTCCTGCCAGTCCATCACTGCTTGTAGTTTGGCAGGATCCATAGCCAATCCCTGGGCCGAGATGATATAGCCCAGGAAAGGCAAGGACTCCTGTTCAAACACACACTTCTCCAACTTTGCATATAAGGAATTCGCCCGTAAGAGTTCAAAGACTCTGCCAACATCTCTCCGGTGGGAGTCAATATCTGGAGAGAAGATGAGAATATCATCCAGATAGACTACAACCGAGGTGGAAAGCATATCCCGGAAGATATCGTTGACAAAGTCCTGAAAAACGGCTGGGGCATTACAGAGCCCGAAGGGCATCACCAGGTACTCATAGTGCCCATCCCTGGTATTGAAAGCCGTTTTCCATTCGTCCCCCTCACGGATGCGAATTAAGTTGTAGGCACCCCGCAGATCTAGTTTGGTGAATATCTTTGCTCCCCTTAGCCTGTCAAAGAGCTCCGATATCAGGGGCAACGGGTACTTATTTTTAATGGTGATAGCATTGAGACCCCTGTAATCAATGCAAGGACGTAATTCCCCGTTCTTCTTCTGTACGAAGAAGAATCCCGCCCCTGCAGGAGACACCGACTTCCTAATGAATCCTCTTGCCAAATTCTCCTGGATGTATTGAGACATAGCCTCCGTCTCAGGGAGAGAGAGGGGATATACCCTTCCCCGAGGAGGTTCAGCTCCAGGCAAGAGGTCAATAGGACAGTCATAGGGGCGATGAGGCGGTAGAGTCTCTGCTGCCTTTTTAGAGAATACATCTGCATAGCACCAATAGTACCTTGGAAGAGATGAAAGGTCTGCGGGTACCTCGGTAGTAGAGACCTGTACACATTCACTCACACACCTGCCCATACAAGACTTACTCCAACCCAATATTCTCCCAGAGGACCACTCAATATGTGGGGAGTGGTAACGGAGCCAGGGTATTCCCAGTAAAATCTCATCCATTCCCTCGGGTAGGACTAGAAGGGAAATAATCTCCTGGTGGGAAGGGGACATGGACAACGAGAATGGAACAGTCTGGTGTGTGATTTGTTGTGGAAGTGTCGACCCATTCACAACTCTAACAGTTACAGGTTTGGTGAGCATAACAAGTGGTACAGCGTGGCGCAGAGCAAAAGCAGAGGACATGAAATTTCCCTCTGCTCCTGAATCCACACAAAGCTCGACTGGTAGAGTGGATGAGTCAAACAGGATTGTCCCTTTAAAGGACAGTTTGGAGGAAAAAGCCGCTGTGTCTAGTGAACCTCCCCCTAAGGTTACTAGACGCAATCGTTTTCCCGACCGCCGTGGACATTTATTAGTGTAATGTCCTCGTTGGTGACAATTTTTACAAAGCATGGGTACTCGAGCGGCCTGAGATTTAGGTCCCGCTCGAGAAACCTCCATGGGCTCATGGGAGTCGGACGCCAAAACGGAAGATTCAAGAGGTCTGGCGAAGGTGGGAGCCAGTTTAAACCTCTGCCTACACTGGGTCTGCTCTAACCTTCGTTCGTGAAAACGGAGGTCGATGCGGGTAGATAGAGAAATAAGCTTCTCCAGTGTGGCGGGTATCTCCCTGGTGGCTAAGGCGTCCTTCACGTGGTCTGCCAGTCCCCTCCAGAACACCGGAATTAGAACTTTATCCGACCACTCTAACTCCGAGGCTAGAGTCCGGAACTGGATGGCAAACTGACTGACCACGGACGAACCCTGAGTGATTGTCAATAACTGGAGCGCGGTATCGTGTGTAATACGGGGTCCCAAAAAGACCTGCTTCAGAGCGTCCAGAAAGAGCGGAGCACTCTGTACCACACGGTCATCACGCTCCCAAAGTGGCGTTGCCCACTCCAACGCCCTGCCCGACAAGAGAGATAAAATAAATCCCACTTTCGCCCGTTCCGTAGGGAAACGCGCCGCCAGGAGCTCAAGGTGTATGGAGCACTGGCTTACGAATCCGCGACATTGTTTACTGTCACCAGCAAACTTGTCAGGAAGCGGGAGACAGGATAAAGTCGGGGCAGAGGTGGCAGCGGACAAACTGGCTGCGGCTACACTTGCAGCCTGAACAGCGACAGCAGTGACATCCACAGCTGAGGTTGAACGCTCTAGAGCCGCCAACCTTCCCTCCAGCTGCTGGATGTACCGCTGTAAACGCTGATCGTCTGCCATTTACTAGCCAGACCCTGGCGCTAGTATTCTGTTAGGACTGGCGGAACGCACCAAGAAAGATGTAATAGATGCGTTCGCAGTTCGGGGTCCACCGTGCAGGTAAAAACCTGCTGCTAGTAAATGGCAGCGTAATATGGCGGTGGAAGCGAACTCGGTAAAACCACAGGTCCGCAATACCGCACTAAAGAGTGCAAGCAAGGAGTCAGCGAACACAACCCCAAGACACAGGATTGAAGTCCGATTAGACCACTTGCTGACACAACACTGCAACAGGGTGTGTTAGGCAACTCTTATAATTAGAGCACCAAAGTGCGAACTGTGCCGTGCTGGCAGGCACCACTAAGCACCCAGACGTGGGTCAGGAAGCGCACTACTGGCGCGTGGCGCCACACTGGCGGTCACAGCAATAGACGCTGATACGTGTGTGACACGAGTGATTAGTCGGGCGCTAGATAGCAGCCATACTCCATACGCGAACAGTCATACAATAGGGTAGGGGTATTTAATGAACGACTTGCACTCACAACAAACACACGTATTCAATTGTAAGACAATACTAGTGCATGGTCGTGCGGTCATGCGCAGTTTATATAGCAGCAGCACAGGAAGTGGCTACAGTACCTTTGCCCTTCCAAGACCTGCCAAAAGGACCAATGGAATGTGCTGCAGAGCCTGAGCACATGACCCTCGATCTCCAACGGGAGATCTTACCCTGGACATGCTCAGTACGTGCAGACAAGGACTTAGTCCCAGAGAAGTCCGCTCGCTGCTGACCAGCACTGACTTTAATGGCAGAGACTGGAGAAGCAGCAGTAACTCTCAGAACAGAGTGAGAATGAGCAAGACGCTGGGACCGACGTCTTTGCTGAGCAGACTCCACTGTGGCTGGACAAGAATGGGAGACCGCAGCGGAGGTGGCTCGAGATTCCCCCTGTGCAGAAGCGGGAACTCGACCCCTAACATATATATATATATTTACATTATAACATTGCCCCGGTGAAGGGGGGGGGCATCATGTTATAGTGTAAGATCGGTGATCTGACACTTTGCTGTGCACAGAGCAGTGAGGCTTCCCGACGCCTGCTCTGAGCAGGGCCCGGATGCCATGGCCATCTTGGATCCGGGCCTGCAAGGAGGAGGAGGAGGTAAGAAACCCTTGCAGCAACACAATCACATCGCGTTGCTCCGGGGTCTCAGGGAAGCCCGCAGGGAGCCCCTCCCTGCGCGATGCTTCCCTATACCGCCGGCACACCGCAATCATGTTTGATCGCGGTGTGCCGGGGGTTAAGGTGCCGGGCTCCTGGCACATAGTTCCGGATGTCAGCTGCGATAGGCAGCTGTTCATCTCTTTCTTTGTTTTTGTTCATTTGTCCAGCTTTTCAGTATGGATCTATTCAGTTAAGCTGGAAGCTCTGGGCAGCAGAGTTTGCCCTCCACACCTTTATGTAGTTACCTTCATTCGTGGTGATGCGACCTCTGCTGGATGTCTTTCGAGCGTGGGAAAAAAATCAGAAAAGTTACCAGGCTCGAGTTCATATGAGGACAACCAGCAGAGGGCGCATCACCGCGAATGAAGGTAACTGCAGGTCATTGACCTACTTTACATTCATTCGCTGGGGTTTTACAGTCAGGAGCACAGCTGCATTATAGCAGAGCTCCTGCCTGTAAAAAAAATTAACCCCTTCAGATGGATTTACATCGTGGGACGTGACAGATCATCGGAAGGTATGTATATTGTTGGTTTATTATTTTTTCTTCGTTACAGAGCGAGGGTCTTCAGGTGGATTACCAGGATAATAAATTATTCAAACAACCTGTGTTTTTATTTCATTAAAAGACTTATCAATAATGTGTTTTTGTTTTTTTTAACCATTTCAGACTATTGGATTAATAATGGATAGGTGTCACAATTGATGCCTCTCCATTATTAATCTGGCTTAATGTCACCTTACAATAGCAAGGTGACATTAACCCTTCATTACTCCATATCCCACCGCTACACGGGAATGGGAAGAGAGTGGCCAAGTGCCAGAATAGGCGCATCTTCCAGATGTGCCTTTTCTGGGGTGGCTGGGGGCAGATGTTTTTAGCCAGGGGAGGGGGGGCAATAACCGTGGACCCTCTCCAGGCTATTAATATCTGCCATCAGTCACTGGCTTTACTACTCTGGCGGAGAAAATTGCACGGGAGCCCACGCCAATTTTTTCCTCAATTGAACCCTTTAATTTAATAGCTAGAGCGCCCAAATTTTGTACATACACACTACTAACATTAGTAGTGTGGAATATGCAAAAAAAAGGGAATATGAGATGGTTTACTGGGGTGTGCCTAACAAATCCTAGACACCTCGACACAGCCGGAGGATGCCCGCTCGTGCCGCTTACACCTAAAGAACATCTCTAGAATCCGCCCTTTTCTCACCATGGAGACAGCTAAAACCCTCACGGTCGCCCTGATCCACTCCCGCCTGGACTACTGTAACGCTCTATTAATTGGCCTCCCCCTCACTCGACTTTCCCCTCTCCAGTCCATCCTTAATGCAGCAGCCAGGGTCGTCCATCTGGCTAATCGTTACTCGGACGCGTCCGCTCTTCGCCAGTCGTTACACTGGCTGCCCATTCATTACAGGATACAATTCAAAGTACTTGTTCTCACCCACAAAGCTCTCCACAGTGCGGCACCCCCTTACATCTCCTCCCTCATTTCTGTCTATCAGCCTAACAGACCACTGCGCTCTGCAAATGACTTTCGGCTAACCTCTGCACTAATCCGTACCTCCCACTCCCGACTCCAAGACTTCTCCCGTGCTGCGCCAATCCTCTGGAATGCTCTACCCCAAGATATTAGGACCATCCATAATTTGCATAGTTTTAGGCGCTCGCTCAAAACACATTTGTTCAGAGCGGCCTATCACGTTCACTAATCAAAGTTATGTTATGTTTGTGTGTAGCCCATTCACTATCCCCATCTATTCCCCAACCCCTGAAGATGGCTGGACCATGATTGTAAATACATCATTGTAAATACACACCTGTACTTTGTATCTCCCCCACCTCATTGTAGATTGTAAGCTCTCACGAGCAGGGTCGTCTTATTTTGCTTTAATTATTGTATTGTTAATGTTGTTACTTATGACTTTTGTGTTTGAAACTGTTAAACTGTAAAGCGCTGCGGAATATGTTGGCGCTATATAAATAAAGATTATTATTATTATTATTATTTAGGAAATCTACCTTGCCTGAGAGCAGAACCCCAAAGGATAGGCAGCCCCCCACAAATATTGACTGTAAGTAGTAGAGGAAAAACACACGCAGGCAGGAAACAGGATTTAGCAAAAGAGGCCACTTCTAGCTAAATAGGAAAGGATAGGACAGAATACTAAGCGGTCAGTAATAACACCCTTCCAAAAAATATCCACAGCAGATGATACAAAAAATTCCACCATCTAACTAAAGATGTGGAGCGTATATCTGCAACTCCTGAGAATCCAAAAAGACTGAGAAAACACTGACACAATCTAAGCTGGACAAGAGAAAACAAATGAATAGAACAACATTATTAAGCACACAGCATGTGTGCCACAGAAAAAAAACAAAACACTTATCTTTGCTGATTTGGCAGCAAGGCAGGAGGAACCAGACAAAGATCCAAAACCTCCCTGAACCATGGACAACTGGCAAGGACTAATGAATCCTGCACACCTAAATACCCCAGTCAGAACTGCAATCAGCAGATACACCTGACCATGACTGCCACTCAGGGACAACTGCATTACCACCTACAACCACTGGAGGGAACCCAAAAGCAGAATTCACAACAGTACCCTCCCCTTGAGGAGGGGTCACCGAACCCTCACCAGAGATCTCAGGACGATCAGGACGAGCCAGATGAAAGGCACGAACCAAATCAGCAGCATGGACATCAGAGGCAAAAACCCAAGAATTATCCTCCTGGCCATAACCCTTCCATTTGACAAGGTACTGAAGCCTCCGCCTCGAAAAAAGAGAATCCAAAATCTTCTCAACCACATATTCCAACTCTCCATCAACCAACACAGGGGCCGGAGGATCAACAGAGGGAACAACGGGCACCACATATTTCCGCAATAAAGATCTATGGAAGACATTATCGATAGCAAAAGAGGTTGGAAGCGCCAATCGAAAAGACACCGGATTAATAATCTCAGAAATCCTATAAGGACCAATAAACCGAGGCTTAAACTTAGGGGAAGAAACCTTCATAGGAACATGACGGGAAGACAACCAGACCAGATTCCCAACCCGAAGCCGGGAACCAACACACCGACGACGGTTAGCAAAACGTTGAGCCTCCTCCTGAGACAACACCAAATTGTCCACCACATGAGCCCAAATCTGCTGCAACCTGTCAACCACAGAATCCACACCAGGACAGTCAGAAGGCTCAACCTGCCCAGAAGAAAAACGATGATGAAAACCAAAATTACAAAAGAAAGGCGAAACCAAAGTAGCCGAACTAGCCCGATTATTACGGGCAAACTCGGCCAATGGCAAGAAGGCTACCCAATCATCCTGATCAGCAGACACAAAGCATCTCAAATAAGTCTCCAAAGTCTGATTAGTTCGCTCGGTCTGGCCATTTGTCTGAGGATGAAATGCAGAAGAAAAAGACAAATCAATGCATAGCCTAGCACAAAAGGCCTGCCAAAACCTAGAAACAAACTGGGAACCTCTGTCGGACACAATATTCTCTGGAATACCATGCAAACGAACTACATGCTGAAAAAACAATGGAACCAAATCTGAAGAGGAAGGCAATTTAGGCAAAGGCACCAAATGAACCATCTTAGAGAACCGGTCACAAACAACCCAGATAACAGACATCTTCTGGGAAACCAGAAGATCAGAAATAAAATCCATAGAAATATGCGTCCAGGGCCTCTCAGGGACTGGCAATGGCAAAAGCAACCCACTAGCACGGGAACAGCAAGGCTTGGCCCATGCACAAGTCCCACAGGACTGCACAAAAGAACGCACATCACGTGACAAAGAAGGCCACCAAAAGGATCTACCAACCAAATCTCTGGTACCAAAAATACCAGGATGACCAGCCAACACAGAACAGTGAACCTCAGAAATCACTCTACTAGTCCATCTGTCAGGAACAAACAGTTTCCCCACTGGACAGCGGTCAGGTCTGCCAGCCTGAAATTCCTGAAGAACCCGTCGTAAATCAGGGGAAATGGCAGAAAGGACCACCCCTTCTTTCAGAATGCCGACCGGTTCAAGGACCTCAGGAGAATCAGGCAAAAAACTTCTAGAGAGGGCATCAGCTGTAATACTCTTAGAACCCGGAAGATACGAAACCACGAAATCAAAACGGGAAAAATACAAAGACCATCGAGCCTGTCTAGGCTTCAGCCGTTTGGCAGACTCGAGGTAAATCAGATTCTTATGATCGGTCAAGACCACAATACGGTGCTTAGCTCCCTCAAGCCAATGTCGCCACTCCTCAAATGCCCACTTCATAGCCAACAACTCCCGATTGCCGACATCATAATTGCGTTCAGCAGGCGAAAACTTACGGGAAAAGAAGGCACACGGTTTCATCAAGGAACCAACAGAATCCCTCTGAGACAAAACGGCCCCTGCCCCAATCTCAGAAGCGTCAATCTCAACCTGAAACGGTAGAGAAACATCCAGTTGGCGCAACACCGGAGCAGAAGAAAATCGGCATTTAAGCTCCTGAAAGGCAGAGACAGCCGCAGAGGACCAATTCGCCACATCAGCGCCTTTCTTCGTCAAATCGGTCAAGGGTTTAACCACGCTAGAGAAGTTAGCAATGCAACGGAGATAAAAATTTGCAAAACCCCAAAATTTCTGAAGGCTCTTCACGGATGTGGGTTGAATCCAATAATGAATGGCCTGAACCTTAACCGGATCCATCTCCATAGATGAGGGAGAAAAAATGAAGCCCAAAAAAGAAACCTTCTGCACCCCAAAGAGACACTTAGACCCCTTCACAAACAAAGCATTGTCACAAAGGATCTGAAATACCATCCTGACCTGTTCCACATGAGACTCCCAATCATCAGAAAAAATCAAAATATCTTCCAAATATACAATCAAGAATTTATCAAGATAAGTCCGGAAGATATCATGCATGAAGGACTGAAAAACAGATGGAGCATTAGTGAGCCCGAATGGCATCACAAGATATTCAAAATGACCTTCGGGCGTATTAAACGTAGGTTTACATTCATCAACCTGCTTAATACGAACAAGATTATATGCCCCCCGAAGGTCAATCTTAGTAAACCAACTAGCCCCCTTAATCCTAGCAAACAAATCAGAAAGCAAAGGTAAAGGGTATTGAAACTTGACCGTGATCTTATTCAAGAGGCGATAATCTATACAGGGTCTCAAGGAGCCATCTGTTATGAACTGGTGGCCTAGGAGCAGCATGAGACGTACTATGGAGAAGGTGGTACCTGTACTGACCGCAGACCTTGAACTTAACACCGCAACTAGAAGTAGCCGTGGAATGTACCTAACACTTCCTAGACATCTCGACACAGCCGGAGGACTAACTTCCCCTAAAGATAGAAACAGAAAACTATCTTGCCTCAGAGAAAATCCCCAAAGGATAGACAGCACCCCACAAATATTGACTGTGAGAGGAGAGGGAAATGACATACGCAGACTGAAATCAGGATTAGCAAAACGAGGCCATACTAGCTAAAAAGAAAGAATAGGACAGAGTACTATGCGGTCAGTATTAAAACACTAGAAAATATCCACCACAGAAAATACAAATCTCCACATCTGACTAAAGACATGGAGGGTAAATCTGCATCTCCAGAGAAACAGCTTGGCTGCAAAAAAATCCTTCACAGACAAAGCTGGACAAGACAAAACATGAAAATGCACAGAACTATAAGGTCCACAGCCTGTGGACAGCAAAAACAAAGCAAGAACTTATCTTTTTTGAAATGAACAGCAAACAGGAGAGACCAGGTATGGATGTGAATCCTCCAAAAACAATGGACAACTAGCACTGACTAAAGGATAAAGCAAGACTAAATAGCCCAGTACAAATTGCCAAAAGTTGACACACCTGATAAATGCTGCGATCCAAAGACAGCAGCACTACCACTCATAACCACCGGAGGGAGCCCAAGAGCAGAATTCACAACAGCCATCCTTCTTAGCAACAAAAAAAAATCCCGCTCCCAATGGTGAAGAAGATGGCCAAATATGCCCTTTCGCCAAAGACTCCTTAATATAATTCCGCATGGCGGTATGTTCAGGCACAGACAGGTTGAAAAGTCGGCCCTTAGGAAACTTACAGCCTGGAATCAAATCAATAGCACAATCACAGTCCCTGTGCCGTGGAAGGGAACTGGACTTGGGCTCATCGAATACATCCTGAAAATCAGACAAAAACTTAGGAATTTCAGAAGAGGAAGAAGAGGAGATTGACATCAAAGGAACATCATTATGAATCCCCTGACAACCCCAACTAGTCACAGACATAGACTTCCAGTCCAACACAGGATTATGTACCTGCAACCACGGAAAACCCAGCACGATAGCATCATGCAAATTATGCAACACCAGAAATCGACAATCTTCCTGATGGGCTGGCGCCATGCGCTTGGTCACCCGTGTCCAAAACTGGGGCTTATTTTTAGCCAGAGGTGTAGCATCAATGCCCCTTAAAGGAATAGAGTTCTGCAAAGGCTGCAATGGAAAACCACAACGCCTGGCAAACTCAAAGTCCATTAAGTTCAAGGTGGCGCCTGAATCCACAAACGCCATGACAGAAAATGATGACAATGAGCAGATCAAGGACACAGATAACAGAAATTTAGGTTGTACAGTACTGATGGTAAATGAACTGGCGATCCTCTTTGTCCGCTTAGGGCAGACAGAAATGAAATGAGAAGCGTCGCCACAATAAAAACACAACCTATTCTGATGTCTGAAACCTTGTCGTTCTGTTCTAGACAGAATCCTATCACACTGCATTGACTCAGGAATTTGCTCTGAGGACAACGCCACAGCGCGCACAGTTCTGCGCTCCCGCAAGCGCCGGTCAATCTGAATGGCCAGAGACATAGAATCACTCAGACCGAAAAGCGTGGGAAACCCCACCATAACATCTTTAACTGATTCAGAAAGACCCTTTCTGAAAATTGCCGCCAAAGCATCATCATTCCATTTAGTCAACACAGACCACTTTCTAAATTTCTGACAATACAATCCTGCCGTCTCTTTACCCTGAGACAGGGCCAAAAAGGTCTTCTCCGCTTGATCCACAGAATTAGGTTCATCATATAATCCTAAAGCCTGAAAAAAGGAGTCTACATTAAGCAAAGCCGGATTCCCAGATTCCAGGGAAAATGCCCAATCCTGTGCATCGCCACGCAGCAGGGAGATGACGATTTTAACCTGCTGAATGGAATCACCGGAGGATCGAGGTCTCAGAGCAAAAAACAGTTTACAGTTGTTTTTAAGACTCAAAAATTTGGACCTGTCACCAAAAAACAAATCAGGAGTAGGAATCTTCGGCTCTAAAACAGGAGTCGGAACAATATAATCAGAAATACCCTGTACCCTAGCAGCAAGCTGGTCCACACGAGAAGCTAATTCCTGAACATCCATGCTAGCACAAGACTCTTCAGCCACCCAGAGTAAAAGGGGGAAGAGAAGACAAAGCAGAGTGCAGAAAAAAATGGCTCAACACCTTTCTTCCCTTCTTCTGAGATGCATTTAACTCACTATTGGCCAGTTGTACTGTTATGATCTGGTGGCCTTGGAGCCGCATGGAACTTTCTCTGGAGTTAGTGGAAACTGTACTGACCGCAAATCCTGAACTTAACACCGCAACTAGAAGTAGCCGTGGGGTGTGCCTAACAAATCCTAGACACCTCGACACAGCCGGAGGACTAAATACCCCTATAGATGGAAGTAGGAAATCTACCTTGCCTCAGAGCAGAACCCCAAAGGATAGGCAGCCTCCCACAAATATTGACTGTGAGTAGTAGAGGAAAGACACACGCAGGCAGGAAACAGGATTTAGCAAAAGAGGCCACTTCTAGCTAAATAGGAAAGGATAGGACAGAATACTAAGCGGTCAGTATTAAAACCCTTCCAAAAAATATCCACAGCAGATGATACAAAAAATTCCACCATCTAACTAAAGATGTGGAGCGTATATCTGCAACTCCTGAGAATCCAAAAAGACTGAGAAAACACTGACACAATCTAAGCTGGACAAAAGAAAACAAATGAATAGAACAAAATTATTAAGCACACAGCATGTGTGCCACAGAAAATAACCCAAACACTTATCTTTGCTGAATTGGCAGCAAGGCAGGAGGAACCAGACAAAGATCCAAAACCTCCCTGAACCATGGACAACTGGCAAGGACTAATGAATCCTGCACATCTAAATACCCCAGTCAGAACTGCAATCAGCAGATACACCTGACCATGACTGCCACTCAGGGACAACTGCATTACCAACTACAACCACTGGAGGGAACCCAAAAGCAGAATTCACAACAGTAAACCATGCCACATATCATGTCGGGTTTGGGAAGGAGATAGCAAAAGCTGGCAATTGAATTACCGGCTTTTAAGCTATCTCGCGCTGGATGAAATATTAATATATATATATATATATATATGTGTGTCTCACTAACATATTATATATATATATATATATATATATATAGACAGTACATATGTTTTTATTATTTTTTGAGCACATGGATCCCTTGTATATCCGTATGTCGGTTTTGCAAGCCTGCGAGAAAATCTCGCAGTACGGATGCCATATGGTTTACATACGGAGGATGCCATGCGCAAAATACGCTGACACACCCTGCCTATGAAGGAGATACGGACCACTATTTTGGGGACTTTTCTGCGTATTACGGACGTATATTGCGGACCGTATTTTTATATGCTGAGTGTGACGCCGGCCTTAAAAAACAAAACAAAAAAAACCCAGAGCTTTCAGACCTCAAATAATGCAAAGAAAACAAGATCCTAATCATTTAGAAACAACAATACTAATGTTTTAACTAAGGAAGAGTTCAGAAATTAATATTTTGTGGAAAAACCTTGATTTTTAATCACAGCTTTCATGCGTCTTGGCATGCTTTCCACCAGTCTTTCACACTGCTTCTGGCACAAACATTTAAGTAGTTCTTCTTTGTTTGATGGCTTATGACTATCCATCATCCTTGTGATTACATTACAGAGGTTTTCAATGGGATTCAGGTCTGGAGATTGGGCTGCCCATGACTGGGTTTTGATGTGGTGGTCTCTTAATTTTTGCCAGAGCTGTATAAACACTAGCTGAAGAGCCCGATGTTGCCAGGGCATAGTAACTAACTGTGGTTAGTTATAACAAATTATAATGATTATATTGCACATAAAAACATTTCACACAATATATTCAACACTACAGATTTGCAACACAAATTAACTAAATGATTATCCAAGTATTGATATTATTTTATTTTTAACTCATTCAAGAGCTTTTTGATAAACAACATTTTTGGTTTGTCTTTCCAGTGCAAAGATGAACAGATTTTTGGCAGTTCCAACTCTTGAACAGGGCACGTAAAGTTGACCATGAGAAAAGCATGGAGATTGCAATCGATACATACTACTTTCAAGGAATGTCCCTGAGCCTTGTTAATGGACATTGCACATGCCAGTTGAACTGGAAACTGGAGGCGTTTAAAATAAAAATGCAAATCAAATTTGCTAACTAAACTACAGACATTGTTAGGTTGGCGCTGTTATACCAATTAAAAGATACCTGGGTTCGAGAAATTCATCGTATGTTTCTTTTTTTAATCTGTGTTTGAAGTTTTAAGTTAATGAGATGCTGGTGCTCCAGGGCATGCCGGTATGCAGATCTTTTTTGGTGCTCTAGCTTCATCATGATGATTCTGGACTTTAACGACAGGTCACTTAACCTTCAGTGATGTGCTTTTATTTTAAATACTGAGCCTCCACATTTAATATTGTGGCCTTCAGAAAAGGAAAAATTGGCTTACACAAAACGGTGCTGGTGCATGTGCAATAGCATCTATTGGCAAGCAATGTTCTCAATCTGCACATGCGCAGCCCACTGTGTTCCGAGGACCAGTGTGGGAATGTGCACAAGACAAAGAAATTGTTGCTGTTGAACATAGCAACGCTCCCACACTGGTACACGGAACATAACCGGCACCATTTTGTCTAAGCAAAAGGTTTTCTTAAACACAATATTAACCTTTAACGACTGCCAATATGACTTTTAACGACAGCAATCAAGGGGCCTTATTCCTCCTGCACCTCATGCTCCTTCTTTTTACACAGCCTCCACCTGCACCTCACTCTCCTCCTTTATACACAGCATTTTTGCAGCACAGATTTTCACCTTTATAGTTGCCTCCTCCAGCAGCAAATTACACTCCTCTTCCATATACAATTGGAAACACTTGATCCCGAGAGAAATTGCAGTAATTGCAATAAAGCGTATCATATACACAGCCTACTTCTTCTGCAGCACCACATTTGTCTCCTTTAGACCTTGTTCACACGTTATTTAGTCAGTATTTTTGGTCAGTGTGCAAACCAATTTTTTATCTGATTGCACTCGTCTGTTTTTCTTACAAATAAGTATGAGCCCTAACTGGTGTTTTGATGTTTGTATCAGCTACATTCTTCATGTAGACTAGGGAGGAACAGTTGCAGGAGCAAGGAGAGTGGCTGAATATATTATTTAGGCAGGGCTTAGGGCTTTGTAGCCTGCTGCTAAATATATATATATGGTGACCCCATTTTTTTCATGGTTCTGGGGTGTATCACACAGGATGGGAATTAGATACACTGGTCTGGGGCAGATGACACAGAATAGGGATTAGATACACCGATCTGGGGCATATCATGCAGTATGTGGACTGGATACAAACTCGAGTATAAGCCGAGATTTTCAGCCCATTTTTTTGGGCTGAAAGTCCCCCTCTCGGCTTATACTCGAGTCATACCTGGGGGTCGGCAGGTGAGGGGCAGCGGGGGCTATCTAATTATACTTACCTACTCCTGGCACGGTCCCTACACGTCCCTGCTTCTTCCAGCGCTGCAGATTCTTCCTGTACTGAGCGGTCACATGGTACCGCTCATTACAGTAATGAATATGCGGCTCTACCCCCCATAGGGGTGGAGCCGCATATTCATTACTGTAATGAGCGGTAACGGTGACCGCTCAGTTCAGGAAGAATATGCAGCGCCGGGAGAAGCAGGGAGTGCACCGCGCCAGGAGCAGGTAAGTATACGGGGAGGGGGAGCGCAGCGCTGCGCGATATTTACCTCTCCTCGTTTTGGTGCGGCTCCGTCATCAGCGTCCTCTGGCAGTGACGCTCAGGTCAGAGGGTGTGATGACATGGTCAGTGCGCGCCCTCTGCTGAATGTCAATGCTAGACGGAGCCGCACCTAAACGAGGAGCAGGTGAAAGTGTCGGGGTCCTGAGCGACGGAGAGGTGAGTGTGTGATTTTTTTTTATCGCAGCCACAGCATATGGGGCAAGTGACTGTATGGATCATCTTATGGGGCCACAACGATTGTGCAGCACTATAAGGGAGCAAGTGACTGTATGGAGCAT
Organism: Ranitomeya imitator; assembly: GCF_032444005.1. Lineage (NCBI taxonomy): Eukaryota > Metazoa > Chordata > Amphibia > Anura > Dendrobatidae > Ranitomeya > Ranitomeya imitator. The sequence continues at coordinate 198,210,864 of NC_091287.1, forward strand.
CTTATGGGGCCATAACGCTTGTGCACCACTATAAGGGGCAAGTTACTGTATGGAGCATGTTATGGGGCCAAAACGCTTGTGCAGCACTATAAGGGGGCAAGTGACTGTATGGAGCATCTTATGGGGCCATGACGATTGTGCAGCCCTATAATGGGGCAAGTGACTGTATGCAGCATCTTATGGGGCCATAACGTTTGTGCAGCACTATAAGGGGCAAGTGACTGTATGGATCATCTTATGGGGCCATAGCGATTGTGCAGCATTATAAGGGGGCAAGTGACTGTATGGAGCATGTTATGGGGCCATAACGCTTGTGCAGCACTATAAGGGGGCAAGTGACTGTATGGAGCATCTTATGGGGCCATAACGATTGTGCAGCACTATAAGGGGCAAGTGACTGTATGGATCATCTTATGGGGCCATAACGATTGTGCAGCACTATAAGGGGGCAAGTAACTGTATGGAGCATCTTATGGGGCCATAACGATTGTGCAGCACTATAAGGGGCAAGTGACTGTTTGGAGCATCTTATGGGGCCATAACGTTTGTGCAGCATTATATTGGGCAAATGTGTCTATGGAGCATCTTATGAGGCCCTTATTACCCTTTATGCAGTATTATATGGGGCATATTTTAATATGGAGCATTTAATGGGGCTCCTGATTCAATATGGATATGGATATTCAAAAACACTTAACCTACTGATTTCTCAATTAATTTTACTTTTATTGGTATCTATTTTTACTTTTGACATTTACCGGTAGCTGCTGCATTTTCCACCCTACATACGGTGTCTCCGCGGTGTTGGATGTTTTGGTCTCCCCGAGGCCAATCATCTGTGCCTTTATAGCCTTTTTACTAGGCACTGCTCCTAATAGCCAGATTCCTACTCCACACTGATGAGGGGCAAAAACCCCGAAACAGCTGTCTGTGGATGGATACCATGCTTGGCATAGGTGGCTTTCCTTCATAGGATGCTGCCCTTCCCGTGGTTGTTCCTTCCCGGGGAAAGCTTGCGTCGAGAAACACGTGATGGTGTCTCCGCAGCTTCTTTACATGCATCTGCATATTTCCCATAAGGGATGGGGGCAGTGTTCTGGAATCACTGCGTTGAGAAACACGTGACGGTGTCTCCGCGGTGTTGGATGTTTTGGTCTCCCCGAGGCCAATCATCTGTGCCTTTATAGCATTTTCCACCCTAGGCGTATACTCGAGTCATTAAGTTTTCCCAGTTTTTTGTGGCAAAATTAGGGGGGGTCGGCTTATACTCGGGTCGGCTTATACTAGAGTATATACGGTAACTCTGTGGTGTATCACACATGATGGGGATTAGATACATGGTTCTGGAGTGTATCAACAAAGGATGGGAACAGATACACTAGTCTGGGAAGTATCGCACAGGATGGGCATTAGATACACTGGTCTGGTGCATATGACGTAGTATGGGGATTAGACACACGGGTCTGAGGCGTATGATGCAGGATAGGGATTAGATAAACTGGTCAGGGGCGTATCACGCAGGATGGGGAGTAGATACATACTTCTGGGGCGTTTGAAGCAGGATGGGGACTAGATACACTGGTCTGGGGCATATCACGCAGGATGGGGATTAGATACACTGGTCTGGGGCACACAGTGGGGAAAAAAGTATTTAGTCAGCCACCAATTGTGCAAGTTCTCCCACTTAAAAAGATGTGAGAGACCTGTAATTAACATCATAGGTAGACCACAACTATCAGAGTCAAAATGAGAAAACGAATCCAGAAAATCACCTTGTCTGATTTGGCAAAGTTTATTATGGGTGAGGATTAACTGTGGAGACTATAGGGTGGACCCACTGGACTGTGACAACGAACCTAAGAGCGAGCTGACCAAGTGCACCACCCCCTATACAGGGAGCGTTTGGGGCAGACCCGAGGGAGACTATCGCCACGACAGCTGGTAAGGAAGGACGGACAAGAAGGCAACTAATTGGGATCAGTAAGGACTAACGAGGAGACAGAAACAGGGAAAGCGTGGGAATACGGACTGTACGGAGAGGACGAGCAGGAAGGCAAGACGCGGGAGCAGGGACTGGACGGAGGACACGGGCAGACAGGCTGGAGACTGGAGCACGGACAATATGGAGGACTGAGGCAGGCAGGCAAGGACACTGGAACACGGACAGGATGGAGGACATCGGAAGGCAGGCACTAGGAGGGAACAAAGGAGAAGACCAGGATTAGCTAAAGAATACAGCAATGGGAAGTGAGCGGCGAAAAAGAAGGAGAGATGTGGAGCCAGATTCACTTGTGGATCACAAATGAGCATCAGGCATGGCGAAGAGGAAGAGGCTGCCTAATAAGGGCAGTGCAGTGCAGTACTTCCGGGTTGGAGTCCTCCGGGGAGATAGAGAGGGCAGGCAAGAGAGACAAGGACCGAGCTCAGAAGCGTGCGCGCACAGCGCTGAACCCAGCGCGTGTGCACCCGATGTGAAGCAGAGGCCGGCTGCGAGCGCTGAGGAGGAGGCGGTGCCAAGCAGGGAACAGCAGCTGCGGGAGCGCGCCGGGACGCTGATGAAAGGTAAGTATGACAGGGCTCAGGAAGCGGCGGTGGCGGCTACGGTGACCTGACATTATGCAAATAATAGTGGAAAATAAGTATTTGGTCACTTAAAAAACATGAAAGATTTCTGGCTCTCACAGACCTGTAACTTCTTCTGTAAGAGGCTCCTCTGTCCTCCACTCATTACCTTTAGTAATGGCACCTGTTTGAACTTGTTATCAGTATAAAAGACACCTGTTCACAACCTCAAATAGTCACAATCCAAACTCCACTATGGTGAAGACCAAAGAGCTGTCGAAGGACACCAGAAACAAAATTGTAGTCCTGCACCAGGCTGGGAAGAATCAATCTGCAATAGGCAAGCAGATTGGTGTGATGAAATCAACTGTGGAAGCAATAATAATGGAAGCCATACAAGAACACTGATAATCTCCTGCGATCTGGGGCTCCACGCAAGAGCTCACCTCGTGGGGTCAAATTGATCATAAGAACAATGAGCAAAAAATCCAGAACTACACGGGGGTACCAAGTGATTGACCTGCATAGAGCTGGGACCACCGTAAGAAAGGCTACCATCAGTAACACACTACGCTGCCAGATCCTGCAGTGCCAGACGTGTCCCCTGCTTAAGCCAGTACAAGTCCGGGCCCATATGAAGTTTGCTAGGGAGTATTTGGAATATCCAGAAGAGTATTGGGAGAATGTCATATGGTCAGATGAAACCAAAGTAGAACAGTATGGAGGAAACAAAACTCATAGTGTTTGAAGGAGAAAGAATGCTGAGTTGCATCCAAAGAACACCATACCTACTGTGAAGCATGGGGGTGGCAACATCATGCTTTGGGGTTGTTTCTCTGCAAAGGGACCAGGACGACTGATCCATGTACATGAAAGAATGAATGGGTCCATGTATCGTGGGATTTTGTGTGCAAACCTTCTTCCATCAGCAAGGGGATTGAAGATGAACCGTGGATGGGTCTTTCAGCATGATAATGATCCCAAGCACACCACTAGGGAAACGAAGGAGTGGCTTCATAAGAAGCATATGAAGGTCCTGGAGTGGCGTAGCCAGTTTCCAGATCTCAACTCCATAGAAAACCTTTGAAGGGAGTTGAAAGTCCATGTTGCCTAGTGACAGGCCTAAAAAATCACTGCACTAGAGGAGATGAGCATGGAGGAATGGGCCACCATACCACCAGTGTGTGTTATCATTGTGACTTACAGAAAATGTTTGACCACTATAATTGCCAACACAGGATTTATAACAAAATATTGAGATAAACTTTTGTTAATGACCAAATACTATTTTTCCACCATAATTTGCAAAATAAATCTTGCAAAATCAGACAAGGTGATTTTCTGGATTTGTTTTCTCATTTTGACTCTCATAGGTGTGGACTACCTATGATGTCAGTTACAGGCCTCGCTCATCTTTTTAAGTAGGATAACTTGCACAATTGGTGGCTGACTAAATACTTTTTTTCTCCACTGTATCAGGCAGGATGAAGATTAGATCCAGGGGTCTGGGGTGTAACACGGAAAATAGGGATTAGACATATGGTTCTGGGTCATATTACAAAGCATAGGAATTAGATACATGGTTCAGGGGCGTATCATGCAGGATGGGGACTGGATACACTGGTCTGGAGTGAATCAAGCAGGATGGGGACTGGATACACAGGTCAGCGGTGTATCACGCAGGATGGGAATTAGATACATGGTTCTGTGGTGTATCACACATGATAGGAATTGATACACTGGTCTGGGGCATATCAATCAGTATGTGGACTAGATACACTGGTCTGGGGCGTACCATGCAGGATGGGGATTAGATACAACGTTCTCGGGTGTAACACACAGGATGGGGAACATATACACTGGTCTGGGGGGTATCACGCAGGATGGGGACTGTATACATGGTTCTAGAGTGTATCACACATGATGGGGATTAGATACATGGTTGTTGGGGATATCACACAGGATGGGATTTGATACATGGTTCTGGGGTGTATCACGCAAGATAGGGATTATATACAGTCATGGCCAAAAGTATTGACACCCCTGCAATTCTGTCAGATAATATTCATTTTCTTCCTGAAAATAATTGCAAACACAAATTATTTGGTATTATTATCTTCATTTAATTTGTCTTAAATGAAAAAAACACAAAAAGAATTGTCCTAAAGCCAAATTGGATATAATTCTACATCAAACATAAAAAAGGGGTGGACAAAAGTATTGGCACTGTTCGAAAAATCATGTGATGCTTCTCTAATTTGTGTAATTAACAGCACCTGTAACTTACCTGTGGCACCTAACAGTTGTTGGCAATAACTAAATAACACTTGCAGCCAGTTGACATGGATAAAAGTTAAAAAGAGGGAAGAAGCCAGCACTGCTTATGGTCAGAACGCAATAACTGAAGTGCAATTGCACATAAATTCTAACTGTATTTCAAATATGAGACATTTAGCAAACAATTGATCAATTCTTTGAGCTACCCCGCCACTTCACGGCAATCTCATAATGGGGCAGTCCTAATCTTCGTATTTTATTTACGTTGTGCCGTTATGGCCTCCTGAATGTATAAAGAGTATAAAAAAAAAAAAAAAAAGGACCACATTAAATGCTAACTGTACCTGGAGCATTTTCAGAATCACTCCCTTGGTGCCAGGAAAGGCAAGCGCAGGTAAAGGCCGATCAGGTCCAGTGCGGACATTTCAGATCTGGCTTCCACACTGCCAAACCCGCACCAAAGATGAAGGGTGAGACAGGCTGAGACACAGGTGCACAATTAACTTGAGCCTGAGGCGGGGCAGGGCTGCTGTGTGTGTGCACAGCAGCCTATCAATCACAGTGAACACAGAAAGAATGGCGCACATAACCCAGCGTGCGCGGCAACAGTGGTGGTCAGCCACATACCAATGCAAAGCAAAAAAGAGGGAAGAAGCCAGCACTGCTTATGGTCAGAACGCAATAACTGAAGTGCAATTGCACATAAATTCTAACTGTATTTCAAATATGAGACATTTAGCAAACAATTGATCAATTCTTTGAGCTACCCCGCCACTTCACGGCAATCTCATAATGGGGCAGTCCTAATCTTCGTATTTTATTTACGTTGTGCCGTTATGGCCTCCTGAATGTATAAAGAGTATAAAAAAAAAAAAAAAAAGGACCACATTAAATGCTAACTGTACCTGGAGCATTTTCAGAATCACTCCCTTGGTGCCAGGAAAGGCAAGCGCAGGTAAAGGCCGATCAGGTCCAGTGCGGACATTTCAGATCTGGCTTCCACACTGCCAAACCCGCACCAAAGATGAAGGGTGAGACAGGCTGAGACACAGGTGCACAATTAACTTGAGCCTGAGGCGGGGCAGGGCTGCTGTGTGTGTGCACAGCAGCCTATCAATCACAGTGAACACAGAAAGAATGGCGCACATAACCCAGCGTGCGCGGCAACAGTGGTGGTCAGCCACATACCAATGCAAAGCAAAAAAGAGGGAAGAAGCCAGCACTGCTTATGGTCAGAACGCAATAACTGAAGTGCAATTGCACATAAATTCTAACTGTATTTCAAATATGAGACATTTAGCAAACAATTGATCAATTCTTTGAGCTACCCCGCCACTTCACGGCAATCTCATAATGGGGCAGTCCTAATCTTCGTATTTTATTTACGTTGTGCCGTTATGGCCTCCTGAATGTATAAAGAGTATAAAAAAAAAAAAAAAAAGGACCACATTAAATGCTAACTGTACCTGGAGCATTTTCAGAATCACTCCCTTGGTGCCAGGAAAGGCAAGCGCAGGTAAAGGCCGATCAGGTCCAGTGCGGACATTTCAGATCTGGCTTCCACACTGCCAAACCCGCACCAAAGATGAAGGGTGAGACAGGCTGAGACACAGGTGCACAATTAACTTGAGCCTGAGGCGGGGCAGGGCTGCTGTGTGTGTGCACAGCAGCCTATCAATCACAGTGAACACAGAAAGAATGGCGCACATAACCCAGCGTGCGCGGCAACAGTGGTGGTCAGCCACATACCAATGCAAAGCAAAAAAGAGGGAAGAAGCCAGCACTGCTTATGGTCAGAACGCAATAACTGAAGTGCAATTGCACATAAATTCTAACTGTATTTCAAATATGAGACATTTAGCAAACAATTGATCAATTCTTTGAGCTACCCCGCCACTTCACGGCAATCTCATAATGGGGCAGTCCTAATCTTCGTATTTTATTTACGTTGTGCCGTTATGGCCTCCTGAATGTATAAAGAGTATAAAAAAAAAAAAAAAAAGGACCACATTAAATGCTAACTGTACCTGGAGCATTTTCAGAATCACTCCCTTGGTGCCAGGAAAGGCAAGCGCAGGTAAAGGCCGATCAGGTCCAGTGCGGACATTTCAGATCTGGCTTCCACACTGCCAAACCCGCACCAAAGATGAAGGGTGAGACAGGCTGAGACACAGGTGCACAATTAACTTGAGCCTGAGGCGGGGCAGGGCTGCTGTGTGTGTGCACAGCAGCCTATCAATCACAGTGAACACAGAAAGAATGGCGCACATAACCCAGCGTGCGCGGCAACAGTGGTGGTCAGCCACATACCAATGCAAAGCAAAAAAGAGGGAAGAAGCCAGCACTGCTTATGGTCAGAACGCAATAACTGAAGTGCAATTGCACATAAATTCTAACTGTATTTCAAATATGAGACATTTAGCAAACAATTGATCAATTCTTTGAGCTACCCCGCCACTTCACGGCAATCTCATAATGGGGCAGTCCTAATCTTCGTATTTTATTTACGTTGTGCCGTTATGGCCTCCTGAATGTATAAAGAGTATAAAAAAAAAAAGGACCACATTAAATGCTAACTGTACCTGGAGCATTTTCAGAATCACTCCCTTGGTGCCAGGAAAGGCAAGCGCAGGTAAAGGCCGATCAGGTCCAGTGCGGACATTTCAGATCTGGCTTCCACACTGCCAAACCCGCACCAAAGATGAAGGGTACAGTTAGCATTTAATGTGGTCCTTTTTTTTTTTTTTTTTATACTCTTTATACATTCAGGAGGCCATAATGGCACAACGTAAATAAAATACGAAGATTAGGACTGCCCCATTATGAGATTGCCGTGAAGTGGCGGGGTAGCTCAAAGAATTGATCAATTGTTTGCTAAATGTCTCATATTTGAAATACAGTTAGAATTTATGTGCAATTGCACTTCAGTTATTGCGTTCTGACCATAAGCAGTGCTGGCTTCTTCCCTCTTTTTTGCTTTGCATTGGTATGTGGCTGACCACCACTGTTGCCGCGCACGCTGGGTTATGTGCGCCATTCTTTCTGTGTTCACTGTGATTGATAGGCTGCTGTGCACACACACAGCAGCCCTGCCCCGCCTCAGGCTCAAGTTAATTGTGCACCTGTGTCTCAGCCTGTCTCACCCTTCATCTTTGGTGCGGGTTTGGCAGTGTGGAAGCCAGATCTGAAATGTCCGCACTGGACCTGATCGGCCTTTACCTGCGCTTGCCTTTCCTGGCACCAAGGGAGTGATTCTGAAAATGCTCCAGGTACAGTTAGCATTTAATGTGGTCCTTTTTTTTTTTTTTTTTTATACTCTTTATACATTCAGGAGGCCATAATGGCACAACGTAAATAAAATACGAAGATTAGGACTGCCCCATTATGAGATTGCCGTGAAGTGGCGGGGTAGCTCAAAGAATTGATCAATTGTTTGCTAAATGTCTCATATTTGAAATACAGTTAGAATTTATGTGCAATTGCACTTCAGTTATTGCGTTCTGACCATAAGCAGTGCTGGCTTCTTCCCTCTTTTTTGCTTTGCATGGATAAAAGTTGACTCATCCTCTGTCCTGTGTCCTTGTGTGTACCATATTGAGCATGGAGAATAGAAAGAAGACCAAAGAACTGTCTGAGGACTTGAGAAACCAAATTGTGAGGAAGCATGAGCAATCTCAAGGCTACAAGTCCATCTCCAAAGACCTGAATGTTCCTGTGTCTACCGTGTGCAGTGTCATCAAGAAGTTTAAAGCCCATGGCACTGTGGCTAACCTCCCTAGATATGGATGGAAAAGAAAAAATTGACAAGAGTTTTTAACGCAAGATTGTGCGGGTGTTGGATAAAGAACCTCGACTAACATCCAAACAAGTTCAAGCTGCCCTGCAGTCCGAAGGCACAACAGTGTCAACCCATACTATCAGTTCGGTGTCTGAATGAAAAGAGACTATATGGTAGGAGACCCAGGAAGACCCCACTTCTTACCCCGAGACATAAAAAAGCCAGGCTGGAGTTTGCCAAAACTTACCTGAAAAAGCCTAAAACATTTTGGAAGAATGTTCTCTGGTCAGATGAGACAAAAGTAGAGCTTTTTGGGCAAAGGAATCAACATAGAGTTTACAGGAGAAAAAAAAGAGGCATTCAAAGAAAAGAACACGGTCCCTACAGTCAAACATGGCGGAGGTTCCCTGATGTTTTGAGGTTGCTTTGTTGCCTCTGGCACTGGACTGCTTGACCGTGTGCATGGCATTATGAAGTCTGAAGACTACCAACAAATTTTGCAGCATAATGTAGGGCCCAGTGTGAGAAAGCTGGGTCTCCCTCAGAGGTCATGGGTCTTCCAGCAGGACAATGACCCAAAACACACTTCAAAAAGCACTAGAAAATGGTTCGAGAGAAAGCACTGGAGACTTCTAAGGTGGCCAACAATGAGTCCAGACCTGAATCCCATAGAACACCTGTGGAGAGATCTAAAAATGGCAGTTTGGAGAAGGCACCCTTCAAATATCAGGGACCTGGAGCAGTTTGCCAAAGAAGAATGGTCTAAAATTCCAGCAGAGCATTGTAAGAAACTCATTGATGGTTACCGGAAGCGGTTGGTCGCAGTTATTTTGGCTAAAGGTTGTGCAACCAAGTATTAGGCTGAGGGTGCCAATACTTTTGTCTGGCCCATTTTTGGAGTTTTGTGTGAAATGATCAATGTTTTGCTTTTTGCTTAATTCTCTTTTGTGTTTTTTCATTTAAGACAAATTAAATGAAAATAATAATACCAAAGAATTTGTGATTGCAATCATTTTCAGGAAGAAGATGAGTATTATCTGACAGAATTGCAGGGGTGTCAATACTTTTGGCCATGACTGTACAATGGTCTGGGGCATATCACTCAGGATGAGGATTAGATACACTGGTCTGCGGTGTATCTCGCAGGATGGGGATTAGATACACTGATCTGGGGGTGTATCACGCAGGATAGGGATTAGGTACATGGTCCTGGGGTGTATCACGCAGGATGGGGATTAGATACATGGTTCTGGGGCTTATCATGCAAAATGGGGATTAGATACACCGGTATGGGACATATCACTCAGGATGTGGACTAGATACACTGGCCTGGGGTGTATCACGCAGGATGGGGATAATATACACTGGCAAGTGGTGTATCATTCAGGATGGAGATTAAATACATAGTTCTTAGGTGTAACACGCAAGATGGGGACTAGATATACCGGTTCTGGGGCATATCATGTGGGATGGTGATTAGATAGACTAGTCGGGAGCGTATCACACAAGATGAGAAGGGTCGGTAGCAGCCCACAGCCTCACCAGAATTGGTGAATCTCGCCAGATGCTCCAATTCTGTTGCTTCCCGATTGCCCTGGTGCGGTGACAATTGTGGTAATGATAGCTGTGGTTGATTACAGCTGTAATATGTCAAAAATCTATACTGACCTTAAGTCATGGGGTTAGTAATGTGAGAGGTGTATATCAGATATCCTAACCCAGTAACATACGGGCAGAAAAAGAAATTTTATTTAAAAAAATATATATTCCCCAGACATGTTCTCTGGTTCACCAATTTATTTTTGGTAAAAAAAACCCATGTAGGTGCACAGTAGTCCTGGGAATCCGCCGTAGGCCACAAATGGAAACCTGAAAAAAAAAGACAACACACTGTCCCTCGCTCACCAATTTATTAGAAGACAAAAAGTTCCCACACAGGTTCGACCTAGTCCAAGACATTCCCATGACGATCCCCGAATTCGACGCCAAAAGGCAGTGGAGCCTTGTTCAGAGAACGAAGCTCCATAGGCTGTAGCACCAGCCACTCCGGGTCCCTCTGCACTCCACCAGTCTGCTCTGAGCAGAGGACGTCAGTAAATACACTGCTCATCAGAATCGCCGAGCTCTCTCTATAATTGCCCCACATAGTGCCCCACATTATAGTGGACTCGTACAGTGCCCCACAGTATAATGGACTCATATAGTGCTTCATGGTATATGCCCTCATCATGGTATATGCCCCCCATGCCTGGTACATGGTCTCTCCAGCCTGGTACTGTTTTGTTCCAAAGTTTACATACCCCAGCAGAATTTTTTCTTTATTGGCCTTTTTTCAGATAATATGAATGATAACTGTTATGACCTGGTGGTTAGGAGTACCCAGAATGACCTGATAATTAAACCTCATACAGGACGAGCTCTGGGATGTGGGAGCTCTGCTGACCGCAAGCCCTAATCCTATCTCACACACTAGAAATAGCCGTGGAGCGCTCCTGACCAGACCTCGTCACAGCCTAAGAACTATCTAGCCCTAGAGATAGAAAATAAAGCCTACCTTGCCTCAGAGAAATTCCCCAAAGGTAAAGGAAGCCCCCCACATATATTGACTGTGAGTAAAGATGAAAGTCACAAACGCAGAAAAGAAACAGGTTTCAGCAAAGGGAGGCCAGACTTACTAAACAGACAGAGGATAGGAAAGGTAACTTTGCGATCAGCACAAAAACCTACAAAAGACCACACAGAGTGTGCAAAAAAGACCTCCGCACCGACTCACGGTGCGGAGGGGCCACTCTGCATCCCAGAGCTTCCAGCTAGCAAGACAAAATCATGAAAACCAGCTGGACAAGAAAACAGAGAACAAAATAAGACTATAAGGAACTTAGCTTCTGCAGGAGAAGGCAGGTAACCAGAGAGATCCAGGAGCGAAGAGAACGAATGCAAAAACATTGACAGCTGGCATGGAGTAACGATCTGAGAGGAGTTAAATAGAGCAGCCAACCAAAGGACAAACCACATCACCTGTGTAAGGAACCTCAGAAGCAGCAGCTTCACTCATAGCCACCAGAGGGAACCCATAGACAGAACTCGCCGAAGTACCATTCACGACCAAAGAGGGAGTTCGACAACAGAATTCACAACAGTACCCCCCCTTGAGGAGGGGTCACCGAACCCTCACCAGAGCCCCCGGGCCGATCAGGATGAGCCAAATGAAAGGCACGAACCAGATCGGCAGCATGAACATCAGAGGCAAAAACCCAGGAATTATCTTCCTGACCATAACCCTTCCACTTGACCAGGTACTGGAGTTTCCGTCTCGAAACACGAGAATCCAAAATCTTCTCCACCACATACTCCAACTCCCCCTCGACCAACACCGGGGCAGGAGGATCAACGGAGGGAACCATAGGCACCACGTATCTCCGCAACAACGACCTATGGAACACATTATGGATGGCAAAAGAAGCTGGAAGGTCCAAACGAAATGACACAGGATTAAGAACTTCAGAAATCTTGTATGGCCCAATGAAACGAGGCTTAAACTTAGGAGAGGAAACCTTCATAGGAACGTGACGAGATGACAACCAAACCAAATCCCCAACACGAAGTCGGAGACCAACACAACGCCGGCGGTTAGCGAAGCGTTGAGCCTTCTCCTGGGACAATGTCAAATTGTCCACCACATGACAGCCAATGACAGTTTGACTTGGCCTTGTGTTTTGGATCATTGCCATGTTGGAACGTCCAAGTATGTCCCATGCGCAGCTTCTAGGCTGATGAGTGGAAATTTGCCTCTAGTATTTGCTGATAATGTGCTGCATTCATCTTTCCTTCAACTTTGACCAAGTTTCCTGTGCCTTTGTAGCTCACACATCCTCAAAACATCAGCGATTCACCTCCGTGCTTTAAGGTAAGAATGGTGGTCCTTTCATCATTGGCCTTATTGACCTCTCTCCAAATAGAACGTTTATGGTTGTGGCCAAAACAGTTCAATTTTGGTCTCATCACTCCAAATTACCCTGTTCCAGAAGTTTTGAGGCTTGTCTCTGTGCTGCTTTGAGTATTGTAGGCAAGATACTTAGTGGCATTTGCGTAGTAATGGCTTTCTTCTGGCGACTCGACCATGCAGCCCATTTTTCTTCAAGTGCCTCCTTATTGTGCATCTTGAAACAGCCACCCCACTAGTTTTCAGAGAGTCCTGTATTTCACCTGATGATATTTGTAGGTTTTGCTTTGCATCCCGAACAATTTTCCTGGCAGTTGTGGACGACATTTTTGTTGGTCTGCCTGACCACGGTTTTTAAAGAGCCCCAGATTTTCCATTTGTCAATCACCAAACCAGGGATTCAAGCTTCAGGAGGCTAATTTGCATATTCCAGGTGCCTTCTGGGAGAAGCGAAGTCTCCCTAAGCTAGAAGATCGTTGGGTACAGCCGGGACCAGCTGCTTCGAAAGCATCACCAAACCAGGGATTCAAGCTTCAGGAGGCTAATTTGCATATTCCAGGTGCCTTCTGGGAGAAGCGAAGTCTCCCTAAGCTAGAAGATCGTTGGGTACAGCCGGGACCAGCTGCTTCGAAAGCATCACCAAACCAGGGATTCAAGCTTCAGGAGGCTAATTTGCATATTCCAGGTGCCTTCTGGGAGAAGCGAAGTCTCCCTAAGCTAGAAGATCGTTGGGTACAGCCGGGACCAGCTGCTTCGAAAGCATCACCAAACCAGGGATTCAAGCTTCAGGAGGCTAATTTGCATATTCCAGGTGCCTTCTGGGAGAAGCGAAGTCTCCCTAAGCTAGAAGATCGTTGGGTACAGCCGGGACCAGCTGCTTCGAAAGCATCACCAAACCAGGGATTCAAGCTTCAGGAGGCTAATTTGCATATTCCAGGTGCCTTCTGGGAGAAGCGAAGTCTCCCTAAGCTAGAAGATCGTTGGGTACAGCCGGGACCAGCTGCTTCGAAAGCATCACCAAACCAGGGATTCAAGCTTCAGGAGGCTAATTTGCATATTCCAGGTGCCTTCTGGGAGAAGCGAAGTCTCCCTAAGCTAGAAGATCGTTGGGTACAGCCGGGACCAGCTGCTTCGAAAGCATCACCAAACCAGGGATTCAAGCTTCAGGAGGCTAATTTGCATATTCCAGGTGCCTTCTGGGAGAAGCGAAGTCTCCCTAAGCTAGAAGATCGTTGGGTACAGCCGGGACCAGCTGCTTCGAAAGCATCACCAAACCAGGGATTCAAGCTTCAGGAGGCTAATTTGCATATTCCAGGTGCCTTCTGGGAGAAGCGAATTTTTGCCTGTAGGACATTATTGCAAGAGAGCTTGGCTGAGTAGATTACACAAGAAGGAAAATACACAGCAAGTCAGCAGGATCTAGGAGCAACATGGCAGATGTGACAACCTACATGGTGAGCTGCAGCATGTGCTACATGTTCACAGATCGACCAGAAGAAGAATCCAATTTCACCTGTCAGAAGTGTAGACTAGTGGCCCTTTTAGAAGAAAAGGTGCGGGGTCTGGAAGAAAGAATAGCAACTTTGAAACTCATCAAAGAGAATGAAGACTTTCTAGACAGAACAGAAGCATCTCTACTGGTCACAGAAGGTGCAAAAAGTGTCAGAGAACCTCCAAAAGCAGATGAGTGGAAGCATGTGACCAAAAGAAGCAAGAAGACCATGGAGAAATCACCAACCACACAACTGAAGAACCGATATCAAATCTTTGTAGAGGATGAAGATGGCACACCTAAGAATGAAGCAATACCAGCAAGCAAAAAAGAAAAGGGCACACAGCAACAAGTGACAGCAAAAAGTACAGCCAAGAAGCAACGAAGAGTGGTGGTGGTGGGAGACTCACTACTGAGAGGCACCGAAGCAGCCATCTGCAGACCGGACATAACTGCAAGAGAAGTATGCTGCCTTCCAGGTGCGATGATCAAGGATGTGACCGATAGGATACCAAAGCTCTTCAGCTCCAAGGACGTCCACCCATTTCTTCTGATACATGTTGGCACCAATGACACGGCAAGGAAGGACCTACCGACAATCTGCAAGGACTTTGAAGAGTTGGGGAAGAAAGTAAAGGAACTGGATGCACAGGTAGTTTTTTCTTCTATCCTTCCAGTAGACGGGCATGGCACCAGGAGATGGAACAGGATCCTTGATGCAAACAACTGGCTAAGACGATGGTGCAGACAACAAGGATTTGGATTCCTGGACCACGGTGTGAATTACTGGTATGATGGACTCCTCGCCAGAGACGGACTACACCTCAACAAACCTGGGAAACACACATTCGCCAGAAGACTCGCTACACTCATCAGGAGGGCGTTAAACTAGAAGAAGAGGGGACGGGAAGAAAAACATTAGACTCGAACAAAGACGACCCAGGAAAACATACTCAGAAGGGAGGTAAGAACATTTCTAAAACAATCCACAGTGAGGAGATTGGAACAAAACAAAATCCTCTAAACTGCATGCTCGCAAACGCCAGAAGCCTGACAAACAAGATGGAAGAACTAGAAGCAGAAATATCTACAGGTAACTTTGACATAGTGGGAATAACCGAGACATGGTTAGATGAAAGCTATGACTGGGCAGTTAACTTACAGGGTTACAGTCTGTTTAGAAAGGATCGTAAAAATCGGAGAGGAGGAGGGGTTTGTCTCTATGTAAAATCTTGTCTAAAGTCCACTTTAAGGGAGGATATTAGCGAAGGGAATGAGGATGTCGAGTCCATATGGGTTGAAATTCATGGAGGGAAAAATGGTAACAAAATTCTCATTGGGGTCTGTTACAAACCCCCAAATATAACAGAAAGCATGGAAAGTCTACTTCTAAAGCAGATAGATGAAGCTGCAACCCATAATGAGGTCCTGGTTATGGGGGACTTTAACTACCCGGATATTAACTGGGAAACAGAAACCTGTGAAACCCATAAAGGCAACAGGTTTCTGCTAATAACCAAGAAAAATTATCTTTCACAATTGGTGCAGAATCCAACCAGAGGAGCAGCACTTTTAGACCTAATACTATCTAATAGACCTGACAGAATAACAAATCTGCAGGTGGTTGGGCATTTAGGAAATAGCGACCACAATATTGTGCAGTTTCACCTGTCTTTCACTAGGGGGACTTGTCAGGGAGTCACAAAAACATTGAACTTTAGGAAGGCAAAGTTTGAACAGCTTAGAGATGCCCTTAATCTGGTAGACTGGGACAATATCCTCAGAAATGAGAATACAGATAATAAATGGGAAATGTTTAAGAACATCCTAAATAGGCAGTGTAAGCGGTTTATACCTTGTGGGAATAAAAGGACTAGAAATAGGAAAAACCCAATGTGGCTAAACAAAGAAGTAAGACGGGCAATTAACAGTAAAAAGAAAGCATTTGCACTACTAAAGCAGGATGGCACCATTGAAGCTCTAAAAAACTATAGGGAGAAAAATACTTTATCTAAAAAACTAATTAAAGCTGCCAAAAAGGAAACAGAGAAGCACATTGCTAAGGAGAGTAAAACTAATCCCAAACTGTTCTTCAACTATATCAATAGTAAAAGAATAAAAACTGAAAATGTAGGCCCCTTAAAAAATAGTGAGGAAAGAATGGTTGTAGATGACGAGGAAAAAGCTAACATATTAAACACCTTCTTCTCCACGGTATTCACGGTGGAAAATGAAATGCTAGGTGAAATCCCAAGAAACAATGAAAACCCTATATTAAGGGTCACCAATCTAACCCAAGAAGAGGTGCGAAACCGGCTAAATAAGATTAAAATAGATAAATCTCCGGGTCCGGATGGCATACACCCACGAGTACTAAGAGAACTAAGTAATGTAATAGATAAACCATTATTTCTTATTTTTAGTGACTCTATAGCGACAGGGTCTGTTCCGCAGGACTGGCGCATAGCAAATGTGGTGCCAATATTCAAAAAGGGCTCTAAAAGTGAACCTGGAAATTATAGGCCAGTAAGTCTAACCTCTATTGTTGGTAAAATATTTGAAGGGTTTCTGAGGGATGTTATTCTGGATTATCTCAATGAGAATAACTGTTTAACTCCATATCAGCATGGGTTTATGAGAAATCGCTCCTGTCAAACCAATCTAATCAGTTTTTATGAAGAGGTAAGCTATAGACTGGACCACGGTGAGTCATTGGACGTGGTATATCTCGATTTTTCCAAAGCGTTTGATACCGTGCCGCACAAGAGGTTGGTACACAAAATGAGAATGCTTGGTCTGGGGGAAAATGTGTGTAAATGGGTTAGTAACTGGCTTAGTGATAGAAAGCAGAGGGTGGTTATAAATGGTATAGTCTCTAACTGGGTCGCTGTGACCAGTGGGGTACCGCAGGGGTCAGTATTGGGACCTGTTCTCTTCAACATATTCATTAATGATCTGGTAGAAGGTTTACACAGTAAAATATCGATATTTGCAGATGATACAAAACTATGTAAAGCAGTTAATACAATAGAAGATAGTATTCTGCTACAGATGGATCTGGATAAGTTGGAAACTTGGGCTGAAAGGTGGCAGATGAGGTTTAACAATGATAAATGTAAGGTTATACACATGGGAAGAAGGAATCAATGTCACCATTACACACTGAATGGGAAACCACTGGGTAAATCTGACAGGGAGAAGGACTTGGGGATCCTAGTTAATGATAAACTTACCTGGAGCAGCCAGTGCCAGGCAGCAGCTGCCAAGGCAAACAGGATCATGGGGTGCATTAAAAGAGGTCTGGATACACATGATGAGAGCATTATACTGCCTCTGTACAAATCCCTAGTTAGACCGCACATGGAGTACTGTGTCCAGTTTTGGGCACCGGTGCTCAGGAAGGATATAATGGAACTAGAGAGAGTACAAAGGAGGGCAACAAAATTAATAAAGGGGATGGGAGAACTACAATACCCAGATAGATTAGCGAAATTAGGATTATTTAGTCTAGAAAAAAGACGACTGAGGGGCGATCTAATAACCATGTATAAGTATATAAGGGGACAATACAAATATCTCGCTGAGGATCTGTTTATACCAAGGAAGGTGACGGGCACAAGGGGGCATTCTTTGCGTCTGGAGGAGAGAAGGTTTTTCCACCAACATAGAAGAGGATTCTTTACTGTTAGGGCAGTGAGAATCTGGAATTGCTTGCCTGAGGAGGTGGTGATGGCGAACTCAGTCGAGGGGTTCAAGAGAGGCCTGGATGTCTTCCTGGAGCAGAACAATATTGTATCATACAATTATTAGGTTCTGTAGAAGGACGTAGATCTGGGTATTTATTATGATGGAATATAGGCTGAACTGGATGGACAAATGTCTTTTTTCGGCCTTACTAACTATGTTACTATGTTACTATGTTACTATGTTACAGTTTGAACGCCGCTGACTGCCATTATCAATACCTTGGATATCTTTTTGTACCCCTTTCCTGTTTTATACAGTTCAAGTACCTTTACCCGTAGATCCGTGACAATTCTTTTACTTTCCCCATGACTCATAATCCACAAACATCAGTGGCTGTATGAAAGAAGTAAAAGTCTGTCTGGATCCCAGAAACTCACTCAGCTTTAATCCACACACACTGATTACAAGCAAACAGATCACAGGTGAGGATGTTACCTTTAGTAGCCATTCAAACCCATTTGTGTCAACTTCTGTGCATGTTATCAGGCCCAAATCACCAGGGTATGTGAAGTTTTAATCAGGGTCATTTGGATGTTTTGGGTTGTCATTACGATTTAAAAAGAGAAAAAAGTAGTCTGACAATAAATGGCTTCAACCAGCCACTAACCATGAGAGGCGAAAAGGTTTTAGTGTTATCATCCATATTCTCTGAAAAGGACAGGAAAGCAAAAATTCTGCCGGGGTATGTAAATGTTTGAGCACAACTGTATGTCTCCTATATCCTGGTATATGCTTTAATCTTGGGCTCCATTCTGGTATATTGTGCCACCATCCTGGTGTATGGCCCTTCCATCCTGGTGTATGCCCCCCACCATGGTAAATGACCCCTTCATCATGGTATATGCCTCCCACCATGATATATGGTCTCTCCATCCTAGTATACGCCCTCCATCATGGTATATGGCCGTTCCATCCTGGTATGTGCCCCCTACCATGGTATATGACCCCCACCATGGTATATGGTCCCTCCATCCTGGTATATGCCTCCCACCATACTCTATACCCCCCATCCTGGTATATACCCCTCTCCATGGTATATGGTTTCTCCATCCTGCTATATGACCCCCACCCCCAACATAGTATATGATCCCCACCATGGTAAATTGCCCCCTTCCATTCTGTTTTATGGCCCCTCCATCCTGGTATATGTTCCCTCCATCTTGGTATATTGCCCCTCCATCCTGGCATATGTCTCACCCATCTATTCAATGCATAGAAAAAAGAAAACAATAAACACTTGTACTTACTTTCCTTGCGCTCCCATGCACTGCTGCATCCACTGTGTCAGTCTGTTTAGAACACAGCAGATGGATGGTCTTCCTGCTGTGCCCTGAACAGGTCGGCGGGAAGCAGTGATCTCAGCATAGAGTGTAATGCTAACAGGCTGTAAGCACTGCTTTCCATCGCCACAGATACTCACCAGGGACGTTCGATCTCAGGCACCTTGTCTCCCTGGCTGCTCAGCGCTCATGTCATCGCACACACTAAGCAGTGTGCACGATAACCAAGGGAAAATGTAGCCCACATCAAATGTCGTGGGCTACAACAAAATGCCCACGATCTCCTCCCACAGCTATGACCTGGACAGCTAAGTGGGTGTGCCCAGGTCATAGCTAGAGGCAGGAGGAGCAGCCCCAATACAAGAGATTCCCATTGGTTGCTGTAATTGAGGTGTGCAAGTTTCATCCATAGACACTCACCCACCAAATGAAAATGGCAGCCCCCAGTGGCTAAAGTAAAAATTAGTAAACAAAAAAACTGTTAAAGTTGTGCATTTAATTTTGTATTAAAAATAATTGACTATATAAATCTACAAGGGGAATTTATACTACCAATGATGGTTTGAATCATGTTTATATATGATATATATATATATATATATTGTCCCTACCTTATGGTATTGAGTTTCCACATGTAACTTGGGAGTTTAATTATTACATAACTACATTGTATACTGTATATAACAGGGATACCACATTTATTCTCTATACCAATGTTCCCCAACTCCGGTCCTCAAGAGCCACCAACAGGTCATGTTTTCAAGATTTCCTTAGTATTGCTCAGGTGAAAATTGCATCACCTTCACAGGCAATAATTTCATCACCTGTGAAATACTAAGGAAATTCTGAAAACATGACCTGTTGGTGGCTCTTGAGGACCGGAGTTGGGGAACACTGTGTTAGGGCTAGCGGAACACACCGAGTAAATATAGATGTTTTATTGTAATTGATGTGTTCGCAGCCCGGGGTCCACCGTGCAGGAGAACCTGCTGCTAGCAATGGCGGCACTATATGGCGGTATGAACTAGCTCTGTTATTTCACAGAGTAGCCGTGAAAGCAAAGCACTGCGCCCTGTTAGACTTCACAGAGGCACAGGCTAACTGCCCAACAGAGAGCAGTCAGTGGTCATGCATGCACACAAAACTCCTCGCCGGAGGTGCCAGCATTCTAGGGGCTTATTTCAGCCAGGTCCCTGAATACAAACAAACACACAATCTCCTCGCCGGAGGTGCCAGCATTCTAGGGGCTTATTTCAGCCGGGTCCCTGAACACAATCTTACATGACCACACTGGCGCAAAGCACAAAACTTAGAAAGATACTAGCGCATGGCCGTGTGGCCATGCGAGCCTTAAATAGTTGCAGCAAGTACAGGACCTTCCTAGAAGGACCAATGAGAGGCTGCTACAGAGCCTGAGCATCTACAGGACCTTCCTAGAGGACCAATGGATCTAGCTGCAGTATCTGAACATGTGACCCTCGATCTCCACTGAGAGATCTTACTCTGGGCATGCTCAGAACAAGAAAAGCAGGACTTAGTCCTAGAAGCGTCTGCTCGCCGCTGCCCAGCACTGGCTTCAATGGCAGAAGCAGGAAAAGCAGGAGTAACTCTTTGTAAAGAGTCAGACTGAGTGAGACGCTGGGACTGACATCTCCGCTGAGCAGGCTCCACTGCGGCAGGAGAAGAATGGGAGACCGCAGCGGAGATGGCCCGAGATTCCCCCTGTGCAGAGGCGGGAACTCGACCCCTAACACACTGCTCTATACAAATCTTCTCTTTTTATCAATTTTTTAAATTATTGTACTGATAAAGAATTACAACTTTTTAGCCCCTTAGTGATCGGGCAAATTTTTTGCAATCTGACCAGTGTCACTTTGTGTGGTAATAGGTCTGGAACGCTTTAACATATATCATTGCTTTTTAGACTCATTTTTGGACGCAATGTAGTTTATGATAATGTTAAATTTATGTCGATATTTTATGTGTTTATTTTGAATGATTATCCCTTCAATCCAGATAGCCATACCACACAACACAACATTAATACCGTATATACTCGAGTATAAGCCGACCCGAGTATAAGCCGAGACCCCTAATTTTGCCACAAAAAACTGGGAAAACTTAATTACTTAAGTATAAGCCTAAGGTGGGAAATGCAGCAGCTACTGTAAATTTCAAAAATAAAAAAATATACCAATAAATGTAAAATTAATTGAGACATCAGTAGGTTAAGTGTTTTTGAATATCCATATTGAATCTGGAGCCCCATATAATGCTCCATATGGCTCATGATGGGCCCTATAAGATGTTCCATACAAAATACGCCCCATATAATGCACCATATAAAAAATATTCCCCATGTAATGCTGCACAAAGGTTAATAATGGCCCCATAAGATGCTCCATAGATTATGCCACATAAAATGCTCCATAGATTATGCCCCATAAGATGCTCCATATACAGTATTATGCCCCATAAGATGCTCCATAGATTATGCCCCATAAGATGCTCCATAGATTATGCCCCATAAGATGCTCCATAGATTATGCCCCATAAAATGCTCCATAGATTATGCCCCATAAAATGCTCCATAGATTATGCCCCATAAGATGCTCCATAGATTATGCCCTATATAAAATAAAAAAATCACATACTCACCTCTCGTCGCTCAGGCCCCCGGCACTTGCGATATTCACCTGTCCTCGTTCCACCACTGTGCGCCGCTCTGTCTTCCGGCTCTCTGACTGTTCAGGCAGAGGGCGGCATGCACACTAAACATGTCATCGCGCCCTCTGACCTGAACAGGCAGAGGACGAGAAAGACAGAGCGGCACGCGGAGGTGGATCAGGGTCAGGTGAATATAGTGCAATGCTCACTCACCTTCCCTGTTATACTCACCTGCTCCCAGCGCGGTTCCTGGCAGCTTATCACTGTCTCCTTGTCTCCGGGAGCTTCTTCCTATGTTCTGCGGTCACATACCACTCATTAAAGTAATGAATATGCATCCACATTTATTACTTTAATGAGCGGTACCACGTGACCGCTGAACACAGGAAGCGCTGCCCGGAGACCATCGGAGATGCAGGGACTGCGCCAGGAGCAGGTGAGTATGTGGCAGCTGCCTTTCCCCTCCCCCTCCGACAATGACTCGAGTATAAGCCGAGAGGGGCACTTTCAGCCTAAAAGAATGGGCTGAAAATCTCAGCTTATACTCGAGTATATATGGTAAATGACATTTCCCTCATGTTTGCTTTACATCAGCACCATTTGTAAAATGTTGTTTTATTTTGATCGCATTTTAGAAAGTTTGAAAATGTAGCAGTCATTTTTAATTTTTTCAAGTAAATTTACAAAACATTTTTTTAGGAACCTATTAAGTTTTGAAGTGACTTTGGGGGTCCTATATATTAGAAACCCACAAAAGTGATACCAATTTAAAAACTGCACCCCTCATTGCATTCAAAATAGCTTTCTGGTAGTTTATTAACCCTTCAAATGCTTTTCAGGAATTACTGCAAAGTGGCATAACAGCAATGAAGAAATTCATTTTTACCATCAAAATGTTGATGACGTTTGAACAGGCCACTATAGTCGTCAGACTTTAAGGCCATTATTTGGCCATGAATTGCCATGGCAAACAACAGGACCACAATCAAGATCTTAGGGTGAAGATTGGGTTAGCCCCCACACACTGTTAACCATGTACGTGCTATAGACATTGACAACAGTACTTAAGGGGCTAAACAACTATAGTCGGTACCAACATAAATCGTGGCTGATGCCTCAAGTTGTCAGCTATAGTGTACAGCTGACAGTAACAGGATTGTCACCCATCAAGGGGTTTTTAGTCTATTGTAACAAACAGGTCAGTAAAAAGACGTATTGGTGGCCACTAAGGGGTTAGATATATTGCTGGGTGGTTCACTCTCTTTTTTGTTTTTTTTTATGCTTCCATAGGATTTGTGACTGTAACAACCCTATCAGGTGAGCATACCTACAATGTATTATACCACTTGGCGATCAGGTAAGACCCTATTTGCGCTTCTTGTCTCTCCAATTTTACTATTTGATTTATCTCACTATTACGAAGCATATGAGTCACCTCCACTGCCGTGTTTGTAGCGCCAGAACTGGTTGACCTTATGAAGAGACGTGTTGACTCTTATATTTTGCCTGGACGTCCTCCTTTTGGCTTTTGAAAGTATGGACCAACTTCATTGTGTTTTCTTCTAACTGTCATGGTGCTCACATGATGCAGTTTGGCAATTTCCTTGGCTAAGAGATTG
Organism: Ranitomeya imitator; assembly: GCF_032444005.1. Taxonomy (NCBI): domain Eukaryota; kingdom Metazoa; phylum Chordata; class Amphibia; order Anura; family Dendrobatidae; genus Ranitomeya; species Ranitomeya imitator. The sequence continues at coordinate 198,234,229 of NC_091287.1, forward strand.
CTATCGATGAGCTGGAAGCTGCGATTACTAATTTCTTGGGAAATCTTCTTCGTGGCTGCTCCTTTATTCAAAACAGGGACCTTTCGCTTGGGAATCAACCTATAACACACTGTGCTATTAGGGAATGGGAAAACAGGTTGTATTTTGTAGTATACAGGAAGAAAATGATTTTTCCACCACCAAGAACAAAAAAATAATGCAGACACATGACAAGAATTTGCATAACTAATCATATGCTAAATAGTTGCAAGTCAAATTTATGTATCAGATAGGCAGACGAGAGATGATTGTCTAAAAAATGATGGTAGTCTCACGTTCTTAGCAGTAGTGTATGGTGAGATAAGGAGCCTGAAAGTCAAAAGTTCAAAACATTGTTACCCTTTTGCTTGTCAGTGTAATAATTGCTTCATCTGTAAATTTATAGTACATTTATATTATGTTTTTTTTTTAGTTTTGGATTACAAGGAAGATTCTTCTTGCATTGGAGACCTTCTAGTATCTGCTCCTACAAAATTCTATTCATGTACACAGGGCCAAGTTAATTATTATGCAAAACTTCCCCTTTTTTCATTGAACTTGGGAAACAAAGAAGTAAGCATGCAAGTAAAACAAATATTAATATGGACATGCAGTTATAGCCTGCTGAAAAAAAAATCATCCCTGTATGCCTCATATCAGATGTCTTGCTGTTGAGAAATCATCTTTTAGGCTACGTTCACACTAGCGTTGCGCCGTCCTGCGTCGGCGACGCAACGCGCGACGCACGGAAAAACGCGCGCAAACGCGTGCGTCATTTTTTGACGAAATCGGACGCAAGAAAAATGCAACTTGTAGCGTTTTCTTGCGTCCGACGCTAGCGTCTAAAACGACGCACGTGTCGGAAAACGCGTGCAAAAAGACGCACGCGTCCCCTATGTTAAACATAGGGGCGCGTCGCTACTGCGTCGCCGCTGCGTCGCCGACGCAACAGCGACGCGACGCTAATGTGAACGTAGCCTTATCAATTAATATAAATGACAGCTTCCAGGCTATAGGGAGGACACTGATCTGCATGGGAATCCGCTCCAGAGCTTATTTTACATGAAGGGGGAGTTACCAGTGTGAGACAAGTAACTAACACAGAGCAGGACAACTGAAATTTGTCATCTTGCAAAAACATTATTTTTTATTCTCTCTCAGCTCTGCTGTATTACAACAACAATGCAACCTTGTTTGCCTGTGAGGTGGAAGCTGCAACTGAGAACCTGCAGATGTCAGTTATAATCACACACAACTCTATGATGAGATCAGAGGAGCAAAGAGTGGCCGTTACACAGCACACCTGTAACTCCCCCTGCATGTAAAATAAGCTCACGAGGCAGAGCTATCTTCCAGGCAGCGTCTTCCCCATAGCATGGAGGAAGTCGTTTACATAAAGTGCTGAAAATAGATTTTTTACTTACTGTAAAGTCTGTTTCTCATAGTCTTCATTGGGAGACACAGGACCATGGGATAGTCTGCTGCCACATAGAGGCTGACAGTTTTATTGCAATTAAATAAAACTGGTTCCTCCCCAGCAGACTATAATCTGGAGCCAGGCTTCTTCAGTTTTATGAGTAAACAGCAGGAGGATAAAATAAAATAAGGCAAGACGAAATATAACTGTATGCCTAACCGGGCAATCAAGTGAAGGAGTGTTGTCCCCCAATGAAGACTATGAAAAACTGATTTTACGGTAAGTAAAAAAAAAAATCTTTTTTTCTCGTTCATCTTATTGGGGGACATGGAACAATAGGATTTCCTAAAGCTGTCCCTAGGGTGGGATAGTAATACATTTCATACCATTACCACCTGGTCTTCCCCAACAACTTAAGCGGAAGTCTGGGCTACTGCCGCCTGCAGTATCTTCCCACCAAGGCTTGTATCTGCAAGGGCAAAAGTGAGCACCCTTTAAAACTTAGATAAAGTATGCAGATGCCCAAGTAGGTGCTTTACAGAGCTGCAAAACCGATGCCTGATGACAAATCGCCAGGAGACTCCTACCACCCGCATGGAATGGACCCTAATCCTAAATGGGGCCACCCTGGCCTTAGTCTTATAAGTCTGTACAATAGCAGACTTGATTCAGCGGGCAATGATTGCTTTAGAAGCGGCTTGACCCATACGAGGGTCCTGTGGTATAACAAACAAGGAATCAGAATGCATAAGTGATACAGGTGACAATAACATCCTACAGCTCTAATAATGTACAAGCTGCGCAGAGCCTTCTCCATAGAATGAGATGGTGCTGGACAAAAGGAAAATCACTATCTTCATTAAAGTGAAAGCTCAAAACCACCTTTGGGGAAAAAAGATGAAAATGGCCTCAACACTATCTTATCCTGTTGAAGAATAGGGTAATGTACGCGACAAAACAGAGCCACAAGTTCCGAGACCCTTCTAATAGAAGTAATTGTTATTAGGAAAGCTACCTTATAAGAAAGAAAAAACACAGAGATCTTTCTGACTGGCTCAAAAGGTGGAGACTGAATAGCCTACAACACAAGATTCAGGTCCCAGAGTCCAAAAGGGCCCAATAGGGTGGCCTGACATGTGCCTTCCCCTGGAGAAAAGTCTTAACCTAGGGTAAAGATGCTAAATCCCTCTGAAATAGAAAAGCCAGAGAGGACACCAAACTCTTCAGGGAGCTAAGCGCCAGCCTTGCTTCTAATCCAGACTATAAGGAGAAGAGCAGCACGATAGGTGAAGTACTGGTAGACTCACACCAGTGAAAAAAAAAAAGACCTCCAAGTGCGATGATAGACTCGCATGAGGATGGCTTCCAAGCTCTAATCATAGCTTCAATGACTGATTCGGACAGACCTTCTGTCATCAAAATTGCAGCTTCAACAGCCACACTGTCAAATTGAACACATGTAAATTCGGATGGAAAAATGGACCCTGGGGCAGAAGGTCCAGGCGGTCTGGAAGAGCCCATGGGACATCCACCAGGAGATTGATCACATCCGAATACCAGGCCTTCTGAGGTCAATCTGAAGCAATGATAATGACTGGAACACTTTTGCTTTGATCTTTTTGAGAAGTATGGATAGAAGCAGTAGAGGTGGAAAGAGATCAGACAGAGTGAGTTGGGAACAAAAGATTACCACGGTATCGACTGATCTCCTGGGGGTCACAGGACCTTGTCACAACCCACACTATTTGCCACCATCGAATAAAGGTGTGCTGAGACACTGCCGCCAATAGGATGCAAGCCTGGCCGCCCTGATTGGCTAGAAATGTCCAGGGCATGCCACACACCAAGACTGCACCCCTGCTAGCTACCGCAATCCAGACACTACTACTGCAATGGTCCATTCTAACCCTGACTTACTAACGCTGAAAGACCAGCTGGACGGTTAGGAACCTCAGAAGCAGCACCTGTCCCCTGCACAGCTCTTGATAATCATCTATCCAGGCCATAGAGGAGGAGGGAGAGAGGGGTAGAAACCGGCTTATTATAGGGATACACTTAGCTGTTCTGACGCTCCGGATCCCCTTATCTTCTGCTCTATGCACACGGCAATGTGGGGTGGCGGCAAGAGATAGTTGGCTTATGGACTTCCACCCTAGTACCTGCACCGACTGTGTCAAGGTGCATTGGTCTTACCACACCGACATGAGAGGATACGGACTGAACAATTACAGCCTTTACTCTACGACAGTACGTGGGTGAAACACAGTGCAAAATTACACTATGTTACCCTGACAAATAAATCTGAAAAACAAAAAACTAAGTGGTTAGCACATACCCTAAGACAGGTCTGAAAAAGAACTTGCCTCCAACTGACACTATACTAAACTGAGGAAGTCTGGCTCCAGCAGGTCTTCTGGAGAGCGGCTAATTTTATTTAATTGCAATAATAATGTCAGCCTCCAGGTAGCAGCAGGTTATCCCATTGTTCTATATCCCCCAGTATGACGAATGACAAAAGATGATTTCTCAACAACAAGGCATCTGATATGAGGCATGCGGGTAAGACTATTTTCAGAAGTCTATAAACTGTAGGACCATGCTAATAATTTAGATACAGTAGGTCAAATGTGGTGACATATTCCTTTCAAAATGGGGATTAACTTTCATAAATGTGTTAAATTGCAGTTTATATTTTTATTAAAGTACAAATATATTATAAATATGGGAAATTCAATGCTGTAAGGTGTGGAAGATATCACATGCCATAAGACATATTACAGTTAACAACATAGTACCTTTAAACAAAAATATAATCAACAAATATGAAGATTACTTAATGATAAAGATTACCCAGGTGACAAAGCAATGTCCTACATCTTCTGGCAGTTGTTCATATTTTTCAAGCTCCTTAAGAAATACACTGTAACAACAAAAACACATTACAACAGCTTTAGGTTAAATCACAATACTTGGTAAAATATTTCTTTGCCACTGACTAAACATATTGCATTAGAGATTGCCTTAACCTACAACCCCTCTGCATAACTGCCTAACATCTTTCTCCAACATCACCAAAGAATGGATTGCTACCCTTCTACCCAAACTGCATCTCACCACCTGTGCGCTTGATCCAAATCCATACCACCTCAACACTAACCTTACTACTCTGCTTATCCCAGCTCTAATACATCTTTTTAAGGGGGTTGTCTGGTATAAAACAGCAAGTCTGCTTTCACTCTATGTGGCTGCAAACTTGCAAATCTTGCTGAAATCTAATTAGCAGAAAACTTCAAATGATTATTAAAAAAGAACAATAAAGTGGATTCACCAAACGCATCAATGGAATCTTACTATAGCACCCTTGCAGCCATGTCTTTACTGTACATTACACAATCCTGCTGACAGTTTCACTTTAAAGAATTTGACTTATCTTATTAGTAACGTGCGCTTCACCAGGAATGTTAGTGCAGTCAGGGGCGCTAGCATTTTTCATGAATTTGATGGACAAACATAGCCACGCAAAAACTTAGCTCTGCCCATTTTGCAGGAGCTGCCTAAAACTAGTTCGAAAACACCAAAAGTAGCAATATTGCGATTGAAAGCATTTTAACTCAGTTTTCTTGCAAAAACACTTTGATGAATCGCCGGTATGTGTAAAACTGAAATGTGAGTATTCATGACACTCAATAGGAGCAAAGTGGAGGACGTTAACATTTAAAATAAGATTTAAGAAGCCGAAAGGTAGTCTTTCATTAAATGTTAGTTTATAAAATGAGAATCAGGAGCATTATGTCTCACTAAAAAATTCCCATAGGTTACTCTCAACATGAAAAAAAAAGACTGTAGATTGTATGTGAAGACTATTTATTTTGAAAAATTGAGTACTATACAGAAATAAAAGACAGTCTCTGTTGATTTTACTTGCTGAAATTGGGGAACTTTCAACTTTACGCCATATTAGATGGAATAGATGGGAGTTGAATATCCAAAGAAACATCTCATCGATTTTGTCAAGTCAGTAGGAAAGATTTTGCCTGTGTTTATACAGCATGACATTTCTAAATTCATCTAGTTGCTCAGTGTTGTAGCGTTCCCGCAGGACACATACGGTTCTCTCCGGCACACTTCTGTTCAAACCAGATAATTACAATCTGTGAACACCTTAATGTCTAAAAAAGGTACTGACATGGTGCTAGTGGTGGATGTGAAATGTAAATTAAAATTATTTTTAATTATCATGTTTAAAAATTGAGTAAGAGAATCCTGCCACTCCAACCAAATAACATAAATGTCATCAATAAAATGTTTTGATATGACTAGACCTACACCATGCTCCCTGTGGGGCAGGAGGGTGGTTTTCTCCCATCTTCAAACTCAGTTTTTAAACGAGATAAATAAAAATTATTTTAATTTACGTTTCACATCCACTACTAGCACCATGTCTGTAATTTTTTTTAGACATTATGGTGTGTTAGGGCTAGCGGAACGTACCAAATAATTAAATAGATAGAATAAGGTGTGTTGGCAGCCCGGGGTCCACCGTGCAGAGATAGAACCTGCAGTAATGACGGACTATATGGTGGTACAATGAGGATACAAACTTGGGTTAACTTCACCCTGTATGAAGAAATCACAGAACTCTATCCAAGGACACAGGATTAGAGTTATTATTATTATTATTTATTGTTATAGCGCCATTTATTCCATGGCGCTTTACATGTAAGGAGGGGTATACATAATAAAAACAAGTACAATAATCTTAAACAATACAAGTCATAACTGGTACAGGAGGAGAGAGGACCCTGCCCGCGAAGGCTCACAATCTACAAGGGATGGGTGAGAATACAGTAGGCAAGGGAAGAGCTGGTCATGCAGCGGTTTGGTCGATCGGTGGTTACTGCAGGTTATAGGCTTGTTCGTGCAGACCTCTTGCGATCGACACCACAATTGGGGTATCAGAGTAACTAATATGCACAGAAGTGCGTGCTGTGCCACACAAGCGGGCGCCACTAACCACCATGACTTGGGTAAGGTAAGCGCTCTAATAGCGCACGGCGCTGCACTGGCGATCACAGCAGTTAGACGCTGTTTACGTGTGGCTTTGTGCTGATAGCTTAGCCGGGCGCTAGATAGCAGACATCCACCTTTCGCGAGCAGTCACACACAAGGGAGGGGATGTTTAAAGAACGACTTGCACTCATCAACACACACACACGTTTTCAAATGTATACTAGTGCATGGCAGTGCGGCCATGCAAACCTTTTATAGCTGCAGCAAGTACAGGACCTTCCCAGAAGGACCAATGGGAGTCTGCCACAGAAGAAGAACACCTTCAGGACCTTCCTATAGGACCAATGGGATGTGCTGCAGTATCTAAGCATGTGACCCTCGAATGGGAGGTCGTCCCGTGGACATGCTCAGAAAGGGAAAAACTGGACTTAGTCCCAGAAAGACCTGCTTGCTGTTGAACATTGCTGGCTACAAGGACAGAGCCTGGAAGGCAGTAGTAACCAGTCGTCCAGTATCAGCCTGAGCTAGATGCTGGGACTGATGTCTCTGCTGAGCAGACTCCACTGCGGCTGGAGAAGAATGGGAGACCGCAGCAAAGATGGTTCGAGATTCCCCCTGTGCAGAGGCGGGAACTCGACACCTAACATTATCCCCCCTTACAGTTGTTTCTGGACCAATGGGCTTGGACATGTACAGTTAGGTCCATATATATTTGGACAGAGACAACATTTTTCTAATTTTGGTTATAGACATTACCACAATGAATTTTAAGCAAAACAATTCAGATGCAGTTGAAGTTCAGACTTTCAGCTTTCATTTGAGGGTATCCACATTAAAAGTGTATGAAGGGTTTAGGAGTTTCAGCTTCTTAACATGTGCCACCCTGTTTTTAAAGTGACCAAAAGTAATTGGACAGATTCAATAATTTGAAATAAAATGTTCATTTTTAGTACTTGGTTGAAAACCCTTTGTTGGCAATGACTGCCTGAAGTCTTGAACTCATGGACATCACCAGACGCGGTGTTTCCTCCTTTTTGATGCTCTGCCAGGCCTTCACTGCGGTGATTTTCAGTTGCTGTTTGTTTGTGGGCCATTCTGTCTGAAGTTTAGTCTTTAACAAGTGAAATGCATGCTCAATTGGGATGAGATCAGGTGACTGACTTGGCCACTCAAGAATATTCCACTTCTTTGCTTTAATAAACTCCTGGGTTGCTTTGACTTTATGTTTTGGGTCATTGTCCATCTGTAGTATGAAACGACGACCAATCAGTTTGACTGCATTTGGATGGACCTGAGCACACGGTATGACTCTGAATACCTCAGAATTCATTCGGCTGCTTCTGTCCTGTGTCACATCATCAATAAACACTAGTGATCCAGTGCCACTGGCAGCCATGCATGCCCAAGCCATCACACTGCCTCCGCCGTGTTTTACAGATGATGTGGTATGCTTTGGATCATGAGCTGTACCACACCTTCGCCATACTTTTCTCTTTCCATCATTCTGGTAGAGGTTGATCTTGGTTTCATCTGTCCAAAGAATGTTCTTCCAGAACTGTGCTGGCTTTTTTAGATGTTTTTTTAGCAAAGTCCAGTCTAGCCTTTTTTATTCGTGATGCTTATGAGTGGCTTGCACCGTGCAGTGAACCCTCTGTATTTACTTTCATGCAGTCTTCTCTTTATGGTAGATTTGGATATTGATACGCCGACCTCCTGGAGAGTGTTGGTCACTTGGTTGGCTGTTGTGAAGGGGTTTCTCTTCACCATGGAGATTATTCTGCGATCATCCACCACTGTTGTCTTCTGTGGGCGCCCAGGTCTTTTTGCATTGAGGAGTTCACCAGTGCTTTCTTTCTTTCTCAGGATGTACCAAACTGTAGATTTTGTGACTCCTAATATTGTAGCAATTTATCGGATGGGTTTTTTCTGTTTTCACAGCTTAAGGATGGCTTGTTTTACCTGCATGGAGAGCTCCTTTGACTGCATATTTACTTCACAGCAAAACCTTCCAAATGCAAGCACCACACCTCAAATCAACTCCAGGCCTTTTATCTGCTTAAATGAGAATGACATATCGAAGGGATTGCCCACACCTGTCCATCAAATAGCCTTGGAGTCAATTGTCCAATTACTTTTGGTCCCTTTAAAAACAGGGTGGAACATGTTAAGGAGCTGAAACTCCTAAACTCTTCATCCAATTTTAATGTGGATACCCTCAAATGAAAGCTGAAAGTCTGAACTTCAACTGCATCTAAATTGTTTTGTTTAAAATTCATTGTGGTAATGTCTATAACCAAAATTATAAAAATGTTGTCTCTGTCCAAATATATATGGACCTAACTGTACCTATATAAGTACTGCCATAAGCAGTAGATGTAGTCCCTTTTGACGGCAGTAGCAACTGCAGAAACACATTGGATAATTGGCAGTCATTCTTTCCCTGAAGAGAGCCCATATTTTCAGTGATGCCATGCATCTACTAGGTGGCAACTTGCTTGAGCAAACGTGGCCGGCCGACACTCTGCCAACACTGTTCATCCACAATACAGCACTGGTCCAGGATTCAGGATTGCCTTTATCTTGATCAGAATCAATGCCCAGGATGGATCGTTACTTTCTCACATCATACACAATGTTATGTTAAACGTTAAACTAGAAGAAGAGGGGACGGGAAGAAAAACATTAGACTCGAACAAAGACGACCCAGGAAAACATACTCAGAAGGGAGGTAAGAACATTTCTAAAACAATCCACAGTGAGGAGATTGGAACAAAACAAAATCCTCTAAACTGCATGCTCGCAAACGCCAGAAGCCTGACAAACAAGATGGAAGAACTAGAAGCAGAAATATCTACAGGTAACTTTGACATAGTGGGAATAACTGAGACATGGTTAGATGAAAGCTATGACTGGGCAGTTAACTTACAGGGTTACAGTCTGTTTAGAAAGGATCGTAAAAATCGGAGAGGAGGAGGGGTTTGTCTCTATGTAAAGTCTTGTCTAAAGTCCACTTTAAGGGAGGATATTAGCGAAGGGAATGAGGATGTCGAGTCCATATGGGTTGAAATTCATGGAGGGAAAAATGGTAACAAAATTCTCATTGGGGTCTGTTACAAACCCCCAAATATAACAGAAAGCATGGAAAGTCTACTTCTAAAGCAGATAGATGAAGCTGCAACCCATAATGAGGTCCTGGTTATGGGGGACTTTAACTACCCGGATATTAACTGGGAAACAGAAACCTGTGAAACCCATAAAGGCAACAGGTTTCTGCTAATAACCAAGAAAAATTATCTTTCACAATTGGTGCAGAATCCAACCAGAGGAGCAGCACTTTTAGACCTAATACTATCTAATAGACCTGACAGAATAACAAATCTGCAGGTGGTTGGGCATTTAGGAAATAGCGACCACAATATTGTGCAGTTTCACCTGTCTTTCACTAGGGGGACTTGTCAGGGAGTCACAAAAACATTGAACTTTAGGAAGGCAAAGTTTGAACAGCTTAGAGATGCCCTTAATCTGGTAGACTGGGACAATATCCTCAGAAATGAGAATACAGATAATAAATGGGAAATGTTTAAGAACATCCTAAATAGGCAGTGTAAGCGGTTTATACCTTGTGGGAATAAAAGGACTAGAAATAGGAAAAACCCAATGTGGCTAAACAAAGAAGTAAGACAGGCAATTAACAGTAAAAAGAAAGCATTTGCACTACTAAAGCAGGATGGCACCATTGAAGCTCTAAAAAACTATAGGGAGAAAAATACTTTATCTAAAAAACTAATTAAAGCTGCCAAAAAGGAAACAGAGAAGCACATTGCTAAGGAGAGTAAAACTAATCCCAAACTGTTCTTCAACTATATCAATAGTAAAAGAATAAAAACTGAAAATGTAGGCCCCTTAAAAAATAGTGAGGAAAGAATGGTCGTAGATGACGAGGAAAAAGCTAACATATTAAACACCTTTTTCTCCACGGTATTCACGGTGGAAAATGAAATGCTAGGTGAAATCCCAAGAAACAATGAAAACCCTATATTAAGAGTCACCAATCTAACCCAAGAAGAGGTGCGAAACCGGCTAAATAAGATTAAAATAGATAAATCTCCGGGTCCGGATGGCATACACCCACGAGTACTAAGAGAACTAAGTAATGTAATAGATAAACCATTATTTCTTATTTTTAGTGACTCTATAGCGACAGGGTCTGTTCCGCAGGACTGGCGCATAGCAAATGTGGTGCCAATATTCAAAAAGGGCTCTAAAAGTGAACCTGGAAATTATAGGCCAGTAAGTCTAACCTCTATTGTTGGTAAAATATTTGAAGGGTTTCTGAGGGATGTTATTCTGGATTATCTCAATGAGAATAACTGTTTAACTCCATATCAGCATGGGTTTATGAGAAATCGCTCCTGTCAAACCAATCTAATCAGTTTTTATGAAGAGGTAAGCTATAGACTGGACCACGGTGAGTCATTGGACGTGGTATATCTCGATTTTTCCAAAGCGTTTGATACCGTGCCGCACAAGAGGTTGGTACACAAAATGAGAATGCTTGGTCTGGGGGAAAATGTGTGTAAATGGGTTAGTAACTGGCTTAGTGATAGAAAGCAGAGGGTGGTTATAAATGGTATAGTCTCTAACTGGGTCGCTGTGACCAGTGGGGTACTGCAGGGGTCAGTATTGGGACCTGTTCTCTTCAACATATTCATTAATGATCTGGTAGAAGGTTTACACAGTAAAATATCGATATTTGCAGATGATACAAAACTATGTAAAGCAGTTAATACAAGAGAAGATAGTATTCTGCTACAGATGGATCTGGATAAGTTGGAAACTTGGGCTGAAAGGTGGCAGATGAGGTTTAACAATGATAAATGTAAGGTTATACACATGGGAAGAGGGAATCAATATCACCATTACACACTGAACGGGAAACCACTGGGTAAATCTGACAGGGAGAAGGACTTGGGGATCCTAGTTAATGATAAACTTACCTGGAGCAGCCAGTGCCAGGCAGCAGCTGCCAAGGCAAACAGGATCATGGGGTGCATTAAAAGAGGTCTGGATACACATGATGAGAGCATTATACTGCCTCTGTACAAATCCCTAGTTAGACCGCACATGGAGTACTGTGTCCAGTTTTGGGCACCGGTGCTCAGGAAGGATATAATGGAACTAGAGAGAGTTCAAAGGAGGGCAACAAAATTAATAAAGGGGATGGGAGAACTACAATACCCAGATAGATTAGCGAAATTAGGATTATTTAGTCTAGAAAAAAGACGACTGAGGGGCGATCTAATAACCATGTATAAGTATATAAGGGGACAATACAAATATCTCGCTGAGGATCTGTTTATACCAAGGAAGGTGACGGGCACAAGGGGGCATTCTTTGCATCTGGAGGAGAGAAGGTTTTTCCACCAACATAGAAGAGGATTCTTTACTGTTAGGGCAGTGAGAATCTGGAATTGCTTGCCTGAGGAGGTGGTGATGGCGAACTCAGTCGAGGGGTTCAAGAGAGGCCTGGATGTCTTCCTGGAGCAGAACAATATTGTATCATACAATTATTAGGTTCTGTAGAAGGACGTAGATCTGGGGATTTATTATGATGGAATATAGGCTGAACTGGATGGACAAATGTCTTTTTTCGGCCTTACTAACTATGTTACTATGTTACTATGTTACAATCCACTCTGCAGGTCTTATGAACTGACCTGAGTTGGAGTGGTGGTATTGCAACCAATAGGGACAGCACCGGTGGACTGCGCTGTCAAGAGTTAGCCAGAGGTCAGTACTTGGGAACACCAGTATAGTTTGGAGGATAAGCAGGTGTGTAATCAGGTGTTAGCCAGAGGTCAGTAAACAGGATCAGCAGTATAATTTGGAGGATAAGTAGGTTGCGAAGTCAGGCAGGAGTTAGCCAGAGGTTGGTACATGGCAATAGCAGTATAGTTTGGGGGAAGAAGCAGGTGTAAGGAAACATTGACTAATTGTGGGGAGCTCAATAATCTTGGAAGGAAATGCAATGCCAGGTTTAAGTAGGGTGTTAAATCAGGAGATCACAGGATAGAGCCAGTCAGGAACTTAGGGTACAGCCAATCAAGAACTCAGGGTGGGGACAATCAGGAACAACGCAGGTACTAGTGTCAGCGATGGCAAGGGACTGTCTAGCAAGCTGACAAGCTCAGAGGGAAGTGCTGCTGGGTTTGAGTCCTGACAGTAGGACAGACAAGGGTGAATTTTCTATTCACTCATTTTAGCACGTACCAAGGCTTATTTATTCTATAGGACATAGTCTACTGCGCACCACAGCAAAGGTGTATTGGGGCAGCACGGTGGCGCAGTGGTTAGCACTGCAGCCTTGCAGCGCTGGAGTCCTGGGTTCAAAACCCACCAAGGACAACATCTGCAAAGCATTTGTATGTTCTCTCTGTGTATGCGTGGGTTTCCTCCGGGCACTCCAGTTTCCTCCCACATTCCAAAGACTTACTGATAAGGAATTTAGATTGTGAGCCCCATCGGGGACAGTGATGATAATGTGTGCAAAACGTAAAGCGCTGCGGAATATGTTAGCGCTATATAAAAATAAAGATTATTATTATTATTATTATTAATTGGACAGGTGGGAATGCTAGTGTATACCTTGTTATTATACATAGTCTTTTTTTTTGCCCATTGCATAAGAAGCTAAACTCCCATTCATTGGTTTTTAAAATATGACAAATTTATGGAATGATCGCACAGACTCTTTAATATGCAATCACATTCCCAACATCATCAGTATAATAAACTCACATAAGAAGAAAATATTCCTGAAGTCATATACACAATCAAGAGTTAGGAACGTTTACTAATAAAAGAGCTAAGGGGACTAAAGCCATATAAATAATTAAGAGATTGGAACATGTACTAATAATAGAGATAAGGGGACTATAGGAAATACTGTCCCTAGAAATATATTTAGCCCACAATGCAATCCCCAAAGGCTTAAAAGTGTAAAAAACCCAAGCCAGTAAGTTGGAAGATCAGGAATGTATTGAGGAATGGAATCTTATGTTCCACAATTTCTCAAAACAGGCAGTACAGTTCACCATCAACAAGAGGGCAAACATTAATGTGGCTACATTAAAAGTTCATGGAGTAATTTGAGGCTATTAAAGATCGTAGAAACCATGCACAAGTCAATGCACTGTCTCATAAAATAAAAAACTGTTATATAATAAAGAACAAGGTAATAAGGGAAACAAAAAAAAAAAACAATCCAAATTTTCTAGAGACAAAATCCCCTATATAGATAAACCAGTTACCAATCTGAGTAAGCATTGTGAATAAGGTAGGGAAGAACCATGGGAAAATATTTAGGAAACAGTGAATGAGATACACACTGATTATGTAGAACAATCATTATTAGAAAAATTACATACTACTGCTTCCCAAAACTCCATTAACACCATAGAAAATAATGAAGTCATGACAGATTCGATTTTTTTTTTTTTTATCATTAATGGTGGGGCTGGTGAGGATCCAGTGGTCATCGTGCACATTGGCACAAATGACAAAGCTAGAGGTAGGTGGAAGGTCCTTAAAGATGATTTCAGGGAATTAGGCTGCAAGCTTAAAGCAAGGACCTCTAAGGTGGTATTTTCGAAAACACTGCCTGTACCACGTGCCACGCCAGAGAGGCAATGGGAGATTAGGGAGGTTAATAAGTGGCTAAAATATTGGTGTAGGAAGGAGGGGTTTGGGTTCCTGGAGAACTGGGCCGACTTTTCAGTTGGCTACAGGTTCTATGCTAGGGGCGGGCTGCACCTCAATGGGGAAGGTGCAGCTGTGCTGGGGGAGAAAATGGCTAGAAGGTTGGAGGAGTGTTTAAACTATGGATTGGGGGGGAGGGTATTCATTTTATAGGAGGGGAAGATAGTGCAGATAGAGACCTGGGCACAAATAAGGAAGTTGGGGTGGCGGTGGCATGGGGGGTGGGGTTAGAGCAGTTAATAATTTAAGAAATAATAGAGGTACAGAGAGATACATAAAGTGCATGTATACTAATGCCAGAAGCCTCGCCAACAAAATGGACGAATCAGAATTAATATCTGAAACATGGCTGGACGAGAGCCACGACTGGGCTGTTAATTTACAGGGCTATAGTCTGTTCAGAAATGACTGAACACATAAGCGAGAGGGAGGTGTGTCTCTATATGTAAAATCATCCTTAAAATCCATCCTGCGTGATAATATAGGTGAATCTAATGAAAATGTAGAGTCTCTGTGGGTGGAGATATGGGGAGGGGAAAAAAATAATAAATTACTGACATGCGTTTGTTATAAGTCTCCAAAAATATTGGAAGCAACCGAGAGTATCCTTGTAAAGCAAAGAGATGAAGCTACGACTCAAGGAGAAGTCATTATTATGGGGGACTTCAACTACCCTGAAATACATTGAGCAACAGAAACCTGCAGTTCCAGAAAAGGTAATAGGTTTTTGACAACTATGAGAGACAATTACCTTTCACAACTGGTTCAGGACCCAACAAGAAGGGGGGCACTGCTAGACCTAATATTAACCAACAGGCCAGACACTATATCAAATATAAGGGTTGGGGGTCACCTGGGTAATAGTGATCACAAAATAATAAATTTCCATGTATCCTTTAATAAGATGTGTGGTAGAGGGGTTACAAGGACACTAAACTTCAGGAAGGCAAATTTCCAATGGATGAGAGATGATCTTTGTGCAATTAAATGAGAAGATATCCTGAGACATAAAAATACACAAAGAAAATGGGAGATGTTTATTAGCATCCTGAATAAGACCTGTGCCCAGTATATAACGTATGGGCACAAATATACTAGAAATAAGAGGAAACCAATATGTAAGATGTAAGGGGCGCAATAAGTGACAAAAAGAAAGCATTTAGAGAATTAAAGCCAGTAGGTAGTGATGAGGCATTAAATAAATAAAGAACATTAAATAAATTATGTAAAACGCTAATCAAGGCAGCAAAGATTGAGACAAACAGAAAAATAATCCCAAAATATTTTTTTACTACATAAATAGTAAGAAACTAAAAAATGATATGAAATGGTGGATGAGTGATAATGATAACAAAATGACTAGTGATAACAAAAATTCCCCATTAAATGTCACCTGCTTAACCCAGCAGGAAGTTCGGTGGTGTCTAAAAATCACTAAAATTTACAAATCTCTGGGCAAAAATGGGATACATCCCCAAGTACTGCAGGAATTAAGTACGTACAGTCATTGATCGACCATTATTTTAATATTTAAAGATTCCATAATAACAGGGTCTGTACCACAGGACTGGCGTATAGCAAATGTGGTGCCAATATTCAAAAAGGGGACAAAAACTGAACAAGGAAATTGTAGGCCAGTAAGTCTAACCTCTACTGTGGGTAAAATCCTGGAGGGTATTCTAAGAGATGCTATACTAGGGTATCTGTTGTGAATTTTGTGGTCAAGCTCCCTCCTGTGGTCATGAGTGGTACTGCGGCTGGTTCTGGCTATGAGCTTCCTCTGGTGGATGTGAGTGGGGCTGCGGCTTCTGAGTTTCCTTCCTCAGGTGACGAGGTTAAGTCGTTAGGTGCTGCTCTATTTAACTCCACCTAGTTCTTTGTTCCTGGCCTCCAGTCAATGTTCCAGTATTGGTCTTGCTCTTTCCTGGATCGTTCTCGTGGCCTGTCTTCACTGCATAAGCTAAGTTCTGCTTGTGTTTCTTTTGTTTGCTATTTTTTCTGTCCAGCTTGCTATATTGGTTTTTCTTGCTTGCTGGAAGCTCTGGGACGCAGAGGGAGCACCTCCGTACCTTTAGTCGGTGCGGAGGGTCTTTTTGCGCCCTCTGCGTGGTTGTTTGTAGGTTTTTGTGCTGACCGCAAAGCTATCTTTCCTATCCTCGGTCTATTCAGTAAGTCGGGCCTCACTTTGCTAAAATCTATTTCATCTCTGTGTTTGTATTTTCTTCTTTACTCACAGTCATTATATGTGGGGTGCAAAAAAAAAAAAAAAGAGCATGAACCGCACATCCCAAAATCATACGTTGATCTAAAGCCGCTAGGCAAAAATTAATATAACTGAATATGAGGTTTTCAGTTTAACATTCTGATCAGACTGTATGAAGCCCACTGCCCCTTCACGGCAAACCTCGTAGTGGGTTCTAGCCTTCTTCTTGGACCAGCACTCCTCCCATTTGGCTCAGGTGATTTTAATTAGCAGGAGACTGCAAAGTAAGGGGTCTAGCCCATTTTGGCTCTCACTGAAGAGCTGGAGGAAGGTGAGTTTAAGTGCTCCTTTCATTTTGGTGTTGGTGCTGTGTGGCGGCCATTGTTGCTGTGGCTTTGTGCTGGTGGGGCGGCGCGGTCTAGAGTCTTGGGGACTCAGTCTTGCAGCATGGGTGCTGTGGGGCAACAGGCCGTCCGCCCTGCTGGTGCATGGCCGCTGTGGCGGTGGGCGCCGCACGGCTCCGCTCCGTTAGGGCGATAGGACCCACTACGAGGTTTGCCGTGAAGGGGCAGTGGGCTTCATACAGTCTGATCAGAATGTTAAACTGAAAACCTCATATTCAGTTATATTAATTTTTGCCTAGCAGCTTTAGATCAACGTATGATTTTGGGATGTGCGGTTCATGCTCTTTTTTTTCATTATATGTGGGGGGCTGCCTTTTCCTTTGGGGAATTTC
The DNA here is from genome assembly GCF_032444005.1 of Ranitomeya imitator. Lineage (NCBI taxonomy): Eukaryota > Metazoa > Chordata > Amphibia > Anura > Dendrobatidae > Ranitomeya > Ranitomeya imitator. Next base: position 198,251,371 of record NC_091287.1, read on the forward strand.
TCTGAGGCAAGGTAGGATTTTCATTCTATCTTCAGGGCTAGCTAGTTTCTCAGGCTGTGCCCGAGGAGCCTAGGTCTGGTCAGGAGCGCTCCACGGCTACCTCTAGTGTGGTGTGATAGGGTTAGGGATTGCGGTCAGCAAGTTCCCACGTCTCAGAGCTCGTCCTATGTATTAGTAACTATCAGGTCACTTTGTGTGTTCTTAACCACCAGGTCTATTGTGGTTCTGAATCACCAGTTCATAACAGTACTGGAGGCCCAAAGTACTAATGCTTCTCAATAGAGGGAAAAGAGAAGTTCTGAGACCATTTTTTTTCTCTGCACTGTGTTTTGTCTTTCTTTTCCCCTAGACATTTGGGTGGTTCAGGACACAGGTGTAGTGATGAACATTAAAGGTCTGTCTTCTTGTGTGGATCATCTCACTGCAAGAGTACAAAATATTTAAGACTTTGTGGTTCAGAATTCTATGTTAGAACCAAGAATTCCTATTCCTGATTTTTTTTCTGGAGATAGAGCTAAGTTTCTGAGTTTCAAAAATAATTGTAAACTGTTTCTGGCTTTGAAACCCCGCTCCTCTGGTGACCCAGCTCAACAAGTTAAGATCATTATTTCTTTATTACGTGGCGACCCTCAAGACTGGGCATTTTCCCTTGCGCCAGGAGATCCTGCATTATGTAATATTGATGCGTTTTTTCTGGCGCTCGGATTGCTTTATGATGAGCCTAATTCAGTGGATCAGGCAGAGAAAAATTTGCTGGCTCTGTGTCAGGGTCAGGATGAGGTAGAGATATATTGTCAGAAATTTAGGAAGTGGTCTGTGCTCACGCAATGGAATGAATGTGCGCTGGCAGCAATTTTCAGAAAGGGTCTCTCTGAAGCCCTTAAGGATGTCATGGTGGGATTTCCTATGCCTGCTGGTCTGAATGAGTCTATGTCTTTAGCCATTCAGATCGATCGACGCTTGCGTGAGCGTAAAACTGTGCACCATTTGGCGGTATTATCTGAGCATAAACCTGAGCCTATGCAATGTGATAGGACTTTGACCAGAGCTGAACGGCAAGAACACAGACGTCGGAATGGGCTGTGTTTTTACTGTGGTGATTCCACTCATGCTATCTCCGATTGTCCTAAGCGCACTAAGCAGTTCTCTAGGTCTGCCACCATTGGTACGGTACAGTCATAATTTCTTTTGTCCGTTACTTTGATCTGCTCTTTGTCATCCTATTCTGTCATGGCATTTGTGGATTCAGGCGCTGCCCTGAATTTGATGGACTTGGAGTTTGCTAGGTGCTGTGGGTTTTTCTTGGAGCCCTTGCAGTATCCTATTCCATTGAGAGGAATTGATGCTACGCCTTTGGCCAAGAATAAGCCTCAGTACTGGACCCAACTGACCATGTGCATGGCTCCTGCGCATCAGGAGGATATTCGCTTTCTGGTGTTACAGAATCTGCATGATGTGGTTGTGTTGTGGTTGCCATGGCTACAAGTCCATAACCCAGTATTGGATTGGAAGTCTATGTCTGTGTCCAGCTGGGGTTGTCAGGGGGTACATGGTGATGTTCCATTTCTGTCTATTTCATCATCCACCCCTTCTGAGGTCCCAGAGTTCTTGTCGGATTACCGGGATGTATTTGATGAGCCCAAGTCCTGTGCCCTACCTCCGCATAGGGATTGCGATTGTGCTATCGATTTGATTCCTGGTAGTAAGTTTCCTAAAGGTCGACTGTTTAATTTATCTGTGCCTGAGCACGCCACTATGCGGAGTTACGTAAAGGAATCCCTGGAGAAGGGTCATATTCACCCGTCGTCATCGCCATTGGGAGCAGGGTTCTTTTTTGTGGCCAAGAAGGATGGTTCGCTGAGACCTTGTATTGATTACCGCCTTCTAAATAAAATCACAGTCAAATTTCAGTACCCCTTGCCGCTGCTGTCTGATTTGTTTGCTCGGATTAAGGGCGCTAGTTGGTTCACCAAGATAGATCTTCGTGGTGCGTATAATCTTGTGCGTATTAAACAGGGCGATGAATGGAAAACAGCATTTAATACGCCCGAGGGCCATTTTGAGTACCTGGTTATGCCATTCGGGCTTTCTAATGCTCCATCAGTATTTCAGTCCTTTATGCATGACATCTTCCGAGAGTACCTGGATAAATTCCTGATTGTATACTTGGATGATATTTTGGTCTTCTCGGATGATTGGGAGTCTCACGTGAAGCAGGTTAGAATGGTGTTCCAGGTCCTGCGTGCGAATTCTTTGTTTGTGAAGGGGTCAAAGTGTCTCTTTGGTGTTCAGAAGGTTTCATTTTTGGGTTTCATTTTTTCCCCTTCTACTATCGAGATGGACCCTGTTAAAGTTCAGGCCATTTATGATTGGACTCAGCCGACATCTCTGAAGAGTCTGCAAAAGTTCCTGGGCTTTGCTAATTTTTATCGTCGCTTCATCAATAATTTTTCTAGTATTGCTAAACCGTTGACTGATTTGACCAAGAAGGGTGCTGATGTGGTCAATTGGTCTTCTGCTGCTGTGGAATCTTTTCAGGAGTTGAAGCGTCGTTTTTCTTCTGCCCCTGTGTTGTGCCAACCAGATGTTTCGCTCCCGTTCCAGGTCGAGGTTGATGCTTCTGAGATTGGAGCAGGGGCTGTTTTGTCGCAAAGAAGTTCTGATGGCTCGGTGATGAAACCATGTGCCTTCTTTTCCAGGAAGTTTTCGCCTACTGAGCGTAATTACGATGTTGGCAATCGAGAGTTGCTGGCCATGAAGTGGGCATTCGAGGAGTGGCGTCATTGGCTTGAAGGAGCTAAGCATCGCGTGGTGGTCTTCACTGATCACAAGAACTTGACGTATCTCGAGTCTGCCAAACGGTTGAATCCTAGACAGGCTCGTTGGTCGCTGTTTTTCTCCCGTTTTGACTTTGTGGTTTCGTACCTTCCGGGCTCTAAAAATGTGAAGGCGGATGCCCTGTCTAGGAGTTTTGTGCCCGACTCTCCGGGGTTGCCGGAGCCGGCGGGTATTCTCAAAGAGGGGGTAATTTTGTCTGCCATCTCCCCTGATTTGCGGCGGGTGCTGCAAAAATTTTAGGCTAATAGACCTGACCGTTGCCCAGCGGAGAAACTGTTTGTCCCTGATAAATGGACGAGTAGAGTTATCTCTGAGGTTCATTGTTCGGTGTTGGCTGGTCATCCTGGAATCTTTGGTACCAGAGATTTGGTGGCTAGATCCTTTTGGTGGCCGTCTCTGTCGCGGGATGTGCGTTCGTTTGTGCAGTCCTGTGGGATTTGTGCTCGGGCTAAGCCTTGCTGTTCTCGTGCCGGTGGGTTGCTTTTGCCCTTGCCGGTCCCGAAGAGGCCCTGGGCACATATCTCTATGGATTTTATTTTGGATCTCTCCGTCTCTCAAAAGATGTCGGTCATTTGGGTGGTTTGTGATCGCTTCTCTAAGATGGTCCATTTGGTACCCTTGTCTAAATTGCCTTCCTCCTCTGATTTGGTGCCATTGTTTTTCCAGCATGTGGTTCGTTTACATGGCATTCCGAAGAACATCGTTTCTGACAGAGGTTCCCAGTTTGTTTCGAGGTTTTGGCGAGCCTTTTGTGCTAGGATGGGCATTGATTTGTCTTTTTCCTCGGCTTTCCATCCTCAGACAAATGGCCAAACTGAACAAACCAATCAGACCTTGGAAACATATCTGAGATGTTTTGTTTCTGCTGATCAGGATGATTGGGTGGCCTTTTTACCTTTGGCTGAGTTCGCCCTTAATAATCAGGCCAGCTTGGCTACTTTGGTTTCGCCGTTTTTCTGCAATTCTGGTTTCCATCCTCGTTTCTCTTTAGGGCAGGTTGAGTCTTCAGACTGTCCTGGTGTGGATACTGTGGTGGATAGGTTGCAGCAGATTTGGACTCATGTAGTGGACAATTTGACATTGTCCCAGGAGAAGGCTCAACGTTTCGCTAACCGCAGGCGCTGTGTGGGTCCCCGACTTCGTGATGGGGATGTGGTTTGGTTGTCGTCTCGTTATATTCCTATGAAAGTTTCCTCTCCTAAGTTTAAGCCTCGTTTCATTTGTTCGTATAGGATTTCTGAGGTTCTTAATCCTGTGTCTTTTCGTTTGACACTTCCAGCTTCTTTTTCCATCCATAATGTATTCCATAGGTCATTGTTGCGGAGATACGTGGCTCCTGTGGTTCCATCCGTTGATCCTCCTGCCCCGGTTTTGGTTGAGGGGGAGTTGGAGTATATAGTGGAGAAGATTTTGGATTCTCGCATTTCGAGACGGAAACTCCAGTATCTGGTTAAGTGGAAGGGTTATGGTCAGGAAGATAATTCCTGGGTCTTTGCCTCTGATGTCCATGCTGCCGATCTGGTTCGTGCCTTTCATTTGGCTCATCCTGGTTGGCCTGGGGGCTCTGGTGAGGGTTCGGTGACCCCTCCTCAAGGGGGGGGGTACTGTTGTGAATTCTGTGGTCAAGCTCCCTCCTGTGGTCATGAGTGGTACTGCGGCTGGTTCTGGCTATGAGCTTCCTCTGGTGGATGTGAGTGGGGCTGCGGCTTCTGAGTTTCCTTCCTCAGGTGACGAGGTTAAGTCGTTAGGTGCTGCTCTATTTAACTCCACCTAGTTCTTTGTTCCTGGCCTCCAGTCAATGTTCCAGTATTGGTCTTGCTCTCTCCTGGATCGTTCTTGTGGCCTGTCTTCACTGCATAAGCTAAGTTCTGCTTGTGTTTCTTTTGTTTGCTATTTTTTCTGTCCAGCTTGCTATATTGGTTTTTCTTGCTTGCTGGAAGCTCTGGGACGCAGAGGGAGCACCTCCGTACCGTTAGTCGGTGCGGAGGGTCTTTTTGCCCCCTCTGCGTGGTTGTTTGTAGGTTTTTGTGCTGACCGCAAAGCTATCTTTCCTATCCTCGGTCTATTCAGTAAGTCGGGCCTCACTTTGCTAAAATCTATTTCATCTCTGTGTTTGTATTTTCTTCTTTACTCACAGTCATTATATGTGGGGGGCTGCCTTTTCCTTTGGGGAATTTCTCTGAGGCAAGGTAGGCTTTTCATTCTATCTTCAGGGCTAGCTAGTTTCTCAGGCTGTGCCCCAGGCGCCTAGGTCTGGTCAGGAGCGCTCCACGGCTACCTCTAGTGTGGTGTGATAACGTTAGGGATTGCGGTCAGCAGAGTTCCCACGTCTCAGAGCTCGTCCTATGTATTAGTAACTATCAGGTCACTTTGTGTGTTCTTAACCACCAGGTCTATTGTGGTTCTGAATCACCAGTTCATAACAGGTATCTGAAGAGGAATAACCTCATGACCCAATATCAGCATGGGTTTACTAGGGACTGTTCCTGTCAGACTAATCTGATCAGTTTCTATGAAGACGTAAGTTCCGGACTGGACCAAGGGAACGCAGTGGATGTAGTGAAAAACTGTAAAACACTGGGCAAAACTGTCAATGAAAAAGACCTGGGTGTATGGGTTAACGAGAAACTCACATTTAGTGGCCAGTGTCAGGCAGCTGCTACAAAGGAAAATAAAATAACGGGATGCATTAAAAGAGGCAAAGATGCTCATAAGGAAAACATCATTTTACCTCTATACAAGTCACTAGTTTGGCAACACTTAGAATACTGTGTACAGTTCTGGTCTACCATATATAAGAAAGACATAGCTGAACTAGAGCGGGTGCAGAGAAGAGAGACTAATGTTATTAAAGGACTGGGGGGTCTGCAATACCAAGATAGATTATTACACTTGGGGTTATTTAGTTTGGAAAAATGAAGGCTAAGTGGTGATCTTATTTTAATGTATAAATATATGATGGGACAGTACAAAGACCTTTCTAATGATCTTTTTACTCATAGACCTGAGACAGGGACAAGGGGGCATCTGTTATGATCCCGTTACCTTGGAGCCGCATGTAACTTTCTCTGGAGTAGGTGGAAACTGTACTGACCGCAAATCCTATACTAACACTGCAACTAGAAGTAGCCGTGGGGTGTGCCTAACAAATCCTAGACACCTCGACACAGCCGGAGGACTAAATACCCCTATAGATGGAAATAGAAAATCTACTTTGCCTCAGAGCAGAACCCCAAAGGATAGGTAGCCCCCCACGAATATTGACTGTGAGTAGTAGAGGAAAGACACACGCAGGCAGAAAACAGGATTTTAGCAAAAGAGGCCACTGTAGCTAAATAGGAAAGGATAGGACAGAATACTAAGCGATCAGTATTAAAACCCTTCCAAAAATATCCACAGCAGATAATACTAAAATTCCACCATCTAACTAAAGACGTGGAACGTATATATCTGCAACTCCAGAGAATCCAACAAGACTGAGAAAATACTGACCCAATCTAAGCTGGACAAGAAAAAACAAATGAATAGCACTGAATTATTAAGCACACAGCATGTGTGCCACAGAAACAAAAAACAGACACTTATCTTTGCTGATTTGGCAGTAAGGCAGGAGGAACCAGACAGAGATCCAAAACCTCCCAAAAACCATGGACAACTGGCAAGGACTAATGAATCCTGCACACCTAAATACCCCAGTCAGAACTGCAATCAGCAGATACACCTGACCAGGACTGCAACCCAGGGACAACTGCATTACCACCTACAACCACCGGAGGGAACCCAAAAGCAGAATTCACAACAGTACCCCCCCCCCTTGAGGAGGGGTCACCGAACCCTCACCAGAGCCCCCAGGCCAATCAGGACGAGACAGATGAAAGGCACCGACCAAATCAGCAGCATGGACATCAGAGGCAAAAACCCGAGAATTATCCTCCTGGCCATAACCCTTCCATTTGACATGGTACTGAAGCCTCCGCTTCGAAAAGCGAGAATCCAAAATCTTCTCAACCACATACTCCAACTCTCCATCAATCAACACAGGGGCAGGAGGATCAACAGAGGGAACAACGGGCACCACATATTTCCGCAATAAAGATCTATGGAAGACATTATGGATAGCAAAAGAGGCCGGAAGCGCCAATCGAACAGACACCGGATTAATAATCCCAGAAATCCTATAAGGACCAATAAACCGAGGCTTAAACTTAGGGGAAGAAACCTTCATAGGAACATGACGGGAAGACAACCAGACCAGATCCCCAACCCGAAGCCGGGAACCAACACACCGACGACGGTTATCAAAACGTTGAGCCTCCTCCTGAGACAACACTAAATTGTCCACCACATGAGCCCAAATCTGCTGCAACCTGTCAACCACAGAATCCACACCAGGACAGTCAGAAGGCTCAACCTGCCCAGAAGAAAAACGAGGATGAAAACCAAAATTACAAAAGAAAGGCGAAACCAAGGTAGCAGAACTAGCCCGATTATTAAGGGCAAACTCGGCCAATGGCAAGAAGGCCACCCAATCATCCTGATCAGCAGACACAAAGCATCTCAAATAAGTCTCCAAAGTCTGATTAGTTCGCTCGGTCTGGCCATTTGTCTGAGGATGAAATGCAGAAGAAAAAGACAAATCAATGCCCAGCCTAGCACAAAAGGCCCGCCAAAACCTAGAAACAAACTGGGAACCTCTGTCGGACACAATATTCTCCGGAATACCATGCAAACGAACCACATGCTGAAAAAACAACGGACCCAAATCTGAAGAGGAAGGCAATTTAGGCAAAGGCACCAAATGAACCATCTTAGAGAATCGGTCACAAACAACCCAGATAACAGACATCTTCTGGGAAACCGGAAAATCAGAAATAAAATCCATAGTAATATGCGTCCAGGGCCTCTCAGGGACCGGCAATGGCAAAAGCAACCCACTAGCAAGGTAACAACAAGGCTTGGCCCGCGCACAAGTCCCACAGGACTGCACAAAAGAACGCACATCACGTGACAAAGAAGGCCACCAAAAGGACCTACCAACCAAATCTCTGGTACCAAAAATACCAGGATGACCAGCCAACACAGAACAGTGAACCTCAGAAATCACTCTACTAGTCCATCTGTCAGGAACAAACAGTTTCCCCATTGGACAGCGGTCAGGTCTGTCAGCCTGAAATTCCTGAAGAACCCGTCGTAAATCAGGGGAAATGGCAGAAAGGACCACCCCTTCTTTCAGAATGCCGACCGGTTCAAGGACCTCAGGAGAATCAGGCAAAAAGCTCCTAGAGAGGGCATCAGCCTTAATACTCTTAGAACCCGGAAGATACGAAACCACGAAATCAAAACGGGAAAAAAACAAGGACCACCGAGCCTGTCTAGGATTCAGCCGTTTGGCAGACTCGAGGTAAATCAGATTCTTATGATCGGTCAAGACCACAATACGGTGCTTAGCTCCCTCAAGCCAATGTCGCCACTCCTCAAATGCCCACTTCATAGCCAACAACTCCCGATTGCCGACATCATAATTGCGTTCAGCAGGCGAAAACTTACGGGAAAAGAAGGCACACGGTTTCATCAAGGAACCAACAGAATCCCTCTGAGACAAAACGGCCCCTGCCCCAATCTCAGAAGCGTCAATCTCAACCTGAAATGGAAGAGAAACATCCGGTTGGCGCAACAGTGGAACAGAAGTAAATCGGCGTTTAAGCTCCTGAAAGGCAGAGACAGCCGCAGAGGACCAATTCGCCAACATCAGCGCCTTTCTTCGTCAAATCGGTCAAGAGTTTAACCAAGCTACAGAAGTTAGCAATGAAACGGCGATAAAAATTTGCAAAACCCAAAAATTTCTGAAGGCTCTTCACGGATGGAGGTTGAATCCAATAATGAATGGCCTGAACCTTAACCGGATCCATCTCCATAGATGAGGGAGAAAAAATGAAGCCCAAAAAAGAAACCTTCTGCACCCCAAAGAGACACTTAAACCCCTTCACAAACAAAGCATTGTCACGAAGGATCTGAAATACCATCCTGACCTGTTCCATATGAGACTCCCAATCATCGGAAAAAATCAAAATATCGTTCAAATATACAATCAAGAATTTATCAAGATAAGTCCGGAAGATATCATGCATGAAGGACTGAAAAACAGATGGAGCATTAGTGAGCCCGAATGGCATCACAAGGTATTCAAAATGGCCTTCGGGTGTATTAAACGCAGTTTTCCATTCATCACCCTGCTTAATACGAACAAGATTATATGCCCCCCGAAGGTCAATCTTCGTAAACCAACTAGCCCCCTTAATCCTAGCAAACAAATCAGAAAGCAAAGGTAAAGGGTATTGAAACTTGACCGTGATCTTATTCAAGAGGCGATAATCAATACAGGGTCTCAAGGAGCCATCCTTCTTAGCAACAAAAAAAAATCCCACTCCCAGCGGTGAAGAAGATGGCCGAATATGCCCTTTCTCCAAAGACTCCTTAATATAACTCCGCATGGCGGTATGTTCAGGCACAGACAGATTGAAAAGTCGGCCCTTAGGAAACTTACAGCCTGGAATCAAGTCAATCGCACAATCACAGTCCCTGTGCGGTGGAAGGGAACTGGACTTGGGCTCATCAAATACATCCTGAAAATCAGACAAAAACTCTGGAATTTCAGAAGAGGAAGAAGAGGAGATTGACATCAAAGGAACATCATTATGAACCCCCTGACAACCCCAACTAGTCACAGACATAGACTTCCAATCCAACACAGGATTATGTACCTGCAACCACGGAAAACCCAGCACGATAGCATCATGCAAATTATGCAACACCAGAAATCGACAATCTTCCTTATGGGCTGGCACCATGCGCATGGTCACCTGTGTCCAAAACTGGAACTTATTTTTAGCCAAAGGTGTAGCATCAATGCCCCTTAAAGGAATAGGGTTCTGCAAAGGCTGCAAGGGAAAACCACAACGCCTGGCAAACTCAAAGTCCATTAAGTTCAAGGCGGCGCCTGAATCCACAAACACCAGGACAGAAAATGATGACAATGAGCAGATCAAGGACACAGATAACAGAAATTTAGGTTGTACAGTACTGATGGTAAATGAACTAGCGAACTTCTTTGTACGCTTAGGGCAGACTGAAATGACATGAGAAGCGTCACCACAATAATAACACAACCTATTCTGACGTCTGAATCCTTGTCGTTCCGTTCTAGACAGAATCCTATCACACTGCATTGGCTCAGGAATTTGCTCTGAGGACAACGCCACAGCGCGCACAGTTCTGCGCTCCCGCAAGCACCGGTCAATCTGAATGGCCAGAGACATAGAATCACTCAGACCGAAAGGCGTGGGAAACCCCACCATAACATCTTTAACGGATTCAGAAAGACCCTTTCTGAAAATTGCCTCCAAAGCATCATCATTCCATTTAGTCAACACAGACCATTTTCTAAATTTCTGACAATACAATTCTGCCGCCTCTTGACCCTGAGACAGGGCCAACAAGGTCTTCTCCGCTTGATCCACAGAATTCGCTTCATCATATAATAATCCTAAAGCCTGAAAAAAGGAGTCTACATTAAGCAAAGCCGGATTCCCATATTCCAGGGAAAATGCCCAATCCTGTGGATCGCCACGCAGCAGGGAGATGACGATTTTAACCTGCTGAATGGAATCACCGGAGGATCGAGGTCTCAGAGCACAAAACAGTTTACAGTTGTTTTTAAAACTCAAAAATTTGGACCTGTCACCAAAAAAACAAATCAGGAGTAGGAATCTTCAGCTCTAAAGCAGGATCTGAACAATATAATCAGAAATACCCTGTACCCTGGCAGCAAGCTGGTCTACACGAGAAGCTAATTCCTGAACATCCATGCTAGCACAAGACTCCTCAGCCACCCAGAGAAAAAGAGGAAAGAGAAGACAAAGCAGACTGCAGAAAAAAAATGGCTCAACACCTTTCTTCCCTTCTTCTGAGATGCATTTAACTCATTATTGGCCAGTTGTACTGTTATGATCCGGTGACCTTGGAGCCGCATGTAACTTTCTCTGGAGTAGGTGGAAACTGTACTGACCGCAAATCCTATACTAACACCGCAACTAGAAGTAGCCGTGGGGTGTGCCTAACAAATCCTAGACACCTCGACACAGCCGGAGGACTAAATACCCCTATAGATGGAAATAGTAAATCTACCTTGCCTCAGAGCAGAACCCCAAAGGATAGGCAGCCCCCCACGAATATTGACTGTGAGTAGTAGAGGAAAGACACAAGCAGGCAGAAAACAGGATTTTAGCAAAAGAGGCCACTGTAGCTAAATAGGAAAGGATAGGACAGAATACTAAGCGGTCAGTATTAAAACCCTTCCAAAAATATCCACAGCAGATAATACAAAAATTCCACCATCTAACTAAAGACGTGGAACGTATATCTGCAACTCCAGAGAATCCAACAAGACTGAGAAAATACTGACCCAATCTAAGCTGGACAAGAAAAAACAAATGAATAGCACTGAATTATTAAGCACACAGCATGTGTGCCACAGAAACAAAAACCAGACACTTATCTTTGCTGATTTGGCAGCAAGGCAGGAGGAACCAGACAGAGATCCAAAACCTCCCAAAAACCATGGACAACTGGCAAGGACTAATGAATCCTGCACACCTAAATACCCCAGTCAGAACTGCAATCAGCAGATACACCTGACCAGGACTGCAACCCAGGGACAACTGCATTACCACCTACAACCACCGGAGGGAACCCAAAAGCAGAATTCACAACAGGCAACCTCTACGTCTGGAGGCAAGAAGGTTTATGTATAATCACAGACGCGGATTCTTTACTGTAAGAGCAGTGAGACTATGGAAATTTCTGTCGTATGATGTGGTAATGAGTGATTCCCTACTAAAATTTAAGAGGGGGACTGGATGCCTTTCTTGAAAAGTATAATGTTACAGGTGATATATACTAGATTCCTTGATAGGGTGTTGATCCAGGGAACTAGTCTGATTGCTATATGTGGAGTCGGGAAGGACATTTTTTCCCCAATGTGGAGCTTACTGTTTGCCACATGGGGTTTTTTTTTGCCTTCCTCTGGATCAACATGTTAGGGCATGTTAGCTTAGGCTATGGGTTGAACTAGATGGACTTAAAGTCTTCCTTCAACCTTAATAACTATGTTACTATGTTACTATGTAATATACACTCTGCACCCCATCTTGACTGAAAAAAAGAGAAATGTATTAATTTTTGCAAAGGTATTAAAAAAAGAAAAACTGAACTATCACATGGTCATACATATTCAGACCCTTTGCTCAGTATTGAGTAGAAGCACCCTTTGGGGCTAGTACAGCCATGAGTCTTCTTGGAAATGATGAAACAAGTTTTTCACACCTGGATTTGGGGATCCTGTTATGATCTGGTGGCCTAGGAGCAGCATGAGACGGACTCTGGAGAAGGTGATCCCTGTACTGACAGCAACCCTGAACCTAGCAGCGCAACTAGAAGTAGCCGTGGGGGTACCTAACACTCCCTAGACCCCTCGGCACAGCCTAAGATCTAACTACCCCTAAAGACAGAAACAGGAAACCTATCTTGCCTCAGAGAAAATCCCCAAAGGATAGATAGCCCCCCACAGATATTGACTGTGAGAGGAGAGGGAAATAACATACGCAGATATGAAATCAGATTTTAGCATAGGAGGCCATACTAGCTAAAAAGAAAGAATAGAACAGAGTACTATGCGGTCAGTATAAAAACACTGGAAAAAAATGCACCGCAGAAAATACGGATCACCACATCTGACTAAAGACATGGGGGGTATATCTGCATCTCCAGAGAAATAGCTAGGCTGCAAAAAATCCTTCACAGACTAAGCTGGACAAGACAAAAACATGAATATGCACAGAACTATAGGTCCACAGCAGGTGGACAGCAAAAACAAAGCCAGGACTTATCTGTGCAGAAAAGCACAGCAAACTGGAGAGACCAGCAGGGAAGTGAATCCTTCCAGAACAATGGACAACTGGCATTGACTAAAGGATCCTGCAAAGCTATATACCCCAGTCAGTTTTGCAATTAGTAGATACACCTGTCCACTCCTGCAGTCCAGGCACAACTGCATTACCCTCTACAACCACCGGAGGGAGCCCAAAAGCTGAATTCACAACAGGATCCCCTCCAGTTCCGTCAGGTTGGATGGTGAACAGCCATTTTCAGGTCTCTCCAGAGATGCTCAATTGGGTTTAGGTCAAAGCTCTGGCTCAGCCAGTCAAGAATGGTCACAGAGGTGTTCTGAAGCTACTCCTTAGTTATTTTAGCTGTGTGCTTAGGGTCATTGTTTTGTTGGAAGGTGAACCTTCGGCCAATTCTGCGGTGCAGAGTACTCTGGAAGTGGTTTTCATCCAAGATATGTTTGTACTTGGCTGCATTCATGTTTCCTTCAATGACAACCAGTAGTCATCTACCTTCAGCTGAAAAACACCCCCATAACATGATGCTGCCACCACCATATCTCCCTGTTGGGATTGTAAGGGTCTATCTTCTTCTCGTCAGACCAGATCATCTTTTTTCTCATAGTCAGAGAGTCCTTCATGTGTTTTTTAGCACTCTAATGCAGGCTTTCATATGTCTTTCACTGAGAAGAGGCTTTCGTCAGCCACTCTGCCATAAAGGCTGACTGGTGGAGGTCTGCAGTGATAGTTGACTTTGTGGAACTTTCTCCCACATCCCTACTGCATTTCTGGAGCACAGCCACAGTGATCTTGGGGTTCTTCTTTACCTCTCTCACCAAGGCTCTTCTCCCACAATTGCTCAGTTTGGCTTGACGGCCAGATCTAGGAAGACTTCTGGTTGTCCCATACTTCTTCCATTTAAGGATTATGGAGGCCACTGTGCTCTTAGGAGCCTTGAGTACTGCAGAAATTCTGCTGTAACCTTAGCCAGATCTGTGCCTTGCCACAATTCTGTCTCTTAGCTCCTTGTCCAGTTCCTTTGACCTCATGATTCTCATTTGGTCTGACATGCACTGTGAGCTATGAGGTCTCATATAGACAGGTGTGTGCCTTTCCAAATCAAGTCCTACCAGTTTAATTAAACACAGCTGGACTCCAATGAAGGAGTAGAACCATCTCAAGGAGGATCACAAGGAAATGGATAGCATGTGACTTAAATATGAGTGTCTGAGCAAAGGGTCTTAATAGTTATGACCATGTGATATTTCATTTTTTCTTTTTTATTAAATTTGCAAAAAATAATACATTTCTGTTTTTTTCAGTCAAAAAGGGGTGCACAGTGTACATTAATGTGAACAAATTAACTTTTTTGAATTTACCAAATGGCTGCAATGAAACAAAGAATGAAAAATTTAAAGAGTTTGAATACTTTCCGTACCCACTGTACCTTTAACACCAATTTAATTGGACACTGTTATTACGCAGAGTTACTTTGAAATTTTAGCAAATGACAATGCAGTGCATTGGGTTTCTAATGGTTCCCAGGGTTTGAAGCAGAGGAAGCTCTCCTTCAGGCCCTGCGATCCATATTGATGTGTAAAATAAAGAAAAAAAATAAAAAATATTGCTATACTCACCCTCGGACACGCCCTGGTTGTAACCCGCAGCCTTCCTTCCTAAGAATCAGCGCTTGTAGGACCTTTTGATGACGTCACGGCTTCTGATTGGTTGCGTGAGCGGTCACATGGGCGTCACGCGACCAATCAGAAGCCGTGACATCATCGAAAGGTCCTTCAAGCGCTGATACTTAGGAAGGAAGGCTGCGGGTTACAACCAGGGAGCTTCCGAGGGTGAGTATATACCTATTAGGAATATACTCACCCTCGGACGCGCCCTGGTTGTAACCCGCAGCCTTCCTTCCTAAGAATCAGCGGTGAAGGACCTTTCGATGACGTCACGGCTTCTGATTGGTCGCGTGAGCGGTCACATGGGCGTCACGCGACCAATCAGAAGCCGTGACGTCATCGAAAGGTCCTTCAAGCGCTGATTCTTAGGAAGGAAGGCTCCCGGTTACAACCAGGGCGCGTCCGAGGGTGAGTATAGCAATATTTTTTATTTTTATTCTTTATTTTACACTAAAATCTGAATTCCGATACCAATTCCCGATATCTTAAACATATCGGGAATCGGTATCGGAATTCCGATTCCAGATTCAGAAGATCGCCGACTTCATGGCCGACCCCACACAGGGGTCAGGTAAGGTTTCATGAAACCCGACTTTGCCAAAAGTTGGCGACTTCTGAAAATGGCCGACCCGTTTCGCTCAACCCTACAGTAGATATTTATATATATAAATATATTTAATCTAAGCAAATATACAATAACTAGATGGTGGCTCGATTCTAACGCATCGGGTATTCTAGAATATGCATGTCCACGTAGTATATTGCACAGCCCACATAGTATATTACCCAGCTACGTAGTATATTGCCCAGCCACGTAGTATATTGCCCAGCCACGTAGTATATTGCCCAGCCACGTAGTATATTGCCCAGCCACGTAGTATATTGCTCAGCCACGTAGTATATTGCCCAGTCACGTAGTATATTGCCCAGCGACGTAGTATATTGCCCAGCCACGTAGTATATTGCCCAGTGACGTAGTATATTTCCCAGCAACGTACGTAGTATATTGCCCAACCACGTAGTATATTGCCCAACCACGTAGTACATTGCCCCAGCCACGTAGTATATTGCAGTCACATAGTATATTGCCCAGCCACGTAGTATATTGCCCAACCACGTAGTATATTGCCCAGTGACGTAGTATATTGTGCAGCCACGTAGTATATTGCCCAGTTACGTAGTATATTGCCCAGCCACGTAGTATATTGCACAGCCACGTAGTATATTGCCCAGTGACATAGTATATTGCCCAGTGACGTAAAATACAGCACAGGGCCACATAGTATATTGGCCAGTTACGTAGTATATTGCCCAGTTACGTAGTATATTGCCCAGTTACGTAGTATATTGCCCAGTGATGAAGTATATTGCCAACCACGTAGTATATTGCCCAACCACGTAGTATATTGCCCAGCCACGTAGTATGTTGCAGTCACGTAGTATATTGCCCAGTCACATAGTATATTACCCAGCCACGTAATATATTGCCCAACCACATAGTATATTGCCCAGTTACGTAGTATATTGCCCAGCCACGTAGTATATTGCCCAGCTACGTAGTATATTGCCCAGTGACCTAGTATATTGAACAGCCACGTAGTATATTGCCCAGTGACTTAGAATATTGCCCAGTGACGTAGTATACAGCACAGGGTCACATAGTATATTGCCCAGTCACGTAGTATATTGCTCAGTGACGTAGTATACAGCACAGATCCACGTAGTATATTGCACAGCGATGTAGTATACAGCACAGAGCCACGTAGTATATTGGCCAGTTACGTAGTATATTGCCCAGTTACGTAGTATATTGCCCAGTGACGTAGTATACAGCACAGAGCCACGTAGTATATTGCCCAGCTACGCAGTATATTGCCCAGCCAGGTTTGTCACAGTTTAAAAAATAAAAAATAAACATATACTCACCTTTCCGAGGGCCCCTTGTATTCCACGGCAGCATGACCGTGAAGTCATGGCAGGTCCTTCTCCCATACCATCTTTGCCACCAGAACCTGCAATGGAAGATGGCGGCCGGCGCGAGCGGCTCAGCGGACTACAGAGAGGGTGAGTATAGCAGGTTTTTTTTTAATTATTTTTAACATTACATTTTTTACGATTGATGCCACATAGGCAGCATCAATAGAAAAAAGTTGGGGGCACACAGGGTTAATCGCGGCGGTAACAGAGTGCGTTACCCGCGGCATAACGCGGTCCGTTCCCGCCAACATTAACCCTGTGTTAGCAGTGACCGGAGGGGAGTATGCGGGCGACAGGCACTGACTGCGGGAAGTAAAGAGCGGCAATTTTCTTCCAGACTGTGCCCGTCGCTGATTGGTCGCGGCAGCCATGACAGGCAGCTGGCAAGACCAATCAGCGAATGAATAACCGTGATAGAAGTGCAGACAGAAAGATGGAAGTGACCCTTAGACAATTATATAGTAGACAATTACAGAACAGAGTCTATTCCAAAGGGGTTTAAAATTTGCCTCCACTAGTTATTTCAATAAACTTGATGCCTTCATAGGCATAAAGAAATGTATGCGCAATTTAGCCCTAACAAAATATTATTTAAAGAAGAACCAAAGTGAGTCAGCTAACAGTAAAATTGAACCAAAGAAAACAAACTAAACAGATAAGTTTCAATACATACACAGGAATCTCAAGTGTAAGTCTACATTTAATCCGATAGGAAAATATTCAGAGGGTTTTAATATCTTTCAAAACTTGGTAATCAGAGACATACATAAAATTAAGAGCAAAAATAACGGTCTAACAATGTAACTAAAGTAGAACAATGTAATATAAAAAAAATTCGGGAATACAATAACATAGTAAAACACACAGCTGCTAGAGGCGGGGAATCGTCATTTTAGATAAAGATATGTACCATACCGAATGCATGCGGTTGCTGAAAGACAATAAAACTTATAAAATGCCTTCCTTGGATTCAAACATTAAATTCCAAAAGTAATTGAAAGCGTTAATTGATACGGGGAAAGAATTAACATTTTATCTTTACAGGAGGATGTCTTTATAAATATTCAAAATCCATGCTTGGGCATGTTTTACAAACTGTCAAAAATCAATGAAAATAAACAAGACCCTCCGGGTAGACCAGTAATATCCGGAGTTCACTGTCTCACAGCTTAGCTTTCTGAATATCTAGATCACATTTTGTAAAGATGCGTCCCAATTTTGCCAACTTATATAAAAGACAAGAAAAGCATTTTACAAATATTAACCCCCTTAACGACCGCCGATACGCTTTTTAACGGCGGCAGTTAAAAGGTACTTAAAAGGGTACTGGAAAAAGTGTATAGCACTCCCCAGAGTCGGATTTTCTCTGGAGTCTCAGTTGACGGGGGTAGCCGAGGCCCCAGAGAAAATGATTCGGGTCAGTTTTTACCGACCCCGAGTTGCGATCACCGATAATTAACCGTTTACCGGCGGTTGCAAAAAAAGCGATTTGCCATTTAATTTCTCTGTCTTCCGATGTGATCACACATCAGAGGACAGAGAAATGGGGTCCCTGATCGCCCTCCGATACTCACCCGTCTCCCCCGGTGCTCCTCGTGGTTCCCCATGGGCGCCGCCATCTTCTTCTGGCAAAAAATGTCAGTCAAATGTGCAGTGCGCCCGCGGGCTGGCACCCGGCAGATCTTTGGGGTCTCGCTGCTAGGGGTAGCCGCAACCCCAAAGAACATGATCGGGGTCGGTTTTTACCGATCCCTGTTTTGCGATCGCCGGTAATTAACCGTTTATCGGCGACCGCAAAAAAAAAAGTGGTGTGTCATTCTCTGTCCTCTGATGTGATCGCACATCAGAGGACAGATAAATAAGGGGATCAGGTTCCCTGTTATACTTACCAGTGTCCCTGTGTCCTCCTGCTTCCTCTCCATGCTGCCGGCTTCTTGCTTCGGTAAGAAAATGGCGGGCGCATGTGCAGTGCGCCCGCTGTGATCTGTGTTGTGGATTCTGTTTTTGGGCTCCCTCTGGTGGTTACAGATGGTACTGGGTGACTTGTGTTCTCTGCGGTCTCTGGTGTCCACCTGTTCTATCAGGATATGGGAGTTTCCTATTTAACCTGGCTTTCTTGTCATTTCCTCGCCGGCTAGCAATGTAATCAGTGTGTCTTGTTACCTCTGCTTTCCGCTTCTGTAATCTTCAGGACAAGCTAAGTTTTTGATTTTCCTATTCCACGTTTTGCTTTATTTTTGTTTTAGTCCAGCTTGCAGATATGTGATTCCTTGTTGCTGGTTGCTCTAGTGGGCTGATATTACTCCTCATGTTCCATGAGTTGGCACATGAGTTCAAGTAATTTCAGGATGGTTTTTTGTAGGGTTTTTCGCTGACCACGCAGTTCACTTTTGTATCCTCTGCTATCTAGCTTTAGCGGGCCTCATTTTGCTGAATCTGTTTTCATAACTACGTATGTGCTTTCCTCTCATTTCACCGTCATTACATGTGGGGGGCTGCTATTTCTGTGGGGTGTTTCTCTGGAGGCAAGAGAGGTCTGTGTTTCTTCTAATAGGGGAAGTTAGTCCTTCGGCTGGCGCGAGACGTCTAGGAATCATCGTAGGCACGTTCCCCGGCTACTGCTAGTTGTGTGAATTAGGTTCAGAATCGCGGTCAGCTCAGTTTCCATCACCCTAGAGCTCGTTTTGTTTTTTGTGCTTGTGTTTTTGTGATCCCCTGCCATTGGGATCATGACAGTATAGCCGGCCTAAAAAGTGGTAATCGTATTGGCTGAAGTAGGAGGAAAAGTAGTCTGAGGAAGTTTTTTTTTTTTTTTTTTCTCCCCTCAGAGTTTGCTGCCTAGCCTTAATTGCAGCCTGGCTGCGTCTTACCTCCTCTTAATCCTTGAATGGCTCTGACCTCAGCTGTTTATCATGGACGTCCAGAGTTTGGCTTCCAGCCTGAATAATCTTGCTGCTAAGGTTCAAAATATACAAGATTTTGTTGTACATGCTCCTATGTCTGAACCTAGAATTCCTATCCCAGAGTTTTTTTTCTGGAGATAGATCTAGTTTTCTGAATTTTAGGAACAATTGCAAGTTGTTTCTTTCTTTGAAATCTCGCTCCTCTGGTGACCCTGCTCAGCAAGTCAAGATTGTTATATCTTTCCTGCGGGGTGACCCTCAGAATTGGGCATTTGCATTGGCACCAGGGGATCCTGCGTTGCTCAATGTGGATGCGTTTTTTCTGGCATTGGGTTTGCTCTATGAGGAACCTAACCTAGAGATTCAGGCTGAAAAAGCTTTATTGGCTCTCTCTCAGGGGCAAGATGAAGCAGAAATATATTGTCAGAAATTTCGGAAATGGTCGGTGCTTACTCAGTAGAATGAGTGCGCCCTGGCTGCAAAATTCAGAGATGGCCTTTCTGAGGCCATTAAAGATGTTATGGTAGGGTTCCCTGCGCCTACAGGTCTGAATGAGTCTATGACTATGGCTATTCAGATTGATCGGCGTTTACGGGAGCGCAAACCTGTGCACCATTTGGCGGTGTCTTCTGAACAGGCACCTGAGACAATGCAATGTGATAGAATTCAGTCCAGAAGTGAACGGCAAAACTATAGGCGGAAAAATGGGTTGTGTTTTTATTGTGGTGATTCAGCTCATGTTATATCAGCATGCTCTAAACGCACAAAAAAGGTTGATAAGTCTGTTGCCATTAGTACTTTACAGTCTAAGTTCATTCTGTCTGTGACTCTGATTTGTTCATTATCAGCCATTTCCGTCGATGCCTATGTGGATTCAGGCGCTGCCCTGAGTCTTATGGATTGGTCATTTGCCAACCGCTGTGGGTTTAGTCTGGAGCCTCTGGAAGTCCCTATTCCTTTGAAAGGAATTGACTCTACACCTTTGGCTATGAATAAACCTCAGTACTGGACACAAGTGACCATGCGTATGACTCCCGTTCATCAGGAGGTGATTCGCTTCCTGGTACTGTATAATTTACATGATGTCTTAGTGCTTGGTCTGCCATGGTTACAAACTCATAACCCAGTCTTGGACTGGAAAACGATGTCTGTGTTAAGCTGGGGATGTCAGGGGGTTCATGATTATGCACCTCCGATTTCTATCGCTTCATCTACTCCTTCTGAGGTTCCTGTATTTTTGTCTGATTATCGGGATGTTTTTGAGGAGCCTAAGCTCAATTCGCTTCCTCCTCACAGGGATTGCGATTGTGCTATAGATTTGATTCCTGGCAGTAAATTTCCTAAAGGTCGTTTGTTCAATCTGTCAGTGCCAGAGCATACTGCTATGCGGGATTATGTTAAGGAGTCCTTGGAAAAGGGACATATCCGTCCATCTTCGTCTCCTTTGGGAGCAGGTTTTTTTTTCGTGGCTAAAAAAGATGGTTCCTTGAGGCCTTGTATAGATTACCGTCTTTTGAATAAGATTACGGTCAAATATCAGTATCCTTTGCCATTGTTGACTGATTTGTTCGCTCGCATTAAGGGGGCTAAATGGTTCACTAAGATTGATCTTCGGGGTGCGTATAATCTTGTGCGGATAAAGCAGGGTGATGAGTGGAAAACCGCATTTAATACGCCTGAGGGCCATTTTGAGTATTTGGTGATGCCTTTTGGACTTTCTAATGCTCCTTCTGTCTTCCAGTCCTTTATGCACGATATTTTCCGTGAATATCTGGATAAATTTATGATTGTGTATTTGGATGATGTTTTGGTTTTTTCTGATGACTGGGAGTCCCATGTTCAGCAGGTCAGGAAGGTGTTTCAGGTCCTGCGGGCCAATTCTTTGTTTGTAAAAGGTTCAAAGTGTCTCTTTGGAGTCCAGAAGATTTCTTTTTTGGGGTATATTTTTTCCCCTTCTACTATTGAGATGGATCCCGTCAAGGTTCAGGCTATTTGTGACTGGACGCAGCCTACATCTCTTAAGAGTCTACAGAAGTTCTTGGGCTTTGCTAATTTTTATCGTCGTTTCATAACTAATTTTTCTAGTGTTGTTAAGCCTTTGACGGATCTGACTAAGAAGGGTGCTGATGTTGCTGATTGGTCTCCTGCGGCTGTGGAGGCCTTTCAGGAACTTAAGCGCCGGTTTTCTTCTGCTCCTGTGTTGCGTCAGCCAGATGTTTCGCTTCCTTTTCAGGTTGAGGTTGATGCTTCCGAGATTGGAGCGGGGGCGGTTTTGTCACAGAGAAGCTCCGATTGCTCAGTGATGAAGCCATGTGCGTTCTTTTCTAGAAAGTTTTCGCCCACTGAGCGGAATTATGATGTTGGTAATCGGGAGCTTTTGGCCATGAAGTGGGCATTTGAGGAGTGGCGTCATTGGCTTGAGGGTGCTAGACATCGTGTGGTGGTCTTGACTGATCACAAAAATCTGATTTACCTTGAGTCTGCCAAGCGTCTGAATCCTAGACAGGCTCGTTGGTCACTGTTTTTCTCCCGTTTCGATTTTGTGGTTTCATACCTGCCAGGTTCTAAGAATGTGAAGGCGGATGCTCTTTCTAGGAGTTTTGTGCCTGACTCCCCTGGAAATTCTGAGCCCACTGGTATCCTTAGGGATGGGGTGATTTTGTCGGCTGTCTCCCCAGACTTGCGACGTGCTTTGCAGGAGTTTCAGGCGGATAAACCTGATCGTTGTCCGCCTGAAAGACTGTTTGTTCCGGATAATTGGACCAATAGAGTCATCTCCGAGGTCCATTCTTCTGCGTTGGCAGGTCATCCTGGAATATTTGGTACTAGAGACTTGGTGGCCAGGTCTTTTTGGTGGCCTTCCTTGTCGAAGGATGTGCGTTCTTTTGTGCAGTCTTGTGAAGTTTGCGCTCGGGCTAAGCCTTGCTGTTCTCGGGCCAGTGGATTGTTGTCACCTTTGCCTATCCCGAAGAGGCCTTGGACGCACATTTCCATGGACTTTATTTCGGATCTCCCTGTCTCTCAAAGGATGTCCGTCATCTGGGTTGTGTGTGACCGCTTTTCTAAGATGGTTCATCTGGTACCCTTGCCTAAGTTACCTTCCTCCTCTGAGTTGGTCCCTCTGTTTTTTCAGAACGTGGTTCGTTTGCATGGGATTCCGGAGAACATCGTTTCTGACAGGGGATCCCAGTTTGTGTCTAGATTTTGGCGGACGTTCTGTGCTAAGATGGGCATTGATTTGTCCTTTTCGTCTGCATTCCATCCTCAGACGAATGGCCAGACGGAACGAACTAATCAGACCTTGGAAACTTATTTAAGGTGTTTTGTTTCTGCTGATCAAGATGACTGGGTTACCTTTTTGCCACTTGCCGAATTTGCCCTTAATAATCGGGCTAGTTCTGCTACCTTGGTTTCTCCTTTCTTTTGTAATTCGGGGTTTCATCCTCGTTTTTCCTCTGGTCAGGTGGAGCCTTCTGATTGTCCTGGAGTGGACATGGTGGTGGATAGGTTGCATCAGATTTGGAGTCATGTGGTGGACAATTTGAAGTTGTCCCAGGAGAGGGCTCAGCAGTTTGCTAATCGCCGTCGCCGCGTGGGTCCTCGACTTCGTGTTGGGGACTTGGTGTGGTTGTCTTCTCGTTTTGTTCCTATGAAGGTCTCTTCTCCTAAGTTCAAGCCTCGGTTCATCGGTCCCTATAGGATCTTGGAAATTCTTAACCCTGTGTCATTTCGTTTGGATCTCCCGGCATCGTTTGCTATTCATAATGTGTTCCATCGGTCGTTGTTGCGGAAGTATGACGTACCTGTTGTTCCTTCGCTTGAGCCTCCTGCTCCGGTGCTGGTGGAGGGAGAATTGGAGTATGTTGTGGAGAAGATCTTGGATTCTCGTGTTTCCAGACGGAAACTTCAATATTTGGTCAAGTGGAAGGGTTATGGTCAGGAGGATAATTCTTGGGTGGTTGCCTCTGATGTTCATGCTGCTGATTTGGTCCGTGCATTTCATAGGGCTCATCCTGGTCGCCCTGGTGGTTCTCGTGAGGGTTCGTGACCCCTCCTCAAGGGGGGGGTACTGTTGTGGATTCTGTTTTTGGGCTCCCTCTGGTGGTTACAGATGGTACTGGGTGACTTGTGTTCTCTGCGGTCTCTGGTGTCCATCTGTTCTATCAGGATATGGGAGTTTCCTATTTAACCTCGCTTTCTTGTCATTTCCTCGCCGGCTAGCAATGTAATCAGTGTGTCTTGTTATTTCAGGATGGTTTTTTGTAGGGTTTTTCGCTGACCGCGCAGTTCACTTTTGTATCCTCTGCTATCTAGCTTTAGCGGGCCTCATTTTGCTGAATCTGTTTTCATAACTACGTATGTGCTTTCCTCTCATTTCACCGTCATTACATGTGGGGGGCTGCTATTTCTGTGGGGTGTTTCTCTGGAGACAAGAGAGGTCTGTGTTTCTTCTAATAGGGGAAGTTAGTCCTTCGGCTGGCGCGAGACGTCTAGGAATCATCGTAGGCACGTTCCCCAGCTACTGCTAGTTGTGTGAATTAGGTTCAGGATCGCGGTCAGCTCAGTTTCCATCACCCTAGAGCTCGTTTTGTTTTTTGTGCTTGTCCTTTTGTGATCCCCTGCCATTGGGATCATGACAGATCTGCCGGCCAGCAGAGGAAGATTATTCCTCTTGTTTTATTTTGATCACTGTGAGATCATATCACAGTGATCAAAATAAAAAAAATAGTAAATAACCCCACCCTTTATCATCCCCTTAGTTAGGAAAAAATAATAAAATAAAAAAGAATGTATTTCTATTTTCCAATTAGGGTTAAGGTTGGGGCTAAAGTTAGGATTAGGTTTGGGGCTAGGGTTAGGGTTGGGGCTAAAGTTAGGGTTAGTGTCATGATCCAGTTCTGAGTTTATGTTCAGCTGTTTTATCTCTGGACTGGTCATGTGGGAGTTAATCCCCTCTGCCTCACTTTGAAGCTGGCTGAGCTATTTGTCCTCTGCAGCCTGTGGGCCAGTGTCAACTATAGTTCATGCTGCACGGTTTGAGCACCTGACCTGGATCCCTGTACTAGTGTTCCTCTTTGCCTCTGACTGCCTGCACCCGTTTATGACTTGTTCCGACCTTTGGCCTGTACCCCGACTCCGTTTTATGTCTCACGTTTTGGTTACCACGTTCCCGGTAGGCTCTGACGTCTTGCTTGTCCCCGACTATTCTCTGCTCGCCCCTTCTATACCGCGCTGCTATCTCTGTGTATGACCTTGGCTTGTCTCACGTCTCTTTCTTTACCTGTGACACCTGTGTTTTTGTTCAGTGTTGCTGCGCTGTGTGTACAACCTCCTTTCCTTAACCAGCACCCCCTGGTGGAGATTGCTCTATACTGCACTGCAGAAGCACATTACAGTTAGGGCTGAAGTTAGGGTTAGGGCTAGGGTTGGGGCTAAAGTTAGGATTAGAGTTGGGATTAGGGTTAGGGTTGGCATTAGGGTTAGCATTAGGGTTACGGTTAGCATTAGGGTTAAGGTTAGGGTTGCGATTAGTGTTAGGGGTGTATTGGGATTAGGGTTAGGTTTTAGGTTAGGGTTGAGACTAGGATTAGGGGTGTGTTGGACTTAGGGTTTTGATTAGGGTTATGGTTAGGGTTGGGATTAGGGTTAGGGGTGTTTAGGGGTTAGGGTTGAGATTAGGATTATGGATAGGGTTGGGATTAGGGATGTGTTGGTGTTAGGGTTGGAGTTAGAATTGGGGGGTTTCAACTGTTTAGGTACATCAGGTTGTCTGCAAACGAGACAGACAATTTTGAGCTCAAAAAGTCAAATGGTGCTCCCTCCCTTCTGGGCTCTGCCGTGCACCAAAACAGTGGTTTACCCCCACATATGGGGCATCAGCGTACTAAGTACTAGTTGGACAACAACTTTTGGGGTCCAGTTTCTCCTGTTACCCTTGCGAAAATAAAAAAAATTGGGGGCTAAAAATCATTTTTTGGGGAAATGTTTTTTTTTTTAATTTTCACGGCTCTGTGTCAAACTTCTGTGAAGCACTTGGGGGTTCATAGAGCTCACCACATGTCTACATAAGTTCCTTTGGGGGTCTAGTTTCCAAAATGGGGTCACTTGTGGTGGGTTTTTACTGTTTAGGTACATCAGGAGCTCTACAAATGCAACATGACGCCCGCAGACCATTCCATCAAAGTCTGCATTCGAAAACTGCGCTCCTTTCCTTCCGAGCTCTGCCCTGCGCCCAAACAGTGGTCCCCCCACATATGGGGTATCATCATACTCAGGATAAATTGCCGAATAAATTTTGGGGTCCAATTTCTCATATTACCCTTGAGAAAATAAAAAATTGCGAGCTAAAAAAAATCATTTTTGATGAAAAAAAAAAGATTATTTATTTTAACGGCTCTACGTTATAAACTTCTGTGAAGCACCTGGGGGTTTAAAGTGCTCACCACACATCTAGATAAGTTCCTTAAGTGGTCTAGTTTCCAAAATGGTGTCACTTGTGGGGGGTTTCCACTGTTTAGGCACATCAGGGGCTCTCCAAACGCGACATGGCGTCCGATCTCAATTCCAGCCAATTCTGCATTGAAAAAGTCAAACAGCGCTCCTTCCCTTCCAAGGTCTGCCGTGCACCCACACAGTGGTTTACCCCCACATATGGGGTATCGGCGTATTCAGGAGAAATTGCACAACAAATTTTGTGGTTCATTTTCTCTTTTTACACTTGTGAAAATAAAAAAAATTGGTTCTGAAGTAAAATGTTTTTTTTTTTAAAGTTAAATGTTCATTTTTTCCATCCACATTGTTTCACTTCCTGTGAAGCACGTAAAGACTTAATAAAATTCTTGAATGTGGTTTTGAGCACCTTGAGGGGTGTAGTTTTTAGAATAGTGTCAAGTTTTTGTATTTTCTGTCATGTACACCCCTCAAAGTGACTTTAAATGTCAGATGGTCCCTAAAAAAATAGTTTTGTGAATTTTGTTGTAAAAATGAGAAATCGCTGGTCAACTTTTAAAAAAAATAAAAATAATTTGTTTCCAAAATTGTGCTGATGTAAAGTAGACATGTGGGAAATGTTATTTATTAACTATTTTGTTTGACACATCTCTCTGATTTAAGGGCATAAAAATTCAAAGTTTGAAAATTGCAAAATTCTAACAATTTTCGCCATATTTCCAGTTTTTTTTTCATAAATAAATCACAAGTAATATCGAAGAAATGTTACCACTAACATGAAGTACAATATGTCACGAAAAAACATTCTCAGAATCAGCGGGATCCGTTAAAGCGTTCCAGAGTTCTAACCTCATAAATTGGCAGTGGTCAGAATTGTAAAAATTGGCTTGTTCATTAAGTACCAAATTGGCTCTGTCACTAAGGGGTTATATATCTATATATATAATTGTCTAAGGGTTTTTTCGTCTGTCTGTCTGTCTGTCTGTCTGTCCTGGAAATCCCGGCTCTCTGATTGGTCGAGGCCGCCAGGCCTCGACCAGTCAGAGACCGGCACAGCATCGACGTAGAAATCCCGCGTCTCTGATTGGTCGAGGCTGCCAGGCCTCGACCAATCAGCAACGGGCACAGCGACGATGATGTCATAATGGTTGCCATGGCGACGATGATGTCATAAAGGTTGCCTCGACCAATCAGCGACGGGCACAGTCTGCCGCGAATTCTGGAATCATCATTGTCCATACATTACAGGGACATGCATATTCTAGAATACCCGATGCGTTAGAATCGGGCCACAATCTAGTATATATATATATATCTATATATATATATATATATATAGATATATATATCTATATATATAATTGTCTAAGGGTTTTTCCGTCTGTCTGTCTGTCTGTCCTGGAAATCCCGCGTCTCTGATTGGTCGAGGCCCCCAGGCCTCGACCAATCAGCGACGGGCACAGTATCGACGTAGAAATCCCGCGTCTCTGATTGGTCGAGGCCTGGCGGCCTCGACCAATCAGCGATGGGCACAGCGATGATGATGTCATAAAGGACGTAGACATCCCGCGTCTGATTGGTCGAGGCCGCTAGGCCTCGACCAATCAGCAACGGGCACAGTGACGATGATGTCATAATGATGTCATAAAGGACGTGGAAATCCCACGTTTCTGATTCAGCGACGGGCACAGTATCGACGTAGATGTCATAATGGTTGCCATGGCGACGATGATGTCAAAGGTTGCCTCGACCAATTAGCGACGGGCACAATCTGCCGCGAATTCTGGAATCATCATTGTCCATATACTACGGGCACATGCATATTCTAGAATACCCAATGCGTTAGAATCGGGCCACAATCTAGTCTATATATATAATTGTCTAAGGGTTTTTCCGTCTGTCTGTCTTTCTGTCTGTCTTTCTGTCTGTCTGTCTGTCTGTCTGTCCTGGAAATCCCGCGTCTCTGATTGGTCGAGGCCGCCAGGCCCCGACCAATCAGCGACAGGCACAGCGACGATGATGTCATAAAAGACGTAGACATCCGCGTCTGATTGGTCGAGGCCACCAGGCCTCGACGAATCAGCAACGGGCACAGTATCGATGTAGATGTCAAAATGGTTGCCATGGCGACGATGATGTCATAAAGGTTGCCTCGACCAATCAGCGACGGGCACAGTCTGCCGCGAATTCTGGAATCATCATTGTCCATATACTACGGGGACATGCATATCCTAGAATACCCGATGCGTTAGAATCGGGCCACAATCTAGTCTATATATATAATTGTCTAAGGGTTTTTCTGTCTGTCTGTCCTGGAAATCCCGCGTTTCTGATTGGTCGAGGCCGCCAGGCCTCGACCAATCAGCGACGGGCACAGCATGGCGACGATGATGTCATAAAGGTTGCCTCGACCAATCAGCGACGGGCACAGTCTGCCGCGAATTCGCCTCGACCAATCAGCGACGGGCACAGTATCGACGTAGATGTCATAATGGTTGCCATGGCGACGATGATGTCATAAAGGTTGCCTCGACCAATCAGCGACGGGCACAGTCTGCCGCGAATTCTGGAATCATCATTGTCCATATACTACGGGGACATGCATATTCTAGAATACCCGATGCGTTAGAATCGGGCCACAATCTAGTATATATATATATATATATATATATATATATATATATATGTGTGTGTGTCTATATATATATATATATATATATATATATATATATATATATATATATAGACACACACACACACACACACACAGCTCTGTCAAAAATTAAGAGACAACTGCAAAATTTTCAGTTTTTCTGATTTTTCTTTTTATATCTATATTATTAGCTGAAATGAAAATTGTTTTTATTCCATAAACTACTGACAACATGTCTCTGAAGTTCCGAGCAATACATTTTGTATTTATTTTCTGAGAATGAAAAATGGTAAAAATAACAAAAAAATGCATTGCTTGCAGACCTCATATAATGCAAAAAAAAAGTTTCAAAACAACAATGCTAATGTTTTAACTCAGGAAGAGTTCAGAAATCAATACTCATGGTGATTTTTAATCACAGCTTTCATGCGTCTTGGCATGCTTTCCACCAGTCTTTCACACTGCCTTTGGGTGACCTTATGCCACTGCTGGTACAAAAATGTAAGCAGTTCTTCTTTGATGGCTTGTGACTATCCACCTTCCTCTTGATTACATTCCAGAGGTTTTCAATGGGGTTCAGGTTTGGAGATTGGCCTGGCCATGACAGGGATTTGATGTGGTAGTCCTTCATCCACACCTTGATTGACCTAGCTGTGTGGCATGGTGCATTGTCCTGCTGGAAAAGCCAGTCCTCAGAGTTGGGGGACATTGCCTGAGCAGAAGGAATCAACTGTTTTTCCAGGATAACCTTATATGTGGCTTGATTCATACGCCCTTCGCGCAGATTAACCTGCCCAATTCCAGCCTCGCTGAAGCATCTCCAGTTCATCACTGATCCTCCACCAAATTTCACAGTGGGTGCAAGACACTGTGGCTTGTACGCCTCTTCAGGTCACCGTCTAACCATTAGATGACCAGGTGTTGGGCAAAGCTGAAAATTAGGCTCATCAGAGAAGATTGCGTTACTCCAGTCCTCTGTGGTCCAATCCTTAGCGTCTTTGGCAAACTTCAGCCTGGCTCTCCTTTGCTTCTGATTGAAAGGCCTTTTTCTAGCTTTACATGACTTGAGTCCTGCCTCTAGGAGCCTGTTACTAACTGTTCTTGCAGTGTACTTCACCCCAGCTGCCATTTGCCATTCCTTTTCTAGGTCACTTGATGTCATCCTGCGGTTGCTGAGTGACATTCAAATAAGATGACAGTCATCCAGGTCAGTGGAGAGTCATTTTCACCCTCAGCCAGTCTGTAGCTTTGTTGTCCCCAATGTCTGCTGCTTGACCTTGTTGTAATGGACAGCCGTCTTAGAAATTTTAAGGATGAAGGCAACATGACTCTCACTGTGTCCCTCTGCTAGTTAAGCCAGAATTGAGCCCTTCTTTTCCTCACTCAATTTTCTTTTCAACTCCTTTGGCATGGTTAAAAGTTATTTTTTTCATTCCTATTACTTTTGGGATATTACTAGCATTTGTTTTGCCATCCAGCTTGTCCTATTGCAAGAAGATTGTGAACACCACAGCAGTGTTTTTTATACTTTCCTTGATTAAATAAGATTTTGTTCAGGTGATCACCTAATCAGAAGCACATTAAGTAGAATGAGGTGTACTCTGGTTGGAATTCAATTGACACTTGAATGGAATGGCTGTCAGACATGTAGAGAAGCTGATTTTTTTTTATAAAACTGTGCAGTGGTCTCTTAATTTTTGCCAGAGCTGTATTTTAACTAATAATAATTTTAAATATGAGAAAATTTTATTTTCAGATGTTGGGTATTGTGATTGGTACTAGATATGTTTTGCTAATCTATACGTGGGTAGGTGGGAAGAATCCACCTTCCCGCCCCATTGGAAACTTGGTGCAGGTCTAGTCATATGGAAATGTTTTATTGATGACATTTATTTTATTTTGTCGGAGGGGCAGGGTTCTCTTACTCAATTTTTTAACAAGATAAATAAAAATAATTTTAATTTATATTTCACATCCACCTAGCACCATGTCATTAATTTTTAGACATTATGGTGTTCATAGATCGTAACAATGTTGATACCAAAACATATAGCAAACCAACTGACGGCTATATCCACATAGATAGCTGTCACTTGCCAGTCTGGTTTGAAAATATACTGAGAGGGCAACTTACAGTACATGGATTAGGAGAAATTGTACTGAACAAGAGGATTACTATGAATAATTACAGAAAATGATAGAAAAGTTTTTCCAAAAAGGAAATAAATAAAGTAGTAGAAAAAATATTGAGATAACCCTTACTAATTACCAACAAAGTAAAAGAGTTGGTAAAAACAAACACATCATTTGACGTACCAATAATAATCCAAGGGTCATCGTGTCCAACTCTTTGCTCAATGCAGGATTCACTGAATCACCTCAGACATATGTCTGTAAAGCCTCTGTTTGAAGACTAAACTATATTTTTTCTGTGAGACTCCCTGGATCTCAAACCCACAATGTTGACATTAAAGACAGGCACAGATTCCCTTAGTGAGGGAGCCAATTTGCAGTTAAATAATGTCCAGGCCAATTTTTACAGTTCTCATCACTGTCACTTTATGAGGTATAACTCTGGAACGCTTTAAGGGATCCCGCTGAACTGAGAATGTTTTTGTGACTTATTGTACTTCATGTTAGTGGTAACATTTCTTTGATATTACTTGCGTTTATTTATTAAAAAAAAACAGAAATATGGCGGAAATTTTTAAAATTTTGCAATTTTCAAACTTTGAATTTTTATCCCTTCAAATCAGAGAAATATGTCACACAAAATAGTTAATAAATAACTTTTCCCACATGTCTACTTTACATCAGCAAAATTTTGGAAACAATTTTTTTTTGTTAGGAAGTTACAAGGGTTAAAATTTGCCCAGCAATTTCTAATTTTTACAAAAAAATTTACAAAACCATTTTTTAGGGACCATCTCACATTTGAAGTCACTTTGAGGGGTGTATAAGACACAAAATACCCAAAAGTACACCATTCTAAAAACTGCACCCCTCATGGTGCTCAAAACCACATTCAAGAAGTTTATTAACCCTTTACGTGCTTCACAGGAACTGAAGCAATGTTGAAGAAAAAATTGTCATTTACCGTATTTTTCGGACTATAAGGCACACTGGACTATAAGACACACCCATGTTTTAGAGGTGGAAAATAGGGAAAAAAATATTTGAAGCAAAAAGGTGGTAAAATATTTAATAACATAAACATACTATTATGTGTGGTGTTATTATATATAATAGTATAGTTATTAAGGTTAAAGGAAGACTTCAAGTCCATCTAGTATGTTATTATGTTGGAAGCTGCGGGTAGAAGATGGTGCTGCGGGACCAGTGTGGTGTCTGTAAAGTACTGTATGAAGATGCTGGAGGGTGAGTATAAGAATGGGGGCACAGGGCTTATATTTAAAGCACCACTCCAGCACTGAAAAATAACACTGGAGTGCTGCTTTGAGATCCCATTGGGAGAACTACAACTCCCAGCATGTCCTGCAGAACCTATGGCATGCTGGGAGTTATAGTTCACCACAGAAGTGGCATAGTGCTTTATTGTGTGTTGCAGTGACTAACCTTTTAATTGTGGCAGCCAGCCACACTGTGGTGAGGTATAATGCTGGAGTATCCCATCCCATGACACCACAGAGTGCTACCTCTTGTTGCCTCTCCACAGCACAGGAGTAAGTTTGCAGATTGTAGTGTGGTGTCTGCAGGACCTGTGATGACATGAGAAGAGGGAGGGCACTGTGCTGCCATGTGATGCTCCAGCCCGCCCTCATCATGACATCACACAGGTCCTTGTGCTGGAGCACTCAGCATCCATCACAGCCCCGGCAGGCAGGTATGCGGCGATCTTGTCCCCTCTGGCCCCTGCTGCCCACTCCACCACAAAGATGTCCCCAGCTGCTGCAGGAATCCAGTGCTGGGGAAACCATGTGTGTCCCTGTGAAGGAGTATTAATTTGCTGCTCCCACTCACTGCTCAGCTGACAGGTGGGCGGAGAAGCAGCTAATGAATATTCACTGCACTTTAATGATCGGGACCATGTGGTTTCCCCACTGATTCCTGAAGCCCAGCAGGGACATTTTTCTGCCTCCTGCCTCCCAGTGCAATGCCACTCGCTGCTGCCCCCTCCCCACGTTACATCCTTACCATAAGACGCACCCACACTTTCCTCTCAAATTTGGAGGAAAAAAAGTGCGTCTTATGGTCAGAAAAATATGGTACCTTTTTTTTTCAAACATTTTACTTCAGAACCAATTTTTTTTTTATTTTTACAAGTGTAAAAAGAGAAAATGAACCGCAAAAGTTGTTGTGCAATTTCTCCTAAAGATGGCAATACCCGATATGTGGGGGTAAACCACTGTTTGTGTGCACGGTAGAGCTTGGAAGAGAAGGAGTGTTGTTTGACTTTTTCAAAGCAGAATTGGCTGGAATTCAGATCGGACACCATGTCGTGTTTGGAGAGCACCTGATGTGCCTAAACAGTGGAAACCTCCCACAAGTGACATCATTTTGGAAACTAGACCACTTAAGGAACTTATCTAGATGTGTGGTGAGCACTTTGAACCCCTAAGTGCTTCACAGAAGTTTATAACGAAGAGCCGTGAAAAAATATATATATTTCTTTTCATTAAAAATTATTTTTTAGCCCGCAATTTTTTATTTTCCCAATGGTAACAGGAGAAATTGGATCGCAAAAGTTGTTGTCCAATTTGTCCTAAGTACGCTGATACCCAATACGTGGGATAAAACTACTGTTTGGGCACACGTCGGGGCTCGGAAGGAAAATAGTGATGTTTAGGAATGCAGACTTTGATGAAATGGTCTGCGAGTGTCATGTTGCATTAGAGAAAATGCACGGCAACTAGGGAACCACAAATCACCACTGTAGACACTGTAGACAGACAGAGCTATTTATCTGAATTTTTTGTAGTATAGGTATTCAGCTGATACACGGGTTCTTGCTTGAAAAAATCAAATGTCCCAATGATTCATGAAGAAAAAAATGCAGCACTCACCAGCTGAAGTGAGTGCTGCATTTTTTTTCAAGAATCATTGGGTCATGTTGCATTTGCAGAGCCCTTGATGTGCCTAAACAGTAGAAACCCCTCCGCAAATGACCCAAGTGAATTTTGGAATTTTTTTTATTTTCCAAAGGGTACCAGGAGAAATTGGACCCCAAAAGTTGTTGTCCAATTTATCCTTAGTACGCTGATGCCCCATATGTGGGGGTAAAACACTATTTGGGTGCACAGCAGAGCTCAGAAGGGAGTGAGCGCCATTTGACTTTTTAAACGCAAAATTGGCCGGAATCAATGGTGGTGTCATGTCTCGTTTAGAGACCCCCCTGATGTACCTAAACAGTGAAAAAAAAACAAATCTAATTCCAACCTTAACCTCAACCGTAGCCATAACCCTAACACACCCCTAACCCTAATCACAACCCTAACCCCAACACACCCCTAACCCTAATCCCAACCCTAATCCCAACACACCCCTAACCCTAATTCCAACCCTAACCACAAATCTAGCCCTAATCCCAACCCTAACCATAATCCCAACCCTAATTACAACCCTAACCCTAATCCCAACCCTAACTTTAGCCCAACCCCTAACCCTAATTTTAGCCCTAACCATAACTTTAGCCCAACTCTATCCCTAATGGGAAAGTGGGGGGTTATTTTTATTTTGATCACTGTGATAGGGTCTATCACAGTGACCAAAATGAACCAATAGAAAAAATCTTCCTTTTGTTGCCGGGTGCCAGCTGGCAGATCTCGGTGGGCGCACTGCGCATGCGCCCGCCAATTTCTTACCAGAAAATACCAACCCATGGGGGGAAGCAGGAGGACCCAGGGAGACACTGGTAAATACCGGAGGGATTGGTGACCCTATTTCTCTGTCCTTTGATGTGCGATCACATCAGAGGACATAGTAACATAGTAACATAGTTAGTAAGGCCGAAAAAAGACATTTGTCCATCCAGTTCAGCCTATATTCCATCATAATAAATCCCCAGATCTACGTCCTTCTACAGAACCTAATAATTGTATGATACAATATTGTTCTGCTCCAGGAAGACATCCAGGCCTCTCTTGAACCCCTCGACTGAGTTCGCCATCACCAACTCCTCAGGCAAGCAATTCCAGATTCTCACTGCCCTAACAGTAAAGAATCCTCTTCTATGTTGGTGGAAAAACCTTCTCTCCTCCAGACGCAAAGAATGCCCCCTTGTGCCCGTCACCTTCCTTGGTATAAACAGATCCTCAGCGAGATATTTGTATTGTCCCCTTATATACTTATACATGGTTATTAGATCGCCCCTCAGTCGTCTTTTTTCTAGACTAAATAATCCTAATTTCGCTAATCTATCTGGGTATTGTAGTTCTCCCATCCCCTTTATAAATTTTGTTGCCCTCCTTTGTACTCTCTCTAGTTCCATTATATCCTTCCTGAGCACCGGTGCCCAAAACTGGACACAGTACTCCATGTGCGGTCTAACTAGGGATTTGTACAGAGGCAGTATAATGCTCTCATCATGTGTATCCAGACCTCTTTTAATGCACCCCATGATCCTGTTTGCCTTGGCAGCTGCTGCCTGGCACTGGCTGCTCCAGGTAAGTTTATCATTAACTAGGATCCCCAAGTCCTTCTCCCTGTCAGATTTACCCAGTGGTTTCCCATTCAGTGTGTAATGGTGATAGTGATTCCTTCTTCCCATGTTATTAACCTTACATTTATCATTGTTAAACCTCATCTGCCACCTTTCAGCCCAAGGTTCCAACTTATCCAGATCCATCTGTAGCAGAATACTATCTTCTCTTGTATTAACTGCTTTACATAGTTTTGTATCATCTGCAAATATCGATATTTTACTGTGTAAACCTTCTACCAGATCATTAATGAATATGTTGAAGAGAACAGGTCCCAATACTGACCCCTGCGGTACCCCACTGGTCACAGCGACCCAGTTAGAGACTATACCATTTATAACCACCCTCTGCTTTCTATCACTTAGCCAGTTACTAACCCATTTACACACATTTTCCCCCAGACCAAGCATTCTCATTTTGTGTACCAACCTCTTGTGCGGCACGGTATCAAATGCTTTGGAAAAATCGAGATATACCACGTCCAATGACTCACCGTGGTCCAGCCTATAGCTTACCTCTTCATAAAAACTGATTAGATTGGTTTGACAGGAGCGATTTCTCATAAACCCATGCTGATATGGAGTTAAACAGTTACTCTCATTGAGATAATCCAGAATAACATCCCTCAGAAACCCTTCAAATATTTTACCAACAATAGAGGTTAGACTTACTGGCCTATAATTTCCAGGTTCACTTTTAGAGCCCTTTTTGAATATTGGCACCACATTTGCTAAGCGCCAGTCCTGCGGAACAGACCCTGTCGGTATAGAGTCCCTAAAAATAAGAAATAATGGTTTATCTATTACATTACTTAGTTCTCTTTGTACTCGTGGGTTTATGCCATCCGGACCCGGAGATTTATCTATTTTAATCTTATTTAGCCGGTTTCGCACCTCTTCTTGGGTTAGATTGGTGACCCTTAATATAGGGTTTTCATTGTTTCTTGGGATTTAACCTAGCATTTCATTTTCCACCGTGAATACCGTGGAGAAGAAGGTGTTTAATATGTTAGCTTTTTCCTCGTCATCTACAACCATTCTTTCCTCACTATTTTTTAAGGGGCCTACATTTTCAGTTTTTATTCTTTTATTATTGATATAGTTGAAGAACAGTTTGGGATTAGATTTACTCTCCTTAGCAATGTGCTTCTCTGTTTCAGAAATATTAAATGGCAAATTGCGCTTTTATTTTTTAGGTCGCCGTTATACGCTTAATAATGACGATCGCAACCCAGGGGTTGGTAAAAACCAACCCGAATCATGTTCTCTGGGGTCTCGGCTACCCCGGCAGCTGAGACCCTGGAGAAAATCCAACTCTGGAGAGCGCTATACATGCTTTCACAGCAAGGCGCTGTGGTTTACGTACCCTTAACTACCGCCGTTATAAGGTGTATCAGCGGTCGTTAAGGGGTTAAGCTACTGAGCAACAAGCTCTGATAAATACTTGTCATGATATGTACTTTTTCCCTGTCCTGTATTTTGTATAATATATCATGATGTGGTGTGACTTTGTTGTATTTACTGTACACTTTGCAATGTCATGTGATGTATGTAACTTAACCTGTCTCCTTCCCCAATACTTGCAGCCCTGAGCTATAATGTAATTAAGCTTTGTCAACACCACTAGTGAAGGAATAGCCATTCTTGCTCACAGCAGGTGGCTAGTCAAATGCACATACAGGATAGACTAAGCGGAGCCGACCAGTCTAGAATCTTCTGGTGGACCCAACCATTGAATAGAAGGTGTGACCCATACCTCCTTCATGGGCTGATCCCAGGAGCTCAGACAATCAATTCTTATTTTTGAGATCAGATGTGTTTTGACCCTTGAAAAAGAAGGAGTGGGGATTCTTAGCCGAGGCAAGACCCCACATCCATATGTGACTGCGGAAGCGAATGGGGCGAGACTTGAGCTGAG
Source organism: Ranitomeya imitator (assembly GCF_032444005.1). Classification (NCBI taxonomy): domain Eukaryota; kingdom Metazoa; phylum Chordata; class Amphibia; order Anura; family Dendrobatidae; genus Ranitomeya; species Ranitomeya imitator. Next base: position 198,288,394 of record NC_091287.1, read on the forward strand.
GACATATCTCGTCGTTCGTGGGATTGTTTTGGGATCCCTTGGACTCGTGTGGACTATTGCTTTGTTAGCTGGCACAAGGATTATCGGGAGGTGCCCCCGAATCTGTTCCGTTGGACTCGTGTGGACTATTGCTTTGTTAGCTGGCACAAGGATTTTCGGGAGGTGCCCCCGAATCTGTTCCTTTGGACTAATTGTGGACTCTGTTGATCTACCTGCATGTGTTGTTCCAGCATTCTTGATAATAAATCTGTTGAATCATCCCTCGGCCTGTTGTCCCTTCTTGCTCTGCCGTCCACCCCATCACAATACTCGCTCCAGAGTCATTGTTACAGGGGGCCAAAACAATAGGACTCATTCCAACCCAACCAAGTATCATATTCAAAAAGCTTGCAATTTAGCCAGCAAAATAGCAAGAAATAAATATACAGCAAAAAATAACAGTTTAGGGCAGAGTTATTTTGTTTCCCCTTGTTAAAACTGCAATGTGTAAAGCAACAAGAAAGCAAAAGCCAACATAATAATTTGAATTCCCAGAAAAACAAAAAAACAAAACATGTACAATAAAAATGCATATAGCATTATATACAAAGGGAGTTACGGTATGTATTGTATAAGGTGAAACAAAAATGAGTCCAGCTCACCGTAACAGAAGAAAATCCAGCTTAACAAACTTGTGAACAAACATCTTTCTGTATTCACTGAAAGTGAACATCAGAGAGTAAAACAGCATCAGCGTTGTAAGTTACATGATATGCAACAGCGATGCGATTCAGGCGGCTACGCACCCTTAATCATGATGTCTGACATTTTTGTGAATAACCCTTTTCATGCTAAGTTCCGGTAAGCCATGATTCATGTCAGTCCACTTGGTGCAACAGCTTTCAAAGGGTGTGATAACTCCTTTTCAGATGCAGACTAACGAGCAGATCTAATTTGATGCAGGTGTTAGTTTTTGTATAACTCATATAGGATAAAATATAACTTTTACTAATTATTTTAAAAGCCAGAAGCTCCCATTAAAAAGTGCAAAGTGCATAATACAAACAAACATACAAACAACTGTGAAAAAAATAGCGCTGAGAGTATTATCAAAATTATATAGCCCTATAGCCCTGATATTGCATCACATCCTGTTCAGGAATATTCAAATAGGGTCCAACAGCGCTAAACCTCTATGGTCACTGATAACTTAACGCCTAGGTGTACAGTCCAATTATCAATACCTAAATAGGCACCTTAGATTTGTAACACCACTAAGAGGTTTTTTATAGTCCCAGTACAGCAGAAGAAACCATATATATTTAACATACTGCAGTCTGGGATACAACAATGGATTCCAACTCGCCCCAGTTACATCAATATTCAGTCTAAACAAGACTGTTCAGTAACCCTATTGCGCCCAATCAAGAATCCATTAATGGCCGGTTTATGCAGGGATAATAAAGAACGATCTCACCTTCATCACGTCAGAGTCAATCGCTGTACTCAGTTATATTGGTGGCGGTGGATATCCTCCCCCATTGTCCCGACGCGTTTCGTTTCCAACTCCTCAGGGGATATAATCGGGGTTAGTTTAGCATGCCTGTCCAGCCGACGCTGCCAATCTATGCACGTGATAAGTCATGTGTACGCTGCTTTTTATAATGCATCTTACATACCGGCATTCGGTCCGTGTCCCGCCCGAAGCTGAACATCCGGCCGGATGTGAGGTCATCTGACCGCATCAGCTGACCGAAGAGCACGTCAGCTGTATAACACACCTCCTCTGGAACGCAAGCTTTTCAATGCGCCTGCGCTCTCACTTGCAGTGTATTCTGGAACGCAGATGTTCTCAACACGCCTGCGCTGCCATTCACGGTCCTCTGCTCACTTTAAATACCGTTTGATCGCTGTATTAGATAACGATCCAGGTTTCAAGCGTAAATCACTAGATAGATGCATTTATCAATATCATTTATCATACATCTCCAGTGTACCACCATATTATGTGCAGGTTATTTCTCTTATTGGTAAGACATTCAGAAATATCATAAGTCATATTGGACATAGATCATGTTTGTGCAAATCAAGTACAGTACCTCAAGTGGGGCTAAGGGACTGTATAAATGTACATAAAGAAACAGCCTTTACTTTTTATTTGTTTAAATTTTAATTAATTACGACAGATTATTCTCAGGAGCATTGGAGGCACGGAGGGGATAGATATAGATAGAAAGAGATTAAGTGGAAAAAGCCTAGTGTGTCCCAAGGGCGCCCTATACTTCCTTACCCTACCTCACGTGGAGGTTGGCACCCTAGGACCTACGCAGTGGTGCCCCCACTCAACGTCGACTCACCCTCTCTATCCACCCTATTATACCCTACATTAGAGGAAGGAAGCAAACGAGAGCTGGTCATTCAGGCTGGTCAAAGAGGAAATGTTGAGTCTCAAGAGTCTGGAGAATGATGAGAATATTATAATCAAGCCCTCCGATAAGGGGGGCAACATAGTTATCTTGGACTCTTCCTAATATAGATCGATGTGCATGTCTCTACTTGGGGACACTAATGGTTATGAAGTTCTTACTCATGATCCAAGTGAAAATATCTTGAGCTGTCTTAAAGACATAATCAATGAGGGATATGGAATTGGGGTGATAGACCAAAATGAAAGGGAATTTCTAACCCCTGTCCAAACTGCAATGGCCATGTTCTACTGCTTGCCAAAAGTGCATAAGGGGACTAAGCCTTTAAAGGGGAGACCCATAGTAGCGGGCATTAACAGTATGACTCAAAACCTTGGCCTATACATCGATCAAGTGCTGAGACCATTTGTCTTGGCGCTAAATTCTTATGTGAGAGATACGACCGATTTTCTCAGGAGATTGGATGGCATATGCATGGAGACAGATATGATGCTCTGTAGTATTGATGTCGAATCATTATACTCCTCCATTCCGCATAATGTCGGCCTGAAGGCCTTGAGTGAATTCTTGTAAACAAGGGGCCGACATTTTCATAGGCATAATGAGTTTATATTCAAAGCCTTACGTTTTTGTCTGGAAAACAACATCTTCTTGTTTGACGGCAGATACTTCCACCAGCTCAGGGGCACTGCGATGGGGAGCCCCTGTGCATCAACTTACGCAAATTTGCTCCTGGGCTGGTGGGAAGAAAAGATCGTGTTTAATGAGACAACTAAGGGTCTGGAAGATAAAGTGGCATTATGGCTAAGATATTTGGACGATGTCATTGTGTTGTGGAGGGGTAGTGTGTCGGATTTTCACAATTTTTTGAGTAATCTGAAGGAGAATAATCTTGGATTACACTTTACATGTGAAATGGATAAAAACAGTTTGGCTTTCCTTGATGTCCTGGTCCAAAGAGGTGATGGTGGTATGATAGTTACAAAAAATTATCGAAAACCCACAGCCACAAATTCATTACTAAGGTGGGAAAGTAATCACCCCAGATCCCTTAAACAGGGTATACCGAAGGGACAATATTTGAGACTCCGCCGAAACTGCTCTGATTTAAGCATCTTCAAAGAACAAGCGGATGATCTGAGGGGCAGATTTCGCGAAAGAGGTTACCCCGAACATGTACTCAATGAAGCATATAGATCTTCTCTTACAAGAGAACGCAGACAACTGCTTATAGAAAAACCAAACAAGGGAGAGAAGGGTATCACACGATTCATAACCCGATTCTCAAACGGAGCAAACGAGATTCGAAAAATCTTAAAAAACATTGGCAAATTCTCTGTATGGACCCGGACATTAAGGGTAGTATAAACTCAGTACCTCAAGTTACTTTTCGCAGGGGAAAATCCATAAAAGACAGACTGGTCCATAGCCACTACCAGAATAAAAGGAATAACTCATGGCTCAGTACACAGCCGGCTGGCTGCTACAAATGCGGCAGATGTAAAGCCTGTGTTTCTATACAGACAAGCAAGACATTTGTGGGTAATAATACAGGCAAGACTTATGAGATCAGGCAATTTATTAATTGCCAGACGAAGGGAGTGGTGTACAAGGCTACATGCAAGTGTGGACTTGAATATGTAGGAAAAACTAAGAGGGAGTTTTGTAGAAGAGTAGGAGAGCATATACGGGATAAAATGAATAAGAAAGATACACCGATAGCTAATCATGTGAATAGATACCATCAGGGTAATAGCAAGAAGATGACTTTTGTAGGAATTGAGAGAATCAAAGCACCCAGTAGGGGGGGGGGGGGGGGGGGTAATTGGGATCAAATTATTCTCCAAAGGGAGTGCAAATGGATTTTTTGGCTGGGTACTGTCCACCCAAATGGTCTGAATGACCAGCTCTCGTTTGCTTCCTTCCTCTAATATAGGGTATAATAGGGTGGATAGAGAGGGTGAGTCGACGTTGAGTGGGGGCGCCACTGCGTAGGTCCTAGGGTGCCAACCTCCGCGTGAGGTAGGGTAAGGAAGTATAGGGCGCCCTAGGGACACACTAGGCTTTTTCCACTTAATCTCTTTCTATCTATATCTATCCCCTCCGTGCCTCCAATGCTCCTGAGAATAATCTGTCGTAATTAATTAAAATCTAAACAAATAAAAAGTAAAGGCTGTTTCTTTATGTACCTTTATACAGTCCCTTAGCCCCATTTGAGGTACTGTACTTGATTTGCACAAACATGATCTATGTCCAATATGACTTATGATATTTCTGAATGTCTTACCAATAAGAGAAATAACCTGCACATAATATGGTGGTACATTGGAGATGTATGATAAATGATATTGATAAATGCATCTATCTAGTGATTTACGCATGAAACCTGGATTGTTATCTAATACAGCGATCAAACAGTATTTAAAGTGAGCAGAGGACTGTGAATGGCAGCGCAGGCGTGTTGAGAACATCTGCGTTCCAGAATACACTGCAAGTAAGAGCGCAGGCGCATTAAAAAGCTTGCGTTCCAGAGGAGGTGTGTTATACAGCTGATGTGCTCTTCGGTCAGCTGATGCGGTCAGATGACCTCACATCCGGCCAGATGTTCAGCTTCGGGCGGGACACGGACCGGATGCCGGTATGTAAGATGCATTATAAAAAGCAGCGTACACATGACTTATCACGCGCATAGATTAGCATGCCCGTCCAGCCGACGCTGCCAAACTAACCCCGATGATATCTCCTGAGGAGTTGGAAATGAAACGCGTCGGGACAATGGGGGAGGACATCCACCGCCACCAATATAACTGAGTACAGCGATTGACTCTGACGTGATGCGGGTGAGATCGTTCTTTATTATCTCTGCATAAACCGGCCATTAATGGATTCTTGATTGGGCGCAATAGGGTTACTGAACAGTCTTGTTTAGACTGAATATTGATGTAACTGGGGCGAGTTGGAATCCATTGTTGTATCCCAGACTGCAGTATATTAAATATATATGGTTTCTTCTGCTGTACTGGGACTATAAAAAAACCTCTTAGTGGTGTTACAAATCTAAGGTGCCTATTTAGGTATTGATAATTGGACTGTACACCTAGGCGTTAAGTTATCAGTGACCATAGAGGTTTAGCGCTGTTGGACCCTATTTGAATATTCCTGAACAGGATGTGATGCAATATCAGGGCTATATAATTTTGATAATACTCTCAGCGCTATTTTTTTCACAGTTGTTTGTATGTTTGTTTGTATTATGCACTTTGCACTTTTTAATGGGAGCTTCTGGCTTTTAAAATAATTAGTAAAAGTTATATTTTATCCTATATGAGTTATATATATTTTTTTGGGATAATACCATTGGCTGATTAATACAGGTGTTAGTTTTTGGAATGAAATTTACAGAGTGATTCCATAATTTTTTCCCTCCTAATTGAGTGACTCTATAATTTTTACCCTATGCTTGGTTAAAAAAAAGTAACCATTACTGACTACCGCATTTTTTGTTCTAGATTTCTTTTACTGTTTCTTAAAGCAAGAAAGGTGCCATTTGAAATTACTTTAGTTTTGTGCCCTGTCTGTGATCTGCTTTTTCTCTACAAAATTAAACAACTGAATGAACATCCTCCAAGGCCGGTGATTACATAATTTTTGCCAGAGGTTGTAGGTATGCGGTGGTGATGTGTAATGACATATCTCTCCGCTCCCAGCCACAACGTCTCCTTCTGTGCATTCCACGCTCTAACGCATCAGCCGAGTTTGTCAACTTCGCCTCTGGTGCTTGCTGCGGCGGTGTGCGTTCCACTGTGGAATGCATACTGCTTCTAAACTAGCTTTTATGCACTTTGTTCAGTATTATTGCTTGCTGATGTCGTTTTATGAACTCTCTTCTGGTGAAACACTTGCCAAGCCCTGAATATTTTTTATTTGTTTTAATAGCAATGTCACAATCATTAACATCATACCATCTGTCCTAGGAACCTTGTTTACGCATTGGTTTGCACAACATTTAAATAAACCCCCCTTTTCACTTCCCCTTCGTAATCCTTGAGAAAGCCACTAGGCGAAACATACGATGGAGTAACAGGGTACTGACTATTGGTATATATAATTATCTTTTGCTTCCTTTCTTTATGCCTACTTTATTATATCAAGGTTTAAGATGATTTTTACATTTTTTACATATCAGGGTATGTGCACACGTTGCGGATTCTCTGCGGATCCGCAGCTTTTTTTTGCAGTGCAGAAACGCTGCAGATCCGCAACTGATTTACAGTACAATGTAAATCAATGAGAAAAAAAAATGCTGTGCACACTTTGAGGAAAATCCGCTGCGGAAACGTTGCGGTTTAAAATAAGTAGCATGTCACTTCTTTTTTTGTGAATCTGCAGAATTTTTGTACCCATTCCATTATAGAAAACCACAGGGGTAAAAAACGCAGCAAATCCTCAAGAAAACCATTGTGGAGCCGCACAAAAAAATGTGATAAATCCGCAGGTGCGTTTTCTGCCAGGAGAGGCAGAATCCGCACCAGAAATTCTTAAGCCTAATCCGCAACGTGTGCACATAGCTTAATTGGCTCTCTGTATGAAAGTGTTTTCCCTATTACTATGTTATTTAGTCACTATACCCTTCGTCAACATTTCTGTGCAAGTATTCTCCTTGTATTTTGTCATTTGGTTTTCCTCCATCCTCATATGGTTTTGATTAATTATTTAATACATTTTAATATTATGACTTAATAAAATTACATTTTGCATATATGTTTTTTTATTTTAAAAAATTAACCCAATACGTTTTTTTATTTTAAAAAATTAACCCAATCACTAAACGGCGTAACGAGAAAAAAAGTAAAAATGCCAGAATTACCTTTTTTTGGTTGCCGCAACATTACATAAAAATGCAATAACGGGCGATCAAAATATCATATCTGCACCAATATGGTATCACTAAAAACGTCATGTGCATGTAGAAAAGCCGCAGAGACACCATCATGTGTTTCTCAACGCAAGCAATAAATAGCCAGGTCTTTCACCGGGAAGGAACAACCACGGGAAGGGCAGCATCCAAAAAGGAAAACCACCTATGCCAAAACATGGTATCCATCCACAGACTGTAGGGGTATTTGACCCTCAACAGTGTGGAGTAGGAAACTGGCTATTAGGAGCAGTGCCTAGTGAAAGGACTATAAACATAAGGATGAATGACCTCGGGGAGATCAAAACATCCAACACTGTGTAGACACCATCACCTGTTTCTCAATGCAGTGATCCAGAACACTGCTCCCATCCCTTATGGGAAATATGCAAATGCTTGTAGAAAAGCCGTGGAGACACCATCACGTGTTTCTCAATGCAAGCAACAAATAGCCAGGTCTTTCACTGGCTATTTATTGCTTGCATTGAGAAACACCTGATGGTGTCTCCGCGGTGTTGGATGTTTTGATCTCCCCGAGGTCATTCATCCTTATGTTTATAGTTTAAAAATGTCAGGCGGGCACACAAAAAATAAGCCCTCACGCAACCCCAGATCAAGAAAAATGGAGACGCTACGGGTATCGGAAAATGGCACTTAGATAAAAAACCTAGACATGTTTGGTCTCTATGAACTTGTAATGAACTGGAGAATCATAATAGCAGGTCAGTTTTAGCATTTAGTGAACATGGTGAAAAAAAATGGGATTGCAGTTTTTTTGCAATTTCACCGAACTTGGATTTTTTCTCCATTTTCCAGTACCTGATATGTTAAAACCGATGTTGCTGTTTAAAAGCAAAACTTGTCCTGCAAAAAACAAGCCCTCACATGGACATTTTGACCAAAAAGTAAAAAAGTAATGGCTCTGGGAAGAATGGGAGAAAACAACTAAAATGCAAAAACAAAAATATCTCTGGTAGTTAAGGGGTTAAGCAGCCATTGCAGTAAGTGGCAGCTTAGTAAGGGCAGTGAATATCTGTTCCCTTAAGAAGGTGGCACACATGATCACCCTGCCGCTGCTGCTGCTGGCACCAGAACAAGAAACTGCGAGGATGGTTTCTTTTTTTTTTTAAATCATTTTACTGATGTGGGCCATGCAGACCAGGATAGGGATGAGGAGGCCATGCAGACCAGGATAGGGATGACGAGGCCATGCATACCAGGGTAGGGATGAAGAGGCCATGCTTACCAGGATGGGGACGAGGGGGCCATGCGTACCAGGGTAGGGTTGAGGGGGTCATGCATACCAGGCTTATACTCAAGTAATTAAGTTTTCTCAGTTTTTTGTCGTAAGATTAGGGGCCTGGGTTTATACTTGTGTATGTACGGTAATTATGTTTTGTGTATCTAAACTTGACAAACTTATCCCTTTTCTGCCCTTTAATAGCATGGAGCATGTTAACGAGCATCGCCTGATGGAATAAGTTGTAAATATTAGGGGATTGGTGCTCGGGTGGGAATACATGCTGCCCACCTGTAGTGATCCTTGGACTTCCTCATATTATGGAACTCCAGTTCACTATACACTTAGGGCTTTCAGCCCATTTAGTTTTGTGCAGTGTTATTTCTTATTTGTCAAGTGTTTTCGTCTTCCCCCTGTCTTTTTCCTATTGTTTTTCCACAGAGTCGGTCACCCTCGCCCACATCATATTTGCAATATTTACAATCCGGTTATAAAAGTCCACTGGAAGGTACTTTGGGTTATGTTAATTATCAGCAGGAAACACACATTTGGCTATGTGTAAAGTCTTATCTCACAATGTGTGAGGGTTTAATTCATCCCAAAAGCGTAAAAAAGCTTTTATAGATTATCGCAAACAAAACCCTGATATAATCTGTCTCCAAGAGACTCATTTCTCCACTTCCTCCTATCCCAAATATTTTGACTCCAATTATTCACGGGTATTCTTATCGTCCTGGGAACACAAGACAAGAGGGGTTGCTGTCTTCATCAGGAATAGTTTCCCCCTTCAGTCAGTCAATACGTACTCAGATCTAGAGGGTAGATTTCTTATAGTTCAAGGCTCTTTACAGGGCCAGAATATTTGCATAATTAATAGCTATTTACCAGCGTCCTCTCAAATATCTGTTTTCAAATTAATATTATCTAAACTCCCCACCCTCTCGTTTCACCACCTGATTTGGTGTGGTGACTTCAATTTCACCATAAATCCAAACTTGGATAGCACCGCATTGAGACATTACTAAAGCTGATAGAAAAAATGTTCTCCACCTCATGAAAGAATATCACCTGGTGGACCTATGGAGGGAGGTAAATGGGACTAGAAGGAGATACACATACTTTTCTCCTGCCCATAAATCATATTCCAGAATAGATCGTCACCTAACCATTGCTAATTCACTCCCAGCTTCTCTGTACTCATGTCATATCCCATCGTCTTGGTCCGACCATAACGTTGTGAGTCCGACCATGGAGTACCGGTGCTCAGGAAGGATATAATGGAACCAGAGAGAGTACAAAGGAGGCCAACAAAATTAATAAAGGGGATGGGAGAACTACAATACCCAGATAGATTAGCGAAATTAGGATTATTTAGTCTAGAAAAAAGATGACTGAGGGGCAATCTAATAACCATGTATAAGTATATAAGGGGACAATACAAATATCTCTCTGAGGATCTGTTTATACCAAGGAAGGTGACGGGCACAAGGGGGCATTCTTTGCATCTGGAGGAGAGAAGGTTTTTCCACCAACATAGAAGAGGATTCTTTACTGTTAGGGCAGTGAGAATCTGGAATTGCTTGCCTGAGGAGGTGGTGATGGCGAACTCAGTCGAGGGGTTCAAGAGAGGCCTGGATGTCTTCCTGGAGCAGAACAATATTGTATCATACAATTATTAGGTTCTGTAGAAGGACGTAGATCTGGGGATTTATTATGATGGAATATAGGCTGAACTGGATGAACAAATGTCTTTTTTCGGCCTTACTAACTATGTTACTATGTGATTTCCATTTTCAAGTTTAATGTCATCACATCTAGACTTTTCAGATGGAGACTAAATGAATCGCTGCTTACCGACCCAACTATATCCACTCGCCTCAAAGAGGAACTGAGTCTCTTTTTCCAAACCAATACCACAGACGACTCATCCCCTGGATCCATTTGGATGGCACACAAAAAATTTATTACGGGATCCCTAATTAAATTAGCATCAAACTAATAGAAAAACAGGACTGATCTTCAGTCTAAATTAGAACACAAACTCTAAAGGTACCTTCACACTGACCAACTTAAAGGGCCACTGTCACCCCCCTGCAGCCGTTATAAACAAAAAAACAACGGAGATATTGGGGAGCATTATGCCGCACATATGCCGTATATTCAGCTGCAGTGTGGTCTAATGCCCCCAACAACCAATATGCATCCACAGTGCGGTATAAGTTATGTCCACATCAGTATATAACTTTCATTCTCGCAGGGTAAATTTCGCCACCAATTTTGTAACAGATTCCATACACCTAAAGAATACACCTAGAAAAAACACACACCAGCTAGCAGGCAAGTTTCCAACGTTGGTTCTTTCCCGGCGACTGCTAGTGAGAGAAGGAGGAGGCACGATCAGCTGATTACAGTATAAAGACGCTGTAAGGCGGGGGGCAGGGGACGTGGGTGACAGGCTGAGAAGCGCAGTGCGCATGCCCAGGAAACCTAGCCCCGCACTGTGCACAATGCATAACACAGTGCGGGGCAGGGATTACCGAGGTGGGTGGCCGCACTGCCAGCACAGGCGCAGCCTGCCCCACAAACATTTACACAGCGCTGGCGCCGGATTTGAAAAGAAAACAGCGCTGAGGGGGCGGTGCCGGAAGTCCCTGAAGATGTGAGTGACGGCAGAATACCGTTCAATCTGGGGAGTGAGGACCCGCCTCCGTGGACAAAGACAGGTATTTTTGCAAAGTTTCAAACGCTTTATTTTAGTAATACCTGAACACAAAACTAAAAGAGCCACCTTGTTAGAATGCGGCATTACTGCTGCACAAGGTGACTTTTAGTTTATGACAGCTGCAGGGGGGTGACAGTGGCCCTTTAACAACGATATCGCTAGCGATCCGTGACGTTGCAGCGTCCTGGATAGAGATATCATTGTGTTTGACACGCAGCAGCGATCTGGATCCTGCTGTGACATCGTTGGTCAGAGCAGAAAGTCCAGAACTTTATTTCGTCGCTGGATCTCCCGCAGATATCGCTGAATCGGCGTGTGTGACGCCGATTCAGCGATGTCTTCACTGGTAACCAGGGTAAACATCGGGTTACTAAGCGCAGGTAAATGTATAAAAAAACAAACACTACATACTTACATTCCGTTGTCTGTGGCGTCCCTCGGCGTTCTGCAGTCCTGCACTGTGTCAGCGCCGGCTAGCCATAAAGCAGAGCACAGTGGTGATGTCACCGCTCTGCTTTACGGCCAGCGCTTACAGTGCAGGGAAGCAGAACGCTGGGGGACGCCACAGACCCCGGAATGTAAGTATGTAGTGTTTTTTTTTACAATTACCACTGGTAACCAGGGTAAACATCGAGTTACTAAGCGCGGCCCTGTGCTTAGTAACCCGATGTTTACCCTGGTTACCCAGGGACCGGCATAGTTGGTCGCTGGAGAGCTGTCTGTGTGACAGCTCTCCAGCGACCACACAGCGACGCTGCAGTGATCGACATCGTTGTCCTGATCGCTGCAGCGTCGCTAAATGTGACGGTACCTTTAAAACTTGAACAGGCTAATCAGCTTTCTACAACTCTCTACCTAGTCAAAGAGATACAAGACACTAAACTTCAATTAGATGCTATTGTCGCCAGTCGGACAGAAAGAGCCCTGACTTGGACCAATGCCACCTTTTACAAACAAGCTAACAAACCTAGCCGAATGTTAGTGCATAAACTTAGGCTGAAAAAACTTTTAAATAGCAATCCTTCTATAAAAGACAATAAAGGTCAAGTCTCGGCACACCCAGACAAAATATATGAGACATTCCACGAATACTAAAATAAATTATATTCCTCCCCACGACCCTACTCTCCACCGCTCGTAAAATCCTTCTTAGATGGTCTTTCGCTTCCTAAAATCACTGAGTCTTTAGCCCAACAACTCCAATCAGATATCACCGATGAAGATGTAAATTTGGTAATTAAAATTAAAAAAAAAATAAATAAATAAAAGCCCCTGGTCCTGACGGTCTCACGGCACTTTATTATAAAAAATTCAGTACTTACTGATACCTCATATAAAGAAATTTTGTAATTCTTTATTAAATGGCTCTCAGATGCCACCTGAGTTTTATGTAGCTCATGTTACTGTGATTCCTAAGCCAAAAAAAGGCCATTTATTGACTAAAACTATAGGCCCATCTCACTACTTAATGTAGATCTTAAAATTTTTACTTACATTATTACCGATATAATTAACAGAATATTACCTTGCCTTATTCACCGGGACCCGGTCGGTTTTATACCCATGAGACAAGGCCCAGACAATATTAGAAAGAATCTGAACATTATCCAATCAGCAAATCATCTCCAAAAACCTCTTTTAATGTTAGCTTTAGATATTGAAAAAGCTTTCGACTCTCTAGCATGACCCTATCTTTTCACGGTGTTATCCAGGTTCGGCATTTCCTCTAAGCTCATCTCCTGCCTTCGATTAATATATGACAACCCCACGGCCTGCCTAAAACTCCCTTCAACTCATCCCACACCTATAAATAGTTAGCGTGGGACAAGACGAGGCTGCCCACTATCTCCAGCCTTATTCGCACTGGCTATGGAACCTTTAGCGGAAGCTATACGGAACAATCCCAACATACTGGGACCCACTGACCTTGGGGACCAATATAAAGTTAGCCTATTTGCGGATGACCTCCTTCTAGCCCTGACCAGTCCTCTTACCACACTTCCTAATTTATTCTCCCTCCTTCATGACTTTGAATCAATATCTGGCCTCAAAATCAACATAGATAAATCTTAAACATTATTTATTAACACCCCAGTTACAAACCCATATAGCCTCCCAATTTGGATTTACGATAAATGAACACTTTCTGACTTATCTCGGAATTAACCTTAGGTCTAACAAGTCAACCCTCTTCAAATGGAACTATTCCCCATTAATATGGAATTTACAAACTGACCTAACTAGATGGTCTTCAATGACACTGTCTTTTTTAGGCAGACTACATGCCATTAAGATGACAGCATTACCTCGTTTTTTATATTTGTTTCGCTCACTCCCCATATCGATACCATCCAAGGTATTTCATAATACTCATACTATGATCTCTAGGTTTCTTTGGTTAGGTAAGAGGCCTAGAATATTTTCATTACCCAATTTTGCATTATACTTCAAATCTTCTCAAATAGCTCATTTGACTAATATTTGCTCACGAACTAATGAACCTAGATGGGCCACATTGGAGTCCTTCCGAATGAGACCATTCTCACTTTCAGGCCTTTTATGGACCTTGGAGAAGCTCCCACAAAATCGTTCTATCTCTGCTCCCTTCTCTGCACACTCGCTAATCCTCTGGAGGAAGGAGAGATTTAAATTTAGCTTACAATCTCAACCCTCCTTGTTGACTTCACTATTTCATAACCCAATGTTTACGCCTGGTATTGACCCTCACCACTTTTCGTGGTGGGTTCTGAGAGGAATTTCCACGTTAAAACATATCTGTTCCCCATTTAACATACTGTTTACCAGACAGGAATTTATTCAGAAATATGAACCTCCAGCCAAAGAAGCCCTACATCTCAATCAAATTTTCCATTTCGCCAAACAAGTTTTATCACATAAAACTATCCCCACATCTCTAATTTTGAACAAAAATGCCTACATGATCCCCTGGGAAAAGGAACAATTTCTCTAATATATTCCTCTATTAACGCCCGACCCAGGGAAGAAAAATTAAAATATGAGGCAATGGGAGGAGGACTTGGGGATATCGATGTCTGTGGACGAATGGCGGAAATGCTGTGTTGCTCTTTCTAAGGGCAACCTCACTTGTAGAAACATCTCTTAAAAGTCTTACACAGGACTTATCGTGTCCCGACGAAGCTTCACATCATCTACCCAAATGTATCTGACAGATGCTTCTGAGGCTGTAACCTCCCTGGGGATATGAAACACATCTGGTGGAGCTGCCCGGTAGTGTCCGATGTGTGGCAAGGGGTAAAGCTTATAGTTGAGAATGTTTGGTAAATCTATCCGACTGGACCCTTCTGTTTTCCTATTAAGGGCAAAATACCCAAGGTTCTCCAATAGCATGCATAGGTTAACGTGTCTACTATGCTTGGCCACCAAAATCCACATAGCTTCAAAATGGAGATCCCCTCACTTTCCATATCTCTAGTCCGTGATCGAATGAATGTAATTCTATTATATGAGCGCATACTAGCCACTAGGGACGATGCGTGGGATACTTTCTTTCAGGTGTGGTCTCCTTGGCTTAACTTGGATCCCAATGCTCAAATGAATCAAGTTCTCACCTTATCTCCATGACAGTTCTAGACATGGCAATAAACCCCCCTACTTTAGCCTTCCCATAATTTTTGCTGACGTGGATGTAAAGTGTTAATCTACTTAAGTTCTTATTAAAAAAAAACTCTGTGATTGATTTATGTGTCTCCTATGTTGCTGACCCTTTGTCTTTGTACTGTCTCCCCTTTTCTAAGTTTGTTATATCATATGCGTTTTCATTACTTACTTTCTTTTATAAGATGTATCTCTCCTCTGCATAGGAGACTTTTTCTAAACAGTTATAAACTATTATAGTTATAAATTGTTTAACTTTAAACATTTAAATAAAATATATTGAAACTAAACTTGGCAAACTTAGAACCAGGCATGTTAGGATTTAAATTGATGTTAGATCGGCTTCCGTTGTGCGCCCCAGTCAGAGACACTGGTTCTGCCATTCTTGTGTGCTGGCCTGGGCCTGTGGTGGGATGCCCCTATGAATAGTTACCCACATAAGCCTATCAATTAAATAATGCATGCTCCTCAATGAAAATAAACCATGAGTGTATGTGTTAGCCACAGTGAACAACTAGCTCAGTCTGGGGATGGATCTCTGCATCCCCTGGTTTGAGTGGTGTATCCACACGTCAGGTAAGTAACAGCTGACAATAGGGGTTCACTGATCTAGGTAGTTGAAAATTAGGGACACTTGGGGTGCACAACAATAGCTAGGGTATAAATGTATGTCTACAAATTCGAGCAACAGGAGGGAAATGTAAAAGTGGCATACATCTTAGAAATTAATATTACATCAATTTTCTATATGAAATACTAAAACTCCTTTAATATCTAAGCATCTGGAGATCTGGTAAAATGTGTTGATGCCATGAAGAATGCCTAAAATTGATGCAGGTTACTTTTATTCATATTTTATCATATTTAGTTCATTTTATCATATTTATTTTACTGTGAGGGTACAGTTTAGCAGGGAACACATATGTTTATTCCCTGCTGTCTCAGAGTCGTAGCACAGTCCTATAGATGTCACTAGGTGCAAGAATGCACTGTACTACCATAGGCAGCATGTAAGATAATTTCTGTCAATTCTGCTAACTTATGGTGGTAGGATAAAACTTAATAATAGCACAATAGCTATCAGTTTAATTTTAGAGGGAAGTTATTTGAAAGGAATCTGTCAGGAGGTTTTTGCTATGTAATCTGAAGACAGTATAATGTAAAGATTAAAATGCTGAATTCAGTGATGTGTCACTTATCAGACCTTGTGTTGTTATTTACTTACAATGAAGGTTTTATTAACATGATATTTCCACTGTTGAACTAGATCTCACCCGACTACTAGAATGATTACGCCCTCTCCGGTGATAAGCAGCTCACTGTCAATAGATAACGTACATAGAAAGCTGTGATGTGTAAAGATAAGCTTTATGAGCTCTGCTGCATTCTACAATTTAAGCTGGTCATACTACCGTAGAAAACATGCGAGTGCTATGCGAGAAAACATCACATAGCGCTCGGCCCAGTGTTAGTTTATGTGACAGCCCACATCACCGTTTATTTTCTCGGGCATATTCAGTGTGCGGGTAAAATTACAGCACGCTGCGATTGTACACGTATATCGTCTAAGACTCGCCAATGCAAGCCTATGGGTGAGATTAAAAAAAAAAAAATCAAACAGCACTTGGACCATGCGAGTGCTGTTCAATTTTTATGCACCTGTGTCCTGTCATGTGCCACGTTGTTGTGAATTCTGCTCTTTGGCTCCCTCCGGTGGTTGTAAGTGGCACTTTTGTGAGTTCTGCTCTTGGGCTCCCTCCGGTGGTTTTAAGTGGAGTGGCTGCTCCTTGGATTTAGCGGTCAGCAGCTGCTTCCACTGATTGTCTATTCTGCTCGGCTATTTAGCCTGGCTCTTTCCTTCATCTTGTGCCACTTGTCAATGGTTCCTGGTTGGATTCACATCTCTTTGGATTTCCCTGTTATCCTGACCAGTTCAGCAAAGCTAAGTCCTTGCTTGCTCTTTTCTGTCCACAGGTTGTGGACTTATCCGTTCTGTGCTTTCTATGTTTGTCCAGCTTGTCAGTATGAATTAATTCAGTGATGCTGGAAGCTCTGGGAAGCAGATTTACCCTCCACACCTTTAGTCAGGTGTGGAGATTTTTGTAAACTCTGTGTGGATTTTTTGTAGTGTTTTATACTGACCGCACAGTATTCCATCCTGTCCTGTCTATCTAGCTAGACTGGCCTCCTGTGCTCATCCTGGTTTCATTCTGTGTATGTCTTTTCCCTCTCCACTCACAGTCATTACTTGTGGGGGGCTATCTATCCTTTGGGGATTTTCTCTGAGGCAAGATAGTTTTCCTGTTTCTATCTTTAGGGGTAGTTAGTTCTCAGGCTGTGACGAGGTGCCTAGGGAGTGTTAGCAGCATCCCACGGCTACTTCTAGTGTTGTGTTGAGCTTAGGGACTGCGGTCAGTACAGGTACCACTTCCTTCAGAGCTCGTCCCATGTTGCTCCTAAACCACCAGATCATAACAGTACAAGTGGCCAAAAATGAATTAAATGTATCTCAAAAGAAGGAAAAAATTCTGAGCCATTTTTCTTCTGTGCTCTCTTTTGTCTTTTTTTTCCTCTTGATCTCTGGGTGATTCTGCTCATGTTATTTCTGATTGCCCTAAACGTACTAGGAGGGTCGCTAGGTCTGTTACCATTAGCACTGTACAGCCTAAATTTCTTTTATCTGTGACCCTGATTTGCTCATTGTCGTCCTTTTCTGTCATGGCATTTGTGGATTCAGGCGCTGTCCTGAACTTAATGAACTTAGAATTCGCCAGGCGCTGTGGTTTTTCCTTGCAGCCTTTGCAGAGCCCTATTCCTTTGAGGGGCATTGATGCTACTCCATTGGCCAAGGATAAACCTCAGTACTGGACGCAGATGACCATGTACATGGCTCCTGCACATCAGGAAAATTGCCGTTTTCTGGTGTTGCATAACCTGCATGATATTGTTGTACTGGGTTTTCCATGGTTACAGGAACATAATCCAGTGCTGGATTGAAAAACTATGTCTGTGACTAGTTGGGGTTGTCAAGGGATACATAGTGACGTTCCTTTGATGTCAATTTCCTCTTCCCCCTCTTCTGAGGTCCCTGAGTTTTTGTCGGATTTCCAGGATGTATTTGATGAGCCCAAGTCCAGTTCCCTTCCTCCACATAGGGACTGTGATTGTGCTATTAACTTGATTCCTGGTTGTAAGTTCCCTAAGGGCCGACTTTTCAATCTGTCTGTGCCAGAGCATGCCACCATGCAGAGCTATGTTAAGGAATCTTTGGAGAACGGGCATATTCGGCCGTCTTCGTCACCATTGGGAGCGGGTTTCTTTTTTGTTGCTAAGAAGGATGGCTCCTTGAGACCCTGTATAGATTATCGTCTTCTTAATAAGATCACGGTCAAATTCCAATACCACTTGCCTTTGTTTTCTGATTTGTTTGCTCAGATTAAGGGGGCTAGTTGGTTTACTAAGATTGACCTCCGAGGGGCATATAATCTTGTTCGTATTAAACAGGGTGACAAATGGAAAACTGCATTTAATACGCCCGAAGGCCATTTTGAATACCTTGTGATGCCATTCGGGGTCTCTAATGCTCCATCTGTGTTCCAATCCTTCATGCATGATATTTTCCGCAATTATTTTGATAAATTCATGGTTGTATATTTGGATGATATTTTGATTTTTTCCGATGATTGGGAGTCTCATGTGAAGCAGGTCAGGATGGTGTTCCACATCCTTCGTGATAATGCTTTATTTGTGAAGGGGTCTAAGTGCCTATTCGGAGTTCAGAAGGTCTCTTTTTTGGGTTTTATTTTTTCTCCCTCGTCTATGGAAATAGATCCTGTTAAGGTCCAAGCTATTCATGACTGGATTCAACCCACATCTGTGAAGAGCCTTCAAAAATTTTTGGGCTTTGCTAATTTCTATCGCCGTTTTATTGCCAACTTTTCCAGTGTGGTTAAGCCCCTTACTGATTTGACGAAGAAAGGCGCTGATGTGACGAATTGGTCCTCTGCGGCTGTTGAGGCCTTTCGGGAGCTTAAACGCCGATTTACTTCTGCCCCTGTGTTGCGTCAGCCGGATGTTTCTCTTCCTTTTCAGGTTGAGGTTGACGCTTCTGAGATTGGGGCAGGGGCCGTTTTGTCTCAGAGGGATTCTGATGGTTCTTTGATGAAACCGTGTGCTTTTTTTTCCAGAAAGTTTTCACCTGTGGAACGCAATTATGATGTCGGCAATCGGGAGTTGTTGGCTATGAAGTGGGCATTTGAGGAGTGGCGACATTGGCTTGAGGGAGCGAAGCACCGCGTTGTGGTCTTGACTGATCATAAGAATCCGATTTACCTCGAGTCGGCCAAGCGGCTGAATCCTAGACAGGCTCGATGGTCCCTGTTTTTCTCCCGTTTTGATTTTGTGGTCTCGTGTCTTCCGGGATCTAAGAATGTTAAGGCTGATGCCCTCTCTAGGAGTTTTTCGCCTGATTCTCCTGGAGTCCTTGAGCCGGTTGGCATTCTTAAGGAAGGGGTGATTCTTTCTGTCATCTCCCCTGATTTGCGGCGGGTGCTTCGGGAATTTCAGGCTGATAGGCATGACCGCTGTCCAGTGGGGAAGCTGTTTGTTCCTGATGGATGGACAAGTAAGGTGATTTCTGAGGTTCATTGTTCAGTGTTGGCTGGTCATCCTGGGATTTTTGGTACCAGAGATTTGGTTGCTAGGTCCTTTTGGTGGCCTTCCTTGTCGCGCGATGTGCGTGCTTTTGTGCAGTCCTGTGGGACTTGCGCCCGAGCCAAGCCTTGCTGTTCCCGCGCTAGTGGGTTGCTTTTGCCTTTGCCGGTCCCTGAGAGGCCCTGAACGCATATTTCCATGGATTTTATTTCGGATCTTCCCGTTTACCAGAAGATGTCGGTTATCTGGGTTGTTTGTGACCGGTTCTCTAAAATGGTCCATCTGGTACCTTTGCCTAAGTTGCCTTCCTCCTCAGATCTGGTTCCATTGTTTTTTCAGCATGTGGTTCGTTTGCATGGCATTCCGGAGAATATTGTGTCTGACAGAGGTTCTCAGTTTGTCTCTAGGTTTTGGCGAGCCTTTTGTGCTAGGATGGGCATTGATTTGTCTTTTTCTTCGGCGTTTCATCCTCAGACTAATGGCCAAACTGAGCGAACTAATCAGACCTTGGAGACCTATTTGAGATGCTTTGTGTCTCCTGATCAGGATGATTGGGTGGCTTTCTTGCCGTTGGCCGAGTTTGCCCTTAATAATCGGGCTAGTTCGGCTACTTTGGATTCACCTTTCTTTTGCAATTTTGGTTTTCATCCTCGTTTTTCTTCTGGGCAGGTTGAGCCTTCTGATTGTCCTGGTGTGGATTCTGTGGTCGACAGGTTGCAATAGATTTGGACTCATGTGGTGGACAATTTGACGTTGTCTCAGGAAAGGGCTCAACATTTTGCTAACCGCCGTCGGTGTGTTGGTCCCCGGCTTCGTGTTGGGGATTTGGTTTGGTTGTCTTCTCGTCATGTTCCTATGAAGGTTTCTTCCCCTAAGTTTAAGCCTCGGTTTATTGGTCCTTATAAAATTTCTGAAATTATTAATCCGGTGTCTTTTCGTTTGGCTCTTCCAGCCTCTTTTGCCATTCATAATGTTTTCCATAGATCTTTGTTGCGGAGATATGTGGTGCCCGTTGTTCCCTCAGTTGATCCTCCTGCCCCGGTGTTGGTTGAGGGAGAT
The DNA here is from genome assembly GCF_032444005.1 of Ranitomeya imitator. NCBI lineage: Eukaryota > Metazoa > Chordata > Amphibia > Anura > Dendrobatidae > Ranitomeya > Ranitomeya imitator. The sequence goes on from NC_091287.1 coordinate 198,309,024, forward strand.
GTTGTGAATTCTGTGGCAGAGCTCCCTCCTGTGGTCACAAGTGGTACTTCGGCTGATTCTGTCTATGAGCTTCCGTTGGTGGATGTGAGTGGTACTGCGGCTTCTGAGTTTCCTTCCTCAGGTGATGTGGTGAAGTCGTTAGGTGCTGCTCTATTTAACTCCACCTAGTGCTTTGATCCTGGCCTCCAGTCAATGTTCTAGTATTGGACTTGCTTCCTCCTGGATCGTTCCTGTGGCCTGTCTTCCTGCATAAGCTAAGTTTTGCTTGTGTTATTTTTGTTTGCTATTTTTTCTGTCCAGCTTGCTATATTGGTTTTTCTTGTTTGCTGGAAGCTCTGGGACGCAGAGGGAGCACCTCCGTACCTTTAGTCGGTGCGGAGGGTCTTTTTGCCCCTCTGCGTGGTTGTTTGTAGGGTTTTGTGTTGACCGCAAAGCAATCTTTCCTATCTTCGGTCTGTTCAGTAAGTTGGGCCTCACTTTGCTAAATCTATTTCATCTCTGCGTTTGCAATTTCATCTCTATTCACAGTCATTATATGTGGGGGGCTGCCTTTTCCTTTGGGGTATTTCTCTGAGGCAAGGTAGGCTTATTTTTCTATCTTAGGCCTAGCTAGTTTCTCAGGCTGTGCCGAGTTGCATAGGGAGCGTTAGGCGCAATCCACGGCTGCCTCTAGTGTGGTTGGATAGGATTAGGGATTGCGGTCAGCAGAGTTTCCACGTCTCAGAGCTCGTCCTATGTTTTTTGGTTATTGTCAGGTCACTGTGTGTGCTCTGAACCTCAAGGTCCATTGTGGTTCTGAATTACCTATTCATAACAGGGAGAGTTGGAATATGAGGTTGGGAAAATGTTGGATTCTCGTTTTTCGAGGCGGAGGCTTCAGTATCTTGTCAAGTGGAAGGGTTATGGCCAGGAGGATAATTCTTGGGTTGTTGCCTCCGATGTCCATGCCACCGATTTGGTTTGTGCTTTTAACTTGGCTCGTCCTGATCGGCCCGGGGGCTCTGGTGAGGGTTCGGTGACCCCTCCTCAGGGGGGGTACTGTTGTGAATTCCGCTCTTGGGCTCCCTCCGGTGGTTGTAAGTGGCACTTTTGTGAGTTCTGCTCTTGGGCTCCCTCCGGTGGTTTTAAGTGGAGTGGCTGCTCCTTGGATTTAGCTGTCAGCAGCTGCTTCCACTGATTGTCTATTCTGCTCGGCTATTTAGCCTGGCTCTTTCCTTCATCTTGTACCACTTGTCAATGGTTCCTGGTTGGATTCACATCTCTTTGGATTTCCCTGTTATCCTGACCAGTTCAGCAAAGCTAAGTCCTTGCTTGCTCTTTTCTGTCCACAGGTTGTGGACTTATCCGTTCTGTGCATTCTATGTTTGTCCAGCTTGTCAGTATGAATTAATTCAGTGATGCTGGAAGCTCTGGGAAGCAGATTTACCCTCCACACCTTTAGTCAGGTGTGGAGATTTTTGTAAACTCTGTGTGGATATTTTGTAGTGTTTTATACTGACCGCACAGTATTCCATCCTGTCCTATCTATCTAGCTAGACTGGCCTCCTGTGCTCATCCTGGTTTCATTCTGTGTATGTCTTTTCCCTCTCCACTCACAGTCATTACTTGTGGGGGGCTATCTATCCTTTGGGGATTTTCTCTGAGGCAAGATAGTTTTCCTGTTTCTATCTTTAGGGGTAGTTAGTTCTCAGGCTGTGAAGAGGTGCCTAAGGAGTGTTAGGAGCATCCCACGGCTACTTCTAGTGTTGTGTTGAGCTTAGGGACTGCGGTCAGTACAGGTACCACTTCCTTCAGAGCTCGTCCCATGTTGCTCCTAAACCACCAGATCATAACACCACGTACAGTAAAATTGCACTGGCAGGTTACAATAGAATAGATAATACACTGTGTGCAGAATTATTAGGCAAGTTGTGTTTTGATCACATGATACTTTTTATACATGTTGTCCTACTCCAAGCTAGTCAGGCTTGAGAGCCAACTACCAATTAAGTAAATCAGGTGATGTGCATGTCTGTAATGTGGAGGGGTGTTTTGCCTAATGACATCAACACCCTATATAAGGTTTTGTGAATTCTGCTCTTGGGCTCCCTCCGGTGATTATGAGTGGTAGTGCTGCTGTCTTTGGATCGCAGCATTTATCAGGTGTATCCACTTTTTGCAATTTGGGCTGGGCTATTTAGTCCTGCTTTATCCTTTAGTCAGTGCCAGTTGCCCATTGTTTTTGGAGGATTCACATCCATACCTGGTCTCTCCTGTTTGCGGTTCTTTTCTACAAAGATAAGTTCTGGCTTTGTTTTTGCTGTCCACAGGCTGTGGACCTTAAAGTTCAGTGCTTTTTCATGTTTTGTCTTGTCCAGTTTTGTCTGTGAAGGATTTTTGCACCAAGCTGTGTCTCTGAAGATGCAGATTTGCCCTCCATGTCTTTAGTTAGATGTGGAGATTTTTGTATTTTCTGTGGTGGATATTTTCTAGTATTTTAATACTGACCGCATAACATTCTGTCCTATCCTTTCTATCTAGCTAGTATGGCCTCCTTTGCTAAATTCTGAACTCAGTCTGCGTATGTTATTTCCCTCTTCTCTCACAGTCAATATTTGTGGGGGGCTGTCTATTCTTTGGGGATTTTCTCTGAGGCAAGATAGGTTTTCCTTTTCTGTCTTTAGGGTTAATTAGTCCTCCGGCTGTGTCGAGATGTCTAGGGAGCGTTAGGTACATTCCACGGCTACTGCTAGTTGTGGCGTTAAGTTCAGGTCTGCGGTCAGTACAGGTTCCACCTTCTCCAGAGAACATCTCATGTTGCTCCCAGGCCACCAGTTCATAACAGTACAACTGGCCAACAATGAGTTAAACGCATCTCAGAAGAAGGGAAGGAAAGTGCTGATCCATTTTTATTTCTGTAGTCTGTTTTGTCTTTCCTTCCCTTTTTACCTCTGGGTGGCTCAGGAGTTAGGCGCTGGCATGGAGGTTCAGGAATTGGTTTCTCGTGTGGACCAACTTGCTGCTAGAGTACAGGGTATTTCCGATTATATTGTTCAGACTCTGGCTTTAGAGCCTAGAATTCCTACTCCTGATTTGTTTTTTGGGGACAGGTCCAAATTTTTGAGCTTTAAAAATAACTGTAAACTGTTTTTTGCTCTGAAACCCCGTTCTTGTGGTGATTCCATTCAGCAGGTTAAAATTGTTATTTCCCTGCTGCGTGGTGATCCTCAGGATAGGGCATTTTCCCTGGAATCTGGCAATCCTGCTTTGCTTGGTGTTGGTTCTTTCTTTCAAGCATTGGGGTTATTGTATGATGAACCTAATTCAGTGGATCATGCAGAGAAGACCTTGTTGGCCCTGTGTCAGGGTCAAGAAGCGGCAGAATCGTATTGCCAGAAATTTAGAAAATGGTCGGTGTTGACTAAATGGAATGAGGATGCCTTGGCGGCAATTTTCAGAAATGGTCTTTCTGAATCCGTTAAAGATGTTATGGTGGGGTTCCCCACGCCTGCTGGCCTGAGTGATTCTATGTCTCTGGCCATTCAGATTGATCGGCGCTTGCGTGAGCGCAGAGTTGTGCACATTGTGGCGTTGTCCTCCGAGCGGAGCTCTGAGCCTATGCAGTGTGATAGGATTTTGTCTAGAGCTGAACGACAAAGATTCACGCGTCAGAATAGGTTGTGTTTTTACTGCGGCGATTCTGCTCATGTTATTTCTGATTGCCCTAAGCGTACAAAGATAATCGCTAGTTCTGTTACCATCAGTACTGTACAACCTAAATTTCTGTTATCTGTGATCTTGATCTGCTCATTATTGTCATTTTCTGTCATGGCGTATGTGGATTCGGGCGCCGCTCTGAACTTAATGGACTTGGAATTTGCCAGACATTGTGGTTTCCCCTTGCAGCCTTTGCGGAACCCTATTCCTTTAAGGGGGATTGATGCTACACCGTTGGCTATAAATAAACCTCAGTTTTGGACACAGCTGACAATGCGCATGGCACCAGCCCATCAGGAAGATTGTCGTTTTCTGGTGTTGCATAATTTGCATGATGATATTTTGCTGGGTTTTCCATGGTTACAGGTACATAATCCGGTGTTAGATTGGAAATCTATGTCTGTGACTAGTTGGGGTTGTCAGGGGGTTCATGGTCACAATCCTTTGATGTCAATTTCCTCTTCCCCTTCTTCTGAAATTCCTGAGCTTTTGTCAGATTTCCAGGATGTATTCGATGAGCCCAAATCCAGTTCCCTTCCACCGCATAGGGACTGTGATTGTGCTATTGACTTGATTCCAGGTTGTAAGTTCCCTAAGGGCCGACTTTTCAACCTGTCCGTGCCAGAACATGCCGCCATGCGGAGCTATATTAAGGAGTCTTTGGAGAAAGGGCATATTCGGCCATCTTCTTCGCCATTGGGAGCAGGTTTTTTTTTTTTGTTGCCAAGAAGGATGGCTCCTTGAGACCCTGTATTGATTATCGCCTCTTGAATAAGATCACGGTCAAATTTCAATACCCTTTGCCTTTGCTTACTGATTTGTTTGCTAGGATTAAGGGGGCTAGTTGGTTTACTAAGATTGACCTTCGAAGGGCATATAATCTTATTCGTATTAAGCAGGGTGACAAATGGAAAACTGCATTCAATACGCCCGAAAGCCATTTTGAATACCTTTTGATGCCATTCGGACTCTCTAATGCCCCATTTGTGTTCCAGTCCTTCATGCATGATATCTTTCGGAGTTATCTTGATAAATTCATGGTTGTATATTTGGATGATATTTTGATTTTTTCCGATGATTGGGAGTCTCATGTGAAGCAGGTCAGGATGGTATTTCAGATCCTCCGTAATAGTGCTTTATTTGTGAAGGGGTCGAAGTGCCTCTTTGGAGTGCAGGAGGTTTCTTTTTTGGGCTTCATTTTTTCTCCCTCATCTACAGAAATGGATCCGGTTAAGGTTCAGGCCATTCATGATTGGATTCAGCCCACATCTGTGAAGAGCCTTCAGAAATTCTTGGGCTTTGCTAATTTTTATCGTCGTTTCATTGCCAACTTCTCCAGTGTGGTTAAACCTCTGACCGATTTGACGAAGAAAGGCGCTGATGTGACGAATTGGTCCTCCGCGGCTGTTTCTGCCTTTCAGGAGCTTAAACGCCGATTTACTTCTGCCCCTGTGTTGCATCAGCTGGATATTTCTCTTCCATTTCAGGTTGAGGTTGACGCATCTGAGATTGGGGCAGGGGCCGTTTTGTCTCAGAGGAATTCTGATGGTTCCTTGATTAAACCGTGTGCCTTCTTTTCTTGGAAGTTTTCGCCTGCGGAACGCAATTATGATGTCGGCAATCGGGAGTTGTTGGCTATGAAGTGGGCATTTGAGGAGTGGCGACATTGGCTTGAGGGGGCCAAGCACCGTATTGTGGTCCTGACCGATCATAAGAATCTGATTTACCTCGAGTCTGCCAAACGACTGAATCCTAGACAGGCTCGATGGTCCCTGTTTTTCTCACGTTTTGATTTTGTGGTCTCGTATCTTCCGGGTTCTAAGAATGTTAAGGCTGATGCCCTCTCTAGGAGTTTTTTTCCAGATTCCCCTGGGGTTCTTGAGCCGGTCGGCATTCTGAAGGAAGGGGTGATTCTCTCTGTCATTTCCCCTGATTTACGACGGGTTCTTCAGGAATTTCAGTCTAATAAACCTGACCGCTGTCCAGTGGGAAAACGGTTTGTTCCTGATAGATGGACTAGTAAAGTGATTTCTGAGGTTCATTGTTCTGTGTTGGCTGGCCATCCTGGGATTTTTGGTACCAGAGATTTGGTTGCTAGGTCCTTTTGGTGGCCTTCTTTGTCGCGTGATGTGCGTTCTTTTGTGCAGTCCTGTGGGATTTGTGCGCGGGCTAAGCCTTGCTGTTCCCGCGCTAGTGGGTTGCTTCTGCCTTTGCCGGTCCCTGAGAGACCTTGGACGCATATTTCTATGGATTTCATTTCAGATCTTCCGGTTTCCCAGAGGATGTCGGTTATCTGGGTGGTTTGTGACCGGTTTTCTAAGATGGTTCATTTGGTACCTTTGCCTAAATTGCCTTCCTCTTCTGATTTGGTTCCGTTGTTTTTTCAGCATGTGGTTCGTTTGCATGGCATTCCGGAGAATATTGTGTCCGATAGAGGTTCCCAGTTTGTTTCTAGGTTTTGGCGGGCCTTTTGTGCTAGGCTGGGCATTGATTTGTCTTTTTCTTCCGCATTTCATCCTTAGACAAATGGCCAAACCGAGCAAACTAATCAGACCTTGGAAATTTATTTGAGATGCTTTGTGTCTGCTGATCAGGATGATTGGGTGGCTTTCTTGCCATTGGCCGAGTTTGCCCTTAATAATCGGGCTAGTTCTGCTACCTTGGTTTCGCCTTTTTTTTGTAATTTTGGTTTTCATCCTCGTTTTTCTTCAGGGCAGGTTGAGCCTTCTGATTGTCCTGGTGTGGATTCTGCGGTTGACAGTGGTGGACAATTTGGTGCTGTCTCAGGAGGAGGCTCAGCGTTTTGCTAACCGTCGTCGGTGTGTTGGTTCCCGGCTTCAGGTTGGGGATTTGGTCTGGTTGTCTTCCCGTCATGTTCCTATGAAGGTTTCTTCCCCTAAGTTCAAGCATCGGTTTATTGGTCCTTATAGGATTTCTGAGATTATCAATCCAGTGCCTTTCATTTGGCTCGTCCTGACCGGCCTGGGGGCTCTGGTGAGGGTTCGGTGACCCCTCCTCAAGGGGGGGGGTACTGTTGTGAATTCTGCTCTTGGGCTCCCTCCGGTGGTTATGAGTGGTAGTGCTGCTGTCTTTTGATCGCAGCATTTATCAGGTGTATCCACTTTTTGCAATTTGGGCTGGGCTATTTAGTCCTGCTTTATCCTTTAGTCAGTGCCAGTTGCTCATTGTTTTTGAAGGATTCACATCCATACCTGGTCTCTCCTGTTTGTGGTTCTTTTCTACAAAGATAAGTTCTGGCTTTGTTTTTGCTGTCCACAGGGTGTGGACCTTATAGTTTAGTGCTTTTTCATGTTTTGTCTTGTCCAGTTTTGTCTGTGAAGGATTTTTGCAGCCAAGCTGTGTCTCTGGAGATGCAGATTTATCCTCCATGTCTTTAGTCAGATGTGGAGATTTTTGTATTTTCTGTGGTGGATATTTTCTAGTATTTTAATACTGACCGCATATCATTCTGTCCTATCCTTTCTATCTAGCTAGTATGGCCTCCTTTGCTAAATTCTGACTTCAGTCTGCGTATGTTATTTCCCTCTTCTCTCACAGTCAATATTTGTGGGGGGCTGTCTATTCTTTGGGGATTTTCTCTGAGGTAAGATAGGTTTTCCTTTTCTGTCTTTAGGGTTAATTAGTCCTCCGGCTGTGTCGAGATGTCTAGGGAGCGTTAGGTACATTCCACGGCTACTGCTAGTTGTGGCGTTAAGTTCAGGTCTGCGGTCAGTACAGGTTCCACCTTCTCCAGAGAACGTCTCATGTTGCTCCTAGGCCACCAGTTCATAACAATAAGGTGTGCTTAATTATTAGGCAACTTCCTTTCCTTTGGCAAAATGGGTCAGAAGAGAGATTTGACGGGCTCTGAAAAGTCCAAAATTGTGAGATGTCTTGCAGAGGGATGCAGCAGTCTTGAAATTGCCAAACTTTTGAAGCGTGATAAACGAACAATCAAGCATTTCATGGCAAATAGCCAACAGGGTCGCAAGAAGCGTGTTGGGCAAAAAAGGCACAAAAAACTGCCCATGAATTGAGGAAAATCAAGCGTGAAGCTGCCAAGACGACAATTGCCACCAGTTTTGCCATATTTCAGAGATGGAGTAACAAAAAGCACAAGGTGTGCGATACTCAGGGACATGGCCAAGGTAAGGAAGGCTGAAAAACAACCACTTTTGAACAAGAAACATAAGATAAAATGCCAAGACTGGGCCAAGAAATATATTAAGACTGACTTTTCAAAGGTTTTATGGACTGATGAAATGAGAGTGACTGTTGATGGGCCAGATGGATGGGCCAGAGGCTGGATCAGTAAAGGGCAGAGAGCTCCACTCCGACTCAGATGCCAGTAAGGTGAAGCTGGGGTATGGTCTGGTATCATCAAAGATGAACTTGTGGGACCTTATGGGGATGAAGATTGAGTGAAGCTCAACTCCCAGACCTACTGCCAGTTTCTGGAAGACAACTTCTTCAAGCAGGGGTACAGGAAGAAGTCGGTATCGTTCAAGAAAAACATGATTTTCATGCAGGACAATGCTCCATCACATGCCTCCAACTACTCCACAGCGTGGCTGGCCAGTAAAGGTCTCAAAGAAGAAAAAATAATTACATGGCCCCCTTGTTCACCTGATCTGAACCCCATAGAGAACCTGTGGTCCCTCATAAAATGTGAGATCTACAGGGAGGGAAAACAGTACATCTCTCAGAACAGTGCCTGGGAGGTTGTGGTGGCTGCTGCACGTAATGTTGATCGTAAACAGATTAAGCAACTGACAGAATCTGTGGATGGAAGGCTGTTGAGTGTCATCATAAAGAAAGGTGGCATTTGGAAGGTTTTGCTGTGAAGTAAACATGCGGTCAAAGGAGCTCTCCATGCAGGTGAAACAAGCCATCCTTAAGCTGCGAAAACAGAAAAAACCCTTCCGAGAAATTGCTACAATATTAGGAGTGGCAAAATCTAGTTTGGTACATCCTGAGAAAGAAAGAAAGCACTGGTAAACTTGTCAATGCAAAAAGACCTAGGCGCCCATGGAAGACAACAGTGGTGGATGACCGCAGAATAATCTCCATGGTGAAGAGAAACCCCTTCACGACAGCCAACCATGTGAATAACACTCTCCAGGAGGTCGGCGTATCAATATCCAAATCTACCATAAAGAGAAGACTGCATGAAAGTAAATACAGAGGGTTCACTGCACGGTGCAAGCCACTCATACGCATCAAGAATAAAAAGGCTAGACTGGACTTTGCTAATAAAAAATCTAAAAAAGCCAGCACAGTTCTGGAAGGACATTCTTTGGACACATGAAACCAAGATCAACCTTTACCAGAATAATGGAAAGAGAAAAGTATGGCGCAGGCGTGGTCCAGCTCATGATCCAAAGCACACCACATTCTCTGTAAAACACAGCAGAGGCAGTGTGATGGCTTGGGCATGCATGGCTGCCGGTGGCACTGGGTCACTAGTGTTTATTGATGATGTGACACAGGACAGAACCAGCTGAATGAATTCTGAGGTCTTCAGAGCCGCCATACTGTGTGCTCAGATCCAGCCAAATGCAGCCAAACTGATAGGTCGTCGTTTCATACTACAGATGGACAATGACCCAAAACATAAAGCCAAAGCAACCCAGGAGTTTATTAAAGCAAAGAAGTGGAATGAATGGCCAAGTCAGTCACCTGATCTCAACCCAATTGAGCATGCATTTCACTTGTTAAAGACTAAACTTCAGACAGAAAGGCCACAAACAAACAGCAACTGAAAACCACCACAGTGAAGGCCTGGCGGAGCATCAAAAAGGAGGAAACACAGCGTCTGCTGATGTCCATGAGTTCAAGACTTCAGGCAGTCATTGCCAACAAAGGGTTTTCATACAAGTACTAAAAATTTACATTTTATTTAAAATTATTCAATCTGTCCAATTACTTTTGGTCCCTTTAAAAACAGAATGGCACATGTTAAGGAGCTGAAACTCCTAAACCCTTCATCCAATTTTAATGTGGATACCCTCAAATGAAAGCTGAAAGTCTGAACTTCAACTGCTTCTGAATTGTTTTGTTTAAAATTCATTGTGGTAATGTCTATAACCAAAATTAGAAAAATTTTGTCTCTGTCCAAATATATATGGACCTAACTGTATATATATATATATATATATATATATATATATATATATATATATATATATATATATATATATATACAGTGGCGGCAAAAAAAATCTTTACAAGACTGCCAAATAGCAAAACCGGCTGAGCTGCACATAGCAACCAATCAGAGGGCAGCTTTCGCTTTACCAGAGAAGTGAAAACTGAGCGTTGATTGGTTGATATTTGCAACAAAGCCAGCTTTAATATTAGACAGTTTTTTATTATCTCCCCCATTGTGTACACTTTTAAAAAGTGAAATTATGATATATACAGTATATATATATATATATATATATATATATATATATATATATATATTAGTACAGACCAAAAGTTTGGACACACCTTCTCATTTAAAGATTTTCCTGCATTTTCATAACTATGAAAATTGTAAATTCACACTGAAGGCATTAAAACTATGAATTAACACGAGTGGAATTATATACTTAAAGAGTGAAACAACTGAAAATATGTCATATTCTAAGTTCTTCAAAGTAGCCACCTCTTGCTTTGATGACTGCTTTGCACACTCTTGGCATTCTCTTTATGAGCTTCAAGAGGTAGTCATCGGAAATGGTCTTCCAACAATCTTGAAGGAGTTGCCAGAGATGCTTAGTACTTGTTGGCTTTTTTGCCTTCACTCTGCAGTCCAGCTCACCCCAAACCATCTCGATTGGGTTCAGGTCTGGTGACTGAGGAGGTCCACCCCATCACTTTCCTTCTTGGTCAAATAGCCCTTACACAGCCTGGAGGTGTGTTTGGGGTCATTGTCCTGTTTAAAAATAAATGCTGGTCCAACTAAACGCAAACTGGATGGAATAGCATGAAGCTGCAAGATGCTGTGGTAGCCATGCTGGTTCAGTATGCCTTCAATTTTGAATAACAGTGTCAAGAGCAGAGCACCCCCACACCATCACACCTCCTCCTCCATGCCTCACGGTGGGAACCAGGCATGTAGAGTCCATCCATTCACCTTTTCTGCGTCGCACAAAGACACAGTGGTTGGAACCAAAGATCTCAAATTTGGACTCATCAAACCAAAGCACAGATTTCCACTGGTCTAATGTCCATTCCTTGTGCTCGTTAGCCCAAACAAGAGTCTACTGCTTAGCAGTGGTTTCCTAGCAGCTATTTTACCATGAAGGCCTGCTGCTCAACGTCTCCCCTTAACAATTGTTGTAGAGATGTGTCTGCTGCTAGAACTCTGTGTGGCATTGACCTGGTCTCTAATCTAAGCTGCTATTAACCTGCGATTTCTGTTGCTGGTGACTCGGATAAACTTATCCTCAGAAGCAGAGGTGACTCTTTGTCTTCCTTTCCTGAGGCGGTCCTCATGTGAGCCAGTTTCTTTGTAGCGCTTGATGGTTTTTGCAACTGCACTTGGGGACACTTTCAAAGTTCTCCCAATTTTTTGGACTGACCTTCATTTCTTAAAGTAATGATGGCCACTCGTTTTTCTTTACTTAGCTGCTTTTTTCTTGCCATAATACAAATTCTAACAGTCTATTCAGTAGGACTATCAGCTGTGTATCCTGTTGTGAATTCGGTCCTGTGGTCATGAATGGTACTTCGGCTGGTTCTGTCCATGGACTTCCTCTGGTGGGTGTTTCTGAGTTTCACAGGTGACGAGGTTAATTCGTTAGCTGCTGCTCTATTTAACTCCACTTAGATCTTTGCTCCATGCCACCTATCAATGTTCCAGTATTGGTCTAGTTCACTCCTGGATCGTTCTTGTGACCTGTCTTCCCATCAGAAGCTAAGTTCCAGCTTGTATTTCTTTGGTTTGCTATTTTCTGTCCAGCTTGCTATTTAATTTGTTGTCTTGCTTGCTGGAAGCTCTGGGACGCAGAGGGAGCGCCTCCGCACCGTGAGTCGGTGCAGAGGGTCTTTTTGCGCCCTCTGCGTGGTCTTTTTGAAGGGTTTTGTGCTGACCGCAAAGTAACCTTTCCTATCCTCGGTCTGTTCAGTAAGTCGGACCTCACTTTGCTAAATCTATTTCATCTCTGTGTTTGTATTTTCATCTTTACTCACAGTCATTATATGTGGGGGGCTGCCTTTTCCTTTGGGGAATTTCTCTGAGGCAAGGTAGGCTTTATTTTTCTATCTTCAGGGCTACCTAGTTTCTTAGGCTGTGCAGAGTTGCATAGGGAGCGTTAGGCGCAATCCACGGCTATTTCTAGTGTGTTAGATAGGTTTAGGGATTGCGGTCAGCAGAGTTCCCACGTCCCAGAGCTCGTCCTTATTATCAGTAACTATCAGGTCATTCCGTGTGCTCTTAACCACCAGGTCCATTATTGTCCTGACCACCAGGTCATAACAGTACAGGTGGCCCAAAGTACTAATGCATCTCAATAGAGGGATAAGAGAAGTTCTGAGACCATTTTTCTTTCTTTGCAGTGTGTTTTGTCTCTATTTTCCCCTCTACCTCTGGGTGGTTCAGGACACTGGTGTAGATATGGACATTCAAGGTCTGTCCTCTTGGATGGATAATCTCACTACAAGGATACAAAACATTCAAGATTTTGTGGTTCAGAATCCGATGTCAGAGCCTAGGATTCCAATTCCTGATTTGTTTTTTGGTGATAGATCTAAGTTCTTGAATTTCAAAAATAATTGTAAATTGTTTCTTGCCTTGAAACCTCGCTCTTCAGGTGACCCTGTTCAACAAGTAAAGATCATCATTTCTTTGTTACGTGGTGACCCTCAAGACTGGGCATTTTCCCTTGCGCCAGGAGATCCGGCATTGTGTGATGTTGATGCGTTTTTCCTGGCGCTTAGATTGCTTTATGACAAACCTAATTCAGTGGATCAGGCAGAGAAAATCTAGCTGGCTCTGTGTCAGGGTCAGGATGAAGCGGAGATATATTGTCAGAAGTTTAGAAAGTGGTCTGTGCTCACTCAGTGGAATGAATGTGCCCTGGCAGCAATCTTCAGAAAGGGTCTCTCTGAAACCCTTAAGGATGTCATGGTGGGGTTTCCCATGCCTGCTGGTCTGAATGAGACTATGTCCTTGGCCATTCAGATCGATCGACGCTTGCGTGAGCGTAAAGCTGTGCACCATTTGGCGGTACTATCTGAGCATGGGCCTGAGCCTATGCAATGTGATAGGACTTTGACCAGAGCTGAACGGCAAGAACACAGACGTCGGAATGGGCTATGTTTTTACTGTGGTGATTCCACTCATGCTATATCCGATTGTCCTAAGCACACTAAGCGGTTCGCTAGGTCTGCCACCATTGGTACGGTACAGTCTAAATTTCTATTGTCTGTTACTCTGATTTGCTCTTTGTCATCCTATTCTGTTATGGCATTTGTGAATTCAGGCGCTGCCCTGAATTTGATGGACTTGGAGTATGCTAGGCGCTGTGGTTTTTTCTTGGAGCCCTTGCAGTATCCTATTCCATTGAGAGGAATTGATGCTACGCCTTTGGCCAAGAATAAGTCTCGGTATTGGACCCAATTGACCATATGCATGGCTCCTGCACATCAGGAGGATATCCGCTTTCTGGTGTTGCATAATCTGCATGATGTGGTCGTTTTGGGGTTGCCATGGCTACAGGTTCATAATCCAGTATTGGACTGGAAATCTATGTCTGTGTCCAGCTGGGGTTGCCAGGGGGTACATGGTGATGTTCCATTTTTGTCTATTTCGTCTTCCACTCCTTCTGAAGTTCCAGAGTTTTTGTCGGATTATCGGGATGTATTTGATGAGCCCAAAGCCAGTGCCCTACCTCCTCATAGGGATTGCGATTGTGCAATTAATTTGATTCCTGGTAGTAAGTTTCCTAAGGGCCGATTGTTCAATTTACAGTTAGGTCCATATATATTTGACAGAGACAACATTTTTCTAATTTTGGTTATAGACATTACCACAATGAATTTTAAACAAAACAATTCAGATGCAGTTGAAGTTCAGACTTTAAGCTTTCATTTGAGGGTATCCACATTACAATTGGATGAAGGGTTTTGGAGTTTTATCTCCTTAACATGTGCCACCCTGTTTTTAAAGAGACCAAAAGTAATTGGACAATTGACGCCAAGGCTATTTCATGGACAGGTGTGGGCAATCCCTTAGTTATGTCATTCTCAATTAAGCAGATAAAAGGCCTGGAGTTGATTTGAGGTGCGGTGCTTGCATTTGGAAGGTTTTGCTGTGAAGTAAACATGCGGTCAAAGGAGCTCTCCATGCAGGTGAAACAAGCCATCCTTAAGCTGCAAAAACAGAAAGAAAACCATCCGAGAAATTGCTACAATATTAGGAGTGGCAAAATCTACAGTTTGGTACATCCTGAGAAAGAAAGAAAGCACTGGTGAACTCATCAATGCAAAAAGACCTGGGCGCCCACGGAAGACAACAGTGGTGGATGATCGCAGAATAATCTCCATGGTGAAGAGAAACCCCTTCACAACAGCCAACCAAGTGAACAACAGTCTCCAGGAGGTCGGCATATCAATATCCAAATCTATCATAAAGAGAAAACTGCACAAAAGTAAATACAGAGGGTTCATTGCACGGTGCAAGCCACTCATAAGCATCAAGAATAAAAAGGCTAGACTGGACTTTGCTAAAAAACATCTAAAAAAGCCAGCACAGTTCTGGAAGAACATTCTTTAGACAGATGAAACCAAGACCAAACTCTACCAGAATGAGGGAAAGAGAAAAGTATGGTGAAGGCGTGGTACAACTCATGATCCAAAGCATACCACACCATCTGTAAAACATGGTGGAGGCAGTGTGATGGCTTGGGCATGCATGGCTGCCAGTGGCACTGGGTCACTAGTGTTTATTAATGATGTGACATAGAACAGAAGCAGCCGAATTAATTCTAAGGTATTCAGAGATATACTGTGTGCTCAGATCCAGCCAAATGCAGCCAAACTGATTGGTCGTCGTTTCATACTACAGATGGACAATGACCCAAAACATAAAGCCAAAGCAACCCAGGAGTTTATTAAAGCAAAGAAGTGGAATATTCTTGAATGGCCAAGTCAGTCACCTGATCTCAACCCAATTGAGCATGCATTTCACTTGTTAAAGACTAAACTTCAGACAGAAAGGCCCAGAAATAAACAGCAACTGAAAACCACTACCGTGAAGGCCTGGCAGAGCATCAAAAAGGAGGAAACACAGTGTCTGGTGATGTCCATGAGTTCAAGACTTCAGGCAGTTATTGCCAACAAAGGGTTTTCAAACAAGTACTAAAAATAAACATTTTATTTAAAATTATTGAATCTGTCCAATTAATTTTGGTCCATTTAAAAACAGGGTGGCACATGTGAAGGAGCTGAAACTCCTAAACCCTTCATCCAATTTTAATGTGGATTCCCTCAAAAGAAAGCTGAACGTCTGAGCTTCAAGTGCATCTGAATTGTTTTGTTTAAAATTCATTGTGGTAATGTCTATAACCAAAATTAGAAAAATGTTGTCTCTGTCCAAATATATATGGACCTAACTGTATCTGTGCCAGAACACGCCGCTATGCGGAGTTATATAAAGGAATCCTTGGAGAAAGGCCATATTCGCCCGTCGTCATCACCGTTAGGAGCAGAGTTCTTTTTTGTGGCCAAGAAGGATGGTTCTTTGAGATCTTGTATTGATTACCCCCTTCTTAATAAAATTACTGTCAAATTTCAGTATCCTTTGCCGTTGCTGTCTGATTTGTTTGCTCGTATTAAAGGGGCTAGTTGGTTCACCAAGATAGATCTTCGAGGGGCGTATAATCTTGTGCGTATTAAACAAGGCGATGAATGGAAAACAGCATTTAATATGCCCGAGGGGCATTTTGAGTACCTGGTTATGCCATTCGGGCTTTCCAATGCTCCATCAGTATTTCAGTCCTTTATGCATGACATCTTCCGAGAGTACCTGGATAAATTCCTGATTGTGTATTTGGATGATATTTTGGTCTTTTCGGATGATTGGGAGTCTCATGTGAAGCAGGTCAGAATGGTGTTCCAGGTCCTTCGTGCGAATTCCTTGTTGGTGAAGGGGTCAAAGTGTCTCTTTGGAGTTCAGAAGGTTTCATTTTTGGGGTTCATTTTTTCCCCTTCTACTATCGAGATGTACCCTGTTAAAGTCCAGGCCATTTACGATTGGACTCAGCCGACATCTGTGAAGAGCCTGCAAAAGTTCCTGGGCTTTGCTAATTTTTATCGGCGCTTCATCGCTAATTTTTCTACTGTTGCTAAACCGTTGACTGATTTGACCAAGAAGGGTGCTGATGTGGTCAATTGCTCTTCTGCGGCTGTAGAGGCTTTTCAGGAGTTGAAGCGTCGTTTTTCTTCTGCCCCTGTGTTGTGCCAGCCAGATGTTTCGCTTCCGTTTCAGGTTGAGGTTGATGCTTCTGAGATTGGAGCAGGGGCTGTTTTGTCGCAGAGAAGTTCTGATGGCTCGGCGATGAAGCCATGTGCTTTCTTTTCTAGAAAGTTTTCGCCTGCTGAGCGTAACTATGATGTTGGTAATCGTGAATTGTTGGCCATGAAGTGGGCATTCGAGGAGTGGCGTCATTGGCTGGAAGGAGCCAAGCATCGCGTGGTGGTCTTGACAGATCACAAGAATTTGACTTATCTTGAGTCTGCCAAACGGTTGAATCCGAGACAGGCTCGATGGTCGTTATTTTTCTCCCGTTTTGATTTTGTGGTTTCGTACCTTCCGGGCTCTAAGAATGTGAAGGCTGATGCCCTGTCAAGGAGTTTTGTGCCTGACTCTCTGGGTGTTCCTGAGCCAGCGGGTATTCTCAAAGAGGGGGTAATTTTGTCTGCCATCTCCCCTGATTTCCGGGGGGGGGGGGGGCTGCAAAAATTTCAGGCTGATAGACCTGACCGTTGCCCAGCGGAAAAACTGTTTGTCCCTGATAGATGGACTAGTAGAGTTATCTCTGAGATTCATTGTTCAGTGTTGGCTGGGCATCCTGGAATCTTTGGTACCAGAGATGTGGTGGCTAGATCCTTCTGGTGGCCGTCTTTGTCGCGGGAGGTGCGTTCTTTTGTGCAGTCCTGTGGGACTTGTGCTCGGGCTAAGCCCTGCTGTTCTCATGCCAGTGGGTTGCTTTTGCCCTTGCCGGTCCCGAAGAGGCCCTGGACGCATATTTCTATGGATTTTATTTCGGATCTCCCCGTCTCTCAAAAGATGTCGGTCATTTGGGTGGTTTGTGATCGCTTTTCTAAGATGGTCCATTTGGTACCTTTGTCTAAATTGCCTTCCTCCTCTGATTTGGTGCCATTATTTTTCCAGCATGTGGTTCGTTTACATGGTATCCCGGAGAACATCGTTTCTGACAGAGGTTCCCAGTTTGTTTCAAGGTTTTGGCGATCCTTTTGTGCTAGGATGGGCATTGATTTGTCTTTTTCCTCGGCTTTCCATCCTCAGACAAATGGCCAAACCGAACGAACTAATCAAACTTTAGAAACATATCTGAGATGCTTTGTTTCTGCTGATCAGGATGATTGGGTGTCCTTTTTGCCGTTGGCTGAGTTCGCCCTTAATAATCGGGCCAGCTCGGCTACTTTGGTTTCGCCGTTTTTCTGCAATTCTGGTTTCCATCCTCGTTTCTTTTCAGGGCAGGTTGAATCTTCGGACTGTCCTGGTGTGGATGCTGTGGTGGATAGGTTGCAGCAGATTTGGACTCATGTGGTGGACAATTTGACATTGTCCCAGGAGAAGGCTCAACGTTTCGCTAACCGCCGGCGCTGTGTGGGTCCCCGACTTCGTGTTGGGGATTTGGTTTGGTTGTCGTCTCGTTATGTTCCTATGAAGGTTTCCTCTCCTAAGTTTAAGCTTCGTTTCATTGGTCCGTAAAAGATTTCTGAGGTTATCAATCCTGTGTCATTTCGTTTGGCCCTTCCTGCTTCTTTTGCCATCCATAATGTGTTCCATAGGTCGTTATTGCGGAGATACGTGGCGCCTGTGGTTCCATTTGTTGATCCTCCTGCCCCGGTGTTAGTTGAGGGGGAGTTGGAGTATGTGGTGGAGAAGATTTTGGATTCTCGTGTTTCGAGACGGAAACTCCAGTACCTGGTCAAGTGGAAGGGTTATGGTCAGGAAGATAATTCCTGGGTTTTTGCCTCTGATGTTCATGCTGCCGATCTGGTTTGTGCCTTTCATTTGGCTCATCCTGGTCGGCCTGGGGGCTCTGGTGAGGGTTCGGTGACCCCTCCTCAAGTGGGGGGTACTGTTGTGAATTCGGTTGTCGGGCTCTCTCCTGTGGTCATGAATGGTACTTCGGCTGGTTCTGTCCATGGACTTCCTCTGGTGGGTGTTTCTGAGTTTCACAGGTGACGAGGTTAATTCGTTAGCTGCTGCTCTATTTAACTCCACTTAGATCTTTGCTCCATGCCACCTGTCAATGTTCCAGTATTGGTCTAGTTCACTCCTGGATCGTTCTTGTGACCTGTCTTCCCATCAGAAGCTAAGTTCCAGCTTGTATTTCTTTGGTTTGCTATTTTTCTGTCCAGCTTGCTATTTAATTTGTTGTCTTGCTTGCTGGAAGCTCTGGGACGCAGAGGGAGCGCCTCCGCACCGTGAGTCGGTGCGGAGGGTCTTTTTGCGCCCTCTGCGTGGTCTTTTTGTAGGGTTTTGTGCTGACGGCAAAGTAACCTTTCCTATCCTCGGTCTGTTCAGTAAGTCGGGCCTCACTTTGCTAAATCTATTTCATCTCTGTGTTTGTATTTTCATCTTTACTCACAGTCATTATATGTGGGGGGCTGCCTTTTCCTTTGGGGAATTTCTCTGAGGCAAGGTAGGCTTTATTTTTCTATCTTCAGGGCTAGCTAGTTTCTTAGGCTGTGCCGAGTTGCATAGGGAGCGTTAGGCGCAATCCACGGCTATTTCTAGTGTGTTAGATAGGTTTAGGGATTGCGGTCAGCAGAGTTCCCACGTCCCAGAGCTCGTCCTTATTATCAGTAACTATCAGGTCATTCCG
Source organism: Ranitomeya imitator (assembly GCF_032444005.1). NCBI lineage: Eukaryota > Metazoa > Chordata > Amphibia > Anura > Dendrobatidae > Ranitomeya > Ranitomeya imitator. Next base: position 198,327,791 of record NC_091287.1, read on the forward strand.
TGTGCTCTTAACCACCAGGTCCATTATTGTCCTGACCACCAGGTCATAACAGTATCCACCAGACTTCTGCTCAACACAACTAATGGTCCCAACTCCATTTATAAGGAAATAAATCCCACTTATTAAACTTGACAGGGGACACCTGTGAAGTGAAAACTGTATCCGGTGACTACCTCTTGAAGCTCATCAAGATTATGCCAAGAATGTGCAAAGCAGTCATCAAAGCAACAGGTGGCTACATTGAAGAACCTAGAATATAAGACATATTTTCAGTTGTTTCACACTTTTTTGTTAAGTATATAATTCCACATGTGTTAATTCACAGTTTTGATGCCTTCAGTGTGAATGTAAAATTTTCACAGTCATGAAAATACAGAAAAATCTTTAACCCTCCGTCACATACAACTGATCTGACAGGCGCTTCTCTTTTACTTTCATTTCTCCTTCCTCACCAGATTGTGAGGAAACCCCCTCCCTCCAGGTAGTCTCCTGTCTCTTGAAGGTCTGTGAAACCTGATATCACAGTTGGATTTCAGAGCTTCAGGGGAGAGGATATAGCTGCACAGATCTCTCAGGCTCATTGTATGTGAATACGTCACATTCAGTAAGGTTGGTATTTTATGTTTTTATTCATCACAATAGTTTATTTAGCTTGTTTTATGAATGTATAGCACAAAATGTGAGGATATTTCATAGAAATAAGGGAGATTTTATAAAAGAAAGTGTGCTGCTCAGGCATATACAGTAGTTCCCTAACATATTCCTTCTCTTGCTTCAGATTATCTGCTGAAATGGAGAGGAAAATGTACAATTTATCCAAACAACTTGATGTTGAGGAAGTAACAAACATGCTGTTAGATGATAGAGACCTCACACTGAATGAGGATTTAGGAGAGGAAAGTGAGATTGATTCTCATGATGAGGTGGAAGAATGTGTCCTGGATTCTGAAACAGAGCAAGATGGTGACAGTGGTGAGGATGAAGAAGTTGGATCATATTATATTGGAAAAGATAAAAATACTAAATGGAACAAGAAGCCATTCCAGAAAAAACGTAGGGAACCTTTAAACATTATTACTCACCTTCCTGCAGTAATAGGAACTGCACGTAATGCAAAAACTGCAGTTGAATGCTGGAACAGTATATTTACAGATGACATTCTGGACTCTATTGTCACATATACCAACCAATATATAGACATTATAAAGGACAAGTACATCTGCAACAGAACCATCAAGCCCACAGATGAAATAGAACTGCGTGCTTTTTTTGGATTACTGTACCTTGCAGGAGCTTATAGGGCAAATAGACAAAGTTTGGAGGAACTTTGGTGTAAAGATGGGGATGGAGTTGAAAAATTTAGCCTTGTTATGTCCATAAACAGATTCAAGATTCTAATTCGTTGCCTTCGGTTTGACGACAGAACTACCCGAACCGAACGCAAAACACATGACCGACTTGCTCCAATTCGTGATATATTTCAAAGATTTGTTGTAAACTGTAAACAAAGTTATTACCCTGGAGAGAATCTCACTATTGACAAAATGCTCCCTGGTTTTCGTGGTAGATGTGCCTTTCGTCAATATATTCCATCAAAGCCAAACAAATATGGAATAAAAATGTATGCCCTTGTTGATGCCAGTAAGACCTACACTTACAACCTGGAAGTTTATGCAGGAAAACAACCAGAAGGTCCTTACTGTGTGAGCAACAAACCCATTGATGTTGTAAAAAGACTGGCTGAACCCTTATTTGGATCGGGTCGCAATATTACAGCTGACAATTGGTTTACAAGTTGTGATCTGATTGATTATCTGAAAATTCAGAAGCTGTCATATGTGGGAACTGTAAGAAAAAACAAAAGGGAATTGCCGCCACAGTTTGTAAGTGTAACATAGTAACATAGTAACATAGTTAGTAAGGCCGAAAAAAGACATTTGTCCATCCAGTTCAGCCTATATTCCATCATAATAAATACCCAGATCTACGTCCTTCTACAGAACCTAATAATTGTATGATACAATATTGTTCTGCTCCAGGAAGACATCCAGGCCTCTCTTGAACCCCTCGACTGAGTTCGCCATCACCACCTCCTCAGGCAAGCAATTCCAGATTCTCACTGCCCTAACAGTAAAGAATCCTCTTCTATGTTGGTGGAAAAACCTTCTCTCCTCCAGACGCAAAGAATGCCCCCTTGTGCCCGTCACCTTCCTTGGTATAAACAGATCCTCAGCGAGATATTTGTATTGTCCCCTTATATACTTATACATGGTTATTAGATCGCCCCTCAGTCGTCTTTTTTCTAGACTAAATAATCCTAATTTCGCTAATCTATCTGGGTATTGTAGTTCTCCCATCCCCTTTATTAATTTTGTTGCCCTCCTTTGTACTCTCTCTAGTTCCATTATATCCTTCCTGAGCACCGGTGCCCAAAACTGGACACAGTACTCCATGTGCGGTCTAACTAGGGATTTGTACAGAGGCAGTATAATGCTCTCATCATGTGTATCCAGACCTCTTTTAATGCACCCCATGATCCTGTTTGCCTTGGCAGCTGCTGCCTGGCACTGGCTGCTCCAGGTAAGTTTATCATTAACTAGGATCCCCAAGTCCTTCTCCCTGTCAGATTTACCCAGTGGTTTCCCGTTCAGTGTGTAATGGTGATATTGATTCCCTCTTCCCATGTGTATAACCTTACATTTATCATTGTTAAACCTCATCTGCCACCTTTCAGCCCAAGTTTCCAACTTATCCAGATCCATCTGTAGCAGAATACTATCTTCTCTTGTATTAACTGCTTTATATAGTTTTGTATCATCTGCAAATATCGATATTTTACTGTGTAAACCTTCTACCAGATCATTAATGAATATGTTGAAGAGAACAGGTCCCAATACTGACCCCTGCGGTACCCCACTGGTCACAGCGACCCAGTTAGAGACTATACCATTTATAACCACCCTCTGCTTTCTATCACTAAGCCAGTTACTAACCCATTTACACACATTTTCCCCCAGACCAAGCATTCTCATTTTGTGTACCAACCTCTTGTGCGGCACGGTATCAAACGCTTTGGAAAAATCGAGATATACCACGTCCAATGACTCACCGTGGTCCAGTCTATAGCTTACCTCTTCATAAAAACTGATTAGATTGGTTTGACAGGAGCGATTTCTCATAAACCCATGCTGATATGGAGTTAAACAGTTATTCTCATTGAGATAATCCAGAATAACATCCCTCAGAAACCCTTCAAATATTTTACCAACAATAGAGGTTAGACTTACTGGCCTATAATTTCCAGGTTCACTTTTAGAGCCCTTTTTGAATATTGGCACCACATTTGCTATGCGCCAGTCCTGCGGAACAGACCCTGTCGCTATAGAGTCACTAAAAATAAGAAATAATGGTTTATCTATTACATTACTTAGTTCTCTTAGTACTCGTGGGTGTATGCCATCCGGACCCGGAGATTTATCTATTTTAATCTTATTTAGCCGGTTTCGCACCTCTTCTTGGGTTAGATTGGTGACCCTTAATATAGGGTTTTCATTGTTTCTTGGGATTTCACCTAGCATTTCATTTTCCACCGTGAATACCGTGGAGAAGAAGGTGTTTAATATGTTAGCTTTTTCCTCATCATCTACAACCATTCTTTCCTCACTATTTTTTAAGGGGCCTACATTTTCAGTTTTTATTCTTTTACTATTGATATAGTTGAAGAACAGTTTGGGATTAGTTTTACTCTCCTTAGCAATGTGCTTCTCTGTTTCCTTTTTGGCAGCTTTAATTAGTTTTTTAGATAAAGTATTTTTCTCCCTATAGTTTTTTAGAGCTTCAATGGTGCCATCCTGCTTTAGTAGTGCAAATGCTTTCTTTTTACTGTTAATTGCCTGTCTTACTTCTTTGTTTAGCCACATTGGGTTTTTCCTATTTCTAGTCCTTTTATTCCCACAAGGTATAAACCGCTTACACTGCCTATTTAGGATGTTCTTAAACATTTCCCATTTATTATCTGTATTCTCATTTCTGAGGATATTGTCCCAGTCTACCAGATTAAGGGCATCTCTAAGCTGTTTAAACTTTGCCTTCCTAAAGTTCAATGTTTTTGTGACTCCCTGACAAGTCCCCCTAGTGAAAGACAGGTGAAACTGCACAATATTGTGGTCGCTATTTCCTAAATGCCCAACCACCTGCAGATTTGTTATTCTGTCAGGTCTATTAGATAGTATTAGGTCTAAAAGTGCTGCTCCTCTGGTTGGATTCTGCACCAATTGTGAAAGATAATTTTTCTTGGTTATTAGCAGAAACCTGTTGCCTTTATGGGTTTCACAGGTTTCTGTTTCCCAGTTAATATCCGGGTAGTTAAAGTCCCCCATAACCAGGACCTCATTATGGGTTGCAGCTTCATCTATCTGCTTTAGAAGTAGACTTTCCATGCTTTCTGTTATATTTGGGGGTTTGTAACAGACCCCAATGAGAATTTTGTTACCATTTTTCCCTCCATGAATTTCAACCCATATGGACTCGACATCCTCATTCCCTTCGCTAATATCCTCCCTTAAAGTGGACTTTAGACAAGACTTTACATAGAGACAAACCCCTCCTCCTCTCCGATTTTTACGATCCTTTCTAAACAGACTGTAACCCTGTAAGTTAACTGCCCAGTCATAGCTTTCATCTAACCATGTCTCGGTTATTCCCACTATGTCAAAGTTACCTGTAGATATTTCTGCTTCTAGTTCTTCCATCTTGTTTGTCAGGCTTCTGGCGTTTGCGAGCATGCAGTTTAGAGGATTTTGTTTTGTTCCAATCTCCTCACTGTGAATTGTTTTAGAAATGTTCTTACCTCCCTTCTGAGTATGTTTTCCTGGGTCGTCTTTGTTCGAGTCTAATGTTTTTCTTCCCGTCCCCTCTTCTTCTAGTTTAACGCCCTCCTGATGAGTGTAGCGAGTCTTCTGGCGAATGTGTGTTTCCCAGGTTTGTTGAGGTGTAGTCCGTCTCTGGCGAGGAGTCCATCATACCAGTAATTCACACCGTGGTCCAGGAATCCAAATCCTTGTTGTCTGCACCATCGTCTTAGCCAGTTGTTTGCATCAAGGATCCTGTTCCATCTCCTGGTGCCATGCCCGTCTACTGGAAGGATAGAAGAAAAAACTACCTGTGCATCCAGTTCCTTTACTTTCTTCCCCAACTCTTCAAAGTCCTTGCAGATTGTCGGTAGGTCCTTCCTTGCCGTGTCATTGGTGCCAACATGTATCAGAAGAAATGGGTGGACGTCCTTGGAGCTGAAGAGCTTTGGTATCCTATCGGTCACATCCTTGATCATCGCACCTGGAAGGCAGCATACTTCTCTTGCAGTTATGTCCGGTCTGCAGATGGCTGCTTCGGTGCCTCTCAGTAGTGAGTCTCCCACCACCACCACTCTTCGTTGCTTCTTGGCTGTACTTTTTGCTGTCACTTGTTGCTGTGTGCCCTTTTCTTTTTTGCTTGCTGGTATTGCTTCATTCTTAGGTGTGCCATCTTCATCCTCTACAAAGATTTGATATCGGTTCTTCAGTTGTGTGGTTGGTGATTTCTCCATGGTCTTCTTGCTTCTTTTGGTCACATGCTTCCACACATCTGCTTTTGGAGGTTCTCTGACACTTTTTGCACCTTCTGTGACCAGTAGAGATGCTTCTGTTCTGTCTAGAAAGTCTTCATTCTCTTTGATGAGTTTCAAAGTTGCTATTCTTTCTTCCAGACCCCGCACCTTTTCTTCTAAAAGGGCCACTAGTCTACACTTCTGACAGGTGAAATTGGATTCTTCTTCTGGTCGATCTGTGAACATGTAGCACATGCTGCAGCTCACCATGTAGGTTGTCACATCTGCCATGTTGCTCCTAGATCCTGCTGACTTGCTGTGTGTTTTCCTTCTTGTGTAATCTACTCAGCCAAGCTCTCTTGCAATAATGTCCTACAGGCAAAAATTCCTTGCTTGAATCCCTGGTTTGGTGATGCTTTCGAAGCAGCTGGTCCCGGCTGTACCCAACGATCTTCTAGCTTAGGGAGACTTCGCTTCTCCCAGAAGGCACCTGGAATATGCAAATTAGCCTCCTGAAGCTTGAATCCCTGGTTTGGTGATGCTTTCGAAGCAGCTGGTCCCGGCTGTACCCAACGATCTTCTAGCTTAGGGAGACTTCGCTTCTCCCAGAAGGCACCTGGAATATGCAAATTAGCCTCCTGAAGCTTGAATCCCTGGTTTGGTGATGCTTTCGAAGCAGCTGGTCCCGGCTGTACCCAACGATCTTCTAGCTTAGGGAGACTTCGCTTCTCCCAGAAGGCACCTGGAATATGCAAATTAGCCTCCTGAAGCTTGAATCCCTGGTTTGGTGATGCTTTCGAAGCAGCTGGTCCCGGCTGTACCCAACGATCTTCTAGCTTAGGGAGACTTCCCTTCTCCCAGAAGGCACCTGGAATATGCAAATTAGCCTCCTGAAGCTTGAATCCCTGGTTTAGTGTGAAAGAGAGACAACAGTACAGCAGTATGTTTGCATTCCATAATGGAAAGGCTTTAGTTTCCTATGTACCACATGCCAAAAAAATCGTACTTCTTCTATCAACACTTCATGATGATGCTGCCATCGATCCTGGGACTGGGGCAGAAAAAAAAAGGAGATAATTACATTTTACAATGCCACTAAAGGGGGTGTGGATACAGCAGATCAGATGTGCTCCACTTTCAACGTCAGCAGAAACATCAAACGCTGGCCAATGGTCATATTTTTTGCTATGTTGAATTTGGGTGGTATAAATTCACAAGTAATTTATCTTGAAAACAAGCTTGAACCACTCCGTAGACGATTATATCTGAAAAAATTGGCCCATGAACTAGTACTTGGAGAGCTACGCAGGAGAAGCGTGAAAACAATCGGTATCCCCTCTCGCCTTCAAGTTCAGCTCAAAAGGTTCCGCCCAGAAGATGATGGTGAAAAGTCACCATCTGCACCACCTCACAAAAGAAGGAGATGCACCACCTGCCAAACGGAAAGCGGAACCAGAAGGCTTTCAAATTATGAATGTCTCAAATGTCATAAAGCAATTTGCCTGACACATGCAAAAATGGTGTGTAATTCTTGCTATTTGCTCTGCAAGTGTAACTTTTCTGGGGAAACCTCAGCATCGACTTCTGATTGAATATGTTTTTAATAGTACTTAAGGTACCTTAAAATTAAGTTTGTGTTCAAAAATTTTCTTTGTACATTTTTTTGAGAGAGTCGAACTGGGGACTATTTGGCGGGAGTTTTGAAAAGTTTGTATTTCATAGTTATTAGTTTTATGTTAAGTAAATGTTTTTTTGCAACTGATTATGTGTAGTCTCTTTTATTACATCCCTATGAAGGTCACTGATCACTTTTAGAGCACTGAAATTGCAAACATTAGATATTATAGGTATTTTTCCAGCAGGCGCCTGACAGGCACATTTTATGTGAACTCGTTAGTCCGAATATTGTATGTGACGGAGGGTTAAATGAGAAGGTGTGCCCAACCATTTGGTCTGTACTGTATATATTGAAGTCACATAAGTAATACCCATGGAGCTTCCCAGGCTATTAATATCATCTCACAGCTGTATAATAAGCTTCTACTGGTTATTAAAATGGGGGACCCCCCCAAAAAATGATGTGGAGTCCCCATAATAATAATAATCTTTATTTTTACATAGTGCTAACATATTCCGCAGCGCTTTACAGTTTTTGCAAACATTATCATCACTGTCCCCAATGGGGCTCACAATCTAAAATCCCTATCAGTATGTCTTTGGAATGTGGGAGGAAACCGGAGTGCCCGGAGGAAACCACGCAAACACGGAGAGAACATACTCTTTGCAGTTGTTGCCCTGGGTGGGATTAGAGCTCAGGACCCCAGCGATGCAAGGCTCCAGTGCTATCCACTGTGCCACCGTGCTCCCCCATATAATTAATAACCAGCGAAGGCTATGCAGACAGCTGAGGGCTGATATTAATAGCCTAGGAAGGGGCTGTGGATACTGCCCCCCAGGCTAAAAATGGCAGCTCTCAGCCACCCCAGAAAATCTCTAAGGCTGGTTTCACATTTGCGTCTGTGCATGCAGCGTTTCATCCTCATAGATCCACATGCATCATGCGTACATATATTTAACATGGTGTATGCAAGGACATGAGTTTGCATATGTTTGCATGCTTTTGGGTATGCATGTGTCGTTTCGCGGTGTGCAGCGGGGCACGGCGAACACAACATGTTTCATTTTTGGAGGTGGCAAATATTGCACATGCGGACGATTGTGGATAATTGCATTTAAAAAACACATTACTGTCTATGGGAATGCATTGGTACACAAGGACATGCGTTCGAAACACTGTAATCATGTCCAGAAAACTAGGTTACCAAATGCAAAACACTGATGTATAAAAGGGGGTGTGGAGACAGGTAGTCCATTACTCACACACTGGATGGAAGCAGAAGACTGGACGGAAGCACAATACTCTGCACGGAAGCACCCAACTCTGCACGGAAGCACCCAACTCTGCACGGAAGCACCCAACTCTGCACGGAAGCACCCAATTCTGCACGGAAGCACACAACTCTGGACGGAAGCACAAGACTCTGGATGGAAGAACAAGACTGGTTGTCTCCTGATGCTGCCATCTCTCCTGGTGCTGGGGTATCTCCTGGTGCTGCCATCTGTCCCGATGCTGCTGTCTCTGGTGCCGGTGTCTCTCCTGGTGCTGCTGTCGTGGTGACGACAACACTGGCCATGTAAGTATAGAACCTTTGAGAATGTCTGTCTCCCTTACTTTTTTTTTTTCAGTTCCTTTAGACTGGTTGTCTGCCAATGCTGCCATCTCTCCTGGTGCTGGCGTCTCTTCTGGTTCTGCCATCTGTCCTGGTGCTGCGATCTGTCCCTGTCCTTTGCTGACTGCTATGCTGTTGGACCACTGCCTGTAATGTAAAGGCCCCGTCACACATAGCGAGATCGCTAGCGAGATCGCTCCTGAGTCACAAGTTTTGTGACGCAACAGCGATCTCAGTAGCGATCTCGCTATGTGTGACACGTACCAGCGATCAGGCCCCTGCTGTGAGATCGCTGGTCGTGTCGGAATGGCCTGGGACATTTTTTGATCGTTGAGGTCCCGCTGACATCGCTGAATCGGCGTGTGTGACGCCGATTCAGCGATGTCTTCGCTGGTAACCAGGGTAAACATCGGGTAACTAAGCGCAGGGCGGCGCTTAGTAACCCGATGTTTACCCTGGTTACCATCCTAAAAGTAAAAAAACAAACGCTACATACTTACCTATCGCTGTCTGTCCTCGGCGCTCTGCTTCTCTGGTCTGGCTGTGAGCGCCGGTCAGCCGGAAAGCAGAGCGGTGACGTCACCGCTCTGCTTTCCGGCCGCTGTGCTCACAGCCAGACCAGAGAAACAGAGCGCCGAGGACAGACAGCGATAGGTAAGTATGTAGCGTTTTTTTTTTTTTACTTTAACGATGGTAACCAGGGTAAACATCGGGTTACTAAGCGCGGCCCTGCGCTTAGTTACCCGATGTTTACCCTGGTTACCGGGGACCTCGGGATCGTTGGTCGCTGGAGAGCGGTCTGTGTGACAGCTCTCCAGCGACCAAACAGCGACGCTGCAGCGATCCGGATCGTTGTCGGTATCGCTGCAGCGTCGCTATGTGTGACGGGGCCTTAAGTATCGGTGTCCTTTTTTTTTTTTCCGGGGGGGTGGGTGGGGGGGGGGGGACATTGTGTTTGGCTCTTAACAAATTTAAATTGTGTTTCATTTATTTGTTTGTTTCTGTAGTGTTTCACTTGACTGCTGCCTGCTCTTCAACCATGTCCTCAAGTGAAGAAGTGACTGCCTCCCAGGGTGGACGACACTGATTAGACAACACTGATTAGGTAATCACATTTGATATACTGGTTGGTATGTATTAACTGGCAATACTATACCTGTATTAAATCATGTAATTTCTTTACAGGTATCTTCCACTGATGACGAGCAGGAGCAGTTGAGTGGAAATGAATCTTCCCAGGGTCATCGGGCTCATGTGTCTCAGGAGGAAAGACGTGGTGTAAGTATTCTTTTCATCAGAGTTGTAATTGATTTTTGTTTCATTTTTACTTAAAATTATTTTGTTTTATTGGATCTACAGGTTCCACAAAGGGAAGAAGCCAAACAGGACATTGAAAATGAGCAACTAATTCACCTTGTGCAAGAGCGAGTACCGTTGTGGGACACCCATGATCATCAGCACTCCAACATTGCTGTGATTTGACGACTCTGGGAAGAAGTTGCCAGATCGCTGCTGCATGATTGGGACCATGCCATGCCACATACCAGAAATGATTTTGTTAAATATTGCAATGTGGTGTGACGTGCCAGTGAAACTGTAAATGTAGGTGCATTATTTTACAATTTTTTTTTCCTTTTTTCCTCCTTCTCACAGGCCTCACATGCTGAGGAACAAGGCAGCCACCGGTCCATCAGGTTTTCCCTTCTCCCAGCCCTCTGCCGCTGCTTTTGTTGGGTCTTCTCGTCAGTGGCAGAGGGCCTGGGAGAGGTCACTCATGCCTGAGTTTATGCACTTAAGCTCGGTCTTCCAGGAAGGGATTAAAGTGCTTGGTGATAGACTGAAGAGTGGGTTCACCCATGTGAACACACTTCTACAGGATGTCAACAAACGCTTTGACCGCCTGGAAGCCGACCTTGAGAGACCTGTGCAACATTTTTTTTCTTTCATTAGATAGGGAAGTGTCGGAAAACCTTACGCCTCAATTCCAGATCAAGGCTGCTTGCACATTACAGCCATGCATTGCAGCAGCAGCAGTCCCAAAACTACAATCCACAGGCCAGAGGATATTACCAGCAGCCGAACATCTACTTTCAAACTCCCACAGCACCGAACTCTCCACCACCACAGCCTCCAGTTCACAGATCCACCACGCTGCCAACTTCATCATCCCTGCAGCCAGCAGAATCCACAACACTCCCAAGTTCAGCACCTCTGCAGCCAGCAGAATCCACCACTACTTTCCCACCCAAGTTCAGCACCCCTGCAGCCGGCAGCCTCCACCACCCTGCCCAGTCCAGCACCATGCCAGAAGACTGCAATAGAGACCACCACTCCCCTCCCACTTGGCCAAGAAAGCAAAGGTCCAAAACTAAAAACATTCCCACCAGGACAAAGACCCGGAGTCAAAAAAACCCTGTTAAAATAGGACCCACCACCTCCACCCTCACCTACCAATGTGTCTCTGTTGTCAAATGTGTCACTACCTTCCCTTGCGTCAGTCCCTTCCAGTTTGACTATCCATTCCCATGATTCCATTGTGTCTACTCCCAATGTGTCCAGTCCCATCCATGATCCAATCCAACTTGTTGCCCCTTCCCCTGTAACCCCTTCATCAACTACCACCCAATGCTCACAGCTTCACACCCCCAAGGTCCACCACATCTCACCCTCAGATAGACCCCAATCCTAAACCCAGTTATTTTTTTGTTAAATAAATGTTTGTTTTCTTTGCACAATATGTGTTTTCTTTGTCTCTAAGCACCCCCGCAAACATACACGTGTGTATTGTATGTTGAGGGAACTTATAACGGGTGTTTTACTACATGTATTTTATTATTTAATTCAGCAAACATTACAGGTACATTTAAACATTACAGGTACAGTTAAACATTACAGGTACATTTTTACATTGAAAAATAGTGAAAAACAAGCTCACCTATTAGGCATTTGTTGTGGGGAAGCCCGGATACCGTGCAGTCATCACGTGGAACGATAAGGCAAACAGGAAAAAAAATCCAGCTTCCAAAAATATCAAGATTTATTGAGGATAAAATCCAAAGTCCAATGACATGGTTCACAGGAGAATGAGTAGCAGCAGGACCAGGCCTGCTGCTACTCATTCTCCTGTGAACCATGTCATTGGACTTTGGATTTTATCCTCAATAAATCTTGATATTTTTGGAAGCTGGATTTTTTTTTTCCTGTTTGCCTTCACATTTTTACATTACAGGTACATACTTAGCGGCTTAAACCATTCTGTCTTGCCATGCCACACATCCATTATCATAAATCTTAAAATACAATAAAAGTATGCAGCAAACTTATCCCTCATCTGGGCAACTATCACTGAAGTTCTCAGAGGATGATCTTGGTAATCATACAATGTAACAGGTTCCTCTGGTTCTAAGTTGGGTCGATCTTTTGCCAGGATGTAATTGTGCATAACACACGCTTTCACAACCTCATCAATTGTCAGATTTATGGCTGTTCCCAAAATGTGCCATTTAGATATCAGCAAGCCAAAGGCACACTCCACAGTTCTCCGTGCCCTTGTTAGTCGGTAATTGAAAATCCATTTGGTGTGATTAAAGTCCCTAATTGAGTAAGGTTTTAAGAGGTTGGCACACATTTTAAAGGCCTCATCCCCAACCACAACAAAGGGCATTGGCATTTGGTTGGGAAGAGCTTGTGGCTATGGAAAATTAAAATTATGATTCAAACGTTGGCCCATGTCAGAGTTTTTGAAAGTCTGAAAGTCATTTCTCTGTCCAAACGAGCCAATGTCCACAGCGACAAATCGACATTCGGCATCTGTTATCGCCATGAGAACAATAGAAAAGTATTGTTTATAGTTGAAATACTCCAGTTTCACTTCCAGCCGGTTTCATAAACTGAATGTGTTTGCCATCCACAACCCCCACACAGTTAGGAAAATTACAAATCTCCTTGAATTTTTCAGCATTTTCAAGCCAGAGTTCAGTTGTGGGTTGGGGGAGGAATTATTGATGTAGAATGTCACATAAAGCCCTGCAATGGTCTCCAACAAACCCAGAAAAACTGGACACTCCAATCCGGAACTGGAAATGGAGAGATGATAAGGTCTCTCAGGTACCCAGGAGTCTGCCAAAGAGAAAATGGAAATAAAAAAAAAATAATACACGGGTTTTCTAACAATAATACTATGAACATGTGTTTGTTTTTCACAATTACGTACCTCAGGGTCACTAACAGACGTTCCTTAGCAGGAATTGCTCTACAGAGTTGTGTGTCATGCCTGGTAATGGATCCTCGGACATGTTGTAGCAAGTCATCGAAACTCCGTTCGGACATCCTCGTGTAGTAAAAAAACGTATGAGGGTTTGCAAGCAGCTCGGTGTATAAAGAGTGGTAGGCTCCACGGCTCTCTCTGAGTTAAAGTATGGGGTGTTGCGAGTAGCAACAACGATGTCTTCTCAGTTTTTGTCTTCTTCTTTCTTCTTGACAAGCAAAAGCAAAGGCAACAGCCAATTTCAAATGTAAATCCAGACTAGCAAAGAAGCTCTCCATGTCATAATCCATCTTGCTGTAGGATACAACAGCAAAAGATGAGGATTTCCTCAGTGCAGTGTGTCTATATATATATTATATATATGTATATATATATATATATATATATATATATAGAAATCCCATGAGACACGCAGATTGGGTGTCTGATGTTAAGGAAAAGCTACTGGAAAACATTGGAAATATCGGACGTATGCGCATAAACAACGCAAACGCATGCAAAAATGCATGCAAACACAGCGTTTTTTTGCCGTCAATAAGACACCCCCATTACTAACCCCATAGTCACATTGTAAGAAAACACAGGCACCCAAAAAAAGTCTGGGTGTCTTTCCAGACCGCAAAATGTCAATGTCTCTTGTGGAGACGCTAGTCTCTGCAACAGAAATTAACTAATTTTTCGGACTATAAGACACACTTTTTCCCAAAATTGTTTTTGGGGAAAATGGGAGTGCCGGACTATAAGACACACTTGTTTCCCCAGAAATTTTTTGGGAAAACTGGAGTGCGTCTTATAGTCGGAATGTACTTACAGTTAGCATGGTGGCAGCAGGAGTTGGGCCATTCTTCCGGTGGTCTGACGCTGCAGAGCGATGATCTCGCTCCCATGCCAGCCTGGTGTGGTTGATGCGGCAGGTTTGGCAGTGCTCGGTGGTGCAGGGGGCTCCGGCGACATTTTCTGAAAGCCCGGAGCCCCCAAACTTCTATTGCCTCAATGCTGTGGCCTTCAGGAAAATGGCCGCCCAGATTGAGATCTTGGCTCCGAGATCTCATCTCCCGAGATTCTCATTGCTAAGATCTCAGTCTGCATCTGGGGAATCAATCCAGCCTTTGGGAAAATGGCTGTCAGAAGCGCAGATTGAAATCTAGTCTGATGAGGTCTCGTTGCCAAGGTCTCAATCTGTGCATGCACCGCCTCCGGCAGCCATTTTCCCGGAGGCCATGGCATCGAAGCAACAGAAGTGAGGGGGCTTCGGGCTTTCATAAAATGTCACCGTAGCCCCCACACCACCGAACCTGCAGCACTAGCTGCACAAGGCTGGGATGGGAGCGATATCATCGCCCTGCAGCACCATACTGAGATAGGACTTCCCAGAGACCACCGCATTGCAGCAATGGATGTGCGGGGGCTCTGGGCTTTCACAAAATGTCCCCCTAGCCCCCCACACCGCCGAGCACCACTAAACCTGCATACCAGTCTGTGACTCCGCTGCCGATCCCCCCGGGGTAAGCTGAATTCAGGACTGTAAGACATCCCCCCTTTGACACATTAATTTTTTCCATCATTTTCCTTCTAAAAATTTGTGGTGCTCCTTATGGTCTGAAAAATATGGTACATCAATAGAATGTATTGGATAGAGTAAATACGCATGGTTCAGTGAACACATGCAGATTCATGTGCATTCAATAGCCGGCAGCGCTTTGGAAGCAGCGAATATGAACTGCGTCCAAAACGCTGCTACTTCCGGATCGTGTGCACCCGGCCAAATCGTTTCCATGTAAGCATTTCAATGCATTTCAATGCATTATGTAAAATGAAGCTGAAAGAAATTTAGTCAATAATCCCTTCCACCTGAAAAAAGTAGTATACCTAAACTGTACTCACTTATTATGAAACTCGTAAATTTCTTGCATGTTTCCAAAGATAATTTGTTCTTTATTCACAATGCCATGTGGAATTTCTTCAACTCCGCTGGTCATTTCCCACAGATACGTCTGCAAAATAACAAATTAAGAAAACATTTATTAAGGTTTAGAGACTGGCTGCTTAAAAAAGTATTAAACATATTTCAAATAAAGCCATTTCATTGCATGCTGAAAAGATAAACAATTCTAAAACACAAAATCTACAGTTCTTAGACCTCTGCTTTTAGCATATGGTAACAATCATTGTCTAATACATAAAGGGATAAAAAAAATGACCTGATCATGTTTTTTTTCCATACACATATACATGGTTTATTGGGCTTAGTTTAGGTTAGTGCAAAATTCTCTTATAATAGTATGGTTGCATACACATTTAGTTTCAATAAGTTTTTATTTCCAGAAAACCAAGAAATTCTTACAACAGGATCTCAAAACACAGTTCCACGCAGGGGACGTTGCAATAGAGTAATCATATTCCATCTTAACTTTAACAGATTTAAACACTAAAACAGAGAGACAAAGACAACAGGGTAAAGAGACGAGAGGAAGGGGGGGGGAGGGTAAGAGATCTTAAACTGTATTAAAACATAGTCATTGAATGGGGGTACAGGACAAGTCCGGGGGAGTCCGCCACATTTCGTATTGTCCTCAGAGTGAAAGCGTGAGGACCTGGCCAAGGTTAATATTGGCGTCCCTTTCGATCCATGGTTTCCAGACTTGATAGAAGATTTCCCATGAGTCGTGTCTAGTGGCTTGAATTCATTCATAGAGCATAATAGTGTTCATCTTGTCAGTTACTATTGGAAGAGAGAGGGAAGTTGTTTTCCATCTCGTCGCAATATGCAACTTGGTGGCCAGGAACAGCTGGCTGGATAGGTTGTGAAGTTTGTTGGAGAAGCCAGGGTATTTAGCTCCCAGGAGAAACACAGTTGGGTCTAGGCAGATCGTTCTACCGAACAAATCCTCCACTATAGAATTAATATTTAGCCATAATGTAGAGGCAATTGGGCTATCCCACCATGTATGCTTCATGTCTCCCAGAGCACCACACCCCCTAAAACATCGATCTGATATATTTGGGTAAATAGCATGTAACTTGGTCGGGACCTGATATGTCCTATGTAGCAGCCTAATGGATGTCTCAACAGAGGAGGTCTGGAGGCTGCCACTGGAAAAGGAACAGCAACATTTTTTGCCACTCCTCCAGGGTCATTGTCATATTGAAATCCCTATCCCACTGTGTCATATAACTGAGCTTTTCATCTCCTGGAAAAGTATTTAAGGATAAATATATTAGAGAGATAGTTCCCCTACCCAATGGGTCGTTCAGACATTTTTGTTCCAGACCAGTGGGGCGATGGGTGACTATGTCGCAAGATTTGCTCAGCGAAATGGAAGATTTGGTTTATACATAATATCTCTGAAGCTGGAGGGGTAAACTTTTGCATAAATTCTTGTTTAGTAAGTAGGATATTAAATGGCGTGGTAAGATGTTTGAGGTTGGCCAAACCCCTAGACTTCCACCAATGGAAAGTGTGAGGGTCTAACCCCGGTGGGAAAGAGGGGTTGTAAAAAAGGTGGGTCAATAAGGAGGTTTTAGATTGTAAACAGTATTTAAATCTTCCTTTCCTCCATAGCATCAGGGAATGGGCTGAGAATGGAACTATTGTATGAAGTCCCTTCTGGGGCTTCTGTAATGACCACATGAGACCCGATAATGTAAATGGAGTCAGGAAAGAAGATTCAAGTCCAACCCATCTAGGTTCAACAGTTTTGTCGGCATTAACATTCATTAGCTGAGCCAGTTGGGCTGCCTTATAGTAAAGTGTAAAGTTGGGTAACGACATACCTCCTAATTTCCTATTGATGAACATGGTTTTTAGCCGAATCCTGGGTCTTTTCCCCTGCCATAAAAATTTGGAGATCATGCTGTGGATATCATGCAGTGTTCTGGAGGGTAGGGGGATGGGTAATGAGTGGAAGATATATAGGAAGCGAGGCAGAGAGACCATTTTATTGGCATGCAGCCTACCAAGCCAGGATAGAGCCATGGTGGACTATCTAGTTAGATCAGATCTAAGGTTTCGTATTAAAGGATCATAGTTCCATTTAAATAGGGTCGACCTATGGGATGTTAAATTGACGCCAAGGTAGGTTAAGAGCTGCTCGTTTCTGGTAAACTTGAATTGGGTTATTATGTTGTTTTGTGTTTCTTTAGGAGTATTTATGAACAGGGCTTCGGATTTGTCTACGTTGATCTTGAGGCCCGATATCAGTTCGAACTCATGTAGGACAGCAAAAAGATTTGGTAGCGTGGTAACAGGATTGACTAGAGTCAATAGAAGATCATCTGCGAACAGGCTAGCTTTATATTGTTCTCCTCCGATTTTGGGTCTGCTAATGTTGGGGTTAGTTCTATTAGCCTCAGCTAGGGGCTCCATGGCCAATGCGAACAGGGCCGGTGATAACGGACACCCCATACCACGTCGTATGTGAACAGGTGTCGGCTGATTTGTTGGTAGTTTCAGGTAGGCCGTGGGGCGGTCATATAGTAGTTTAAGGCACGTGGCAATACTACTTGGGAATCCAAACTCTGAAATAACGTCAAACAGGTAGGTCCAAGAGACCGAGTCAAAGGCCTTCTCTATGTCAAGTGCTAGAAGGAGTAGGGGTTGTTTGGAATGGTTCGCTAGATGTATTAGATTAAGATTCCGCCTAATGTTGTAAGGACCCTGCCTTTTGGGAATAAATCCCACCTGATCTCGTTGGATCAAGTCAGGAAGAATTTTATTCAATCTAGCCGTGATATTAGAAGTGAAAATTTTTAAATCTACATTTAACAATGAAATGGGTCTGACGTTCTTAGGATAAAGATAATCTTTCTTCGGTTTAGAAATAACAGTAACATGGGCAGTATAGAATTCAGATGACATTTGGGCTCCATTTAGCAGTGCGTTACAGAAATTTTGTATGTGAGGTGTAAGTATGTTGTCAAATTTTTTGTAGTATAGCACCGTGAGCCCATCAGGCCCAGGGGCTTTATTTCTTTTTAAATTTTTAAGTATTGTTTTTATTTCATCCGAAATAATAGGTAGTTGGAGTTGTTCCATGTCCGAGTCAGGAACCTTAGGGAGTGACAGGTCTTTGAGGTAGGTTTGAAGGCATAGTGGAGATGGAGGTTGCGGAAGAGAGTAGAGATTTTGATAGTATTGTTGAAACGTTTTATAGATAACATCTGGGTGGGCAGTAATGCGACCCATTGGGTCTTTAATGGAGGAAACGTTGTTCAAGAGTTCTATGTTTCTGAGTTTGTGGGCTAACATAGTACTTGGTTTGTTAGCGTATTTATGGAAGGTAGATTTAAACCATGTCAGAGCCCTTTCCGATCTATTTGTTAAGATAGTATCAAGCTGTAATTTAATGTCGCGGATTTGCTTAATTAAATAAAGTGATGGGAGGATCTGGTTTGCCTGTTCTAGTTTTGAAAGCTTATTTTCTTGACGCAATTGTAGTTCGGACCTTTGCTTTTTCTTGTTAGAGGCTATTTGGATCAATGAACCCGTTATGAATTTTTTGTGCGCCATCCACAACGTTCCAGGAGACACATCATTAGTATTGTTAGTTTGGAAATATAAGTTGAGTTCGTCCTTTAGGGTGGATAGGACGGATGGGTCAGTTAAAAGGGATTCGTTCAGTCTCCATTTATACAGTTTAGAAGTGGTGGTATTAAAGTTAAACACGGATAGGATGGCGTCGTGGTCCGACTAAGCTGAAACTATATGTCGAGAGTATAGAATTGAAGGGAGTGTTTTGGAGGAGGTGAGGTGCAGGTCTATTCTAGAGTAAGACTTTTGTGCAGGAGAGAAATATGTATGTCCCCTCTGAGAACCATTTAGCTCCCTCCAGACATCCGCCAGACAATTTACTTTCAACATTTGGAGAATTTTTTTTCCTGTCAGTTTTCGATATGTCCGAACGTTTCTGCGAACTGCTGTCAAGCATTGGGTCCAAGGTAAAATTAAAGAGGAGGGGGGTGGGAAGGAGAGGCGGAGGATAGAGGAGGGAAGGAAGGGGAGGTGGGATGGGAAGAAGAGAAGAGTAGGGAAGGGGATGCATGATAAGAGAGAGATAAACAAGTCAACTGTAAGTAGACCGCACATTAACTGTTAACATACTTAATTGCAATCAGTAATCGGCAGGCAACCCAGCCCCGGAACAGAATAGAGCCATTCGCTGGGCCCACAAAAATGACTGAGAAAGCACGAAGCGTCCCATTAAATTATGTTATTGACTCAGGGAGTCAGGTGATCCGATTGTTTTGGCTTCTTGTTCTGGGGGAGTTCATCCATTCCCTTGCTGGCCTGGGTTTTCTTTGTGGGAGGGAAGGTATTTCCGCAGAAACCGAAATCCTGGCTTTATTCAGGGCCTGAGTCCCTTCCTCTAATGACCGGCAGGTATACATCTGAGATTTATGTGTAAAAATAAAGGCAAAAGGGAAGCCCCACTTGTATTTAACCTGGGCCGCCTGTAATGAGGTTGTGATCGACCTGAGGGCTCTTCTCCTGGCTAATGTAGAGGGCGCAATGTCAGCATAAATGTGTACCGAATCGGGCAGGCCAGGCAAGACAGAGTGATCTCTAGCTGCCAGCAGTATCTGATCATGAGTCTCCTCATAATGTGGCTTTAGTATCACATCTCTGGGCATATCATTAGGTCGTGGCTTACCCAGTGCTCTGTGTATCCTGGTGATATGGAGAAGGTTGGGGTCTAGATCTGGTAATAGGGCCACAAAGAGGGCCATCACTGTATCTTTAAGGGCAACCACGTGTTCAGGGATCCCTCGGATCCGTATGTTGCTCCTTCTAGATCTATTCTCGTAGTCCTCGCATCTTAGTTCCAGCTCGGCAATGCGATCAGTATGGAGCCTAAGGGTCTCCTGGTCTTCCTCAAGTGCATCTGAGACGACATCCATTTTCTCCTCTAGGCTGTTAGTACGCTGTGCAATATCCTGCAGTTGGGACTATATGCTTTGCATAGCTGAGGTGAGTTCCTCACGAAAAGTTTCCTGCAGGGACCTTGTAAGGGCTGCAGTCGATATCACCGCTGCAGCCTGCGGGGAAATGTCGTCCCACTCTGTGTCCCAGTCGCCATGCGATGCCGAGGCTGCTGTTCGTGCCAATGTGGTGGCCATTTTGGAAGAGGAGCCGCTTATGAGGAGGTCCGTAAGGCCGGGGTCACACTAGCGTATTGCATCCGATGCGATAGCATCGGATGCAATATGCTAATGACACTCGGCTCCTGCTTGTAGCAGAGCAGGAGCCGAGTGTCATGCGTCTGTGCTCCGATTCTCTCGCACAGGGAGGATCGGAGCACAGCTGCGGAGGAGGAAGAGAAATGAATTTCTCCATCTCCTCTATTTGCTGGGGTCCGCTTATAGCGCACATCACTCGGAGTGGAGTGGTGTGCGCTGTCTCACTCGCACCCATAGGCTTATATGGGTGCGAGTGAGCCGAGAGTTTTCCTCGGTCCGAGACAATCGCAGCATGCTGCAATTGTCTCGGACCGAGGAAACCGGCCGACAAAAAGTCGGCTGGTGGGAGCGGCCCCATATGGTAACATTGGTCCGAGTGCAATGCGATTTTTATCGCATTGTACTCGGCCGTATTACGGTCTAGTGTGACCCCGGCCTAATAGTGCGGCCCGCTGATTGTATTGCGCTTCCCTTCTTTGGCATCCCGAGTCGTCCTGGTCACTGAGGCACACAGATCCCGAAAATGGTGAGTTTACCGCGCTCTGGTCGCTGAGAAGGGTTAAGTGGGCTCTGACGGGCAGCAGAGCTCAGCACAGCATGTCCGTCTCCGCCGGAGACAGTGCATGCACCCTTGCATACACATTTAGGCTATGTTCACACATTGCATTTTTTTTTAACAAATTTTCAGCTGTGTTTCACACGTTGAGTTTTTTTCAGCGTTTTTTTTTTTCAGCAAGTTTTCTGCTGTGTGTCACAGTACCAGCAAAGTCAATGAGTCAAAGTCAATGAGATTTTCGAAATCTCATGCACACACCTTGGTTTTTTTACTGATTGTTTTGTCATAAGAGCTTGGTTTTTATAAAATGAATCATGTCACTTCTTTCAGAGTTTTTCACCCATTGAAAGCAATGGGTGGTGCAAAAACTAAGCAAAAAATGCAGGTATCAGTTTTCCTGAATTCTAGGTGCCAAAGCCTGATAAAGTTGTATCATTTTTTTTTTTTTTTCATGCCCTAAACTTTATAAGCATGCATAAGTGACAAAACAACATGCTTTTTGTGAGCAGCTTAAATGGGGCATAAAAAAACCTTTGTGAAAAATGCAAAGTGTGAACATAGGTTTAAGGCTGCAGTTGCATGTGGTGGCCATAAAAGCAGCCTCACTGAGCTACTCTATACTTCTGATTCATCAGCATGTACCTCGTTTATGGATACAATGGAGATGAATTCTCAGCGGAGATACGCATGCATTCTCCTGCCAGGCTGTATTTGTCAGTTATTACACTCACAACTAATATCTAGAAAAGATAGGATAATTTTGAAAGGTCGAGAGTCCTTTGTACTGTAATAACTGATTAATGTGTCAGCAATCACTTTAAAGGCAGCATGATAATATGGACTCTGTAATCACAGAATGACTGTTCAAACCAAGCACAGGTTCTCGGTACATCATGGCACGGCCAATCATTTAGATACACCCCACCTGCTTGGATTTCAACAATCTCCACCTTCTTTGGTTCTATCAAGCCAGAGTTGTCAATCAAAAAAGGGTAGGGGAGGGTGGAAACAGAACCTCCGTCACTTCATCAGGTCCCAGTTAGTAGTCTAATCCAATTGGAGTAAATTGCATACAATTTTACTTTTAATAGAGACCACTAAAATAAATGATCTGTGATTTATTATTAATATTAAAATAAACTCAGTGGTCACTGACCACATTTGTAGTTGTGGTATTGGATGTAAGGTATTACGTCTATGTATAGACAAGCTGACCGTAATTACTGCCATTGGTCTTATTGACAAGCAGTTTGTCTCCATAAAGACGGTCAGCTATTATTAGAAGGATTAGACCAGGGGTGGGGAACCTCAGGCCCCAGGGCCATTTAAATTCAAAGACCTTTTATCAGGCTCTTGAGCAGATTCTCAGGGACCGCATTCTTGGGCAAGGAGCTGTATTTTGATTGCCACAAGCTCATTAATTTCTTCTTGCTCTGTTAGCACATACATGCAGTGTTCCCAAATGAACACTGAAGGGCATTCAATGAAAGATTATGTCCTGAAACCAGTGCCAGAGTCAGGATGTACTTTGTGGGCAGCGTTTGTACGACCCTCAAAGGATGATATAAATATCCAAATGGCCCTTGGCAGAAAAGATTCCCCACCCCTGGATTAGACAATTGTGCCACTCTACTGCCTATTAATGTATAGTAGCAAACTCTCCCAGCAGCAGTGTAACGTGCTGCGCTGCTGATATATATTCTATAGATAGAGCAGTTCTAGGATGCTAACAAGGTCGGGCAAGTGGATTAGTCGGTGAAAGTTTACAAAATATTTTTGGAGATCCCTTGTCCAAAAACCAACAGTGAATTAGTTATTAGTCTGCTTAATGGTAGCTTAATGATGCGTTAGGATCGCATCTTTAAGTACACTTGTTGGACTACTAAAATTGTAAAAGAAAATAAACAAAAAATTAACACAAAATAATTGTTAAAATTAATGTAATTGTTTTAATTAAATGTCTCTGTCAAAAAATGTCTCCATACCCTGGACACGTCCACTTATCACACATACAAAAAACTACGTCCCATCAATAACCACTAGATTCTGAACAATATACAGTCATCTTTAGCTCCCATCTCCTCCATTCCTGTCCAGACTCAGCACTATCACATTATAACAATAAACTGCAGAATGCTTTTGATGTAGCAGCATCGGCTACACACAGAAAGACCGGATACTGACCACAGCAAGCCTGGCACACGATGCAAACATGTTTTCTACAGCATTGCTCAATGTGTGCTGAGCATTAGTGGAGGAAATTACTTTTAACAGAAGATTTCATACACTATAAGTTTATGCTTAAAACTTATAACTCTGTTCTCCATCTGGCCAAACAAGTTTACTTCACCACCCTCTTCACATCACTAGCCAACAATTCAAAATGACTCTTCGAAACCTTCCACTTCCTCCTGAACCCTAAAGTACAGGCCCCAGTCAACTACTTCAGCGTTATCGATCTGGCAACTTATTTCCTAAAATAAAAATCAACATCATCCATCAGAACATTTTTGCACAATCCTCTCACACCCTGGATCCCTTAAGTTCACTTTCCATCTTTGAACCTGTCGCAGAAGAAGTGATCGGGCTCCTTGCTTCTTCTCTCCCTACAACCTGCACCATTGACCATATTCTCTCACATCTCCTTCAGTCTCTCTCCCAAAGCTGTCACTACTCACCTAACTAAATAATTTAATCAATATCTTTCTTCAGGTATCTTTCCCTCTTCATTCAGACATACCATCATAACCCCTTTACTTAGAAAACCATTCTGCTAACAACAGACCTTTCTCTAATCTTCCTTTTATTTCTAAACTACTGCAAATTGTCTCTTCAGAGAGGAAGAGGACTAGAACTCTAGTGCCACCTATCGGAAGTAGAAATCCTAACAGTCAATGTTGACCCTTTAACGAGCCTTGTCACATGACTTAGGGTAAAACCCAAACCAGAATCTCAATTTGCAGACACTGTGTTTCGGGGTACTGCCCTTCGTCAGTGCAAAGTGGAGATCTGGTTTGGGTGATTGAGAAACAATACTTCTTGGATCCCGGTCAAACGCCACTCAATCAGCCAAACCAGATCTCCACTTTGCATTGACGAGGGGCAGTACCCCGAAACACAGCCTGCAAATTGAGATTCTGGTTTGGCTTTTATCCTAAGTCAAGTGACAAGGCTCGTTAAAGGGTTGACATTGACTGTTAGGATTGCTACTTTCAATAGGTGGCACTAGAGTTCTAGTCCTCTTCCTCTCTGAAGAGACAATTTGCATAGGGCAGCACGGTGGCTCAGTGGATAGCACTGCAGCCTTGCAGTGCTGGAGTCATGGGTTCTAATCCCACCTTGGACAACATATGCAAGGAGTTTGTATGTTTGTTTGCGTGGGTTTCCTCCGGGCACTCCGGTTTCCTCCCACATTCCAAAGACATACTGATAGGGAATTTAGATTGTGAGCCCCATCGGGGACAATGATGATAATGTGTGCAAAAACTGTAAAGCGCTGCGGAATATGTTAGCGCTATATAAAAATAAAGATTATATTATTATATATAGGAGCATTGCAGCTTTAAGTCTCCTCACCTCGACATGCTTAAGATGTTACTCTCCGCAAGGAGAAACGATACTTCTTGGATCCCGGTCAGATGCCTCTCAATCAGTCAAACCAGATCTCCACTTTGCACCGACGAGGGGCAGTACCCCGAAACACAGTTCATTGTGGTCCCATAAGATGCTCCATATAACAATGTGCCTCATATAATGCTCCATACAGTTCATTACGGCCCCATAAGACTCTCCATATAACAATGTGACACATATAATGCTGCTGCAATAAAAACAAAAAAAATGACATGCACACCTCACGTCGCTGCCCGCTGCTCCTCAGCATCCCGTCTCTCAGCAGTGACTGTTCAGGCGCACACACTAATACGTCATCAAGCCCTCTGACCTGAACAATCACTGCAGAGGATGCGGAAGACGGAGCGGCAGTGGAACGGGGAAAGGTGAATATGAAATACTCACCTGCTCCCGGCGCGCTCCCTGGCAGCTTCTCCAAGACAGATGGTCTTGGGAGCCGGCAGCTTCTTCCTCTGTTCAGCGGTCATTGGTACCGCTCATTACAGTAATGAATATGCGGCTCCACCCCTATGGGAGTGGAGTCCATATTCAATACTTTAATGAGCGGTACCACGTGACCGTTGAACAGAGGAAGAGCTGCGGGCGACGGAGACCATGGGATGTGCAGGGACCGTGCCAGGAGCAGGTGAGTATGTGACAGTCGTCGCTCCCCCTCAACCGCTGACCCCCCCACCCCCTGCCGACCATTACTCGAGTATAAGCCGAGAGGGGCACTTTCAGCCCCAAAAAATGGGCTGAAAATCTCGGCTTATACTTGAGTGTATATATATATATATATATATATATATATATATATATATATATATATATATATATATATACATACACTATATAATTGTCTAAGGGTCACTTCAGTCTTTCTGTCTGTCCTTCTTTCTGTCACGTATATTCATTGGTCGTGGCCTCGGTCTGTCAAGGAAATCCAAGTCGCTGATTGGTCGCGTCAAAATAGCCACAACCAATTAGCGACGGGCACAGTCCGGAAAAAAATGGCCGCTCCTTCCTCCCCGCAGTCACTGCCCGGCGCCCGCATACTCCCGACAAGCCACCGCTAACACAGAGTTAATGCCGGCGGTAACGGACCGCGTTATGCCGCGGGTAACGCACTCCGTTACTGCCACTACTTTTTACTATTGATGCTGCCTATGCGGCATCAATAGTAAAAAAAGTGTAATGTTAACAATAATAAAAAAACAAAAAACCTGCTATACTCACCCTCCGTAGTCCGCCGAGCCGCTCGCGCCTGCCGTCATCTTCCGTTATCAGCGATGCACTGCGAAATTACCCAGAAGACTTAGCGGTCTCCCGAGACCGCTAAGTCTTCTGGGTAATTTTGCAATGCATCCTGGGAACGAAAGATGGCGGCAGCCGCGCGCCCATCGCCACAGCGCCGTTGGATCCCAGGGGTGAGTATGTAACTATTTTTTATTTTAATTCTTTTTTTTTTTTTTAACAGGGATGTGCCCACACTGCTAAATACTGTGTGGGCTACATGGCTGCTATATACTACGTGGGCAGTACTATATACTACATGGCTGCTATATACTACGCGGGCAGTACTATATACTACATGGCTGCTATATACTACGTGGGCAGTACTATATACTACATGGCGGGATGCCTCACAATTAGGGTGAGTTCCGGTACCTGTACACTTATATAGACGTTGCGGCATCTATCAGGCACACCCCCTGAGGAAGGAGCCGCGTGTGGGCTCCGAAACGCGCAATGGGGTCGGCTCAGGTCCCTCACCGGCCAGCAAGCATCAGGTATACACCTTTCTATATTCTATGCTGATATGTGGCCGGCATGCAGTGAAATTTCTTTGCCATATGTGCACTTGCACCTTATTGTTAATATACTGTCCCTGGCCTTAGTGTTATCTATCAGTGCCCTACTGTGTGGACTTGTTTACATCACTCATTGGAGTATATATTATGTGACATAATTATGTGGTATAAGCAAGCATCAGGTATACACTTTTCTATATTCTATACTGATATGTGGCCGGCATGCAGTGAAATCTCTTTGCCATATGTGCACTTGCACCTAAATTGTTAATATACTGTCCCTGGCCTCAGTATTATCTATCAGTGCTCTATTGTGTGTACTTGTTTACATCACTCATTGGAGTATATATTATGTGACATGTTGTGCTGACATGGTGGGGAGTACTCTGTAGCCCTGTATTTTACTGCCGTACAGTTTTTCTCACTAGCCCCCATTTGTCCCAATGTATCTTATCCGTTGTTCAATTTTATAATTTTGTATATTTAATAAAGGTATATTTTATGGGATTTACGGACTGTGGTTCTTTGTGGAGTATTAGGATTTCTGTTTACAGTTGTCCCTTTAGTTTAGTCCAAATATACACACATGATATATTTCTTACAATATTGGTACTTGTTTACTTATAATCTGTGTGTATTATGTGTGTCACAACTTTACTATACTATGGCTGCTATATACTACATGGACAGTACTGTATACTACATGGCTGCTATATACTACGTGGGCAGTACTAGATACTACATGGCTGCTATATACTACGTGGACAGTACTGTGTATATATCTATATACATAATTGTCTAAGGGGTACTTCTGTCTGTCTGTCTGGCCTTCTGTCACGGTTATTCATTCGATGATTGGTCTCGGCAGCTGTCTGTCATGGCTGCCGCGACCAATCAGCGACGGCCACAGTCCCATTTGCGGTGAGGCGCCCTCTGCTGGCTGTTCCTAGATCGTGGGAACTTTCCTAGAAAGCTCCCTTGCTCGAGATCCTAAGAGGGCGCCCTCTGCTGGTTGTCCTCATATCAACTCGAGCAAGGGAGCTTTCTAGGAAAGTTCCCACGATCTAGGAACAGCCAGCAGAGGGCGCCTCACCGCAAATGAAGCTAAATATAGGTCATTGACCTATATTTAGCTTCATTCGCCGGGGTATTGCAGACATGAGCAGCCTGCATTAGCGGAGCTCGTGTCTGCAAAATATTTTAACCCCTTCAGATGGATCTACATCGTTGGACCTTACAGATCCTCGGAAGGTATGTATATTGTTGGTTTATTATTTTTTTTTTTTTTTTTACAGATCGAGGGTCTTCAGTGAGTGGATTGAGAGTAGAATATATTAATACAACAGCCTTTGTGATTTTTTCAATAAATTATTTTTTAACCCCTTCGCGCCATGCGCCGTACTAGTACTGCGCTGCCACCACTGCATTTGTGCCAGCAGCAGTACTACTAAGGCGCACCGATCACCGCGGTCTCGCGCTGAGCGCCGCTTTGATCGGGTGCGGGTGTCAGCTGTATATGACAGCTGACACCACGCTGCAATGCCCACGATCGGCGCTATCGCCGATCGCGGGCATTTAACCCCTCTGATGCCGCTGTCAGTAGTGACAGCGGCATAGAGGGTGATCGCGCAGGGACGGGGGCTCCCTGCGCTCTCCCACCGGAGCAACGCAATGAGATCGCGTTGCTCCGGTGACCCGGAAGGAGTCCCCGGATCCAAGATGGCCACCGGACTTCTTCCGGGTCATGAAATGACCTGGCTAGCCGGCGCCTGCTGAGAGCAGGCGCCGGAAAGCCAGCTAAACTGCCTGTCAGATCGTTGATCTGACAGTGTGCTATGCACAGTGTCAGATCAACGATCTGATCTAATACAGAGATGTCCCACCCTGGGACAATGGTAGAAAGTAAAAAAAAAAAAAAAATAGAATGTGTAAAAAAAAAAAAATCCCCAAATTAAAAAAAAACAAAAACATTTCCCAATAAATCCATTTATTTATGTAAATTAAAAAAAAAAATGTACACATATTTGGTATCGCCGCGTCCGTAACGACCCGCTCTATAAAACTATCCCACTAGTTAACCCCTTCAGTGAACACCGCAAAAATAAAAAATAAAAAACAAGGCAAAAAACATTGCTTTATTATCATACAGGCGAACAAAAAGTGGAATAACACGCGATAAAAAGGACGGATATAAATAACCATGGTACCGCTAAAAACGTCATCTTGTCCCGCAAAAAAAAGCCGCCATACAGCATCATCAGCAGAAAAATAAAAAAGTTATAGCTCTCAGAATAATGCGATGCAAAAACAATTATTTTTTTATATAAAATAGTTTTTATTGTGTAAAAGCGCCAAAACATAAAAAAATTACATAAATGAGGTATCGCTGTAATCGTACT
Organism: Ranitomeya imitator; assembly: GCF_032444005.1. Lineage (NCBI taxonomy): Eukaryota > Metazoa > Chordata > Amphibia > Anura > Dendrobatidae > Ranitomeya > Ranitomeya imitator. The sequence continues at coordinate 198,356,426 of NC_091287.1, forward strand.
GACCTGAAGAATAAAACTGCTTTATCCATTTTACGACACGTGGAACGGTATAAACGCCCCCCCTAAAAGAAATTCAGGAATTGCTGGTTTTTGTTCATTCCGCCTCCCAAAAATCGGAATAAAAAGCGATCAAAAAATGTCATCTGCCCGAAAATGTTACCAATAAAAACGTCAACTCGTCCCGCAAAAAACAAGATCTCACATGACTCTGTGGGCCAAAATATGGATAAATTATAGCTCTCAAAATGTGGTGATGCAAAAACTATTTTTTGCAATAAAAAGCAACTTTTAGTGTGTGACAGCTGCCAACCCTAAAAATCCGCCAAAAAAACGCTATAAAAGTAAATCAAACCCCCCTTAATCACCCCCTTAGTTAGGGAAAAATAATAAAATGTAAAAAAATGTATTTATTTCCATTTTCCCATTAGGGTTAGGGCTAGGGTTAGGGCTAGGGTTAGGGTTAGGGTTAGGGCTAGGGTTAGGGTTAGGGCTAGGGTTGGGGTTAGGGTTTCAGTTATAATTGGGGGTTTCCACTGTTTAGGTACATCAGGGGCTCTCCAAACGCGACATGGCGTCCGATCTCAATTCCAGCCAATTCTGCTTTGAAAAAGTAAAACAGTGCTCCTTCCTTTCCGAGTTCTCCTGTGCGCCCAAACAGTGGTTCCCCCCAACATGTGGGGTATCAGCGTACTCAGGACAAATTGGACAATAACATTTGTGGTCCAATTTCTCCTGTTACCCTTGGGAAAAAAAATTGTGGGCTAAAACCTCATTTTGTGGAAAGAAAAAATGATTTTTTAATTTTCACAATGCTGCATTCTAAACTTTAGTGAAACAATTGGGGGTTAAAAGTGCTCACCACACATCTAAATAAGTTCATTAGGGGGTCTTCTTTCTAAAATGGGGTCACTTGTGGGGGGTTTCCACTGTTAAGGCACGTCAGGAGCTCTCCAAATGCGACATGGCGTCCGATCTCAATTCCAGCCAATTTTTCATTGAAAAGTCAAATGGCACTCCTTCCCTTCCGAGCTCTGCCATGCGCTCAAACAGTGGTTTATCCCCATATATGAAGTATCAGTGTACTCAGGACAAATTGCACAACAACTTTTGGGGTCCAATTTATCCTGTTACCCTTAAAATAAAAAATTTGGGGCAAAAAGATCATTTTTTGTGAAAATTAATATGACATTTTTTTTACGGCTCTACATTATAAACTTCTGTGAAGCACTTGGAGGTTCAAAGTGCTCACCACACATCTAGATTAGTTCCTTAGGGGGTCTATTTTCCAAAATGGTGTCACTTGTTGGAGTTTCCACTGTTTAGGCACATCAGGGGCTCTCCAATCGTGACATGGGCTCCGATCTCAATTCCAGCAAATCTTGCATTGAAAAGTCAAATGGTGCTTCTTCCCTTCCGAGCTCTGCCATGTGCCCAAACAGTGGTTTACCCCCACATATGGGGTATCGGCGTACTCAGGACAAATTGTACAACGACTTTTGTGGTCCATTTTCTCCTGTTACCCTTGGTAAAATGAAACAAATTGGACCTGAAGTAAAAATTTTGTGAAAAAAAAGTTAAATGTTCAATTTTTTTCAACATTCAAAAAATTCCTGTGAAGCACCTGAAGGGTTAATAAACTTTTTGAATGTGGTTTTGAGTACCTTGAGGGGTGCAGTTTTTAGAATGGTGTCACTTTTGGGCATTTTCTGTCATATAGACCCCTCAAAGTCACTTCAAGTGTGAGGTGGTCCGTAAAAAAAATTGGTTTTGAAAATTTTGTTGCAAAAATGAGAAATCGCTGGTCAACTTTTAACCCTTATAACTCCCTAACAAAAAAAAATTATGTTTCCAAAATTGTGCTGATGTAAAGCAGACATGTGGGAAATGTTGTTTATTAACTATATTATGTGATAGAACTCTCTAATTTAAGGGCATAAAAACTAAGAGTTTGAAAATTGCTAAATTTTCATAATTTCCGACAATTTTTTGTTTTTTTCACAAATAAATGCAAGTCATATCGAAGAAGTTTTACCACTATCATGAAGTACAATATGTCACGAGAAAACAGTGTCAGAATCACCAGGATCCGTTGAAGCGTTTCAGAGTTATGACCTCATAAAGTGACAGTGGTCAGAAATGTAAAAATTTGCCCTGTCACTTAGGTGAAAACAGGCTTTGGGGTGAAGGGGTTAATAATGTGTGTGTGTTTTTTTAACACTTTACTAGTATTGGATTAATAATGGATAGGTGTCATAATTGACGCCTCTCCATTATTAATTAGGCTTAATGTCACCTTACAATAGCAAGGTGGCATTAACCCTTCATTACCCCATATCCCACCGCTACACGGGAATGGGAAGAGAGTGGCCAAGTGCCAGAATAGACGCATCTTCCAGATGTGCCTTTTTTGGGGTGGCTGGGGGCAGATGTTTTTAGCCAGGGGGGGGGCAATAACCATGGACCCTCTCCAGGCTATTAATATCTGCTCTCAGTCACTGGCTTTACTACTCTGGCGGAGAAAATTGTGCGGGAGCCCACGCCAATTTTTTCCGCCATTTAACCCCTTATTGTACTAGCTAGAACGGCCAAATTTTGCATAGACACACTACTGACATTAGTAGTGTGGAATATGCAAAAAAAAAATGGTGATATGAGATGGTTTACTGTATGTAAACCAGGTCTCATATCATGTCGGGTTTAGGAAGGAGAAAGCAAAAGCCGGTAATTGAATTACCGGCTTTCTGCTATCTCGCGCTGTATGAAGTAATAATATATATACATATATGTGTCTCCCTGACATATATATATATAGAGAGAGAGACAGTATATATGTTTTTGTTTTTTTTTTACACATGGATAAGGGATCCATATCCATAGCCGTATGTCGGTTTTGCAAGCCTGCGATAAAAACACGCAGTACGGATGCCATACGGATTACATACGGAGGATGCCATGCGCAAAAAACGGTGACACACCCTGCCTACGGAGGAGCTACGGACCACTATTTTCGGGACTTTTCAGCGTATTACGGCCGTAATATACGGACCATATTTTCATACGCTGTGTGTGACGCCGACCTAAATGGGGTTGGGACCATCAGTTGTGTTGAGCAGAAGTCTGGTGGATACACAGCTGATAGTCCTATTGAACAGACTGTTTGAATTTGTATTATGGCAAGAAAAAAAAGCAGCTAAGTAAAGAAAAACAAGTGGCCATCATTACTTTAACCCCTTTCTGACATTGGACGTACTATCCCGTCGAGGTGGGGTGGGCCCCTATGACCACCGACAGGATAGTACGTCCAGCGCGATCGGCCGCGCTCACGGGGGGGAGCGCGGCCGATCGCGGCCGGGTGTCAGCTGCCTATCGCAGCTGACATCCGGCACTATGTGACAGGAGCGGTCACGGACCGCTCCCGGCACATTAACCCCCGGAGCAGGTACTGTGAAGCCTGCACTCCTGTAGGTGAGATCGGTGATCTAACAGAGTGCAGTGCAAACTGTCAGATCATCGATCTGTGATGTCCCCCCCTGGGACAAAGTAAAAAAGTAAAAAAAAAAATTTCCAAATGTGTAAAAAAAAACAAAAAACTAAATAATGAAAAAAAAATATATATATATTATTCCCATAAATACATTTCTATATCTAAATAAAAAAATAATAAAAGTACACATATTTAGTATCGCCGCGTCCATAACGACCCGACCTATAAAACTGTCCCACTAGTTAACCCCTTCAGTAAACACCGTAAGAAAAAAAAAAAAAACGAGGCAAAAAACTACGCTTTATTATCATACTGCCAAACAAAAAGTGGAATAACACGCGATCAAAAAGACAGATATAAATAACCATGGTACCGCTGAAAACGTCATCTTGTCCCGCAAAAAACGAGCCGCCATACAGCATCATCAGCAAAAAAATAAAAAAGTTATACTCCTGAGAATAAAGCGATGCAAAAATCATTATTTTTTCTATAAAATAGTTTCTATTGTATAAAAGCGCCAAAACATAAAAAAAGATATAAATGAGGTATCGCTGTAATCGTACTGACCCGAAGAATAAAACTGCTTTATCCATTTTACCAAACGCGGAACGGTATAAACGCCTCCCCCAAAATAAATTCACGAATAGCTGGTTTTTGGTCATTCTGCCTCACAAAAATCGGAATAAAAAGCGATCAAAAAATGTCACATGCCTGAAAATGTTACCAATAAAAACATCAACTCGTCCCGCAAAAAACAAGACCTCACATGACTCTGTGGACCAAAATATGGAAAAATTATAGCTCTCAAAATGTGGTAACACAAAAAATATTTTTTTTGCAATAAAAAGCGTCTTTCAGTGTGTGACGGCTGGCAATCACAAAAATCCGCTAAAAACCCGCTATAAAAGTAAATCAACCCCCCCTTCATCACCCCATTAGTTAGGGAAAAATAAAAAAATGTATTTATTTCCATTTTCCCATTAGGGCTAGGGTTAGGGTTAGGGCTAGGGTAAGGGCTAGGGTTAGGGCTAGGGTTGGGGCTAGGGTTAAGGCTACAATTAGGGTTGGGGCTAAAGTTACGGTTAGGGTTTAGATTACATTTACGGTTGGGAATAGGGTTGGGATTAGGGTTAGGGGTGTGTCAGGGTTAGAGGTGTGGTTAGGGTTACTGTTGGGATTAGGGTTAGGGGTGTGTTTGGATTAGGGTTTCAGTTATAATTTGGGGGGTTTCCACTGTTTAGGCACATCAGGGGCTCTCCAAATGCGACATGGCGTCCGATCTCAATTCCAGCCAATTCTGCGTTGAAAAAGTAAAACAGTGCTCATTCCCTTCCGAGCTCTCCCGTGTGCCCAAACAGGGGTTTAACCCAACATATGGGGTATCAGCGTACTCAGGACAAATTGGACAACAACTTTTGGGGTCCAATTTCTCCTGGTACCCTTGGGAAAATACAAAACTGGGGGCTAAAATATAATTTTTGTGGGAAAAAATGATTTTTTATTTTCACGGCTCTGCGTTATAAACTGTAGTGAAACACTTGGGGGCTCAAAGTTCTCAAAACACATCTAGATAAGTTCCTTGGGGGGTCTAGTTTCCAATATGGGGTCACTTGTAGGGGGTTTCTACTGTTTAGGTACATTAGGGGCTCTGCAAACGTAATGTGACACCTGCAGACCATTCCATCTAAGTCTGCATTCCAAATGGCGCTCCTTCCCTTCCGAGCCCTCCCATGAGCCCAAACAGTGGTTTCCCCCCACATATGGGGTATCAGCGCACTCAGGACAAATTGGACAACAAACTTTGGGGTCCAATTTCTATTGTTACCCTTGGGAAAATACAAAACTGGGGGCTAAAAAATAATTTTTGTGGGAAAAAATTTTTGTTTTATTTTTACGGCTCTGCATTATAAACTTCTGTGAAGCCCTTGGTGGGTCAAAGCGCTCACCACACATCTATATAAGTTCATTAGGGGGTCTACTTTCCAAAATGGTGTCACTTGTGGGGGGTTTCTACTGTTTAGGCACATCAGTGGCTCTCCAAACGCAACATGGCGTCCCATCTCAAGTCCTGTCAATTTTCCATTGAAAAGTCAAACGGCGCTCCATCCCTTCCGAGCTCTCCCAAACAGTGGTTTACCCCCACATATGGGGTATCAGCGTACTCAGGACAAATTGTACAACAACTTTTGGGGTCCAATTTCTTCTCTTACTCTTGGAAAAATAAAAAATTTGGGGCGAAAAGATAATTTTTGTGAAAAAATATGATTTTTTATTTTTACGGTTCTGCATTATAAACTTCTGTAAAGCACTTGGTGGGTCAAAGTGCTCACCACACATCTAGATAAGTTCCTTAGGGGGTTTACTTTCCAAAATGGTGTCACTTGTGGAGGGTTTCACTGTTTAGGCACATCAGGGGCTCTCCAAACGCAACATGGTGTCCCATCTCAATTCCAGTCAATTTTGCATTGAAAAGTCAAATGGCGCTCCTTCGCTTCCGAGCTCTGTCATGCGCCCAAACAGTGGTTTACCCCCACATATGGGGTATCGGCGTACTCAGGACAAATTGTACAACAACTTTTGCGGTCCATTTTCTCCTGTTACCCTTGGTAAAATAAAACAAATTGGAGCTGAAGTAAATTTTTTGTGAAAAAAAGTTAAATCTTCATTTTTATTTAAGCATTCCAAAAATTCCTGTGAAGCACCTGAAGGGATAATAAACTTCTTGAATGTGGTTTTGAGCACCTTGAGGGGTGCAGTTTTTAGAATGGTGTCACACTTGGTTATTTTCTATCATATAGACCCCTCAAAATGACTTCAAATGAGATGTGGTCCCTAAAAAAAATGGTGTTGTAAAAAAGAGAAATGGCTGGTCAACTTTTAACCCTTATAACTCCCTAACAAAAAAAAAATTTGTTTCCAAAATTGTGCTGATGTAAAGTAGACATGTTGGAAATGTTACTTATTAAGTATTTTGTGTGACATATCTCTGTGATTTAATTGCATAAAAATTCAAAGTTGGAAAACTGCGAAATTTTCAAAATTTTCGCCAAATTTCCGTTTTTTTCACAAATAAACGCATGTAATATCAAAGAAATTTTACCACTATCATGAAGTACAATATGTCACAAGAAAACAATGTCAGAATCACTGGGATCCGTTGAAGCGTTCTAGAGTTATAACCTCATAAAGGGACAGTGGTCACAATTGTAAAAATTGGCCCCGGTCATTAACGTGCAAACTAACCTTGGGGGTAAAGGGGTTAAGAAATGAAGATCAGTCAGTCTGAAAAATTGGGAAAAATTTGAAAGTGTCCCCAAGTGCAGTGGCAAAAACCATCATGCGCTACAAAGAAACTGGCTCATATGAGGACCGCACCAGGAAAGGAAGACCAAGAGTCAACACTGCTTCTGAGGATAAGTTTATCTGAGTCTCATCCTCAGAAATTGCAGGTTAACAGCAGCTCAGATTTGAGACCAGGTCAATGCCACACAGAGTTCTAGCAGCAGACACATCTCTACAATAACTGTTAAGAGGAGACGTTGTGCAGCAGGCCTTCATGGTAAAATAGCTGCTAGGAAACCACTGCTAAGGACAGGCAACAAGCAGAAGAGACTGGTTTTGGCTAAAGAACACAAAGAATGGACATTAGACCAGAGGAAATCTGTGCTTTGGTCTGATGAGCCTAAATTTGAGATCTTTGGTTCCAACTCCCGTGTCTTTGTGCGACGCAGAAAAGGATGGACTCTACATGCCTGGTTCCCACAGTGAAGCAGGGAGGAGGTGTGATGGTGTGGGGGTGCTTTCCTGGTGACACTGTTGGGGATTTATTCAAAGTTGAAGGCATACTGAACCATCATGGCTACCAAAGCATCTTGCAGAGGCATGCAATTCCATCCGGTTTGCGTTTAGTTGGCCCATCGTTTATTTTTCAACAGGACAACAACCCCAAACACACCTCCAGGCTGTGTAAGGGCTATTTGACCAAGAAGGAGAGTGATGGGTTGCTACGCCAGATGACCTGGCCTCCACAGTCACCAGACCTGAACCCAATCGAGATGGTTTGGGGTGAGCTGGACCGCAGAGTGAAGGCAAAATGGCCAACAAGTGCTAAGCATCTCTGGGAACTCCTTCAAGATTGTTGGAAGACCATTCCCGGTGACTACCTCTTGAAGCTCATCAAGAGAATGCCAAGAGTGTGCAAAGCAGTCATTAAAGCCAAAGATGGCTACTTTGAAGAACTTAGAATATATGACATATTTTTAGTTGTTTCACACTTTTTTGTTAAGTATATAATTCCACATGTGTTAATTCATAGTTTTGATGCCTTCAGTGTGAATTTACAATTTTCATAGTCATGAAAATACAGAAAAATCTTTAAATGAGAAGGTGTGTCCAAACTTTTGGTCTGTACTGTATATATCTACTATATAATTGTTTAAGGGTCACTTCCGTCTGTCCTTCTGTCTGTCTTTCTGTCACAGTTATTCATTCGCTGAGTAGTCTCACCAGCTGCCTGTCATGGCTGCCGCGACCAATCAGCAACCGGCACAGTCCAGAAGAAAATGGCCGCTCCTTACTCCCCGCAGTCAGTGCCTGTCGCCCGCATACTCCCCTCCGGTCACCGCTAACACAGGGTTAATGCCGGCGGTAACGGACCGTGTTATGCCGCGGGTAACACACTCCGTTACCGTCGCTATTAACGCTGTGTGCCCCCAACTTTTTACTATTGACGCTGCCTATGCGGCATCAATAGTAAAAAATGTAAGGTTAAAATTTTTTTTTTAAAAGTCCACTGAGCCGCTCCCGCCGGCCGCCATCTTCCGCTGCCGTTTCCGGTGGCAAAGATGGTATGGCAGAAGGACCTGCCATGATATCATGGTAATGTGACCGCGACGTCATCACAGGCCCTGCACGCCTGCGCGACAAGGACCTGCAATGACGTCACGGCCATGTGATATTAACCGTGGGACCGCAAGCTGCCCTGGACTACAAGGGGCCTTCGGAAAGGTAGGTATATGTTATTTTTTATTTTTTTCACCTGTGACAAACCTGGCTGGGCAATATACTACGTAGCAGGGCAATATACTACGTGACTGGGCAATATACTATGTGGCTCTGTGCTGTATACTACGTCACTCGGCAATATACTACGTCACTGGGCAATATACTACGTTACTGGCCAATATACTACGTGGCTATGTGCTCTATACTACGTAGCTGGGCAATATACTCTGTGACTGGGAAATATACTACGTGGGCTGTGCAATATACTACGTGGACATGCATATTCTAGAATGCGTTAGAATCGGGCCACCATTTAGTGTATATATATATATCTAATATATAAAGCTGAATGTGTGTGTCTGTGTGTGTGTGTGTGTGTATGTCCGGGATTGGCATCTGCACCGTCGCAGCTACAGCCACAAAATTTTGCACAGTCACACGTCTGGACCCCAAGAGCGTCATAGGCTATGTTGTGAGGTGAAATTTTAACCCCGCGCGTTCCAATTCACCAAACAATTTTGCCCCTATCTACATAATGGGGAAAAAAGTGAAAGGAAAAGTGTTGGGAGGCGTCGAAGCTACAGCCACAAAATTTTGCACAGTCACACGTCTGGACCCTGAGAGCGTCATAGGCTATGTTGTGAGGTGAAATTTTAACCCCGCGCTTTCCAATTCACTAAACTATTTTGCCCCTATCTACATAATGGGGAAAAAGTGAAAGGAAAAGTGTTGGAGGCGTCGCAGCTACAGCCACAAAATTTTGCACAGTCACACGTCCGGACCCTGAGAGCGTCATAGGCTATGTTGTGAGGTGAAATTTTAACCCCGTGCTTTCCAATTCACCAAACAATTTTGCCCCTATCTACATAATGGGAAAAAATGAAAGGAAAAGTGTTGGAGGCAAATTGACAGTTGCCAGATGTGAACAAGGGGGACGTAAAGATTGAGAGCTATGGCGCCAAAGAGTATATACCGTACAGTTGCTAAGGTGGGGCCCCGACATGGGATACTCACCACACACGGGGATATGAACACACACACAAAATGTGCCACACACTACCACGTGCTTGAACACATATCACCCTCAGCACACATTTCACCACACATTCTCCTACCTCGCCACATAAAAGTCGAAACACAAAAGTCGAAACACAAAAGTCGCCGCTCAAAACTCGTCACGCGCAGAACTCGCCACATGCAAAAACTAGGCTCTTGCAAAACTCACCACAAGTGCAAAACTCACCTCATGGAAAATTCGCCACACGCAAAACTTGCACACGCGGAAAAATTGCCACATGCACAAAAGTTGCAACACATGCAAAATTTGTCTCACACAAAACTTGCACATACTCAAAAGGCACCACACAAAACTCGCCACGCGCAAAACTCGCCATGCGCAAAACTTGCTGCACACAAGTTGCTACACTAACCTGTCACATGCAACTCGACACACAAAAAGTTGCTACACGCATGTTGCCACACAAAACTCATCTCACAAAAGTCGCTACATGCATGTCGCCACACACAACTCAACACACACAACTTGACAAACGAAACTCACCCTAAAACACACACAAGTCTGGTCTTTTCCTTCAAAAATAAAAATCTGATTAATAAGCAGACAAACTACAACAAATGTACCATATAGGAAATACGGCAGCTGTCAGTCAGATGACCTGTCTATTATGTGTATGTGTGAGCTAATATATACTGCCAGGGGGAGGGCTTCCTGTTGGCTGGGGATTTATCAGGCTGCCAATTTAGCTTACAAATACTGAGGTAAAAATACTGAGCAAATAACGTGTGAACGAGGTCTAATACAGGAGGAGATGACACACAGATATATACTATATACATGAGGAGATGACACACAGATATATACTATATACAGGAGAGATGACACACAGGTATATACTATATAGAGGAGGAGATGACATACAGGTACATACTATATACAGGAGGAGATGACACACAGGTATATACTATATACAGGAGGAGATGACACACAGGTATATACTATATACAGGAGCAGATGACCTACAGGTATATACTATATACAGGAGGAGATGACCTACAGGTATATACTATATACAGGGGAGATGACACACAGGTATATACTATATAGAGGAGGAGATGACATACAGGTACATACTATATACAGGAGGAGATGACACACAGGTATATACTATATACAGGAGGAGATGACACACAGGTATATACTATATACAGGAGCAGATTACCTACAGGTATATACTATATACAGGAGGAGATGACCTACAGGTATATATTATATACAGGAGGAGATGACACACAGGTATATACTACAGTTAGGGCCAGAAATATTTGGACAGTGACACAATTTTCGCGATTTGGGCTCTGCATGCCACCACATTGGATTTGAAATGAAACCTCTACAACAGAATTCAAGTGCAGATTGTAACGTTTAATTTGAAGGGTTGAACAAAAATATCTGATAGAAAATGTAGGAATTGTACACATTTCTTTACAAACACTCCACATTTTAGGAGGTCAAAAGTAATTGGACAAATAAACATAACCCAAACAAAATATTTTTATTTTCAATATTTTGTTGCAAATCCTTTGGAGGCAATCACTGCCTTAAGTCTGGAACCCATGGACATCACCAAACGCTGGGTTTCCTCCTTCTTAATGCTTTGCCAGGCCTTTACAGCCGCAGCCTTCAGGTCTTGCTTGTTTGTGTGTCTTTCCGTCTTAAGTCTGGATTTGAGCAAGTGAAATGCATGCTCAATTGGGTTTAGATCTGGAGATTGACTTGGCCATTGCAGAATGTTCCACTTTTTGGCACTCATGAACTCCTGGGTAGCTTTGGCTGTATGCTTGGGGTCATTGTCCATCTGTACTATGAAGCGCCGTCCAATCAACTTTGCAGCATTTGGCTGAATCTGGGCTGAAAGTATATCCCGGTACACTTCAGAATTCATCCGGCTACTCTTGTCTGCTCTTATGTCATCAATAAACACAAGTGACCCAGTGCCATTGAAAGCCATGCATGCCCATGCTATCACGTTGCCTTCACCATGTTTTACAGAGGATGTGGTGTGCCTTGGATCATGTGCCGTTCCCTTTCTTCTCCAAACTTTTTTCTTCCCATCATTCTGGTACAGGTTGATCTTTGTCTCATCTGTCCATAGAATACTTTTCCAGAACTGAGCTGGCTTCTTGAGGTGTTTTTCTGCAAATTTAACTCTGGCCTGTCTATTTTTCGTATTGATGAATGGTTTGCATCTAGATGTGAACCCTTTGTATTTACTGTCATGGAGTCTTCTCTTTACTGTTGACGTAGAGACAGATACACCTACTTCACTGAGAGTGTTCTGGACTTCAGTTGATGTTGTGAACGGGTTCTTCTTCACCAAATTAAGTATGCGGCGATCATCCACCACTGTTGTCATCCGTGGACGCCCAGGCCTTTTTGAGTTCCCAAGCTCACCAGTCAATTCCTTTTTTCTCAGAATGTACCCAACTGTTGATTTTGCTACTCCAAGCATGTCTGCTATCTCTCTGATGGATTTTTTCTTTTTTTTCAGCCTCAGGATGTTCTGCTTCACCTCAATTGAGAGTTCCTTTGACCGCATGTTGTCTGCTCACAGCAACAGCTTCCAAATGCAAAACCACACACCTGGAATCCACCCCTGACCTTTTAACTACTTCATTGATTACAGGTTAACGAGGGAGACGCCTTCAGAGTTAATTGCAGCCCTTAGAGTCCATTGTCCAATTACTTTTGGTCCCTTGAAAAAGAGGATGCTATGCATTACAGAGCTATGATTCCTAAACCCTTTCTCCGATTTGGATGTGGAAACTATCATATTGCAGCTGGGAGTGTGCACTTTCAGCCCATATTATATATATATAATTGTATTTCTGAACATGTTTTTGTAAACAGCTAAAATAACAAAACTTGTGTCACTGTCCAAATATTTCTGGACCTAACTGTATATACAGGGGAGATGACACACAGATATATACTATATACAGGAGAAATGACACACGGGTATATACTATATAGAGGAGGAGATGACATACAGGTACATATTTATACAGGAGGAGATGACATACAGGTATATACTATATACAGGAGGAGATGACACACAGGTATATACTATATACAGGAGCAGATGACCTACAGGTATATACTATATACAGGAGATGACATACAGGTATATGCTATATATAGAAGATGACATGCAGGTATATACTATATACAGGAGGAGATGACACACAGATATATACTATATACAGGGGAGATGAGACACAGGTATATACTATATACAGGAGGAGATGACATACAGGTATATACTATATATAGAAGGAGATGACATTCAGGTATATACTATATATAGGGGAGATGACACACAGCAGGTATATAATATATACAGGGGAGATGACATACAGGTATATACTATAAACAGGAGATGACATACATATGTATACTATATATAAGGGAGATGACAAACATGTATATACTGAGGCGATGAGGTGAAAATGAGAGGTGTGAGGTGAAAATGAAAAGGTGTGAGTGCAAAATGAGAGGAGTGAGGAAAAATAATGGAGTGATCAGAAAATGACAGATGTGAGGTTGAAATGACAAGTGTTAGGGGGGAATGAGAGGAGTGAGGGGGAAAATGAGAGATGTGAGGGAGAAAATGAGAGATGTGAGGGGGAAAATGAAAGATGTGATTGGGAAAATGAGAGGTGTGATGGGAAAATAAGAGAAGTGAGGTGCTATAACTAACCACAGATATTTACTATGACCAGGCAACGCCGGGCTCTTCAGCTAGTATATATATATATATATATATATATATATATATATATATATATATATATACACTAGCTGAAGAGCCCGGTGTTGCCTGGTCATAGTAAATATCTGTGGTTAGTTATAGCACCTCACTTCTCTTATTTTCCCATTATGCCTCTCATTTTCTCCCTTACACCTCTCATTTTCTCCCTTACACCTCTCATTTTCTCCCTTACACCTCTCATTTTGCCCCTCACACCTCTTATTTTCCCCTCACTCCTCTCATTCCCCCTAACATTTGTCATTTCGACCTCACATCTGTCATTTTCTGATCACTCCACTATTTTCCCTCACTCCTCTCATTTTGCACTCACACCTTTTCATTTTCACCTCACACCCCTCATTTTCACCTCAGTATATACATGTTTCTCATCTCCCTTATATATAGTATACACCTGTATGTCTTCTCTTGTATATAGTATATATCTGTATGTCATCTCCCCTGTAAATAGTATATACCTGCTGTATATCATCTCCTCCTGTATATACCCATGTGTCATCTCTTCCTGTATATATTATATACCTGTATGTCATCTCTTCTGTATATACTATATACCTGTATGTCATCTCCTCCTATATATAGTATATACCTGTATGTCATCTCCTGTATATAGTATATACCTGTATGTCATCTCCCCTGTATATAGTATACACCTGCTGTATGTCATCTCCTCCTCTATATACCTATGTGTCATCTCCTCTTTTATATAGTATATACCTGTATGTCATCTCCTCCTGTATACAGTGTATATGTGTGTCATCTCCTCCTGTATATAGTATGTACCTGTGTATCATCTGCTCCTGTATATAGTATATACCTGTATGTCATCTCCTCCTATATATAGTATATACCTGTGTGTCATCTCCACTGTATATAGTATATACATGTGTGTCATCGCCCCTGTATATAGTATGTACCTGTATGTCATCTCCCCTGTATATAGTATATACCAGGTTGTCATCTCCTCCTGTATATAGTATATACCTGTATGTCATCTCCTCCTGTATATAGTATATAACTGTGTATCATCTGCTCCTGTATATAGTATGTACCTGTAAGTCATCTCCTCCTGTATATAGTATATACCTGTGTATCATCTGCTCCTGTATATAGTATATACCTGTATGTCATCTCCTCCTGTATATAGTATATACCTGTGTGTCATCTCCACTGTATATAGTATATACCTGTGTGTCATCGCCCCTGTATATAGTATGTACCTGTATGTCATCTCCCCAGTATATAGTATATACCAGGTTGTCAGCTCCTCCTGTATATAGTGTATACGTGTGTGTCATCTCCTCCTGTATATAGTATGTACCTGTGTGTCATCTCCTCCTGTATATAGTATATATGTGTGTCATCTCCTCCTTTATATAGTATATACCTGTAAGTCATCTGCTCCTGTATATAGTATATACCTGTGTGTCATCTCCTCCTGTATATTATATACTAGATTGTGGCCCGATTCTAACGCATCGGGTATTCTAGAATATGCATGTCCCCGTAGTACATGGACAATGATGATTCCAGAATTCGCGGCACACTGTGCCCGTCGCTGATTGGTCGAGGCAACCTTTATGACATCATCGTCACCATGGCAACCATTATGACATCTACGTCGATACTGTGCCCGTCGCTGAATCAGAAACGTGAGATGTCTACGTCCTTTATGACATCATCGTCGCTGTGCCCGTTGCTGATTGGCGGCCTCGACCAATCAGACGCGGGATTTCTACGTCCTTTATGACATCATCGTCGCTGTGCCCGGCGGCTGTGCCTGGCGGCCTCGACCAATCAGAGAGCCGGGATTTCCAGTACAGACAGACAGACGGAAAAACCCTTAGACAATTATATATATAGATATCTGTGTGTCATCTCTTCCTGTATATAGTATATACCTGGGTGTCATCTCCCCTGTATATAGTATATATATGTGTGTCATTTCCTCCTGTACATAGTATATATCTGTGTGTCATCTCCTCCTGTATTAAACCGCGCTCACACGTTATTTGGTCAGCATTTTTACCTCAGTATTTGTAAGCTAAATTGGCAGCCTGAGAAATCCCCAGCCAACAGGAAGCCCCCCCTCCCTGGCAGTATATATTAGCTCACACATACACATAATAGACAGGTCATGTGACTGACAGCTGCCATATTTCCTATATGGTACATTTGTTGCTCTTGTAGTTTGTCTGCTTATTAATCAGATTTTTATTTTTGAAGGATAATACCAGACTTGTGTGTGTTTTAGGGCGAGTTTCATGTGTCAAGTTGTGTGTGTTGAGTTGCATGTGGCGACATGCATGTAGCGACTTTTGTGAGATGAGTTTTGTGTGGCGACATGCATGTAGCAACTTTTTGTGTGTCGAGTTGCATGTGACAGGTTAGTGTAGCAAGTTGTGTGCAGCAAGTTTTGCGCATGGCGAGTTTTGCGCGTGTCGAGTTTTATGTGTGGTGCGTTTTGAGTATGTGCAAGTTTTGTGTGAGGCAACTTTTGCATGTGTTGCAACTTTTGTGCATGTGGCAATTTTTCCCTGTGTGCAAGTTTTGCGTGTGGCGAGTTCTCCATGAGGTGAGTTTTGCACGTGTGGCGAGTTTTGCGTGAGCCTAGTTTTCCATGTGGCGAGTTTTGCGCATGGCAAGTTTTGAGCAGCGACTTTTGTGTTTCGACTTTTATGTGGCGAGGTTGGTGTATGTGTGGTGAAATGTGTGCTGAGGGTGGTATATGTGTTCAAGCATGTGGTAGTGTGTGTTGTATTTTGTGTTTGTGTTCATATCCCCGTGTGTGGTGAGTATCCCATGTCGGGGCCCCACTTTAGCAGCTGTACGGTATATGCTCTTTGGCGCCATCACTCTCATTCTTTAAGTCCCCCTTGTTCACATCTGGCAGCTGTCAATTTGCCTCCAACACTTTTCCTTTCACTTTTTCCCCATTATGTAGATAGGGGCAAAATTGTTTGGTGAATTGGGAAGAGCGGGGTTAAAATTTCACCTCACAACATAGCCTATGACGCTCTCGGGGTCCAGACGTGTGACTGTGCAAAATTTTGTGGCTGTAGCTGCGACGCCTCCAACACTTTTCCTTTCACTTTTTCCCCATTATGTAGATAGGGGCAAAATTGTTTGGTGAATTGGAAAGCGCAGGGTTAAAATTTAGCCTCACAACGTAGCCTATGACGCTCTCGGGGTCGAGACGTGTGACTGTGCAAAATTTTGTGGCTGTAGCTGCGACAGTGCAGATGCCAATCCAGGACATACACACACATACACACATTCAGCTTTATATATTAGACTAGCTGAAGAGCCCGGCGTTGCCTGGGCATAGTAAATATCTGTGGTTAGTTATAGCACGTCACTTCTCTTATTTTCCCATCACGCCTCTCATTTTCCCAATCACATCTTTAATTTTCCCCCTCACATCTCTCATTTTCTCCCTCACACCTGTCATTTTCTCCCTCACTCCTCTCATTCCCGCCTAACACTTGTCATTTCGACCTCACATCTGTCATTTTCCGATCACTACACTATTTTCCCTCACTCCTCTCATTTTGCACTGACACCTTTTCATTTTCACCTCACACCTCTCATTTTCACCTCAGTATATACATGTTTGTTATCTCCCTTATATATAGTATACACCTGTATGTCATCTCCTGTATATAGTATATACCTGCATGTCATCTCCCCTGTATATAGTATATACCTGCTGTGTGTCATCTCCCCTATATATAGTATATACTTGTATGTCATCTCCTCCTATATATAGTATATACTTGTATGTCATCTCCTCCTATATATAGTATATACCTGCATGTCATCTCCTCCTATATATAGTATATACCTGTATGTCATCTCCTTCTATATATAGTATATACCTGTATGTCATCTCCTCCTGTATATAGTATATACCTGTGTGTCATCTCCCCTGTATATAGTATATATCTGTGTGTCATCTCCTCCTGTATATAGTATATACCTGTATGTCATCTTCTATATATAGCATACACCTGTAGGTCATCTCCTCCTGTATATAGTATATACCTGTTGGTAATCTGCTCCTGTATATAGTATATACCTGTGTGTCATCTCCTCCTGTATATAGTATATACCTGTATGTCATCTCCTCCTGTATATAGTATGTACCTGCATGTCATCTCCTCCTTTATATAGTATATACCTGTGTGTCATCTCTCCTGTATATAGTATATATCTGTGTGTCATCTCCCCTGTATATAGTATATACCTGTGTGATCTCCTGTATTAGACCTCGTTAACACGTTATTTGCTCAGTATTTTTACCTCAGTATTTGTAAGATAAATTGGCAGCCTGATAAATCCCCAGCCAACAGGAAGCCCTCCCCCTGGCAGTATATATTAGCTCACATATACACATAATAGACAGGTCATGTGACTGACAGCTGCCGTATTTCCTATATGGTACATTTGTTGCTCTTGTAGTTTGTCTGCTTATTAATCAGATTTTTATTTTTGAAGGCTAATACCAGACTTGTGTGTGTTTTAAGGCGAGTTTCGTTTGTCAAGTTGTGTGTGTTGAGTTGTGTGTGGCGACATGCATGTAGCGACTTTTGTGAGATGAGTTTTGTGTGGCAACATGCGTGTAGCAACTTTTTGTGTCGAGTTGCATGTGACAGGTTAGTGTAGCAAGTTGTGTGCAGCAAGTTTTGCGGATGGCGAGTTTTGCATGTGGTGAGTTTTATGTCTGGTGCCTTTTGAGTATGTGCAAGTTTTGTGTGAGGCAACTTTTGCATGTGTTGCAAATTTTGTGCATGTGGCAATTTTTCCGCGTGTGCAAGTTTTGCGTGTGGCGAGTTTTCCATGAGGTGAGTTTTGCACTTGTGGCGAGTTTTGCGTGAGCCTAGTTTTTGCATGTGGCGAGTTTTGCGCGTGGCGAGTTTTGAGCGGCGACTTTTGTGTTTCGACTTTTATGTGGCGAGGTTGGTGTATGTGTGGTGAAATGTGTGCTGAGGGTGGTATATGTGTTCAAGCACGTGGTAGTGTGTGGCGCATTTTGTGTGTGTGTTCATATCCCCGTGTGTGGTGAGTATCCCATGTCGGGGCCCACCTTAGCAACTGATCGGTATATATTCTTTTGCGCCATCGCTCTCATTCTTTAAGTCCCCCTTGTTCACATCTGGCAGCTGTCAATTTGCCTCCAACACTTTTCCTTTCACTTTTCCCCATTATGTAGATAGGGGAAAAATAGTTTGGTGAATTGGAAAGCGCAGAGTTAAAATTTCACCTCACAACATAGCCTATGACGCTCTCAGGGTCCAGACGTGTGACTGTGCAAAATTTTGTGGCTGTAGGTGCGACGCCTCCAACACTTTTCATTTCACTTTTTCCCCATTTTGTAGATAGGGGTAAAATTGTTTGGTGAATTGAAAAGCGCGGGGTTAAAATTTCACCTCACAACGTAGCCTATGGCGCTCTCAGGGTCCAGACGTGTGACTGTGCAAAATTTTGTTTCTGTAGCTGCAACGCCTCCAACACTTTTCCTTTCACTTTTTTCCCCATTATGTAGATAGGGGCAAAATTGTTTGGTGAATTGGAAAGCGCGGGGTTAAAATTTCACCTCACAACGTAGCCTATGACGCTCTCAGGGTCCAGACGTGTGACTGTGCAAAATTTTGTTGCTGTAGCTGCGACGCTTCCAACACTTTTCCTTTCACTTGTTCCCCCATTATGTAGATAGGGGCAAAATTGTTTGGTGAATTGGAACGCGCGGGGTTAAAATTTCGCCTCACAACATAGCCTATGACGCTCTCGGGGTCCAGACGTGTGACTGTGCAAAATTTTGTGGCTGTAGCTGCGACGGTGCAGATGCCAACCCCGGACATACACACACACACATACACACACACACACATTCAGCTTTATATAGTAGATATATAAGGTGAACTGCCTGTTAGTCACAAAAATATGTGTGGGCCCACAAAGGTGCCAACGTCAGATGGAGTCCGGGAGAAGAAAGCGCCTTGTAAAGTCTGGAGGTATGGGGGATGAGCGCTGCAGAGAGGCGAGATACTCGCAGGGGCGGTAGCGCTGTAATCTCTAAGAACACGCGACCCCTGCAGCACGGCGCCGGTGTTCTTAGAGGTTACAGCGCTATCGCCCCTGCGAGTATCTCGCCTCTCTGCAGCGCTCATCCCTCATACCTCCAGACTTTACAAGGCGCTTTTTTATCCCGGACTCCGTCTGACGTTGGCACCTTTGTGGGCCCACACATATTTTTTGTGGCTTCCAGGCAGTTCACCTTGCACCTTAGCCCTGTGACCCCGCGTCTTGGGAGGTCACTTCATATTCTTCCTTAGCATCTCCTGAACGAGGCTCACGACTCACGGAACACCAGGCTAGATTCGCTCAGACTGCCACAATTGTTGTCTGTCACATTAAAAATCTCCTGAGTGCCAAGTAATTTATTGCTTACATTTGACGGGTTGGATACCTAACTTGTGCACCTCCAAGAAGCCCAGAGTGCCGTGTCTACTATTGCTATATGCTTAACTATGATTGGACTGGGGGTTGTATAAGCACACCCATGGGAGTGGCTGTAACCATGACGAGTGGGAATGCTTAATACTGATAGGTGTGAGGTTGTTTGTTTACGTTTCACAATCAGGGTTCTCTTTTTGTAATTTTGATCTATGCTTTGTCTATAATACATTAATGCAAGAGAGCTTGGCTGAGTAGATTACACAAGAAGGAAAACACACAGCAAGTCAGCAGGATCTAGGAGCAACATGGCAGATGTGACAACCTACATGGTGAGCTGCAGCATGTGCTACATGTTCACAGATCGACCAGAAGAAGAATTAAATTTCACCTGTCAGAAGTGTAGACTAGTGGCCCTTTTAGAAGAAAAGGTGCGGGGTCTGGAAGAAAGAATAGCAACTTTGAAACTCATCAAAGAGAATGAAGACTTTCTAGACAGAACAGAAGCATCTCTACTGGTCACAGAAGGTGAAAAAAGTGTCAGAGAACCTCCAAAAGCAGATGAGTGGAAGCATGTGACCAAAAGAAGCAAGAAGACCATGGAGAAATCACCAACCACACAACTGAAGAACCGATATCAAATCTTTGTAGAGGATGAAGATGGCACACCTAAGGATGAAGCAATACCAGCAAGCAAAAAAGAAAAGGGCACACAGCAACAAGTGACAGCAAAAAGTACAGCCAAGAAGCAACGAAGAGTGGTGGTGGTGGGAGACTCACTACTGAGAGGCACAGAAGCAGCCATCTGCAGACCGGACATAACTGCAAGAGAAGTATGCTGCCTTCCAGGTGCGATGATCAAGGATGTGACCGATAGGATACCAAAGCTCTTCAACTCCAAGGACGTCCACCCATTTCTTCTGATACATGTTGGCACCAATGACACGGCAAGGAAGGACCTACCGACAATCTGCAAAGACTTTGAAGAGTTGGGGAAGAAAGTAAAGGAACTGGATGCACAGGTAGTTTTTTCTTCTATCCTTCCAGTAGACGGGCATGGCACCAGGAGATGGAACAGGATCCTTGATGCAAACAACTGGCTAAGACGATGGTGCAGACAACAAGGATTCGGATTCCTGGACCACGGTGTGAATTACTTGTACGATGGACTCCTCGCCAGAGACGGACTACACCTCAACAAACCTGGGAAACACACATTCGCCAGAAGACTCGCTACACTCATCAGGAGGGCGTTAAACTAGAAGAAGAGGGGACGGGAAGAAAAACATTAGACTTGAACAAAGAAGATCCAGGAAAACATACTCAGAAGGGAGGTAAGAACATTTCTAAAACAATCCACAGCGAGGAGATTGGAACAAAACAAAATCCTCTAAACTGCATGCTCGCAAACGCCAGAAGCCTGACAAACAAAATGGAAGAACTAGAAGCAGAAATATCTACAGGTAACTTTGACATAGTGGGAATAACCGAGACATGGTTAGATGAAAGCTATGACTGGGCAGTTAACTTACAGGGTTACAGTCTGTTTAGAAAGGATCGTAAAAATCGGAGAGGAGGAGGGGTTTGTCTCTATGTAAAGTCTTGTCTAAAGTCCACTTTAAGGGAGGATATTAGCGAAGGAAATGAGGATGTCGAGTCCATATGGGTCGAAATTCATGGAGGGAAAAATGGTAACAAAATTCTCATTGGGGTCTGTTACAAACCCCCAAATATAACAGAAACCATGAAAAGTCTACTTCTAAAGCAGATAGATGAAGCTGCAACCCATAATGAGGTCCTGGTTATGGGGGACTTTAACTACCCGGATATTAACTGGGAAACAGAAACCTGTGAAACCCATAAAGGCAACAGGTTTCTGCTAATAACCAAGAAAAATTATCTTTCACAATTGGTGCAGAATCCAACCAGAGGAGCAGCACTTTTAGACCTAATACTATCTAATAGACCTGACAGAATAACAAATCTGCAGGTGGTCGGGCATCTAGGAAATAGCGACCACAATATTGTACAGTTTCACCTGTCTTTCACTAGGGGGACTTGTCAGGGAGTCACAAAAACACTGAACTTTAGGAAGGCAAAGTTTGACCAGCTTAGAGATGCCCTTAATCTGGTAGACTGGGACAATATCCTCAGAAATAAGAATACAGATAATAAATGGGAAATGTTTAAGAACATCCTAAATAGGCAGTGTAAGCGGTTTATACCTTGTGGGAATAAAAGGACTAGAAATAGGAAAAACCCAATGTGGCTAAACAAAGAAGTAAGACAGGCAATTAACAGTAAAAAGAAAGCATTTGCACTACTAAAGCAGGATGGCACCATTGAAGCTCTAAAAAACTATAGGGAGAAAAATACTTTATCTAAAAAACTAATTAAAGCTGCCAAAAAGGAAACAGAGAAGCACATTGCTAAGGAGAGTAAAACTAATCCCAAACTGTTCTTCAACTATATCAATAGTAAAAGAATAAAAACTGAAAATGTAGGCCCCTTAAAAAATAGTGAGGAAAGAATGGTTGTAGATGACGAGGAAAAAGCTAACATATTAAACACCTTCTTCTCCACGGTATTCACGGTGGAAAATGAAATGCTAGGTGAAATCCCAAGAAACAATGAAAACCCTATATTAAGGGTCACCAATCTAACCCAAGAAGAGGTGCGAAACCGGCTAAATCAGATTAAAATAGATAAATCTCCGGGTCCGGATGGCATACACCCACGAGTACTAAGAGAACTAAGTAATGTAATAGATAAACCATTATTTCTTATTTTTAGGGACTCTATAGCGACAGGGTCTGTTCCGCAGGACTGGCGCATAGCAAATGTGGTGCCAATATTCAAAAAGGGCTCTAAAAGTGAACCTGGAAATTTTAGGCCAGTAAGTCTAACCTCTATTGTTGGTAAAATATTTGAAGGGTTTCTGAGGGATGTTATTCTGGATTATCTCAATGAGAATAACTGTTTAACTCCATATCAGCATGGGTTTATGAGAAATCGCTCCTGTCAAACCAATCTAATCAGTTTTTATGAAGAGGTAAGCTATAGGCTGGACCACGGTGAGTCATTGGACGTGGTATATCTCGATTTTTCCAAAGCGTTTGATACCGTGCCGCACAAGAGGTTGGTACACAAAATGAGAATGCTTGGTCTGGGGGAAAATGTGTGTAAATGGGTTAGTAACTGGCTAAGTGATAGAAAGCAGAGGGTGGTTATAAATGGTATAGTCTCTAACTGGGTCGCTGTGACCAGTGGGGTACCGCAGGGGTCAGTATTGGGACCTGTTCTCTTCAACATATTCATTAATGATCTGGTAGAAGGTTTACACAGTAAAATATCGATATTTGCAGATGATACAAAACTATGTAAAGCAGTTAATACAAGAGAAGATAGTATTCTGCTACAGATGGATCTGGATAAGTTGGAAACTTGGGCTGAAAGGTGGCAGATGAGGTTTAACAATGATAAATGTAAGGTTATACACATGGGAAGAAGGAATCAATGTCACCATTACACACTGAATGGGAAACCACTGGGTAAATCTGACAGGGAGAAGGACTTGGGGATCCTAGTTAATGATAAACTTACCTGGAGCAGCCAGTGCCAGGCAGCAGCTGCCAAGGCAAACAGGATCATGGGGTGCATTAAAAGAGGTCTGGATACACATGATGAGAGCATTATACTGCCTCTGTACAAATCCCTAGTTAGACCGCACATGGAGTACTGTGTCCAGTTTTGGGCACCGGTGCTCAGGAAGGATATAATGGAACTAGAGAGAGTACAAAGGAGGGCAACAAAATTAATAAAGGGGATGGGAGAACTACAATACCCAGATAGATTAGCGAAATTAGGATTATTTAGTCTAGAAAAAAGACGACTGAGGGGCGATCTAATAACCATGTATAAGTATATAAGGGGACAATACAAATATCTCGCTGAGGATCTGTTTATACCAAGGAAGGTGACGGGCACAAGGGGGCATTCTTTGCGTCTGGAGGAGAGAAGGTTTTTCCACCAAAATAGAAGAGGATTCTTTACTGTTAGGGCAGTGAGAATCTGGAATTGCTTGCCTGAGGAGGTGGTGATGGCGAACTCAGTCGAGGGGTTCAAGAGAGGCCTGGATGTCTTCCTGGAGCAGAACAATATTGTATCATACAATTAGGTTCTGTAGAAGGACGTAGATCTGGGGATTTATTATGATGGAATATAGGCTGAACTGGATGGACAAATGTCTTTTTTCGGCCTTACTAACTATGTTACTATGTTACTATGTAATACCGATCAAAGCTAGCGAGCTGATGTTAGATTAGATGGTAATACAATAGATGCTCAAGAGGGACTGTTTTTATTTATATACGGTATGTATTGTTTGTTTTTAATGGGATTGTACTCATGATTTTGTGTGTAGACTATTGGTGTTGTGTTAATTGGTGGGTGGTATCTGTTGTATATAATGGTGGTTGAAACGCTGTGTACTGTGCTTGAAATGGTCTTCGGACCAAAACGTTGCCACAGGAGGCAGAATAAAATGTAAGGTTTATCTTTCACCACTGCTTGAGGCGCTGTCATTTACTCTATTGTTATGGAAGACACTCTGGGATCGACTCCCTAGTTTTTGACGTGCTCCTTTTTGTCTTTATGGACTTGGACGTTTTATAGGGTGTGGTTTAACTCTTTATATTTTGATGCCTCAGGGTGTCACCTGTTATCTACAGCTAACACCTGTGGCATTTTCGCTTGTTGGAGGGTTGCTATACACTTAATCTTCAGTGCCATGAAAAAAACAGTACTGTGCATTAAGGCCCCTGAATGAACACTGTGAAAAGGCATATTGGCGGACACTAATGGGCTAAACACATACATCTTGAAAACTAAAAGGAATAAATGAGGTTTATATTAAAAATGAGAAATAATAAACTTACATCTAAACATTCTCGCAGATCTCTAACATATGTCTTTTCTGTCTGAATAAGCTCTGCCATAATGAACCTTAAAGATAGAGAAAAAATAACAGTTAGAAGTCAAAAGTAATATTTCATTGTAAGGTAGAAAAAAGTAATTTATCCATATGCAGCATCTCTTACTTAATAACAGACTATTGATACCCAACACAAAAAATAAGATTACATTTATATTCGTGTAGTTTGTGTTTGGCAGCATACTCATGCAGCAAGAGTGATTTTGATACACTGAGTATTGTGGACTGAGCTAGATGGATGAGAGTTTACACATGCCTAAGTTGATCATGCTGGTTGGCAGTGCTAGTTGCAAGAAACAACAATGTGGGCTGGAGTGGTGGGGTTTCCTTCATGTGAAAAGAACATGTACATTTTAACCAACAGCAACTTGTTCTCTCAAATGTTTACCTGCGTTTCTTTGATGAGATTATGGTTTCTACTTATAAACTAAAAACATACTGAAATAAAAGAGTTAATAATTTTCTAGCTTCAAAATTTGTCTAATATTTTTGTATCTCATATGCAATTTTTTTTCTTCCAGAAACTGTGCCTTAGGTCGGGGTCACACTACCGTAGAATACAGGCGAGTGCTATGTGAGGAAACATCACATAGCACTCGGACCAGTGTTAATCTATGGGGCAGCTCACATCATGAGTATTATGAGTATTATTTCTCAGGCGTATTCGACATGCATGTAAAATCGCAGCATGCTGCGATTTATAAAAAATATCGTCCGAGACTTGCCAATGCAAGCCAATGGGAGCGAGAAAAACTCGGGCACCACATGGACCATTTGTCTAGCTTGCGACAAATACACACACATTTTCCTCATTTCAGCACACTGAGCCATTAAATTCAATGGGGAAAATCAGTGACAAATGTAAAGCCATACACATGTCATTCGGATGTCATACGGATGTCATACAGATACATAGGTGTGAGAAAATCACATCATCGCATTGCAAACGCATTACCCACGGACGATCATAAGGAGAACACTTGTGCGACTCTCGGCAGGGGGACTCGGACTGATTTTCCATATGTTTAGTGTGACTACGGCCTTATAGGGAGTACACTATATTTTAAATATTGCATTTCCGATTTTGACACATTGATACAAATAAGTAGCTACGTGTTGCTAAAACGATAATCTTGGAGTGAGTTATTCAGTTGCAGAAAATGTTGATCAGAGCAGCATTTAAATAACCAACAGAGTCCTAAAAAAGATTACAAATATGATCATGGTGGTGTTTACTATATAAAGCATAATAAAAAATGAGAAACTCAATTGTTCCTGCCACCTGGGACCCTTTTTATTTTTGATTACTAAAAGGGAGAAGTAAAGATTGCTTCCATTTTTAACTCTCCTGGAGGAAAAGAAAATAATTTTAGATTGATGTTATAAGAAATTAAAAATGAGTTGAATAGGTTAAGAGGTTTTTTTACGCATCCAAAAAATGAAAAAAAAAAAAAAAATGATTCATGAGAGTGTGGCAAAAAAATGTATTACCCACATAAAAAAATGCAATGATTCTCAATTCTTGCAGAATTTAAGCAACATATAGTAAATGAGTAGAGATGAACACATTTGTAAGGAAAATGTTCGCCAATCTTAAATTCAGCACGAATGTAGCACATTCGGATTCATGAGCATTTCCACATAAAGTCGGCAAAATTCAGTCACAGTTTGGTAAATCATAACATTTGCACTAATGATTTTGTTATTACTTTGGCTAGGATAGTGATGTTGTATGATGAAAGGGGAAGGCGGGTTTGATGAGGGGGGTGTCTAGGTCTAAAGAGCTGAGCAGTGTAATTTTTTTCTTTAATAACTTAAATTTGTGTACATTCTGCAACCAATCATTGAGCAGAAACCATCCACAACATCATGACACAAGATCGTCTGTGATTGGCTGATAAAGTCACATGTCCCTCCTGGCCATATATAAAGCTGACATCTTGTTTTACTGATGCCATTTTCTCAGTGTCATACTGCAGAGAAGCAGCTCCTGCTAGTGCTGTTAATGAATATGTCAATTAGCTACAGTTGAAACCAGAGGTTTACATACACTATATAAAAAAAACATGTTTTTCTCAATATATGATGAAATCAGAATGAACTTTTCCCATTTAGGTCAATTAGGATTATCATAATTATTAACATTTGCCAAATAACAGAATAAAGAAAGATAATGTTTTAAGGCATTTTTATTACTTACTGCAAAGTCAAAAGTTTACATACACTAAAATTACTATGCCTTTAACCCCTTTCTGACATCGGACGTACTATCCCGTCGAGGTGGGGTGGGCCCCATGACCACAGACGGGATAGTACGTCCAGCGCGATCGGCGGCGCTCACGCGGGGAGCGCGGCCGATCGTGGCCGGGTGTCAGCTGCTTATCGCAGCTGACATCTGGCACTATGTGCCAGGAGCGGTCACGGACCGCCCCCGGCACATTAACCCCTGGCACACCGCGATCAAAGATGATCGCGATGTGCCGGCGGTGCAGGGAAGCATCGCGCAGGGAGGGGGCTCCCTGCGGGCTTCCCTGAGCCCCCCGCAGCAACGCGATGTGATCGCGTTGCTGCGAGGGTCTTACCTCCCTCCCTGCTTGCTCGAGCCCCGGATCCAAGATGGCCGTTGATCTGGGTCCTGCAGGGAGGGAGGTGGCTTCACAGAGCCTGCTCAGAGCAGGCACTGTGAAGCAGCCTGCACTGCTCTCAGATCGGTGATCTGACAGAGTGCTGTGCAAACTGTCAGATCATCGATCTGTGATGTCCCCCCCGGGACAAAGTAAAAAAGTAAAAAAAAATTTTTCCAAATGTGTAAAAAAAAATAAAAAAAAATATTCCTAAATAATGAAAAAAAAAAAAATATTATTCCCATAAATACATTTCTTTATCTAAATAAAAAAAAACAATAAAAGTAAACATATTTAGTATCGCCGCGTCCGTAACGGCCCGACCTATAAAACTGGCCCACTAGTTAACCCCTTCAGTAAACACCGTAAGAAAAAAAAAAAACGAGGCAAAAAACGACGCTTTATTATCATACCGCCAAACAAAAAGTCGAATAACACGCGATCAAAAGGACAGATATAAATAACAATGGTACCGCTGAAAACGTCATCTTGTCCTGCAAAAAACGAGCCACCATACAGCATCATCAGCAAAAAAATAAAAAAGTTATAGTCCTGAGAATAAAGCGATGCCAAAATAATTATTTTTTCTATAAAATAGTTTTTATCGTACAAAAGCGCCAAAACATAAAAAAAATATAAATGAGGTGTCGCTGTAATCGTACTGACCCGAAGAATAAAACTGCTTTATCAATTTTACCAAACGCGGAACGGTATAAACGCCTCCCCCAAAAGAAATTCATGAATAGCTGGTTTTTGGTCATTCTATCTCACAAAAATCGGAATAAAAAGCGATCAAAAAATGTCACGTGCCTGAAAATGTTGCCAATAAAAACGTCAACTCGTCCCGCAAAAAACAAAACCTCACATGACTCTGTGGACCAAAATATGGAAAAATTATAGCTCTCAAAATGTGGTAACGCAAAAAATATTTTTTGCAATAAAAAGCGTCTTTTAGTGTGTGACGGCTGCCAATCATAAAAATCCGCTAAAAAACCCACTATAAAAGTAAATCAAACCCCCCTTCATCACCCCCTTAGTTAGGGAAAAATTAAAAAAATGTATTTATTTCCATTTTCCCATTAGGGCTAGGGTTAGGGTTAGGGTTAGGGCTAGGGCTACAGTTTTGGTTGGGGCTAAAGTTACAGTTAGGGTTTAGATTACATTTACAGTTGGGAATAGGGTTGGGATTAGGGTTAGGGGTGTGTCAGGGTTAGAGGTGTGGTTAGGGTTACCGTTGGAATTAGGGTTAGGGGAGTGTTTGGATTAGGGTTTCAGTTATAATTGGGGGGTTTCCACTGTTTAGGCACATCAGGGGCTCTCCAAAAGCGACATGGCGTCCGATCTCAATTCCAACCAATTCTGCGTTGAAAAAGTAAAACAGTGCTTCTTCCCTTCCGAGCTCGCCCGTGTGCCCAAACATATGCGGTATCAGCGTACTCAGGACAAATAGGACAACAACTGTTGGGGTCAAATTTCTCCTGTTACCCTTGGGAAAATACAAAACTGGGGGCTAAAAAATAATTTTTGTGGGAAAAAAAAGATTTTTTATTTTTACGGCTCTGCGTTATAAACTGTAGTGAAACACTTGGGGGCTCAAAGTTCTCACAACACATCTAGATAAGTTCCCTGGGGGGTCTAGTTTCCAATATGGGGTCACTTGTGGGGGGTTTCTACTGTTTAGGTACATTAGGGGTTCTGCAAACGCAATGTGACGCCTGCAGACCATTCCATCTAAGTCTGCATTCCAAATGGCACTCCTTCCCTTCCGAGCCCTCCCATGCGCCCAAACGGTGGTTCCCCCCAACATATGGGGTATCAGCGTACTCAGGACAAATTGGACAACAACTTTTGGGGTCGAATTTCTTCACTTACCCTCGGGAAAATACAAAACTGGGGGCTAAAAAATAATTTTGGGGGGAAAGATTTTTTTTTTAATTTTCACGGCTCTGCGTTACAAACTGTAGTGAAACACTCGGGGGTTCAAAGCTCTCACAACACATCTAGATGACTTCCTTAGCGGGTCTAGTTTCCAAAATGGTGTCACTTGTGGGGGGTTTCTACTGTTTAGGTACATTAGGGGCTCTGCAAATGCAATGTGACACCTGCAGACCATTCCATCTAAGTCTGCATTCCAAATGGAGCTCCTTCCCTTCCGAGCCCTCCCATGCGCCCAAACAGTGGTTCCCCCCCACATATTGGGTATCAGCGCACTCAGGACAAATTGGACAACAAATTTTGGGGTCCAATTTCTCCTGTTACCCTCGGGAAAATACAAAACTGGGGGCTAAAAAATAATTTTTGTGGGAAAACATTTTTGTTTAATTTTTACGGCTTTCTTTTATAAACTTCTGTGAAGCCCTTGGTGGGTCAAAGCGCTCACCACACATCTAGGTAAGTTCCTTATGGGGTCGACTTTCCAAAATGGTGTCACTTGTGGGGGGTTTCTACTGTTTAGGTACATTAGGGGCTCTGCAAACGCAATGTGACACCTGCAGACCATTCCATCTAAGTCTGCATTCAAATGGCACTCCTTCCATTCCGAGCCCTCCCATGCGCCCAAACAGTGGTTCCCCCCACATATGGGGTATCAACGCACTCAGGACAAATTGGACAACAAATTTTGGGGTCCAATTTCTCCTGTTACCCTCAGGAAAATACAAAACTGGGGGCTAAAAATAATTTTTGTGGGAAAAAATTTTTGTTTTATTTTTACGGCTCCCCATTATAAACTTCTGTGAAGCCCTTGGTGGGTCAAAGCGCTCACCACACATCTAGATAAGTTCCTTAGGGGGTCTACTTTCCAAAATGGTGTCACTTGTGAGGGGTTTCTACTATTTAGTTACATTAGGGGCTCTGCAAACGCAACATGGCGTCTCATCTCAATTCATGTCAATTTTGCATTGAAAAGTCAAACGGCGCTCCTTCCTTTCCGAGCTCTCCCATCCGCCCAAACAGTGGTTTACCCCCACATATGTGGTATCAGCGTACTCAGGACAAATTGTACAACAACTTTTGGGGTCCAATTTCTTCTCTTACCCTTGGAAAAATAAAAAATTGGGGGCGAAAAGATAATTTTTGTGAAAAAATATGATTTTTTATTTTTACAGTTCTGCATTATAAACTTCTGTGAAGCACTGGGTGGGTCAAAGTGCTCACCACACCTCTAGATAAGTTCCTTAGGGGGTCTACTTTCCAAAATGGTGTCACTTGTGGGGGGTTTCAATGTTTAGGCACATCAGTGGCTCTCCAAACGCAACATGGCGTCTCATCTCAATTCCTGTCAATTTTGCATTGAAAAGTCAAACGGCGCTCCTTCCCTTCCGAGCTCTCCCATCCGCCCAAACAGTGGTATACCCCCACATATGGGGTATCAGCGTACTCAGAACAAATTGTACAACAACTTTTGGGGTCCAATTTCTTCTCTTACCCTTGGAAAAATAAAAAATTGGGGGCGAAAAGATAATTTTTGTGAAAAAATATGATTTTTTATTTTTACGGTTCTACATTATAAAATTCTGTGAAGCACTTGGTGGGTCAAAGAGCTCACCACACCTCTAGATAAGTTCCTTAGGGGGTCTACTTTCCAAAATGGTGTCACTTGTGGGGGGTGTGAGGCAGTGACCGGTGTCATATGCGAGGGTCGCTATGTGTCCCCCAGGATGTGCTTAGAAGCATATTAGATCCGCTGGAGTGCCCTGTGAGTAGTGTATAATCCATAGGTTTCGTCAAACTCAATCTGACAGGTGCCCCGCCCCTATCAAAGTGTATCAAAGTGTGTAACCCCTCCCCTCCTCCTGTCAGCCAGCTGACCCTGAGGCTGGCTGATTTCCCCTTTTGATATCGTTTGATATACTTTAATTTGTTGCAGTTTGATATTATTCACGTATTTTGTTTTTTATACGTAGCTCGAGTTTGATTCTGTAAGCTGTATTTTATTCACAGTGTATCCATATAGTTCAGAACTTAAAGCTGTTTATTTGTGTCTCTACACGTATTTGTTTTATATTTTTATACGTAGCTCGAGTTTGATTCTGTTAGCTGTGCTTTATTCATGTATCCATATAGTTCAGAACTTATAACACACAAAGCTGTTTATTTGTGGCTCTACTGAACACTAGTACTAAATGGTGAACATTAACTAAATGTTTATTTTCACAAACAGAAAAACTGCTATGGGTCAGAGGTTTATAACACCTAGGCCAATTGTTGTTGTATTTGCTTTCCCAATAAATGCTTATTTACACAAACCGAAAAGACAGATTTTCTGTTTGTACATGTATTGTACCTGAAGGTTATGTAGGGGTATCTGCGGGTCAGAACGTTTGATATTTGCTTTCTCTTTTTTTGTGTCTGTAGATGTCATCTGAGAAGTTATTTGTGTTTCAGCTGTGTTATCTGAGGGTCATATCTTTGTACAAATTCATGCTGTTTGGTGATCTTTGTGAAGCAGAACTTTGTTTTATAACACATTTGTGTCTGTAGATGTTATCTGTGGGTCATCGGTGTTATCTGCGGGTCAGCTGCCTGGAGGTGTTATGGTATATAATTATATCCTAGGATCTGTACGACTACATACAGCGTGTTATGTTCATTAAAATGTTTTATTGTCAGAACTAATTGGAAATAAAGAACACATTTTAAGCTAACCGCACTCACTTTACACAAACAGAAAAAAGGAAGCACACTTTAAGTTAGCTAACAGCATAATGCTGACAAATGCATCTTTGCGGAATCTGATAACGACACGATGAACAAAGGACTGCGCCTGAAAATCTTGATGTCACAAAACCTGATACGGTTCGATCATTATTCTGCAAGTCAGACGTGAAATTTTGTAAAACCTTCTTAAATGGAAAGCCTCGAGCTAAATGGTATAATACATATATGCAATAATGACCGCATACACGGCTATACAAATCTTGAATTTGTGCGCTCTGATAACAATAAGAATAACAATTCTTGTTCAGGAATGTCACAAAAGCGCGTGGAAAGATAATATTATCCGCACGGAAGCCGTAACTGTCAAAAAATATGCCCGTCTTATCGTTGCAGAGTACGATTAATATCCAGTGGCGACCAGCTTGATTCGCCGGGTCTGTATTCACAATATATGCCGCGGGTCTCTGAGTCACTCTTTCTTCCGGAAGCAAATCACACGGAAATACACCGGCGAATATGCGGTCTGTATAATTATCGGCCCGCGCTACAACTGTAAGCTGCAGACTGTCCATCGTTGCTTAATTAAAATCGTACAAGATCTCTCGCCTGTTATTAATTTCCAGAATGGTGTGGTTGACTGCGAAGACAATCATATTTATCGTGTGGGGTGTCGCTATCGCAAAGCGGACTTCAGCACGCAGATTACCTGTTTTAATGAGCGAGAAATGGCCTCCAGGCTCTTGATCAGGCGATAAATCAAAAGCAAATAATGTGAAGCCAGCCATAAATTCTTCACGATCTATCGCCATGGCACAATCAGCCTTTTGCTTGCCCGATATATGGGCAAGCGCCATATATTCTCTGATGGCTAAATCAGCATTAAAATTAGGATTATAAGGCCTCGCGGGTATCTGCTGACCATCCAGATATAATGCCGCGTGGTTGACGTGGTAGTGGTGAAAGTCCAGTGGGTTTTTTGTATAAGAACCGCTGAAGCCCTCATTATCTACAAACCCCAATATAACAGTTTTTGGTATCTGTCCTAGGAAGAGGTTCTCGTGGTTCGTGATCCGTGTCCCTGCGGCGATGCTGTAAACTTTCAGGCATGTTCGGTCAACAGCGTACTTGGCTGTTGCGGCTAGGAGGGCCTGGCTGTGGCCGATTCGGACAGCCGGTGATACCTGCACTCTTTTCACATAGAGAGCCGCCTGCGAGATTTGTACCTTCAGCGGCTCGGCTTCTGCGGACATGAGGCAGAAAGTATCCTTATTTCTTGACAGCTTAACCTTAATGTCAAGACCATTCAATATTAACTTTGGCTGGTTAAATATATCCCCAAAAATGGGCCCCAAAAGATCGATGGGTTTTGAGCGAGAAGCGGCACTGGCTCTTTTGATAAATCCCGCATTTGCGCCATCCAGGCGCCTGTCATTATGATGCCCCGCAGTGTCTTTATAGAACAAACCGGCTGTAAATTGTGATGCCAGTGTCTGTGAACTGTAATTTAAAAGGGTCTCTATGTACGCTCTATAGCTGTAGAGATTGTCCGATTGTGAGATAAGTCGGTCTCCCAGAGTAATATCGACCTGGTTAAAAAGAGTGGCTAGAGGGTAGTTTATGAGCGCCACACGCGCACCATCGGCGATGGCCGTATTATCCTGCTTCACGATGCGACAGCTTATGTACAGAAGCGTGTTGTTCAGATCATAATAATAATCACCGCTACCAGATATGTAAAACTCCAACGGTCCATTGTCTGACAGAGCAGCAACCGGCTGTACTTCTACAAATAGAGATTTCTCGATACTTGTTTGAGTCGGTGGTACGGCAAAAATATCCAGTTCAGATTTTGCGCACTCTACAGAAGCGTCATGCAGGAAAGCCATGGTAACTGATTAGAAGATGTCGTCCGCAGAGCGTCTTACTCGTTTCTGACGGGGACGTCTCTTGGATGTAGTTTTATTCATGAGCATCGGCGGTAAAGGAGGGCAAACGTGCCACTTTCTTTTTTGGGCTTTTTTAGCGACATAGATTATCCCAGAGCCGTCTTGCTGGGTTGGTGTATTTATCCTTTTCATAAGGGCTGTCGATGCTGATGTCACGGCGTCTGCAGCGATGTTCCGGGCAGCCGTCCGAACGTGTGGTTTTACTAATTCTAAGCCTTTTCTGAAAAGCGGAACGGTGCCACGAAATAAGCCTTTAAATAGCCCTGCCAGGCCAGAGCCATACATGTACTCGCTCCCGCGGAATCCCTCTAGCCCGTGCCCCGACTGGGCAGTATAGTAGCGGGCATAAACAGCTGGATCTCCATACACCCTTTGAGACAGCATTTTATCGTGTCAATGCTGACGAGGTCTAAAATGTAATCGCACTATACACTTTCCGTATCTGAATTTAACCGGCGTGCCCTGGTCCGACATGACTGTAATGTTTATGGAGTCAAAGTGTTGCTTGCACAGCGGTATGTAATCGGGCCGTGAGTAGCGCACCGTGACAATATCATTATCATCGCCGCTAACTTCTACGGTTCGTAGTAGTTGAACGTAACTGTCACCTACAAGTTGATGTTGAATTATATCAGTGTATACAAAAAGCGAATAAAAACCAGCCTTTGAATCGGGGTAAAAGCGGCGATTCCACGGCATTAAAGCAACGGGGGAGTCATCGACGGTCTGCAGTCCGAAAATAAATTTTAGCTTAGTACCCAGAGCAAATTGTATAGGGGATGGGTCGGGCAGAATCACTTCGCGGCGTAGCTCATCATACCGTATTCTGTAGGCAGGCGTAGATAAATACAGCGCTTCTATTCGGGCATTGACCGCGCCAACTAGCTTAGGAATGGACGAGTAAAATCCTGATTTTATGTGATACTGTACTAACAGTTCGCCGTGTTTAGCCGCGTAGAAGCTCCCTTCAAAAGCATCAAACGTGTTCCACGTATGGGGGTACTGTATTTCCGTTAACGCCACCTCATAATCTGCCGAAAGATGAACGGCCCGCGCTAACTTGGTATTGTACTCCGATATTGTGTTTTCAGGGTAGATTTTAATTGACGAATTACTGGGTAATGTCACGAAAAATGAGCCCGCTTCCATGGTTATATATCTGTCAACTCCGAGGCCGGGATCCAACTACTGAATTTTTCGGGGTAGCCCAGCCATTTGACAAAGCAGTGACTCACACCCCTGACACGTTTTTTTCTCAAAATTTTTTCTACTCTGTAGACACGATCCTCATCCATAGGTATTTTTTGCAGCTCTTCCTTATAAAATGACCCCTCTACAGGCTCCCCGGCTAAATCACTGATTTTATAAAGGGGTTTATGAAATTTATTGGAGACGCCGGTGATTAAAAAAATCTCATCGCTGTACGTCTTCTCATAGCCCTTACAGAAGGTCGACTTATAGCGAGATATTCTCACATGAGAGCCAACCGTTAAAGACGGTTTAATCGGTTTATTAGTAATAGTAGAACTGTAAATATTGCGCCAGATTTGCATCACGTTTCTCTCTGACACAGACGCGGGACTACAGCGGATCGTTGAGTGGTACGTATGGTTGTAGCTATGCAGTAAATCCGGTAAAATATCAATATACCTAAAGGTATTATGATGCGTAAGATAGCGCCACATACGGGTTTTTAATGTGCGATTAAAACGCTCGACCATAGCGGCTTTTACATCATTGTTTGTAAAAAAGTGATGAATATTGTGCGTATTACATAGTTGCCTGAGTGATGAATTTATAAATTCTTTGCCGCGATCCGTCTGCAGTTTCTTCAATATGCGCTTATCATTTTGAAATATTAATTCGAACGATCTGGCGACACTAGCGCCTGTCTTGTTTGTCAAGGCCACGCACCATGCGTATCTCGATAGAACATCAATCACCGTCAGGATGTATTTGACATTATCATTTTCCCTTGAATAGTCAATTAAACTTACGAGATCCGCCTGCCACTGCGCATCAATGGCCGAGACGTAAATTTTATTTGTCAAAAAGCGTTTTCTAGCAGGCTTGTGTAGCGTGTAGGTGTCTTGCTTATTCAACCAAGCAATCACATCAGATTTCTTTATTCCGCGCGCTCTTGCAGATCTAAATAATTTGTCAATACCCGAGAATGATCCGGGTGCCTGGCTTGTAAAATATTGTTTTTCTAATATGGCATCATACGATTTAGACGTCATGATTGATTAAAATGATTGTGGCTCGTTAATCAAAAGCCTGCTTCTTTCAGAAATTCAGCTGTATAAAAATTCCTGTTTTAATCCGGATATATCATGCATGAGTTAATGCATGCATTAATTGCATGTATGGTTGTGTTCTGGGTGTTAACAGAAGGCGTGTGATGGGGCGTAACTGGGTGTGTTTCTGGGTGTTAACAGGTGAGCTGATTTCTGACACTCAGGATAAATACAGCTGGCTGGACCACTAAGTACATCAGACATTCACCAGAAGTCCGACTAGACTAAAAAGCAGAGCTATTCTAAATGTAAGTATATAAGACAGTTGTCTTATTATTCGCAAATGCTTAATTATATTTAACTATGCATCTCTAAAACCATAATTAAGGGTGTTATTTGTTTTAATAAGTTAGTGTTATACTGGAGGCTAGCTGCATATTTAGTATCGTTGTATAATATAGTTTTACTGCATAAACCATATTCTGTGGTCCATAATTAATATAGAAAGACTTAGCCGCGGACAGCTATTATAACATAATTTATGTAATACAGTAGTTAATAACTGTTAATGCGCCCTAACTAGCGCATGCAGCGCATACTTACTACCTGTGTTTTGTTTAACATAGACATATTTATAGTCATATTTATACAGTAGCGGTATATTTAGTGGGGCTGTATAATATAGTTTTACCGCATAAACCATATTTAGTGACGCTGTAGAATATAGACTTAGCCGTATTACCCATGATTTGCTTAGTATAAGAATATTTATACACGGGCCGCAGTTTTATTTGTTGGGGTATATAAATGAGTTTGACGAGTGGTGGTGTGTGGTTAATATAGATTGCACAAAAAATTTACACAGATAATTTATTTTAGATGGAATCCCAAAATTTTTCGGCTTTTTCCAGCCAAGCTGAGGATTCTGTAATAGGTATGTTTCAAGATTTATATACATGTATCTGTTAGCGGCCCATTCTAAGTAAGGATTGTTTTATATATTATCTTTATATTGTTTATTCTTTCTTGTTTAAGATGAATTAATCAGGGCCCTCCCCGATAATCTAGATGAATTTACCAGGAACACCCCCGATGCTGTAGATGAATTTACCAGGAACACCCCCGATGCTGTAGATGACTTTATCAGGAGCATTCCCGATGAGTTTTTCAACGGCTTCAGCGTGCCTACTCTGGAGTGTGATACACCTGGAGCTGAGTATAGTAACACTAATGTAGGTGCCGCTGCTGTGTGGGATTTGATTCAGGACATCATAGGTGCGTTGTGTGTCTGCGTGTATGTATGTGTGTGTGTGTGTATATAGCTTTTAAGTATTTAGACGTGTAAATATATATATTAATTCTTTACAGATGTCGACATGTTTCCAGAACCAACCACCACGGAACACAATCAGCTGCCTATTGAGGAACTGATGTACCAGAACCCCACGCCGAGAAACAGCCCTGTTTCTAGAGCCCCTAAAAAACAGCTCGGACCGGGGTGCCGGAAAGGAAAAGGTAATCGTATGAAAAGTTTTTGCACAACCGCTCTGAGAAAATCCACCACGCCTCTACTAAGGCCTATATCTTTATTTATAGCTTGTAAACTGAAGCCTAGAAGAATTTTCACAAAAGAGAATATACCGGAGCTAATGGAGAGCCTCGCAGAAGCTACAGAAGACGCCACGGCAATCATTCACCACACATCGCTATCCCGTAAGTGTATATTTTGGTATACATGCACAGTCTCTGTACAATCAATGATACACGTGCTTCACCATTGAGATCCATGGCACACACATATCTGACACATGTATAATCTTTCCTGCAGCTAAGCGCAGCGACCTGCGTCGGTCTCACACATATCTGACACATGTATAATCTTTCCTGCAGCTAAGCGCAGCGGCCTGCGATGGTCTCGCACATATCTGACACATGTATAATCTTTCCTACAGCTAAGCGCAAAGTCATGAGAAAAACACCTCCAGCACCTCTACAGCCGCTACAGATCACCGAGAATGGCGCAGCACCAGCGTGGTCGGCAATACAGACGGCTAATGGAGCTGTTAGAGCATATCCGCTATCACCGATCTGCGTGGTGCAGGACGCAGGAAACCCTGTACCGTCGGACCATCGTGAAATACTCCATTCAAGCACCGGACAGCCATCGACAATCCGTGTGAATGACCCCGCGCTACTATATCCAGAAGTGGTCGAGGCACCCCGAAAACATAAACGAAAAACAAAACATGTTACAGAGCCACCAACCACATCCTGCGCCGTGGGTGCAACAGCCACGATGACTCGTGAAGAGTATGATCGCGAGATTGATCAGCTCGCTGATGGTAAGCAACCATCCGTAGAACCGCTCATTATACGTATGTCCCACACTATGCAACCGTCAGCGCCATGTGTAACGGGGCCTGCTAATGCCTCTGGGGTCGGACCCTCAGGACCCTCTAATTTGGGTGACATATCTCATGTCTGTGTATCTAACTCTGTTAATGTTAAGAAACGGGCAAAGAGGTCGCGGCCAGCGGCTGTTAAGGTGTGTAAAGAGCTTAAGGTGTGTAAAAAGCCACGGATTCATGCGCCAGCTATAGATTTGCCGCATGAATCCCGCAGCTGGGGCCCCGTTGAAATGCATGTGTTTCAGGAACACTTCGTCCGCTACTTACGCTACAAACGCTGGGTCCCCAAAATAATGTTTTTTGTGATACTTTTGAAAAATTATTATCAACACAAAGCCCAACACAGGCTAATAAGTCCGAACTATACGCACTCCGGAGCCTGCTACTGGATGGCGAGATAACAACTACAGCGACCCCATTATGACTAAATATGGTCGGCTACGGCATGCATAAACCACCTAAACTAACACTACCCAGGTATAATAGGGCTAGAGTTATAAAGAGGGCTCTAAAATTGTTGGTCAGCGCTAGACGGGCGCTATGCTCTAGGAGGCGTCGTGGTGGCATGTGTCCTGCATTGCCTCTACAGACACCACAGACGTCGTCACAAGAGTCAGAACAGCACTCACATAGTCCAGGCAGCTCTGCAGATGCCGCACATGCATCTACACAAAATTCACAAGCCACAGACGCTGACGCTGCTGGTAATGTGCGGCGCCCCGATCATACAGTATTTTTGCAACACATCCATCATCATGAAAGAGCGCTCCGCAATTTCAATGGCCATATACATACAGATCATTTTAGATTTGTAAATTTGGAGCGTGTACGATCATTTGAAGAGGGCTTGAATATTGTTCATGAAGGCATTCAGGCATTACTGGATAGAATCATCAGGGACATTGAACCTGGCGACTTTGTACAGTTAAGGTTTGATGTCGGCGATACTTTAGACCCTATTTTCACTACAAAACAAACCCGTGAAGATTTTAATTCCGAATCTTTTTTAAATGCTGTTGCCCGCGGACTTCAAAGTAACAGTGAATGCATAGCATCCAATTCGCTAAAGCTAGTCGTCACGATCATTAAAAACCGACGCGGTGGTGTAAAACAAAAAAGGCGCTTGAAATCTATAGCGAGCAGTCAGATCATTAAACAAAAGAGACAATGGCTGTATGATTTTAACAATTACATGACAAATCTGTGTTTGGCTGCTAGTGTGTGCGCCCTGATGGACGACACGGATGTCACTGATGGTGTTTTACTGAGCCGCTCTAAAAACATACACGCAGCACTGGGCATCCCTGATGATCAATTAGTGAGTTTTAGCGACATCCCTGCATTTGAAAAATATTTGGGGGTCACCATTAAAGTACTGTACTATAGTCAGGGTGATTGGCGTTACTTTCAGAGCAGTAATACAGCTAATGGCAAAACAGTATTCATATTGTTCCATGATAATCACTACTACGGGATCAAAAATATGAAGGGTTTTATCGGTGCTAATTACTTTTGTGAGCTCTGCAATTCAGTGTTTCACCACAAAAACAAACACTCCTGCCAGTATTTTTGTAAAGCCTGTCAGAGAGAGAATTGCGTAGAAAGCGGTCCCGACCAGCAGCCCAGATGTCCTGTTTGCAGAGTTTATTGCCGCTTGAGCGTGTGCTTAGATTATCACAAACAATTGGGATTAGGCGACCCGGCATTCTGCAGACTTAAAACATTTTGTGATAAATGCAACCTTTTTGTCCTCAGAAATAGCGAAACAGAACATAAATGTAATGGTTTGCGCTGTCCTGTATGTCGCAGACATATAAATAAATTCGATGCCCATCTTTGTTACATGCGGAAGTATGTAGCACAGGATGAGTCAGATTGTTATATCTTTTATGATTTTGAATGTATGCAGGAGACAGGCACGCACATCCCGAATTACATTTATGCTACAACGCTGTATGGCCACCCCTCCTGGGAGTTTGAGGGTGATACCTGTACACATGACTTTGTACAGTTCTTTACAAGCGGTAAATTTTCAGATCATACATTTATTGCTCACAATGGTGGAAAATACGATGCATACTTTATTGTTAAGGAACTGATTTCTGAAAAACTACAAGTACAGTTGATAACACAAGGTGCCCGTCTCTTGTGTGTGTCGCTACCTGATTTGTCTATAAGGTTCATAGACTCTCTAAATTTTATCCCCATGAAACTCAGTAAATTACCACAGGCCATGGGCTTTTCAGGAGGCAAAGGACATTTTCCACACTTTTTCAGTACCCGAGAAAACCAAAACTATGTAGGTCCCATACCTGATGTAAAATATTATGGGGTGGAGTACATGTCACCTGGTGAGAAGGTAGAGTTCCTGGAGTGGTATGAGACACAGGTAAATACAACTTTTGACTTCAAGGCCGAGCTAAAATCTTATTGCAAGCAAGATGTTGAAATTTTGAGACACGCCTGCGAGATCTATAGAGAGCGTATTATGCAGATGACGCAGAAAAATGTTAAAAAATACTGTAAGCGTCAAAAGCAAAGGATTGTAGTGAGCAGATGTGGTGATCCTTTTCAGCTCATCACCCTGGCCTCGGTGTGTATGACAATGTACCGGTTTAAATTTCTTCCAAAAAAGACAATCGCCATTTTACCTGGTGATAATTATCACAAGGCAAAAAAGCGCTACTCGACACCCGCTATACAGTGGCTCATGTATGTAGCCCACTCTGAGAACATCGACATACAGCACGCTTTGAGAGGCGGTGAAAAACAGGTCGGGAAGTATTTTCCAGATGGCTATGCCTATGTTAGCGGCCAGCACATAGCCTTTGAATTTCAGGGGTGTTTTTACCACGGATGTCCCGTGTGCTATAATGAAAACGACACAAATAAGGTCACAAGCACGTCCTACGGCCAGTTACATTACACCTTTTTAGCTAAAAAGCGTTACTTACAGTGTTGCGGGTACACAGTAAGACTGATGTGGGAACATGAGTGGAATGAAATGGTTGAAAATGATTCTAACCTTCAAACATTTCTTCGCCAGATGGAATTCCCCGTTCCTTTAGACCCCCGTGATGCGCTTTATGGCAGGCGAACTAACGCCATTAAGCTCTATCACCATCTGGAAGAAGGGGAGACTTTACACTACTACGATTTCACCAGTCTGTACCCCTTTGTAAACAAAACTAAAACATACCCTGTAGGCCATCCAGACATCATCTACGACAATTTTGGATTCATTAAAAAATACTTTGGCATTGCTAGAGTCAAGGTCTACCCGCCGAGAGATTTATTTTTTCCAGTTCTACCGGTAAAACTCAACAAAAAATTAATGTTTCCCCTTTGCTACACATGCGCTGCAAATTCCCAGGCAGATATTTGTGCCCACAGTGATGAAGAACGGGCGCTGACAGGCACCTGGTGCAC
This sequence comes from Ranitomeya imitator, assembly GCF_032444005.1. Taxonomy (NCBI): domain Eukaryota; kingdom Metazoa; phylum Chordata; class Amphibia; order Anura; family Dendrobatidae; genus Ranitomeya; species Ranitomeya imitator. The sequence goes on from NC_091287.1 coordinate 198,398,513, forward strand.
TATAGAGCTCGAGATGGCTATAGAAAAAGGGTATCGGATCGCTCACATCTATGAAATATGGCATTTTCCTAAAACCACTGATGATCTGTTCGCGCCTTACATTAAATTACATCTTAGGGATAAGCAGGAAGCCTCTGGTTATCCTAGCTGGTGCACTGATGACGCCAAGAAACGGCAGTACATTGACTCTTTTCTTGAAAAAGAAGGTGTCCAATTACGGCCTGAAAATATAGCTGTCAATCCTGCTAAGCGACAGATCTCCAAGCTTTTCTTAAATTCTTTATGGGGAAAGTTTGCTCAGAGATCTAATCTATCATGTACCAGCATTGTTAGGGATCCAGATGAGCTTTTTAAGTATTTGTTCCTGCCTTACTATGACATTTCGATGTTACATTTCCTTGATGATGACACCGCAACCATTAACTGGAAATATGCAAAAGGCCATCACACACTCAACAAAAACACAAACATTTTTATAGCGTGTTTTACAACAGCGTATGCTCGGTTAGAGCTCTATTCGCTGCTGGACCGGCTGCAGGAGAGGTGCCTTTATCACGACACAGACTCAGTTATTTTTGTACAGAGAGATGGTGAGTGGCAACCGCCTTTAGGCGATTACCTGGGGGAGCTGACCAGTGAAATACCCGATGGTACACACATCACAGAATTTGTATCCGCGGGCCCCAAAACTTACGGCTACAAACTCAACACCGGTAAAACTGTCTTAAAAGTTAAGGGGATAACACTAAATGTTGGTAACTCTCAATCTATTAATTTCAACAGTCTGAAAGATCTAGTTCTGGACTACCCGCGCAATTCTGCCGCAGAAACTCAGAAACGTATTGTCGTACAGCAGGCGTCCATTGTGAGAAATAAAAAGTACTGGGATATTGAAACAAGGCCATTACGCAAAACACAAAAGTGCGTTTATACAAAGCGCCGACTATTAGACGATTTCACAACATTACCTTTTGGGTATTAGTCGAGTATTGTGATGGATACGCGTCTGCAGCACCCTTTCTCTTGCATTCTAGCAGGCCCGTCTAATTCTGGAAAGAGCTATTTTGTAAAACAGCTGCTATATAATATTGAAGCTAATTTTTCTCAGAAACCTGATAATATTGTATGGTTTTATTCGTGTTGGCAAAAACTATATGATGAAATCTCTCTCTCTTTTCCCCACGCCAGATTTGTGGAGGGTCTGCCGAATACATTCGTAGATGACGAATTATTCCCACCGGAGAAGGTGAATTTGGCGATTGTTGATGATCTCATGGAGAGTGCTAGTGAGAATTGTGAGATAGAAAAAGCCTTTACCAAGTATGTGCACCACAGAAATCTCAGCATTTTCTACCTGGTGCAAAACATATTTTGTCAGGGCAAGAAAAGCCGTACGATAAATTTAAACACAAAGTGCATGGTGCTTTTTAATAACCCCCGAGATAAATTACAAATTTTAACTCTAGCTCGTCAGATGTATCCCGGAAAAACACGTTTTTTCCTAGAAGCTTTTGAGGATGCCACGCGGGAGCCTTACGGGTATTTGCTTGTAGATTTGAGAGCTAATACTCCTGAGGATCTGCGTTTAAGGACTGGGTTGTTTCCACCCGCGTTGCCCGCTGTCTATGTTCAGAAGAAAAACACTTCTAAAAAGTGAATTTTACCCGGTATCAGACATTCTACGCTGTGGGCATTGTGATGTAAAGATGTCTGAGAGGCTCCGGCGTAACTGGGCTCTCTTAACCCCTTCCCGACCTTTGACGCCACGTAGGCGTCATGAAAGTCGGTGCCAATCCGACCCATGACGCCTATGCGGCGTCATGGAAAGATCGCGTCCCTGCAGACCGGGTGAAAGGGTTAACTCCCATTTCACCCGATCTGCAGGGACAGGGGGAGTGGTAGTTTAGCCCAGGGGGGGTGGCTTCACCCCCTCGTGGCTACGATCGCTCTGATTGGCTGTTGAAAGTGAAACTGCCAATCAGAGCGATTTGTAATATTTCACCCATTATAACGGGTGAAATATTACAATCCAGCCATGGCCGATGCTGAAATATCATCGGCCATGGCTGGAAATACTAATGTGCCCCCACCCCACCCTACCGATCGCCCCCCCAGCCCCCCGATCTGGCCGGTACACTGCTCCGGCTCCCCTCCGTCCAGTGCTCCGCTCCCCCCCGTGCTCGTGTCCGCTCCCCCCGTGCTCCAATCACCCCCCCGTACTCCAATCACCCCCCCTGCACTCCGATCCACCCCCCCCCGTGCTCCGTTCCACCCCCCGTGCTCCATTCCAGCCCCCCCGTGCTCCGTTCCACGCCCCCCGCGCTCCGTTCCACCCCTCCCGCGCTCCGATCCCCCCCCCCGTGCTCCGATCCCCCCCCCCGTGGTCCCCCCCCACCCTATCATACTTACCGATCCAGCCGTGGTCCCGTCCGTCTTCTCCCGGGCGCCGCCATCTTCCAAAATGGCGGGCGCATGCGCAGTGCGCCCGCCGAATCTGCCGGCCGGCAGATTCGTTCCAAAGTGCATTTTGATCACTGAGATATAATCTATCTCAGTGATCAAAATAAAAAAAATAATAAATGACCCCCCCCCCTTTGTCACCCCCATAGGTAGGGACAATAAAAAAATAAAGAAATTTTTTTTTCCCACTAATGTTAGAATAGGGTTAGGGGTAGGGTTAGGGGTAGGGTTAGGGGTAGGGTTAGGGGTAGGGTTAGGGGTAGGGCTAGGGGTAGGGTTAGGGGTAGGGTTAGGGGTAGGGTTAGGGTTAGGGCTAGGGTTAGGGCTAGGGTTAGGGTTAGGAATGTGCACACGTATTCTGGTCCTCTGCGGATTTTTCCGCTGCGGATTTGATAAATCCGCAGTGCTAAACCGCTGCGGATTTATGGCGGATTTACCGCGTTTTTTTCTGCGCATTTCACTGCGGTTTTACAATTGCGATTTTCTATTGGAGCAGTTGTAAAACCGCTGCGGAATCCGCACAAAGAAGTGACATGCTGCGGAATGTAAACCGCTGCGTTTCCGTGCAGTTTTTCCGCAGCATGTGTACAGCGATTTTTGTTTCCCATAGGTTTACATTGAACTGTACACTCATGGGAAACTGCTGCGGATCCGCAGCGTTTTCCGCAGCGTGTGCACATACCTTTAGAATTAGGCTATGTGCACACGGTGCTGATTTGGCTGCGGATTCGCAGCAGTGTTCCATCAGGTTTACAGTACCATGTAAACATATGAAAAACCAAATCCGCTGTGCCCATGGTGCGGAAAATACCGCGCGGGAACGCTGCGTTGTATTTTCCGCAGCATGTCAATTCTTTGTGCGGATTCCGCGGCGTTTTACACCTGTTCCTCAATAGGAATCCGCAGGTGAAATCCGCACAAAAAACACTGGAAATCCGCGGAAAATCCGCAGGTAAAACACAGTGCCTTTTACCCGCAGATTTTTCAAAAATGGTGCGGAAATATCTCACACGAATCCGCAACGTGGGCACATAGCCTTAGGGTTAGGGTTAGGGTTAGGGTTGGAATTAGGGTTGTGGTTAGGGTTAGGGGTGTGTTGGGGTTAGTGTTGTGGTTAGGGGTGTGTTGGGGTTAGGGTTGTGATTAGGATTATGGCTACAGTTGGGATTAGGGTTAGGGGTGTGTTGGGGTTAGTGTTGGAGTTAGAATTGAGGGGTTACCACTGTTTAGGCACATCAGGGGTCTCCAAACGCAACATGGCGCCACCATTGATTCCAGCCAATCTCGTATTCAAAAAGTCAAATGGTGCTCCCTCACTTCCGAGCCCTGACGTGTGCCCAAACAGTGGTTTACCCCCACATATGGGGTACCAGCATACTCAGGATAAACTGCGCAACAATTACTGGGGTCCAATTTCTCCTGTTACCCTTGTGAATCTAAAAAAATGCTTGCTAAAACATAATTTTTGAGGAAAGAAAAATGATTTTTTATTTTCACGGCTCTGCGTTGTAAACGTCTGTGAAGCACTTGGGGGTTCAAAGTGCTCACCACATATCTAGATAAGTTCCTTGGGGGGTCTAGTTTCTAAAATGGGGTCACTTGTGGGGGGTTTCTACTGTTTAGGCACACCAGGGGCTCTGCAAACGCAACGTGACACCCGCAGACCATTCCATCAAAGTCTGCATTTCAAAAGTCACTACTTCCCTTCTGAACCCCGACGTGTGCCCAAACAGTGGTTTACCCCCACATATGGGGTATCAGCGTACTCAGGAGAAACTGGACAACAACTTTTGGTGTCCAATTTCTCCTGTAACCCTTGGGAAAATAAAAAATTCTGGGCTAAATAATTATTTTTGAGGAAAGAAAACGTATTTATTATTTTCACGGCTCTGCATTATAAACTTCTATGAAGCACTTGGGGGTTCAAAGTGCTCACCACACATCTAGATAAGTTCCTTTCAGGGTCTAGTTTCCAAAATGGGGTCACTTGTGGGGGGTTTCTACTGTTTAGGCACATCAGGGGCTCTGCAAACGCAACGTGACGCCCGCAGAGCATTCCATCAAAGTCTGCATTTCAAAACGTCACTACTTCAATTCCAAGCCCCGGCATGTGCCCAAACAGTAGTTTACCCCCACATATGGGGTATCACCGTACTCAGGAGAAACTGGACAACAAATATTGGGGTCAAATTTCTCCTGTTACCCTTGGGAAAATTAAAAAATTCAGGGCTAAATAATTATTTTTGAGGAAAAAAAACGTATTTATTATTTTCACGGCTCTGCATTATAAACTTCTATGAAGCACTTGGGGGTTCAAAGTGCTCACCACACATCTAGATAAGTTCCTTTGGGGGTCTAGTTTCCAAAATGGGGTCACTTGTGGGGGGTTTCTACTGTTAAGCCACATCAGGGGCTCTGCAAACGCAACGTGACGCCCACAGAGCATTCCATCAAAGTCTGCATTTCAAAACGTCACTACTTCACTTCCGAGCCCCGGCATGTGCCCAAACAGTGATTTACCCCCACATATGGGGTATCAGCGTACTCAGGAGAAACTGGACAACAACTTTTGGGGTCAAATTTCTCCTGTTACCCTTGGGAAAATAAAAAATTGCAGGCTAAAAGATCATTTTTGAGAAAATAATTTTTTTTTTTATTTTCATGGCTCTGCGTTATAAACTTCTGTGAAGCACTTGGGGGTTCAAAGTCCTCACCACACATCTAGATTAGTTCCTTTGGGGGTCTAGTTTCTAAAATGGTGTCATTTCTGGGGGATCTCCAATGTTTAGGCACACAGGGGCTCTCCAAACGTGACATGGTGTCCGCTAATGATTGGAGCTAATTTTCCATTTAAAAAGCCAAATGGCGTGCCATCCCTTCCGAGCCCTGCCGTGCGCCCAAACAGTGGTTTACCCCCACATATGGGGTATCAGCGTACTCAGGACAAACTGGACAACAATATTTGGGGTCCAATTTCTCCTATTATCCTTGGCAAAATAGGAAATTCCAGGCTAAAAAATCATTTTTGAGGAAAGAAAAATTATTTTTTATTTTCATGGCTCTGCGTTATAAACTTCTGTGAAGCACCTGGGGGTTTAAAGTGCTCAATATGCATCTAGATAAGTTCCCTGGGGGGTCTAGTTTCCAAAATGGGGTCACTTGTGCGGGAGCTCCAATGCTTAGGCACACAGGGGCTCTCCAAACGCGACATGGTGTCCGCTAACAATTGGAGCTAATTTTCCATTCAAAAAGTCAAATGGCGCGCCTTCTCTTCCGAGCCCTGCCGAGTGCCCAAACAGTGGTTTACCCCCACATATGAGGTATCGGCGTACTCGGGAGAAATTGCCCAACAAATTTTATGATCCATTTTATCCTACTGCCCATGTGAAAATGAAAAAATTGAGGCGAAAAGAATTTTTTTGTGAAAAAAAAGTACTTTTTCATTTTTACAGATCAATTTGTGAAGCACCTGAGGGTTTAAAGTGCTCACTAGGCATCTAAATTAGTTCCTTGGGGGGTCTAGTTTCCAAAATGGGGTCACTTGTGGGGGAGCGCCAATGTTTAGGCACACAGGAGCTATCCAAACGCGACATGGTGTCCGCTAACGATGGAAATAATTTTTCATTCAAAAAGTCAAATGGCGCTCCTTCCCTTCCGAGCCTTACCATGTGCCCAAACAGTGGTTTACCTCCACATGTGAGGTATTGGTGTACTCAGGAGAAATTGCCCAACACATTTTAGGATCCATTTTATCCTGTTGCCCATGTGAAAATGAAAAAATTGAGGCTAAAAGAATTTTTTTGTGAAAAAAAAGTACTTTTTCATTTTTACGGATCAATTTGTGAAGCACCTGGGGGTTCAAAGTGCTCACTATGCATCTAGATAAGTTCCTTGGGGCGTCTAGTTTCCAAAATGGGGTCACTTGTGGGGGAGCTCCAATTTTTAGGCACACGGGGGCTCTCCAAACGTGACATGGTGTCCGCTAAAGAGTGGAGCCAATTTTTGATTCAAAAAGTCAAATGGCGCTCCTTCCCTTCCAAGCCCTGCCGTGCGCCAAAACAGTGGTTTACCCCCACATATGAGGTATCAGCGTACTCAGGACAAATTGGACAACAACTTTCGTGGTTCAGTTTCTCCTTTTACCATTGGGAAAATAAAAAAATTGTTGCTAAAAGATAATTTTTGTGACTAAAAAGTTAAATGTTCATTTTTTCCTTCCATGTTGCTTCTGCTGCTGTGAAGCACCTGAAGGGTTAATAAACTTCTTGAATGTGGTTTTGAGTACCTTGAGGGGTGCAGTTTTTAGAATGGTGTCACTTTTGGGTATTTTCAGCCAAATAGACCCCTCAAACTGACTTCAAATGTGAGGTGGTCCCTAAAAAAAATGGTTTTGTAAATTTCGTTGTAAAAATGACAAATCGCTGGTCGAATTTTAACCCTTATAACTTCCTAACAAAAAAAAATTTTGTTTCCAAAATTGTGCTGATGTAAAGTAAACATGTGGGAAATGTTATTTATTAACTATTTTGTGTCACATATCTCTCTGGTTTAACAGAATAAAAATTCAAAATGTGAAAATTGCGAAATTTTCTAAATTTTCGCCAAATTTCCGTGTTTATCACAAATAAATGCAGAATTTATTGACCTAAATTTACCACTAACATGAAGCCCAATATGTCACGAAAAAACAATCTCAGAACCGCTAGGATCCGTTGAAGCGTTCCTGAGTTATTACCTCATAAAGGGACACTGGTCAGAATTGCAAAAAACGGCAAGGTCTTTAAGGTCAAAATAGGCTGGGTCTTGAAGGGGTTAAAAACCCTAGTGAAAGCAATCCCCGCTGTCAGAAAGTCTATTTTGCGCGATGCAAGCAATGATTTAATTACAGCCATAGGCGAGATTGCTTTAAATATCTTAAAAGGCAGGATTCCGCTGAAAGAGCGCCAGAAAGGTATATTAAAGAAGTGGCGTAAAGCTATAAGAACCCTGAGCGACAGGTCTCAGCCCATAAAGAAAAAGAAGCGCCTACTAAAACAGGCCGGCGGGTTTATCGGTCCTCTTTTAGCTTTTGCAATCCCAATAATAACAAGCCTGATCGCCGGAAGATAATGGAGCATGCAGCGAAAATGTATCTAGTCCCCAAACAGGAGCTAGACAAACTAAGACCCGGTACTACAGATAACATACGCGACAGTGTTATTCGGCGCCTTGATGGTGAGATTAGCGACATTTTACATCGTCGTGACATTCCCGATGATGTGAAAATTAAAATGTATAGCTCTGTGCTACAACGCTACTTGGTACATACGAGGCACAGCTCAAAAGAAGTAACGGCTTTAAATCTCGTTAGCCCTCCTGATCCTGGTCAGCAGCAATTGCCAAATACCGACTCTGATAAAAATCATGAGATCGCTGACATTGTCGGACATATAAACCAAAGATATAAAAAGAATGCTGAATTTTTACTAAACAGGCTGCTGCAGAATAAAAATGTCACAGCATGGAATAATAATGCTGAATTTATTTTCAAAGGATCCGTAATACCAGGGTCTAACTTACTGGATTTGGTACGTAGTACAACGCAGAGCCATGCTCTGAACAGTAGAAATTTACCACCGGGTTGGGATTCATTTATGCAGGCTATGGCCGAGCTAAATATGCCGTCTACAGTTGTGGGTAACCCCGCTACTAGGAAGCTTTTAGATGAATTAAAAATTACCAACAGTGAGACACGCTCTGTATCTACACTGCTGAAGTTAGCGGCGGCACCCCGTACAATTCAATCTTTACATTCCCCGTCATTAGGTACCACACGTGGAACTTTGCTACCTAAAAAAAGGTCTCTACCGATGCTACAAACCATGTGGCTCACGATGTAAAGAATGTACTAGATAAATGCTGTACTCGTCTTGTAACGCTATATTAATTATTTTGTAAGAAGTGTAATTGTTCATTGTACTATTTAATGTTTTTACTTTTTATATTCTGTAAGAATTTTTTATAGTATTGAAATGTCTTTGAGATGTTGCTTTATTGTGAGAAATAAAATTTATATTCGTATAAAACATACCGCTTCTTACTTGTGTTGTAACATTGGGTCATATATATATATATATATATATATATATATATATATATATATATATATATATATATATATAGGCACAAACGACAATAAAACATTTTAATGAACATAACACGCTGTATGTAGTCGTACAGACCCTAGGATATAATTATATACCATAACACCTCCAGGCAGCTGCCCTGAGAAAGTGAATACAAAAAAAACAAATAACCTCAGATAACATCTACAGGACACAATAACTTTTCTTTAAACCTCTGACCCGCAGATAACCCTACATAACCTTCAGGTACAATACAGGTACAAATGTGTTATAAAACAAAGTTCTGCTTCACAAAGATCACCAAACAGCATGAATTTGTACAAAAATATGACCCTCAGATAACACAGCTGAAACACAAATAACTTCTCAGATGACATCTACAGACACACAAAAAAGAGAAAGCAAATATCAAACATTATGCGTTATAAAAACCAATGCCTGGGCACATGACCCTAGCAGTTTTTCTGTTTGTGAAAATAAACATTTAGTTAATGTTCACCATTTAGTACTAGTGTTCAGTAGAGCTACAAATAAACAGCTTTGTGTGTTATAAGTTCTGAACTATATGGATACATGAATAAAGCACAGCTAACAGAATCAAACTCGAGCTACGTATAAAAATATAAAACAAATACGTGTAGAGACACAAATAAACAGCTTTAAGTTCTGAACTATATGGATACACTGTGAATAAAATACAGCTTACAGAATCAAACTCGAGCTACGTATAAAAAACAAAATACGTGAATAATATCAAACTGCAACAAATTAAAGTATATCAAACGATATCAAAAGGGGAAATCAGCCAGCCTCAGGGTCAGCTGGCTGACAGGAGGAGGGGAGGGGTTACACACTTTGATACACTTTGATAGGGGCGGGGCACCTGTCAGATTGAGTTTGACGAAACCTATGGATTATACACTACTCCTGTGCTCACAACAGGTTTGCCTGTGAGACACAGGGAAGAATAAAAGTAAGTGTGAACTGGGTCAAGTTATTTGTCCCAGAATTTATTCAGGAAAACCTGTTATGGGCTTTTATTTTGAAACGGACTGCAGGATGGTAGTGGGGCCGGTACGTTTCCTCCAGCCCAGATCTTATAGTGGCCCATGGCCATAGAATCTGGAGGATAGAAAAAAAAACCCCAGCAAGAGAGTTTGGGGTGTGTCAGTCTGGTCTGGGAGTCAGACCTAGGAGGAGGCTTGTGCAGAGCTCCTTCAGTGTGGAGAAACACGGGCCAGGCACAGCCTGAAAAGCCAGACACCCCAGCGTACACGGGGGGTGTAATACGCTCACGGCAGCGGACTATGGACTGTTGTTATTTTTTCCCGGCTGCATACCGAAGGACTTGTTTGCTTTCTTTTCCGGTTTGTGAGTATGCTGTGTAATAAACAAGACTTTGTTTGAACTTTATATGGGTCACTGCCTATTCACTGCACAGCAAGGACATCGCTACATCACATTTGGTGGAGAATGCGGGCAGTGTGAATTAAGGCATACCCCAACGCCATTTGCATGTCTGTTATTAAGCCTGCTACATTGCAACTCAGGCCTACAGACAAAATGGAGGAGATCCTGAGGCAGCTAGTCCTCACACAGCAACAACAGCAACAAACTAATAATCTGTTGCTGCAGCAAATTACAGCCCTGCGAGAGGCACCTCCAGCACCGACCCCGGAACGTCGCGATGCCCGTGACAAGGTCCGCTCTGCTTTGAGGAAATTGAGTCCAGAAGATGACGTGGAAGCTTTCCTCACCGTCTATGAGCGCACGGCAGAACGGGAGAATCTGCCAGCAGCACAGTGGGCTGAAGTTGTGGCTCCGTTCTTGAGGGGTGATGCGCTAAAGGCCTACTTTGACCTCAGTCGGGAGGATGACCAGGACTATTCCAAGTTAAAAGGTGAGATCCTTGCCCGACTGGGGGTTAATACTTATGTGAGAGCTCAACGGGTGTTTTCTTGGACTTTTGTGGAAGCCCAGCCTGCCCGGTCTCAGATTTTTGACTTATTGCAGCTTGTGAAACGGTGGCTCCAACCTGAGACTTTATCCACAAGTCAGATAGTGGAGAGGGTGGTGGTCGACCGACTGGTGAGGGCTCTTCCAGCGGCCATTCAGCGTTGGGTGGGTCAAGGGGACCCGGGTACCCTAGACCAGGTTGTAGGCCTGATAGAGCGATATAAGACCACCCAGGACTTTATACGGGACACTGCTCCGCTTCGGCTGTCACGTAAGGCTCCGCCAGCTCAGGAATCTGAGAAAAGTCCACGGCCCTCCACTGGGACCAGACCGGACCGAGTCCGTGCTGAGGGGTTGTCTCGGAAAGAGAGTGACCACAGACCTGTGTCCCCTAAACTGGCTCCAAGGTTACCTCGTGCCACAGTCGTTACGTGTTGGCGGTGCCAAGAACCTGGACATGTGGTTGCTAATTGTCCCCTAACAACAAAACCCATGGACTGCGGGTATACCCGCCGCGTGTCTATGTATGCCCAGCCAGTCTGCATTGCCACTACAGACCCTGCCGGTACCGAACCTCAGCTGTGCAGAGTGCTTGTTAATGGGTACCAGACGGATGCTCTCTTGGACTCGGGGAGCTTGGTGACGCTGGTACACGGGTCTTTGGTTGCTGGGGACAGTCCTATTGGACGGAAAGTGGGGGTAGTGTGCATACATGGGGACCTCCGAGAGTACCCGACTGCGGAGGTCACGTTCTCCACCCCATGTGGAGAGATAAAACATGTGGTGGGAGTGGTAAAAACTCTTCCATATGGGACTGTGATGGGTAGAGACTTACCGTTGTTCTGGTCCCTCTGGGAGACCAGAGTTGACCCTCTCAGGGTCAGAACCCGAAGATCCCGAGTCAGGGATACCTGCCGTAGGGGTTGCCACGATAGGGACAATGTGTAATCCCGATAGGTTTCCCCTAGAGGTATTGGCAGGGGAAGTGGAAGAGAATCCACCAATTCATGAGCTGGAGGTGTCACCTGGTAAGTTTGGGACTGCCCAGCTCCAGGATCCCACTCTGACCCGGGCAAGGGAAAGAGTAATCGAGGTAAATGGGGTGGCACAACAACCTGGTGCAGAAAAGGAGTTTCCCCGGATGGCGGTCATCCAGGAGTTACTGTATAGGGTTGATAAAATCCGGGATGAGGTGGTAGAACAACTGGTAGTGCCCCAACCCTATCGTCGGGCGGTGCTCGACATGGCTCACACTCACATGTTGGGGGGGCACTTGGGGGCCAAAAAGACGTTAGAGCGCATATTACAGAGGTTCTTTTGGCCTGGTGTCTACGCTGAGGTTACAAAGTACTGTGACACATGTCCTGAGTGTCAACTAACCTCACCCACCACGAACTACCGGAGTCCGTTAGTACCTCTGCCCATCATAGAAGTACCCTTTGAGCGGATAGCGATGGATCTGGTGGGACCAATAGTAAAATCCGCCCGGGGCCATCAGCACATATTAGTAGTCGTAGACTACGCCACCCGGTATCCAGAGGCGATACCGCTTCGGCACACTTCGGCTAAACTAATAGCCCGTGAACTGTTTGCCATGTTTTGTCGTCTTGGGCTTCCCAAGGAGATCCTTACAGATCAGGGAACCCCTTTTATGTCTAAAGTGACTAGGGAGCTATGTAAATTGCTCCAAATTAAACAGTTGTGTACGTCAGTGTACCATCCACAAACCGATGGGTTGGTCGAGAGGTTTAATAAGACCCTCAAGGCCATGCTCAAAAAGGTGGTCGCCAAGGATGGGAAGGATTGGGATATGTTATTGCCATATTTAATGTTCGCCATACGCGAGGTACTGCAGGCGTCCACGGGGTTCTCCCCATTTGAGCTATTGTATGGCAGGCACCCGAGGGGGCTGCTGGATGTAGCCAAAGAGATGTGGGAACAGGAGCCCACTCCACATAAGAATGTTATCGAGTATGTGGCAAGTATGCAGGATCGGATTGCAGTCGTGCAACCCATCGTAAAGGAGCATCTGTTGGATGCCCAGGCCGCTCAGAGCCGTACCTATAATAAAAGGGCCACGGTCAGGTCCTTTAAAGAAGGAGACCGGGTGTTGGTACTAGTGCCCACCCCAGAGAGTAAACTCATGGCCAAGTGGCAAGGGCCGTATGAGATACGGGGAAAGGTGGGGGAAGTGAATTACAAAGTGTACCAACCCGGGAAAAGAAAACCCGAGCAGTTGTACCATGTAAACCTGCTAAAGGCCTGGAAGGACCGAGAATGTTTGGTCACGGATGCAACTACGGTCATACAATCGGAGGTCCCTCTGGCCCTGGCCAAGGACACAGCCAGGTGTGAGGTAAAAGTCAATGATGCCCTCACAAAACAGCAGCGGTGGGAGGCTCGAGCTTTGGTACAGCAGAATATGGATGTATTCTCAGAGCTGCCGGGGCGAACCTCAGTGATTCAGCATGACATTGTCACTGAGCCCCGGGTAAAGGTGCGGATGAAACCGTACCGAGTGCCAGAAGCCCGAAGGCAAGCCATCGCGGCCGAGGTAAAGCAAATGCTTCAGTTGGGAGTCATTGAGGAGTCCCGAAGTGAGTGGGCTAGCCCCATTGTACTAATACCAAAACCTGATGGGTCATTACGCTTCTGTAATGACTTTAGGAAGTTAAATGAAGTATCAAAATTTGACCTGTATCCCATGCCACGGGTGGACGAGCTAAGTGAGAGACTGGGGAAGGCCCAGTACTTCACCACACTGGATCTCACGAAAGGTTACTGGCAGGTTCCCTTAACAGAGTCAGCGAAGGAAAAGACCGCTTTTATAACCCCAGAGGGTCTCTTTCAATACGTTGTCTTACCTTTTGGGTTACATGGAGCTCCGGCCACATTTCAGAGGCTGATGGACATTGTGTTAGCGCCACATAGAGACTATGCGTCAGCCTATTTGGATGACATAGTCATCTTTAGTACCGACTGGGATACCCATCTGTCCCAGGTACAAGCAGTGCTAGAGTCTCTTAGAGCCGCAGGGTTAACAGCAAACCCAAAGAAATGTGCGATAGGTCTCACGGAAGCCCGGTACTTGGGATACGTGATCGGCCGGGGGGTTATCAAACCCCAAGTGAACAAAATTGAGGCCATTCAAAACTGGCCCAAGCCCTTAAATTCCAAACAAGTGAGGGCATTCCTTGGCATCATTGGGTATTACCGTCGGTTTATACCCAATTTTGCTGGTAAATCGGCTTCCCTAACGGACCTGTTAAAAGGGAAGAAAACGGTGATGGTCAAGTGGAATCCTCAAGCAGAGGAAGCTTTTCAGTCCCTGAAGTCGGCGTTGTGTGGACAGCCGGTCCTCATCAGCCCCGACTTCAAGAAAACCTTTATTGTGCAAACTGATGCCTCAGAAGTAGGTTTAGGAGCGGTGCTGTCGCAAGAGGTGAACGGGGATGAGCATCCAGTCATCTATTTAAGAAGGAAACTGACCCCGGCAGAGAAAAATTATAGCGTAGTGAAGGAGTGCTTGGCGATCAAATGGGCCTTGGAGTCCCTACGCTACTATTTGCTCGGGCGTCAGTTTCGGTTGGTAACAGACCATTCACCCCTTGTCTGGATGAGAAATGCAAAGGAAAGGAATGCCCGAGTCACCAGATGGTTCTTGTCCCTACAAAATTTCAGCTTCTCTGTGGAACATCGGGCTGGGAAATCACAGGGAAATGCAGATGCCCTGTCACGGGCACCATGTATGCTGACAAATGTTCAACCCCACAAGTCTGAACAGAGGGGGGGGTATGTGAGGCAGTGACCGGTGTCATATGCGAGGGTCGCTATGTGTCCCCAGGATGTGCTTAGAAGCATATTAGATCCGCTGGAGTGCCCTGTGCTCACAACAGGTTTGCCTGTGAGACACAGGGAAGAATAAAAGTAAGTGTGAACTGGGTCAAGTTATTTGTCCCAGAATTTATTCAGGAAAACCTGGTATGGGCTTTTATTTTGAAACGGACTGCAGGATGGTAGTGGGGCTGGTACGTTTCCTCCAGCCCAGATCTTATAGTGGCCCATGGCCATAGAATCTGGAGGATAGAAAAAAAACCCAGCAAGAGAGTTTGGGGTGTGTCAGTCTGGTCTGGGAGTCAGACCTAGGAGGAGGCTTGTGCACAGCTCCTTCCGTGTGGAGAAACACGGGCCAGGCACAGCCTGAAAAGCCAGACACCCCAGCGTACACGGGGGGTGTAATACGCTCACGGCAGCGGACTATGGACTGTTGTTATTTTTTCCCGGCTGCATACCGAAGGACTTGTTTGCTTTCTTTTCCGGTTTGTGAGTATGCTGTGTAATAAACAAGACTTTGTTTGAACTTTATATGGGTCACTGACTATTCACTGCACAGCAAGGACATCGCTACATCACAGGGGTTTCAATGTTTAGGCACATCAGGGGCTCTCCAAACGAAACATGGCGTCCCATCTCAATTCCAGTAAATTTTGCATTGAAAAGTCAAATGGCGCTCCTTTGCTTCCGAGCTGTGCCATGCGCCCAAACAGTGGTTTACCCCCACATGTGGGGTATTGGCGTACTCAGGACAAATTGTACAACAATGTTTGGGGTCCATTTTCTCCTGTTACCCTTGGTAAAATAAAACAAATTGGAGCTGAATTAATTTTTTTGTGAAAAAAAGTTAAATGTTCATTTTTATTTAAACATTCAAAAAATTCCTGTGAAGCACCAGAAGGGTTAATAAACTTCTTGAATGTGGTTTTGAGCACCTTGAGGGGTGTAGTTTTTAGAATGGTGTCACACTTGGTTATTTTCTATCATATAGACCCCTCAAAATGACTTCAAATGAGATGTGGTCCCTAAAAAAAAATGGTGTTGTAGAAATGAGAAATTGCTGGTCAACGTTTCACCCTTATAACTCCCTAACAAAAAAAAATTTTGGTTCCAAAATTGTGCTGATGTAAAGTAGACATGTGGGAAATGTTACTTATTAAGTATTTTGTGTGACATATCTCTGTGATTTAATTGCATAAAAATTCAAAGTTGGAAAATTGCGAAATTTTCATAATTTTCGCCAAATTTCCGTTTTTTTCACAAATAAACGCAGGTACTATCAAAGAATTTTTACCATTGTCATGAAGTACAATATGTCACGAGAAAACAATGTCAGATTCACTGGGATCCGGAAGCGTTCCAGAGTTATAACCTCATAAAGTGACAGTGGTCAGAATTGTAAAAATTGGCCCGGTCATTAACGTGCAAACCACCCTTGGGGGTAAAGGGGTTAAACAATTCTGGACTGCCATATGATGAGGTCATGTGTTTGGAAGCTTCTGAAATCAGCTAAAATATCAGGAAGAGAATTGTGGACTTGCAAAAGTCTGGCTCATCCTTGGGTACAATTTCAAGATACCTGAAGGTGTCTCGTTCAACGGTACAAACAATTACAAGCGAGTACAAACAAGATGGGAATGTGCAGCCATCATACCGCTCAGGAAGGATATGGGTTCTGTGTCCCAGCGATGAACATGCTTTTGTCTGGCATGTGCACATCAACCCAAGGAAAAAAGCAAAAGACCTTGTGAAGATGACGGCAAAAGCTGGTAAGATTGTGTCAATATTCAGAGTGAAATGAGTACTGTATCAACATATGCTGAAAGGCCACTCTGCCAGGAAGAAGCCATTACTCCAAAAGAAACATAAAAAAGGCAGATTAATGTTTCAACTGCATACAGGAACAAAGACCTTGATTTTTGGAGACATGTCCTGTGGTCTGATTAAACTAAATTTGAACTTTTTGGGCATAATGACCATTGTTACATTTGGAGAAAAAAGGAAGCTAAGAACACCATCCCAACTGTGAAACACAGGGGTACCAGCATCATGTTGAGGGACTCTTTTGCTTCAGTAGGGACTGGTGCACCTCACAAAATAGATGGCATCACAAGAAAAAAAATATTATGTGGCAATACTGAAGCAACATCTCAAGACATCAGCCAGGAAGTTAAAACCTGGGAGGAAATGGGTCTTCCAAATGGACAAAGAGCTGAAGCATACTGGCAAAATGAAGTGGCTTAACCCCTTCCAATGATGTATACAGTCCGTCATGGCTGGGTGTCAGTTTCTGCACCAGGACGTACTGTTTCCGCTATGCATTTAAACTATCACTGCGTGTAAACATGCAGCGATAGTTCAGTGCCGACAGCTGTGTGACAGCTGAGAGGCATGGGAAGAGGTGCAGGGACCCAAGCTGTCGGTCCCCACACCCAGATCACTGTGATCTCTAGGTCTATCTAGTAAGTGCTATCTCATACAAGGATCTGGCCAGAAGGCCAAGCTTTTATAGGAGAGAGGAGTGGCTAACAGAGCACAGCTGAAAGCAGGGATTTCCACATGGCCGATTAACCCCTGTCCTGCTGAAAGAAAACAAACACATTTAATACACTGGAGAAGTGCTTTTTCTCAGCGGCTAACACAGGAGATGCTGAAATATCAGCACTTCCTGCCCGATCAGTGTAGCAGCTAAGCTCTACCAGTGGCTGAGCTTCTGCACCAACAGCCAGGAGCAGTGTCAGCGTTGCAATGCATTATACTTCCAACTAGGTAAAAAAAAAAAAAAAAAATTATAAAATAAAAGAATATATATAAAAAACTAAAATAATGATAATAATAAATCAAATCCACTAATAAATACACATTTTTGTTTAAAAAAATAAAATAAACAAAAAAGTAAATGTTTGGTATCGCCGCGTCCAGAACAATCCAATCTATAAAAGTGTAACAATAGTTATCCCCTTCAGTGAAAACAGCAAAAAAAAAAAAAAACGCAAAAATGTACTAAACTATACTTTATCATCATCCCACTTAGAAATAGTGGAATAAAACGCGATCAAAAATATGAATATAAATAAAAATAATATCACTGAAAACACCATCTTGACCCCCAAAAGAGAAGCTGTCAATCAGCTCCATAAGCAGAAAAATAAAAAAGCGATAGCTCTCAGAATAAAGCAATGCAAAATAATTATTTTTTCTCTAAAAGTTTTTATTGTGTAAAAGTGCCAAAACATAAAAAAAAAATATAAATGTGGCATCTTTGTAATCGTAGTGACCCAAAGAATAATAATTTTATCACACGCAGAACGGAGAAAAAAAATCCAGAATTGCTGTTTTTTGTTCATTCTGCCTCCATAAAAGTCGGAATAGAAAGCAATCAAAAAAGTCATGTGCCGAAAATGGTACCAATAAAGTCAGCTTGTCCTGCAAAAAACAAGCCCTCACATGACTATAAGCCGAAATCTGGAAAAATTATAGCTCTCAAAATATGGTGATGCAAAAACTTCTTCATACAAAAAACCCTATCTTTTACTGTGTGTCAGCAGTTAAACATAAAAACCCAATATAAATCTGGTATTGCTGTATTTGCACTGAGCCTAAGAATAAAGTCGCCTAATCACTTATACCGCATGAGTAACTGCGTAAAAAATAAATAAAACCAATTATTCACCTGCTGTGGATTTGTTAATTCTGCCTCCCAAAGATTGCAGTAAGGCTCGGTGCACATTTATTCTGTGCTCTACACTGAGTGCTTATACCGGGCTTTTTGTGTAAATCTATGAAATACCTGAAATACGTGATTCAGACAGAACAGCTGGCAGAAGATTCCCTATAATGTGGAAGTTGGAGACACTGTGAATGCCATAAGACCTGTGATATGGCGGTGTCTGTCTTTTTAGGCATGCATAAAAACACATTCCACATAGTTTTGTGCACCTCTGTAAGGAAGGACAATGCTGAACAGAGGCCAGACGAAGTCCAGAGTAACTATGCTGCTTCCATATAGTGAATGGATCCATCGGGGGTTTTATCTGTCACGTAGCTGGGAGATTTAGATGGAAACCCCAATGTATGTGCTAAGTGTACAGCGCTGGATAAATGTGATCCCTAGCGTTATTAAAAATTGCTCCCAATAAAAGCTTCAACTCAATCCACAAAAAAAAAAAAAAATGTTCCCACTCAGGTCCATCTTCTGTTAACAGAAATATAGGAGGCATCCACATTACTGGTAGCACAAAGGCTCTGGAAAAGCAAAATTGCTCATTGCCCCCAAAAAGAAATTCAGCAAATCCTGCACTCCTAAATCCAAATGTCCCCTCCCTTCTGAGCCCCAGTGTGCATAAAACATCTTTAGCGTTCACATTTGGTAGGGTATAATTTCCAAAATGAGGGCACTTGGGGGGGATTCTGCCCTCTAGCACTTAGGGTGCTCCGTATATGTAGTCTGCAAGCCATTCTAGGAAAATCTGCGCTCCAGGAGGCAAATCGCAGTCCATTCCTACAGAGACTCTCCGTATGGCTTAGCGGTAGTGTGCAGTTACATACGGTGTTTTTCTATATTCAGTAAAAATTGTAGGACAAATTCTGGTGCCAATTTTACCCACTTATTGAGTGAAAATCTTAAATCTGGGTCTAAAAGAAAGTTTTTGTGGTAAAAATTTACTTATTTTTTCTTCACTGCCCAATGGTATAAAATCCTGTGACACACCCTTAGTATCAATATGATTATTAAACCCCTAGATTAATTCATTGAGAGGTGTAGTTTGTAAAATGTGGTCACTTATGGGGTGTTTTACTGTCCTGCCACCTCAGGGGCTCTCCCAGTGGGTCAAGGCACCCTCAAACCATAATAGTAAAATCTGCACTATAATATGGCACTCCTTCCCTTTTGAGCTTTGCACCGTGCCTCAACATAAGTTTTTTCACTCAGGAGAAATTGCACCACAAATTCTGGGGTCCATTTTTTCCTGTTACCCTTGAGAAAAAAAAAAAAAAATTGGGCTAAAAGAAAAATTTTGCAGGAAATTTTTTCTTAAAATTTTCTTAGCTCTGCTATAAACTTCTGTAAATCACCTGGTGGTTCAAAATGCTCAGCACACATCTAGGTAAGTTCCTTGAGAGTTTCCAAAATAATATCACTTGTGGGATGTTTCCACTGTTTAGGCACATCAGGGGCTCTCTAAAAGTGACATGGCATCTGCTCTCGGTTCCAGTCAATTTTGTGTTCAAAAGTTAAACCTTTCTCCTTCCCTTCAGGATAAATTGCACAACAATTGTTGGAGTCCATTATCTCATGCTGCCTTTGTTAAAATAAAAAATTGGTGCTAAAAGATGATTCTGTGGAAAAAATATGATTTTTCATTTTCACAGCTCTACGTTATAAACTTATGTGAAGCACCTGGGGCTTCAAAGTGCTCACCAAACATTATTATTATTATTATTATTATTTATTTATATAGCACCATTGATTCCATGGTGCTTTACATGAGAAGGGGTTACATACAAGTTACATATATCACTTACAGTAAACAAACTAACAATGATATACTGATACAGAGAGGCGAGGACCCTGCCCTTGTGGGCTTACATTCTACAGGATTATGGGGAAGGAGACAGTAGGTTGAGGGTTGCAGGAGCTCCGGTGTTGGTGAGGCGGAAGCTTCGATAGTGTTGAGGAGGCAGCGGGGTCAGTGCAGGATGTAGGCTTTCCTGAAGAGATGGGTTTTCAGGTTCCTTCTGAAGGATCCGAATGTGGTTGATAGTTGGACATTTTTGGGACAAAGAATTCCAGAGGATGGAGGATATTTGAGAGAAGTCTTGGAGGCGGTTGGATGAGGAGCGAATAAGTGTGGAGGAGAGAAGGAGGTCTTGGGAGGACCGGAGATCACGTGAGGGAAGATATCGGGAGATTAGTTCAGAGTTATATGGAGGAGACAGGTTGTGGATGGCTTTGTAGGTCCGTATTAGTAATTTGAACTGGATACGCTGAGGGAATGGGAGCCAGTGAAGAGATTTGCAGAGGGGGGAAGCAGAGGAGTAGCGAGGAGAGAGATGAATAAGTCAGGCAGCAGAGTTAAGGATGGACTGGAGAGGTGCAAAGGTGTTAGCAGGGAGGCCGCAGAAAAGGATGTTGCAGTAGTCAAGGCGGGAGATGATGCACAAGCATTTTTGTAGATTGACGGCTGAGGAAAGGACGGATTCTGGAGACATTTTTGAGCTGGAGGCGACAGGAGGTGGAAAGAGCTTGGATGTGCGGTTTGAAGGACAGGGCAGAGTCGAAGGATACTTCGAGGCAGCGGATTTCCAGTACGGGAGAAAGCATGATGTCATTGATTTCGATAGATAGGTCAGGTAAGGAAGATCTATGGGATGGAGGAAAGATGATGAGTTCAGATTTGTCCACATTGAGTTTGAGGAAGCGAGAGGAGAAGATGGAGGATATGGCTGATAGGCACTCTGGGATTCTGGACAGCACAGCGGTGACGTCTGGGCCAGAGAGGTAGATCTGAGTGTCATCAGCATAGAGGTAGTACTGGAATCCATGGGACTTTATGAGTTGTCCCAAACCAAGTGTATAGATTGAGAAGAGTGGGGGTCCAAAAACAGAGCCTTGGGGGACTCCAACAGAGAGAGGGTGGGATGAGGAGGTAGTGTGGGAGTGGGATACACTGAATGTGCGGTTGGAAAGGTACGAGGAGATCCAGGATAGGGCAAGGTCTTTGATGCCAAAGGAGGAGAGGATCTGTAGTAAGAGGCAGTGGTCAACCGTGTCGAAAGCAGAGGACAGGTCTAGAAGAGTATTGTCCATTAGCTTTCGCGGTAAGTAGATCATTAGTGATTTTGGTCAGGGCTGTCTCAGTTGAGTTATGGGGGCGGAAACCAGATTGTAGATTGTCAAAGAGCAAATTAGATGAGAGGTGGGAGGAAAGTTCAGAGTGGACGTGCTGCTCCAGGAGTTTGGAAGCGAATGGGAGCAGTGATATTGGGCGATAGCTGGACATAGCAGTTGGATCGAGGGTTGGCTTTTTAAGGATAGGCATGATTGTGGCATGTTTGAAAGCAGAAGGGAAGGTGCCAGAAGATAGTTATAGGTTGAAGAGGTGGGTTAGGGATGGGATAAGTGTGGTGGTGAGGTTGGGGAGGAGGTGGGATGGGATGGGGTCGAGCGCACAGGTGGTGAGGTGTGATTTGGAGAAGAGACAATTAAGCCCCCCTTCAGTGATGTTGGATAGGGAGGTTATGGGGTTTGGGCAATGGTCTGGTATACAAAGGGGTTGTGGTGGTTGAACAATGAAGACTTGCCTTGTCAATCTTATTTTTAAAGTGTGTGGCAAAGTCCTCACACACTTTAGATAAGTCCCTTGTGAATGGTCTAGTTTCCAAAATGGGGTCACTTGTGGGGGGTTTCAACTGTTTAGGCAGATCAGGGGCTTTCCAAATGCAACATGGCATCTGCTCTCGATTCCAGCCAATTTTGTGTTCAAAACATGAAACGGTGCCCCTTCCCTTCTGAGCTCTGACGGTCACCAAAACGATGGTCTTCCTCCACACATGGGGTATCGTCATACTCTGGAGAAATTGCAACAAATATTGTGGTTCATTTTCTTTTGATACCCTTGGCACTATGTCCCAGAACACAGCAAAATATCTCCAGGATATAGTACGCTGGCGCATGTGCAGTAATGCTTTTTGACTTTGCCCGCAGTTTGGCAAAGCAAACTGCGCGTGCGCGAGCAAAGATTGCATTGCACACGCGCAAACTATGGAGGACAAGTACTCTAATTCTCAAACATATTGCAGACAACAGGGATGGATGGGGTGGAAAAATGAAGATGAAACGCCTCCCAATGGACCGGAAAAATGGCATTTACATATCCCGCCAATTTGAGGTGACAGGTTCCCTTTAAGGCTGACCCAGACATTGCAGACCTAATTCCCAAAAAACCCTCAGTCACATATAGGAAAAATAGTTCGATCAGGGATCTGGTTGTCCACAGCCACTTTACCCAATCAAAAAAAGAGAGCATGTGGTTACAGAATAGATCCCTAGGGACCTTTAAGGCAATGTGCGCACGTTGCGGATTTTGATGTGTTTCTGCAGCGTTTTTGGATGCTCGGATTTGCATCAATTCCGCAGTGTAGTGCACAACCAATGTTAGTAGATGGGAAATTAAGAGCTGTTGTGCACATGCCACGGGAACATTTGCACAAATTTGCAGCTTTTTATTTTCCACAGCATGCCAATTCTTATTGCAGATCTGCAGTGTTTCCATTGACTACCATTGAGTCAGGCAAATCTGCAGGTTTAAAAAGATCTGTGGTTTTGCAGCAGAGTTGCCTGCGAGAAATGCTGCAGATCGAGAGGAGACTGTGTGTGAGCAGAGAAGATGTGCGTGTCTGTTGCGGGTGTCTGTGTGTGTGCGTGCAGGTCTTGTGTATCTGCGTGTATCTGTGTGTGTATGTGTGCCGTTGTGTGCAGGTGTGTATGTAGGCAGGCACTGTCCAATGGGACAACTAGTCCCATCCGGCTATGCCAGCTATGGTGACAGCTAGCCGATAATGGGAGAGTAGTAGTCCCATCATCCGGCTACTGTGTTCCAGTGTAAAAAACAACACATAAACACATATACAGTACATACTGACGATACAGTTAATCCTCAATGCCCTCAATCACCTATAAAAAAAAATAATAATAAAAACCTATTTGAGTTAAAAAATGGATTACATTGGAACAGGGAGTATACTGTTGGTTTATTAAGTATAAAATTTCAATAAAAACATTTGACATTAATACATGTACTTTCAAATTTTCCCAACAACAACCCACCGCTCCCCCATCTTTCCCAATTAGACAGTGTGACGGGGTGTACGGCAGAGCAAGAAGGGACAACAGGCCAAGGAATGATTCCACAGATTTATTATCAAGAACGCTGGAACAACACATGCAGGTAGATCTACAGAGTCCACAATTAGTCCAACGGAACAGGTTCGGGGGCACCTCCCGATAATCCTTGTGCCAGGTAACAAAGCAATAGTCCACCATTAGTCCAATGGATCCCAAAACAATCTCACGAACGACGAGATATGTCCTCAGCTCAAGTCTCGCCCCGTTCGCTTCCGCAGTCTCAGATGGGCGTGGGGTCTTGCCTCAGCTAAGGGTACCGTCACACAGTGAAATTTTGATCGCTACGACGGCACGATTCGTGACGTTCGAGCGATATATCTGTGACGTTCGAGCGATATCGCAATGTCTGACACGCTCCTGCGATCAGGGACCCCGCTGAGAATCGTACGTCGTAGCAGATCATTTGAAACTTTCTTTCGTCGTCTAGTGTCCCGCTGTGGCGGCATGATCGCATGGTGTAACATATATCGTATACGATGTGCGCATAGTAACCAACGGCTTCTACATCGCACATACGTCATGAAATTATCGCTCCAGCGTCGTACATTGCAAAGTGTGACAGCAGTCTACGACGCTGGAGCGATATTGTTACGACGCTGGAGCGTCACGGATCGTACCCTTGTAGCGATCAAAATTTCACTGTGTGACGGTACCCTAAGAATCCCCACTCCTTCTCCTTCAAGGATCAACTCACATCTGATCTCAAAATAAGAATGGATTGTCTGAGCTCCTGTGATCCGCCCATGAAGGGGGGTAGGGGTCACACCTTCTATTCAATGGTTGGGTCCACCAGAAGATTCTAGACTGGTGGGCTCCAAATAGTCTATGTAGTATGTACATTTGACTAGCCACCTGCTGTGAGGAAGAATGGCTATTCCTCCACTAGTGATGTTGACAAAGCTTAATTACATTAGAGCTTAGGGCTGCAAGTATTGGGGGAAGGAGACATATTGTTAAGGTACCGTCACACTTAGCAACGCTGCAGCGATACCGACAACGATCCGGATCGCTGCAGGGTCGCTGTTTGGTCGCTGGAGAGCTGTCACACAGACCGCTCTCCAGCGACCAACGATGCCGGTAACCAGGGTAAACATCGGGTAACTAAGCGCAGGGCCGCGCTTAGTAACCTGATGTTTACCCTGGTTACCATCCTAAAAGTAAAAAAAACAAACACTACATACTTACCTACAGCCATCTGTCCTCCAGCGCTGTGCTCTGCTCTCCTCCTGTACTGTCTGTGTGAGCACAGCGGCCGGAAAGCAGAGCGGTGACGTCACCGCTCTGCTTTCCGGCTGACCGACGCTCACAGACAGTACAGGAGGAGAGCAGAGCACAGCACTGGAGGACAGAAAGCTGTAGGTAAATATGTACTGTTTGTTTTTTTTACTTTTAGGATGGTAACCAGGGTAAACATCGAGTTACTAAGCGCGGCCCTGCGCTTAGTTACCCGATGTTTACCCTGGTTACCAGCGAAGACATCGCTGAATCGGTGTCACACATGCCGATTCAGCGATGTCTGCGGGGAGTCCAGCGACGAAATAAAGTTCTGGACTTTCTTCCCCGACCAGCGACAGCACAGCAGGGGCCTGATCGCTGCTGCCTGTCACACTGGACGATATCGCTAGCGAGGACGCTGCAACGTCACGGATCGCTAGCGATATCGTCTAGTGTGACGGTACCTTTACAGGTGAACTCCCAGAACAAGAAAATACATAAATTACAGCTAATAGAAACCAGAGAACAGTTACATATATCAAATGGCATATTATTCAAATACAGGACAGGGCAAAAGTACATATCATGACAATCCCTTCCCCTCCCAATTTGTGTGCGTACTAGGGACCTCTACAGGTCGCTGGTTAAGTACACACAGGCATGGCTGACAGGACTCAGGGCTCCTCTTGCCTGGACAGTCCATCTGCATTTTGGTGTTGGCTGCCTCTTCTATACTGTATGGTAAAGTTATAGGGCTGCAGAGCCAGGCTCCATCGTAGTAAGCGTCCATTGTCCCCAGAGACTCTGTTCAACCAGATGAGGGGATTGTGATCAGTAACCACAGTGAATTCTCGTCCATACAGATACGGTCTTAGTTTCCTGAGGGCCCACACTACAGCCAGACATTCTTTTTCAACAGTTGCATAGGCCACTTCTCGGTCCAGCAATTTCCGGCTGAGGTAGGCAATGGGGTGCTCGTCCCCAGCTGCATTCACCTGGCTGAGTACAGCTCCCAGTCCATAAGCAGAGGCGTCGGTCTGCACAATGAATCTCCTCTTGTAGTCTGGAGCAGCCAGAACAGGGTCGCAGACCAGAGCGCCCTTCAGCCGGTTAAAAGCCTCATCACAGGCTGGAGTCCAGATCACCAGCCGAGGCATCGTTTTCTTGGTCAGGTCGGTAAGAGGCTTGGCCACAGTGCTGAAATGAGAAACAAATTTTCGGTAATAACCGGCAGTGCCCAAAAAAGCCATAACTTGTTTCTTAGTTTGGGGTACAGGCCAGTCTCTAATAGCCTTGATTTTGGCAGGCTCAGGACGGAGCTTCCCTCCTCCCACTCTATGCCCTAGGTACTGGACTTCACCCATCCCCAATTGGCATTTATCTGGTCGAATGGTTAGGCCTGCTGCAAGAAGCAGGTCAAGAATAACGGCTACTTGTTTCAGATGTTCCTCCCACGTCTGGATGAAGATGGCGATATCATCCAAGTAGGCACAAGCAAAGTCACCACATCCCTGGAGGATCTGGTCCACCATTCTCTGGAAGGTTGCAGGGGCAGTCTTCATTCCAAAGGGCATGTTTAGAAATTCATACAGACCAAATGGGGTTATAAAAGCGGACCGTTCTCTCCCTTCCTCCGTCAGACGGATTTGCTTGATCCCTTACTGAGATCCAAGGTAGTGACATATCGGGACCCAGCCAGGCGGTCTAGAAGTTCGTCAATACGGGGCATTGGGTAAGGATCACTGACGGTATGGTCGTTTAGTCGTCAATAGTCCACACAAAACCGAGTACTCCCATCCTTCTTGGGTACTAACACCACAGGAGAGGCCCAAGGGCTATGGGAGGCCTGGATTACTCCAAGCTGTAACATCTCCTCCAGTTCGTGCTGCATGGTGTGTCGAACTGATTCAGGTACCCGGTAAGGAGCCTGTTGTATGGGACGGATACCCTGAGTGTCCACATGATGTTGGGTGACGGTGGTTCGACCTGGTTGGGAAGAGAAAGCAGCCCGTCTCTGTTGAAGCACTCCCAGCATCTGTTTTTTCTGTAAGGAATCCAGGTGATCTCCCAGTGGAACCTGTTCCACAGTGGATGAGGCTCTCGCTGCTTCCAAGAGATCAGGTAGGGAGTCCGCATCCTCTTGACCATCTTCTGAAGCCAGCCGACAGCTTGCTATCACTGGAATGTTCCGGTCATGGTACTCCTTAATCATATTCACATGGACAGTCTTTTGTCTTAGCCCCTGATCATCTAAAGCAAGAAGATAATTGGTGTCATTTAGTTTTCTGAGAACCCGGAAGGGACCCTCCCATGTGGT
Source organism: Ranitomeya imitator (assembly GCF_032444005.1). Lineage (NCBI taxonomy): Eukaryota > Metazoa > Chordata > Amphibia > Anura > Dendrobatidae > Ranitomeya > Ranitomeya imitator. The sequence goes on from NC_091287.1 coordinate 198,425,328, forward strand.
CTGCAGTTTATTCTGCCGATGGGGAACAATCATTAAGACCTGTTGTCCTTCTACAAACTCCCGATAGCGTGCTTTACGGTCATACCATGTCTTCTGTCTGGTTTGAGCCATCCGCACATTACTCTGGGCAAAACTAGCACGTTGAGCCAGGGTTTCTCGCAGCTTTAGAACATAAGGGACAACAGGGGCTCCTGTATCCTCAACTTGCCCCTCCCAGTATTCCTTGAGCAGGGTTAAGGGTCCTCGGACCTTTCTTCCATAGAGTAGTTCAAAGGGGGAAAACCCAGTGGACTCCTGGGGAACTTCCCGATATGCAAACAAGAGATGGGGTAGGTACTTCTCCCAGTCTGAATCTCTGTCAGTGAAGGCCCTTAGCATATTCTTCAGAGTGCCATTGAATCGTTCACAAAGTCCATTTGTTTGGGGATGATACGGGGTCGTTCGGATTGCTCATACTCCATAAGTGCGCCACATGCACTGGACCAGCTCTGACATGAACTGGGAGCCTTGGTCTGACAAGATCTCACTGGGGAATCCTACTCTGGTAAAAAATGGTAACCAAGGCCTCGGTCACTTGGCTGCGGAAATACTTGACAATGCCACAGCTTCTGGATATCGGGTGGCATAGTCCACAACAGTGAGAATGTACTGCTTTCCAGATTTACTTGGTTTAGCCAGAGGTCCAATGATATCGACAGCTACTCTTTGAAAGGGTTCTTCTATTATAGGCAGCGGTTGCAGGGGTGCCTTTGGGTGATCTCCGGGTCGCCCTCTACGCTGACATATGTCACAAGTTCGGCAGAAATGCGCTACAGCTTGGGAAATCCTCGGCCAATAGAAAGTTTGAGTCAATCGTCTCTCCGTGCGAGTTTTGCCTTGATGGCCGGCCGTAGGAATGTCATGAGCAAGGTGTAATAGGGGAATTCTGTACTTCTGAGGAACAATCAGCTGTTTGCTATAAGTCCAGGGCTTATCTAGGGAGTCGGCATTGGTAACCCGATATAGAAGTCCATTTTCTCTGATAATTCTTTCCCCGTTCAACCCTAGCTGCCCTATCTCAGCCCGAGCTCTAAAACTAGCAAGGGTGGGGTCAGTCTCTACCTCTTGTCTAAACTGAACTTTATCCCAAGTAACATTCATATTATCCCCACAAGAAGAATCACTCACCGGCTGTGACGGCAGTTCTGGTGGCCTCATTTCCATGGATGGGTTGTACACGTCCACATCCGCTGCTCTCTTGGCTTGACTTCTGGTTACCGCACCGACAAAGTTGCAATGAAGATTTCCCACATCATTTCCTAGAAGAACATCTGCAGGGAGGCCGCTCATCACACCGACCATGCATTGTTTGGCCCCAAAGCCATAATCCAGGGTCACACTCGCTCTTGGAATATATCTCTGGGTGCCTCCAGCCAATTCAATGGCAATTCCTGGTCCCTTTTGAATTGCTTCTGGTTGAATTACTCGGCTCCCGAAGACCGTGGGACATGCAGGGACCGCGCCGGGAGCAGGTAAGTATGTCATATTCACCTTTCCGCGTTCCACCGCCGCCTCGTCTTCCCGTCCTCTTGCTGTGACTGTTCAGGTCAGAGGGCGCGATGACGTATTAGTGTGCGCGCCGCCCTCTGCCTGAATAGTCAGTACAGAGAGACGGGACGCTGAGGAGCAGCGACGAGAGGTGAGTATGTCATTTTTTTTTTTTAGTGCAGCAGCAGCATTACATGTGGCAGAATGCATGGCAAGAACTGCATGGAGCAATATATGGGGCCATAACTGCATGTATCATTATATGGGGCATCTATGGGGCCATAACTGCAAGGAGCATTATATGGGGCATCTATGGGGCCATAACTGCATGGAGCATTATATAGGGCCATAACTGCATGGAGCATTATATGGGCATCTATGGGGCCATAACTGCATGGAGCATTATATGGGGCATCTATGGGGCCATAACTGCATGGAACATTATATGGGGCATCTATGGGGCCATAAAGAACTGCATAGAGTATTATATGGGGCATCTATGGGGCCATGAAGAACTGCATGGAGCATTATATGGGGCATATTTTGTATGGAGCATCTTATGGGGCCATAGAGAACTGCATGGAGAATTATATGGGGCATATTTGTATATGGAGCATCTTATGGGCCATAATGAACTGTATGGAAAATTATATGGGGCCTATTTTGTATGGAGCATCTTATGGGGCCATAATGAACTGCATGGAACATTATATGGGGCATATTTGTATATGGAGCATCTTATGGGCCATAATGAACTGTATGGAGCATTCTATGGGGCCTATTTTGTATGGAGCATCTTATGGGGCCATAATGAACTGTATGGAGCATTATATGGGGCTCTTGATTCTATATGGATATTCAAAAAACACAACCTACTGATGTCTCAATTAATTTTACTTTTATTGGTATATATTTTTATTTTTAACATATACCCGTAGCTGCTGCATTTTTCACCCTAGGCTTATACTCGAGTCAATTAGTTTTCCCAGTTTTTTTGTTGCAAAATTAGGGGGGTCAGTTTATACTCGGGTCGGCTTATTCTCGAGTATATACGGTAAATTCTGTAAAAAGCAAATCAAGGCAGCAAAGATTGAGACAGAGAGACTCATTGCCAGAGAGTAAAAATAATCCCAAAATATTATTTAACTAAGTAAATAGTTAGAAACTAAAAAATGATAGTGTTTGCCCCCTTTAAAATAGTCTAGGTGAAATGGTGGATGAGGATGAGGAAAAAGCCAATATGCTAAATGACTTTTTTCATCAGTATTTACACAAGAAAATTCCATGGCAGACAATATGATCAGTGATAACAAAAAATTCCCCATTAAGTGTCACCTGCTTAACCAGCAGGAAGTACGGCGGCATCTAAAAATCACTAAAATTGACAAATTTCTGGGCCCGGATGGGATACACCCCCAAGTACTGCAGGAATTAAGCACAGTCATTGATCGACCATTATTTTTTATCTTTAACCCCTTAGCGACCGCCGATACGCCTTTTAACTGCGGCCGCTAAGGGTACTTAAACCACAGCGCCGTTAATTAACGGCGCTGTGGAAAAAGTCCATAGCGACCCCCAGAGGCCGATTTTCTCCGGGGTCTCGGCTGCCGAGGGTAGCCGAGACCCCAGAGAACATGATTCGGGGGGTTTTTAACCCACCCCGCATTTGCGATCGCCGGTAATTAACCGTTTACCGGCGATCGCAAAAAAAAAAAAAGCGATCTCTTTTTAATTTCTCTGTCCTCCGATGTGATCGCACATCGGAGGACAGAGAAAGGGGGTCCCAGGTGGCCCCCCAATACTCACCTAGCTCCCCCGATGCTCCTCGTGTCTCCCGGTGGGCGCCGCCATCTTCAAAATGGCGGGCGCATGCGCAGTGCGCCCGCCGGCAGGCACCGGGTGAATCTTTGGGGTCTCGGCTGCCGGGGGTAGCCGAGACCCCAAAGAGCACGATCGGGGTCGGTATTACCGACCCCTGTTTTGCGATCGCCGGTAATTAACTGTTTACCGGCGACCGCAAAAAAAAAAAAAAAAAAAAATAAAGTGTAATTCTCTGTCCTCTGATGTGATCGCACATCAGAGGACAGAGAAATAGGGGGATTCGGGGACCCTAGCATACTCACCTAGGTCCCTGGATCCTCTTGCTGCTCCTCCTGGCCGCCGGCAGCAGAACATGGCGGACGCATGCCCAGTGCGCCCGCCATCTGTCTCCATCTGCCGGCCGGCAGGAGAACAGCAGTTGGGGCTAAAATTAGGGGTAGGGTTAGGGGTAGGGTTAGGTTAGGGTTAGGTTAGGGGTAGGGTTAGGGGTAGGGTTAGGGTTAGGGGTAGGGTTAGGTTAGGGGTAGGGATAGGGTTAGGGTTAGGGGTAGGGTTAGGGGTAGGGTTAGGTTAGGGGTAGGGTTAGGGTTAGGGGTAGGTTAGGGGTAGGGTTAGGGGTAGGGTTAGGGGTAGGGTTAGGTTAGGGGTAGGGGTAGGGTTAGGTTAGGGGTAGGGCTAGGGTTGGGGCTAAATTTAGGGTTAGGGTTGGGGCTAAATTTAGGGTTAGGGTTGGGGCTAAACTTAGGGTTAGGCTTCTTTCACACTTACGTCGGTACGGGGCCGTCGCAATGCGTCGGCCCGACATACCGACGCACGTTGTGAAAATTGTGCACAACGTGGGCAGCAGCTGTAGTTTTTCAACACATCCGCTGCCCAATCTATGTCCTGGGGAGGAGGGGGCGGAGTTACGGCCACGCATGCACGGTCAGAAATGGCGGATGCGATGTACAAAAAAACGTTTCATTGAACGTTTTTTTGTGCCGACGCTCCGCCAAAACACAACTGATCCAGTGCACGACGGACGCGACGTGTGGCCATCCGTCACGATCCATCGGCAATACAAGTCTATGGGCAAAAAACGCATCCTGCGGGCACATTTGCAGGATCCGTTTCTTGTCCAAAACGACGGATTGCGACGGAATGCCAAACGACGCAAGTGTGAAAGTAGCCCTAGGGCTAGGGTTAGGGTTGGGGCTAAAGTTAGGGCTAGGGTTGGGGCTAAAGTTAGGGTTAGAGCTGGGATTAGGGTTAGGGTTTGGATTAGGGTTCGTATTAGGGTTAGGGTTGACATTAGGGTTACGCTTGGGATTAGGGTTAGGTTTGGGATTAGGGTTAAGGTTAGGGTTGTGATTAGGGGTGTATTGGGATTAGGGTTAGGATTGAGGTTAGGGTTGAGATTAGGATTAGGGGTGTGTTGGATTTAGGGTTTTGATTAGGGTTATGGTTAGGGTTGACATTAGGGTTGTTTTGGGGTAAGGGTTGTGATTATGGTTAGGGTTAGTGATTAGGATTATGGATGAGGTTGGGATTAGGGTTAGGGGTGTGTTGGGGTTAGGGTTGGAGCTAGAATTGGGGGGTTTCCACTGTTTAGGTACATCAGGGGGTCTCCAAACACGACAGCCAATTTTGCGCTCAAAAAGTCAAATGGTGCTCCCTCCCTTCTGAGCTCTGCCGTGCGCCCAAACAGTGGTTTACCGCCACATATGGCGCATCAGCGTACTCGGGATAAATTGGACAACAACTATTGCAGTCCAATTTCTCCTGTTACCCTTGTGAAAATAAAAACTTGGGGGCTACAATATCTTTTTTGTGGAAAAAAAATATTTTTTATTTTCACGACTCTGCATTCTAAACTTCTGTGAAGCACTTGGGCATTCAAAGTTCTCACCACACATCTAGATAAGTTCCTTGGGGGGTCTAGTTTCCAAAATGGGGTCACTTGTGGAGGGTTTCTACTGGTTAGGTACATCAGGGGCTCTGCAAACGCAACATAATACCCGCAGACCATTCTATCAAAGTCTGCATTCCAAAACGGCGCTCCTTCCTTCCGAGCTCTGCCGTGCGCCCAAACAGTGGTTTACCCCCACATATAGGGTACCAGCATACTCAGGACAAATTGGACAACAACTTTTGGGGTCCAGTTTCTCTTGTTACCCTTGTGAAAATAAAAATTTGGTGGCTAAAAAATCTTTTTTGTGGAAAAAAAAATATTTTTTATTTTCACGGCTCTGCATTATAAACTTCTGTGAAGCACTTGGGCATTCAAGGTTCTCACCACACATCTAGATAAGTTCCATGGGGGGTCTAGTTTCCAAAATGGGGTCACTTGTGGGGGATTTCTACTGTTTAGGCACATCAGGGGCTCTCCAAACGCGACATGGCGTCCGATCTCAATTCCAGCCAATTCTACATTGAAAAAGTAAAACGGCACTCTTTCTCTTCCAAGCTCTGCGGTGCGCCCAAACAGTGGTTTACCCCCACTTATTGGGTATCGACGTACTCAGGAGAAATTGCACAACAACGTTTGTGGTCTAATTTCTCCTGTTACCCTTGTGAAAATAAAAATTTGTGGGCAAAAAGATAATTTTTGTAGAAAAAATGCAATTTTTTTTTTCACGGCTCTACGTTATAAACTTCTGTGAAGCACTTGGGGGTTCAAAGTGCTCACCACACATCTAGATAAGTTCCTTAAGGGGTCTAGTTTCCAAAATGGTGTCACTTGTGGGGAGTTTCCACTGTTTAGGTACATCAGGGGCTCTCTAAATGTGACATGGTGTCCGATCTCAATTCCAGCCAATTCTGCATTGAAAAAGTCAAACGGCGCTCCTTCACTTCTAAGTTCTGCGGTGCGCCCTAACAGTGGTTTACCCCCACATATGGGGTATTGGCGTATTCAGGAGAAATTGCATAACAATATTTATGGTTACATTTCTGTTTTTACACTTGTGAAAATAAAAAAAATGGTTCTGAATTAAGATGTTTGCAAAAAAAAGTTAAATGTTCATTTTTTTCCTTCCACATTGTTTCAGTTCCTGTGAAGCACGTAAAGGGTTAATAAACTTCTTGAATGTGGTTTTGAGAACCTTGAGGGGTGTAGTTTTTAGAATGGTGTCACACTTCATTATTTTCTATCATATAGACCCCTCAAAATGACTTCAAATGTGATGTGGTCCCTAAAAAAAAATGGTGTTGTAAAAATGAGAAATTGCTGGTCAACTTTTAACCCTTATAACTCCCTAACAAAAAAAAATTTTGTTTCCAAAATTGTGCTGATGTAAAGTAGACATGTGGGAAATGTTATTTATTAACTATTTTTTATGACATATCTCTCTGATTTAAGGGCATAAAAATACAAAGTTTGAAAATTGCAAAATTTTAAAAATTTTCGCCATATTTAAGTTTTTTTCATAAATAATCGCAAGTAATATCGAAGAAATGTTACCACTAACATGAAGTACAATATGTCACGAAAAAACAATCTCAGAATCAGCGGGATCTGTTGAAGCGTTCCAGAGTTATAACCTCATAAAGTGACAGTGGTCAGAATTGCAAAAATTGGCCTGGTCATTAAGTACCAAATTGGCTCTGTCACTAAGGGGTTAAAGGCTCCATAATAACAGGGTCTGTACCACAGGACTGGCGTATAGCAAATGTGGTGCTAATATAAAAAAGGGGACAAAAACTGAACTCGGAAATTATAGGTCAGTAAGCCTAACCTCTACTGTGGGTAAAATCCTGGAGGGTTTTCTAAAGGATGCTATACTGGAGTATCTGAAGAGGAATAACCTCATGACCCAATATCAACATGGGTTTAGTAGGGACCGTTCCTGTCAGACAAATCAGATCAATTTCTATGAAGAGGTAAGTTCTGGACTGGACCAAGGGAACCCAGTGGACGTAGTGTTATGGACTTTTCAAAAGCTTTTGCTACGGTACCACACAAAAGGTTGATGCATAAAATGAGAATGATAGGGGAAAATATGTGTAAGTGGGTTAAGAGCTGGCTCAGGGATAGGAAACAAAGGGTGGTTATTAATGGAGCACACTCGGACTGGGTCGCGGTTAGAAGTGGGGGTATCACAGGGGTCAGTATTGGGCCCTCTTTTTTAACATATTTGTTAATGACCTTGTAGGGGGCATACAGAGTAGAATTTCAATATTTGCAGATGGCACTAAACTCTGCAGGGTAATCAATACAGATGAGGACAATTTTATATTACAGGAGGATTTATGTAAACTAGAAGCTTGGGCTGATAAATGCAAATGAGCTTTAATGGGGATAAATGTAAGGTCATGCACTTGGGTAGAAGTAATAAGATGTATAACTATGTGCTTAATTCTAAAACTCTGGGCAAAACCGTCAATGAAAAAGACCTGGGAGTATGGGTGGATGACAAACTCATATTCAGTGGCCAGTGTCAGGCAGCTGCTACAAAGGCAAATTAAATAATAGGATGCATTAAAAGAGGCATAGATGCACATGAGGAGAACATAATTTTACCTCTATACAAGTCACTAGTTTGACCACACTTAGAATACTGTGTACAGTTCTGGTCTCCGGTGTATAAGAAAGACATAGCTGAACTAGAGCGGGTGCAGAGAAGAGCGACCAAGGTTATTAGAGGACTGGGGGGGGTCTGCAATTACACTTGGGGCTATTTAGTTTGGAAAAACGAAGGCTAAGGGGTGATATTATTTTAATGTATAAATATATGGAGGGACAGTACAAAGACCTTTCTGATCATCTTTTTAATCATAGACCTGAGACAGGGACAAGAGGGCATTGTGATGTGCTGCTGCAGTGCAGTATGGAGCAATCTCCACCAGGGGGTGCTGGATAAGGAAAGGAGGCTGCACACACAGCACAGCTACACTGAACAACAACACAGGTGTCACAGGTAATGAAAGGGACATGAAACAAGCCAAGGTCATACACGGAGATAGCGGCGCGGTACAGAAGGGGCGAGCAGAGAATCGTCGGGGACAAGCAAAACGTCAGAACCTATCGGGAACGTGGTAACCAAAACGTGAGGCGTAAGACAGAGTCGGGGTACAGGCCAAAGGTCAGAACAAGTAACAAACGGGTGCAGTCAGTCAGAGGCAAAGAGGAACACTTAGAACAGGGATCCAGGTCAGGAGCTCAAACAGTGCAGGATGAACTTATAGCTGACACTGGCCCCCAGGCTGCAGAGGACTTAAATAGCACAGCCAGCTCCAGGGTGAGGCAGAGAGGATTAACTCCCACATGACCAGTCCAGAGACAAGAGAGCTGAACATAATCTCAGAACTGGATCATGACAGGCATTATCTACGTCTGGAGGAAAGAAGGTTTAAGCATAATAACAGACGCAGATTCTTTACTGTAAGAGCAGTGAGACTATGGAACTCTCTGCTGTGTGATGTTGTAATGAGTGATTCATTCCTTAAATTTAAGAAGGGACTGGATGCCTTTCTTGAAAATTATAATGTTACAGGTTTTATATACTAGATTCTTTGATAGGGTGTTGATCCAGGAAACTAGTCCGATTGCCATATGTGGAGTCGGGAAGGAATTTTTTTTCCCCAATGTGGAGCTTACTCTTTGCCACATGTTTTTTTTTGCCTTCCTCTGGATCAACATGTTAGGGCATGTTAGGTTAGGCTATGGGTTGAACTAGATGGACTTAAAGTCTTCCTTCAACCTTAATAACTATGTTACTATGTTACTATGTCACTGTTGAGGATTGGAAACTACTTAGGAGTTAAGAAGAGGCTTAATCATTTGAAAACCTCTTCAAAATAGAACAGACTCATAACTATTTTTTGTTTTATTTGGGTGAACAGTACAGCAGATCAGCGAAGATTGTTATGAAATTCATGCTGCTAAACTACAATCAGCATGAATCAGATAGTGTCTGCATACTTAATTTCAGCCAGGTAAGTTTTACTCTAATGTGCACACGTTGCAGATTTCCTGCGGATCTGCAGCATTTTTTTCCGTGCAGAAGCGCTGCAGAACCGCCAGTGATTTACAGTACAATGTAAATCAATGGGGAAAAAAAATGCTGTGCAGATGGTGTGGAACAATCCGCATGGAATCCGCAGCGGATTAAAAAAAGGACCATGTCAATTCTTTGTGCGTTTCTGCAGCGTTTCTGCACCCATTCCATTATAGGAAAACACAGGGGGAAAAATGCATGAAATCCGCACAGAATCCGCAGTAAAAACGCACAAAATCCGCATTAAAAAATGCACAGATTTTGACATGAGTTTTCTTTCAAGTTATGCAGAATCTGCACAGAAAATTCCACAGGCAAATCCGCAACGTGTGCACATACCTTAAGGCTATATTCACACTTAGCGGTTTTTTCCGCGGAACCGCCGCGATTTTGATGCTGCGGGTCCGCAGCAGTTTCCATAGCGTTTACAGTAACATGTAAACCCTATGGAAACCGCAAACCGCTGTGCACATGCTGCGGGAAAAACCGCGCGGGAACGCAGCGGTTTACAATCCGCAGCATGTCACTTCTTTGTGCAGAATCGCTGCGATTCTGCACCCATAGGAATACATTGAACCGCTTACTTCCCGCATGGGGCTGTGCCCACGTTGCGGGAAGTATGCGGATAATGTGCGGGTGGTACCCGGGGTGGAGGAGAGGAGACTCTCCTCCAGGCCCTGGGAACCATATTTGGGGTTAAAAAATAAAAAATCTGGTTATACTCACCCTCTGATGTCCGGAGCTCCTGGGCGCTGCACGCGGCCGTCCGGTCAGAGTAGCTGTGCGACCAGGACCTGCGGTGACGTCGCGGTCACATGACCGTGACGTCACGAAGGGTCCTTCTCCCACAGCATCTTTGGAACCGGAACGCCGGGTGCAGCGCCCAGGAGATCCGGACATCAGAGGGTGAGTATAACCAATTTTTATTATTTTTAACATTACTATTGATGCTGCATATTGCTGCATATGCAGCATCAATAGTATAGGCGGAAACCCGCAGCGGAAAACGCGGAACAAACCGCGATAAATCTGCAGGGAGAACCGCAGTTGTTTTGCCCTGCAGATTTATCAAATCCGCTGCGGGAGAACCCGCAGGGACCCGACGCAAGGTGTGCACATAGCCTAAAACACTGCAACATTTCAGAATACATATAATTTGAACAAGCTTCCAAGTTCTGTGTCTCAGCTGAATCCCCATCAGATCCTTTTGACTTACAGTTCTCTCCCTATGCAAAAAATAGACTGACTAGTCAGTCAACTGAAAAGGGACAGAGAAAATTCGACCATGGATCCACCTAGAAATAGTAAGTCGAGACACATAGCCCCTGGCTGGCTTTTTATAATCAAGCATACCTGTCTGCAACCATGTACACAGTGTCTGATTCATGCTGCCTACAATCCAAGCAGGATGAATCTGATACCAAAAAGGAAATTTAACAACAATAAAATATAATAAAATATAAGTTCATTAAAGAATACATTACTCTTTTCTACGAGCAGACTTCCGCTTTTCTTCATTAAGCTCATGTGCAGCATCTCGAAGCTTTACTTCACATCCAGGTGCACTGCCTGGAATTATGTCTAACTGAAGACTTTTACTCTGCATGGAAAAAAAAATAAAAAATAAAAATACACTGACAATGATGAAGTCAATTTTGAAGGCACAATTTCCTTTCAAAATATATACTTAATATAAGTAGGGTATATGCTGAAAATATAATCCCATGGTGGCATTCTTGGAAGATAGTCTGTCTGTCAACACATAATGTGAGTCAATCTGCTACTGTGTACTATCAGCAAAAGCAACTCCCTAAAATCAGGTCCAGTGGCCAATATTCTCATCATTGTGATTACTTGATTGGAGGTGGTTAGAAATGTCATTTAAGGGTATGTGCACACGTCAGGATTTTTAGCGTTTTTTTTGCGGAATTTCGCCATAAAAACGCTATAAATCCGGTAAAAAAACGCTAAGGCCGGGGACACACACAACGTATAAAAAAAGGACCGTTTTTGATGGACGAGAATCGCACAAATGTTACCAAAACATTGATCCGTGTGCAGTGCGAGGATGCGATTTTCTCGCATCAAATGATCCGTGTGACATCCGTATGGCATCCGTACTGCGTGTTTTTATCGCATGCTTGCAAAACCAACATACGGCTATACAAGGGATCCATGTGACAAAAAAAAAAAAACATATATACTGTCTATATATATATATATATGTCAGTAGACACATATATGTATATATACACTGTTACACTGTTCTGGAATGGCCATCCCAGTCCCCAGACCTGAATATCATTGAACATCTGTGGGATCATTTAATGAGGGCTGTCCATGCTCGGCGACCATCAAACTTAACTGAACTGGAATTGTTTTGTAAAGAGGAATGGTCAAAAATACCTTCGTCCAGGATCCAGGAACTCATTAAAAGCTGCTGGAAGCGACTAGAGGCTGTTATTTTTGAAAAAGGAGGATCTACTAAATATTAATGTCACTTTTCTGGTGGGGTGCCCATACTTATGCACCTGTCAAATTTTGTTTGAATGCAGATTGCACATTTTCTGTTAGTACAATAAACCTCATTTCAAGGCAGAAACATTACTGTGTCCAACAGTTATTAGATATATGAAACTGAAATAGCTGTTGCAAAAAATAAAAACAACAATTTTTACAAAACATTAAGCTTAAGGTTAATAGGGGTGCCCAAACGTTTTCATATAACTGTATGTCAGATTAAATTTTAATGTCACAACATTTCTCCAAAATTACAATTGAGTTATGATTGTATTGATTTTATAGTGTATATTCATTTATAAATATCAAAGAACACCTATAAAACTAATGAAACATACATAACATGTTCCTTTTTTCTGTCCCATTTGTCTTGCTTTACACACTAAAGAAAATAAAAAAACAAAAAACAGTTGCAACATAACTGACCTCAGTGACAATTTATTAAAGCGTTTGTCCTATACATATAATTCCCTTTATAAATATCTATTTCTAAGCCCTAACCACTTTCTGAACTTGCTTTACTTTAACCCCTTCATGACCCAGCCTATTTTGACCTTAATGACCTGGCCGTTTTTTGCAATTCTGACCAGTGTCCCTTTATGAGGTAATAACTCAGGAACGCTTCAACGGATCCTAGCAATTCTGAGATTGTCTTTTCGTGACATATTGGGCTTCATGTTAGTGGTAAATTTAGGTCAATAAATTATGCTTTTATTTGTGATAAAAATGGAAATTTGGTGAAAATTTTGAAAATTTCGCAATTGATGAATTTTTATTCTGTTAAACCAGAGAGTTATGTGACACAAAATAGTTAATAAATAACATTTCCCACATGTATACTTTACATCAGCACAATTTTGGAAACAAAATTTTGTTTTGCTAGGAAGTTATAAGGGTTAAAATTTGACCAGCGATTTCTAATTTTTACAACGAAATTTACAAAACCATTTTTTTTAGGGACCACCTCACATTTGAAGTCAGTTTACAGGGTCTACATGGCTGAAAATACCCAAAAGTAACACCATTCTAAAAACTGCACCCCTCAAGGTGCACAAAACCACATTCAAGAAGTTTATTAACCCTTCAGGTGCTTCACAGCAGCAGAAGCAACATGGAAGGAAAAAATGAACATTTAACTTTTTAGTCACAAAAATTATCTTTTAGCAACAATTTTTTTGATTTCGCAATGGTAAAAGGAGAAACTGAACCACGAAAGTTGTTGTCCAATTTGTCCTGAGTACGCTGATACCTCATATGTAGGGGTAAACCACTGTTTGGGCGCACGGCAGGGCTCGGAAGGGAAGGCACGCCATTTGGCTTTTTAAATGGAAAATTAGCTCCAATCATTAGCGGACACCATGTCACGTTTGGAGAGCCCCTGTGTGCCTAAACATTGGAGATCCCCCACAAATGACCCAATTTTGTAAACTAGACCCCCAAAGAAACTAATCTAGATGTGTGGTGAGGACTTTGAACCCCCAAGTGTTTCACAGAAGTTTATAACGCAGAGCCATGAAAAAAAAAAAAAAAATATTTTCTCAAAAATTATCTTTTAGCCTGCAATTTTTTATTTTCCCAAGGGTAACAGGAGAAATTTGACCCCAAAAGATGTTGTCCAGTTTCTCCTGAGTACGGTGATACCCCATATGTGGGGGTAAACTACTGTTTGGGCACATGCCGGGGCTCGGAAGTGAAGTAGTGAAGTTTTGAAATGCAGACTTTGATGGAATGCTCTGCGGGCGTCACGTTGCATTTGCAGAGCCCCTGATTTGGCTAAACAGTAGAAACCGCCGACAAGTGACCCCATTTTGGAAACTAGACCCCGAAAGGAACTTATCTAGATGTGTGGTGAGCACTTTGAACCCCCAAGTGCTTCACAGAAGTTTATAACGCAGAGCGGTGAAAATAATAAATACGTATTCTTTCCTCAAAAATAATTATTTAGCCCAGAATTTTTTATTTTCCCAAGGGTTACAGGATAAATTGGACCGCAAAAGTTGTTGTCCAGTTTCTCCTGAGTACGCTGATACCCCATGTGTGGGGGTAAACCACTGTTTGGGCACACGTCGGGGCTCAGAAGGGAAGTAGTGACTTTTGAAATGCAGACTTTGATGGAATGGTCTGCGGGTGTCACGTTGCATTTGCAGAGCCCCTGGTGTGCCTAAACAGTAGAAACCCCCACAAGTGACCCCATTTTAGAAACTAGACCCCGAAAGGAACTTATCTAGATATGTGGTGAGCACTTTGAACCCCCAAGTGCTTCACAGACGTTTACAACGCAGAGCCGTGAAAATAAAAAATAATTTTTCTTTCCTCAAAAATGATGTTTTAGCAAGCATTTTTTTTATTTTCACAAGGGTAACAGGATAAATTGGACCCCAATAATTGTTGCGCAGTTTGTCCTGAGTATGCTGGTACCCCATATGTGGGGGTAAACCACTGTTTGGGCACACGTCGGGGCTCGGAAGTGAGGGAGCACCATTTGACTTTTTGAATACAAGATTGGCTGGAATCAATGGTGGCGCCATGTTGCGTTAGGAGACCCCTGATGTGCCTAAACAGTGGAAACCCCTCAATTCTACCTCCAACACTAACCCCAACACACCCCTAACCCTAATCCCAACTGTAGCCATAACCCTAATCACAACCCTAACCCCAACACACCCATAACTCTAATCACACTCCTAACCACAACCCTAATTCCAACCCTAACCCTAAGGCTATGTGCCCACGTTGCGGATTCATGTGAGATTTTTCAGCATAATTTTTGAAAAATACGCAGGTAAAAGGCACTGCGTTTTACCTGCGGATTTACCGTGGATTTCCAGTGTTTTTTGTGCGGATTTCACCTGCGGATTCCTATTGAGGAACAGGTGTAAAACGCTGCAGAATCCGCACAAAGAATTGACATGCTGCGGAAAATACAACGCAGCGTTTCCGCGCGGTATTTTCCGCACCATGGGCACAGCGGATTTGGTTTTCCATAGGTTTACATAGAACTGTAAACCTGATGGAACACTGCTGCGAATCCGCAGCCAAATCCGCACCGTGTGCACATAGCCTAATTCTAAAGGTATGTGCACACGCTGCGGAAAACACTGTGGATCCGCAGCAGTTTCCCATGAGTTTACAGTTCAATGTAAACCTATGGGAAACAAAAATCGCTGTACACATGCTGCAGAAAAACTGCACGGAAACGCAGCGGTTTACATTCCACAGCATGTCGCTTCTTTCTGCGGATTCCGCAGCGGTTTTACAACTGCTCCAATAGAAAATCACAGTTGTAAAACCGCAGCGAAATGCGCAGAAAAACCGCGGTAAATCTGCCATAAATCCGCAGCGGTTTAGCACTGCGGATTTATCAAATCCGCAGCGGAAAAATCCGCAGAGGACCAGAATACGTGTGCACATACCGAAACCCTAACCCTAACCCTAACCCTAGTTCTTACCCCAACCTTAGTGGAAGAAAAAAAAATCTTCATTTTTTTTTATTGTCCCTACCTATGAGGGTGACAAAGGGGGGGGGTCATTCAGTATTTTTTTTATTTTGATCACTGTGATAGGTTTTATCGCAGTGATCAAAATGCACTTGAAACGAATCTGCCGGCGGCGGAAGATGGCGGCGCCCAGGAAAGAAGACGGACGGACCACGGGAGGCTCGGTAAGTATGATGGGGTGGGGGGAGCACGGGGGGGGGGGGGGGTGGATCGGAGCATGGGGGGTAAATCGGAGCACGGGGGGGGGGGGGGTGGATTGGAGCACCGGGGGGTGGATCGGACTGCAGTGGGGGTGGATCGGACTGCAGGGGGGGTGGTTGGAGCACAGGGGTGGGATTGGAGCACGGGGGTGAGCGGACAAGAGCATGCTTCCCCTCGGCGACCTAGCACGCCACCAGTGCTGCTGCTTCACCACGTGCTGACCTCCGGATCTCTGTAGCGCCGCTGTGCACTACACACCCCAGATGTACACATTGGTAGGTCATCCATATGATAAATTGAACTGTTCTGAAGAAGGTCCATCTGGGACCGAAAATGTTCAACATACTGGTTCTATGTCTGGATAATAATAAACTGTATTTGTAACTTTTCACAATTTTTGAGTGCCGGGTGATTCTTGAATACTTGTGACTGAGGGTTGGATACCCTACTCGAGCACCAAAACTCATATCCTCACAGAGTGCCGTGTTTATCTATTTTTATATAAAAGCACGGGGGGGGGAGCGGACAGGAGCACGGAGGGGAGCGGAGCAGTGTAAAGGACAGATCGGTGGCTTGGGGGGGGGGGGGCGATCAGTGGGGTGGGGTGGGGGCACATCAGTGTTTCCAGCCATGGCCGATGATATTGCAGCATCGGCCATGGCTGGATTGTAATATTTCACCAGTTATAATAGGTGAAATATTACAAATCGCTCTGATTGGCAGTTTCACTTTCAACAGCCAATCAGAGCGATCGTAGCTACGGGGGGGTGAAGCCACCCCTCCTGGGCTAAACTACCACTCCCCCTGTCCCTGCAGATCGTGTGAAATGGGAGTTAACCCTTTCACCGGATCTGCAGGGACGCGATCATTCTGTGACACAGCATATGCGTCACAGTTCGGATTGGCACGACTTTCATGACGCATACGCTGTGTCACAGGTCGGGAAGGGGTTAAGATCCCCTACTGCTCTGTCTATTCTGCTTATCTATATGTGTTTTTTCCTTTACTTCCTGTGACTTTTCTTATGAGGGAAGCCTCCAAGGCTATGTCATCAGAAGGATGGCCCTACAATCACTTTCCCACAGATTCTATCACCAGCTCCTAAACAAGACGTCATAATGGGTGTTGTGAATTCTGTTTTTGGTCTCCCTCCGGTGGTTGTAGATGGTAATGCAGTTGTCCCTGGGCTGCAGTCTTGGACAGGTGTATATGCTAATTGAAATTCTGACTGGGCTATTTAGCTTTGCAGGACTCCTTAGTCCATGCCAGTAGTCAATGTTTCTTTGGAAGTGTTGGATCTCTGCCTGGCCTCTCCTGCTTAGCTGCCAATTCAGCAAAGATAAGTGTATGTTTCTTTTTCTGAAGCACACATGCTGTGTGCTTATTTTCAGTGCTGATCTTTTGTTTCTATTTGTCCAGCTTAGACTGTGTCAGTTGTTTTTCTCAGTCTGGTTGGATTCTCTGGAGTTGCAGATATACTCTCCACATCTTTAGTTAGGTGGTGGAGTTTTGTATTTTCTGCTGTGGATATTTTTGTAGTATTTTTTATGCTGACCAGTCATTATTTGTGGGGGGCTGCCTATCCTTTGGGGGTCTACTCTGACTCCTATTTCCATCTTTAGGGGTATTTAGTCCTCCGGCTGTGTCGAGGTGTCTAGGTTTTGTTAGGCACACCCCACGGCTACTTCTAGTTGCGGTGATAAGATCAGGGTTTGCGGTCAGTATAGTTACCACTTACTCCAGTGAAGGGTTTCATGGTGCGGTTAATTGCCCCAGCTTCTTTTACTCATATGTCCTGATGACTTCTGAAATCAATCATGGTGATGCAGGCAGTGAGATGTGACTGCAGCTTCTATCACAGCTGCCACACTTTTAGCACAGCTGCTTCGCAGCATCTGGGCCCACAATTACACAGCTTCTGTTCCTCACCTCTTTCACTTAAACTGGACATCAGTGGGTGTTGATAGAAGCAGTGCACCACAGCTTCTGTCATTGACCTGAAACAAATCATTCTCCATTGTGCATTTCTATGCATTATCTATTATACTGGTGATGGGCTGTGTAATATTATAGTGGGTATGGTAACATACCATGAATAAACTGATCAAGTATTATAGGCCTAGGGCCATTCTATGATTGGTGATGGGCTGTGCAATGTTATAGGTGACATACACTATAAATTATGAACATCCTGATTATGTACTACTAGATGGAGGCCCGATGCTATCGCATCGGGAGGGCGGTGATGTCACGATGGGGGCAGGCTTTGCAGCGTTGAGAATCTCTCCCCCCATATGCTCACCCACTTATCCACTCTCTCTTTCCCCATGTGCTGACTTCTCCCACCTGTGCTCTCCTCTTTGACCTGTCTACCCCATGTGTTATCCCTCTTGTCTGCTGTCTCTCTCCTACCTGTGCTGTGTTCTCCATGTACAGAGCATTCCACATCGCCTGGGCAGGGGAGGAAGCAAAAAACAACACTGACATTACAGCAGGAGATCACAGAGGATACATTTTGTGAGGTAAAACATTGTTTAAAAATCTAAAACTCTAGGTGGCACTAGAGTTCTAGTTCTCTTCCTCTCTGAAACAATTTGCATATTTCCCAGAGGAGCATTGCGGCTTTAAGTCTCCTCACCTCAACATGCTTATCATGTCACTCTCCGCAAGGAGAAACAATACTTCTTGGATCCCTGTTTAAAAACAGTCAGTGAAATATTTTACCTCACAAAAGAAATCCTCTGTGATCCCCTGCTGTAATGTCAGTATTGGCTTTTGCTTCCTCCCCTGTGCAGATGTGGTATGCTTCGTGCACCGTCAGACACAGACAATTTTTAAAATGAAGAAAAAAAAAAGCAGGATGAGTCTAGCTGATAAAAAAGCTTGTCTTTATTCCAAATTCGTATAAAATAGTGATATGACACCCACATGTGCAGCTACGCGTTTCGAACACGAGCTGTGTTCTTTGTCAAATTTATCTTCTAATTTTTAAAATGAACTTTCGTTCGTGGGAAAACCCCTTTAATGTGACCGGCCTCCTCTGCCTGTAGACACGTCGCGTATCTGCCACCGGGATCAGCCGAATGATTCACTGTGCCTGCGTGGACTTCACGCAGGTGCAGTAAATCAGACCGCCGCCGTCTTTGTGCAGACAGGTAGCAGCGGTCACATTAAAACTGTGCATGCGCTCCTCC
Source organism: Ranitomeya imitator (assembly GCF_032444005.1). NCBI lineage: Eukaryota > Metazoa > Chordata > Amphibia > Anura > Dendrobatidae > Ranitomeya > Ranitomeya imitator. The sequence continues at coordinate 198,444,066 of NC_091287.1, forward strand.
TGTACAAAGATGGCGGTGGTCAGTGAATCATTCGGCTGATCCCGACGGCAGCATGTTCATGACGCTGTTCCGCAGGTGGTACCGCGCAAGAGGCTGCGTATGGTGTAGTGTGTGTGGTGAGTATGGCGTTTGCAGTGTGTGTGTGTGTGTGTGTGTGTGTGTGTGTGTGTGTGTGGTGCGACGGTGTTCCGCTGGTGGTACCACGCAAGAGGCTGGTACCACCAGCAGTTTCCATATTAACACACTTGTCACTTGGGTGTCCCAATATGGAGGTTGGTGAACTTCCGCCGCTTGAAATTCTGGGATCCGGACACATCTGGACGGAACAAGATGTGAAGACATTACATGGTAAGTATATAGTAAGATAGGCCTAGGGCTGTGTGCAATTATTGATGACACATAGCCAATCTTCATTACATTGATGACACATAACCAATCTTCATTACATAGGTCAAATAAACTTGCATAATCATCAATTTTTCGGGACACCCCTGCTGTCAAATATATATACCGTATATACTCGAGTATAAGCCGAGATTTTCAGCCCACTTTTTTGGGCTGAAAGTCCCCCTCTCGGCTTATACTCGAGTCATACCCAGGGGTCGGCAGGGGAGGGTGAGAACAAAGTACTGCAGTGCGCAGGCACCGGAAAGGTCAGAGAGGCCCGGCGCCTGCGCACTGCAGTACTTTGCTCTGCCCTCAACAGGGCAGACAAAGTACGCCTGCACCGGAGCCGTGGCTGAAGATCAGAAGAGGACGTCTTGGAATGAAGATGGGAGGCGCCGCAGCGGACCAGAGACACCCATCCGACCGGACCAGCAGCGGGAACGCCCCTGGGTGAGTATAATCTAACATCTTTTTCTCCTCTTTCAGGTAACATCGGGGGCTTATCTACAGCATTACAGAATGCTGTAGATAAGCCCCTGATGCCGGTGGGCTTACCTCACCCGCGATTTTCGGGGTGACAGGTTCCCTTTAAATTTCTCTGTGAAATATTATTCTATTAGTCACTGAGCATTGTTCAAGCTTATCTAGATTATTCAGAATTTTTTCTGTCTTCTATATAGTGTTAGTCCCAAGCATAAACAGTCGCACTCAGAATATCTTCCGAATTTTTGCCAAACAAGTGTTTTTTTTTATTTTCAAAAACACCAAAATAGAAAAATTCACTGCAGTGTTGTAAGGTAACGTTTCGACCCGCTGGGTCTTTTTCAAACCTTACTCATAGTAAAGAAAATAGGAAGAGGGCATATTCCCAGGACAGATGCTGGAGTCCTGTTAGGGGCTATATGTGTGCTGCATCCGGCATCTGCGGTGGGGGTGCAGCAGATGCCGGATGCAGCACACATATAGCCTCTAAAGGGACTCCAGCACCTCTTCTCTCTACCCTCTACCTATTTTATTTACTTTCTTTAAATCAGCTGTTCACACTGAAGAGTCGGATGACTGGTCACATCAGGGATCCGTATATGAGGAGTTCTGCTGAACATTAGATGAAATGGAGCAGCATTTGTGGTAGAATGTGGCGTATTGCGGTAATTGCGCATGAAATTGTATAGTGACTGTTTCAGTGGGGTGTGCTCCAAACTAGCTGCCTTGATTCGTTTCCCCATGGTGCGCATGAAACGTTCTACGACTCCATTAGCATGCGGCCAGCAAGGTGTGATTTTTCTGTGGCTGAACCCCAAGTATTCAGAAAACTGTGCAAACACATGTCCATTGAATGGAGGTCCATTATCTGTTTTGACCACTCTTGGAATGCCATATGCAGAGAATGTGTTGTCCAGTTCTGGCATGACACTAATAGCAGACGTTGAAGAGATGAATGAAATGACAGGATATCTAGAATATTCATCAACTGTTACTAGAATGCATTGGCCATTTGGTAATGGTCCATATATGTCGACTGCCGCTTCCTCCCATACAACAGTGGGTAACGGAGACATTTGTAATGGGTCTAGAGTTGATGATGGAGTAATTAATTGACAAGTGGAGCAATGTCTAATCTTCTCTTCCACCTATTTATCCATATTTGGGAACCACACTTTTTCTCTGAGTAACTTTTTGTGCCAATAATTCCTAGATGACCTTCGTGTGCTATCTGTATGACTAGGTTGCACAAGGCCTTAGGTACAACCAGTTTGGTACCCCGAAGGATGAGTTGATCTTCAGTGACTGCTAATTCCTCTCGTACATTTGAAAATAGTTTTAACTCCTTCAAATCAATCCCATCATCAAGAAATGTTTTCTTTTTAATTTCACGCCACCTTCTATTTTGAATAATGCACAGAGTGTCTTGCACTTGTTGTATTCACAAACTAATCAACAGAAAGTGCTTTTGGCACGGCGTGAGCTGCAACAAAATGTATGTATTCTTCAATGGAGGAATGCCCAGGTAAATCATCATTCGTAGGATGTCTTGAGCGGTAATCAGCCGGATTGCTGTATTTTCCAGGTTTGTGAACAATTTTGTAATTATAGTCCTGTAGACGAAGACCCCATCGTTCAATCCGTGCCGGCAGTTTAGCTCTGAGATTTCTATTTCAGGTTGCGAATACTTTCTTTCAGTGCTTTGCATAAGAAATGATGTGGGGACTTTGATTGTCATCCTTGTATTGTGCTAAAATAGCACCCAGTCCCACAGGTCTGGCGTCCACAATCAGTTCGGTTCGAAGAGCTGGTTCGAAATAGGCTGTAACGGGGTCTACCAAGCTGGAGTACCTCTTTCAGTACCACCCCGAGTTTCAGGAGGTCCACTCTGCTTTGGCTGGAGTCTGAATGAAGGACGCTGGCTGGAATCGCTTGGTTACATGGGTGCATATAAAATATCACTGCTTCTCCACGTATTTCCAGTCTGACAACACTTTATTCACAGGACACAAAATATATCACACAGATACAGAGGGCAGACCAATAGAAAAGCAGCAGGCCAGACATGCATTACAATAGCCGCAGGGGGCCGGAGCCTGTCGATATTTACTGTGGGAATTACAAAGGTGGGGGGAGGACAGAAGGGGGACATCTTGTCCCCTCTGCCCAGGGGTGCAGCCAGTGGGCTGATGCATCTCACATGGAACCTATTATACATACATATAACTCAACATATTCTGGGTGCTGTGGGGTTCCGTAACACGTAACATAGGCTATGGTGGTTGTTGAGCAGAGTTAGTTTTTAATTGTTTCAAAAGAGGCCTGACAATCTTGGGACCATTTAAAAACACAATTTTGTTTCGTAAGTTCCCTTAATGGAGTGCTGATTGTTGAAAAATGTGGAATATATCTAGCACAGTAGCTTGCCATTCCAAGAAAAGAGCGCACTTCACTGGCATCCTGTGGAATTGAAGCTGCTCTGATGGATTCCACCTTCTTGGGATCAGGTCGTATTCCTTCCACAGAGAAAATGTGACCATAGAACTCCAATGAATTTTTATCAAATTTGCATTTTTCTTTGTTTAGAGTGAGTCCAGCAGAGAGCAGACATTCAAAGATAGCATATAGAGCACGCTTGAGTTTTCCCAAAAACCAGTATGTCATCACTGTAAAAGCATTTGGAATGTGTTGAATGACGCTCCTTATTGTATGTTGAAAAATTTCCGCTGCTGAGCAGACCCCAAAAGTCAATCTTTTGTATCTTCTGAGACCCACATGGGTGGAAAATGTTGTTAAGTATCTGGATTCTGGGCTCAATTCTAATTGATGATAGCCCTTATTGAGGTCGAGCTTTGAAAAAACGGTTGCTCCATTTAATAAATGAATAATATCATCAATTGTGGGTGAGATATGTCTTTCCCTCTGAATAGCAGTGTTGGGCAGGCGCATGTCAACACACAGTCTCACCTGCTCTGGAGTCCTTGGTTTTGGAACTACCACAAGTGGAGAGACCCAAGGAGTGGGACCAGAAACATCATCATCCATGAGTAATTGGAGTTCCTTTTCTACCTTCTTTCTCAGGTGAAATGGAATACGCCTGGGAGCCTGGGCTACTGGACGAACACTGTCATCCACATGAAGATGCACTTGAGAGTCCTTTAATTTCCCCAATCCACTAAATAGGGAGGGAAAACTGATCACCATTGCTTGTACATCCAGGTCCGCAGGGTCGGTTATGGTATGAATAATCTGGATGAGTCCTAGCTTCAAGGCAGTGTGATAGCCGAGAAGACAGCCTCCCGATCCTTGTAATGTGTGAAAAGTGGTTTTCTGCCTATTTTCTTTATAGCTAAGGCTGGTTTCACATTTGCGTTTTTGCCGCAATATATACATAACATTAAAAATGCATGTTTTTTTGCATGCGTTTTGACGCGTTTTGCCACCGCATGCGCCTTTTGTATGCATGCGTTGTGTTGTAGAAATGCAACATGTAGTAATTTTTAGCTGCGTTTTTTTGCGGCAAAAAAATGTATTGCTGTCTATGTAAACACATGCGTTTTAAAGCACATACGTTTGGTTGCGTTAAAAACGCATGTTTTTATAGAAAAAAACAAGAAAACACACTGATAAGCCACCCCCCACCATAAAGGTGATAAAGGTATCCTAACCCTAACCCTAGGGATCCTAACCCTAACCCTAGGGATCCTAACCCTAACGGGATCCTAACCCTAACCCTAGGGATCCTAACCCTGAGGGTTAGGTTTAGGGTTAGGATCCCTTAGGGTTAGGATCCCTTAGGGTTAGGATCCCTTAGGGTTAGGGGTAGGATCCCTTAGGGTTAGGATCCCTTAGGGTTAAGGTTAGGATCCCTTAGGGTTAGGATCCCTTAGGGTTAGGGGTAGGGTTAGGATCCCTTAGGGTTAAGGTAAGGGTTTGGGTTAGGATCCCTAGGGTTACTAGGGATCCAAACCCTAACCCTAGCTATTTCTGTTTATAGTGGGTTTTCTTGTTGATTTTGATGATTGGCAGCTGTCACACACTTCTCATCATGCGTTTAAAAAACGCAAACGCATGAAAAAACGCATGTAAACGCATCAAAACGCCATGTTTGTATTAAACATGCAAAAACGCATGCGTAAAAACGCAGCGTTTAAACGCATTTACATGCGTTTTTTCACCAAATACATTTGCGTTTAAAACGCTGCGTTTTTAAACGCAAATGTGAAACCAGCCTAAGTTCAGCATTAAATTGTCCCATTGTAACTAGAGGTGTTTTAGATCCATATGGAAAGATTTTAGTATGCACTTGCTGTAAGACTGGCTTTGTTTTCAATTGTTCATAAGCATTGCTGTCTATGATATCCACCGAAGCTCCTGTATCTATGGTAAAGGTGATATCCGTGTTGCCGAAGGTGAGTGTAATACATGGAGACTGCACTGAGCCAGTGACAGAAGTCGTGAACACATAGTTCTCAGCCACAGACATTTCTTCCATATCTTGAGTTACCATTTTTATATTTGCAGGCTTTGTCATTGGCAGAGGAGACTTGTTGGGCGCTGATTTGCAGACAACTGCAAAATGGTTCCCTTTTCCACATTTACTGCAAGTTTGTCCTATAGCTGGACATTTGTTCATGTGGTGAGGGAAATCTTGTCCACATCCAGGGCCGGACTGGCCATCGGGCATTTCTGACGCCCCCTCCGCGTTGTCAGTGGGAGTTGCAGAGTTCACTTCAACAGCGAGCACGTCAGGCGGCATTTGCTTGCCTTGTGCACTTGATCGAGCCACACTAGAAAGGAGGAAGTGAGAGGTCTGATGCCCTGAGACCTGATCACTAGCACTGCAGTGAGGTAACATAGAACAGGATGGGGGCCGCGCTGTGCTGCGGCCATGCCTCCCACTGCAGCTTGTGATCAGACCGCCCACTTATTCCTGTCTAGTGCGGGGATAGGGCATGAAAGTATTTACACTGAAGATGTCCCTGATGGCAGTGACAGAACATGGGGAAACTGCAGCAGTAAGTTTCTGTGTATTTTGGGACGGAGGACAGGTAGCTGCCTGCCCACTGTGCTACTGGTTGGGTGGGGGTGCAAACATTTTTCTATACACTGATTTTTATTTTTTCTGCTCCGGGTTCAGCCATTCAAAAAAGGGGCGTGCCATGCTGGAGAAGAACACTGGCCAATGAGCATCAGATTGATAGAAGAGCTGATTGGCCAGTGCTCCTGTCCCCCTGCACTGGGTGCCTCTGAGGGAGAGAGCCTGCAATCAAGCTGCAAGGTCAGGAATAACTACCTGTGTGACTGTGCTCCCAGGGACAGATAGAGAAGCAGCTCAATTCCCCATGGTCACATCTCCTGCTCTGGTCCACAGCCCCGACAGAGAAGGAGAGAGCGGGGGAGGTGCTGGGAAAGTGCTTGCTGTGAGCAGAAGGAGCTGCACATGTATAGTGGTCTCTCCTGAAGCACAGAGTGTGTGGGTGGGTGGTATCTGTAGTGTGTGTGGTATCTGTAGTGTGTGTGGTATCTGTAGTGTGGGTGTGGTATCTGTAGTGTGGGTGGGTGGTATCTGTAGTGTGTGGTATCTGTAGTGTGTGTGTGGTATCTGTAGTGTGTGTGGTATCTGTAGTATGGGTGGGTGGTATCTGTAGTGTGTGTGGTACCTGTAGTGTGGGTGGGTGGCATCTGTAGTGTGTGTGGTATTTGTAGTGTGGGTGGTATCTGTAGTGTGTGTGTGTGGTATCTGTAGTGTGTGTGTGTGTGGGGTATCTGTAGTGTGGGTGGGTGGTATCTGTAGTGTGTGTGTGGTATCTGTAGTGTGGGTGGGTGGTATCTGTAGTGTGTGTGTGTGGTATCTGTAGTGTGTGTGTGGGGTATCTGTAGTGTGGGTGGGTGGTATCTGTAGTGTGTGTGTGGTATCTGTAGTGTGTGTGTGTGGGGGGGGTATCTGTAGTGTGGGTGGGTGGTATCTGTAGTGTGTGTGTGGTATCTGTACTGTGTGTGGTATCTGTAGTGTGTGTGGTATCTGTAGTGTGTGGTATCTGTAGTGTGGGTGTGGTATCTGTAGTGTGGGTGGGTGGTATCTGTAGTGTGTGGTATCTGTAGTGTGTGTGTGTGTGGTATCTGTAGTGTGTGTGTGTGGGGTATCTGTAGTGTGGGTGGGTGGTATCTGTAGTGTGTGTGTGGTATCTGTAGTGTGGGTGGTATCTGTAGTGTGTGGTATCTGTAGTGTGGGTGGTATCTGTAGTGTGTGTGTGTGTGTGGTATCTGTAGTGTGGGTGGTATCTGTAGTGTGTGTGGTATCTGTAGTGTGTGGTATCTGTAGTGTGGGTGTGGTATCTGTAGTGTGGGTGGGTGGTATCTGTAGTGTGTGGTATCTGTAGTGTGTGTGTGGTATCTGTAGTGTGTGTGATATCTGTAGTATGGGTGGGTGGTATCTGTAGTGTGTGTGGTACCTGTAGTGTGGGTGGGTGGCATCTGTAGTGTGTGTGGTATCTGTAGTGTGGGTGGGTGGTATCTGTAGTGTGTGTGTGTGGTATCTGTAGTGTGTGTGTGGTATCTGTAGTGTGGGTGGGTGGTATCTGTAGTGTGTGTGTGTGTGTGGTATCTGTAGTGTGGGTGGGTGGTATCTGTAGTGTGTGTGTGTGTGGTATCTGTAGTGTGGCCGTGGGTGGGTGGTATCTGTAGTGTGTGTGTGTAGTATCTGTAGTTTGTGTGTTACATGTGTGTGCGGTATCTGCAGTATGTGTGTTACTTGTGTGTGAAGTATCTGTAGTGTGTGTGTGTGTTACTTGTGTGTGAAGTATCTGTAGTGTGTGTGTTACTTGTGTGTGAAGTATCTAGTGTGTGTTACTTGTGTGTGAAGTATCTGTAGTGTGTGTGCTACTTGTGTGTGAAGTATCTAGTGTGTGTGTGACTTGTGTGTGAAGTATCTGTAGTGTGTGTGTTACTTGTGTGTGAAGTATCTAGTGTGTGTGTGACTTGTGTGTGAAGTATCTGTAGTGTGTGTGTCTTGTGTGTGAAGTATCTGTAGTGTGTGTGAAGTATCTGTAGTGTGTTACTTGTGTGTGAAGTATCTGTAGTGTGTGTGTTACTTGTGTGTGAAGTATCTGTAGTGTGTGTTACTTGTGTGTGAAGTATCTGTAGTGTGTGTTACTTGTGTGTGAAGTATCTGTAGTGTGTGTGTGAAGTATCTGTAGTGTGTGTGTGTGTGTGTTACTTGTGTGTGAAATATCTGTAGTGTGTGTGTGTGTGTGTGTTACATGTGTGTGATCAGTGCTGTATTTTTTAGCATATTCTGCAGTGTGATAATAGTTTGCAGGCCCTCTGTGTTGAACTGATGTCTATTCCCCCTATAGCCACTGCAGGTTACATATGTAAAGTGGTTTAACACATTTGATTGGTGTAACAAATGAAGCAAAAAAGTCGGCACAACCTGTCAGTGCTTTCCGATTTGATTCTACGACACTCGTATGTGGGCTGGTGAATTTTTATTTGTGCCAGGGCTGCTTTTTGGTCCAGTCCGGCCCTGTCCACATCTATAACATTTCTTCTGTTGCGGGGCCTGCTTGTCTTGTGAACTGTTGTTTGAGATTATGCACATGTAACTTATCCCCATTCTCCATTGCACTTGCCTGATGATCTGCTATCTCTATAGCACGGGCCATCTTGAGTAAATCATGCAGAGAGAGATCCTGCTGCAGAGCTTTACGCCTTATGGTATTAGACGAGCAGGTGACAATTACTTGAGTTAGGATTTCATCATCTACGTCAGTAAATGCACACCCATTTGCTAGTTCTTTTAGCCGGGTGACATAGGTGTCTATGGATTCTTCTGGAAGCTGCTTAGCAATCCTGAACTTGTATCTTTCATACCCGATGTTTTGTTTAGGGATGAAGTAGTCAGTGAGAGCTTTGGAGCAGTTGCTGTACGTGTCTGTCTCTGCTGCCGGTAATGTGCTGTATATGTCATAGACTCCTGTGCCCGCGCAATGCAGGAACACGGCTCTCTTTCTTTTCTCATTTTTTATGTCTATTGCTTCCAGGAAGTTCTCAAACCGGTTTAGCCATTTTCTCCAGTTATGAGAAATTAGTGACATCAGTCATATCAAACTGGGGGAACGTGTCCAAGTATTCAGCCATGATTGAGTTTCTCAGTGGTGCTGGCGTGTGAAGCAGTAAACCAGGGGTCAGTACTCACAGCAGCAGGTGATTGATCCTCGTCGCCAGTTGTACTGTCCACACGGTGCAAGGAATTTAAGAGAGTAAGCTTTAACTGTAGTTTATTCGTCTCTTCTTTTCCTCCAGCACACAGCATAACAGTAGCATAACATTTTCTCCTCAGACTAGAACGGAGCGGAGTCGTGTGTACGAGGTGTACGGAGCGGAGTCGTGTGTACGAGGTGTACGGAGCGGAGTCGTGTGTACGAGGTGTACGGAGCGGAGTCGTGTGTACGAGGTGTACGGAGCGGAGTGGTGTGTACGAGGTGTACGGAGCGGAGTCGTTTGTACGAGGTGTACGGAGCGGAGTCGTGTGTACGAGGTGTACGGAGCGGAGTCGTGTGTACGGAACCGTGTGTACGAGGTGTACGGAGCACAGCCGCGTGTGTACAAGGTGTACGGAGCGGAGCAGCGTGTGAAAGGTGTATGGAGTGGAGTCGTGTGTGTAAGAGGTGTGCGGATCAGAGCAGAGTGTGAAAGGTGTATGGAGCGGAGCCACGTGTGTACGAGGTGTACGGAGCGGAGCCATGTGTGTACGAGGTGTACAGAGCGTAGCCACGTGTGTACGAGGTGTGCGGAGCAGAGTCATACATGTACAAGGTATACGGAGCGGAGCAGCGTGTGCAATGTGTATAGAGCGGAGCCGTGTGTGTATGATATGTATGGAGAGGAGCCGTATGTGTACGCAGCGGAGCCATGTGTGTGGAAGGTATACGGAGCGGAGCAGCATGTGCAATGTGTATGGAGCGGAGCGGTGTGTGTATGAGGTGTACGGAGTAGTGCCATGTGTATGAGATGTATGGAGCGAAGCGGTGTGTGTATGAGGTGTATGGAGCGGAGCCGTGTATGAGGTGTATGGAGCGGAGTTGAATGTTTACGAGGTGTATGGAGCAGAGCTGAATCTGTATGAGGTGTACGGAGTGGAGCTGAATGTGTACGAGGTGTACGGTGCGGAGCCGTGTGTGTATGAGATGTATGGAGTGGAGCCGTGTGTACGGAGCGGAGCCGTGTGTGCAAAGTGTAGGAGTAGTTCAGTTATGTCTTTCTTATACACCGGAGACCAGAACTGTGCACAGTATTCTAAGTGTGGTCGAACTAGTGACTTGTATAGAGGTAAAATTATATTCTCCTCATGTGCATCTATGCCTCTTTTAATGCATCCCATTATTTTATTTGCCTTTGTAGCAGCTGCCTGACACTGGCCACTGAATATGAGTTTGTCATCCACACATACACCCAGGTCTTTTTCATTGATGGTTTTGCCCAGAGTTTTAGAATTAAGCACATAGTTATTCATCTTATTACTTCTACCCAAGTGCATGACCTTACATTTATCCCATTAAAGCTCATTTGCCATTTATCAGCCCAAGCTTCTAGTTTACATAAATCATCCTGTAATATCAAATTGTCCTTGTATTGATTACCCTGCAGAGTTTAGTGTCATCTGCAAATATTGAAATTCTGCTCTGAATGCCCCCTTAAAGTCTTCCTTCAATCTTAATAACTATTACTAAGTTATAATAATCTTTATTTTTTTAATAATAATCTTTATTTTTATATAGCGCTAACATATTCCGCAGCGCTTTACAGTTTTGCACACATTATCATCACTGTCCCCGATGGGGCTCACAATCTAGAATCCCTATCAGTATGTCTTTGGAATGTGGGAGGAAACCGGAGTGGCCGGAGGAAACCCACGCAAACACGGAGAGAACATACAAACTCTTTTCAGATGTTGTCCTGGGTGGGATTAGAACCCAGGACCCCAGCGCTGCAAGGCTGCAGTGCAAACCACTACGCCACCGTGCTGCCCAAGTTATATACTTAATCGCCTTAAGAGCGCACTAGACAATCTATAATATAACGGTGGGAGCGTCACTCTGTCCGAAGCCTTTATAGACTGCGCAAGCGCGACGCACCGCGCATGTGCAGTCTGGACAAGAGTGACGCAGCCAAACTTACTTATCCCCCCCAATATACCGGCCATGGGGGCTCCACACACCCGTGTATCCCCCATAATATAGCGGCCATGGGGGCTCCATGCTCTGCAGCACCGGTCAGGGTAGATGTAGAGCCCAGGGGAGCTCCAGGACCTTCGATAATGTCACCAGCATGTGACCAGTGACGCGAGTGGGTGGAGTCAGCCCTTGCTGTGCTGGCTGCAGGGGTGCTGTATCCATTATAGCCAGTGCCACACTCAGGCAGTAAATACAGCCACACTCACGCAGTACAGCCACACTCACGCAGTACAGCCACACTCACGCAGTACAGCCACACTCGCAGTACAGCCACACTCACAGTACAGCCACACTCACGCAGTACAGCCGCGCTCAGTATAGCTGCACTCAGACAGTACAGCCACACTCAGGCAGCACGTCCGCACTCAGCACAGCCGCACTCGGGCAGCACAGCCGGAGAGAGAAAGATGGGAGCAACTTTTGGCAGAATGGAAAAAAGGAACAGGCAGAATGGGTGCAGAACATTACAACAGAATGGGGGCACAGGATGGGAGCAGAACATGACTGAATGGTTGCGCAGGATGGGAGCACCACATGACAAAATGGGGACACAGGATGGGAACAGCACATGACAGAATGGTTGCGCATGATGGGAGCACCACATGACAGGATGGGGGCAGGATGGGAGCAGCACATGACAAGATGGGGCGCAGGATGGGAGCACATGACAGGATGGGGACGCAGGATGGAGCAGCACATGACAGGATGGGGATGCAGGTTGGAACAGCACATGACAGGATGGGGGCGCAGGGTGGAGCAGCACATGACAGGATGGGGCACAGGATGGAGCACAACTTGACAGGATGGGGACGCAGGATGGAGCAGCACATGACAGGATGGGGGAGCAAGATGGGAGCAGCACATTCCAGGATGGAGACCATATACCAATATAAATGCTCGCCACCCGGGCGTAGAATGGGTTCAATAGCTAGTACAATATATACACAATGGTTATACATATATAATGGTCAGATATGCAAATATAAAAGTGGTAGGACAAAAGCAGACTACATAGTACAATTCTATGTCCTTTGACAGATTGTCCTCATTGTTATTCAGATGCTACCAACACCATGAAAGGATACATAGATGTTCGCAAAACTAAAAGAACCAGTCAAATGCATATTACCCCGAAAATTGGTGATCCTTGCTTGTCAGCCGCGTGGCACGCTACTCCTTGCCAGACTCCGACGCGCGTTTCGCGACAGCTTCCTCTTGGGGGCGTGGGGCGGAAGCTGGTGCGAAACGCGGCTGACAAGCAAGGATCACCAATTTTCGGGGTAATATGCATTTATATATATAGTTGTAGTCATTTTAGGATATTAAATTATTTACAGCAGTGTTATACTACTGCGGGCTAGATTAACTGTACTTATATATCCATTCTGCCTCCTGCTTTGGTCTATCTAGCAAGGTGTATTGTGCATGAAAAGAGATTACAGTATTTATAATTTCAGCATAGTATATTGTTGCCTTGAAGTTAGATTTTTGGCCCAAGGGTGCAAAACTATCGGAGCTAATCAAAATAAAATTCTCCATTTGGTTTACGGTTGATTTACATAATAATATTTGCTGTGAACGCTTACCTGCCAGTTATTTACACTATTGTCGTTTAGAGGTATTGTTTTAAATAAATTTTATATGTAATGTGTATTTCAATAAAGTTATAACCTTTTTAAGAAAAAAAGTATAAACACTTTTTGATTCAGCGTACGGTTTAATGGCCTAATTGCTGGTCAGTATGTTCTTGTATTGAGTAAAGTGTTGCCTGCCCCTAGTGTTTTGGGGAATGGGCTTGGGTAGTATGTTTATACATAGTCAATTACCAGTTAGATGAAAGGCCTGGCTTGCGGGGGAGGAGCTGCCACATGGGAGGCTTGAGGTCACCTTTTTGGAACGTCTCCTCATATGTGTCCTCCTTGGGACCTACCAGAGAAAAGGCAAGAGGATATGCTTCACACAAGCATTTAACCCCCTGGGTCACTCTCCTCCTGCCCTCTTGGATGAACATAAATCCTTTCCCCTGGAAGTTTGGAGATAAATCTCCACAAACCTATGAAACATCATAAGTCCTTTCTAGACGGTCCTAGGGCAGCGGATCTAGAACCATCAGATCCGACTGAGCCTTTGCTACTCATAGAGATTAAACATAATTTTGCTACCTAACTGCTACTGGCTGTTCTATGAATCTCCCTTCCCATAGTCTCTATGCTGGGTTTCATGTTGCAGGAACGAAACACGGCATGGAGACTATGGGTAAGGCCCTGTGCTAATGGCAGCAGCCATACATATTAACTATTATTATCATTCTTCCTTCCAGGGACTCTTACGATGAGCTTCTGAACCATTACCACTGAGCTGGGACGGTGTGACATTCATTTGTCTGGTTAGGGAGGCTTTAAACTTAAATTGAGATACTATGAGGGCATAAGATGAGTGGATAGAAACTGTATGTAGCACTGGCATTTTATTGGTAAGGCTGCTATTCCCAAGTGGTCCCCCATCCACCTTATACCTTTTGGGTTCGTGTCTTTTCTGCAACTTTGTTCCACACTGCACATCTTTGTTATTCATATTGTACTTGTATTTATGTACTTTTGTTGTAAATTATGTGTTTAATAAGATTGGTACTTTTTACTTTGTACTTCTCTTTGTTAAAACATAGTGACATACCCGTATATACTCGAGTATAAGCCGACCCGAGTATAAACCGACCCCCCTAATTTTGCCACAAAAACTGGGAAAACTTATTGACTCGAGTATAAGCCTAGGGTAGGAAATGCAGCAGCTACCGGTGAATTTCAAAAATAAAAATAGATGCTCCATACCGTTCATATAGATGCTCCATAGAAAGCTGTGCCATATACAATGCTCTGCACCATTGATTATGGCCCCATAGATGCTCCATAGAAAGCTGTGCCCCATATAGAATGCTCTGCACCGTTCATTATGGCCCCATATATGCTCCATAGAAAGCTGTGCCCCATATAGAATGCTCTGCACTGTTCATTATGGCCCCATAGATGCTCCACAGAAAGCTGTGCCATATATAATGCTCTGCACCGTTGATTATGGCCCCATAGATGTTCCATAGAAAGCTGTGCCCCATATAGAATGCTCTGCACCGTTCATTATGGCCCCATAGATGCTCCTTATAAAGCTGTGCCATATATAATGCTCTGCACTGTTCATTATGGCCCCATAGATGCTCCATATAAAGCTGTGCCCCATATATATTGCTCTGCATCGTTCATTATTGCCCCATGGATGCTCCATAGAAAGCTGTGCCATATATAATGCTTCTGCTGCTGCTGCAATAAAAAAAAAATAAAAAAAAATCACATACTCAGCTCTCTTCGCTCAGGACGCCGGCACTTTCAATATTTACCTGCTCCTAGTTTGGCTCCGTCTCCAGCACTGACGCTCAGCAGAGGGCGCACACTGACTACGTCACCGCGCCCTCTAACCTGAGCGTCACTGCTAAAGGACACTGCAGACGGAGCCGCACCGGAGCGAGGAGCAGGTAAATATCACGCAGCGCTCCCCTCCCCGTATACTTACCTGCAACTGGCGCGGTCCCTGCAGGTCCCGGCTTCTCCCGGCGCTGCATCTTCTTCCTGTATTGAGCGGTCACAGTTACCGCTCATTTACAGCAATGAATATGCGGCTCCACGCCTATGGGAGGTGGAGCCGCATATTCATTTCTGTAATGAGCGGTGCCATGTCACCACTTAGTACAGGAAGAATCTGCAGCGCTAGGGAAGCCAGGGACTGCAGGGACCGCACCGGGAGTAGGTAAGTATAATTACACCCCCCTGCCCCCCCCTCTCCTGCCGACCCCAGGTATATGACTCGAGTATAAGCCGAGAGGGGGACTTTCAGCCCAAAAAATAGGCTGAAAATCTCGGCTTATACTCGAGTATATACGGTAGTTAGCAAGGCCGAAAAAAGACATTTGCCCATCCAGTTCAGCCTATATTCCATCAGAATAAATCCCCAGATCTACGTCCTTCTAAAGAACCTAATAACTGTAAGATACAATATTGTTCTGCTCCAGGAAGACATCCAGGCCTCTCTTGAACCCCTTGACTGAGTTCGCCATCACCACCTCCACAGGCAAGGAATTCCAGATTCTCACTGCCCTAATAGTAAAGAACCCTCTTCTATGTTGGTGAAAAAAACTTCTCTCCTCCAGATGCAGAGAATGCCCCCTTGTGAAATTCACCGTCCTTGGTATAAACATATCCTCAGAAAGATATTTGTATTGCCCCCTTAAAGACTTATACATGGCTATTAGATCACCCCTCCGGGTCTTTCGATGGTAACTTACGTTACATTCACAAGCCAAAAACTGTCTACAGATTGTTCTTTGAAGGCAGGCACAAAAAGGAGTGAATGTATATTGTACATTAAACTATTCTCAATAGATTTCAACACTGTATGATTTTTCACCAACAAAATTAAATATAAAATACAGTGTTATTACTTGGTAACTTACCGTATATACTTGAGTATAAGCTGACCCGAGTATAAGCCGAACCCCCTAATTTTGCCACAAAAACTGTGAAAACTTAATGACTCGAGTATAAGCCTAGAGTGGGAAATGCATCAGCTACCGGTAAATGTCAAAAGTAAAAATAGATACCAATTAAAGTAAAATTAATTGAGACATCAGTAGGTTAAAGTGTTTTTGAATATCCATATTGAATCAGGAGCCCTATATAATGCTCCATACAGTTTATGATGGGCCCCATAAGATGCTCCATATTAAAATAGGCCCCATATAATCCTGCATAAAGGTTAATGATGGCCCCATAAGATGTTACATAGACACATTTGCCCAATATAATGCTGCACCACAAATGCTGATTATGGCCCCATGAGATGCTCCATAAAGATATTTGCCCCATATAGTGCTGCACAAACCTTGATTATGGCCCTATAAGATGTTCCATACAGACACTTGCCCCATATACCGTAATGCTCCTCAAACGTTAATTATGGCCCCATACAGACACTTGCCCCATATAGTGCTGCACAAACGTTATGGCCCCATATAGTGCTGCACAAATGTTACGGCCCCATATAGTGCTGCACAAACCTTATGCTATGGGCTAGTCCTGTGGAACAGACCCCGCCGCTATAGTCTCTAAATATAAGAAATAATGGTTTGTCTATTACATTACTTAGTTATCTTAGTACTCGTGGGTGTTTGCTATCCGGACCCAGAGATTTATCTATTTTAATCTTATTTAGCTGGTTTTAAAAATCTTCTTGGGTTAGACTGGTGACCCTTAATATAGCATGCAACCTCCACCAGGGGGTTCAGGTAAAGGGAAAAAGGTAGCACACACCATGTAGCATCACAGTGAAAAGCGAGGATCGCCACCAGGAGGCGGCAGAGTAATTAGACAGGCCGGTCAGCAACAAACAGGAAGATAAAGTACCAGAAGTCACAGCAATGCATGTGGTCAAATACAAGCCAGAAATCAAAACCAGACGAGATCACAGGATCCAAAACGTGAGACAGAAGATGTAATCGGGGTACGAGACAAAGCCAGAGGGGAAACATAGTAACAGAGACGGAAAGCAGGAGGCAGAGTTCAGAATTCAAGCCGAGTCATACACTGTAGGAAACCACCAAACACACACTAAGTCAGGGATAGGGAACGGGTCAGGCATAAATACGGTTAATTAGAGGCAGAAGGATCACTAGGGTATATGGGTCAGCTGCTCAAGCCAGGGACTAGAACGATCACTGACAAATGCTACAGGGAGCGGCACCAATAAACAACCAACCACGAACCAAAGAGAGGCAGGAAAGGTTAACCCCATCATAACCAGGCCGGGGAAGGAAAGCAAGAAGCAAACCCAGACCTGGATGATGACAGTATCCTCCGCTCAAGGGGTGGCCACCAGACACCCAGGTTTCCCAGGATACTGAGCATGAAAGGCCCAAACCAACCGATCCGCATGAACCGATTGTGATGGAACCCAAGACCGCTCCTCAGGACCATAACCCTTCCAGTGGACCAGATACTGGAGTGAGCGATCTACCATGAGAGAGTCCACAATCTGTTCCAAGTCATACTCTGACCATCCACCAAAATAAACGTCGGCGGAGACCCCCCTGAGGAAAACCCCAGCAGAGCTTCATGGAACACGATAGTGATCCGTAGTGATGGGGGAAGGTGCAAATGGAAGGCCACAGGATTGACTACTTCCATAATCTCATAAGGGCCAATGAACTTGGGCCCCAACTTAGCCGAAGGAACTTTAAGCTTTATATTCCTGGTGGACAATCATACCTTATCCCCAACCCGGAATACTGTACCAACAGATCATCTTTTGTCAGCAAAGAATTTATACCTCCCATGAGCCTCCCCAATGTTCTTCTGGACCTCCTGCCACACCTCCCCCAACTGTTAAATAGTTTGATTAGCCCCAGGACACCCTGAATGCAGTCGTTAAAATTCACCAAAATAAGGGTGAAACCCATAATTACAGAAGAAAGGGGAGGTGCCCGTGGACTGATTAATGTGATTATTAAAAGCAAATTCAACCACAGGCAAAGAGGAACACCAATCGTCCTGCCGAGCTGTTGTGAGACATCACACAATTTCTCTGTCTGACCATTAGTCTCAGGATGATATGCAGAAGAAAAGGTCAAACAGATACCCAACTTTTTGCAAAAAGCCCTCCAAAACTTGGACACAAACTGTACTCCCCTGTCTGAAACCATACTTGCAGGCACACCATGCAACTGCACCACATGCTCGACAAACAATTTAGGCTAGGTTCACATTTGCGGTTGAGTCCGCAGTGTCTTGTAAGAACCGCAAATGCATGGCAAAATACATGCAAACGCATGATATGTTGTATTTTTATCTACATCAACTTACGCATAACGGATAAAAAAACGCAACATTTGCATGTGTTTGCGTTTTTATGTGCATTTGATTGATAGGAAAAAAATTTCAAGAATTTCCTTGACACAAGCCAAGCCAAATGGGCGTGGCTCACTGGAGTTCTGTATGTAAACCCTTGCACAGCTGAAATCCTCACATTTTGTTCCTGTATCCTGTGTCAAGATGGATCTTCGCATGGAGAGTTTCCATCGGAATCTGGATTTGGATGTCAACTTGTTTCTTTCCTTTGCATTTGCTTGTGAGCAAGAACGGAAAAGAGAAAAAACAGAGAAGATGGTGTCAGCGCTTTTGGCAGCACCCGATTGTTGAACTCCGACAGAGCCGTGGAGCCTACCACTTCTTATTCAGTGAGCTCCGTGAAAACACAGAGAAATATTTTGAGTACACGAGGATGTCTCAAAACAGCTTCATGGAATTGCTGGATCATGTACAAGGAGCCATCAGCAGGAAGGACACCCAGTTCCGTAGAGCGATTCCTGCTGAGGAACATCTGCTGGTGACACTAAGGTAAGTAATATTTAAACATTAACACTTGTCATAATTCTTATTGTTTGGCAATGTCCCTTTTTTTTCCTTTGCTAAAATACTGTCCTAAATATTATTGTTATAAAAGCCATGCTCTTTCTCTTTTTTTTTTTTTTTCTCTGTTCGGGAGATTCCTGGCTACCGGAGAGAGCCTATCATCGCTCCATTTCCATATAGGAATTTCAACACTACCTGGGATTGTCACAGACACATGCTGGGATTTGTGGGATGTTCTCCGTGCAGAATTTATTCCCCTACCCACCACGGAAATCTGACAGCAAACTGCAGAAATTTTTTTTGAAGTTTGTAATTTCCCCAACTGTTTGGGAGCAGTAGATGGAAAACATATCAGGACCAGCAAACCGGCTGGAACTGGATCCGAGTACTTTAATTATAAAAAATATTTTTCCATAGTGCTCCTGGCGATTGCAGGTGCAGACTGTTGGTTTGCCGCCATGGACATTGGATCTTTTGACCGTGGTAATGACTCACAAACATTTAAAATCTTGGACATGGGCCAACAGTTGTATGGGAATCATTTTAATTTTCCTCTGCCACGACCTCTTCCCAACACTCAAGGTCCACCAGTGCCATTTATTGTGGTTGGGGATGAGGCTTTTCAGATGTGTGGAAACCTCCTGAAACCATACTCCAGTTGGAACTTGACACATACAAAAATGATTTCTAATAACAGACTGACCAGGGCACGAAGAACTGTTGAGTGTGCCTTTGGTATGCTTGAAATTCACAAGAAAGAGAAGCAGTCACTAGGGAGCTCTGTGAGGGTCACAGTTAAAATTGGAATGATTGTCTCAAAATGGCGCATTTTATGGATAGCCATTAATCTCAAAATTAAGACAGTCGATGAGGAGGTCAAGGCATGTGTGGTCCTACACAACCACATAATGGCTAAAGAGCGACCAACATTGAACTTGATGAACCTGTTTCTTAGGCTAGGTTCACATTGCGTTAATGGGTGTCCGCTAGCGGACTCCGTTACATGGCGCAATTGTCGCAATTAACGCTATGTAACGGATCCGTTAGCGCACCCATTGACTGCAATGTGCTAACGGATCCCTAACGCATTGCAACGTATGCCATTTTTGGCATGCGTCTGCGATGTGCCGTTAGTTTTGGACGGACCTCGAACGCTGCTTGCAGCGTTCAGGGTCCGTTACTCGCTAGCGCAGATCGGGCATCTGCGCTAGCGGGATTGCCGAACGCAGTCCCTTTTTGGACATTGCATTAGCGCAATCCGTTAGCATATCTGCTAAACGGATTGCACTAACATAATGTGAAACTAGCCTAACCCATTGCCAGATTACCATCATCACCTTTTCAGGACAACAGTTGAAGTTGCCCACATGAGGGATACATTTGCATCCTACTTTGTTTCTGAGAGTGGACGTCTGTCCTGGCTAGATCAAAAACAGTTGCACTCTCCGTATGTGATGCTACTGATTATTTAACCCCTACAAGATGCAGCCCTTTTTCGCTTTAGGCGTTTCGTTTTTCGCTCCCCTCATTCCCAGAGCCATAACTTTTTTTTCCGTCAATATGGCCATGTGAGGGCTTACTTTTTGCGGGACGAGTTGCACTTTTGAATATCATTGGTTTTAGCATGTCTTGTACTTAAAAACGGGAAAAAAATTCCAAGTGCGGTGAAATTGCAAAAAAAGTGCAATCCCACACTTGTTTTTTGTTTGGCTTTTTTGCTAGGTTCACTAAATGCTAAAACTGACCTGCCATTATTATGATTCTACAGGTCATTATGAGTTCATAGACACCAAACATGTCTAGGTTATTTTTTATTTAAGTGGTGAAACAAAATTCCAAACCTTGCTAAAAAAATTTTTTTACATTGCGCAATTTTCTGATACCTGCAGCGTCTCCATTTTTCTTGATCTCCGGTCAAGTGAGGGCTTATTTTTTTGTGCACTGAGCTAACGTTTTTAATGATACCACTCTTGTGCAGATATGTTCTTTTGATCACCTGTTATTGCATTTAAATGCAATGTTGCTGCGGCCAAAAAACACGTAATTTTGGCGTTTCTAATTTTTTTCTCGCTATGCCGTTTAGCAATCAAGTTAACCTTTTTTATTGATAGATCGGGCGATTCTGAACACGGCGATACCAAATATGTGTAGGTTTGATTTTTTTTATTGATTTATTTTGAATGGGGAGAAAGGGGGGTGTTAGGTGTCGAGTTCCTGCCGCTGCACAGGGGGAATCTCGAACCACCTCCGCTGCGGTCTCCCATTCTTCTCCAGCCGCACTGGAGCCTGCTCAGCAGAGACATCGGTCTCAGTGTCTGGCTCAAGCTGATACTGCGCGCTTGGTAACTGCTGCCATTCTAGGCTCTGCCTTTGTAGCCAGTACTGATCAGCAGCGAGCAGGCGTTTCGGGGACTAAGTCCTGTTTTTCCCATACTGAGCATGCCCACAGGACGACCTCCCATTGGAGGTAGGGGGTCACTCGCTCAGGTCCTGTAGCAGCTCCTATTGGACCACTTGGAAGGTCCTCGAGTGCTACAGCTATAAAAGGTTCGCGTGGCCCCACGGCCATACGCTAGAATAAACTTGATAACGTGTGTGTGTAGATGAATGACTGTTGATGGATGAAAGCTCTTTAATCATTCCCATTCCTAATGTTGTTGACTGCTCGCGAATGGTGGAAGCTATCTAGCGCCCGACAGTGCTACCTGGACACCTAGCACACATTACATTGCCTTTTGCAGTGCCCGCTTATATGGCACCGTGCGCAATTAGTGCATTTTCCTGACAGATTGTCAGTGTAGGGTGGGAATTCCCGCTTGGACTCTGCATCTGACTTGGGGCGTCCTCAGGCGTGGGTTCAAAAGCCACCGAGGGTCAGAGCGAGTCAAATCACCAGATTAGTGGGGGTGATCCATAGGGATTTCACTAGTGTCTTGCAGCTGCACCCTGTGTCTGTTAACAGGGTGCAGTGTATTTTGGCGGCTCTGTGAAGCAACATAGTTCGCTGCTACTCACACGGGGTGAAGTCTAACCCACATGTGAACAAGTGTCCATCCGCCATTACTCAGCAGCACGTACCATCTTTGCACAGTGGACCCCAGACTGTAAACGCACCTCATATCTACCTCTTTATTGTTAAAGAGCATTAAATGTCCAATCCACACAAGTACATATTATTATTAGTATTATTATTTATTTATATAGCACCATTAATTCCATGGTGCTGTACATGAGACTGGGTTACATCAAAATACAAATATCACTTACAGTAAACAAAGTAACAATGACAGACTGATACAGAGGGAAGAGGACCCTGGCCTTGAGGGCTTACATTCTACAGGTTTATGGTGTGGAGATCAGACTGAACTAAAGGAATCCATCTTGTCTTCTTCCTGAGAAATCTCGCTTACAACAAGATACATTTCTGCTGACTTGACATTTCCTTTTATGGAAGTAATCATGTGTGCATTCCTTCTTTCAATAGCAGCCTTTCATTCACCTTCCAGATGATGTAACTTTCTACTGATAAAGACTGGTATAGATTGTTTATGTAAGAGATAGTGAAATATGAGCGCTTGTGCGCATGTCTGTAAAAGAATAATTATTTTCTATATAAAGGGAGGGCAAAGCCCAGAGAGGGAGATGTGCTCCTGGGCTTCCCCTGTATATGATCACACAATACCTTGTTTGCGTGTCATTTACTCAGGATCCCTACCTCTAGTAAGCCAGGGACTGAGAAGGACTTAACATTTCTTTGGCGCACCGAACAGGGACCCGAGATGAGAGTATTTGCTCGAGATTCACCTGCAGATACGGACAATGGAGATCTGGGATAATGGACGGCAAATGAACTGAAAAACCTGGCCAGGTAAGAGACATTATTAGTTCTCTTTTATCTGCCTTGTATTATCCGAAAGATCTCTATGAGCCGTGTCACGCTGGGTTAATCTAGTAGTGAGTAGATACCTATAAAACTCGGGTTACTATATTGTATAGATTTATGAGTCCTGTCCCTGGCAGTGTGTGAACAGTGTGAAGGTTGTGGTATGTTGTGAAAGAAGAGCAAAAGTGCGTAGAAAAATAAGCCGAAATAGTTGGGGTATAAGCCTTATACACGGAAGTCAGCCTAACTGGGTCATGTGGTTGCGTCCTTTCGGGGAGACCTCCGCCCATGCTTGACTCTCATTTAAGTGCTTAACCTCCTTCATTTCTGGATAAGGTTTGATAGAATGAGCCCAGGACGCGGGTCCATGAGCCTGGGACAAGTATGC
Organism: Ranitomeya imitator; assembly: GCF_032444005.1. Classification (NCBI taxonomy): domain Eukaryota; kingdom Metazoa; phylum Chordata; class Amphibia; order Anura; family Dendrobatidae; genus Ranitomeya; species Ranitomeya imitator. Next base: position 198,466,896 of record NC_091287.1, read on the forward strand.
TAACTGACACAGAAAGTTTTGTGATCTGTATGGTGTTGCTGGGTCTGTTTGCGTGCATAATAGCACTTAAGTACATTCTGCACATTAGAAAGAATGGAGCAGATCAGCCCTTCAATATTTTAGCTCCCTAGGAGAGAAGGCAACGAGACATCACCTAGGATAAGTGATTGTCCAAACGTCACCTGGGGTAGAAATAGCTAATATTGAAAAAAAATAAAAAAGAAAAATGGGAAATAAACAGACAAAAACCGTCTTAGGACAAGTGGAAGCAGCAGATATCATACAGGAAAGATGTGGGAAGACAGTCAGAAGTCAGATTAGAAGGGTAAGAGAAAAATTGGGAATTTCAGAAGCACTTATGTTCAGTACAGAATGGGAAAAACTGAGTAAAGAACGAGGTGGAATTATCAAAGACAATGGGTGGGAAGAAATCATACACTGTATGATAGAGGTCTCAAAAACAGCTAAAGAGGAGAATTGGAAGTATGATCCAGACACTTCCAAATGGATTATGGGGAAGGGAAAAAGTTGTGACATAATCCCACCACCTTACCTAGATCCAAAAGCCCAATCATTTGTACCATCTGGAGGAGCAGAAGGAGGAAAACAATTTCCAGCCTTGTATCCCAATCTTGGTGGGGTAGGAGGATGGGTATGTTCACACTGTGGACAACAAAATCCAGATTGGAGAAATGATTGCCTAGTCTGTGGTACACCTAGACATGGCGCTGTACTTGCCCCTGTTAGGGTAGTACCAAGACCCTTTAGGGAACCTGGTGCTGACGGGGTAATGGGAACTAGATATCACCAGACCCGACAGTATTTTCCTTGGTCCCCTGCTGAAGGTATGTCCCTCCTGCATAATGCGCCTGATCCCACTCAATATCCCATCCGATTTGCACAATACATACAACAAATCATGCAGACTCATGCTGGGGTCTGGGCGGACGGGGAAGAATTACGTAGAATGAAAATGTCCCCCGGACTTTTTCAGGAATTATTGACACACCTACAGCCCAATAGACCAGTGGCAGAAGGGGGTGCCTTACAGACAGAAGCATCAGGTACCCAGTTCACAGAGGCATTAATAATTTTCATGAGAGAAAAACAGAGGGAAAGGGGATCTACGGGTGTGATTATGCAGAAATTTGGGCAAAGTATTGAAGAATATAGTCAAGAATTAGAAAATAGCTTTAGGGATGAAGGATTGGATTTGACTGATGCTTCAGTAAGGAGACTTTTTACAAAACAATTAATAGAGGGGCTAGATCCGAAAATCAGAGAAAAATTTAAATCCTCTACTCCAGATTGGAGAACAATTGAACAACCAAATATTGTGAAACAACGATGTTTAGGAATAGTCATGGATATGAGAGAGAATCGTAAGCCTGTTAGAATAGCACAAGCTAATACAGGAGGAAGAGTGAGACACAACTTTCCTTGCCACTACTGTAAAAAGCCAGGTCATTTCCAAAGAGAGTGCAGGAAGAAGTTGGCAGATATAAAGTCAGGCAAATTTGTTCCCAGAAATAACCCTCCCCAAACGGACAACCAGCAGAAATCTACCATCATAGATGGTCCCATACCAGATTCAGATTGACTCGATGTGTTACAAACTTCCCTACCAGCTAGAAGACCTATGATACAGGTGAATGTGGGGGGGGGAGAGATTCCATTTTTGATAGATACAGGTGCAACTTCCTCAATTTTGAATCAAGATTTTCTTCCGAATCCGGAAGATATTTCAGAACAAACAACTTTTGCTGAGGGTTATGATGGGGTAATTCGAACACTGCCATATACTGTGCCCCTAGAGGTCTCATTAGGACCTAAATGTTTTGCATCCAGATTTTTGTATGCCAGAGGTGCCCCAACATGTTTGTTAGGAACTGATGTCCTAAAGAAATTAGAAGCTAACATCAATTTTAGGGAAGATGGCACAGTTATACTGACTATCCCTGATGATGCAGAAACATTAGAACAATATGTTAGAATTCAGGCTTTTGAGGATTATGCTGAAGAAAAAGAGTACACCACAGATCTAGACCTTTCAATGGTCCCAGAAACACTGTGGGCACAGGGTGACACCGATGTGGGACTATTGCATATCTCTCCTGTAAAACTATCTGTGCAACCAGGAACTGTTCTCCCACAGCTCAGACAATACCCTGTGAGTGCCCAGCAGGAACTAGCGATTACAAAACAGATAGAGGGATATAAAGAGAAAGGAGTTTTGGTAGAGATACAATCACCTGCTAACACTCCTCTGTATCCAGTCAAAAAGAGAACTCTTGATAAGAGTTCTATGCCCAAATATCGTATGGTACATGATTTAAGAGAAATAAACAAAGTTCTAGATCCAATCACCCCAGTTGTACCCAATCCTCATACGTTACTATCACAGATACCAGCCAGTTCTCAAGTATTTACTGTAATAGATCTTTCAAATGCATTTTTCTCGGTTCCTTTACACCAAGATAGTTGGCATTTGTTTGCATTTACATTTAAGGGCAAACAGTTGGCGTGGGCACGCCTTCCACAGGGAATGATACACTCCCCTACTCTTTATTCAAATGCCCTACAAACAGTCCTTCAGAGGTTTGAACCCGAACCACAGGTAGTAATTTTGCAGTATGTGGATGACCTACTACTTTGCTGCCCAGATCTAGAAACTGCAGAAAGGTCCACTGTGAGTTTACTATGTTTTTTAGAAAAAGAAGGGTGTAAAGTGAATAGACAAAAGCTACAAGTTTGTCAGACCAAAGTGGTCTTTCTAGGTCATTGCATTTCTCAAGGTAAAAAGCATCTTACACCACAAAGAACTGAAGCAATAAGACAGATGAATGAGCCTAGAAATCATAAACAGCTACGAGCATTTTTAGGAATAGTGTCTCATTGTAGACAATGGATTATACATGCCAGTCAACTAATGCAACCACTGTATGACTGTGTAAAAAGTGAACCTTATTTGTTGACAAAAGAAGGTCAGATTTCGTTCCAACAATTAAAAGATGCCCTTGTTTCAGCTCCAGCGTTAGGGCTACCAGACTACACCAAACCATTTCAGCTTATGGCTGCAGAAGTTGATTCCCATGCTACAGGAGTTCTTACCCAGAAGCATGCAGGGAAACAAAGACCAATTGCATATCTTTCAGCAAGGTTAGATCCCGTAGCTAGAGCAGCGCCAACCTGTGTACGTGTAGTTGTTGCTGTCTCACTATTGTTGGACAAAGCATCAGAAATTGTTCTAGAGTATCCACTCACAGTTCAAACTACACATGATGTTTATGGGATATTAAACCAGGTCCAACCAAAACACATTTCCATGGCCAGACATTTGCGGCTACAGTGTTCTTTGCTGCTCCCCTCTACTATCACATTTGCTAGGCTTCAGACTCTCAATATAGCTACACTGCTACCTCTCGAGTCTGAAGGGGGGAATAAGGACACTGATCCACACGCAAATTTTTTCCCTACAGACACACATGATTGTACAGAGCTCATTTTACAAGAAACGGTAGGCTTACCCAATGTATCCGAAACACCACTTCAAAATCCAGATTTAGAGCTGTTTATAGATGGTAGTAGGTTTGCAGATGACACAGGTAACTTCCATACAGGGTATGCAGTTGTGTCAGAATCTGAAACTCTCAAAGCAGAACCACTTCCACCGAAACAGTCTGCACAAGAAGCAGAACTAACAGCATTGATTGAAGCTCTTAAAATAGCTGAGAACCAGACAGCTAATATATACACTGATTCTAGGTATGCACATGGTATTGTGTTTGATTTTGGAGTAATCTGGAGAGCTAGAGGTTACATGACAGCGTCAGGACAACCTGTAAAACATGCTTCTCTGATCAAACAGATCTTAGAGGCTGCACAAGAAACAAAAGAAGTAGCAGTAATCAAGGTAGCTGCACATGTGAGACTCGACACTAGGGAATCTAGGGGAAATGATAGGGCTGATAAAGCAGCCAAAGCAGCAGCTGTCAAACCCTTACAACAGGTTCATACTGTAAACCCCACAGAAAATACTGAAGATAGACTGAGACAAGCACAGGAAGATGCAGGAGAAGAGGAGAGGGACAGGTGGAAAAAGGAAGGGGCAGAAGAACAAGCGGGAATTTGGAAGAAAGATGGACTAATATGTCTACCTAGAGCCTGGTATCCGATTGTAGTTGGTGGACTGCACCACCCTACTCATGTGTCTGCAAATGCAATGACACTACTGGCAGAACAAGTCTGGTTGGCTCCAGGTTTTGGCAACTATGCAAGAGACTATTGTGCTGCATGCGCTATATGCCTGGCACATAATCCTGGACAGACAACAAAGACCCCTATGAAGCACCACGTCCGACCTCTCTACCCGTTTCAGCGATTACAAATAGACTTTATCCAGCTGCCAAAAAGTAATGGGTATGAGTATGTGTTGGTATGTGTGGACATGTTCTCGGGGTGGCCAGAGGCCTATCCAGTTCGGAAGGCTTCAGCTAAAAACACTGCTGTAAAGCTAGTTGCCGAACTGATACCCCGTTACGGTCTCCCTGAAGTGATCGAGTCAGATAGGGGTACTCATTTTACTGGAGAAATATTTCAAAATGTACTGAAAATGTTGGGTGTTGAAAGTCAGTTACACACTCCGTACCATCCTCAAAGTTCTGGTAAGGTGGAACGCATGAATGGAACTTTAAAATTAAAAATACAGAAAGCCATGGCTGAAACAGGAAAGCCTTGGACAGAATGCCTTCCACTGGCCCTTTACTCAATACGCAATACCCCAAGGGGTAAGACTAAACTGTCTCCATATGAAATTTTGTTTGGCAGGACTGCCAATTTAGGATGTTATTTTCCACAGCAACTTGTGTTAAATATTGAGTCATTGACTTCTTATGTGCAAAATCTTCAGAAACAATTAACTAAGGTGCATGCACAAGTTTTTGCTTCCCTTCCAGATCCTGACAACACAGAAGGAAGTCACAAGTTGGAACCAGGTGATCAAGTCTATGTAAAAAGACACACCAGAAAGGCTCTAGAACCAAGGTTTGACGGACCCTTCCAAGTCCTGTTGACAACACCTACATCAGTCAAGCTTGAAGGAAAGTCATCATGGATACATGCAAGCCATTGCAAGAAAAGCAGTATAAACTCATGATATTGATGTTAATAATGATAACCTCAACGGAGGCGTGGGATAGACTGAATTCTCTAGCCCCTTTGAACAATAGATTCGTACAACATCATAGAAAATTAGTGCATGACTTGTTAAACAATACACAAACCATGACAGATTGTTGGATCTGTACCCATTCGCCGGTATCAGCCACAAGTATACCTTTTCTAGCAGTTCCCGTATTGGCAGAAGAAATATTCGCTTGGCCTAATTGTTCAGACAACCTGGCCAACAACCAAATTGGTAATGCTAGGCTGTGGAATACTACAATCGCCATACCAATTGTGGGATGGGTAGAATTTCCTTGGTGGCAGGGTAATCTCTCAGGGAGTAACACACATCTACAATATTTAGCATTTAGGGGAGGAAAATGGGTACCTAGAAATAAGACTGGATTAACTAATTTAGGACAGGTCCCCACAGAAAATCTACAGCTTAGTTTCAGTACAACCGTCCCCCCCTCTGATGCTTTCAAACCTGTAGTATTGGAAAGATACATACATAATAGAAAATGGAAACATTCTAAATTGTTCCCCCAAGGTGATGCAAACAGTTGTACAAGTAAGCTGGGGAACCTGGTTTGTAATAAATCCAATGAGTATATCAAAGGAATGCCTGTATGTGGGAATCCCGCAGCCGGGTACTGTAGCCCCTTGGGACAAAAACCCTCTTGGTGTATGCTTCAGAATGTATCTAGATTTGTGGACTTGGCTCACAGATTGGTATTGCAGCACTCAGCTCTATGGGATCTGCCTGAAGGTACATTTTGGATATGCGGAGAAGGAGCATATAAATGGCTTCCCGTAGGTATAAAGGGTACTTGTACATTAGGACGCCTAACCCCGGCTACATTCATAATTTCAAATAAACAAGTGAATATGCAAGCCGTGCCCAAGCACACACTGTATAAAAGAGCTGCAGATAACTCACCACGTCCCTCGGGGAGGCCACATATAGTACAAATGGGAATTCCTAACAAAATTGCTAGTACCATTTTTATTTATCCTATGTTAACACAGATGTGGGATAAATTAGTTAGAGCCACGGATTATCTAGATGATCAGATCTGGGATATATTGGATATACTAAACACTAGTATAGCTGTACAGAATCAGCTTATAATAGTCACTAACCAACATACCCTGGTATTGGATTACCTAACTGCCTCACAAGGGGGTATGTGTCAAATCATCGGACCCACCTGCTGTCATTATATAGACCCGAATAGTACTATGAGTATGACATTTAAATTAAAGGACGTACAACGACTCAGAGATCAGTATGACAAAGACAATGACCAGAATAAGGATAGCTGGTGGTCAGATACCTTTTCTTTTCTTAACCCAGCCAACTGGTTCAGAGGAATCGGTGGGTGGGTTGCTGGGATTATGCAGAGCATAATACATATAGTTATGATTATTGTAGTCATATACGTACTATTCCAGATTGTGCTCAAGAGTATCTCAGTATGCACAGATAAACTTTGTGTAATAGATGCAAGAGTATAAAGTTTTTTTTCCTTCTTCTCTTATGTTATCCTTTGCTAATACTGATTATTGCGCTTATTTTGCTATCCCTTTGTAATATCTGTACTTATTGCAAAACAAAGAAAAGGTTGCGAGAGTTAAACGGAAGAATTAATACTAGATTTGATTCTCTTATTGAATACAAGCATGTACATGTGTAATACCAAATAAAGGCTTTGTCTTTGGCCCTGTGGTAATAAAATAAATAAAAGAAAATGTCAAAGGGGGGAATTGTGGAGATCAGACTGAACTAAAGGAATCCATCTTGTCTTCTTCCTGAGAAATCTCGCTTACAACAAGATACATTTCTGCTGACTTGACATTTCCTTTTATGGAAGTAATCATGTGTGCATTCCTTCTTTCAATAGCAGCCTTTCATTCACCTTCCAGATGATGTAACTTTCTACTGATAAAGACTGGTATAGATTGTTTATGTAAGAGATAGTGAAATATGAGCGCTTGTGCGCATGTCTGTAAAAGAATAATTCTTTTCTATATAAAGGGAGGGCAAAGCCCAGAGAGGGAGATGTGCTCCTGGGCTTCCCCTGTATATGATCACACAATACCTTGTTTGCGTGTCATTTACTCAGGATCCCTACCTCTAGTAAGCCAGGGACTGAGAAGGACTTAACAATGGGGAACGAGACAGTAGGTTGGGGGTTGCAGTAGCTCCGATGGTGTTGAGGTGGTCATTACAGGTTGTAAGACTTCGGCTTCTTTCACACTTCAGTTGTTTGGCATCAGTCTGCTCCGACATCGTGGCGGATCGATGGATCCGTCAAATTTGTTGAGAAAACGGTCCTAACGGATTAGTTTTTTTGACGGATCAGCTGCCCTGATCCGTTAAAAAAACGGATCCGTTAGAACTGTTGCGACCGTTTTTCCATCCGTTGTAACCGTTTTTTGACAGATCCGTTTTTAAAAAAAGGAGGATCTCAATGTGATTGGCTACTGGAAACTACTGGAAAACTATATATACTGTGTATTTACACCACATCTTTGAAAGGTTGTAGAGAAAGTGGCAGAGATGGAAGGAGTACTGGCGAACATTGTGAAGATATCTGCGGATTTTACTTTTGAGGCAAATCGGTTGGCAGCCACCGTTCGAGACAAGGAGGAAGAAAGAATGTGCATCCTGCGGCAGCAGCGGAAGAGAAGGCTGTGGATCCATCCCATCACAGCCCAACGCATGACCCGTGGTGTTTATTCCACACTTTACATTGAACTGAGGGAAAACCCTCAGAAGTTCTTCAACTATGTGAGGATGAAAGCGGAAAATTTTGAAATTTTATTGGGCCATGTGGAAGACTCTATACGGAAACGAGACACCTAGATGCGCTTCTCCATATCACCAGCGGACCGTCTCATGATGACTATTCGGTAAGTTATTTATTTTTTTAAATGATTCTCATTCATCAGACTTATAACTGTAATGTTGTTTTTTGACATTTTTATTAATTATTGTCTTTTCCTTTTGTTAACAGATTCCTTGCAACTGGAGAGTCGTTCTCATCCCTACATTTTCAGTATAGGCTTGGGATATCCACCATCTCAGGGATCATCAGAGATACCTGCCGGGCATTGTGGAAGTGCCTACAAGCGGAATACATTCCAGAGCCATCACAGGAGAGGTGGCTGGAGATTGCACAAAATTTTCAACAAATATGCCAGTTCCCAAATTGTGTCGGAGCAGTCTATGGGAAGCACATAAGGATCGTCAAACCTTCTGGCTCTGGATCACAGTTTTACAACTATAAGAAGTACTTCTCAATTGTATTGATGGCCATAGCCGACGCACACTGCAAGTTCATCGCTGTGGATATCGGTGCGTATGGACGCGCAAATGACTCACAGATCTTTAAAACTTCACCAATGGGGCGTCGTTTGTATGGAGAGACATTTGACTTTCCGCTCCCTAGACCTCTCCCTGGAACCACCGGTCCACCATTACCATTTGTTTGCGTTGGAGATGATGCCTTCCAGCTTTCCCCACATTTGCTGAAACCCTTTGGAAGTAGTGGACTGACCCAGAGGAAGAAAATTTTTAATTACCGCTTAACCAGAGCACGAAGAGTTGTGGAATGTGCTTTTGGCATCTTAACTGCTAAATGGAGAATATTACTAACTGCAATTAAACTGCAGACTGAAACTGTCGATGATGTGGGTGAAGGCTTGCGTGGTACTTCACAATTTTGTTTTATCAAAAGAACAAGTTTTCCTGGAGGATAATGTGTCAGAAAGCACCTTGCGGGATTACCACAATACAACTTTTCGCAGTCCAGTAGCAGTCTCCAGAATGCGGGACAATTTTGCAGAGTACTTCATGTCTCCTCCAGGATCAGTTGACTGGCAGTATGAAATGGTTTGAAAAAAAATTTTTTTTTCACACTTGTAAAAATACCATTTTTTGTTTGGTTAGAAAACCTTTGTACTTTAACCTTGCAGTATTGTATGTTTTGAACTGGTACCCTTTAAACTTTTTCTACTGTTACTATTACCATAACCTTGTTGGCTTTAATACAGTTTTTTACTAAAAAAAAAAGGAAAGACAATAAAATTGTTTTTAAACCAAAAAAAGTTTATTTATTATCTACATTACAGGTTCTCATAATTTGGGGTGGAGATAGTAGCGGAGGGGCTGACAGGGCGGACCACGTCGAGATGGGAGGACAGGACATCACGAGGAGGAACAGTAGTGGAATGGGTGGTGAAAACATGAGGTTGGGCAGAGAGTTGAGGTGCAGATGTGGTTTGTGAGAGGTATGAAGGTGTTGGTGGGATCGGTAACGGTGAAGTTAAAGGGGAAGAATGGAAAGGGGAAGGTAAAAACTGGGAAAGACTAAGGGGGGAAGGAAGGAATGGCGAAGGAGTAGAATGGACGGACGGGAGGATAGACGGTGGCTTGAGAGGGGAAAGGTGTAGAAACATGAAGGGTAGGTAGAGGGGTTTGCGACATCACCTGCACTAGAGCAGTGTGGCAGCCTTGCATCACATGCATCTGCAGGTCAGGAGTTAGATTTCCCATGTGCCTGAGGACCGACTAAAAAAAACAGTGTCTTGGTGACTGGTTTGCATCTGATTGCATCCTATCCAGATGACTGCTGAGTTCAAGTATGCTTTTGTTAAGGATATTGTACCCAGCAGACGTTTGCTCACTCAAAAGCTTGATGGCACTGTGGAAGGATGCATTCAGCTGCAAAAAATCAGGCGCATAGCTCCTTTCCTGACCTCTCTGGCGCTGCCGTCCTGACCCCAAAGGTGGTCTAGATGTTGCGGCAGTGGCAGAGGGGTGGGGTAAAGGGAACTCTAACTCATCACCTGCAGCTTCAAGTGACGAAGTCCGCCCTGCTGCTTCAGCGCTGGTGGATGGGTCTGAGGGATCAAACAAAAGGGAAGGTACAGATACAGAGGGGTCGACGTGGTCCCCGGTGGCGGACTCCCTAGAGATCGCTCCAGAGGGGTGCATCTCTGATGCAGGCTCCCAAGTGCTGCAGAAAGTGCTGTTAAAAAAGAAGAAAAAAAAATTAGTATCTTGATATTACAATTGCCCTTGCTGCAAAAAAAAAAAATGGGCCACTGTCACCCCCCTCCAGCCGTTATAAACTAAAAGAGCCACCTTGTGCAGCAGTAATGCTGCATTCTAACAAGGTGGCTCTTTTAGTTTTAGGTTCAAGTATACCCCAAATAAAGCGTTTTTATACTTAGCCACAATTCCTGTCTCTAGCCAGGGAGGCAGGTCCTCACTCCCCAGCTGTAACCGCTCCGCTGAGGCGGCGGTGCCAAAAGCGCAGGAAGATTGGAGTGACGGCAGAGGAGCGGTTAGAGCTGGGGAGTGAGGACCCGCCTCCCTGGCTAGAGACAGGAATTGTGGCTAAGTATAAAAACGCTTTATTTGGGGTATACTTGAACCTAAAACTAAAAGAACCACCTTGTTAGAATGCAGCATTACTGCTGCACAAGATGGCTCTTTTAGTTTATAACGGCTGGAGGGGGGTGACAGTGGCCCTTTAAGGTTACACATTTTTACAGTTTGACTGAAAACATGTGGTGTTGAATATTTACCTTCTGCTCAGCAGCGTCGACCGGAGGAACAACAGGGCTCTGGCATGTTTGTACCTGGTCCTGCGTCTTCTAGATCCACTCGGGGCCTGCATCTCCTTATTAAATTCCCTCTTGAAGTGATCCCTGAGTGACCGCCACCGCACGATAATCCTGTTACCTGGAAAGAGAAAGCAAAAATTGGTTACTATACAACACATTAAATCATGCTAACATAAGGTAATGAAGTGTGAATACTTACGCGCTAGATCCTGGGCCCCAGCATCGAGTTCCTCCCAATTATCCATAACAGCACTGCACACTTCCTCCCATAGCTGTCGGGTGATTAACTGGTCAGCATGGCGGCGGTCCGACATGTTCCACAGCGGCTCCCGAATTTGTACTGCTTGGATGAGGGTGTCCACGTCAATGCCCTCCTCTTCGTCATCCTGTTCGGGAGCACGCTGTGAAGCCTAACAAAAAGATAAGAATAAAAAGGGAAAGATTATACCACAAGAATTTTACAGTTTACTAAACACCAAACCAGCTCTTCGGTGACCGCCACGATTATTATTCCGACGACTATGGGAGGTGCTTTGAGGAACTCTACGTCGAGCCCCGGATTGGGAAGACTAATAAAAAAAAAATAAAAATAAATAAATAAATAAATAATGTGCTTGGATGGAGGCATATGTATTGTGTGTGCTGTGCTGAATGTTTGTGTTGGGTGTAGTGTGTTGTATGTGAGGATCGGTCTGTGCAAAACTTACACTATGCGCTCCCGCTCCTTGTATTTCTCCACCCTGTCCGTCTCCTTCTGTAAGCCCCTCTGCTTCATCTTCCTATGAATACAGAATAAAGACATAAAGGGTTAGGATACAATTGCCATAGTTGTACCAAAATAAAAAATTTATGAAGAACAAAAATAAACACCTCAGTTTGCTGATGATGTGCTGGGGGGCTCTCAGAAGAAGACATTATGGTCTTGGGGGGGTCTTGGGGGGCCTGCCTACGTGTCTTGGGTCCCTCTTGGTCCCTAGAATCTGCTAGCATAAAGAGAGTTCTAAGCTACTATACAAAAGGATAGATGGATAGATGCAGCTTTCAGGACTTTACACTTACATCTGTTTCCAAAACTTGGGGGCTTGCGTCTATCTTGGGTTGGTCGGTCCCTTGCTTGGGTCCCTCTTGGTCCCTAGAATCTGTAAGTATAAAGAGAGTTCTAAGCTACTATACAAAAGGAAAGATGGATAGATGCAGCTTTCAGGACTTTACACTTACATCTGTTTCCAAAACTTGGGGGGCTTGCGTCTATCTTGGGTTGGTCGGTGCCTTGCTTGGGTCCCGCTTGGTCCCTAGAATCTGTAAGTATAAAGAGAGTTCTAAGCTACTATACAAAAGGATAGATGGATAGATGCAGCTTTCGGGACTTTACACTTACATCTGTTTCCAAAACTTGGGGAGCCTGCCTGCATTCGTCTTGGGCCAGTACCTTGCTTGGTTCCTGTAAAATCTTCCAATTTGAAGACAGTTTTAATTAGAATGATTATGAATAAGTATGTCAACTTACTTTTTGATTTCCCCACCACAAAAAAAAATTAAAAAAATTGTTAACCGTCAAACTTGATATGCTAGATATGCTTGATGCACAAGCTGCCAAACCCTCTACCTCCTGTTTCCCCACAAAAAAAAAAAATCCCTTGAAAGCAACACCAAAACTACTTCGAACTTGATATGCGCCATGCGCATGCTGGTAAACCCACCTAAACAAAGTATTAACCTTATAAAAAATGTTCCTCATTCAAAATTAAAATACCAATTCCCAAAATTGTTAATTATGATTACCCTACAGTTTGTATTTTCTAAAACCAGATAACATTTTCTATAGCAAAAATTTGCATTCCGCATTTGTATATAGAACCTTTAGGCCATGTTCACACGTTGTGGTTTTTACCGCGGAACCGCAGCCGCTGCGGGTCCGCTGCAGTTTCCATTGCGTTTACATTTACATGTAAATCAATGGAAACCGCAAACCACTGTGCACATGCTGTGGGAAAAACCGCGCAGAAACGCAGCGGTTAAAAACTCGCAGCATGTCACTTCTTTGTGCAGAATCACAGCGATTCTGCACCCATAGAAATGCATTGATCCGCTTACTTCCCGCATGGGGCTGTGCACACCATGCGGGAAGTAAGCGGATAATGTGCGGGTTATACCCGGGGTGGAGGAGAGGAGACTCTTCTCCAGGCCCCGGGAACCATATTTGAGTAAAAAAAAAAAGAATTAAAATAAAAAATAATGATATACTCACCTCTGAAGTCTCAGCGCTGCACGCGGTCGTCCGGTTTCAGGTTTGCTATGCGACCAGGACCTGCGGTGACGTCGCGGTCACATGACCGTGACGTCACAAAGGTCCTGGTCGCACAGCATCTTTGGAACCGGACTGCCGCCTGCAGCGCCGAGGAGATTGGGACTTCAGAGGGTGAGTATATCATGATTTTATTATTTTTAACATTACTATTGATGCTGCATATTGCTGCATATGTAGCATCAATAGTAGGAGTAAAATCCCGCAGCGGAACCCGCAGGACAAACCGCGATAAATCTGCAGGGATAACCGCAGCGGGTTTGCCCTGCAGATTTATCAAATCCGCTGCGGGAGAACCCGCAGGGACAGGACACAACGTGTGAACATAGCCTTACTGCATGTATACCCAATTGTAAATTTATCTTGAAATGAGACTATGGACAGTTTTGTGAAATTTTTATTACTATATTTTTTAAAATTTATTTATTTTTTGTTTGGAAAGTAGGAGCTACACTGCTCTTTATTTGAAATACCAGTACAGTATGAAAAACAACAAAAATGCAGAACATATCACACAACATTTATACACACACAAAACACATGTTACAGCACAGCTATTCAAAATACCAGCACAGTATGAAAAAAAAAATTTAAACAGGGCAGGCAGGCGCACGCACACACGCACACACACCTCATACTGGATGACAGTACTCACATGGCTGTCTCAGGCAGGGTCTGGCTGGCAGGGCCTCTCTGGCTGGCAGGGCCTCTCTGGCTGGCAGGGCCTGGCTGGCAGGGTCTCTCTTGCTGGCAGGGTCTTGCTGGCAGGGCCTCTCTTGCTGGCAGGGTCTTGCTGGCAGGGTCTCTCTGGGTGGCAGGGTCTCTCTTGCTGGCTGGCACATTTGGGAATGACCTGTCCTCTTTATATAGTTTTGGGGTTGTCTGGGCAAAGTATCCACTTTTTGGAGCATGCTCAATTAAAAAAGTGGATTGGGGCGACGGATCCGCCAAATTACGGATCGCGATGGATCCGTCGCCCATAGGCGCCCATGCTAGAAAGTGGCGGACGCGACGGATCCGCCACGGTCCGCCATTTCGGCGGCGACAAAAAACGTTACAAAGTCTGTCAATGTCTAGACAACGTCCGCCAAATCTCGACGGATCCGTCGCATGGCGGATGGAACGGACGACCATCCGCCACAATCCGTCGCTAATACAAGTCAATGGGAAAATAGTGGATCCGCCAAAAAAAAAAAGGCAGATGTGCTATTTGACGAAAATGGCGGTTTGAAACTGACGACAAAAGACTGAAGTGTGAAAGAGGCCTTACCTAGCTTCTATCAATTCACTTCTATTGAAAGAAGCCAAAAGCATATAGTCGATACATAACTACAAGTGAGCAAATCCCATGCATGCCGTCACACGACTGACCACTCACATCAGAAATACCTTGAGTAACTGCAGATTTTTACTCCTAGTCTGCACAAGCCCTTTAAGATGGCAATAACCCTCCAATGTAAGGAATCAGAATACACCACTGAATGACAAAGCAGCTCGTAAAAGAAAAGTGCAGCCTGTGCCACATTTAAAAAAAGACACATACAATAGAAAAACAATGAGTGATGTATCCCACCCTATGCTTATACAATGATAGATGCTGCAGCACAGACCCTAAAAAAGAATGTCACATCGGTTAATACACTACATCCAGGAAATCTGCTCTCCTACTTTACACATTAAAGGGGTCAGCCATAGAAAACAAGCGATCATCTATCCATAAGATTGGTGAACCCTTATGAAGCTGCAGTTCGCATGCTCCATTTGCGCTCTGTTCATCCCTATGAGGTTGCTGACTTCTACACTTGGCTTTTCCTCAACCCTAAAATGAACGGAGCGGTGGAGTTAAAGTGGCCGACCTAAGAAGAATAATAAGAAAAAAAAAACCTGATCTACAGATCGGTAAGTTTGAAACTGTCTCAAAGATGGATAAAAATGGGAATGTCACAAAAGAAAAAACCCATAATAATGTTGGAGGCCTCTAATATACTAAATTGCAAGCAAAAGAACCAGCAAGGAGAGTTATATGTAGTACTGATAAATGATATCCTTTATGTTCAATTCATAGCACTACATAGTACCCAGTATCCACCAGATAGCAGCCGGGCACACATGCTCTGGGTTACACAGTTACTACACACGCCGGACTACCTTCATGGCCTATTACCGTGGGTGACAGGACCGCCGTGTCAGTGATTCTTTACTCACAGCTTTTCCACAGTACTCGATATCCCTCAGTTTGCAGCCATTATAAACACTAGTCCTCCTTCGGGCTCAGGACAGTCAAACACCAGTTCATCTCCGGGCACAAGACCGTCCACCTCAGAGACCAGTTACCGTGGGCAAGTGCACCGCTGTGTCAGCTGTGGGTGCCAAGCCACAGGTACCATGGCTGTTTTGGTTCTGCTGGCCTGTGTTGCCTCACACAGGTGGAGCTCTGCAACGCCGACTACTCTGCACACTAGCAAGCACCAACTGACTCTGGCCCTGACTGACACCACACCCATACCCTTTACTACAGGGATTTTAACTGGGATCTGTGGCCTTCAGCCACATGGAAAACCCAGGCGTGGAATGAAACGGACTGCACGACTATCATCCTGCAGTCTGTTTCAAAATACAAAACCTAGCATGCCCAAGACTAACACTTGTGACTGCAATGCATGCACCCCCATGGCCTCAATATGCCTCTGTGTGCATCCTGGGGAGAACATACAGCGACCCCTAACTGTCTCACAATATATTATATATATATATATTAGGGATTTCACTCACTCAGGTGCGACGGCTGATACTCAGGAGGCACGTTCCTTTAAAAGTTCACAGGGTTTATTGCTTCATAAACCACATGGCAAAAATAACAGAAAACAAATAGCCTTTGGCTCAGGAAAGAAAAGCAAGTGTCCAGTCCATCAGGCTCAGTCCTGGAGCCTTAACACACTTTGGAGGGTTTCACCTCCACACATATCTGCTGTGTAATGCATTAGTCAGTCTTATCCATGCTACAATATATATTGAGACTGTGCTCAGTACGGAAGCTCAGTACGGAATTAAGAATAAGTAAAAAAATTAATAATTAATATTTAACAGGCATAATCTATGTGGCAAAATTAGGGGTGCCGGCTTACACTCGAGTATATACTATAGTGTATATAATATATATATATATATATATATAGTATATACTCGAGTGTAAGCCGGCACCCCTAATTTTGCCACATAGATTATGCCTGTTAAATATTAATTATTAATTTTTTACTTATTCTTAATTCTGTACTGAGCACAGTCTTTCGCCGACATTACAAAAGCTATTCCTGTATATTTAGCTCAGAGTATAAGTTAACACCATATAGAGAGAACACGTGCTCTATGGGACATATAACCGAGACTCACAATTGGGTTGGGGCTGTCACCTCATGCCTGCTCCTTTACTCTCCACGGACTTCAGACTACTCACAGAAGAAATGATCAGTTGGTAGCCATGATAACTTCTACTCCATGACAAAGACTGACGCCATTTACCATTCAGAATCTCAAAAGGACAGTCTCTTTGTAACTACTTCACCTATTTTATGTTTTGCTGCAATGTGGGGTTTTTGTGGACAATCCAATAAACCATTACATTTTTTATGAAAATATCATGACATTCTTAAAGAAAAATATCGCATCTGGTAAAGAGTCCTGATTAAATAAATGTGCGAAATAAGCACATTTAACATTTGGCCAAACCAGCCAGATTTTGGGATTTTTTGGGCCATTTTTGTGTGGATTTCCTTCTCCTTGCATATGGGGAAGAGAAGGGCTTCGCTAAACGTCAACTGTGCAAGTTTTCAGGAATTCCACTACAACACTTCAAGTCACAAGGATCACACAGAACCTACGAGTGAGGACTAACAGGTGCCAGATTGATTGACAAGTACTGGAAGTACTACAAGGGCCAGACATACTGAAAATAGAAGTGTTGAGACCAGAGCCCAGCGATGTCCAACAAAGGAACTACAAGCTGAGATATTTTAATGTAAGAAAAATGGATTTAATTAATTCATATTTTAAGTCAAGTCAGCTGACATTAATAACTTTATACGAGTCTAAATTAGATATATTTTGGCTGAGTTTATATGCAGAATGCAAGATAGCAAATCTAAAGATAGATTCTAAGCTAATATCCAGAGAAAAAGAGAAATTGAAAAATATTTTACATTTGGTTGACGTATTTCACAAGTTGATGTCAGAGAAATCCAAAAATAACAGTGTAAAAATAGTATCAGATGATACTATTGATACTCCCAAGATTGACTGTAATGTGGAGAGTTAACAAGATGTAAGACACGTGTCTGTAATGGCCACTCAAGGTGACCTTGTGTTTCATGATGTAAAAAAAGATGGAGGAAACGTGGGAGGAGACATGAGAACTGACGAAGATGACATACACGGAACAGATGTTCAAAGACCACTAAAAATTGAAGACAACTCAGAAACTCAGAGGCCCAACTCCTCCAAATTAAAGTTAGGAAAAACTTGTTAAAATTATGCAAAATCATTCCTGCATATGGTAACAATATCCATGTGTGCAGAAATTCAGAGATATTTGAGAGTTTTTCTGATAAGTTTGATTTGACTAATGAGGAGAAAAATCAGTTGTTTAAAATGTGGCCTCCTGCAACTTTTTCCAGAAGGTTAATATTCAAAATTCAAAATTATGATGAGTTCGGCAGAGCTAATCTGTTTAATTCAACCTTAAACAAGCCCCATCCACACAAAAAGGAGGCATCAGCACCTTGCCCCTACACCCGAGAGGCATCATCGGGCCACAGCGCGTGGAATTCAAGGCCTACTCCGCGGCACCTGCTCAGGGCCCACAACAAGGCCTGAGGCACTCCGACTCAACCACCACCCGCGACTAGGCCCTTGCCTCCCTGCCCCCAAGAAGAATTCCAACCAGCCTGCACCTTACCGAGGCGCCGATCCTGCCGCACCTGTGCTGGAGAGCCCGGCCGCTGTAGTCCCGACACCGAAGGAGGAGCAAAGGAGATCACCATGCGGTGAGTCACACTCGGGTGCCGGGGAGCCGCTTCCCTCCAGGCCCTCCTCTCAACCCTTTTGAGCGACGGAACGTGCCCAGGCCCCGGATCCGTGATCTCATAGCCGCTGGATCGCGCTGCATGCCCCTGCCTGTTCTTACCTGCGCACTGGCTACCTCAGCGCTGCGGCAGTATCACGTGGCCAGCCCGCCCAAACTGCCTCCTGAGTCCCGGATTCTGCGGCGATCTCTGCCGTGGTGGTTGAGGATCTAGGGGAATTGGCTCACCGGGGAGCAGCATCACGGACACTCTTGACAGTAAGGGGATCCCGGCCCTAGACTCTGGTCCTCTGAGCCTGCTATCAAGCGGGGTGCTGACCTGCCGTGCGGCCCCCTTGCCCCCTTGTTCCCTCTACAGCGGTCCTAGGGGCCCCCACAGAACTGAACTGAGGGGAGAGGGCTGGAGGGAGACTTCTCGCTCACCTGGGCTACCTGTGAGGGGGCCTTGATTGTAGTACTGGGGACCACTGCTTTCCCTTACTGGGCGCTGCAGAGCTGTCTGGCACCTGAGCTGGGGCGGTGGACCAGCTCCTGCTGAGACCCCCCCCCTGCATTGTGCTGGCAACTTACCATCATACAAACCCTCCAAATGTCAGTTGGTAATCACCTCAGACAATTCTCCACCACATCTCCACCCCAAATAGGCCCAGCCTATAATAAACCCCAAGACTTTGGGAATGCCTTAACGTGTCCCCCTCACATCTGCTAGGGGTCGCTGTGCAATATGCCCTCCCAATGATCCTCTTTCTTTAAAACGGGATAAGCAATACGGAGCCCCTTTCCTACTCAACTCGCCCTCATGCCCAAAGCACGCAGAGCTAACTCAAAACAATCCAGCAACAGATTTGCCGCATTAACGGATCTGGACGCCGACATGTCTTCCGGCCCGTTCTCCCGGTCAGAATCCTCTAACTCATCTATACCAGATGGTGCAGACTCTGAAATGATTCCAGCTTCAACAACCAAAACCCCTAATACCTCAACCTCGGATCAAACAGCCCTACCATCACAGTTTCAATCAATCTTACATTCTGAATGACTCAAAGTGTCAGAAAATTTGACCAAGGACTTAACCAAAGAGATCAGAGAGCTTGTTTCCCGTACTTCTGACCTGGAGGACAAAATGGACTCCACCCTCACAACTCTTGCTACTCACAAAAAAGACATCGAGATGTTACACGACGAGATTCACACCCTTAACAGTAGACTGGAAGATTTTGAAAATCGAGCCCGTAGGTGCAACATTAGAATCAGGGGCATACCCGAAACAATCACCGATATCCAGTTCACCCCGATGGCTCTGTTTCAAGAACTAGTATCAGGGATCCCTATCGAGCGTCTGGAAATGGACCGTATCCATAGAGCCCTGAGTAAACGTAAACCAAAAGGACCAACAAGGGATATCATCCTTAAATTACATTATTATAAAACTAAGGAACAGCTCTTACAGGCGGCAAGAAATTCGGCACCACTGGTATTCCAAGGCCATTCATACGAGCTGTTCTCCGACTTGGCCCCTACTACCATTGCCAAAAGATGTGCTATGAAACCGTACTTGGAGGTTTTACGCTCCAACAACATCAAGTATCGCTGGGGCTTCCCATTTAAATGGATCTTCTCTCATCTCGATATGGTCCATACAGTTCTCTCCCCTGAAGGAGCGAGCCGTTGCCTGTCTAAACTACAACTCATGGATCTCCCTTCATCCCCCCCACATTCCTCCTTGAGGCCTCAGCCTGCGACCCTCCGTCCCAGATCACTAGATCCACCGGTCCCCCCATGACGAGTTGGATAACCACTAGCTCTACTTCGAGCCTATGATATTCCATAGGCTACTCTTTAAGACAACCTCATAGCGTAGTCCCAGCTGCATCACGCAAGCCTATATTTTATAATGTCTAATGGGACAAAAAGTTTATATGTGTTTTTTCAGTTTATTGTTACAGGTGTTCTTGGAGTGTACAGCTCCACTATCTATCCTTCAGAAGCCATTACATCTTTCGCTTCAACAGAGTTTCTGGACTGAGAGCGCCATTCGACTTGTTCTTCATGTCAGACAAGTGACTATGTTTATTATACAAGTTTATACAGTGTTTTTTCTTCTTTTCTCCTCCCTATAGGGTGTTAAGCTGTAGAAATATGTTGGGCTTTTAAATGTGCAGCCAGGATCCAAATATTACACTAGGCCATATAAAGGCGTTAATGAGTTAGGTTGTTAAATATATTGGTAATTTTCAGGTTTCGCACTACGTCCTCTATCCCTAACCTCTCCGGTGTCTACGAAAAGCCCACTCCTAATTTGTTGAATTGAATCTCCAGTTTAACTTTACCCACTCACTTGTTCACATTCCCGTTTTTCACGATACTTAAATATGCTTCATTGCGTCCCCTAGCGGACCCTCATGACCCACACAGTGTCCTTATACACTGATGCTTCGCACACTGTGCTTAGCCAACAACATTCTCACCTCTTCCTCCCCAACAAATTTTTCCTACCCTACCCAAATTATAGATATTGTTCAACTCACCCTCCCTTTCATCCCCATTACTCGCCCGAGTACACTCTACCAATTTGGTCCATTTAACAATAATTTCTCTATCTTCGCCAACAAATCAAAACTAACAGGCTACATAAGCAAATTTAACAACTATCCATCATGCCATTAACGATCCTATCACACAATGTGAGGGGCCTAAATTCCCCCCACAAACGTACTAAGGCCTTCCGTTATTATAGATCCCAACAGGCAGATGTGGATTGCCACCAAGAGACGCACTTCTCAACCAGCTCCTGCCCCAGATTTATGTCCACTTCTTATCCACTTTTCTACCTGGCGAACTCCGCAAACAAAACCAAAGGAGTCGCTGTCTGTTTTAAAAAATCTGTCCCCTTTGTTTTTAAGTCTTCAGTGGCTGACAAAGAAGGACACTATATAATGGTGACAGGTTCAATATCAGATCAATTGGTGACTATTGTCTCCTATTATGCTCCCAACTCCCACCAAGCTGCTTTCTTTTCCCAGGTAACAGCTTCTTCCTATTGTTCAGCGGTCACATCATACCGCTCATTAAAGTAATAAATATGCGTCCATATTCATTACTTTAATGAGCGGTACCACGTGACTGCTGAACACAGAAAGAGCAGCCGGCTCCCGAAGAACATCGGACATGCAGGGACCGCGCCAGGAGCAGGTATGTGACAGCCACCGCTTCCTCGCCGAATCCCTGGGACAACGACTTGAGTATAAGCCGAGAGGGGTCACTTTCAGCCTAAAAAAACGGGCTGAAAATCTCGGCTTATAATTAAGTATATACAGTATATTATAAACCCGTACTTTTCTGACTATAAGAAAAACCGGAGTATAAGACGCACCCAGGTTTTAGAGGTGGAAAATGGGGAAAAAAATATTTGAAGCAAAAAAATGGGTAAAATATTTAAGAACATAAATAACATACTATTATATGTGGTGTTATTATCACAAGGATCTCGGAAGGAGATATAAAAAGGGAGACAAGGGGCGCAGAGTCTAAGTGTAGATGTATATTCACAGCAAGAAATATATATTGTTGCACTCACCCTTTGGATGTCTTGTATGTACATTCAATTGATCCGTATGATGGATCCACGCCTTATAATATTCCGGTATGCAGCACTATTGCAGGAACTATGCCAGCCTTGATCCAAGGATTGCATGTGAATGCAATGGTTAGAGAAAAAAAAAATTCCTTTCTAGGCGCTTCCGGAAGACAAGGATAATTTGAAGGTTGAGATCATTTGCTCAGTACCAAATTTATTAGGACACTTTATTATATATAACTAGATGGTGGCCCGATTCTAATGCATCGGATATTCTAGAATATGCATGTCTACGTAGTATATTGCCCAGTCACGTAGTATATTGCCCAGCTACGTAGTATATTGCCCAGTGAAGTAGTATATTGCAGAGCGACGTAGTATACAGCATTGACACGTAGTATATTGCCCAGTCACGTAGTAATTGCCCAGCGACGTAGTATATTGCACAGCGACGTAGTATACAGCACAGACACGTAGTATATTGCCCAGCCACGTAGTATATTGACCAGCCACGTAGTTTATTGCCCAGCCATGTAGTATATTGCCCAGTCACGTAGTATATTGCCCAGTCACGTAGTATATTGCCCAGCGATGTAGTATACAGCAGAGCCACGTAGTATACAGCACAGAGTCACCTAGTATACAGCACAGAGCCACGTAGTATATTGCCCAGCCACATAGTATATTGCCCAGATACGTAGTATACAGCACAGAGCCACGTAGTATACAGCACAGAGCCACGTAGTATATTGCCCAGTCACGTAGTATATAGCACAGCCCACGGAGTATATCACACAGCCCATATAGTATATAACACTGCCTATGTAGTATACAGCACAGAGCCACACGGTATGTAACACAGCCCACGTAGTATACAGCAGTGTGGGCACCATATCCCTGTTAAAAATAATTAAAATAAAAAATAGTTATTTACTCACCTCTTGGGATCCAGCGGAGCTCCAGCAATAGGCGCACGGCTGCCGCCATCTTACTTTCCCAGGATGCATTGCGAAATTACCCAGATGACTTAGCGGTCTCGTGAAGCCGCTAAGTCTTCTCGGTAATTTCACAATGCATCACCGGGAACAGAAGATGGCGGCCGGCGCGAGCGGCTCAGCGGACAACGGAGGGTGAGTATAGCAGGTTTTTTGTTTTTTTATTATTTTTAACATTACATTTTTTACTATTGATGTCGCATAGGCAGCATCAATAGTAAAAAGTTGGGGACACACAGCTTTAGTAGCGGCAGTAACGGAGTGCGTTACCCGCGGCATAACTCGGTCTGTTACCGCCGGCATTAACCCTGTGTTAGTGGTGACCGGAGGGTAGTATGCGGGCGCCGGGCAGTGACTGCGGGGAGTAAGGAGCGGCCATTTTCTTCCAGACTGTGCCTGTCGCTGATTGGTCGTGGCTGTTTTGCGGCGACCAATCAGCGACTTGGATTTCCATGATAGACAGAGGCCGCTATCAATGAATATCCGTGACAGACAGAAGGACAGACGGAAGTGACCCTTAGACAATTATATAGTAGATAGTATGTTATTATGTTGGAAGCTACGGGTAGAAGATGGTGCTGCGGGACCAGTGTGGTATCTGTGAAGTACTATATGAAGACGCTGGAGGGTGAGTATAAGAATGGGGGCACAGGGCTTATATTGAAAGAACCATGCCAGCACTGCAAAATAACACTGGAGTGCTGCTTTAAAATCCCATTGGAGAACTATAACTCTCAGTCTGTCCTGCAGATCCTATGGCATGCTGGGAGTTATGGTTCACAACAGGAGTGGCAGATTGCTTTATTGTGTGTTGTAAAGACTAACCTCTTAATTGTGGCAGCCATCCATGCTGTGGTGAGGTAAAGAGCTGGAGCATCCAATGACTGCACACACAGCCCTCCCTGTTGTTGCCTCTCCACGACACAGGTGGAAGAAGAAGCGTGCAGATTCTAGTGGGGAGTCTGAAGGACCTGTGATGACATCAGAAGAGGGAGGGCTCTGTGCTGACATGTGATGAACCAGCCCGCCCACTTCATGACATCACACATGTTGTGATGCCCAGCACTCAGCATCCAGCACAGCCAGGCAGGTATGCAGCAATCTTTTCCCCTCTGGCCCCAGCTACTGCCTCCTCCACCTGACACAGATCTACAAGCAGGAATCCAGCGCTGGGGAAACTATGTTTCCCTGTGTAAGTGAAGGAGTATTCAATGGCTGCTCCCCACTCACTGTTCAGGGCTGATAGGTGGGCAGGGAAGCGGCTAATGAATATTCACTGCACTTAATCATGGGGACCATGTGGTTTCCCCAGCAGCAGGGACATAGTAACATAGTAACATAGTTAGTAAGGCCGAAAAAAGACATTTGTCCATCCAGTTCAGCCTATATTCCATCATAATAAATCCCCAGTTCTACGTCCTTCTACAGAACCTAATAATTGTATCATAAAATATTGTTCTGCTCCAGGAAGACATCCAGGCCTCTCTTGAACCCCTTGACTGAGTTCGCCATCACCACCTCCTCAGGCAAGCAATTCCAGATTCTCACTGCCCTAACAGTAAAGAATCCTCTTCTATGTTGGTGGAAAAACCTTCTCTCCTCCAGACGCAAAGAATGCCCCCTTGTGCCCGTCACCTTCCTTGGTATAAACAGATCCTCAGCGAGATATTTGTATTGTCCCCTTATATACTTATACATGGTTATTAGATCGCCCCTCAGTCGTCTTTTTTCTAGACTAAATAATCCTAATTTTGCTAATCTATCTGGGTATTGTAGTTCTCCCATCCCCTTTATTAATTTTGTTGCCCTCCTTTGTACTCTCTCTAGTTCCATTATATCCTTCCTGAGCACCGGTGCCCAAAACTGGACACAGTACTCCATGTGCGGTCTAACTAGGGATTTGTACAGAGGCGGTATAATGCTCTCATCATGTGTATCCAGACCTCTTTTAATGCACCCCATGATCCTGTTTGCCTTGGCAGCTGCTGCCTGGCACTGGCTGCTCCAGGTAAGTTTATCATTAACTAGGATCCCCAAGTCCTTCTCCCTGTCAGATTTACCCAGTGGTTTTCCGTTCAGTGTGTAATGGTGATATTGATTCCTTCTTCCCATGTGTATAACCTTACATTTATCATTGTTAAACCTCATCTGCTACCTTTCAGCCCAAGTTTCCAACTTATCCAGATCCATCTGTAGCAGAATACTATCTTCTCTTGTATTAACTGCTTTACATAGTTTTGTATCATCTGCAAATATCGATATTTTACTGTGTAAACCTTCTACCAGATCATTAATGAATATGTTGAAGAGAACAGGTCCCAATACCGATTCCTGCGGTACCCCACTGGTCACAGCGACCCAGTTAGAAACTATACCATTTATAACCACCCTCTGCTTTCTATCACTAAGCCAGTTACTAACCCATTTACACACATTTTCCCCCAGACCAAGCATTCTCATTTTGTGTACCAACCTCTTGTGCGGCACGGTATCAAACGCTTTGGAAAAATCGAGATATACCACGTCCAATGACTCACCGTGGTCCAGCCTATAGCTTACCTCTTCATAAAAACTGATTAGATTGGTTTGACAGGAGCGATTTCTCATAAACCCATGCTGATATGGAGTTAAACAGTTATTCTCATTGAGATAATCCAGAATAACATCCCTCAGAAACCCTTCAAATATTTTACCAACAATAGAGGTTAGACTTACTGGCCTATAATTTCCAGGTTCACTTTTAGAGCCCTTTTTGAATATTGGCACCACATTTGCTATGCGCCAGTCCTGCGGAACAGACCCCTTCGCTATAGAGTCCCTAAAAATAAGAAATAATGGTTTATCTATTACATTACTTAGTTCTCTTAGTACTCGTGGGTTTATGCCATCCGGACCCGGAGATTTATCTATTTTAATCTTATTTAGCCGGTTTCGCACCTCTTCTTTGGTTAGATTGGTGACCCTTAATATAGGGTTTTCATTGTTTCTTGGGATTTCATCTAGCATTTCATTTTCCACCGTGAATACCGTGGAGAAGAAGGTGTTTAATATGTTAGCTTTTTCCTCGTCATCTACAACCATTCTTTCCTCACTATTTTTTAACCCCTTTACCCCCAAGGGTGGTTTGCACGTTAATGACCGGGCCAATTTTTACAATTCTGACCACTGACCCTTTATGAGGTTATAACTCTGGAACGCTTCAACGGATCCCAGTGAATCTGACATTGTTTTCTCGTGACATATTGTACTTCATGACAATGGTAAAAATTCTTTGATAGCAATTTTCCAACTTTGAATTTTTATGCAATTAAATCACAGAGATATGTCACACAAAATACTTAATAAGTAACATTTCCCACATGTCTACTTTACATCAGCACAATTTTGGAACCAAAATTTTTTTTTGTTAGGGAGTTATAAGGGTGAAAAGTTGACCAGCAATTTCTCATTTCTACAACACCATTTTTTTTTAGGGACCACATCTCATTTGAAGTCATTTTGAGGGGTCTATATGATAGAAAATACCCAAGTGTGACACCATTCTAAAAACTACACCCCTCAAGGTGCTTAAAACCACATTCAAGAAGTTTATTAACCCTTCTGGTGCTTCACAGGAATTTTTTGAATGTTTAAATAAAAATGAACATTTAACTTTTTTTCACAAAAAATTTAATTCAGCTCCAATTTGTTTTATTTTACCAAGGGTAACAGGAGAAAATGGACCGCAATCATTGTTGTACAATTTGTCCTGAGTACGCCAATACCCCACATGTGGGGGTAAACCACTGTTTGGGCGCATGGCACAGCTCGGAAGCGAAGGAGCGCCATTTGACTTTTCAATGCAAAATTGACTGGAATTGAGATGGGACGCCATGTTTCGTTTGGAGAGCCCCTGATGTGCCTAAACATTGAAACCCCCCACAAGTGACACCATTTTGGAAAGTAGACCCCCTAAGGAACTTATCTAGAGGTGTGGTGAGCTCTTTCACCCACCAAGTGCTTCACAGAAGTTTATAATGTAGAACCGTAAAAATAAAAAATCATATTTTTTCACAAAAATTATATTTTCGCCCCCAATTTTTTATTTTTCCAAGGGTAAGAGAAGAAATTGGACCCCAATAGTTGTTGTACAATTTGTCCTGAGTAAGCTGATATCCCATATGTGGGGGTAAACCACTGTTTGGGCGGATGGGAGAGCTCGGAAGGGAAGGAGCGCCGTTTGACTTTTCAATGCAAAATTGACAGGAATTGAGATGGGATGCCATGTTGCGTTTGGAAAGCCACTGATGTGCCTAAACATTGAAACCCCCCACAAGTGACACCATTTTGGAAAGTAGACCCCCTAAGGAACTTATCTAGATGTGTGGTGAGCGCTTTGACCCACCAAGGGCTTCACAGAGGTTTATAATGGAGAGCCGTAAAAATAAAACAAAAATTTTTTCCCACAAAAATTATTTTTTAGCCCCCAGTTTTGTATTTTCCCGAGGGTAACAGGAGAAATTGGACCCAAAAATGTGTTGTCCAATTTGTCCTGAGTGCGCTGATACCCCATATGTGGGCGGAAACCACTGTTTGGGCGCATGGGAGGGCTCGGAAGGGAAGGAGTGCCATTAGAATGCAGACTTAGATGGAATGGTCTGCAGGCGTCACATTGCGTTTGCAGAGCCCCTAATGTACCTAAACAGTAGAAACCCCCCACAAGTGACCCCATATTGGAAACTAGACCCCCCCGGGAACTTATCTAGATGTGTTGTGAGAACTTTGAACCCCAAGTGTTTCACTACAGTTTATAACGCAGAGCCGTAAAAATAAAAAATCTTTTTTTTCCCACAAAAATTATTTTTTAGCCCCCAGTTTTGTATTTTCCCAAGGGTAACAGGAGAAATTGGACCCCAACAGTTGTTGTCCTATTTGTCCTGAGTACGCTGATACCCCATATGTTGGGGTAAACCCCTGTTTGGGCACACGGGTGAGCTCGGAAGGAAAGAAGCACTGTTTTACTTTTTCAACGCAGAATTGGCTGGAATTGAGATCGGACGCCATGTCGCTTTTGGAGAGCCCCTGATGTGCCTAAACAGTGGAAACCCCCCAATTATAACTGAAACCCTAATCCAAACACTCCCCTAACCCTAATTCCAACGGTAACCCTAACTACACCTCTAACCCTGACACACCCCTAACCCTAATCCCAACCCTATTCCCAACTGTAAATGTAATCTAAACCCTAACTGTAACTTTAGCCCCAACCCTAACTGTAGCCCTAACCCTAGCCCTAACCCTAGCCCTAACCCTAGCCCTAACCCTAGCCCCAACCCTAACCCTAGCCCTAGCCCTAACCCTAGCCCTAACCCTAACCCTAGCCCTAGCCCTAACCCTAACCCTAGCCCTAACCCTAGCCCTAACCCTAGCCCTAGCCCTAGCCCTAGCCCTAGCCCTAACCCTAGCCCTAACCCTAGCCCTAACCCTAGCCCTAACCCTAACCCTAGCCCTAACCCTAGCCCTAACCCTAGCCCTAACCCTAGCCCTAATGGGAAAATGGAAATAAATACATTTTTTTATTTTTCCCTAACTAAGGGGGTGATGAAGGGGGGTTTGATTTACTTTTATAGCGGGTTTTTTAGCGGATTTTTATGATTGGCAGCCGTCACACACTGAAAGACGCTTTTTATTGCAAAAAATATTTTTTGCGTTACCACATTTTGAGAGCTATAATTTTTCCATATTTTGGTCCACACAGTCATGTGAGGTCTTGTTTTTTGCGCGACGAGTTGACGTTTTTATTGGTAACATTTTCGGGCACGTGACATTTTTTGATCGCTTTTTATTCCGATTTTTGTGAGACAGAATGACCAAAAACCAGCTATTCATGAATTTCTTTTGGGGGAGGCGTTTATACCGTTCCGCGTTTGGTAAAATTGATAAAGCAGTTTTATTCTTCGGGTCAGTACGATTACAGCGACATCTCATTTATATCATTTTTTTATGTTTTGGCGCTTTTATACGATAAAAACTATTTTATAGAAAAAATAATTATTTTGGCATCGCTTTATTCTCAGGACTATAACTTTTTCATTTTTTTGCTGATGATGCTGTATGGTGGCTCGTTTTTTGCGGGACAAGATGACGCTTTCAGCGGTACCATGGTTATTTATATCTGTCTTTTTGATCACGTGTTATTCCACTTTTTGTTCGGCGGTATGATAATAAAGCGTCGTTTTTTGCCTCGTTTTTTTTTTTTTTTCTTACGGTGTTTACTGAAGGGGTTAACTAGTGTGCCAGTTTTATAGGGCGAGTCGATACGGACGCGGCGATACTAAATATGTGTACTTTTATTGTTTTTTTTTTTTTTTTTTATTTAGATGAAGAAATGTATTTATGGGAATATTTTTTTTTTTTTTTCATTATTTAGGAATATTTTTTTTTAATTTTTTTTACACATTTGGAAATTTTTTTTTTTACTTTTTTACTTTGTCCCAGGGGGGGACATCACAGATCAGTGATCTGACAGTTTGCACAGCACTCTGTCAGATCACTGATCTGACATGCAGCGCTGCAGCCTTCACAGTGCCTGCTCTGAGCAGGCTCTGTGAAGCCACCTCCCTCCCTGCAGGACCCGGATCCGCGGCCATCTTGGATCCGGGACCTGGAGCAGGGAGGGAGGGCGGCAAGACCCTCGCAGCAACGCGATTACATCGCGTTGCTGCGGGGGTCTCAGGGAAGCCCGCAGGGAGCCCCCTCCCTGCGCGGTGCTTCCCTGCACCGCCGGCACATCGCGATCATCTTTGATCGCGGTGTGCCGGGGGTTAATGTGCCGGGGGCGGTCCGTGACCGCTCCTGGCACATAGTGCCGGATGTCAGCTGCGATAGGCAGCTGACACCCGGCCGCGATCGGCGCCGCTCCCCCCGTGAGCGCTGCCGATCGCATATGACGTACTATTGCGTCCTTGGGAAGTAGGGCCCACCCCCCATGGACGCAATAGTACGTCTGATGGCAGAAAGGGGTTAAGGGGCCTACATGTTCAGTTTTTATTCTTTTACTATTGATATAGTTGAAGAAGAGTTTGGGACTAGTTTTACTCTCCTTAGCAATGTGCTTCTAAGTTTCCTTTTTGGCAGCTTTAATTAGTTTTTTAGATAAAGTATTTTTCTCCCTATAGTTTTTTAGAGCTTCAATGGTGCCATCCTGCTTTAGTAGTGCAAATGCTTTCTTTTTACTGTTAATTGCCTGTCTTACTTCTTTGTTTAGCCACATTGGGTTTTTCCTATTTCTAGTCCTTTTATTCCCACAAGGTATAAACCGCTTACAATGCCTATTTAGGATGTTCTTAAACATTTTCCATTTATTATCTGTATTCTTATTTCTGAGGATATTGTCCCAGTCTACCAGATTAAGGGCATCTCTAAGCTGGTCAAACTTTGCCTTCCTAAAGTTCAGTGTTTTTGTGACTCCCTGACAAGTCCCCCTAGTGAAAGACAGGTGAAACTGTACAATATTGTGGTCGCTATTTCCTAGATGCCCGACCACCTGCAGATTTGTTATTCTGTCAGGTCTATTAGATCGTATTAGGTCTAAAAGTGCTGCTCCTCTGGTTGGATTCTGCACCAATTGTGAAAGATAATTTTTCTTGGTTATTAGCAGAAACCTGTTGCCTTTATCCCAGTTAATATCCGGTTAGTTAAAGTCCCCCATAACCAGGACCTCATTATGGGTTGCAGCTTCATCTATCTGCTTTAGAAGTAGACTTTCCATGGTTTCTGTGATATTTGGGGGTTTGTAACAGACCCCAATGAGAATTTTGTTACCATTTTTCCCTCCATGAATTTCGACCCATATGGACTCGACATCCTCATTCCCTTCGCTAATATCCTCCCTTAAAGTGGACTTTAGACAAGACTTTACATAGAGACAAACCCCTCCTCCTCTCCGATTTTTACGATCCTTTCTAAACAGACTGTAACCCTGTAAGTTAACTGCCCAGTCATAGCTTTCATCTAACCATGTCTCGGTTATTCCCACTATGTCAAAGTTACCTGTAGATATTTCTGCTTCTAGTTCTTCCATCTTGTTTGTCAGGCTTCTGGCGTTTGCGAGCATGCAGTTTAGAGGATTTTGTTTTGTTCCAATCTCCTCGCTGTGGATTGTTTTAGAAATGTTCTCCCTTCTGAGTATGTTTTCCTGGGTCTTCTTTGTTCGAGTCTAATGTTTTTCTTCCCGTCCCCTCTTCTTCTAGTTTAACGCCCTCCTGATGAGTGTAGCGAGTCTTCTGGCGAATGTGTGTTTCCCAGGTTTGTTGAGGTGTAGTCCGTCTCTGGCGAGGAGTCCATCGTACAAGTAATTCACACCGTGGTCCAGGAATCCGAATCCTTGTTGTCTGCACCATCGTCTTAGCCAGTTGTTCGCATCAAGGATCCTGTTCCATCTCCTGGTGCCATGCCCGTCTACTGGAAGGATAGAAGAAAAAACTACCTGTGCATCCAGTTCCTTTACTTTCTTCCCCAACTCTTCAAAGTCCTTGCAGATTTTCGGTAGGTCCTTCCTTGCCGTGTCATTGGTGCCAACATGTATCAGAAGAAATGGGTGGACGTCCTTGGAGCTGAAGAGCTTTGGTATCCTATCGGTCACATCCTTGATCATCGCACCTGGAAGGCAGCATACTTCTCTTGCGGTTATGTCCGGTCTGCAGATGGCTGCTTCTGTGCCTCTCAGTAGTGAGTCTCCCACCACCACCACTCTTCATTGTTTCTTGGCTGTACTTTTTGCTGTCACTTGTTGCTGTGTGCCCTTTTCTTTTTTGCTTGCTGGTATTGCTTCATCCTTAGGTGTGCCATCTTCTGCCTCCTGAAAGTGGGATCACAGTGTGGCCCACTAGCCGCTGCCCCCCTCCCACACATGCTACATCCCTACCATAAGACGCACCCACACTTTCCTCCCAAATTTAAAGGGAAAAAAGTGTGTCTTATGGTCGGAAAAATACGGTATATGTGTGTCACAGATATCTATATATCTATCAATTCTATGTGTATCTATACCTGTCACGCTGTGATTTTACTGTACGCGAACAGCACTAGCATGGTCCGAGTGCTGTGCAACTTTTTTTTCTCGCACCTATAGGCTCGCATTGGCAAATCTTGGATGAGTCTCGGTGCCAATCGCTGCCTGCTGCTATCTTACACAGGTTCAGAATGCTATAAAACTGCAAATTAACCCCATATGTGCCAGTTACGGTAATAGCATTTTTACACTTGAAAGACTTTCTTTCAAACGCAGTATTAAGTAAATTTGGTATTGTTGGCACCACCAAAAAGGCCATAATTTATCTAAATACCTTCAGTAACAGTAGCAAGGACTGGCTGTTTACAAAATTTGTTTGCTGCTTTCAGTGGCATCCAACAAGGGTGCCCTTTGTCCACTTTCATTTTTACATTAATTATGGAGTAACTGACTGAATACATTATATCCTCTTCACTCATCCACGGCATCAGCAAAAGTAACACGACCCCCAAAACTGGTCTATTCACCGATGATACTATGATAGCAGCAGCCTATAACAAAACAAAAGCCTCTAAATCCCATCTTTTAGATATGGGTTTTATACACAACCAAAGGACATATATTTAACAACATTTTCCCTTTAGTTGGGCTGAAGAACATATTCAATATTTGGGAATATCCCTCTCATCTCACTGCTAACCTATTGTGGTATGGCGAGTGGCAATGTGGTTATTGGGTGGTATGTATCACAGAGGTGGGTGGCCATGTGATGGAAGCCTGGGTTTATTTTGCTCAACAGATCTACTGCAGAGTGTTACTATACATTGGGAAAGCTTCCAGGTGACTTGGAGAGATGGGTGGGTCCAGTCACCTACACACCCATCCCAAGGGGGTGTGTCTGATCACCCAAGATGGAGTATGTGTTTGTGGGGGCAGTGCTGGTGAGGCTGAGCCAGAGAGAGGAGGCCTGTGGTCTACCTCAGGAGAGGACGCCTCTTAGGATAAGAGGTATCTGGGAACCTGTGCTCACGGACAGTTAACGGACACTAATCCATGTTAGGGACACCAAGGCTCAGCGAGGACTGTGGGTACTGTAGAGCCGAACGGTTGCCTGACGGTGCACGGACTGCTGCATGTTATCAAGTACCTGAGACTCGGTTTATGGTGTGTTAATAAACTGAACGGACTGTTTAACTCTGAGTGTCTCCGCGTATGCTTCAATGACCAGCCAAGTGAGTACCCCCTGTCCACAGAGAGTGGCGAATCGTCACACTATGCAAACCTAATTTCCTTCCATTATTAAAACTTGCAGTAGGTGGAGTTCACAGACACCTAAGATAGATCTATCTTTGGTGAGCAGCATAGCCACCAATAAAATGATGTTGTTTCCAAAAGAATTGTATTTGTTTATAATCATGCCCATTTCACTTACCAACACATACTTTTTAGATGTTACTGGTGAACTTTTGTCAATTTATTTGGGGGTCAAAAAGACCCAGAGACTGCAAAGTTATATATAAATCATGCTTAATATGGTCACCACAGTGGCATAGTGAGTACAGGAAAGGCATGGTTTAGACTTATCACTGCACTGATACAGCTACTATGGCATACATCTTAGAAGCATTAGTAAAGGTACACTGTTCTGATAAACACAGGCAGGGGGAAGTAACCAGAGGGCACCAAGGTAACTACAGTGATATTCAATGATGTGCTGTTTAGCTGATGCTTTTTTTCAGGTAACCAATTTTTGTTTTATTGGAACTTCTAAGACAATGAGGACACTTGTCGAAGGTTGCTAGTTTGCATATTTTGGTCAAAATATCAACTAGTTCCTCAGGTATTTTATTTTATTGTGTTGAGAATGGAAAAAAGGGCATTTATACTTGTGGGGTGCACTTATATAGTGCTTTACAGCTTGAATGCGACGGGGGCACCTGTCCTGACCTGGCACATCATCAGTAAGCACATTTGGTGGTGATTGAACCTGGTCGCAGTTAGATGGTAGCGCGCGCTATATACTATATCTGACTAATACTAGTCCTTGGACTTAATACTGATATATGACCTTGGGTTCTTTATTTACGACACTTAGCCTGTTTTCTTACCCATGTTGACCGATTTCCATCTCTTTTGTCAGGACTTCTGCCCTATATTTTTCCCGATCTTAGTCTTGTATTTTGTATTTATTTTTATTTAATAAATTTGTATTTTTGCTACTTTTGGACTTATCTCCATTTTTTCTAATGTGATATTGAATGATCTAATAGTATTATAGTGACCAATAGCCTGGGAACCAGCCCAATTCACTACACGTAACCATATGGCTGAGCCCTTATACAAGGTTTATCTGCATGCATTTTTAATATTATTTCACAAAAAATGCTATCTATAAAGTCATCAAGGGCATTAAGTATTAATCACAGATTGCCAAAAGGTAAGAAAAATCTGCACTGAAAACGCAGCAGATTCAAAAAAAGTGCATGTCACTTCTTTTGTGCAGTTCTGCTGCGTTTCTGCACCCATTCCATAATAGAAATCTGCAGGGGTAAAAAAAGGAAGAAATCTGCACATAAATCTGCAACGTGTGCACATACCAAAAAAAGGCGCAGATTCTGACCTGCGTTTTCTGCCAAGAAATTCAGAAATTCCACAGGCAAATCTGCAATGTGTGCACATACCCTTTAAGGTCATTATCTTTCACCAATTTCCATATCTATTACATCATCCTCATTTATTACTGGCGTATCAAAAACTGTACTCGCCTATCCCAGACATAACTTCACAATTATCTAATAGATTTTAAACTGCTAATTGAGAAAAAAAATTAAATTAGTCCTTCATAAATTTTGTTATTGTAGTAAAAGAGAAATGATAAAAACTCCTCACCTCCTCTGCAACATTTGAACACTGTATCCATAATTGAATAGTTTGCTCCTATATGCAGTGAGGATACAATGTGACAGGTGTGGAAGCCAAAGATCACCGCTCTGTTTATATGCGAGATGCTGATTCTCATATGCGCAGACTGGTAAGGCTGCCGTCACACTAGCAGTATTTGGTCAGTATTTTACATCAGTATTTGTAAGCCAAAACCAGGAGTGGGTGATAAATGCGGAAGTGGTGCATATGTTTCTATTATACTTTTCCTCTATTTGTTCCACTCCTGGTTTTGGCTTACAAATTCTGATGGAAAATACTGACCAAATACTGCTAGTGTGACGGCAGCCTAAGGACGGCCTCACACTTGCGTGTTTTACGGACTTAAGGCCGGCATCACACTAGCGAGTTATACGGACGTATGAGAGGTGCAGAAAATACGGATTGCATACGGTACAATGATTCTCTATGCCCCTGCTCCTATCAGCCGTATTTTACTGATCCGTATTATACGGTCTTCTACGGCCGTAGAAAATGGCAGCATGCTGCGTTTGTCACCGTATTGCGCAAAAAATACACCAATGAAAGTCTATGGGGGGCGAGAAAAAAAAATAAGGATTACACACGGACCAACAGTGTGACTTGCGAGAAATACGCAGCGGTGTTCTCTAGAAAAGCCGGCATTTCAGTGCGGTGTACAGTAAAATCACACTGAGAGGTTAGAATAGAATAGCTAAGATAAATGTCTACACATAGTATAGGGGTGTCTATATATCTAATATATAAACCTGAATGTGTGTGTGTGTGTGTGTGTGTCTATGTGTGTGTGTGTGTGTGTGTGTCCGGGATTGGCATCTGCACCGTCGCAGCTACAGCCACAAAATTTTGCACAGTCACACGTCTGGACCCCGAGAGCATCATAGGCTATGTTGTGAGGTGAAATTTTAACCCTGTGCTTTCCAATTCACCAAACAATTTTGCCCCTATCTACATAATGGGGAAAAAGTGAAAGGAAAAGTGTTGGAGGCGTCGCAGCTACAGCCACAAAATTTTGCACAGTCACACGTCTGGACCCCGAGAGCATCATAGGCTATGTTGTGAGGTGAAATTTTAACCCCACACTTTCCAATTCACCAAACAATTTTGTCCCTATCTACATAATGGGGAAAAGTGAAAGGAAAAGTTTTGGAGGCAAATTGACAGCTGCCAGATGTGAACAAGGGGGACTTAAAGAATGAGAGCGATGGCGCCAAAGAGTATATGCCGTACAGTTGCTAAGGTGGGGCCCCGACATGGGATACTCACCACACACGGGGATATGAACACACACAAAATGCGCCACACACTACCACGTGCTTGAACACATATTACCCTCAGCACACAGTTCACCACACATACACCAACCTCGCCACATAAAAGTCGAAACACAAAAGTCGCCGCTCAAAACTCGCCACGCGCAAAACTCGCCACATGCAAAAACTAGGCTCACGCAATACTCGCCACAAGTGCAAAACTCACCTCATGGAAAACTCGCCACACGCAAAACTTGCACACACGGAAAAATTGCCACATGCACAAAAGTTGCAACACATGCAAAAGTTGCCTCACACAAAACTTGCACATACTCAAAAGGCACCACACATAAAACTCGCCACACCCAAAACTTGGCATGCGCAAAACTTGCTGCACACAACTTGCTACACTAACCTGTCACATGCAACTCGACACACAAAAAGTTGCTACACGCATGTTGCCACACAAAACTCATCTCACAAAAGTCGCTACATGCATGTCGGCACACGCAACTCAACACACACAACTTGACAAACGAAACTCACCCTAAAACACACACAAGTCTGCTATTATCCTTCAAAAATAAAAATCTGATTAATAAGCAGACAAACTACAAGAGCAACAAATGTACCATATAGGAAATACGGCAGCTGTCAGTCACATGACCTGTCTATTATGTGTATGTGTGAGCTAATATATACAGCCAGGGGGAGGGCTTCCTGTTGGCTGGGGATTTATCAGGCTGCCAATTTAGCTTACAAATACTGAGGTAAAAATACTGAGCAAATAACGTGTGAACGAGGTCTAATACAGGAGAAGATGACACACAGGTATATACTATATACAGGGGAGATGACACACAGATATATACTATATACAGGAGAGATGATACACAGGTATATATGATATACAGGAGGAGATGACATACAGGTATATGTTATATATAGAAGATGACATACAGGTATATACTATATACAGGAGGAGAGATTACACACAGATATATACTATATACAGGGGAGATGACACACAGGTATATACTATATACAGGAGGAGATGACATACAGGTATATACTATATATAGAAGGAGAAGACATACAGGTATATACTATATATAGGAGATGATGACATACAGGTATATACTATATACAGGGGAGATGACACACAGCAGGTATATACTATATACAGGTGAGATGACATACAGGTATATACTATATACAGGAGATGGCATACAGGTGCATACTATATATAAGGGAGATGACAAACATGTATATACTGAGGTGAAAATGAGAGGTGTGAGGTGAAAATGAAAAGGTGTGAGTGCAAAATGAGAGGAGTGAGGGAAAATAGTGCAGTGATCGGAAAATGACAGATGTGAGGTCGAAATGACAAGTGTTAGGGGGGAATGAGAGGAGTGAGGGAGAAAATGAGAGATGTGAGGGAGAAAATGAGAGATGTGAGGGGGAAAATGAAAGATGTGATTAGGAAAATGAGAGGCGTGATGGGAAAATAAGAGAAGTGAGGTGCTATAACTAACCACAGATATTTACTATGCCCAGGCAATGCCGGGCTCTTCAGCTAGTCTAATATATAAAGCTGAATGTGTGTGTGTGTGTATGTCCGGGATTGGCATCTGAACCGTCGCAGCTACAGCCACAAAATTTTGCACAGTCACACACCTGGACCCCGAGAGCATCATAGGCTATGTTGTGAGGTGAAATTTTAACCCCACGCGTTCCAATTCACAAAACAATTTTGCCCCTATCTACATAATGGGGAAAAATTGAAAGGAAAAGTGTTGGAGGCGTCGCAGCAACAGCCACAAAATTTTGCACAGTCACACATCTGGACCCCGAGAGAGTCATAGGCTATGTTGTGAGGTGAAATTTTAACCCCGCGCTTTCCAATTCACCAAACAATTTTGCCCCTATCTACATAATGGGGAAAAGTGAAAGGAAAAGTGTTGGAGGCAAATTGACAGCTGCCAGATGTGAACAAGGGGGACTTAGGCTGGTTTCACACTTGCGTTTTTGTCTGCAGCGTTTTTTGTACAAAAAAACTCATGCGTTTTTTTCCCTATATTTAACATTAAAAATGCATGCGTTTTTTTGTACGTGTTTGGTCGCGTTTTGCAACGCATGCGTTTTTTTTGTTGCATGCGTTTATTTGCAGAAATGCAACATGTAGATATTTTTGAGAGGCGTTTTTTTAACGCATAAAAACGCATGCGTTTCTATGCGTTTTTTTCCGTCAAAAAATGCATTGGAGGCAATGGAAATGCATGCATTTTTTTTGTGCATGTGTTTGCATGCGTTTTTGAACGCATGCGTTTTAATTAAGATAAGGTGGTCTAGACACTGATAAGCCACCCCCTAGCAGCAAGGTGATAAAAGGGACTTTGGGGGAAGTTTCAGGACACTTCTCATCAGACTCCCAAGAAGACAAGACACTGCCGGGACGCATTTTGGTGGACAAGACTCAGAGCAATGTGAGTATATCCTAGCCAATGCCTTTATTTTCAATTTTTTGGATCTACATGTCCTAATTTCTTCCATTTCTTTCTTTCTACATGCATCAGAATGTCATCTGCGGAGTCGTCATCTGGTGAGGAGTTTGAGCCACATCAGTCGGAAGTGGATCATGTGAGTGAGGTGAGTTTTTGGCCCGTCAGCTTGGTAAGTATTCACTGTCACATCGACACATGTGACAATTTGATTTTTCATTTCTTTTAGAGCACTTCTACTGAGGGACAGACAGGGACGGAGCAGCGGAGTCAGGGTCCGGTGGGAAGACGGCAGCGGGTATGTATACAAGGCTGACTGTCCTCATTGTAATATTCTTTAATCTTCCTTTCTTTACCCTTGTATTTCTTTTAATTTTTCTTCTGGAATCCATTTCTAAGTTGACTTTCATATTCATGCCATTTCTCATCATCTGTAATTTTTTTTTTCGTAATGTGATTGAGCAAACTTAAATGATTTTCTTGTAATTTTAGGTTTCACGATGGGACGATGACCGTATCGACAATGACCTCCTGATAACACTGGTCCAGAAGCGAGTCCCACAGTGGGACGGACGGGATCCACAGCATTCTATAAACAGTACACTATGCCGCTTATGGAGTGAGGTGGCACAAGCATTGTGGGATGGCTGGGAGAATTCCCCGCCACGGGTCCGTAATGCATTTGGTAAGTATTGCACTGCAGTGTGAAGCAGCAGACCTTGGCCGTGCTCTCTTGACTGTGTGTGATGAAAGAAATTTTTCGGAGTTTCTTTCATCACACACAGTTGTCTTTGCACGGCCAAAAGTCCATTTTCTGACCATTATATTTTATTTTTATTTAACAGTGGAGAAAATAAGAACACGTTGGCGTTCCATGAAGGACCGCTTCAATAAGCACCGCCGTGAAGAGAATCGTGCTGCAAGTGGTTCCGGAGAAAGGCACCGACTGTACAAGTACCATCGTCTGCTATCCTTTTTAAGACCGATCGTTCTCCAGAGAGCGTAAGTATTTCTCACATGCTTCCGGTTGTATTTCATAGACATAATATGTATTTTCAAATTCCACAGGATGTACCGTCTTGTTATATTTTGGTATTAATTTTCTGTTTCCTTTTTTCACAGCACACACAAGCACGACTGTCGCCCCAGGTCCTGGAGCGGTCCTTCAGCCGGCAGCCATGGACCCGTCCCAGCCATCCAACAGCGCAACAGCAGGTGGGCCTTCCACACTCACTGGAGACTAGGGAGCTGGCCCATCAGGTATTCCCCTTTCGCAGTCCTCTTTCACTACACCCTTTTTTGCGGGCTCATCCCGGCAGCGACAGAGGGCTTCGGATAGGTCACTCCTGCCCGAGTTTTTGCACTTGAGCTCGGTTTTACACGAAGCAATCAAGACTTTAGGTGACAGAATGGATGTGTCTCATAACCTCATAAATTGCAGGATCCAGGATGTCACCAAAAGCCTTGATCAAGTTAAAGCCGACCTCCAGAGGCCAGCTCATCATTTTTTTAACCAAATAGAGCAGGGCATGTCGGAACACCTTAGCCCTGATCTCCAGCTAAGTGTGATGCAGGCCTGCAATGCAGCTTTTGTGCAGGCTATGCAGCAGAGTCGCAATGTACAGCAGACAGTGGCGGCATATCCAACTGTGCCGTCACTGTCACGATTAACCTCCATTCCTACCTCTGCTGCATACCACTGAACGGCCACCTCTATTCCATCCACAGGTGTACCCCACTACAGCGCCAACACGATGACGAGTGCTGTTGGACATCCCACCGCCACCACCGTGACAACCGCTGCTCCGGCTTGGACCTCCTCCACTGACAC
Source organism: Ranitomeya imitator (assembly GCF_032444005.1). Classification (NCBI taxonomy): domain Eukaryota; kingdom Metazoa; phylum Chordata; class Amphibia; order Anura; family Dendrobatidae; genus Ranitomeya; species Ranitomeya imitator. The sequence goes on from NC_091287.1 coordinate 198,507,146, forward strand.
CATGATGCCGCAGGACCCTGGCGTGGCTTTTCGGACCGGCCCCCTCCCGATGCAGCAGGACCCAGGCATGGCGTATCGGACCACCCTCCCCCCCCCCAGTGCAGCAGGACCCAGGCATGGCTTTCCGGGCAGGACCCACCCCGATGCAGCAGGACCCAGGCATGGCTTTCCGGGCAGGACCTACCCCGATGCAGCAGGACCCAGGCATGACTATCTGGGCTGGACCTACCCCGATGCAGCAGGACCCAGGCATGGCTTTCCGGGCAGGACTCACCGCGATGCAGCAGGACCCAGGCATGGCTTTCCGGGCAGGCCCCCCCCCGATGCAGCAGGACCCTGGCAGGGCTTTATGTCTCCCCCAGCAATGCAGCAGGACCCTGGGGGGGTTTATGTCCCCCCAATGATGCACCAGGACCCTGGCAGGGCTTTATGTTCCCCCCCACTACGATGCAGTTGGACTCTGGCGTGACCGAGCGATCCACAATCAAAATGGACTGTGAGATAGTTGTCACCCGCCACCACGCAACAACATATGAGCCCACCAAGACGTCCCCCTACCAGGCAAACACAAACAAAAACTACGAAAAAAAAACAAAAAAACTGTTAGTATTCCTCCCCCATCACCTACCGATGTGTCTGTATTGTCAGTTTTGTCTCACCCTTCCAGTGCGTCTCAAGCCTCTCATGTGTCAAGCCCCATCCCCGAACTTCCAGACCCTTCCAGTTTCATAGCCCCTTCTCCTGCCACCTCTGCCTCCTCCACGGTGAGCCAGGCTTCAGTTCTTAACACCCCCCGTTTAAATCACTCTACCCCAAGCCGTCGCGGTACAACCCGTCGCGGTACCAAAAAAGAAGTTTTTTAATTTGTTTGTTAACTAAATAAAAAAAGTTAATTTGCCACAATTATGTTTGGTTTATTGTGTCTATCGCCGCCGTCAATACACACCAATAAACTTCGCCACACACTTATTCTTTGGGCAAAAACATATCTCCAGTAGTTTAAAATACAAGACTGCATCTATATGTGTGTCTTTAGTATACAGATATGAGGTGACCCAAAAAATATAACATTTATTTCCATACTCTGTTTTTGTACCTAGTGTGACAGTACAAAGAGAAAATGGTGGAAATCCAGTTCAGTACTCTACTTAACAGGTCAGGTGTCCAAAAACTCATAAGTTAAGACACCTGACCTATTGAGTTGATTACTGCTTTGTATATTCACCATATTCTCTTATTTATACCTAATTTTTTTGGTGACAATGGTTGTCACACGCTACATATCTATGCTCACCTGGCCAGGTGTAAGAAATTGTGAATTCATGAGCATGTATATGTTTATCATGAATTCATTATTTCTGACACTTGACTTGATGGGTATAGATAGCGTGACAGTGATTGTCTCAGTCTTGACGCAATGACGTCAACAAGATTACCAATAAATCAACATGGTTACCAATAAATCAACATGGTTGCCATTATTAGAAGTATGTGGCCAGTGTTTTATATCATTATTTGTAAACCAAAATAGGGAGTGCAACAATATAAGAGGTCAATTATGATATTAAAATAATAACTATTACCTCATCATCTATCACCCACTCCTGGTTTTGGATTACAAAATATGATATACATACATATGTAATGCCCGTCTTTGGTCAACTTTGTTTAGAGAGGAAAAAGATAGGAGACACGGTCAACACAACCAACACTCAAGTTTATTAATTTGAAATATTTTTAACAGTATAAAATAATTGGTAAAGATAAAGATACAACAGGACATTTACACAACATTGTCCTGCCATGACACCCGGCCAATATCGGAAACAAAATAGGCCGCAAATTGGTCCCGCATGAGACCCAACGGCTGCAGTTGACCGCATCGGGTGATGCTGAAAATCAGGCAGTGGGTGTGCAACTGGTTCATCCAGTTCAATGTGGGGTTGCTCCTTAGCAATTATGTAATTGTGGAGAACCACACAGGCATTGACCACCTCGTCCACTGTTTCCACTTTTAGATTTATGGCTGTTGCAAGAATGCCCCATTTAGCAACCAGAATGCCAAAGGTGCACTCTACTGTTCTTCGGGCCCTGGTCAGTCTGTAGTTGAAGATCCTTCTAGTGTGGTCCAAGTCCCGACTAGAATATGGCTTCAGTAGATTTTCACACATCTGGAAGGCCTCATCCCCAACCATAACAAATGGCAGCGGTGGGCCTTGAGTGTTGGGGAGAGGCTGTGGAGGGGGGAAATTAAAATTGTTGCCATACACCCGACGGCCCATATCGGAGCTTTTGAAAGTCTGTGAATCATTGCCACGGCCAAAAGCTCCAATGTCCACGGCGATGAAGCGACAGTCCACATCCGCTATTGCCATGAGCACTACAGAAAAATATTATTTGTAGTTGAAAAACTCCGATCCGGTTCTGGCAGGTTTGATAATGCGGATGTGCTTTCCATCCACCGCCCCTAAACAGTTGGGGAAATCACACACATTCAAAAATTTATCGGAAACTTCACGCCACATGTCCACGGGGGGAACTGGTATAAACTCCTCACGGAGTACATTCCAAAACGCACAACAGGTGTCCACAACTATTCCGGACAGGGTTGATATTCCAAGGCGGTATTGGAAGTGGAGGGAAGATAAACTCTCCCCTGTGGCAAGAAATCTAGAAGAAAAACACAAAAAAACAACATTAAAATCTACTTTTTTTTATGGTGTGTTTAAAAATAACAAAAAGAAAAATACACATAAAATACATGTCATAATAAACAAAATTTGGACTGTCATTGGTTTAGATTTTGAACGTACCTTAATGTCACAAGCAGACGTTCCTCGGGTGGAATCGATCTACGGAGCCGTGTGTCCTGTCGCCGTATGGCTCCTTGGACACGAGACAGCAAATCCCAGAACGATTCTTGTGACATTCTCGTGTACTCCTGGAATTTCTCTGGGTTGGCATTCAGCTCGGCATAGAGCGTGTGATAGGCTCCACGGCTCTCACGCACTTGAATGATGGGGTGCCTCCAAAAACGCCTACGTCGTCTCCTTCTCCATCTTTGGCGGTTTCGGTCTTGCTCCCAAGCAAAAGCACAGGCCAGAGAAATCTTGAAGCTGAAATCCAAGTTGAAATAAAAGCTCTCCATGGAAAGATCCATCATGACACAGGAAACAGTAGCAAGCTGTTAACATTTCTGTACCCCTAGGGTCTATATATTGAGAGCCCATCATATACGCCCTCTCTATTCCCATTGGTGGTGACAGGTTATCTTTTTTTGGCTCCTTTAATTTTTTGGGAAATCTGCACAAAAAACGCAAACGCATGCAAAAGCGCATGTAAACGCGTGTCAACGCTGCGTTTTTTGACGCATGCGTTAAATGCATGCGGCAAAAAAACGCAGCGTTGACATGCGTTTACATGCGTTTAGGCAAGCGTTTAAAATGCATGAAAAACGCTACAGACAAAAATGCAAGTGTGAAACCAGCCTTAAAAAATGAGAGCGATGGCGCCAAAGAGTATACACCATAGAGTTGCTAAGGTGGGGCCCCGACATGGGATACTCACCACACACGGGGATATGAACACACACTCAAAATGCGCCACACACTACCACGTGCTTGAACACATATCACCCTCAGCACACATTTCACCACACATACACCAACCTCACCACATAAAAGTCGAAACACAAAAGTCGCCGCTTAAAACTCGCCACGCGCAAAACTCGCCACATGCAAAACTAGGCTCACGCAAAACTCACCACAAGTGCAAAACTCACCTCATGGAAAACTCGCCACATGCAAAACTTGCACAGGCGGAAAAATTGCCACATGCAAAAAAGTTGCAACACATGCAAAAGTTGCCTCACACAAAACTTGCACATACTCAAAAGGCACCACACAAAAACTAAATACACAAGTTTTTGTAATATTTTATTTTTCTGGTAATCCACCTGAAGACCCTCGTCCTGTAAAAAAGTTAAAATAAAAAAACAACAATATTCCATACCTTCCGTCGTTCTGTAACGTCCCAAGATGTAAATCCATCTGAAGGGGTTAACTATTTTTACAAGCAGAAGCTCTGCTAATACAGCTGTGCTTCTGTCTGTAGAACTCCAGCGAATGGACGCCCCCCTTTTTGTCATATAAAGGGGGTCGCATGATAACACAGCCTCTCCCCCCCCCCCTGTTTTGTTTATGTAGTGGTGTGTATACGTTGGAATAAAGATGGGAAGGTTTTCAAAGGGTTAACGATGTTCAGTAAGCTGTGCTAGGTACGAGCAGGTTCAATCCGGTTTATTCTGGTGTGTTTTCCCGCACTTTTTGCGGTTTTTGATTGGTTTAAAGCAAAAGTGCGGGGGGGGGGTTTATGTATAAAAATCAGCTGTTCTAACGGCTCGTCGCCAGTCAGCTGAGAAGATCAAAGATTGAAGACGGATGATGGAAGCCCTTCTACAGCAGCTGATTCAGAGGGCGGAGGCGGAGGGTGGCACTGACTGGCTGCGGAGTTGCCTGGCTATAAGACCTGCTATGAAACCTACCTCTGAAAATGAGGTGCCAGCTTCTCCTGCTCTACGGTCATCGCCTTCCCCTCAGCCTCTGGAAGTTTCCCCGGCGAGGTCGAGTCGGAGCCTGCGTAGAAACCGGAGGGCGAGAGTCGTCTATTCGCCAGAGCCGCCATCGGTGTCTGCTCCTGATGTCTCCCGGGCTCGGCGCGGCAGTGGGCGGAGAGCGGGGAGGCAGAAGTCCCGGAGTCCGCCGCGAGATCTTCTCCGCGGTCAGCTGCCTTCTTTACCTCAGGCGCTGGTGAATGATGTCACGTCCGGTGAGTCGCTGATGGAAGACCCGGAAGTGATCCCGGTGCCGGTGAGGAGAATCGCTGAGACAGCTGACCGCTGTAGCCGTACAAGCGCTGCAGCGGTCCAACGATCCCGGGCACCGATGTCTCTTCAAGGCGGTGAGCATTACAGCACGAGCGTGTCATCTGCCGCTGCTGCCGCCGGCAGGTCGTGGATCCCCGCTGCGTCGACTTCGAGTCAAGATGATGGACGTCTCCCCCGCAGTTTGCATTCGCCTACAGGAGTGGGCTCGAGTGCGGGTATCACGCCTAGTGCGGTTGGACTGCATGGATCTGGTGAGAACACTAATGTCCCTTTATACGCTAATCCTTTAGAGGTGAAAGATTTAGTCAGGGAAGCGTTGGAAGATTATTTGGGCAGCGGGGTTTTTCCTGTCAGGCCCAGATCTTCCTCTACCGATAGCAATTATGTTAATTTTAATGCAGTTTTGAAACCCGGTCTGCCAGAAGTGTTATTGAAAGAATCACTTACTTGTGAGGTTTCTCCGCTGGGCTTCCATTTGAGCCCTGCGGTGAAAGAACAAATTTGGAATAGATCATTTATTGATTTATTTTCGCTTTTGCCTTCTGGTCGTGAGCAGCAGAATAAGTATGAGAAAAAAGAGGATTCTGATGATAAGAAAAAATCTAATCCGGTTAAATCTTTTAACAATTGGGTCCAGGCTTTCTCAATTTATTCTGCGTTCTCGGCGAGAAGTTTCCCAATCTTTGTTCTGGTCTTTTCCAGCACTTGGATGCTATCCTTGAGGCTTATAGAAATTTTGGGGATATGGCCTGGTTACTGTACAATGAAGCCTTCAGGCAGAAATTGTCTATGTTCCCCAATCTAACATGGGGTACTAAAGATGTGGGGTTGTGGGTGAACCTTATGATACCTCAGAGGTTTCAGTCACAAAGGTTAACCCCTAATCCATCAGGAAGGAGGGGTGTGTGCTTTGCATATAATGAATCTAGTTGTAAATGGGCACAGAATTGTCGTTTTCGACATGAATGCTCATTCTGTGGAGGCATGCACCCGATGTCCAAGTGTTTCAAAAAACAGATGCAATCTAATCAGCCAGGTAATAACAGAGAGTCTTTTTCAAAGGGCCCGGACGCCAGTGATGCTGGAAAAAATGGTGTATTGGCTAGAAATTTATCCAGATCGGGAGAGTAGGGTTTTTTTGTGCCTCCGTTTAAAGGCAATGGTTGCAAATTCGTTGATAATTTGCCATCTGCAGTTGAGTTCTCACATGTGGTGGAGGAGAAAATTATAAAGGAGTTAGAGGCCAGTAGGGTTTCTGGTCCTTTTGATTCTCCTCCATTTGCGAATTTTAGGATCTCGCCTTTAGGAATCGTCCCTAAAAAAGAAGTTGGCTCATACAGACTCATTCATCATTTATCGTACCCCAGAGGTGCGTCTTTAAATGATGAGGTATCAAGTGTGAATTGCTCTGTTCAATATACCTCGTTTGATGTTGCTTTGGATTTGTTGCGTGAGTTTGGTGGTAATGCGCTTATGGCGAAGTCAGATATCAAGTCAGCATTTCGGATTTTACCGGTTAACCCAGAGGGTTTCTGCTCTCTTGGTTTTTCTTTTCAAGGTAAATTCTTTTTTGACAAATGTTTGCCCATGGGTTTTTCCCTGTCATGTTTTTATTTTGAGTTTTTTTCTACGTTTCTCCAATGGGTAGTTGAGTTAGATTTTGATGGTGGCGGTATGTTACATTATTTGGATGATTTTTTATTTATTGGTCCGGCTGGTTCAGTTATCTGTCATTCTATGTTGAGCAAGTTTTTAAGTATTTGTAATCATTTTGGTGTCCCCATTGCAACGGAAAAGACGGTATCTCCTAGTACATCCTTGGAATTTTTGGGTATACTACTGGATTCTGAAAGCATGACTTGTTCTTTGCCTCTTGAGAAAGTATCTAAATTGTGTGTTTCCGTTTCTCGCTGTTTAGCGTTGGAGAAGGTTACTCTGAAAGATTTGCAGTCGTTGTTAGGATCTTTGAATTTTGCGCTTCGAATTATCCCCATAGGCAGGGTGTTCTCTAGGAGGTTATATGAAGCTACTGCTGGCCATTCCTCACCTCATTCTCACATTCGGCTCGGTTCAGCGTTAAAGGAGGATTTGAAAGTTTGGTTGAAGTTTTTGTCCAATTTTAATGGAAGAATGGTGTGGCAGGCGCCATTTGCTTCTGCTGAGGAATTGTCTTTGTTTTATTTCGCTGATAGAGATTTCGGTATTAGATTATCATTTTTGTCTTTTTGGTTGTCTGAGGTGTGGCCTTTGTCATGGCAGCAGCTTAAGGTTATTGATAATCAGACGGTGTTGGATTTGTTCTCGGTATTTTTATGTCTACATCTTTGGGGTTCGCTTCTTCGGAACAAGAGAATTTTGTTTTTGTCCAATAATCAAGGTTTAGTTTTTGCATTGAATACTCTGTCTTCAAAGAACAGATGGGCTGCTAAGATCATTAGGCATTTGGTTTTTCTCTGTTTGGATTATAACATCTGGCTAAAGGCTTCCTTTTCTTCTGTGAACAATAATAATGCTGCATTTGTTTATCGCCGCCAGCTTTCTCTACCCAAGAGAGGAATTCAAGAAGAGGAAAGAAACAGAGCAATTTGCCCACAATGGATTTGGGATGTGATACAGGATTAGCTTCACACATCATTTCTAAATCTTTGGCTGACCGAACATGGGCCGAGTATTCGGCGGCATGGAATTTATGGTTTAATTTTTGTTTAGTGAAAAATCATCCACATACTGTTTGTAGTGTAGAAATGTCACTGATGTTTTTAGAGTCTCTAGTACAAAAAGGTTTATCTTACTCTGCTTTGTCTAAACATGTAGCAGGAGTTTCATTTTTTCTAAAGGTTTTAGGCGCTAGTCCTATGTCTGACATTTTTCATGTGCGTCAATTTTTGAAAGGTTTTAGGAGGGCTCACTTTAAACCGGATGAACGCCGTCCGATTTCTTTTAATTTGCTAAAGAACCTTTGTTCATGTGTTTCATTAGTTTGTATTAATGAGTTTGAGTCATGTCTTTTTTCCACAGCCTTTTCTTTGGCGTATTTTTGCAGCATTACGGGTTGGTGAGCTGGTATCCCAGAAGAAGTCTGTTCCGTCTGGTCTTTTCGTTGAGGATGTTACAATTTTTGATTCCCATGTTATGTTATTTGTGCGGAAATCCAAAATGGATCAAATGGGTAGAGGCTCCTCCTTGCGGCTGAACTCGATATCTGACAATACCATCTGTCCTGTTTCCAATACGAAAAGATGGGTGTTATTAAGACCTAAGATCAATGGCTCATTTTTTATTCACCTTAATGGCGAGCCTGTGACTTGTTTTCAATTCAATTTTATTCTCAAAAAATGTTTAAAGGAGCTGAATTTATCGGATTTGAAACTATCATCTCATTCTTTTCGTATTGAAGCTGAACTGAGGCCGCTAGATTGGGTTTTCGTGATCACACAATTAAAAAAATCGGCCGCTGGGATTCAGATAGATTTAAGTTGTACATTCGCCATAATTTATATTCCTCTTAATATTTCGTTCATTTTTTAGGAATTTTGTCGGTGTGGATCATCGGACATTCTTATGTTTTCTGGGCAGAAAAGAGGGCGAATGTGAGAACTTATACAGGGAATCTTTCTTTTAATTCTTCTTTTCTCCAAGTTTTTTGGTTTAGCAGGCGCGGTATGCAGTGGAAGAATTTAATTGAAGAACTTCGAAGATTGAAGAAAATATGGCCTGTACCGAACTTAATAATTTTTCATCTGGGAGGGAATGATTTGGGTAAAATCAGCACCCTGAATTTGATTGCCTTCATGAAAAGGGACATGGCTATGTTGAAAACGGAGTTTAGTAATGCAACCCTTGTATTTTCAGAGATCATTCCAAGGTTTTTATGGTTCAGTAACAATATGTTATTTTTGGAGAGGATTCGTAAGCGAGTCAATAGGAGTTTGGAGAAATTTATGTATTTAATTGACGGTTTTTCCTACAGGCATGTCGATCTGGAGGAAATTATTCCAGGCATGTACAGAAGGGATTGGGTGCATTTGTCTGATGTTGGTCTGGACGTGTTATATTTGGACTTTCAGACCATCATTGAAAAATGGCTTTGGCGTTTTGGGGGGGCCTCGCCTTCTTAAGGCTAGGCGTTTGGGAAAGTCGCCCGTTAATTTTCGGGTGGATAGGATTATATGTGTGGAGCTTTATACAAGTTACTCATTCTCAATGGTTATATTTATTTATTGGTAACCCAAAAATAAACGCCACGGCCATTTTTATCCCAACCAGAAATCTGTGTCAAGTGTTTTTATTGGGGATTTCTGCTATGGGGCTTGTGTTACCATGGACACCCCCCTTTTTGTCATATAAAGGGGGTCGCATGATAACACAGCCTCTCCTCCCCCCCCCTGTTTTGTTTATGTAGTGGTGTGTATACGTTGAAATAAAGATGGGAAGGTTTTCAAAGGGTTAACGATGTTCAGTAAGCTGTGCTAGGCACGAGCAGGTTCAATCCGGTTTATTCTGGTGTGTTTTCCCGCACTTTTTGCGGTTTTTGATTGGTTTAAAGCAAAAGTGCGGGGGGTTTTTTTATGTATAAAAATCAGCTGTTCTAACGGCTCATCGCCAGTCAGCTGAGAAGATCAAAGATCCCGCCCTCCCTCCCTGAAGTTATGTCTTTTGTTAATTTTTTATTCGTCGTGTCGTTTATTTGTGGGAAAGTCGCCCGTTAATTTTCGGGTGGATTGGATTATATGTGTGGAGCTTTATACAAGTTACTCATTCTCAATGGTTATATTTATTTATTGGTTTAAGTTAAATTTATTGGTAACCCAAAAATAAACGCCACGGCCATTTTTATCCCAACCAGAAATCTGTGTCAAGTGTTTTTACTGGGGATTTCTGCTATGGGGCTTGTGTTACCATGAATGGAATGTAGGTCAATGACCTGTATTTATCTTCAGTTGCGGTGATGCGCCCTCTGCTGGATGTCCTCATATGAACTTGAGCCTGGGGAAATATTCTGAAAAGTTCCCAGGCTCGAGTTCATATGAGGACATCCAGCAGAGGGCGCCTCACCGCAACTGAAGATAAATACAGGTCATTGACCTACATTCCATTCATTCGCTGGAGTTTTACAGACAGAAGCACAGCTGCATTAGCAGAGCTTCTGCTTGTAAAAATAGTTAACCCCTTCAGATGGATTTACATCATGGGACGTTACAGAGCGACGGAAGGTATGGAATATTGTTGTTTTTTTATTTTAACTTTTTTACAGAGCGAGGGTCTTCAGGTGGATTACCAGTATACTAAAGTAATCCAACAACCTGTGTATTTATTTCATTAAAATACTTTGTAATAATGTGTGTGTGTGCTTTTTAGGCATTTCATACTATTGGATTAATAATGGATAGGTGTCATAATTGACGCCTCTCCATTATTAACCTGGCTTAATGTCACCTTACAATAGCAAGGTGACATTAACCCTTCATTATCCCATATCCCACCGCTACACGGGAATGGGAAGAGAGTGGCCAAGTGCCAGAAGAGGTGCATCTAACCGATGTGCCTTTTCTGGGGTGGCTGGGGGGAGATGTTTGTAGCTGGGGGGGGGCAATAACCATGAACCCTCTCCAGGCTATTAATATCTGCCCTCAGTAACTGGCTTTCCCACTCTGGCGGAGAAAATTGCGCGGGAGCACACGCCAATTTTTTTCCGCGATTTAACCATTTAATTTAATAGCTAAAGCGCCCAAATTTTGCACATACACACTACTAACATTAGTAGTGTGGAATATGCAAAAAAAAAAAAAAGGATATGAGATGGTTTACTGTATGTAAACCATGTCTCATATCATGTCGGGTTTGAGAAGGAGATAGGAAAAGCCGGCAACTGAATTACCGGTTTTTAAGCTATCTCGCACTGTATGAAATATATATACAGTGGGGCAAAAAAGTATTTAGTCAGTCAGCAATAGTGCAAGTTCCACCACTTAAAAAGATCAGAGGCGTCTGTAATTTACATCGTAGGTAGACCTCAACTATGGGAGACAAACTGAGAAAAAAAAATCCAGAAAATCACATTGTCTGTTTTTTTATCATTTTTTTTTGCATATTATGGTGGAAAATAAGTATTTGGTCAGAAACAAACAATCAAGATTTCTGGCTCTCACAGACCTGTAACTTCTTCTTTAAGAATCTCCCCTTTCCTCCACTCATTACCTGTAGTAATGGCACCTGTTTAAACTTGTTATCAGTATAAAAAGACACCTGTGCACACCCTCAAACAGTCTGACTCCAAACTCCACTATGGTGAAGACCAAAGAGCTGTCAAGGGACACCAGAAACAAAATTGTAGCCCTGCACCAGGCTGGGAAGACTGAATCTGCAATAGCCAACCAGCTTGGAGTGAAGAAATCAACAGTGGGAGCAATAATTAGAAAATGGAAGACATACAAGACCACTGATAATCTCCCTCGATCTGGGGCTCCACGCAAAATCCCACTCCGTGGGGTCAGAATGATCACAAGAACGGTGAGCAAAAATCCAAGAACCACGCGGGGGGACCTAGTGAATGAACTGCAGAGAGCTGGGACCAATGTAACAAGGCCTACCATAAGTAACACACTACGCCACCATGGACTCAGATCCTGCAGTGCCAGACGTGTCCCACTGCTTAAGCCAGTACATGTCCGGGCCCGTCTGAAGTTTGCTAGAGAGGATTTGGATGATCCAGAGGAGTTTTGGGAGAATGTCCTATGGTCTGATGAAACCAAACTGGAACTGTTTGGTAGAAACACAACTTGTCGTGTTTGGAGAAAAAAGAATACTGAGTTGCATCCATCAAACACCATACCTACTGTAAAGCATGGTGGTGGAAACATCATGCTTTGGGGCTGTTTCACTGCAAAGGGGCCAGGACGACTGATCCGGGTACATGAAAGAATGAATGGGGCCATGTATCGTGAGATTTTGAGTGCAAACCTCCTTCCATCAGCAAGGGCATTGAAGATGAAACGTGGCTGGGTCTTTCAACATGACAATGATCCAAAGCACACCGCCAGGGCAACGAAGGAGTGGCTTCGTAAGAAGCATTTCAAGGTCCTGGAGTGGCCTAGCCAGTCTCCAGATCTCAACCCTATAGAAAACCTTTGGAGGGAGTTGAAAGTCCGTGTTGCCAAGCGAAAAGCCAAAAACATCACTGCTCTAGAGGAGATCTGCATGGAGGAATGGGCCAACATACCAACAACAGTGTGTGGCAACCTTGTGAAGACTTACAGAAAACGTTTGACCTCTGTCATTGCCAACAAAGGATATATTACAAAGTATTGAGATGAAATTTTGTTTCTGACCAAATACTTATTTTCCACCATAATATGCAAATAAAATATTAAAAAAACAGACAATGTGATTTTCTGGATTTTTTTTTCTCAGTTTGTCTCCCATAGTTGAGGTCTACCTATGATGTAAATTACAGACGCCCCTCATCTTTTTAAGTGGTGGAACTTGCACTATTGCTGATTGACTAAATACTTTTTTGCCCCACTGTATATATATATATATATATATATATATATATATATATATATATATATATATATATATATATATATATATATATATATATATATATATATATATATATATAGTCATGGCCAAAAGTATTGACACTGCTGCAACTCTGTCAGATAATATTCAGTTTCTTTCTGAAAATGATTGCAAACGCAAATTATTTGGTATTATTATCTTCATTTAATTTGTCTTAAATGAAAAAAACACCAAAGAGAATGAAACAAAAAGCAAAACATTGATCATTTCACACAAAACTCCAAAAATGGGCCAGACAAAAGTACTGGCACCCTCAGCCTAATACTTGGTTGCACAACCTTTAGCCAAAATAACTGCGACCAACTGCTTCCGGTAACCATCAATGAGTTTCTTACAATGCTTTGCTGGAATTTTAGACCATTCCTCTTTGGCAAACTGCTCCAGGTACCTGATATTTGAAGGGTGCCTTCTCCAAACTGCCATTTTGAGATCTCTCCACAGGTGTTCTATGGGATTCAGGTCTGGACTCATTGTTGGCCACCTTAGAAGTCTCCAGTGCTTTCTCTCGAACCATTTTCTAGTGCTTTTTGAAGTGTGTTTTGGGTCATTGTCCTGCTGGAAGACCCATGACCTCTGAGGGAGACCCAGCTTTCTCACACTGGGCCCTACATTATGCTGCAAAATTTGTTGGTAGTCTTCAGACTTCATAATGCCATGCACACGGTCAAGCAGTCCAGTGCCAGAGGCAACAAAGCAACCTCAAAACATCAGGGAACCTCCGCCATGTTTGACTGTAGGGACCGTGTTCTTTTCTTTGAATGCCTCTTTTTTTTCTCCTGTAAACTCTATGTTGATTCCTTTGCCCAAAAAGCTCTACTTTTGTCTCATCTGACCAGAGAACATTCTTCCAAAATGTTTTAGGCTTTTTCAGGTAAGTTTTGGCAAACTCCAGCCTGGCTTTTTTATGTCTCGGGGTAAGAAGTGGGGTCTTCCTGGGTCTCCTACCATATAGTCTCTTTTCATTCAGACACCGAACTGATAGTATGGGTTGACACTGTTGTGCCTTCGGACTGCAGGGCAGCTTGAACTTGTTTGGATGTTAGTCGAGGTTCTTTATCCAACACCCGCACAATCTTGCGTTAAAAACTCTTGTCAATTTTTTCTTTTCCATCCATATCTAGGGAGGTTAGCCACAGTGCCATGGGCTTTAAACTTCTTGATGACACTGCGCACGGTAGACACAGGAACATTCAGGTCTTTGGAGATGGACTTGTAGCCTTGAGATTGCTCATGCTTCCTCACAATTTGGTTTCTCAAGTCCTCAGACAGTTCTTTGGTCTTCTTTATTTTCTCCGTGCTCAATGTGGTATACACAAGGACACATGACAGAGGTTGAGTCAACTTTAATCCATGTCAACTGGCTGCAAGTGTGATTTAGTTATTGCCAACACCTGTTAGGTGCCACAGGTAAGTTACAGGTGCTGTTAATTACACAAATTAGAGAAGCATCACATGATTTTTCGAATAGTGCCAATACTTTTGTCCACCCCCTTTTTTATGTTTGGCATGGAATTATATCCAATTTGGCTTTAGGACAATTCTTTTTGTGGTTTTTCATTTAAGACAAATTAAATGAAGATAATAATACCAAATAATTTGTGTTTGCAATCATCTTCAGGAAGAAAATGAGTATTATCTGACAGAATTGCAGGGGTGTCAATACTTTTGGCCATGACTGTATATATATATATATATATATATATATATATATATATATATATATATATATATATATATATATATATATATATATATATATACACACGAGTATATAGTATATATGTTTTTACGATTTTTTGAGCACATGGATCCATTGTATGTCCGTATGTCGGTTTTGCAACGCAGTACGGAAGCCATACGGATTACATACGGAGGATGCCATGCGCAAAATACGCTGACACACCCTGCTACGGAGTACTTACGGATTACAATTTTTTCAATATTGTGGCGTATTACGGCCGTAAAATACGGACCACATTTTTATACGCTGAGTGTGAGGCCGGCCTAACTCTGATATGCACTCTCGCTTCCCTCAGGAAAGAATCAATGCGCCTGAGAGCACACGTCAGGAGGGGGACCCGGACGGGACCGGAGTAATGGAAGATCAGGTCCTCCGCAGTTGGAGCGGGGAAGACTTGAGACAGGGACAATGCAGGCACTGCGTCATATCCCAGATGGTGTAGTGGGGGAGGGGGGGACACACGCGCAAATTACATTCTATATGGGTGTCCAGTGTTGATTGTGTTGGGATAGGTGAGTAAATTTTTTGATAGACCAGTAATAAATGAGGACGATGTAATAAATGTGGAGATTCGTGAAAGATAATGACCTTAAGCGATATGGTTACCCATTGGTCGCGTAAAAAACAGCACGTTGGGGAGGACGCCATCCAGTTACCAGGGAGTCTTATTACTTTTGTAAGTTACTTTGCAACTATATGCACTTTTGTCTCTCTTATTATTTATTGCATCACTGTACTGATGTGCAGCTATGCATATTGCTCACCGTGCCGCGCTTTGCACATGATTGTTTCTTAGATACATAATGTACACGTTATGTAATTATCTATATTTGGATATATATTATGCACTTACATATATATATTTTCTATTATCCTGATCTCCCTTGGTTGTTGCACGTTGTATATATCATATATATTTTCATTTTTTACATTTTTTGCATATTCTATTGTGCACATATTTTTTTAAAGCAATTTTTTCAGTATTTATTCTGGGTGCGTTCTTGTTGTTTTTAACTGTTTGTAACATTGTTTATTAATTTTCCATTGTTAAACCTGATTTAATAAACTATTGTGGTTTTATACTTTAACTGACTTTTTGATCGTTTTTTTTCTGCGGTTTTTCTGCGTTTTTTTCTTGCTCCTTTATTTCCGATTGTCCTTTTGTCACTACTTTTGTCCGGCTTCTTGGTTACAGGGATACGATTAGCATTTATTATCTTTATCCATAATTATATATTTTACATTATATACTGATCATACTGATCTCCCTGCCATCTTGAAGCTATTCTTTTGCCTTTATTTTTAATACAAAGCATGCACCCACTTGTTGGAAGATAAACAAGCACTAGTGCACCTATCAGTATTTTGCACCTTTCTTACCTTTAACCTATGGCTATGTGCACAAGTTTGGGATTAGACTTAGGCATTTCTGGTGCGTATTCTGCCTCTCCTGGCAGAAAACGCACCTGCGGATTTGTCACATTTTTTGTGCGGTTCCGCAGCGTTTTTCCTGCGGCTTTCTTGCAGATCTGCTGCGTTTTTTACCCCTGCGGTTTTCTATAATGGAATGGGTACAAAAGCGCTGGAGATTCACAAAAAAGAAGTGACATGCTACTTTTTTTAAACTGTAGCGTTTCTGCAGCAGATTTTACGCAAAGTGTGCACAGCCTTTTTTTCTCATTGATTTACATTGTACTGTAAATCAATTGCAGATCTGCAGCGTTTCTGCACTGCAAAAAATGCTGCGGATCCGCAGAGAATCCGCAACGTGTGCACATACCCTTATTTAAAAATAGGGGATTATGTGTGGTAATGTGGTGGGGGGCGGGATTATGTGTGGTGATGTGTTGGGGGGTGGGAATATGCGTGGTGATGGGTGGGGGGGTGGATTATGCGTGGTGATGGGGTGGGGGGCGGAATTATGTGAGGTGATGGGGTGTGGGGCGGAATTATGGGTGGTGATGGGGTGGGGGCGGGATTATGTGGTGATGCGGTGGGGGCGGGATTTTGTGTGGTGATGTGGTGGGGGCGGAGCCACTGTGCAGGAAGCAGGAATAGAGAGTGTGATGTGGGGGGCGAGATTATGTGTGGTAATGTGGTGGGGGTGGGATTATGGGTGGTAAAAGGTGGGGGGCGGGATTATGGGTGGTGATGGGGTGGGAGGCGGGATTATGGGTGGTGATGGGGTGGGGGGCGGGATTATGGGTGGTGATGGGGTGGGGGTGGGATTATGGGTGGTGATGGGGTGGGGGTGGGATTATGTGTGGTAATGGGGTGGGATTATGTGTGGTAATATGGTGGGGGGCGGGATTTTGTGTGGTGATGTGGTGGGAGGCGGAGCTACTGTGCAAGGGGGCGGGATTAGCAAGTAATCACGATGCCATATATATATATATATATATATATATATATATATATATATATATATACAGTATATGTTGTACATCAAAGGGGATATGTATTAGCTTTAGTTAGAGGAAGGTGCCAGCTGTATAATGCAATCCTCGCCTAGCATGTCCAGATCCTGAGCCTGTTGCGTGCATCTGCTCCTGACATGTTACACACATTTACATCACAAGGTGGAAAATAATTAAATTAGTATTACAAACAGGTATTACAAATTTACAGCAGCATTTCCATAACACTTACCGATTTGTTTGAGTCACTGTAAATTCCCAACGCTTTTTCCAATGTTGTACGGTATTTCTCCATACGCAAAGAGAAATCTCGGTACCTTTTGTCCAGCACAGCAATACATTTTTTAATTTCAGAAGAATGAGCATGTCCTTTGTCACAAAAGCCATCAGCAAGCTGTATCAGCAGTTTTACCCTCTCTCTAGTTTGCTGAAAAGGATTAAAAATAACATAAAACTTTCATTTTTTCATAAAATAAAATGTATTTCCACTTTAAAATGAGGAGAAAAAAAACAATAAGATAACGATGTGTTTTAACTTATATTTAAAGTGAAAGCTGCAAGTTTGTGTTAGTTCCATAACATGACTGATCTCAATGCATGACATATATCACTTGATTTGATATAAGGGTCATCTATTCTTGACATGAAAAGTGATGAAAAAGAAGAAAACTGAAAAATCTATTAAATATAAAATGCTATTACAGTTTCATGAAACGTTTGTTCCCAGGCGCAGACTGTTTAAAGAAATTTAAAAAAAATATGCGCATTAGGCCTGATTCAGACATTTGTGTTTAACCCCTTATTGACTGAGACAATTTTGACCTTCTTTTACAATTCTGACCAGGGTCACTTTACGTGATAACTCTTGGAAAGCTTTGAAGGAGATATATATATATATATATATATCTATATATATATATATATATATATATATATATATAGATATATATATATATATATATATATATATATATATATATATATATATCTATATATATATATATATAGATATATATATATATATATCAGCAGGGTGAGTGATCCAACTAAATTGAGATAGAAAACAGTGATTGGAAACTGTAAAACTTGACTTTTATTAAATCGTATTAAAAGATATTATTCAAAAAATGCGACTAAAACACAACAATATACAGGGGGGAAGGGAACCCTGGTGAAAAAAGTGCCCTATACCCTACACAGAAGGGAAGACTAACACAAAAATTAAAAAAAACAATTGACAGTACTAGTTATTCCCTGTACTGGTAATGTCCCAGTAAGAGAGATGATGCAAATCTCCACTTGGTATGCAATAAGAAAATATAATTCCTCTTATGCCCCTTGGAACGGTGCAAGTTTCAGTCGAATAAATATTATATCTCAAATCAATCTTCAAAGGAGGACAATATTCTGTGGACTGACACCTTTCTGTTATCATAAATACAATCCTGTATCAGACCTTTAAATGCATCTATGCACCATCATATGAAACAATCATGGAGATTATTTTGATTAATGTCGATTTCAGCCTACAGTGTTATTTCAGGAGGCTATTTCACTGTTCATATGCATCATCTTTTCATTTGCCATCAATTATAGTAACTGTCAATTGCTAGCAGCATAGCAGTGAGGCTTCAGAACCAAAAACATAAATAAATCAATTGCAAACAAAGCACTTGTAAATATGAAACCATATTGCCACATTAAGTATTAATGGGCGTTCCCTCACAGTTAGTTTGGATAGCGTAATAATCATGGGAGTATGAAGACCTGCATCTGCCGCTTTACCGGTCTCCCCCGTTCTGTGCTAGGCTGTAATCTCTCCCCTCCCCTTAACTGATCCTCCTTTCATATAGTGGTGTCCCATACATATAGGGTATAGGTATAGGATTACAACAAATATCCTTCCTCCCTACGGGTTTTTTACCTCATTTTTTACCCAATTGTTATACTTAACAACCAGTTTTTCTCTCTCTTATATAAAGTCCTTGGCCTCCACTATAGATACCTAAGGCTGGTTTCACACTTGCGTTTTAAAACGCAGCGTTTTAAACGCAAACGCATTTGGTGCAAAAACGCGTTTAAACGCGTTTTGACGCATTTAAACGCGTTTTTTCCTGCGTTTCCGTTTTTGAAACGCATGATGAGAAGTGTGTGACAGCTGCCAATCATCAAAATCAACTAGAAAACCCACCATAAACATAAATACTTAGGGTTAGGGTTAGGATCCCTAGTAACCCTAGGGATCCTAACCCAAACTCTAACCCTAACCCTAGGGATCCTAACCCTAACACAAACCCTAACCCTAACCCTAGGGATCCTAACCCTAATCCTAACACAAACCCTAACCCTAGGGATCCTAACCCTAGCACAAACCCTAACCCTAACCCTAGGGATCCTAACTGTTATGATTAGGTAATTCAGTACCACAATGGACATAGAAGTCAGAGCACATACAGTGATCTGACAATAACCCAAAAACATAGAACGAGCTCTGAGACGTGGGAACTCTGCTGACCGCAATCCCTAATCCTCTCCAACAACAACTAGAGGCAGCCGTGGATTGCGCCTAACGCTCCCTATGCAACTCGGCACAGCCTGAGAAACTAGCTAGCCTGAAGATAGAAAATAAGCCTACCTTGCCTCAGAGAAATACCCCAAAGGAAAAGGCAGCCCCCCACATATAATGACTGTGAGTTAAGATGAAAAGACAAACGTAGAGATGAAATAGATTTAGCAAAGTGAGGCCCGACTTTCTGAACAGAGCGAGGATAGGAAAGGTAACTTTGCGGTCAACACAAAACCCTACAAACAACCACGCAAAGGGGGCAAAAAGACCCTCCGTACCGACTAACGGCACGGAGGTACACCCTCTGCGTCCCAGAGCTACCAGCAAGCAAGAAAAAACAAATAAGCAAGCTGGACAGAAAAAAACAGCAAACAAAATAACAAAAGCGGAACTTAGCTATGCAGAGCAGCAGGCCACAGGAATGATCCAGGAGGAAGCACGTCCAATACTAGAACATTGACTGGAAGCCAGGATCAGAGCACCAGGTGGAGTTAAATAGAGCAGCACCTAACGACTTCACCACATCACCTGAGGAAGGAAACTCAGAAGCCGCAGTACCACTCTCCTCCACCAACGGAAGCTCACAAACAGAATCAGCCGAAGTACAACTTGTGACCACAGGAGGGAGCTCTGCCACAGAATTCACAACAGTACCCCCCCCTTGAGGAGGGGTCACCGAACCCTCACCAGAGCCCCCAGGACGACCAGGATGAGCCATATGAAAGGCACGAACAAGATCGGGAGCATGGACATCAGAGGCAAAGACCCAGGAATTATCTTCCTGAGCATAACCCTTCCACTTAACCAGATAGTGGAGTTTCCGTCTCGAAACACGAGAATCCAAAATCTTCTCCACAATATACTCCAACTCCCCCTCCACCAAAACCGGGGCAGGAGGATCAACAGATGGAACCATAGGTGCCACGTATCTCCGCAACAATGACCTATGGAATACGTTATGGATGGAAAAAGAATCTGAAAGGGTCAAACGAAAAGACTCAGGATTAAGAACCTCAGAAATCCTATATGGACCAATGAAACGAGGCTTAAATTTAGGAGAGGAAACCTTCATAGGAATATGACGAGATGACAACCAAACCAAATCCCCAACACGAAGTCGGGGACCCACACAGCGTCTGCGATTAGCAAAACGTTGAGCCTTCTCCTGGGACAAGGTCAAATTGTCCACTACATGAGTCCAGAACTGCTGCAACCTGTCCACCACAGTATCCACACCAGGACAGTCCGAAGACTCAACCTGCCCTGAAGAGAAATGAGGATGGAACCCAGAGTTGCAGAAAAACGGCGAAACCAAGGTAGCCGAGCTGGCCCGATTATTAAGGGCGAACTCAGCCAAAGGCAAAAAGGACACCCAGTCATGCTGATCAGCAGAAACAAAGCATCTCAGATATGTTTCCAAGGTCTGATTGGTTCGTTCGGTCTGGCCATTAGTCTGAGGATGGAAAGCCGAGGAAAAAGACAAGTCAATGCCCATCCTAGCACAAAAGGCTCGCCAAAACCTCGAAACAAACTGGGAACCTCTGTCAGAAACGATATTCTCCGGAATGCCATGTAAACGAACCACATGCTGGAAGAACAATGGCACCAAATCAGAGGAGGAAGATAATTTAGACAAGGGTACCAAATGGACCATCTTAGAGAAGCGATCACAAACCACCCAAATGACTGACATGTTTTGAGAGACGGGAAGATCTGAAATAAAATCCATAGAGATATGTGTCCAAGGCCTCTTCGGGACCGGCAAGGGCAAAAGCAACCCAAAGGCACGAGAACAGCAGGGCTTAGCCCTAGCACAAATCCCACAGGACTGCACAAAAGAACGCACATCCCGGGACAGAGATGGCCACCAAAAGGATCTAGCCACTAACTCTCTGGTACCAAAGATTCAAGGATGACCAGCCAACACCGAACAATGAACCTCAGAGATAACTCTATTCGTCCACCTATCAGGGACAAACAGTTTCTCCACTGGGCAACGATCAGGTTTATTAGCCTGAAATTTTTGCAGCACCCGCCGCAAATCAGGGGAGAAGGCAGACACAATTACTCCCTCTTTGAGAATACCCGCCGGCTCAGACAAACCCGGAGAGTCGGGCACAAAACTCCTAGACAGGGCATCCGCCTTCACATTTTTAGAGCCCGGAAGGTACGAAATCACAAAGTCAAAACGGGCGAAAAACAGCGACCAACGAGCCTGTCTAGGATTCAACCGCTTGGCAGACTCGAGATAAGTCAAGTTCTTATGATCAGTCAAGACCAGCACGCGATGCTTAGCTCCCTCAAGCCAATGACGCCACTCCTCGAATGCCCACTTCATGGCCAGCAACTCTCGATTGCCAACATCATAATTTCACTCAGCAGGCGAAAACTTCCTGGAAAAGAAGGCGCATGGTTTCATCACCGAGCAATCAGAACTTCTCTGCGACAAAACAGCCCCCGCTCCAATCTCAGAAGCATCAACCTCGACCTGGAACGGAAGCAAAACATCTGGCTGACACAACACAGGGGCAGAAGAAAAACGACGCTTCAACTCTTGAAAAGCTTCCACAGCAACATAAGACCAATTGACCACATCAGCACCCTTCTTGGTCAAATCGGTCAATGGTTTAGCAATACTAGAAAAATTGCAGATGAAGCGACGATAAAAATTAGCAAAGCCCAGGAACTTTTGCAGACTTTCAGAGATGTCGGCTGAGTCCAATCATGGATGGCCTGGACCTTAACAGGGTCCATCTCGATAGAAGGGGAAAAAATGAACCCCAAAAATGAAACCTTCTGAACACCAAAGAGACACTTTGATCCCTTCACAAACAAAGAATTAGCACGCAGGACCTGAAACACCGTTCTGACCTGCTTCACATGAGACTCCCAATCATCAGAGAAGACCAAAATATCATCCAAGTATACAATCAGGAATTTATCCAGGTACTCTCGGAAGATGTCATGCATAAAGGACTGAAACACTGATGGAGCATTGGCAAGTCCAAATGGCATTACTAGGTACTTAAAATGGCCCTCAGGCGTATTAAATGCAGTTTTCCATTCATCGCCTCGCTTAATACGCACAAGATTATACGCACCACGAAGATCTATCTTGGTGAACCAACTAGCCCCCTTAATCCGAGCAAACAAATCAGATAACAGCGGAAGGGGTACTGAAATTTAACCGTGATCTTATTTAGAAGGCGGTAATCTATACAAGGTCTCAGCGAACCATCCTTCTTGGCCACAAAAAAGAACCCCGCTCCCAATGGCGACGATGACAGGCGAATATGCCCCTTCTCCAAGGACTCCTTCACGTAACTCCGCATAGCGGCGTGCTCAGGCACAGATAAATTAAACAGTCGACCTTTTGGAAATTTACTACCAGGAATCAAATCGATAGCACAATCACAATCCCTATGCGGAGGTAGGGTATCGGACTTGGGCTCATCAAATACATCCCGGTAATCAGACAAGAATTCTGGGATGACGAAATAGACAGAAATGGGACATCACCATGTACCCCCTGACAACCCCAGCTGGACACAGACATGGATTTCCAATCTAATACTGGATTATGGACTTGCAGCCACGGCAACCCCAACACGACCACATCATGCAGATTATGCAACACCAGAAAGCGAATAACCTCCTGATGTGCAGGAGCCATGCACATGGTCAGCTGGGTCCAATACTGAGGCTTATTCTTGGCCAAAGGCGTAGCATCAATTCCTCTCAATGGAATAGGACACTGCAAGGGCTCCAAGACAAACCCACAACGCCTAGCGTACTCCAAGTCCATCAAATTGAGGGCAGCGCCTAAATCCACAAATGCCATGACAGAATAAGATGACAAAGAGCAGATCAAGGTAACGGACAAAAGAAATTTTGACTGTACCGTACCAATGGTGGCAGACCTAGCGAACCGCTTAGTGCGCTTAGGACAATCAGAGATAGCATGAGTGGAATCACCACAGTAGAAACACAGCCCATTCTGACGTCTGTGTTCTTTCCGTTCAACTCTGGTCAAAGTCCTATCGCACTGCATAGGCTCAGGTTTATGCTCAGATAATACCGCCAAATGGTGCACAGATTTACGCTCACGCAAGCGTCGGCCGATCTGAATGGCCAAAGACATAGACTCATTCAGACCAGCAGGCATAGGAAATCCCACCATGACATCCTTAAGGGCTTCAGAGAGACCCTTTCTGAAAATAGCTGCGAGCGCACCTTCATTCCATTGAGTGAGCACGGACCACTTTCTAAATTTCTGACAATATACCTCTATCTCATCCTGACCCTGACACAAAGTCAGTAAATTTTTTTCTGCCTGATCCACTGAATTAGGTTCATCGTACAGCAATCCGAGCGCCAGGAAAAACGCATCAATATTACATAATGCAGGATCTCCTGGCGCAAGAGAAAATGCCCAGTCCTGAGGGTCGCCACGTAAAAAAGAAATAATGATCCTGACTTGTTGAACTGGGTCACCAGAGGAGCGAGGTTTCAAAGCCAGAAATAGTTTACAATTATTTTTGAAACTCAGAAATTTAGTTCTATCTCCAAAAAACAAATCAGGGATAGGAATTCTTGGTTCTAACATAGAATTCTGAACCACAAAGTCTTGAATATTTTGTACTCTTGCCGTGAGCTGATCCACACATGAAGACAGACCTTTAATGTCCATCGCTACACCTGTGTCCTGAACCACCCAAATGTCTAGGGGAAAAAAAAGGCAAAACACAGTGCAGAAAAAAAAAATGGTCTCAGAACTTCTTTTTTCCCTCTACTGAGAATCATTAGTACTTTCGGCCTCCAGTACTGTTATGATTTGGTAATTCAGTACCACAATGGACATAGAAGTCAGAGCACATACAGTGACCTGACAATAACCCAAAAAAATAGAACGAGCTCTGAGACGTGGGAACTCTGCTGACCGCAATCCTTAATCCTCTCCAACAACAACTAGAGGCAGCCGTGGATTGCGCCTAACGCTCCCTATGCAACTCGGCACAGCCTGAGAAACTAGCTAGCCTGAAGATAGAAAAATAAGCCTACCTTGCCTCAGAGAAATACCCCAAAGGAAAAGGCAGCCCCCCACATATAATGACTGTGAGTTAAGATGAAAAGACAAACGTAGAGATGAAATAGATTTAGCAAAGTGAGGCCCGACTTTCTGAACAGAGCGAGGATAGGAAAGGTAACTTTGCGGTCAACACAAAACCCTACAAACAACCACGCAAAGGGGGCAAAAAGACCCTCCGTACCGACTAACGGCACGGAGGTACACCCTCTGCGTCCCAGAGCTTCCAGCAAGCAAGAAAAACCAAATAAACAAGCTGGACAGAAAAAACAGCAAACAAAAATAACACAAGAGCAACTTAGCTATGCAGAGCAGCAGGCCACAGGAACGATCTAGGAGGAAGCTAGTCCAATACTAGAACATTGACTGGAGGCCAGGATCAAAGCACTAGGTGGAGTTAAATAGAGCAGCACCTAACGACTTCACCACATCACCTGAGGAAGGAAACTCAGAAGCCGCAGTACCACTTTCCTCCACCAACGGAAGCTCATAGAGAGAATCAGCCGAAGTACCACTTGTGACCACAGGAGGGAGCTCTGCCACAGAATTCACAACAGCACACTACACATAAAAAGGCTACAAACAAGCACATAATTATGTTTTTTTTCTCTTCTAGAGTTCGGATTCTGGTGCTCAATCCGGAGGTCCTCCCAGTGGCTCTCAGGGTCATCGGCGTGCGAGTCATGGCGGCCGTCATCGTGTAATCATATTATATCCCGGGTCGTCGGCGTATATATACCGTATATGCTGGAGTATAAGTCGAGATTTTTGGGCTGAAAGTGCCCCTCTCAGCTTATACTCGAGTCATGATCGATGGTGGGGTCGGCGGGTGAGGGGGAGAGAGGACTGTCGCATACTCACCTAGTCCTGGCGCTCCCCCTGGCCGTCCCATGGTCTTCGGGTGCTGCAGCTCTTCCCCTGTTCAGCGGTCACGTGGGACCGCTCATTAAAGTTATGAATATGGACTCCACTCCCATAGGGGTGGAGCCGCATATTCATTCCTCTAACGGTAACGGTGACTGCTGACAGAGGAAGAGGCTGCGGCACCTGGAGACCAGCTGTCTGGGATAAGGAGCCAGGGACGCCGGGAGCAGGTAAGTATGTCATAGTTACCTGTCCACGTTCCACCCACCAGGCGCTGCTCCGTCTTCTGCGTCCTCTTTCTCTGACTGTTCAGGTCAGAGGGAGCGATGACGTACTAGTATGCGCGCCGCCCTCTGCCTGAACAGTCGCTGAGGAGCTGCAAGCAAGAGAGGTGAGTATGTCATTTTATTTTTTTTTTATTGCAGCAGCATTATATATTGCACAGCTTTATATGGAGCATCTATGGCACCATAATGAACGGTGCAGAGCATTCTATATGGCACAGCTTTATGTGGAGCATCTATGGGGCCATAATGAACGGTATGGAGCATCTATTTTTATTTTTGAAATTCACCGGTAGCTGCTGCATTTTCCACCCTAGGCTTATACTTGAGTCAATAAGTTTTCCCAGTTTTTTGTGGCAAATTTAGGGGGGTCGGCTTATACTTGGGTCAGCTTATACTCGAGTACCGTATATACTCGAGTATAAGCCGACCCGAGTATAAGCCGACCCCCCTAATTTTGCCACAAAAAACTGGGAAAACTTATTGACTCGAGTATAAGCCTAGGGTAGAAAATGCAGCATTTACCGGTGAATTTCAAAAATAAAAATAGATGCTCCATACCGTTCATTATTGCCCCATAGATGCTCCATATACAACTGTGCTATATAGAATGCTCTGCACCGTTGATTATGGCCCCATAGATGCTCCTTATAATGCTGTGCCCCATATATGCTCTGCACCTTTGATTATGGCCCCATAGGTGCTCCTTATAATGCTGTGCCCCATATATGCTCTGCACCTTTATGGCCCCATAGGTGCTCCTTATAATGCTGTGCCCCATATATGCTCTGCACCTTTATCGCCCCATAGATGCTCCTTATAATGCTGTGCCCCATTTATGCTCTGCACCTTTATCGCCCCATAGATGCTCCTTATAATGCTGTGCCCCATATATGCTCTGCACCTTTATGGCCCCATAGGTGCTCCTTATAATGCTGTGCCCCATTTATGCTCTGCACTTTTATGGCCCCATAGGTGCTCCTTATAATGCTGTGCCCCATATATGCTCTGCACCTTTATGGCCCCATAGGTGCTCCTTATAATGCTGTGCCCCATATATGCTCTGCACCTTTATCGCCCCATAGATGCTCCTTATAATGCTGTGCCCCATTTATGCTCTGCACCTTTATCGCCCCATAGATGCTCCTTATAATGCTGTGCCCCATATATGCTCTGCACCTTTATGGCCCCATAGGTGCTCCTTATAATGCTGTGCCCCATATATGCTCTGCACCTTTATGGCCCCATAGGTGCTCCTTATAATGCTGTGCCCCATATATGCTCTGCACCTTTATGGCCCCATAGGTGCTCCTTATAATGCTGTGCCCCATATATGCTCTGCACCTTTATGGCCCCATAGGTGCTCCTTATAATGCTGTGCCCCTTATATGCTCTGCACCTTTATGGCCCCATAGGTGCTCCTTAGAATGCTGCTGGTGCTGCCATAAAAAAAAAAAATCACATACTCACCTCTCTTCTCAGGACGCCGGCGCTTTCAATAATTACCTGCTCCTCTGCGGCTCCGTCTCCAGCACTGACGCTCAGCAGAGGGCGCGCACTGACTACGTCACAGCGCCCTCTAACCTGAGCGTCATTGCTAGAGGACGCTGCAGCCGGAGCGAGGAGCAGGTAATTATAGCGTTGCGCTCCCCTTACCTGCTGCGGCGCGGTCCCTGCAGTCCCTGGCTTCTCCGGCGCTGCGGCTTCTTCCTGTAATTGAGCGGTCACATGGCACCGATCATTTACAGCAATGAATATGCGGCTCCTCCCCTATGGGGGTGGAGCTGCCTATTCATTTCTGTAATGAGCGGTGCCATGTGACCGCTCAGTGCAGGAAGAATCTGCAGCGCCGGAGAAGCCAGGGACTGCAGGGACCGCGCCGCAGCAGGTAAGTATGATTACACAGCCCCCGCTCCCCCTCCCCTGCTGACACCCGGGTATATGACTCGAGTATAAGCCGAGAGGGGGACTTTCAGCCCAAAAAAATGGGCTGAAAATCTCGGCTTATACTCGAGTATATACGGTATATACGGTGTATATATATATATATATATATATATATATATATATATATATGTCATGGCGAAGGGTAAAATATATATATATATATATATATATTTTACCCTTCGCCATGACAGCACCCACTGGAGAGATAGGGATCCGCCCCAAGGAACAGGAAACCTACAGAGAGATAAAAGGGGGCGGTCCCCCTCTCCTCCTCAGTTTAGGTTTCCTGTTCCCAGGGTACAGGATCTCTGGATTCTCCGAAACCAACAGAACATCATACCTGGGCCACAAGCATCCGCCTGTGCGGTCTCTGTGGGAACGGCAGGGGATGCGGTCCAGAAGCAGCGTCGGGAGAGACTCCGTTAGATGGCTCCCCCCTCGTCTGTCCGGCATGTAGGATGGCTGGGTCCAAAAAGGGGGCCGCTGAATCCTTGATGTAACGTTGCGGAGGTGCGGCCGAGGGAGGCTTTGGATGTGGACTGGCAAGTAAGCGGTCCACGATCTATGGCACTGCAGCAGCGGCAGCCGGCACACCGCTCCTGGATGCAGGCCGGAGCAATGGCGGCCGCGCATGCGGGGAGCGGTGAAAGATTCCCCATACTGACCCGGAGGTGTTGGAGCACTTCAGGGTCACTCACACAGCGGTGAGGGAAAGCACGGTTTCGCGCATGCGCAGTACACCGCTGTCTGAGAAGAGAAAAAAAAAAAAAAAGAACACAGGAACCGGATCTTGGCATATAAAAGGGGGGATGGTTGCAAGCGCACAGGCGATGCAACATGTCGTCCCCAGGCAAGACGGTGGACCCAGCAGGTGAGCCAACCAGCAGGAGGTCCTCGGATACCAGCCGCAGGAGCGATGCCACGGATTCAAGATCCAGGAAGACGCTTCAACCACCTGATTCGGTACCATACAGCTTCACTGGGTGAGTGTAAAACCCCTCTGCCTATAAAGCTGAAACTCTTTTCCACAATATCTTCTTCACCCAGGCCAAAAAGAGACAAAAGTCTAAGCACAAACAGTGTGCATTATGTGACAAACCTCTCCCAGATTCCCACCCCAAAAAGCTCTGCAACCAATGTATTACGAAAACAATGCAGAGTCCATCTATGTCGGTTACAGATATACGGGCCATAATTAGGGAAGAGTTACAGGCCATTACACAAGCCAGTGCACCCCCTAAGAAGTCCAGTAAAGAGAAGGCAGTATCCAGCTCTGAGTCCGATGAGGAAGGCGTCATCCACTCAGACTCCTCGCATGCGTCATCCTCTTCCTCAGCACAATCTGACATTGGAGGTCGGGCTTGTTTCCCCCTTGATGGGGTTGACAACCTAGTAAAGTCCATCAGGAATACAATAGGTTGTGAGGATACAAAAGACGACCAAACTGCACAAGACATCATGTTTGCAGGGATGGCAGAGAGGAAGAGAAGAGCCTTTCCAGGAATTCCTGCCGTCAAGGCACTAATAAGGAGGGAGTTGGAAAAGCAGGACCAGAGAGGCTTTCTCCCATCAGCCTCCAAAAGGAAGTACCCCTTCAGTGATGAGGAATTAAATTCATGGACCAAAATTCATAAAGTGGACGCAGCAGTGGCCTCCACTTCAAAACAGTCAGCCTTACCAGTCGAGGATGCAGGCCTACTTTCTGATCCTCTAGATCGGAAAGCGGAATCGTCACTGAAAAGATCATGGGAAGCTTCCACGGGCATATTTAAACCAACATTTGCCAGCACGTGCACAGCTAGATCCATGCTTGTTTGGATTGATCAGTTAGATCAACAGATCGAACAGGGGGTCTCCAGACAAAAATTGCGGGATGCGATACCACTAATTAGAGGAGCAGCAGCATTCATGGCCGATGCGTCAGCTGACTCTCTACGCCTCGCAGCAAGGTCGGCAGGCCTAGTAAATAATGCCAGACATGCGTTGTGAATGAAGGGCTGGAAGGGGGATACACATTCGAAAGCTAAGATCTGTGCTATCCCGTGTGAGGTTGAGTTTCTATTTGGGAAAGCATTGGATGAGGTCCTCAGTAAAGTAAAAGAGAGGAAAAAAGCCTCCCCTGACCCCTCAATTCCTTTCTATAGGAAGACCTTTAGGAGGAGACCGTTCGGGAAAAGAACACAAAATGAAAGACCGTCGCGGTGGGCCACAAGAGAGGGAAAACAGAGCGGCACTATGTTTAAAGGCCCCACCTTCCGTAGAGATAAATATTAAAGCACCAGTTAACCCAGTAGGGGGCAGGTTAAAATTTTTATTTCCCCAATGGCAAAAAATTACGTCAAATTCCTGGGTTCTAAATATTATTAAAGAAGGAATGAAAATAGAATTCCTCCAAATTCCCCATGATTCTTTTATTTTAACAGCCCTTTCCTCACCAATTCAACAAAGGGCCCTTGAACTGGAAATCCAAAGTCTCATAGTTAAAAATGTCTTAGTTAGGGTGCCGAAGGGACAAGAGGGTAGAGGGTTCTACTCTCCGTTATTTTTAATCCCTAAACCCGATGGTTCATTTAGAACAATTATAAATCTTAAAAAACTCAATACATTTATTACAAATTATACGTTTAAAATGGAATCTATTAGATCTGCCATTAAGCTCCTTTATCCAAATTGTAAAATGGGCGGCATTGATTTAAAAGATGCCTACTACCATCTCCCTATTCATAGCAGATATCAAAAATACTTAAGAGTGGCGGTAACTCTTGAGGGGGAGATTCATCATTTCCAGTACACGGCCATGCCCTTTGGTCTCTCCACAGCACCAAGGATCTTCACCAAAGTAATGTTAGAGGTGATGGCCTACCTTCGCCAAAAGGACACCTTAATCATCCCCTATTTAGATGATTTTTTAGTTGTAGGAAATTCATCCCTTCAGTGTGCTGAACGGTTAGCTGACACTGTCTCATCCTTAAAAGACCTGGGCTGGATCATCAACTCCGAAAAATCCAGACTCATCCCATTTTCTCTCCAGACATTCTTAGGGTTCAATCTAGACTCCACAAAACAAAAATGTCTACTCCCACAAGTAAAAATATCTCTAATAAAGGAAAAGGTAGCGGCGGCCATTCACAAACCCCGAATGTCCTTGAGGGCAGGAATGTCCTTATTAAGATCCCTTTCCTCCTGTACTCCAGCCGTTCAGTGGGCACAACTTCATACCCGAACATTGCAACACCAGATACTTCGGGAACAGAGGAAATTTTTAGGGCACCTCGAATAAAAAATAACATTATCAGAAAAAGTATTATCTTCCTTGTGGTGGTTAGATAGTAAGAACTTAACGGGCGGTGTCCCTTGGGTGATAACACCATCCCACACGGTAACCAATGATGCTAGTCCCCACGGGTGGGGCGCACACATGGGGGATAAATTCTGCCAGGGAATATGGAATAAGGAGGAGATTTTATATTCATCAAATTTGAAAGAGTTGAATGCAGTAAACTATGCACTGCGTCAATTTCTCCCACAGCTACGAGGAAATCATGTCAGAGTTTGTTCAGACAACACTACGATGGTGGCGTATTTAAACAAACAAGGCGGCACACGTTCAGACGCTCTAATGTCTTCTGCAAAGAATACCTTAATCCTGGCCGAAAACCATCTATTGTCTCTCTCTGCGGTCCACATCAAAGGAGAGAACAATCAACAAGCAGACTTTCTAAGTCGACACACTCTTCATCAAGGAGAATGGTGTCTAAACCCTCACATATTCCACAAAGTGACATTATTGTGGGGCAGGCCCCAGATAGACCTGTTTGCTATGAAACAGAACAGTCAGGTCCAGAAATTTGCATCTCGGTTCCGTGCAGACCACCCGGACATTCTAGATGCTCTTCAAACACCCTGGCAATTCAGGCTGGCATATGCCTTCCCTCCGATAATTCTGCTTCCACAAGTAATACGGAAGATCAGGGAAGAACAGGCCAGGATATTATTGATAGCACCATTCTGGCCCAAAAGACCATGGTTCTCGTGCCTGCAGTCAATGTCGGTGACAGATCCATGGGTCCTTCCCTCAATCCCAGAACTTCTCTCTCAGGGACCTTTCTTCCACCCTCAAGTGGACAGCCTCCACTTGACGGGCTGGAATTTGAAAGGCAGATATTAAATTCCAGGGTTTTTTCGAAAGGCCTAATTGATACACTCCTGCTTAGCAGGAAACCATCTACAACAAAAATTTATACCAAAGTATGAAAGAAGTTTCTTCAGTTCCATACTGGTTCAAACCCCTCTGAAGTCCCAATAAAATCTATCCTAGAGTTTCTACAGAAAGGGAAATAGTTAGTTCAGGTGTCCGCTATGGGAGCCCTCTATGGCCATAATATTGCTGGTAATAAATGGGTATCCCGCTTCATCACGGCCTGTGAACGGGTTACTCCTGTCCACATACCTAGAATAGCTCCTTGGGACCTAAACCTAGTTATAGACTCTCTAACGGAACCTCCATTTGAGCCTATAGACACAGTATCTCTAAAACACTTGTCGCTAAAAACAGCCTTCTTAGTAGCCTTAACATCGGCTAGAAGAGTCAGCGACATTCAGGCCTTGTCGATAGATCAACCTTACCTTCTCACATTTCACGACAGACTAATTTTAAAACCAGACCCCTTATACCTTCCTAAGGTAGCAGGGAAATTCCACAGGTCACAAGAAATACACCTTCCTACTTTCTTTAAAGACCCCTCTACTCCTGAAGAACAAAAATTTCACACTCTAGATGTCAGGAGAGTAGTTTTGCAATATATTGAAAAAACTAGTAGTTGGAGGCAGAGTAGGGCTCTGTTCATATCCTTCCAGTGCAAAAAGAAAGGGTATGGAGTCACAAGAGCAACATTATCCAGGTGGATAAGGGACGCTATCTGGTTGGCCTATTCCATAAAAAATAAAGAACCTCCGGAAGGCATCAAAGCACATTCCACCAGAGCCATGGCTTCTTCCTGGGCCAAAAAAGGGAACGTTCCAATTGAGGACATATGTAAGGCTGCAACATGGTTGGCTCCTTCCACTTTCTATAATCACGACAGGCTTGATCTGTCATCTGATTCTGACCTACACTTTGGCAGGATTATCCTCAGCATGGTGCCCCCCCCCTAGATGTTGGTCTCTCCAGTGGGTGCTGTCATGGCGAAGGGTAAATAACCGGATTACTTACGGTAATGCTCTTTTAATGAGTCCATGACAGCACCCAGTCACATCCCTCCCTAATAAATAAAAGCCAATGTAATTACTTCTATGAAGTTTATAACCTGATGATATATTGTAATATTTGACTAATACTGGCGGTCCTCCGGGTACTCTGAAATTAAACTGAGGAGGAGAGGGGGACCGCCCCCTTTTATCTCTGTAGGTTTCCTGTTCCTTGGGGCGGATCCCTATCTCTCCAGTGGGTGCTGTCATGGACTAATTAAAAGAGCATTACCGTAAAGATTTTTCTGTATTTTCATGACTATGAAAATTGTACATTCACACTGAAGGCATCAAAACTATGAATTAACACATGTGGAATTATATACTTAACAAAAAAGTGTGAAACAACTGAAAATATGTCTTATATCCTAGGTTCTATAAAGTAGCCACCATTTCCTTTGATGACTGCTTTGCACACTCTTGGCATTCTCTTGACGAGCTTCAAGAGGTAGTCACCGGGAATGGTTTTCACTTCACAGGTGTGCCCTGTCAGGTTTAATGAGTGGGATTTCTTGCCTTATAAATGGGGTTGGGACCATCAGTTGTGTTGTGCAGAAGTCTGGTGGATACACAGCTGATAGTCCTTCTGAATAGACTGTTAGAATTTGTTTTATGGCAGGAAAAAAGCAGTCAAGTAAAGAAAAACGAGTGGCCATCATTACTTTAAGAAATGAAGGTTAGTCAGTCTGAAAAACTGGGAAAAGTTTGAACGTGTCCCCAAGTGCAGTGGCAAAAACCATCAAGCACTACAAAGAAACTGGCTCACATGAGGACTGCCCCAGGAAAGGAAGACCAAGAGTCACCTCTGCTTCTGAGGATAAGTTTATCCGAGTCATCAGCCTCAGAAATCGCAGCTCAGATTAGAGGCCAGGTCAATGCCACACAGAGTTCTAGCAGCAGACACATATCTACAACAACTGTTAAGGGGAGACTTTGTGCAGCAGGCCTTCATCGTAAAATAGCTGCTAGGAAACCACTGCTAAGGACAGGCAACAAGTAGAAGACACTTGTATGGACTAAAGAACACAAGGAATGGACATTAGACCAGTGGAAATCTGTGCTTTGGTCTGATGAGTCCAAATTTGAGATATTTGGTTCCAACCACCGTGTCTTTGTGTGACGCAGAAAAGGTGAACGGATGGACTCTACATGCCTGGTTCCCACCGTGAAGCATGGAGGAGGGAGTGTGATGGTGTGGGGGTACTTTGCTGGTGACATTGTTGGGGATTTATTCAAAATTAAAGGCATACTGAACCAGCATGGCTACCACAGCATCTTGCAGCGGCATGCTATTCCATCCGGTTTTCGTTTAGTTGGCCATCATTTATTTTTCAACAGGACAATGACCCCAAACACACCTCCAGGCTGTGTAAGGGCTATTTGACCAAGAAGGAGAGTGATGGGGTGCTACGCCAGATGACCTGGCCTCCACAGTCACCAGACCTGAACCCAATCCAGATGGTTTGGGGTGAGCTGGACCACAGAGTGAAGGCAAAAGGGCCAACAAGGGCTAAGCATATCTGGGAACTCCTTCAAGATTGTTGGAAGACCATTCCCGGTAACTACCTCTTGAGGCTCATCAAGAGAATGCCAAGAGTGTGAAAAGCAGTCATCAAAGCAAAAGGTGGCTACTTTGAAGAACCTAGAATAAAAGACATAATTTCTGTTGTTTCACACTTTTTTGTAAACTATATAGTTCCACATGTGTTAATTCATAGTTTTGATGCCTTCAGTGTGAATGTATAATTTTCATAGTCATGAAAATACAGAAAAATCTTTAAATAAGAAGGTGTGTCCAAACTTTTGGTCTGTACTGTATATATATATATATATATATATATATATATATATAATTTTTTTTAAGGTTTATTATTTATGTTGTTTACAATTTAGTTTTAATTTGTTTTTTTCCTTTCTTTTAACAGGCTTCTCAGCGTGCTCCTGATTCGGACGGTGGGGAGGTCAGACTCGATATTGACCTCCTCATCGAGCTGATCCGAGACAGGGAGCCGCTGTGGAACATGAGTGACCGCCGCCATGCTGATATCATTGTGACCTGGCGACTCTGGGAGCAAGTCTGCCAAGAGCTTATTGCGAAGTTTGAGGACCTCTATGTTTGGGTCCAGAATCAAGAACGTAAGTATACTCTGTTCAGTGTTCTTGATGCATTCTAATTTTTTTTCTAACCAAGTTGTGTTCTTCCTTTTTTAACAGGTGAGAGGATTGTAAAACGGTGGCGGTCGATTAGGGATCGCTTCAAGAAGGAATTCAATAAAGAGATGCGGGCCCCGAGTGGATCTGGAGGACGCAGGAGCACATACAAGTATGTCGAAGCCCTGTCGTTCCTCAGGTCGACGATGGTGACACGAGGGTAAATATTAACCACCACATATGATGATAACCAATGTTTTGCATGTCTAACCCTCTTTTGCTCTTTCAGCCAGGGCCATGCAATTATAGTATATTAATTGTTTGTTTTTTCTCTTTTGTTCCACAGCACCGTCGGCAGCACTCGGGAGCCTGCAGCACAGTTGAATTCATCTGGGGCGATCCCTCAGGAGGCCGCCACCGAGGGACACTTTGACAGTGAGGGCCCCTTTGCACCTTCCCACTCCGCACCTTCCCAGCCTTCCCACACATCAGCTCCCTCTGTCCCATCCGCGAGCGCTGGAGCATCCAGCCGGTTCCATTGCATGTATCTGCTGGTGAGGATATAGCGTTTCCTGTACCCCACGCCTCTGCTGCTGACACCTCTAGTACACCTGTAGCATCGGGACGCCAGTGGCAGAGAGGTCAGGTACAGAGTTATGCTCCCGAGTTCTTACACCTGAACGCATCCTTCCAGAACTGTCTGAATGTTTTGTCCGAGAAAATGGCTGCAGGTTTTAATTTCATAAATAAAAGTATACTCGAGATGCATACACTTCTGGTAACAATGCGTTCAGAGGCAAGGCAGTCGCCGAACAACACTTTTTTCCAGTCGGTATTTGAGCAAATTGAGACGCTATCTACTTTTCAGCAGATGCAAGTAATGCAATCCTGCCAGTCAACTCTAGTGCTCATTGCCTCAAAAGCCGATGCTTTTGCAACCTATGCTGCAACTGCCCCCCCTTCCTCCACTGTTCATCACTATAGCCACTACCATCCTCCTGACCCATACCACCAACATGCCCGTGCCCCATCCCACCAGCAACCACATCGTGCCCGTACCCCGTCCTACCAGCCACAATCCTCACAGCGTTCCCGGGCCCCTTACCAACAGCCACACTACCAGCATCCCGTCCGTGCCCCTTCCCACCCATATGATGATCCCGACCCATACCACTTCCCATCTACTTCATCCATGCCTCCTCTACCTGCCCACTACCAACAGCCTCTTTCACCTCCTTCCCAACCTTCTTCTCCACCCATCACTGCTTCTGCCTTCCAATCCTCTCAAAACATCAACTACACCCCTCCATCCTACCAAATTCCTAACCCCAATCCCACTTTCCTGTCCACCCGCTCAATTGCCTTCTCCACTCCTTCCCCACCACCAACACATTCCTCTCTCCACACTCCCACTGTCGAAGTGTCCCTATCTGACAGCCCCTCCAGCACTATCTTCACCCCGACATATTCAAACTTATAGTTTTTTGTGATGCTAAATAAAGTTTTTTTTGGTGTTTAAAAATAAAAGTTTGTTTTTGTTATTTTAAAAAAAGTAATAAAACTGTGTTGTTTACAGCAATCTTGTATGTATTCTTTATAAGGTGTATATATAACACTTTGGTTAAACAAGGTTTATTGGTCAGAGGTAAAATACTTTGGGTACAACCCAAACAGATGCACAACTTTTGTAAAAGGTAAAAACAAACAGGTACACATCTTGGGTAAAATATAAAACCAAACAGGTACACAACTTGGGTAAAAGGTTAAAAACGTTGGGTACTACCCAAACAGGTACACAACATGGGTAAAAGTTAAAAAAAAAAAGGTGTTACTAGGTTCAAGACAAATTGTTTACACTCTCTCATCCTACCAGTGTATTCTTCCTTCGGGTGAAATATTCTGCAAATTTATCCCGAATTCTGGAAACAGTGGCATAACTTCTATACGTTTGGTTGCTATGATATGCCAAGGAAGTTTGTTCAGACTGGTCCTAAATGGAAATCTGTTCCTTGAATAGCATAATTGTGCAGGACAACACACGCTTTCACTACCTCATCCACAGTGTCTGTCTTCAAGTTAATGGATGTCAGGAGAACTCTCCATTTGGCGGTTAAGATCCCAAACGCATTCTCCGTGCACGTGTGAGTCGGTAGTTGAAAATTCTTTTAGTATTGTTTAAACCACGGCTGGAGTAGGGTTTCAAAAGATGTTCTGAAAGCTGAAAGGCTTCATCCCCAACACAAACAAATGGCATTGGTGGCTCAGAGGTTTGAGGCAGTGGTCTGGGGGGGAATTGAAAGGTTTGTCCATGCAAATGCCGCCCCATAGAAGACCATTCGAAAACTTGTGAATCATTTGAGTGCCCATACGCCCCAATATCCACCGCAACAAATTTGTAATCCGCATCGGCGATGGCCATCAGCACGATGGAAAAGTACTTCTTATAGTTGAAATACTCGGATCCAGAACCTGCCGGTTTCACAATACGGATGTGTTTCCCGTCCACCGCGCCCAAGCAATTGGGAAACTGACACACTTCCTGGAATCTGTCAGCTACTTCCAACCAAGTCGGCATTGTGGGATGTGGAATAAATTCATCGTGTAAACAGTCCCACAGTGCACGGCAAGTGTACTTTACTATTCCAGAGATGGCTGAAATTCCCATTCTGAACTGGAAATGTAGGGAAGACAGGGATTCGCCAGTAGCTAGGAATCTGTGAACAAAAGCAAGGCAGCAATTACTAGAAATTCAAAATATCAATCAATGAAAGTGCGCTACAAGAGTACATAAAAAAAGAATGCTTACCGAAGAGTGACAATCAGATGCTCAGCAGGTGTAATGGAGAATCTGCAATATGTATCACTCCTTCTTATTAGATGGTCAACCCGCTCCACCAATACATCAAAGTTCTTCGCTTTCATCCGCACATAGCTGAAAAACATCTCTGGGTCTCCTCGTAGCTCCATGTATAAAGTAGAAAAGACTCCCCGCGTCATTCTGTGCCGTGATGGTGTGGATCCACAAGCGGTGTTGGCGCAGACGCATGATGCGCTATCTCTCTCGCTCCTTCTCAAGAACAATTGTTTTCAACCGATTCGCCTCCACGATGAAATCCACGTTGTTCTGCAGAATCTTCGCAATAATGCCGTCCATCT
Organism: Ranitomeya imitator; assembly: GCF_032444005.1. Taxonomy (NCBI): domain Eukaryota; kingdom Metazoa; phylum Chordata; class Amphibia; order Anura; family Dendrobatidae; genus Ranitomeya; species Ranitomeya imitator. Next base: position 198,545,074 of record NC_091287.1, read on the forward strand.
TGCTCTGTATCTTGCTCCTCTCCAACCTGTCACTGATGGGCTGCAGGAACACTGTATATATAGTTTTCAGTGGGCAAATCACTTTTTTAGCTTGTCAGGGGGCGTTTTTAAAAACCGGATCAGTCAAAAAACGGATAGAAAATGGGACGAAACGGATGTCAACCGGAAGAGATGGATCCGGTTTTCTGCCGGATCCGTCTCATCCGGTTTTCACAAAAAAGCTGGATCCGGTGCTGCGGCGCGACAGCGGAACCGGCGTGTGTTAAATATTAATTATTAACGTAATTGAATTATTCTTATTCTGTACTGAGCACATTGCTTCATGCTGACATTACAAACAGCTATTTCTGTGTATGTAGCTCAGAGCATAAGTTATCACCATATACAGGGAACACGTGGTCTGTGTTGGACATATATAAATGTCTCTTAGGAGGGTTTGGGGGCCTTTTTGTCATGTGGGGGTTGCACCTCCTGCCTGCACATCATTCTCCATGGACATCCAACAAGGAAGGAACAACAGCTGATAGTTGGCAGCCATGATGACCTTCAGAGTTCACACAGACAGACGGTTTTACCATTCAGGACCTTGGGAAAGATGAGTAACAAGACAAGCGCTGATATCTATACATGGACAATCTACTTTTATGTTTTCTGCAATTTGGTTTTTCTGTGGACAATTAAATAAACCACTATACTTTTCATCAGAATACCATGACATTTTTCTTTTAAGAATAACGCACCTGGTTAAGTCTTGATTAAATATACAGTGGGGCAAGAAAGTATTTAGTCAGTCAGCAATAGTGCAAGTTCCACCACTTAAAAAGATGAGAGGCGTCTGTAATTTACATCATAGGTAGACCTCAACTATGGGAGACAAACTGAGAAAAAAAAATCCAGAAAATCAGATTGTCTGTTTTTTTTAACATTTTATTTGCATATTATGGTGGAAAATAAGTATTTGGTCAGAAACAAAATTTCATCTCAATACTTTGTAATATATCCTTTGTTGGCAATGACAGAGGTCAAACGTTTTCTGTAAGTCTTCACAAGGTTGCCACACACTGTTGTTGGTATGTTGGCCCATTCCTCCATGCAGATCTCCTCTAGAGCAGTGATGTTTTTGGCTTTTCGCTTGGCAACATGGACTTTCAACTCCCTCCAAAGGTTTTCTATAGGGTTGAGATCTGGAGACTGGCTAGGCCACTCCAGGACCTTGAAATGCTTCTTACGAAGCCACTCCTTCGTTGCCCTGGCGGTGTGCTTTGGATCATTGTCATGTTGAAAGACCCAGCCACGTTTCATCTTCAATGCCCTTGCTGATGGAAGGACGTTTGCACTCAAAATCTCACGATACATGGCCCCATTCATTCTTTCATGTACCCGGATCAGTCGTCCTGGCCCCTTTGCAGAGAAACAGCCCCAAAGCATGATGTTTCCACCACCATGCTTTACAGTAGGTATAGTGTTTGATGGATGCAACTCAGTATTCTTTTTCCTCCAAACACGACAAGTTGTGTTTCTACCAAACAGTTCCAGTTTGGTTTCATCAGACCATAGGACATTCTCCCAAAACTCCTCTGGATCATCCAAATGCTCTCTAGCAAACTTCAGACGGGCCCGGACATGTACTGGCTTAAGCAGTGGGACACGTCTGGCAATGCAGGATCTGAGTCCATGGTGGCGTAGTGTGTTACTTATGGTAGGCCTTGTTACATTGGTCCCAGCTCTCTGCAGTTCATTCACTAGGTCCCCCTGCGTGGTTCTGGGATTTTTGCTCACCGTTCTTGTGATCATTCTGACCACATGGGGTGGGGTTTTGCGTGGAGCCCCAGATCGAGGGAGATTATCAGTGGTCTTGTATGTCTTCCATTTTCTAATTATTGCTCCCACTGTTGATTTCTTCACTCCAAGCTGGTTGGCTATTGCAGATTCAGTCTTCCCAACCTGGTGCAGGGCTACAATTTTGTTTCTGGTGTCCTTTGACAGCTCTTTGGTCTTCACCATAGTGGAGTTTGGAGTCAGACTGTTTGAGGGTGTGGGCAGGTGTCTTTTTATACTGATAATAAGTTTAAACAGGTGCCATTACTACAGGTAATGATTGGAGGAAAGAGGGGACTCTTAAAGAAGAAGTTACAGGTCTGTGAGAGCCAGAAATCTTGATTGTTTGTTTCTGACCAAATACTTATTTTCCACCATAATATGCAAATAAAATGATAAAAAAACAGATATTGTGATTTTCTGGATTTTTTTTTCTCAGTTTGTCTCCCATAGTTGAGGTCTACCTATGATGTAAATTACAGACGCCTCTCATCTTTTTAAGTGGTGGAACTTGCACTATTGCTGACTGACTAAATACTTTTTTGCCCCACTGTATGTGCGAAATAACCATTTTTCAACAGCGTGTGGTGAAAAACCTGATGTGTTAAAGTATCCTAACTGCTGACATCACCATTTCCCTCCCCTTTTGGGTGGTCTAATATCCCTGGGGCAGAATGAAGAGCAGCATCACAGGGCAGCTTCATTGTGTGTGTGACTGCCCTGTAACCTACTATCACCAGCAGTTAAGGTACCTTCACACTGAACGATATCGCTAGCGATCCGTGACGTTGTAGCGTCCTGGCTAGCGATATCGTTCAGTTTGACAGGCAGCAGCGATCAGGATCCTGCTGTGCCATCGTTGGTCGGAGCAGAAAGTCCAGAACTTTATTTCGTCGCTGGACTCCCGCAGACATCGCTGAATCAGCGTGTGTGACGCCGATTCAGCGATGTCTTCACTGGTAACTAGGGTAAACATCGGGTTACTAAGCGCAGGGCCGCGCTTAGTAACCCGATGTTTACCCTGGTTACCAGCGTAAACGTAAAAAAAAAAAACCACTACATACTTACATTACATTCCGGTGTCTGTCCCCCGGCGCTCTGCTTCTCTGCACTGTGTAAGCGCCGGCCAGAAAGCAGAGCACAGCGGTGATGTCACCGCTGTGCTTTCCGGCCGGCACTCACAGTCAGTGCAGAGAAGCACCGCGCCGGGGGATAGACACCGGAATGTAATGTAAGTATGTAGTGTTTGTGGGGTTCTTTTACATTTACGCTGGCAACCAGGGTTAACATCGGGTTACTAAGCGCGGCCCTGCGCTTAGTAACCCGATGTTTAGCCTGGTTACCAGGGGACTTCGCATAGTTGGTCGCTGGAGAGCTGTCTGTGTGACAGCTCTCCAGCGACCACACAGCGACGCTACAGCGATCGGGATCGTTGTCTAGATCGCTGCAGCGTCGCTTAATGTGACGGTACCTTTACTGAATCAGAAGCACAGCTTGTTTACAGAGGAGCAGAACACAGTGAGCTCAGCAGCATGGTGGACTGGAGGAAGCCATGTGTTGTGTATGGAGCAGCATTGTCTGAGCGGTGCTGTCTGTGACTCATCCATCAGTAAGATAAGAAGGAGATCCAGGTCTGCAGTGAATGGCCAGGCATTGTGGAGGGAGGGGAGAAATACATTGGTATGGCCGAGAGAGACTGATGGGAGAGCGGGACATGTAGAATGATGAGTGAGACATGTATGGAGCGTGATTGAGAGAGACACACATGGAATGCAGGGGTGAGACACATGGAGCGTGATGGGGAGAGATACACATGGAATAGCAGGGGTGAGACACATGGAGCGTGATGGGGAGAGATACACATGGAATAGCAGGGGTGAGACACATGGAGCGTGATGGGGAGAGAGATACACATGGAACAGCAGGGGTGAGACACATATGGAGTGTGATGGGGAGAGATACACATGGAATAGCAGGGGTGAGACAAATGGAGCGTGATGGGGAGAGATACACATAGAATAGCAGGGGTGAGACACATGAAGCGTGATGGGGAGTGAGACGTAGTATGATGAGGGACATATGGAGTGTGATAGAGAGATACACATGAAATAGGGGTGAGACACTTGGGCTATGTGCACACGTTGCGGATTTTGATGCTTTTCCGCAGCGTTTTTGGATGCGCGGAATTGCATCAAATCCGTAGGGTAGTGCACAAGCAATGTTAGTCAATGGGAAATTGAGAATTGTTTTGCACATGCTGTGGAAAAATACGCGCGGATTTGCAGGGTTTTATGTTCTACAGCATGTCAATTCTTTTTGTGGATCTGCAGCGTTTCTGCACCCATTGACTACCACTGAGTTAGGCAAATCCGCAGCAAAACAGCAGGTTTAAAAATCTGAGGTTTTGCTGCGGAGTTGCGTGCGATGAATGCTGCAGATAGGGAGGCGGAAGAGTGTGTGCAGAGACTGTGTGAGCTGTGAATATGTGCGTGTCTGTGTGCGGGTGTCTGTGTGTATCTGCATGTACGTGTGTGTGCGGGAACAGGGAGTATACTGCTGGTTTATTTATTTTTTTTATTTTTTTTACAGGAGATCGAGGGTGTTGCATGGATTAGCTGAATAATAAAGATGGGAAACTGTGTAGTGTTTTATTTCATTAAAATACTTTATTCTGGCTGGGTGTTTAACCCCTTAACAACTAAAGGATTAGTAATGGATAGGTGTCTTATTGACACTTCTCCATTACTAAGCCGGCTTGATGTCACTTTACAATACAAAGGTGACATCAACCCCACAAATATTACCCATATGACACCACTACAGGGCAGTGGGGAGAGAGGCTAAGTGCCAGAATTGGCGCATCTTAGAGATGTGCCATTTCAGGGGTGGCTTTGAGCTGGTGTTTGTAACGGGGGGGGAGCAATATCCATGGCCCCTTCTTAGGCTATTAATATCAGCCCACAGCTGTCTGCGTAGCCTTTTCTGGTTATTAATTATAGGGGAACCGTACGTCGTTTATTTGGGGCCCCCCTATTTTAATAGCCAGTAAAGGCTAAATATACAGCTGCAGGCTGATATTCATAGCCTGGGAAGATCCCTGGGTATTAACCCTTTCCTAGGCTGCAAACATTATATAGTTCTCACACAATACCGCCATATAGATCACACATAATCCCACAATATAGTTATCATATAATACAGTCATATATTTTTTTTAATTATTCCTCCATACTCCTCAAACATAATACCACCATACAGATCACATATACTACCATCATATAGATCACACATAATGCCATAATACAGATCACACATAATACTTGGCGGCATCAAGTGTGGTCTATATGGCAATGGCAGTACTATGTAAAAAAAATATATGTCAGCATCATGTGCAAGCTATATGGCAGTATTATGTAATATATATGGCGATATGTGTGGTCTTTATGGGAGTATTATGTGATAAATAGATATGGCAGCATTATGTGTGATCCATATGGCAGTGTGCTGGTCTATGAGGGGGTCACAGAGAGAGATATATGGTGGAGGGTGCAGGGTGACAGGAGCACAGAGTATTTCAGGAGAACAGTGTGCTGGTCTATGGGGGGAGTGTGTTCACGTGCTGACACACACTCACAACTGTATACTTAGCCTTTACTGGCTATTAAAATGGGGGACCCCAAACAAAAAAAATTATGTGGGGTCCCCCTATAATTAATAACCAGCAGAGCCTATGCAAACAGCTGCAGGATATTAATAGCCTAGGAAGGGGCCATGGATATTGCCCCCCGCCCCATGCTAAAAACCATCAGCTCTAAGCCGCCCCAGAGATGGTGCATCTATTAGATGCGTCTTTTCTGGCACTTTGCCGGGCTCTTCCGACTTTCCCTGTAGCGGTGGCAAGTTGGTTTCATATTTGTGGGGTTGATGTCATATTTCTATTGTCAGGTGACATCAAGCCCATGGCTTAGTAATGGAGAAGCGTCTAGAAGGCACCCATCCATTACTAATCCTATCGTTGTATTGTAAATAAAGACACAGCCAGAATAAAGTTCTTTCTTAATCTTAATTAAACCATACTTACCTAACACATAATCCCCGAATCCTTCGTCTCCTGCAACAAAAATAAAATAAACCATAAACATTCCTCACCTGTCCGCCGAGATGATAATCCATAATGTCCCACGACGATCCTGATCGCTTTGAGAGCAGTCACATCAGTGATATGACTGCTCTCAAAGACAGTTGGCGATACACTGACAGGAGGTGATCGTCCCCTGCAGTAGATCACTGCGCCGCCGTGAGTATAATGTTTTTTTTTATTTTTATGTGAATATGTATGTAATGTAACTTTTTTGTTTTTAAAATGTGAGCACAGGAACCGGCAGATAATACTCTCCCATCAGACATAGCCCGATCGGAGTAGTAGTCTCATCGGTTTAGTCGTCGGTGACAGCATGACCCCACAGCTCCTGTTATCGCACGCACAGAGCTGTGTGTGCAATGGGGAAAGACATGCAGGGGGAGAGGAGTGCATAGGAGGGAGAGTGACCCATGGGGAGTGATACATGCAGGGGGGAGAGGAGGGAGAGTGACCCATGGGGAGAGAGACATGCAGTGGGACAGGAGTGCATAGGAGGGAGAGCAACCCATGGGGAGAGAGACATTCAGGGTGACATGAGTGCATAGGAGGGAGAGCGACCCATGGGGAGAGACACATGCAGGGGGGACAGGAGTGCATAGGAGCAAGAGCGGCCCATGGGGTTAGAGACATGCAGGGGGGACAGGAGTGCTTAGGAGGGAGAGCGACCCATGGGCAGTGAGACTTGCAGAGGGAAGAGGAGGGAGAGGGACCCGATGGGGAGAGAGACATGCATGGGGAGAGGAATGCATAGGAGCGAGAGCGACCCATGGGGAGAGACATGCAGGGGGAGAGGAGTGCATAGGAGGGAGAGAGACTCATGGGGGGAGAGAAGTGCATAGGAGGGAGAGCGACCCATGGGGAGTGAGACATGCAGGGGGAAGAGGAGGGAGAGGGACCCATGGGGAGTGAGACATGCAGGGGGAAGAGGAGGGAGAGGGACCCATGGGGAGAGAGACATGCAGGGGGAGAGGAGTGTATAGGAGTGAGAGCGACCCATGGGGAGTGAGACATGCAGGGGGAAGAGGAGGGAGAGGGACCCATGGGGAGAGAGAAATGCAGGGGGAGAGGAGTGCATAGGAGCGAGAGTGACCCATGGGGAGAGACATGCAGGGGGAGAGGAGTGCATAGGAGCAAGAGTCAACACGCACAGGGGGATGGAGAGCACACATAGGGAGAGACAGTCACCTCTAGGGTCACAGAGGGAGATATATGGGAGAAGGAACAGGGTGACTGCAGCACAGAGTATTTCAGGAGAGCAGTGTGCTGGTCTATGGGGGGGGCATAGAGGAGATATATGGGGGAAGGAGCAGGGTGATTGCAGCACAGAGTATTTCAGGAGAGCAGTGTGCTAGTCTATGGGAGATCACAGAGGAGATATATGGGGAAGGATATATGATCCCTGCTGTGGGCATGCTACTTCTCTCCAGTTCTGTGTATAACATTCTTGCCCTTCCCCCACCTTAATCACTATCCTGACAGCTGTCCTGCTCTCTAGGTGTCAGCTCCCTCTCTGCAGGCTGTGAATGCAGCTTAGGGTACCGTCACACTATACGATTTACCTACGATCACGACCAGCGATACGACCTGGCCGTGATCGTAGGTAAATCGTAGTGTGGTCGCTGGGGAGCTGTCACACAGACAGCTCTCCAGCGACCAACGATGCCGAGGTCCCCGGGTAACCAGGGTAAACATCGGGTTACTAAGCGCAGAACCGCGCTTAGTAACCCGATGTTTACCCTGGTTACCAGCGTAAAAAAAAACAAACAGCACATACTTACATTCCGGTGTCCGTCAGGTCCCTTGCCGTCTGCTTCCCGCACTGTGACTGCCGGCCGTAAAGTGAAAGCACAGCACAGCGGTGACGTCACCGCTCTGCTCTGCTTTCACTTTACGTCCGGCAGTCACAGTGCGGGAAGCAGACGGCAAGGGACCTGACGGACACCGGAATGTAAGTATGTGCTGTTTGTTTTTTTTTACATTTACGCTGGTAACCAGGGTAAACATCGGGTTACTAAGCGCGGCCCTGCGCTTAGTAACCCGATGTTTACCCTGGTTACAAGCGAACGCATCGCTGGATCGCATCGCTAGATCGGTGTCACACACACCGATCTAGCGATGACAGCGGGAGATCCAGCGACGAAACAAAGTTCCAAACGATCTGCTACGACGTACGATTCTCAGCAGGATCCCTGATCGCTGCTGCGTGTCAGACACAGCGATATCGTAACGATATCGCTGGAACGTCACGAATCGTACCGTCGTAGCGATCGAAATGGCAGTGTGTGACGGTACCATTACTGGAGATCACAGGGACTGTCTGTGAGTGGGTAGGCGGAGACAGAGCAGGAGAAGAACACAGGGCAGCATGTGAGCCGAAGCAGAGGATGTCTGCTCAGGACATGCAGTGCCTGGAGTACAGAGGAGCAGGGAAGTAAATCACCCGCACTCCCCACTCTCCATCCTCCAACTCCAGTGAGCTCTTCTCTCCTGTGATAGAGAATAAGTGGAGCTCGGCAGATAGCACTGGGCTATAATAAAATGGCGGCCAGTCACACCTACAGCAGAGAATTGTGCAGCCCTCAGAGGCGTGCCCAGCTCACTGCAGTGCTGATGCTGCTGCAATGTTATAGATAGGAAATAATAGACCGCCGCGGACCCTATGTCCATGGGGTGCCGTATTCTGACACTGATATTGTTGTGCTACTGCTGTGAACACAAAATGTCAGTGCCTTCTTTCTACTCATATAACACACAAAATATGTTTGCAAAAAGAGAAATGATCCAGCTGGAGGTGGAGGCAGTTCAGACTTTGTGAGACTTTATTAGACAACTAAAGCGATAAAAAGTTCTTCAACAAGAAAAATCTTTACATAGCAAATACCTGGCACACCAGTGAGGAGGATCAACGCGTTTCAACTATGAAGTCTTACTCATGATCTACAAAATATGTTTCACATGCATTCAAATCTTGGTTATAACAGCATGTTATGCTAGATTACATTGATTAATTAATGATCTACAAACGCGGTACCTTCCCTTTAATGAGATGTTCGTGCTCAAGGGCGGCCTGTGGGAAGGTCTTTATGTGGTGCTCTGCTTACATATGTATCAGTATGGGCTTATGACATGTCACTAATCCTTCAGTGACCTGTCACCTAATTTACATAATGCATATAACACTGTTGATAATATTATTCATCTGTCATATTGTGAGGCGTCGAAAAAAAAAATCCAGGAAAATGGCACTGGAGGTCCGGAGCAGCTATCTCTAACAGATAGATTCTACTGTGCAAGCGCCACCGGTGGCTCCATTTTGTTGAAGGGAAAAAAAATGCCTCAATGAAAACAGCAGCAGTCTCCAGGAGGAAAAAAAATTGTGCTGCAGCAAAATGGCACCAGCTCATGCACAGTAGCTTGCACAGGAACATCCATTGGTAAGAGAGATGCTACTGTGCAGGTGCCGCTGCCATTTTTCTGGTGTAATTTTTTTTTTTCTAAGCCTTACAAAAGCCACAATATTATAGCAATTATCAACAATATCACATATGAAAAATATTATGAACAGTAATATCAACAGTATTATATGCATTAAGTAATATATTAGGTAGGCCGCTGAAGCATCAGTGATCTGTCATAAGACCATACAGATGTACAGTTGTGCTCCAAAGTTTACATACCCTGGCAGAATTATAGCTTTCTTGGCCTTAATCCAGCAAATATGAATGACTAGATGGTGGCCCGATTCGAACGCATCGGGTATTCTAGAATATGCATGTCCACATAGTATATTGCCTAACCACGTAGTATATTGCCCAGCCACGTAGTGTATAGCCCAGCCACGTAGTATATAGCCCAGCCACGTAGTATATAGCCCAGCCACGTAGTATATAGCCCAGCCACCTAGTATATTGCCCAGCCACATAGTATGTTGCCCAGTGACATAGTATACAGCACAGAGACACGTAGTATACAGCAGACACGTAGTATATTGCCCAGCCACGTAGTGTATTGCCCAGCCACGTAGTGTATTGCCCAGCCACATAGTATATTGCCCAGCCATAGTATATTGCCCAGCCACATAGTATATTGCCCAGCCACATAGTATATTGTCCAGCCACATAGTATATTGTCCAGCCACATAGTATATTGTCCAGCCACATAGTATATTGGCCAGCCACATAGTATACAGCACAGAGCCATGTAGTATACAGCACAGACACGTAGTCACATATATTGCCCAGCCACATAGTATATTGCCGAGCTACGTAGTATACTGCCCAGCCACATAGTATAAAGCCCAGCCACATAGTATATTGCCCAGCCACATAGTATATTGCCCAGCCACGTAGTATATTGCCCAGTCACGTAGTATACAGCAGAGTCACGTAGTATACTGCCCAGTCACGTAGTATGCACCATATCCCTGTTAAAAAAGAATTAAAATAAAAAATAGTTACATACTCACCATCCGGATCGAAGCGGCCGGTTAACGATGCTCGTCACGCGCTCCGGTCTGTCGAATGCATTGCGGTCTCGCGAGATGATGACATAGCGGTCTCGCGAGACCGTATGTCATCATCTCGCGAGACCGCAATGCATGGAGCGGTCACCGGGGCGTCACGAGGAGCATCGGTAAACGGTCGCTTCGATCTGGGGGACAACCGAGGGTGAGTATGTAACTATTTTTAGTTTTTTAATTATTTTTAACATTAGATATTTTTACTATTCATGCTGCATAGGCAGCATGAATAGTAAAAAGTTGGTCACACAGGGTTAACAGCAGTGTTAACCGAGTGTGTTACACCACGGTCAATGCTGTCATTAACCCTGTGTGACCGCTGACCGGAGGGGAGTATGCGGGCGCCGGGCAGTGACTGCGGGGAGGAAGGAGCGGCCATTTTCTTCCGGACTGTGCCCATCGCTGATTGGTCGTGGCTGTTTTGCAGCGACCAATCAGCGACGTGGATTTCCATGACAGACAGAGGCCGCGACCAATGAATATCCGTGACAGACAGAAAGACGGAAGTGACCCTTAATCAATTATATAGTAGATCACCCCAAAACTTTTTCTCCACTCATGATTAGTGGTTGGGTGAAGCCATTTAATGTCAGACTACTGTGTTTTCTCTTTTTAAATCATAATAACAACCCACAACATCCAAATGACCCTGATCAAAAGGTAACATACCTTGGTGATTTGGGCCTGATAACATGCACAGAAGTTGACACAAATGGGTTTGAATGGCTACTACTACTACTACTACTACTACTACTACTACTACTACTACTACTGAGCTCCACACTATATACTTCTACTTTATACACACACAGCTCCACATTATATACTTCTACTCTATACACACACAGCTCCACACTATATACTTCTACTGTATACACACACAGCTCCACACTATATACTTCTACTCTATACACCAGTGCTCCCCAACTCCAGTCCTCAAGAGCCACCAACAGGTCAAGTCTTCGGGATCTTCTTAGTATTGCCCATGTGATAATTGCATTACCTGAAAAATATTTAGAATTGAGAGTCCTCAGTGGTTGATACCTTTTAATGGCTAACTGAAAAGATGGTAACAAATTGCAAGCTTTCACGAATACAAAGGTCTCTTCATCAGGCGGAGACTAAGGCTAAGTGCACACGTTGCAGAATTGCCATGGAAATTTCCGTGGCAATTCTGCGCCTCCTGCCGCGGGTATATTGCATGCGGAATTGGCATGCATATTCCTGCAGAAAACTAGCGTTATGCAAGCATAATTAGCTTACAGAATGCTAGCTTTTTCCAAGCGATCTGTAGCATCGCTTGGAAAACTGATTGACAGGTTGGTCACACTTGTCAAACAGTGACAAACTGAGGGGAGTATGGAGCGGGCGGCGGGCACTGTGACTGTAGGGGACGGACTAATTGGACCATGCCCGTCGCTGATTGGTCGTGGCAGCCATATGACAGGCAGCTGCCGAGACCAATCAGCGACGCAGGATTTCCGTTACGGAAGTTGAGGACAGAAAGACAGAAGTACCCCTTAGACAATTATATATAGAGATAATTGTGCACCTGTATGTCCACACCTCCCAACCGTCCCGGATCCGGCGGGACTGTCCCGATTTTGACAGTCAGTCCCGCGATCACAGGTGGGAAATTAGTTGTCCCGCACTGGTTGGGATGTGTGCTGCAATGTCAGCCGGTCAGCCTCGTCCCTGACACCAGCAGAGCAGCACACCACATATATTGCTGCTCTGTGCACACAGGACCTGTGATGAGATCACAGGAGGGGAGAAGTCAGGGGTCACATGATCGGGACCTCTGTGATGCTGGTCATGGTGTTGGACGAAGGTAAGCTATGTGTGGAGTCAGGAGGGGTTTACAGTGTGGATGTAGCAGAGCCGTGTGTACGAGGTGTATGAAGCGCAGCCATGTGTGTGTGCGAGGTATACGGAGTGAAGCCACGTGTGTGAGGTGTACGGAGTGGAGTCACGTGTGTGAGGTGTACGGAGCGGAGCCGCGTGTGCACGAGGTGTACGGAGCAGAGCCGTGTGTGTGTATGAAGTGTACGAAGCGGGGCCGCGTGTGTACGAGGTGTACAAAGCACAGCCGTGTGTATGAGGTGTATGAAGCACAGCCGTGTGTGTTCGAGTTGTATGGAGCAGAGCCGCGTGCATACCTCTCAACCGTCCCGCATCCAGCGGGACTGTCACGATTTTGACAGTCTCCCCCGCTGTCACGGCCGGGAGGTGTGGAGAATTTATGACTCCACACTATATACTTCTACTCTATACACACAGCTCCACACTATATACTTCTACTCTATACACACACAGCTCCACATTATATACTTCTACTCTATACACACACACACAGCTCCACATTATATACTTCTACTCTATACACACACACAGCTCCACATTATATACTTCTACTCTATACATACACACAGCTCCACAATATATACTTCTACTCTATACACACACAGCTCCACACTATATACTTCTACTCTATACATACACACAGCTCCACAATATATACTTCTACTCTATACACACACAGCTCCACACTATATACTTCTACTCTATACATACACACAGCTCCACAATATATACTTCTACTCTATACACACACACAGCTCCACACTATATACTTCTACTCTATACACACACAGCTCCACACTATATACTTCTACTCTATACACACACAGCTCCACACTACATACTTCTACTCTATACACACACAGCTCCACACTATATACTTCTACTCTATACACACACAGCTCCACACTATATACTTCTACTCTATACATACACACAGCTCCACAATATATACTTCTACTCTATACACACACACAGCTCCACACTATATACTTCTACTCTATACACACACAGCTCCACACTATATACTTCTACTCTATACACACACAGCTCCACACTACATACTTCTACTCTATACACACACAGCTCCACACTATATACTTCTACTCTATACACACACAGCTCCACACTATATACTTCTACTGTATACACACAGCTCCACACTATATACTTCTACTCTATACACACACAGCTCCACACTATATACTTCTACTCTATACACACAGCTCCACACTATATACTTCTACTGTATACACACACAGCTCCACACTATATACTTCTACTGTATACACACACAGCTCCACACTATATACTTCTACTCTATACACACACAGCTCCACACTATATACTTCTACTCTATACACACACAGCTCCACACTATATACTTCTACTCTATACACACACACCTCCACACTATATACTTCTACTCTATCCACACACAGCTCCACACTATATACTTCTACTCTATACACACACAGCTCCACACTATATACTTCTACTCTATACACACACAGCTCCACACTATATACTTCTACTCTATACACACAGTTCCAAACTATATACTTCTACTCTATACACACACAGCTCCACACTATATACTTGTACTCTATACACACACACCTCCACACTATATACTTCTACTCTATACACACACACCTCCACACTATATACTTCTACTCTATCCACACACAGCTCCACACTATATACTTCTACTCTATACACACACAGCTCCACACTATATACTTCTACTCTATACACACACACAGCTCCACACTATATACTTCTACTCTATACACACACACAGCTCCACACTATATACTTCTACTCTATACACACAGCTCCACACTATATACTTCTACTCTATACACACACAGCTCCACACTATATACTTCTACTCTATACACACACAGCTCCACACTATATACTTGTACTCTATACACACACACCTCCACACTATATACTTCTACTCTATACACACACAGCTCCACACTATATACTTGTACTCTATACACACACAGCTCCGCACTATATACTTCTACTCTATACACACACAGCTCCACACTATATAATTCTACTCTATACACACACACACAGCTCCACACTATATACTTCTACTCTATACACACACAGCTCCACACTATATACTTCTACTCTATACACACACAGCTCCACACTATATACTTCTACTCTATACACACACAGCTCCACACTATATACTTCTACTCTATACACACACACACCTCCACACTATATACTTCTACTCTATACACACAGCTCCACACTATATACTTCTACTCTATACACACACAGCTCCACACTATATACTTGTACTCTATACACACACACCTCCACACTATATACTTCTACTCTATACACACACACCTCCACACTATATACTTCTACTCTATCCACACACAGCTCCACACTATATACTTCTACTCTATACACACACAGCTCCACACTATATACTTCTACTCTATACACACACAGCTCCACACTATATACTTCTACTCTATACACACACAGCTCCACACTATATACTTCTACTCTATACACACACAGCTCCACACTATATACTTCTACTCTATACACACACACACCTCCACACTATATACTTCTACTCTATACACACAGCTCCACACTATATACTTCTACTCTATACACACACAGCTCCACACTATATACTTCTACTCTATACACACACAGCTCCACACTATATACTTCTACTCTATACACACACAGCTCCACACTATATACTTCTACTCTATACACACACACCTCCACACTATATACCGACACAGGCAGAGCTACAAGCCCAGGGAGGAAAGACTGTGCCAACACTGTGACCAGGAGGCCATAGAGGACGAAACCCACTTCCTGCTACACTGCTCCAAATACTCAGCAGTGAGGGACACTCACTTCAGGAGACTCTCACATCTCTTCCCAGACTTCATCACCATGAAGGAGGAAGAGAAAACATATATCTTGCTGGGAGAAGAAGAGAGAGCGGTGGAGATAGCAGCGCGGTATGTGAGCGAATGCCATAGACTGCGAGAAAGAGAACTATGATGCCATGGACTATAGCCCCCAACCTGGATCTGCCCCATCCACCTCCCCTATGCCATGGACTATAGCCCCCACAATGGACCTGCCCCATCCACCTCCCCTATGCCATGGACTATAGCCCCCAACCTGAACCTGCCCCATCCACCTCCCCTATGCCATGGACTATAGCCCCCAACCTGGATCTGCCCCATCCACCTCCCCTATGCCATGGACTATAGCCCCCAACCTGGATCTGCCCCATCCACCTCCCCCCACAGCTCCTACCCAACATCCCCTCAGTCCCTATCCCTATTGCCTCTATACACTTGCTTTGGCAAAACTGATGTGTATTTGGTCCTGCCAATAAAGCTTCTTTGAATCTTGAATCTACTCTATACACACACACAGCTCCACACTATATACTTCTACTCTATACACACACACAGCTCCACACTATATACTTCTACTCTATACACACAGCTCCACACTATATACTTCTACTCTATACACACACAGCTCCACACTATATACTTGTACTCTATACACACACACCTCCACACTATATACTTCTACTCTATACACACACAGCTCCACACTATATACTTCTACTCTATACACACAGCTCCACACTATATACTTCTACTCTATACACACACAGCTCCACACTATATACTTCTACTCTATACACACACAGCTCCACACTATATACTTGTACTCTATACACACACACCTCCACACTATATACTTCTACTCTGTGGATGCTGAAGCCTTCAGTAAAAAGGTAAAGAGACTGCAAACTTGTGTCCCCTTTCTTCACTGCGCCTCACACCATCCACCATCTATACACTGCGAAGCCCTGGGGACATACTTCACTTTTGGGAAGGTATACCATCTCGCTGCCATAACATCACCCCAGCGGACCCCTAAGCGTCGGTCACCCTGACCGAATACCACAGTTGGTGTCACAAAACAATTCCCCTTTAAAGACCTTTCCCTTTTACAACGGACCTCCCGAGGGCCACAGACCGGGTCAGCCACCGTGACATCCCCCTTGAGAACCGAAGCGCCCGGTACCGAGTTCCCCTAGCCCTTGGGGGCGCTCCATCTTCTTCTATACACACACAGTTCCACACTATATACTTCTACACACACACAGCTCCACACTATATACTTCTACACACACACATAGCTCCACACTATATACTTTTACTCTATACACACACAGCTCAACACTATATACTTCTACTCTATATACACACACAGCTCCACACTATATACTTCTACTCTATACACACACAGCTCCACACTATATACTTCTACTCTATACACACACAGCTCCACACTATATACTTCTACTCTATACACACACAGCTCCGCACTATATACTTCTACTCTATACACACACACAGGTCTGCACTATATACATCTATTCAATTCACACACAGCTCCACACTATGGACTACAATATACACCACACTATGTACTACAATATACACCACACTATGTACAACAATATACACAGCTTCACACTAGTATAACAATATGACTCATACGGACATGAAAGAAGGAACGCGGCAGCACACACCACTCTTGCAGTTTAAGTGTCCTTTATTGCAACACACGGGAACACATCTTCACGGCTCGGGGGAGTGAAGCAGACAAGGAGTGCGGCAGACAGGACGACGGCCGTTTCGCGCTGAACAAGAGCGCTTCTACGGGTCCATGCCAGAGAGGAAGTGACGCCTGGATAAGTAGGTGAGTGAACACGAACTCCTCCTGCATCAACCTCCAATCGGACATTAGCAAGGTACACTGTGCACATTTGAAAACAAATTAAAAACAAACACATCGCATACATGGACAGACACAAAATTATCATGAATACAATCCTGCAACCTTGTGATAAGCATGTAAATCACAATACGGTATAACCTGATAAAGGCAGAGAGGGTAAATGGCACTAGATCCCACCTATCATAATACAGGGAGAGAAGCCTATGGAAAAATGCAGGCAGCATAACAAGTGGCAATAGGTCAAAAACGGACAATCATGGCATCATACATGAGCAGGCAGAGACAAGTGTCAATGCAAAAAAAGAGAAAGGGAAAAATAAAAATAAAAAGAGGCTAACAGAGGAAAAAACCTGCAAGGTACCTTCACAAGAAGACAGACATATCCACTCTGTCATTCAGGCATGCTGGAGTGGTTGCCCGTGTCCGCATAATCCACCTAGCCTCTTGTCTTAACAATATTTTGTGAAGATCACCACCCTGTGTCGGCAGGGTCACTCTCTCGATGCCTGCGAATGTTTCCTCCATGACTCTCTCTGATGTGATCAATCAATCTCAGAACCCCTTTACCTGAGAGAACCGATTTAAAATGCTCTCTAAATCGCATGTATAGCTTACGAATAGTCTTACCAATATAAAATCTCTTACAGGGACAAAGCACTACATAGACCACATACTCGGTCTTACATGAGATAAATTGTCGAACATAGTGTGTTATCGGACCAATATTTAACATCCTACCCATAATATGGAACTGGCAGTATTGGCAAAGACCACATCGATAATTGCCTTTAAGGGCAGCTTGTTCCAACCAAGTGGTTCTATCTGTCACTAAACGGTTGTGAACCAGCACATCCCTAATATGTATCCCCCGTCTGTTAGACACCAATGGTCCTCCTGTGGTCCTCGCTGCTAGCTCTCTATCCCTCTCTAAGACATGCCAATGCGTACGGATAGCCGATCTTATTTCTCTATCCATTGGGCCGTACTGAAAACAGAAGGTGAATTGCTGTTTAGATATATCCAACGATCTCTCCATCACACCCCCCGACATGGCCTCTACCCGTTCTGACGTGGTTTTTAACAGCTCCTCCGGATACCCTCTGTCACGGAGTCTACAGAATAATTCCTCAGACTGCCGCTTAAAGCCTCTCTGAGTGTTATTCACCCGTCTGGTCCTCAAGAGCTGGCTATAAGGTAGGGATCTCTTGGTGTGATCAGGATGAAAACTGTCATAATGTAGAATAGAATTCACCGCAGTCGGTTTCCGGAAAATTGAAGTACAAACATTACCTTCCAAAACCTCCACAAGCACATCTAAAAATTCTAGGCTCATACCCCCAAACTTATGGGTGAAGGACATCCCCATAGTATTACAACCATTGAGATAACTCACAAAAGAATCGAACTCCGCCTCAGTGCCGTCCCAAACCACAAATATGTCATTGACATATCTCAAAAAGAGTTTGATATGTTTCAAAAAAATGTTGTCAAACGAGTAGATATAATCTTCCTCAAAAACCGCTATATATAGGTTGGCGAAAGTACAAGCAGCCGGGGTCCCCATGGCAGTCTCATTGGTCTGTCTGTACCAGGTACCGGCAAAAGTGAAAGCATTGTGCGTCAATATGAAATCTAAGCCCCCACACACAAAATGAATATATCCCTGCCCTTTATCAGTAGTTCTTAGAATACTTCTGATAGTATCCACAGTCCACACCCAATCTCTGCGGGATATTGGTATACAGACTCACCACGTCGATAGATGCCAGGGAGAACCCCGGCTGCCAATCAAAACTCTGGATCAGACTCAAAAATGATTTTGTGTCCTTAATATAGGACGGGATATCAACAAGTAGAGGACGTAGTAACCAGTCAATGTACTGGGATAGGGGCTCAGTGAGTGACCCTATCCCAGACACAATAGGTCTTCCAGGGGGAAGAGTCACCGATTTATGAATCTTAGGGAGGTAATACCAGTAAGGTTTCATCGGAAAACTGGGGAGCAACTTTTCTGCCTTCCTTTGCGTAATGACCCCATTTTCTACTGCCTTCCTAAGAAAAGAGCACAGCTCACCTTTGAATTTTTGTGTGGGGTCACCTTGTAACTTAATGTAAGTCGACGTATCTGATAATTGTCGATCAGCTTCTGCTACATAGGAATCCCTCGGCAACAAGACCGTCTTGCCCCCCTTATCGGCCGAGCGTACGATCACATCTGTCCAGCTGGCTATTTCCTTCAAAGCCTTCGTCTCACTGATAGTGAGATTCGGGGTAGCCTTTTTGTACAATAAGGCTTCTATGTCTTTTAAGACCAGGGTTTCAAATAGATCGATCATGTTGCCGGGGGAAACGGGAGGTGTATAAGTAGAAGGGACCCCACCAATAAATGGGGCGCTATCCATCAGCCCAGGTGCTCTCACGTCTTTTATCATACTAGTAAGACATTGTATTGGCTGCAGAATGAAGAGACGATGGAGGTAATACAAGGCATATCTATACTCACCAGGCCAGGTGTCAGAAATACTTAATTCAGGATGTTGGGTTTTGTGCATCCTGAATTCACTATTTCTGACACCTGGCCAGGGGAGTATAGATAAGCCTAGTATTACCTCCACCGTCTCTTCAGTGTGCGTAATGTATTGGACGCAGAATAAAGAGATACTGGATAAAATTTGTTTTTGACAACTCATAGCTCCATGACAGACACAAGAAACCAAGCTGCAGTGCAGTGTTAAAGTTGTGTCAGTCCTGGAGATATGAGGTGGCAAAAACACAAAGTGGACGGCACAGTGTGTTAGTCGGCGCACGATGTGTTGCCGGCGGCGGAACCCAAAGAACCAAACCGTAGTGGGGAAAAAAACTAGACATTTATTTAAAAAAAATTACATTAACTTCGGTGACTTGGGGTAACGTGACGGAACTGTGGTGTGTAGAGCTGAGACGTTAGACTGGGTATAGACGAGGAAGGGATTGCAGGGGAAGGGGCGATGAAAGTAGTGGGGTCAAGGAGGTCAGGGATGGTAGTGGAGGCATGGGACGGGACAGACACACTGGAAGGGAGACACAAACCGGACATCACAGACACATGTGGAGGTGAGGGTGGAGGGAGTGTGAGAGTCCGTTGCTTTTTTTTTTTCCTCCCCGGTGTTTAGCGCTGATGTCTTCTGGGGAGTGTAGGCGTTGTGTCTAATGGCGGGATTGTGCGGGTAGGCGGCCTGGCTGTATCCGGTTGCTGCTGCTGCAGCATGGTGTGGGTGGACGGCCTGCCAGCATAACGTTGCTGCTGCTGCGCTGTAGTGGTGTCCAGCAGGGCTTGGAATGGTGGTGGCTGTGCAGTGGTATGCAGCAGAACTCGGTACTGAGGTCAAGCGTGTCAGTGTTGGCACAGGTGGAAATACCCCCACTGACTGCTGCATGTACCGAGTCTGCTGCATAGCTTGCATGCAAGCAGCATTGCAGGCCTGCATGACATTGAGCTGGAGATCACGAGTAAGGTGTTCCGACATGCCTATTCAATTTGATTGAAGAAATGACGCGCTGGTCTCTGGCGGTCAGCTTCCAGACGGTTAAGGCACTGGTTGACATCCTGGAAAAGTGTGCTAATAAGAGTCAGACCACTTTCCAGTCTATCTCCAGGCGCATTTAAGCCACTCTGGAAGACTGAGCTCAAGTGAAGAAACTCGGGCATGAGTGACCTGTCCAAGGCCTTCTGCCTCTGACAGGAAGAGCAACCCCCCCCCCCCCCCCCCCAAAAAAAAAAAAAAAAAAAAAAAAGAGGCAGAGGACAGGGACAGGGGAACACCTGATGGACCAGCCTCCTGGTCTCCCGTCTGTGTTGCAGGCTCACTTGCTGCTGCGCTGCTGGATGGCTGGGACGGGTCCGTGGCTGTTCGATGAAGGCCCGTTTCAGATCCAGGTTCGAGAGTGCTGCTCCAGGTTCTGTGAAAAAAAAAAGAAAAACATCAGTACCAAAAATTTACAACAGTAAAAGCACCATCTCCTGTGGACTAGAAAAAAACAGATTAGGGAATACAACACAATACAATACAATACAAAAATACTTACATTCTCTGGGCAAGGACCGGTCTCAAAAACGCCAGCATGTTATGATACTTGTACTTTCGGATCCTTGCTGCAGCACAACTGCGAACCTGGCTCTCCTGACGAAGGTCCTTGTTGAAGCGATCCTTCATCGAACGCCAACGGGTTCTGACTTTGTTCACTGGAAAAACACGACGCATGCGGATGAATACGGCCGAAACGCTGCGGACACAACCGCAAATGTGAAACCAGCCTTACTCATAGTATGTAATACCACAGAGTTGATCACCATTTCTGTCCCAAAGCACGTTTTACTGCTTCTTCAGTGGTCCAGTTCGTTCCCCATGAAAATTTAAACAGAGTGACACACTAGATAAGATAATATACACTGCTCCAGCCCATACTATATATACCCACTGAGTTTTTGGAGCAGAAGACATGTAAATGTTAAACAAAAATTTTGAATAAGCAACACAAAGCAGGTTCGGACTTTAGTTGCAAAATAGTAAGAACAATAAATGCATTTATTTAGTTATGTACCATTTTACTGACAAACAAAAATAATCTTTGTACATACCTTAGCAGTTATTTGAAACTCTTCATGTTCTTTTAACAGCTCTTGAGTATGCTGTATAGAAGACCCAGTTGATGTATGAGTGGATAAATAGAATTCACCACTGTCATGGATCCATTCGAGGGCCTACAATAGCAATTAATGTAACATCAATTAAAGGGGTTGCCTGGGCTACCCAGAAAAGAATGCAGTCATTCACTCTGTGTCTATTAACTTACGAATCATGAAGCCATGTGCACACGTTCAACATTAGGTCAGTATTTTACCTCAGTATTGGTAAGCGAAAACCAGGAGTGGAGCAATCAGAGGAAAAGTATAATAGAAACATGTCACCACTTCTGCATTTATCACCCACTCCTGGTTTTGGTTTACAAATACTAAGATAAAAAAAACTCAGTAAATGTTCAATGTGTGCACATAGCTTGACAATCTGTGGTGTGCAAGCTGTCAGGATTCCGTGTGAGCATTTACTTTTTACTGATGGAAGACTTTGATTCAAAAAGCTTTCATTTTAGCACTTTCAATATTTTGTATGTTATTGCATTCTTTTTTGTTTTACATAAGCAAATATGATAAAACAATCAAGCTTTATGCATTGTGATAATACCATGTGACAGCGCCATATAGAACCTAAGAGTTCTTCTATTGGAATTCATGTGCTATACTCATGATACCCTTGAAAGAAAATAAATAATAAGAAAAAATGGGCTACAAGAGCCACAGCCAGCTCACCAACAGACCAGAGGAGCGTGGAAACTTCGTCCTGACCCAGACGTGTAGCAATAGAAGATAGAGAGAAAAGGCGTATGTTCCAGCTCCTTAAAATTTTGAAAAATTCTTTATTAATCCATATAAAATATAAAATGGAGCAGATCCTTGCAAGCAGTGGATGTGGACAGGTGGACTAGACGACACGTTTCGATCTAAAAGATCTTAATCATGTCTTACTACGTATCGGCACTAATGACCCTTATAAGGTACTAGGTAGCATATCACAGCGAAATCGCTGATCACATGATTTTTGCGAAGGTCCTAACGGCTCATAGCACCATAGAAAGTGAATAGTATTTTACATATATTGAGACAATCAGTTACACAATACAAAAATATTTTTAAAACAATTAACAATAATGATACATAATTTTGTTTTTCTTGTTCAGCAATGTCCATTCAGGGCATAGAACAAGTGAAATGCTTTAATCGAGGGGGGGGGGGGTATGAGAAGACGCCTCCTAACGAGAGAGGCGTTTTGGATCTATAATCTGCAAACTAGATCCCCCTTTGGTCTGAACAAGAAAAACGAAATTATGTATCATTATTGTTAAATGTTTTAAAAATATTTTTGCATTGTGTAACTGATTGTTTTAATATACAGTGTGTAAAATACTATTCACTTTCTATGGTTCTATGAGCCGTTAGGACCTGCGCAAGAATCATGTGATCAGCAATTTCACTGTGATAGGCTACCTAGTACCGTATAAGGGTCATTAGTGCCGATATGTAGTAAGACATGATTAAGATCTTTTAGATCGAAACACGTTGTCAAGTCTACCTGTACGCATCCACTGCGTGCAAGGATCTGCTCCATTTTATATTTTATATGGATTAATAAAGACTTTTTCAAAATTTTAAGGAGCTGCAGCATACGCCTTTTCTCTCTACCCTTAAAAGTATAGCAGCATCATTCAACAGCGATGACATCATCACCAGCTTTTTCCCACAGTCCAGAGGTCACCTCAGTTCAATCCAATCGTGATGATGACACCGCTGGTGAATGATGCTGCGCTCTCTGCAGCTCATTCACCAGTGGTTTTCAGCTGGGACGGTTACATCTTGGCACCTTCCTGGTTGAAAACTATATAGCCCCCCAGACTTGGATTACAGCATGGGACACAACGACAAACAGTTATGGTGTATTGTTGGTTTATTATTTTAGTTTTATTACAGGAGATCGAGGGCATCGGGGAATTAGGTGTTACAGTAAGTATAATTTAATTTAAAACATTAAAGGTGTCTGTGTAATTTTTTCAAATAAAAGACTTTATTCTGGCTGTGTCTTTATTTAACATTACAACTATAGGATTAGTAATGGATAGGTGTCTTATGCATGCCTCTCCATTACTAAGCCGTGGGCTTGATGGCACCTGAAAGGTGACATTGACCCCACAAATATTACCCCACTTGCCACTGCTACAGGGCAAGTGGGAAGAGCCGGGCAAATGCACCTTTTCTGGGCAGCTGCAGCCTGCTGTTTTTAGGCTGGGAAAGGCCTATATCAATGGCCCCTTAGCAGTCTGAGAACAGCAGCTCCTATCTGAGAGCTTTAGCAAAGCTGGTTGTCAAAAATGGGAAGGATCCCATGCCGTTTTTTAAAATTATTTCTTTAAGTAATTAAAGAAAAAACATTGTGTGGACCCCTATATTCTTGATAACCAACCTTGCAGAAGCTGAAAGTTGGGGGTTGCAGCCCCCAGCTGTGAGTTTTGTCTAGTTGGTTATTAAAATAGGGGGAACTCATGTCGGGTTTTTCATTCATTTATTTCCGAACAACTGCAGCTGGTGGCTGATGAATACCCCGATCATCCGCACCTACTGTCACTGTTATTAGCGACAGCAGGTGTGGAATGATGGGGTAAAAGTCCCAAAAGCCCCCACCTGCTGATCATCATTCTCCTCCGCTCGCCGGCAGAGAAGGGGAGAATGATGACAGCTGGCTTCAGCACCAGCCGCCAGGGAACAGCGATTACTGATCGCTTCCTCCTTGGCAGCTGTCCATGTGGTACTCATGCGCACACGGTTGCCACACGTAGTACACACATGGGCATGGATATCTCCGGTACCGTTTTTTTTTCTGGTAGCGGAAATATACGGACGTGTGAAACCGGTCTTAGTCCGCTTTGTGCCACACACTGTATATACTATGGATTCACTGACAAAGCTCAACTCTGTGCAATAGTCTAATACATCCCGATTCAGCTGTAGCTCTGCATTATTATTCAAGTTACATCAGTGAAAGACCTTATTCAGACATGATTTTTCTCATATGCAAAAATAGATCAGGTTTCATCAGTATTTTGATCAGAGTTTTATCGTTGTCACTTTTTTACCATCACAGTTCGGTCAAAATTTAATCAGTTTTTATCAGATTAAAAAAAACAACAAAAAAAACACAAAATAAACAAATTGAGTGAGGTATCTTAATAAGGATGGTATCAGAATGCTGTTTTTTTTCCACTTTTGGATACTTGGTCCAAGGAAAATATTTGAAATGTGACCTACCCCATAGTCCAGGGGTGGGGAACCTTTTTTCTATCAAGGGCCATTTGGATTTGACACGCCCACCAGGGCTGTGGGGTACTTGGAACCGGGTCGGACAGTTCTTTTGGGAAGTCACGGGGCCGTGACCTGACTCCGTGGCCCTGGCTATACCGTAAAATGGGGAATATATATATGGGATTTAATGTGACGCAACCTGTCGTGTTCGGCAATGGATGGCCGACGCTGCTAAAGTAGACTGCTGGGGATGATGGTCATGCAGCTGGGATGGATCTGCTCCCCATAGGTGGAGTGGGGCCCCAGGGCTACCGTTGCCGTTTATGTCAAGCTTCGTGTACCTTGTGGTGCAGGACTCGGGGTGCAAGAAATCACTGAATGACACAAGGCCTGTAGTTTTCTTTTCCTTTACTTGATGGTTGATAGTACAGACCAGGTTACTGGTAACAGATCGTCCTTCGGGGGCCAAACAACTCGCGTGCTAACTCCGAGCACAAAGTAAGCCCTGACGTTGGCACTTGTGAACAGTGGGTGTGTGTACTCATGGAAAAAGAAGAAAGTAAAGGGACAGCAGCTGTCAAAATATGGCCCGAATAACAGACCAAGGAGGTCCATAAATGGCATGTACGCCTGAGGTTCCCCAACCCTGCCATAGACTATCACAGGTATGAAAAACGAAAAGGAAGGAAAAATCAATCAAGCAGGCCAGAAATATATTAAAAAATAGAAAAAAACTTTATTACAAATACATAGAACAGACACAACAGATTTGGCCTATGATTTGTCCAACCTTTTTGCGGCAATTATAATGAATAATTATATTCCTATTGTTCTGTCTCCGCCATCTAATATTGTTACCCTGATTATCTGTTTGCGTAATTGCAGGTTTCTCAGTATGGATGTTCATATCTTTATTTGTTTTTACTGCTTTGGCTCCCTCTAGCGGTCAGAGTTATGTTGACAGTTCAATCGTCTGTGTTTGTATTATCCATGTCTGATTCTCCTCCTCCTTTGCAATGCATTATGGTAGCTCAGCCTCCATTTCCCTCCATTTTTCCTTTCACTTTCTTCAGTCTGCCTTCAAGGAAAGACGCTTCACTTCATCCCCCTTGTGATTGCATTGCCAGTATGTCTTTATGCTTTCCGTAGATATTTCTGCTCCATATTAGCCTAGCCTAGCCAGTTGTACTCCCAGTTTAGTCACTAGCTTTCTAAATGTTATGCATAATGTATATCATGTGTATTATGTATCTGTTCTATACCATGCACTGATTCTATGTATATCATTGTTCACAGTTTCACCGCATCAATATACCACTACGTTTAATAAAGCACAGACTCAACCACAGTCTCCTTATTGGACCCCGGTATAGCGGTTTAGCTGACTGTATAGCTACGTATGAGCCTGCCTCAGCTAGTGAGGACAGAACAGTGAAACGGCAGCCATCCAACTAGTGAGATTCAAGTCACCGGCTACTCAGAGACTAAATACAGCTACGGCAATCTCTGCACAGCCAGCACTTTCCCAAGACACCATGTCTCACAAATCACATAGGACAAGATCTGTTACTTCCGTCTCCTCAAAGACAACATCCATCAGCAGCGTGGTCGCCATTGCCCGCGCAAATGCTGAAGCCGCCAAAATACGAGCGAGCTTTGCTGACCAAGAGATGCAACTTAAATTAGAAAAAGCACGCCTAGATGACGAAGAGAGAAGGTCACGCTTAGAGAGAGACGAGCAAGAGAGAAGAACACAGTTAGAGAAGGCACGTGTGGATGCCGCCTTAGAAAGCCTAGCAGCAAAAAGGGAAGCTGCCACAGCCCTCGCCGAAGCAGAATCGCTAGAAGCCGCGCAAAATCCCAAGCTGCATAGCCAAAGCAGTATGTCGAGTCTGGAGTTCCCACTGCAAGACTCCCCACAACGCACATCTCAGTATGTTAGTGAACTTCCTGATCCAAACTATAACCCTGAACCAGTACCAAAACCAGAATACGACACCTCCAGCGAAGTGAGCGAGAGTCGTCACGAGGCTCAGGACAGAAACAAACTCGAAAATGTGAGGCAAAACAACTCTGCTAATGACTACCTTGCCCCTCACCAGGTAACCAACGTGGATCACCCTGCTGACACACCGTACATCAGGCCGAAGCAATACGACACCGGCTGGCGCCACCCTGAGGACACTAACAGGTACGAACGCACCTCACATCATTATCAGGGCGACCCATCACCAGTATACTCTGCTGACAACCGATTCACGACAGAATTTGCCAAGTTCTTCACACGACGTGAACTGGTTGCCGAGGGACTCATGAAATTCACTGACCGAGCTGAAGGTTACAGAGCTTGGAAAGCTTCCTTCCAAAATGTCATTAGAGACTTAGGGCTACAACACAGGGAAGAGATAGACCTGTTAGTCAAATACCTGGGAGAAGAGTCAGTCAAACACGCAGTAAGGATCAGAGACATTAATATAAACCGCCCTGAGACTGACCTCAAAGAGATCTGGAAAAGGCTGGATGAATGTTACGGCTCAGCAGAATTAATAGAAAGAGCCTTGTTCAAAAGAATCGATGACTTTCCTAAAATATCTAACAAAGGTCTCCAGAAACTTAGAGAGCTAAGCGACTTGCTAAAGGAAGTCCAAGTTGCCAAATACGAGGACGACCTACAGGGACTTGCATTTCTCGACACAGCCAGAGGTGTTAATCCTATAGTCCAGAAGTTGCCCTACAATCTACAGGAGAGGTGGCTCACACATGGTTCCACGTACAAATACAAACACAGTGTTCCATTCCTTCCCTTCTCCGTTTTTGTAGACTTCATACACCAACAAGCGAGAATTAGAAACGATCCCAGCTTTGACTTTGCAATACCATATGCCACACCATCACTACCTGCAAATCCACGCAGAACATCTGTGGCAGTACACAAGACTTATGTTTCTTCTTCAGATTCTAATTACAGGTCTGCTGGCTGCTCCCAATCACAGACAAAGGTGCAGGACCCTGACAAGCAGTGCCCACTTCATCAGAAGCCTCATCCTCTCCTGAAATGCAGAGCCTTCAGAGGAAAATCTATGCCAGATCGCAGAAGCTTCCTGAAAGAAAACGGTATCTGCTACAAGTGCTGCTCGTCCACAACTCATCTCGCCAAGGATTGCAAGGTCAGTGTAAAATGCACAGAATGTGGCACAACAGATCATAACACCGCTCTACACCCTGGCCCAGCTCCATGGAGTACACAAAACACGCCAGCTGACAGTGAGCATGGCGGGGAGGAAAGGAACACTGATATAGCTACGCCGGAGATCACTTCACAATGTACCGAGGTCTGCAAAGGGACAATAGACAGTAGGTCCTGTTCAAAAATATGCCTCGTCAAAGTATACCCGAAGGGCCATAGAGACCAAGCTGTAAGACTGTATGCTATCTTTGATGATCAAAGTAATCGATCCTTGGCTAGATCAACGTTCTTTGACCTATTCAACATCAAAGGGCCAAGCACTCCCTACTCATTAAAGACGTGTGCAGGTACTGTGACAACAGCAGGCAGGAAAGCTACTGACTACCAAATCGAGTCTTTAGATGGACAATTCTGCCTACCGCTACCTACGATCATCGAATGTAACCAGATCCCAGACAACAGATCTGAAATCCCTACGCCAGATGTAGCGATCCATCACGCTCACTTAAAACGAATAGCAAATAATTCTGCTGTTGGGGAGAAATATCCTACAGGTTCATAAAGTGAGACGTCATATCAATGGACTTCACAATGCTCCCTATGCCCAAAGGCTAGACCTAGGATGGGTCATAATTGGCAACGTATGCTTGGGACGCATGCACGCCCCATCTTCTGTGACAAGCATGCTGACAAATACATTGGAGAAAGGACGTCCATCTCTGTTTCAACCTTGTAACAATGAGTTCCATGTCAGGGAACTGCCACACAGCATCCAACTGCCCAACCATCTAATAGACTTTACTCACGACAGCAGTATAGTGTCGGGAAGCTATGAGGATCAGTTAGGGTGCACAGTCTTCCAGAGAACTAAGCAGGACAACCAAGTGGCAATGTCGGTAGAGGACAAGTTGTTCTTAGAGGTAATGGACAAGGGACTCGTTAAAGGTGAGACCAACAGCTGGGTCGCACCTCTTCCCTTCAAAACCCACAGACCACGTCTACCGAACAACAGAAATCAGGCATTACAACGTTTCTCCTCTCTCAAACGTAATCTGCAAAAGAAACCAGAGATGAAAGATCACTTTTTCTCCTTCATGTCAAAGATTTTTGAAAACCGTCACGCAGAACTAGCTCCCACTCTCAAAGACTCTGAAGAATGCTGGTTCCTACCCATGTTCGGAGTATACCACCCTAAAAAACCAGGCCAGATCAGAGTCGTGTTTGATTCCAGTGCTAAGTTTAATGATGTCTCCCTGAATGACGTTCTACTGACAGGACCAGACCTCAATAACAAACTACTGGGTGTACTTATGCGCTTCCGTAAGGATTCCATTGCCTTCATCGCTGACATCCAGCAAATGTTCCATTGTTTCCTTGTGAGAGAGAGAGACAGGAACTTCCTAAGATTCTTCTGGTACAGAGACAATGATCCTACTAAAGAAGTCACAGAGTATCGCATGAGAGTGCAGATCTTTGGCAACAGTCCTTCACCTGCAGTCGCCATTTACGGACTCAAAAGGTCGGCTCAGGAAGGAGAAGCAGAATACGGAGCAGATGTCAGACAATTCATAGAAAATGAATTTTATGTCGACGACTGTCTAAAAGCCATGCCTTCAAATGAGACTGCCATCAGTCTTCTCAGGAGAGACCAGGACATGCTTGCCTGCGCAAACCTTAGGCTTCATAAAATAGCCTCAAACAGCCAAGAACTCATGGAAGCGTTCCCTTCTCAAGACCTATGTAATGGTCTCAGAGACCTGGACCTGGGGTCAGACCCCGCACCAATGCAATCAGACACTTTCACCTTTCAGGTCAGCCATGAAGAAAGGCCTTTCACACGTAGAGGCGTCCTGTCTACCATCAACAGTCTGTACGATCCCTTTGGTTTCGCAGCTCCTGTTACTATACAAGGCAAGGCCCTACTAAGAGACTTAACTAGGGAAACATCTGACTGGGATGCACCTCTGCCACCTGATAAGAGGAGCCAGTGGGAAGAGTGGAAGAACTCGTTAGCGGCACTCTCCAACCTGCATGTGCCAAGACCGTACACCCCTGTGCCATCTACTGAGATACAGAGCCAAAGACTGTACGTATTTGCAGATGCTTCTGTCAAGGCAATTGCCGCTGTTGCCTACCTCAAAACTGTAGACTCCAAATGTCAGTGCCACATTGGTTTCGTCATGGGAAAGGCCAAACTCGCACCACAACCAGAGCACACTATACCCAGGTTAGAGCTTTGTGCCACAGTCTTAGCCGTTGAGTTAGCGGAGTTCATCGCATCCGAAATGGATATCGACCTGACACAGGCCAAGTTCTACTCAGACAGCAAAGTAGTCCTGGGATATATCCACAACGAAACCAGGCAATTCTACGTTTATGTCAATAACAGAGTGCTACGAGTCAGGAGATCAGTTCATCCAAGGCAGTGGCATTACATACCCACAGACCAGAATCCCGCAGATCATGCAACTAGAGCAGTTGACGCAAGTCGACTAGGAAGCACAACGTGGCTCTCGGGACCAAAACTATTGTACATTGAGGAATGTTTTCCAGACACCTTTGAACTAGTAGGAGAGGACTCAGATGCTGAAATCCGCCCTCAGGTGTCTACCCTTCATACAGTGACCTCTGTTATCCAGCTTGGATCTTGCAGGTTCGACAGATTCTCAAGTTGGAAGTCACTTACTCGAGCCATTACCTGCCTGACTCATATAGCTCGCTCATTCAGGACCACCAGAACTTGTGGCACAGAAAAATGTAAAGGTTGGCATCTTTGTAAAAATACCTACGTTACCTCCGACTTAGAGTTCTCTAGAAATAACATCATCCTCACTGTTCAAAGAGAAACCTACTTTGCAGAAATCCAATGTCTTATTAACAAAGCTCCAATACCAGCGAGCAGCGTTTTGAGAAAACTCGACCCATTCATCGACAACAGCGGCCTACTGAGAGTAGGAGGCCGACTCAAAGAAGCTGAGATGGAGTTTGTGGAGAAATTCCCTCTTATACTTCCCGGAAAATGTCATGTTGCCTACCTAATCGTACAACATTACCACAATCTGGTCAAGCACCAAGGAAGACTATTTACAGAAGGAGCCATCAGATCTGCTGGCGTGTGGATCATCGGTGCAAAAAGGCTCATCAGTAGTGTCATCTACAAATGTATTACCTGCCGTAAGCTTCGTGGTTCAACTCAAACCCAAAAGATGGCTGACCTACCAGCAGACAGACTCAGCCCAGACCCTCCTTTTACTAGCATTGGTCTCGATGTGTTTGGGCCTTGGTCAGTTGTTACACGTCGTACGAGAGGCGGCCAAGCCAATAGTAAACGTTGGGCAGTCATGTTCACTTGCATGTCAATCAGAGCCGTCCACATAGAGGTCATCGAGTCCCTTGACACGTCAAGCTTCATCAATGCCTTAAGACGTTTTATGGCCATCCGTGGTCCTATCAAGCACATACGTTCAGACAGAGGTACTAACTTTGTTGGTAAAGCAAAGGAATTAGGAATACCCTCAAATCTAAACTATAAGACTCTCGAGAGGTTCCTCAGTGACCAAGGCTGCACATGGTCATTCAAACCACCTCACTCTTCACATATGGGAGGATCTTGGGAACGAATGATTGGTCTAGTACGGAGAATTCTTGACTCCACCCTTCTTCAAGAAGGAGCAGCGAGGCTCACCCACGAAAGTCTCATCACATTCATGGCTGAAGCTGCAGCTATAATTAACGCAAGACCCCTGGTTCCAGTTCCTAACGACCCTGAGGAGCCCTTGTTATTGACCCCATCTACTTTACTTACCCAGAAAACGGGACTGTCCAGTACCCCTCCAGGAGGATTCGACGCTAAGGACCTCTACAAGCGCCAATGGCGACAGGTACAAAGTCTTGCAAATACTTTCTGGGACAGGTGGCGCAAACAATATTTGTCTACCCTGCAGCCACGTACAAAGTGGCAATCTACTAAACCTAATCTGAACACAGGTGACCTTGTTCTTGTGAAAGACTGTCAAATTCATCGGAACCAGTGGCCACTTGGCCTAGTTACCGCAAAGTTCCCGAGCAAGGACGGCAACGTCCGCAAAGTTGAGGTAAGGATGACCAAAGGGAATGAACCTAAGACATTTTCCAGACCGGTATCTGAACTGGTCCTACTGTTGCCTTCGGAAGAAAGGAGTAGTGACATCCGTTGATGCCAGACGGGGAGTGTTCTGTTTCCGCCATCTAATATTGTTACCCTGATTATCTGTTTGCGTAATTGCAGGTTTCTCAGTATGGATGTTCATATCTTTATTTGTTTTTACTGCTTTGGCTCCCTCTAGCGGTCAGAGTTATGTTGACAGTTCAATCTTCTGTGTTTGTATTATCCATGTCTGATTCTCCTCCTCCTTTGCAATGCATTATGGTAGCTCAGCCTCCATTTCCCTCCATTTTTCCTTTCACTTTCTTCAGTCTGCCTTCAAGGAAAGATGCTTCACTTCATCCCCCTTGCGATTGCATTGCTGGTATGTCTTTATGCTTTCCGTATATATTTCTGCTCCATATTAGCCTAGCCTAGCCAGTTGTACTCCCAGTTTAGTCACTAGCTTTCTAAATGTTATGCATAATGTATATCATGTGTATTATGTATCTGTTCTATACCATGCACTGAATTTATGTATATCATTGTTCACAGTTTCACCGCATCAATATACCACTATGTTTAATAAAGCACAGACTCAACCACAGTCTCCTTATTGGACCCCGGTATAGCGGTTTAGCTGACTGTATAGCTACGTATGAGCCTGCCTCAGCTAGTGAGGACAGAACACCTATACTAAGGTTCCATTGATTCATTCCTTGAAATGCTGCAAAGGTACCTATTTAGATATTTGTTTATCACAGGTTTGAGCGCTATCCGTGAAAAACACACACAACTGTTGTACGAGAAAAACTAATGTCTGAATGTACCCAAATACATATCCAAACATTCACATAAAGATGCAACATAATCACCTGGACCAGGGTTCCCCAACCTGTAGCTCATGAGCCACAAGTGCCTCACAGGCCCTCGGCTGTCTGATTCCTCAGAGTGTTAATGTCAAAGCAGACAGCCAGGAGCTGGACGATCCATGATGAGGATAAGGCTGCCTCCTCCTTACCGGAGAACGTCATAACCCTCAGCATATGGCTGGTTGCGCTCCCTGATGAACGCTGTGCACAATGAGGGGACACCAGCAGTCATACGAGACAGCAAAGACCATAGGACAGAATGTAGGGTCCCCCAACATGACATAGGGGACACATGGTCTCACAGACCACAAGTAATTTGCCTGGCGTTTTAACTCTTATTCTCCATTTTCTTCTCTCTTTATTCCCTCACCTATTTTCTGGTTGTTAGGGCAAAGGTCAATTCCACCAGGCTATTTTTAGGTTATCTGGTTTCAGCTGGTTCCCAGCTGCTTGTTTCCCAATGTTTTCTAGGTCCCTGATTGACTCTTATCAAAAAAAGAGGGAACAATTCAATTATTTAAACCTTGGATTCTCTGATGAGTTGTCAATGTCAAAGAGGATTGAAGATGCCCTTTACATTGTCGTGATATTTATTACAGAGATAATAGCCAACCTTATGCTGGGAGGACTTGGACATTTGGTGATTCTGATGTTTATTATTATAGTGCTTTGGCACAAAGCACTATATTGTAATCCGAACGTGGTTAACTTCTTCTTATTATAGTGCTTCGGACCCTCAGTGACCCCACCCACCAAATCGGACCCAGAGTCACCCCGCTTACCTAATTCGGTCCCTGAGATGCCCCACCCACCAAATCGGACCCAGAGTGACCACGCCCACCAAATCAGGCCCAGAGTGACCCCACCCACCAAATCCCAAATTCCTATCGCCCAGAGACTCCAGTTCAAAACCCTCACACTGACATACAAAGCCATCCACAACCTGTCTCCTCCATACATCTGTGACATGGTCTCCCGGTACCTACCTACACGCAACCTCCGATCCTCCCAAGACCTCCTTCTCTACTCCTCCTTCTCTACTCCCCTCTCATCTCTTCTTCCCATAACCGCATCCAAGACTTCTCCCGTGCTTCCCCCATACTCTGGAACTCTCTACCCCAACACATCAGACTTGCGCCTACCATAGAAACCTTCAAAAAGAACCTGAAGACTCCCTCCTTATGTACTCGTGTGCCTTGTTATCTGCTCATGTTTAATGTATTTGTCTATATCTGTCCCATATTCACATGTAAAGCGCCATGGAATAAATGGCGCTATAAAAATGCATAATAATAATAATAATAATAATAATAATAATAATAATAATAATAAAAATAATAATAAAAAATCGGACCCAGAGTCACCCCGCCTACCTAATTCGGTCCCTGAGATGCCCCACCCACCAAATCGGACCCCGTGGGGCCCCGCCCACCAAATCGGACCCAGAGTGACCCCGCCCACCAAATCGGACCCAGAGTGACCCCGCCCACCATTCGGACCCTGAGTGACCCCACCCACCAAATCTGACCCAGAGTGGCCCCGCCCACCAAATCGGACCCCGAGTGGCCCCGCCCACCAAATCGGTCCCTGAGGTGCCCCACCCACCAAATCGGACCCTGAGGGGCCCCGACCACCAAATCGGACCCAGAGTGACCCCGCCCACCAAATCGGACCCAGAGTGACCCCGTCCACCAAATCGGTCCCTGAGGTGCCCCACCCACCAAATCGGACCCAGAGTGACCCCGCCCACCAAATCGGACCCAGAGTGTCCCCGCCCACCAAATCGGACACAGAGTGACCCCGCCCACCAAATCGGACCCAGAGTGACCCCGCCCACCATTCGGACCCTGAGTGACCCCACCCACCAAATATGACCCAGAGTGACCCCGCCCACCAAATCGGACCCCGAGTGGCCCCGCCCACCAAATTGGACCCAGAGTGACCATGCCCACAAAATTGGACCCAGAGTGACCCCACCCACCAAATCGGACCCAGAGTCACCCCGCTTACCTAATTCTGTCCCTGAGATGCCCCACCCACCAAATCGGTCTCTGTGATGCCCCACCCACCAAATCGGACCCCGAGGTGCCCCGCCCACCAAATTGGACCCCGAGGGGCTCCGTCCACCAAATCGGACCCCGAGGGGCCCCACCCACCAAATCGGACCCGAGGGGCCCCGCCCACCAAATCGGACGCAGAGTGGCCTCGCCTACCAAATCAGACCCAGAGTGGCCGGGCCCACCAAATCGGCCCCAGAGGGGGCCTGCCCACAAAATCGGACCCAGAGTGGCCCCGACCACCAAATCGGCCCCAGAGGGGGCCTGCCCACAAAATCGGCTCGTGAGGGGCCCCACCCACCAAACCAGCACCTGAGGGGCACTCAAGTGTGAAAGTCTTACAGGGGCAGCCCGGGCACCATTCCAAAGCACTATAGTAACATAGTAACATAGTAACATAGTTAGTAAGGCCGAAAAAAGACATTTGTCCATCCAGTTCAGCCTATATTCCATCATAATAAATACCCAGATCTACGTCCTTCTACAGAACCTAATAATTGTATGATACAATATTGTTCTGCTCCAGGAAGACATCCAGGCCTCTCTTGAACCCCTCGACTGAGTTCGCCATCACCACCTCCTCAGGCAAGCAATTCCAGATTCTCACTGCCCTAACAGTAAAGAATCCTCTTCTATGTTGGTGGAAAAACCTTCTCTCCTCAAAAACTATCTGTAGTTCCTTCAGGAAATACCCATCTAGTTATTATTATTAGGCTTTTTTCCGCAATTAATGCGGCCCGAACCGCTGCACGCACAGACTCCAGTGAGGCGTCATTTCGAAGCCAGCGTCCACGAGAGGTTTCCCTATGTATTTCAATAGGGAAGTTTTCCCATAGGGTTATAATGGCCTGATTTCTGAGGCAATTTCAAAATAACTGCCAACTGCCACCTGGCTCATTAGCTCATTGATATGTTCAGTCAGACCCAGTTACTATGCCAACACCTACGAACTCTACATGACACCCACTAGGACACAGGTTTTGCCAGATATCAGCTCTTAAAGTGACCCGCCCACCAAATTGGCACCTGAGGTGCCCAGCCCACCAAATCGGACACCGAGTGGCCCTGCCCATCAAATCGGACCTCGAGTGGCCCCGCCCACCAAATTGGCCCCTGAGGGGCCCCGCCCACCAAATTGGCACCTGAGGTGCCCCGCCCACCAAATCGGACCCAGAGTGGCCCCACCCACCAAATCGGACCCCGAGTGGCCCCACCCACCAAATCAGACTCAGAGTGACCCCGCCCACCAAAACGGGTCCCTGAGGTGCCCCGCCCACCAAATCGGACACCGAGTGGCCCTGCCCACCAAATCGGACCCGGAGTGGCCCCACCCACCAAATCGGTCCCTGAGGTGCCCCGCCCACCAAATCAGACCCAGAGTGACCCCACCCACCAAATCGTACCCAGAGTGACCCCACCCACCAAATCAGACCCAGAGTGACCCCGCCCCACCATTCAGACCCAGAGTGACCCCACCCACCAAATCTGACCCAGAGTGACCCCACCGACCAAATCGGACCCCAAGTGGCCCCGCCCACCAAACCAGCACCTGAGGGGCACCCAAGTGTGAAAGTCTTACAGGGGCAGAACGGGCACCATTCCAAAGCACTATCTTTAGTTCCTTCAGGAAATACCCATCTAGTTATTATTATTAGGCTTTTTTCCTCAATTAATGCGGCCCGAACCGCTGCACGCACAGACTCCAGTGAGGTGTCATTTCGAAGCCAGCGTTAGTGAGAGGTGTGCTAAGTATTTTTCGTGTCGATCGGATTTGTAGTTTGGGCACAATTTGCGTTTGAAATTTTTTTCCCCTCATTGGAATGCATTGTCTCAATGTATTTCAATAGGGAAATTTTGCCATAGGGTTATAATGTCCTGATTTCTGAGGCAATTTCAAAATAAATGCCAACTGCGACCTGGCTGATTAGCTCATTGATATGTGCAGTCAGACCCAATTACTATGCCAACGCCTACAAACTCTACATGACCCCACCAGGACACAGGTTTTGCCAGATAATATCAGCTCTTAAAGTGACCCACCCACCAAATCGGACCCTGAGGTGCCCAGCCCACCAAATCAGACCCGGAGTGGCCCCGCCCACCAAATCGGACCCCGAGTGCCCCACCCACCAAATCGGACTCAGAGTTACCCCGCCCACCAAATCGGTCCCTCAGGTGCCCCGCCCACCAAATCGGACCCAGAGTGACCTCGCCCACCAAATCGGACCCAGAGTGACCCCGCCCACCAAATCAGACCCAGAGTGACCCCACCCACCAAATCTGACCCAGAATGACCCCACCCACCAAATCTGACCCAGAGTGACCCCACCCACCAAATCGGACCCAAAGTGACCTCGCCCACCAAATCGGTCCCTGAGGTGCCCTGCCCACCAAATCGGGCCCAGAGTGACCTTGCCCACCAAATAGGCCCCTGAGAGGCCCCACTCACCAAATCGGCCCCTGAGGGGCTCCGCCCACCAAATCGGCCTGAGGGGCCCCGCCCACCAAACCAGCGCATGAGGGGCACCCAAGTGTGAAAGTCTTGCAGGGGCAGCCCGGGCACCATTCCAAAGCATTATCTGTAGTTCCTTCAGGAAATACCCATCTAGTTTAAAGTTTGTTATCCATTTTAAACAAACTTTTTAGTAACTCCTAATAAAACATCATGGCCTCTTTTATCCAACATTTGTTTCAGTTTATTCTTTCAGTGTTGTTATTTTTTATAAGTGACTTGGTCTTGTGTTACCATGTAGAAGTGCTATCTCCATTACAAGTCTGTGCAGGCACTGAGACTGCCTTCAGCTATCCCTGACCTGTAATGCTGCTAAGCAGTCACTGCCTGTGCGAACATTCCTAGCATTCACTGGAAAGATCCTGGAAACAGCACAGATCTCCCCCAAACCCCCATCAATTCAGAAAGACAATTGTGCGTCCCTTATCCTGTATCGGGAAAAGCAGCTTATGTGGCCACTATACTGTTACATAAACCAATTACCAGTCTCTGACCACAGGGCTTAACAAGGGCCAGCGTGGAGTGCATCATTTCAGGTACCCAACAGCACGCCCATCACATAATCGCGGAATGTTAGCATTGTCATGACAGCCGGGGCCTGCTGATGACATCCGAGCCGGTCATTATAATTCTCCT
The DNA here is from genome assembly GCF_032444005.1 of Ranitomeya imitator. Taxonomy (NCBI): domain Eukaryota; kingdom Metazoa; phylum Chordata; class Amphibia; order Anura; family Dendrobatidae; genus Ranitomeya; species Ranitomeya imitator. The sequence continues at coordinate 198,583,526 of NC_091287.1, forward strand.
GTTAATGTCGACTTGTGACTGGCGTTCATAAGAGATCGTGATTTCTGATATACATACGGTAATAGTAATGATGCACTGTTACATATAGTACAGGCGATCAGACAAATCAGCTTAAAGTCTCCTAAAAATAACTTAAATACAAAGAAAAGTAAAAAAAAATAGTTTAAAAGAAATAAAAAATAACAGTTGAAATCACACGCTAAACAATAAAAAAAAAACAAAGAAACAATTATCATGGTACTTGTTGCAGGACTTCTTGAGGCAAGGGTTCCTTCCCTATCCCTCACACTAGGGGGCGTCTTAGTTTACCCCTGTCCAATGGAAGGTGGAGACACCTTTGTCACATGCATTTCTATGCTACAGGCTAATCCTTGTGTACCCTCCCCTACCCAGGATGGTGTGAGGTCGAAGTGTACAGGATTACACAAACCAGACAGACAAGGATAAATACAAATAAAAATCATGCAAAATGCACTCATCAAACAACTGAGTGGAACACAGGGGACGGTTAGGTAGGTGAAACAAAATAGGAAAGGATGAGGATGAACACACAAGCAAATTCCACGCAGAAATCTGCAGAACAACTCTCCAACTCCAAGCACCGAACAACTCCAAACCAGGCAGTATGAACTATCACTGACAACTCCCAAATACCAGTGGAAACACATACAGCTCTGTCAAAAATTAAGAAACCACATCAAAACCCTGTCATGGGCAGCCCAATCTCCAGACAAGAACCCCAATGAAAACCTCTGGAATGTAATCAAGAGGATGATGGATAGTCACAAGCCATCAAACAAAGAAGAACTGCGTAAATTTTTGTGCCAGAAGCAGTGTGAAAGACTGGTGGAAAGCATGTCAAGACGCATGAAAGCTGTGATTAAAAATCATGGTTATTCCACAAAATATTGATTTATGAACTCTTCCTGAGTTAAAACATTAGTATTGTTGTTTCTAAATAATTATGAACTTGTTTTCTTTGCATTATTTGAGGTCTGAAAGCACTGTTTTTTTCTTTTTTAACCCCTTCACGCCGCAGCCCTTTTTTCGTTTTTGCGTTTTTGTTTTTCGCTCCACTCCTTCCCAGAGCCATAACTTTTTATTTTTCTGTCAATATGGCCATGTGAGGGCTTATTTTTTGTGGGACGAGTTGTACATTTCAACAACACCATTGGTTTTACCATGTCTTGTACTAGAAAACGGGAAAAAAAAATTCCAAGTGTGGTGAAATTGCAAAAAAAAGTGCAATCCCACACTTGTTTTTGTTTGGCTTTTTTGCTAGGTTCACAATGCTACAACTGACCTGCCACTTTGATTCTCCAGGTCATTATGAGTTCATAGACACCAAACATGTCTAGGTTATTTTTTTATCTAAGTGGTGAAAAAAAATTCCAAACTTTGCTAAAAAAAAGGAAAAAAAAATTGTGCCATTTTCCGATACCCGTAGCGTCTCGATTTTTCGGGATTTAAGGTCGGTTGCGGGCTTATTTGTTGCGCACCAAGCTGGCATTTTTAATGATACCACTTTTGTGCAGATACGATCTTTTGATCGCCTGTTATTGCATTTTAATGCAGTGTCGCGGCGACAAAAAAAACGTAATTCTGGCGTTTCATTTTTTTTTCTCGCTACACTGTTGAGCTATCAGGTTAATGCTTTTTTTATTGATAGATCGGGTGATTCAGAACGCGGCGATACCAAATATGTGTATATTTGATTTTTGTTTTGTTATGGTTTTATTTTGGATGGGGCGAAAGGGGGGTGATTTAAACTTTTATATTTTTTCATATTTTTTAAAACATTTTTTTTTGCTTTTGCCATGCATCAATAGCCTCTATGGGAGGCTAGAAGCTGGCACAACTGGATCGGCTCAGCTACATAGGAGAGATCATCAGATCGCTCCTATGCAGCTGAATTGCAGGCTTGCTATGAGCGCCGACAAAAGGGTGGCACTCACAGCTAGCCTTGATCAGTAACCATAGAGGTCTCAAGAACCTCTATGGTTACTATCCTGACGCATCGCTGACCCCCGATCATGTGACGGGGGTCGGCGCTGCGAGCGTATCTGGCCGCGCGTCCGGAAGCGTCGGTTAAATGCCGCTGTCAGCATTTGACAGCGGCATTTAACTGGTTAATAGCGGCGGGTGAATCACGATTTCACCTGCCGCTATTGCTTGCACATGTCAGCTGTATAAAACAGCTGACATGCCACAACTTTGATGTGGGCTCACCGCCGGAGACCACATCAAAGGGGGAGACACGACATGCGCCGTACTAGTACAGGGCATGTTGTGAAGGGGTTAATTTTGCCCATTTCTCCTTTTCAGAAAAAAACAATTGCTTGGAAATTCAGAGACATGTTGTTAGAAGTTTATAGACTAAAAGAGCAATTTCCATTTTACTAAAAAATATACCTATAAGGCCGAGATCACACATACGCGAGATACGGCCGAGTCTCGCAGGTGAAAACCCTGCTCTGGCGCCGGCACTCCGGAGCGGAGCGTGCAGCCGCACAGCAATACATGGAGCCGCATGCTCCACTCCGGAGTGATGGCACCAGAGCTGGGTTTTCACCTGCGAGACTCGGCCGTATCTCGCATTTGTGTGATCCCGGCCTAAAGAGAAAAATCTGACAAAATGAAAATTTTGCAGTGGTTTCTTAAGTTTCGCCAGAGCTGTATAGAAGAAGGAAGTGTCCAACACAGAAGCTGAGGCAATCCATGATGGAGGACTCCAGGAGATCAACTAAACTGATTAACCTTAGCAATGGCAGAGCAAAGAAAACATGCACTGTTTAGTATGATGGTGAAGCAATTCTAACCAGTGCAGCAGTTCAGATAACTGGACACCGCAATCTTCTGGCCCCTCTGTCGCATCATTCTCTTGACACGCATATTTGTTATTGTCGAGTTAGTAAAAGTCTTATTTATCAAAATGTAAAGTAAATTAATCTGATTGATAAACTGCGTAATAAGAAAAATGTCAAAATTATTTATTTTTTGCCGCCACTACATTGCAATAAAATGCAATAAGAGGCGATGAAATCCACGTGTCTACACCAAAATGATATAAGTAAAAATGCCAGCTCAGGGCACAAAAAAACAAGCTCTCACACAGCCACTGATCCCAACAAATAAAAATGTTACAGGTCTCAGAAAATGAAGCAAATATTTTTTTTCTACACATTTCCCAAATTTTTTTTTCCACCACTTAAATAAGGAAAAAAACCTGTATGATTGGTATCTGCATACTCATACAGACTTGGAGAATCACATTTTCCTGTCATTTTTACAATAGAGTTAACATGGTAAATAAGAACCCCAAAAAAACAATTGTGGAATTGCACTTTTTGCAATTTAAAAACACAACCATTTTTCCAGTACACCATATGTTAAAATGAATGGTGTCATTCAAAAGTACAACTCATCCCGCAAAAAAAGAAGCTGTCATTAGAGACAGGCGAACCTGAACAATAGAGTACGGTGTCCGTACCCAACACCTACTGTTTGGGCACGGACACTGAACACGGACTCCACCAGGAACTCCGGGTTACTCTTAGGGTTCGGCCCCCCGAACAGCAACTGTTCGTCGCACTGTCATGAGCATGACAGCGCGGCAAACACTGCTTCTGATCAGCAGTAAAATTATCACCACCGGTCAGACAGCCGCGGTTCCCACGCTGTCATATGACAGGGTGTGCCCGCAGCTGGGATTTACCTCTGGTTACTAGGGTTGGCTAATGGGACTACTGCTCCCATCAGCCAACTCCTGCTGCCGCTAATAACAGCAAGAGCAGGCGGTGGCTGATGGGAGTATTTATCAGCCGATGCCTGCATTGAAATTCTTTTTTTTTTTTTTTTTTCAAACGGCATGGGTTCTCCTGTATTTTGATAACCAGCCAGGCAAAACTCACAGCAGGGGTATGCAACCCTCAGCTATCACCATTAGCAAGGTTAATTATCAAAAATAGAGGGGTCCCCACTCCGATCTTTTTAGGTTATTTAAATAAAAATGGAATGCCTCCCCCCCTCCTCATTTTTGACAACCAGCCAAGCTAAAGCAGACAGCTGGGGGCTGGTATTCTCAGGCTAGTATGGGGCCATGGATATTGCCCCCTCCCCCAGCCTAAAAATAACAACCCATAGCCACCCAGAAAAGGTGCATGAGCCTTAGCCCTCTGGTATTAGCGGCAGCAGGCATAGGCTGAGGAGAGCAGTAGTCTCATCAGTCGAAGCTAGTGACCAGGGGTAAAGTTTTTACCTGCGATCATGCTGCGGGCTCACACATTTGACAGCATGGGAACCACAGCTATCTGACAGGCTGTACTGATATTACCGCCGTTTAGAAGTGGTGATTGCAGTGTGAGTCATGCACATGACAGCGTGGCAAATACTGGATGTTTGGGCAGATTATTCAAGCAAATTGGGTCCGAGTTCAGGTCTGGGTACTGTTCTATGACCCAAACCCATACTTTTTGTAACTGTTTGACTGAACCCGCCGGGCCTGAAGATCCAGGGGTCCGCCCATCTCTAGCCGTCATTCTTCTATATGTCAAGAAAAATATGAGTTATGGCACTTGGAGGAAAGTGAGGAAAAGACAAAAATTAAAAAAAAACAAACAAAAACAAATAGAAAGTTGTCTGGTTATGAATGGGTTAAAGGGGATGTCCATGTTCAGTAAAGTGGTCCCCAAAGTGAGAAAAGTACATAATATAACAAACGCTTCAGGTACTGGCCCCACCGAGGTCCAGCACCTACTTCAGTTGCTGCTGCAGTCCGGGGATTGTCATTATAGCAGCAACATCACATCAACTTGTCACTTCTCTAGCCAGCCACTGAGCTGAGTGCTTCGGCAAAGGTTGATGGCATGCGACACAGAACTCAGGTACAGGCTAGAGCAGTGACACGCACTGTAGACATGATATCACAATTCATTGCAAAATATGAGGACCAAGGCAGCAGCGGAAGCAGGAGCTTGGCCCTGGTGTAGAGAGTACTTGAGGAGTTTGCTATTTTATGTACTTTACACACTTCTGAGGGCTACTTTACAACAAGAGGACCACCCCTTTATAAACAGCAGAACTAAGAATTAGTGATCTGATGGGGGATATTAATATCTGTGTCACTTATTTGTAAGACATTTTATAATTATGAGTGTATCAGACGCCGGTGTGTAACTGATGTAGGGCAGTATCAGTGAGGCGAAATTCAGATGTCCATGTATGACAGTTCGAGTACAGACTGCAAAACACAGACTTGCAACAGGTCTCCTGAAACAAACTTTACAGATTCATATATGAACCATACCACCCAAGCATCCCTGATACAGATGTACTGTCCTGAATTTGGGAAGCTGTCTCAGTGAAAGTAGGGGCTATGTCCCGACTTCAGCTTTATCTGTAATCTCAGGACACAGATAATGCGGAATTTAACAGTACAGCAGAGAACCATGACATCCTCCTCCACCCGTCAGTGACTGGAGAGCCGACCAGGACAATGTGGTTCTTTGAGCCCAATATGAAAAAAGCACTATACAAATGTTTTGCTGTTGTTGTCACATGATATTCTCACATGACCTAAAGGTCCTGGCAGGATATTCATTCTCAGCATAGACTGAACAATGGAGGAGAGATCCAATAGCTAGGCTATGGAAAGAAGAGCAGGACACATACAAAGTAGCAGAGCTGTGTATTCACTGTGGATACATCATACTGTGTTTGGAGGGGCATAGTGTGTGTGGGGGGGGGAATCATACTGTCTTGGGGGGCATTGTAGTGGCCATGAAAACATTTAGCTGTAGGTAGATAGCCCACAATTGGCATTTACGGCAAATACAGGACCAATCAGAGGGAGGTCAACTTGCCGTGGTTAATGGGTATACATGAATTGGCCAATTTATGTGCCAATAACCTCAATTTGTGTAAATACATCATTTTGAACAGTAACACAGTGTAGATCTAATATTATCAGTGTTATGCCAGGCTTATGCAAAGTGCTGCTGTGTTTTAATTTTTTTTTTCTCCATATAATGCAGTCATCACAGCTTGCACCTGTTCATGCAGCGCCCCAGAGACCTGGTCGTTGCAGTATGGCCCCAAGGTGAGTAGCGGTACGTCCGATGGCACTAAAGAGTTCTCCTGACCAGGTATCACCAGAACACATTACACTTCACACTCCGGCCACTAGGGGGAGCAAAAGGCTTTATTTATTGGGCCACTCCTCACACTGGTAAAACTAGGGGCTGGGGAGGAAGTTAGTCAGAAGCTGACTGGGTTGGAACCAGGCAACATCCCGTGGCAGGGGGTGTTGCGGGCAGAAGACACAGGGGGGTCCCTGTCAGGCGTGGGAACCTGGCAGGTGCCTAGCGACAGAACAGAACGTTACGGAACCGCGCCTGCACACCGTGCGGCGGTATCCTAAGAGAGAGACAAGAGGGGAAGAATATTGTGGAACAGTGTAAACGAGATCAGCACAAAGGAGAGCCAGTAAGAGTCGTGCCGAGAGAGGAAGGCAACATCTTACTGAGGCGCATAGTCGGTGGCCGGATCACCGTAGGAGTAACTGACTTCACGCATTACTTCAAATTCCGCTGGACAGTTGATTATAGGTTGGCTGTCTACCTTCTACACCTACGAAGACATAGGGGGCAACATTGGGAGAGGGGCGTCTCTAGGGTCCCGGAAGACCTCCAAGCCTTCCGGTCAAACGGGTGGCGTCCTAGCCATAACATATCTGGGGGACGTTAGAAACTAGCAACATCTGGAACCAAAAAGAAAGAGAGAGAGAGAAAGCTGTAGAGAACGAACGAAGAGAAACAGCAGTTGTGAGGACTATTCCGAATGCTCAGCAGGGTAGGACTACAACACACAGGCGCTATTGGTAGGCAACGATTTCCATCTGCGAGGGAAACTCTGGATGTGCCCATCGGACCGGCCGGTCTCTGATAGCCCGGTTGAACGTGCTCTGGACTGAGTGTACTGAAGCCTTCAGTAAAAGGTAAAGAGACTGCAACCCTGTGTCCTTGTTATTGCCTGCACCTCACACCATCACCATCCACCCTACTGGGAAGCCCTGGGGATTCACTTCACCTGTGGGAAGGTATACCATCCAGCTGCTATTCCAACACCCCAGCGGACCCCACAGCAGCGTCGGTCACCCTGACCGAACACCACAGGTGGCGTCACGAACCCCTGACAGACTGTACTACTATTTCCATTGGACGCCCCTTAGCAGGGTCACGACCGGGTCCAGCCACCGTGACAACCGCAGAACAGAAGGAGAAGGGACCGGTACCGAGTGACTTGTGGCCCTGAGTCTGGGGGCGCTCCATTCACACTTAGGTGCTGATCAGTTATTTTTGTATATTTAACTATAAGAGGTGTGGCTGCCTCCTGTCTGATCCTGCACTCCTCCCATTGACCTACAGGTGATCGCAATCCGTTCTACTTTCACATAAAATGTAGGCTCACAGCCCAGGAGAAACAGATTTGTCCATTTAGCTGTAGGCAGATAGCCCAAGAGTAGATACAGTACCCATGAGAGGGAGGTCACCTTGCTGTGGTTGATGGGCATACATGAATTGGCCAATTTATGAGCTAAGAACTTTCATTTGTGTAAGTACATCATTTTGAATAGTAACACAGTCTAGATATGTTTTCAGTGTTCTCACATGGCAACACTTATGCAGAGTGCTGATGTAAAGTAGACTTGCGGGAAATGTTATTCATTATCTATTTTGTGTGATATGACTCTGATTTAAGGGCATAAAAATAAAAAAGTTTGAAAACTGCAAAGTTTTTAACATTTTTGCCAAATTTCTGATTTTTTTCCACAAATAAACGCAAGTCATATCAAAGAAATTTTACCACTATCATGAAGTACAATATGTCACAAAAAAAAAATCTCAGAATCCGTGGAATCCATTAAAGCGTTCCAGAATTATGACCTCAAAGTGACAGTGGTCAGAACTGAAAAAATTGGCCTCTTCAGGAAGCTGAAAACAGGCTTTGGGGGTGAAGGGATTAAGGAAAGAAAGGGGTAAATTTACATTTGGTATAAACGGTAAATCAAATAAATAATCCTTGGTGCGCCCATAAAGCTATGCTGGGACTTTTGAATTTATAACCAATTTATGCAGACCCCTGGTCACATTTGTCTTTTCCCATCAGGGGTATTCTTAGTTTGGGGACATTGTGCCTACAGGTCGGAAAGCCCAGGCATAAGAGGGGCACTCTTGCCAAACTAACACCAGCCACTTTCATAGTCCCTCATAGTAATATAGACACAGCAGTGGTCCCAACTTACACCTTGTATAGAAGGGCTGCAGACAATAATCCCTGGCCAAATGGTAGGCCTCATTTAGTAAAAATGAGGATAACAAATGAAATATTCACTAGTGTATTAATATACCCCTTCAGAACACAAATGTGGAATAAGTTAGTGTAAGTTATCGACTACCTAGATGATCAGATTTTCCAGGTTCTTGAGGTTCTTAATGAGAATACAATACAATACTGAGACAATTAAGCATAGTTACTAAATAACATACAATATTACTATATTACCTGACAGCAAAAGAAGGTGGAATGTGTCAAATAATTGGTCCCACCTGTCGCAATTATATTGACCCTGCTGGCAATCTCCAAGTCAGGGCCAGTATAGACAAAATAGGTGAACTGGAGACAAATGGTTCTTTAACCCTTTAACCCCTTCATGACCCAGCCTATTTTGACCTTAATGACCTGGCCGTTTTTTGCAATTCTGACCAGTGTCCCTTTATGAGGTAATAACTCAGGAACGCTTCAACGGATCCTAGCGGTTCTGAGGTTGTTTTTTCGTGACATATTGGGCTTCATGTTAGTGGTAAATTTAGGTCAATAAATTCTGTGTTTATTTGTGATAAAACCGGAAATTTGGCGAAAATTTTGAAAATTTCGCAGTTTTCATATTTTGAATTTTTATTTTGTTAAACCAGAGAGTTATGTGACACAAAATGGTTAATAAATAACATTTCCCACATGTCTACTTTACATCAGCACAATTTTGGAAGCAATTTTTTTTTTTTGCTAGGAAGTTATAAGGGTTAAAATTTGACCAGCGATTTCTCATTTTTACTACGAAATTTACTAAACAATTCTTTTTAGGGACCACCTCACATTTGAAGTCAGTTTGAGGGGTCTATATGGCTGAAAATACCCAAAAGTGACACCATTCTAAAAACTGCACCCTTCAAGGTGCACAAAACCACATTCAAGAAGTTTATTAACCCTTCAGGTGCTTCACAGCAGCAGAAGCAACATGGAAGGAAATAATGAACATTTAACTTTTTAGTCACAAAAATGATCTTTTATCAACAATTTTTTTTATTTTCCCAATGGTAAAAGGAGAAACTGAACCATGAAAGTTGTTGTCCAATTTGTGCTGAGTACGCCGATACCTCATATGTGGGGGTAAACCACTGTTTGGGCGCACGGCATGGCTTGGAAGGGAAGGAGCGCCATTTGACTTTTTGAATGAAATATTGGCTTCACTCTTTAGCGGAAACCATGTCACGTTTGGAGAGCCCCCGTGTGCCTAAAAATTGGAGCTCCCCCACAAGTGACCCCATTTTGGAAACTAGACGCCCCAAGGAACTTATCTAGATGCATAGTGAGCACTTTATACCCCCAGGTGCTTCACAAATTGATCCGTAAAAATTAAAAAGTACTTTTTTTCACAAAAAAATTCTTTTAGCCTCAATTTTTTCATTTTCGCATGGGCAACAGGATAAAATTGATCCTAAAATTTGTTGGGCAATTTCTCCTGAGTACACCGATACCTCACATGTGGGGGTAAACCACTGTTTGGGCACATGGTAAGGCTCGGAAGGGAAGGAGCGCCATTTGACTTTTTGAATGAAAAATTATCTCCATCGTTAGCGGAGACCATGTCGCGTTTGGAGAGACCCTGTGTGCCTAAACATTGGAGCTCCCCCACAAGTGACCCCATTTTGGAAACTAAACCCCCCAAGGAACTTATCTAGATGCTTAGTGAGCACTTTAAACCCTCAGGTGCTTCACAAATTGATCCATAAAAATGAAAAAGTACTTTATTTTTCACAAAAAAATTATTTTCGCCTCAATTTTTTCATTTTCACATGGGCAATAAAATAAAATGGATCCTAAAATTTGTTGGGCAATTTCTCCCGAGTACGCTGATACCTTATATGTGGGGGTAAACCACTGTTTGGGCACACGGCAGGGCTCGGAAGGGAAGGCGCACCATTTGACTTTTTGAATGGAAAATTAGCTACAATTGTCAGCGGACACCATGTCATGTTTGGAGAGCCCCAGTGTGCCTAAACATTGGAGCTTCCCCACAAGTGACCCCATTTTGGAAACTAGACCCCCCAAGGAACTTATCTAGATGCATATTGAGCACGTTAAACCCCCAGGTGCTTCACAGAAGTTTATAACGCAGAGCCATGAAGATAAAAAATAAATTTTCTTTCCTCAAAAATTATTTTTTAGCCTGGAATTTCCTAATATGCCAAGGTAATAGGAGAACTTGGACCACAAATGTTGTTGTCCAGTTTGTTCTGAGTACGCGGATACCCCATATGTGGGGGTAAACCACTGTTTGGGTGCACGGCAGGGCTCGGAAGGGAAGGCATGCCATTTGGCTTTTTAAATGGAAAATTAGCTCCAATCATTAGCAGACACCATGTCGCGTTTGGAGAGCCCCTGTGTGCCTAAACATTGGAGATCCCCCACAAACGACCCCATTTTGGAAACTAGACCCCCAAAGGAACTAATCTAGATATGTGGTGAGCACTTTTAACCCCCAAGTGCTTTACAGAAGTTTATAACGCAGAGCCGTGAAAATAATAAATATGTTTTATTTCCTCCAAAAATAATTTTTTAGCCCAGAATTTTTTATTTTCCCAAGGGTTACAAGAGAAATTGGAACCCAAAAGTTGTTGTCCAGTTTCTACTGAGTACGCTGATACCCCATGTGTGGGGGCAAACCACTGTTTGGGCACACGTCGGGGCTCAGAAGGGAAGTAGTGACTTTTGAAATGCAGACTTTGATGGAATGGTCTGCAGGCATCACGTTGCGTTTGCAGAGCCCCTGGTTTGCCTAAACAGTAGAAACTCCCCACAAGTGACCCCATTTTGGAAACTAGACCCCCCAAGGAACTTATCTAGATATGTGGTGAGCACTTTGAACCCCCAAGTGCTTCACAGACGTTTACAACGCAGAGCCGTGAAAATAAAAAATCATTTTTCTTTCCTCAAAAATGATGTTTTAGCAAGCAATTTTTTATTTTCACAAGGGTAACAGGAGAAATTGGACATCATTAATTGTTGCGCAGTTTGTCCTGAGTATGCTGGTACCCCATATGTGGGGGTAAACCACTGTTTGGGCACACGTCGGGGCTCAGAAGGGAGGGAGCACCATTTGACTTTTTGAGTACAAGATTGGCTGGAATCAATGGTGGCGCCATGTTGTGTTTGGAGACCCCTGATGTGCCTAAACCGTGGAAACCCCTCAATTCTACCTCCAACACTAACCCCAACACACCCCTAACCCTTATCCCAACTGTAGCCATAACTCTAATCACAACCCTAACCCCAACACACCCCTAACCACAACCCTAACCCCAACACACCCCTAACCCTAACCACAACCCTAATTCCAACCCTAACCCTAAGGCTATGTGCCCACGTTGCGGATTCGTGTGAGATTTTTCAGCACCATTTTTGAAAAATCCGTGGATTTCCAGTGTTTTTTGTGCGGATTTCACCTGCGGATTCCTATTGAGGAACAGGTGTAAAACGCTGCAGAATCCGTACAAAGAATTGACATGCTGCGGAAAATACAACGCAGCGTTTCCGCGCGGTATTTCCGCACCATGGGCACAGCGGATTTGGTTTTCCATATGTTTACATGGTACTGTAAACCTGATGGAACACTGCTGCGAATCTGCAGTGGCCAATCCACTGAGGATCCGCAGCCAAATCCGCACCGTGTGCACATACCCTAATTCTAAAGGTATGTGCACACGCTGCGGAAAACGCTGCAGATCCGCAGCAGTTTCCCATGAGTTTACATTTCAATGTAAACCTATGGGAAAAAAAATCGCTGTACACATGCTGCAGAAACACTGCACGGAAACGCAGCGGTTTACATTCCGCAGCATGCCACTTCTTTCTGCGGATTCCGCAGCGGTTTTACAACTGCTCCAATAGAAAATCGCAGTTCTAAAACCGCAGTGAAATGCGCAGAAAAACTGCGGTAAATCCGCGATAAATCCGCAGCGGTTTAGCACTGCAGATTTATCAAATCCGCTGCAGAAAAATCCGCAGAGGACCAGAATACGTGTGCACATACCGAAACCCTAACCCTAATTCTAGTTCTAACCCCAACCTTAGTGGAAAAAAAAAATTATTTATTTTATTATTGTAACTACCTATGGGGGTGACAAAGGGGGGGGGGGGTCATTTACTATTTTTTTTATTTTGATCACTGTGAGGTTTTATCACAGTGATCAAAATGCACATCGGAACGAATCTTTTTGGAAGATGGCGGCGCCCATGGAGAAGACGGACAGACCCCGGCAGGATCGGTAAGTATGATGGGGTGGGGGGGAGCACGGGGGGGGGGGGGGTGTGGATCGGAGCGCGGAGGGATGGATCGGAGCACAGGGGGTGGAACGGACCACGGGGGGGTGGATCGGAGCACGGGGGGGTGGATCAGAGCGCAGGGGGGGTGGATCGGAGTGCAGGGGCGTTGGATTGGATGAAACAGCTGCAGCTAGAAATACCAAGCTGTTGCACAACTCTTTGGGTGGATAATAGAAAAGCAGCTAGAAGAGCATAACCCAATAAAATAAAACGTAACTTTTACTGATAATATTAAAAAGTGGACAAAACAATACAACATATAAACAAAGTGCTCACGCCGAAAACCGTGCTCTATTAAAAAACTGGTTTGATCTCACCAATTATGGACGAAGGGTACCCAGACCAATGCAAAAGGGTCCCAGGAAGGGTCCAGTAGTTGTGGGGTAAGAATGAAGGAACGGGGGACCTCTGCCCTATAGCCCCTGTCGTGCCCCAGCAATGACTCCTGTCCTCACAAGGACAGGCCCAAATCAGCCCCACTATGGACACCCCTCCACCGTGTAAGATGTGATATAACGCCTCCCTACGTGTTTCTTCTCCAATCTCGGAGATTCATCAGGGGAGTTTCAGTAGGCCAACAGGCCCAAAAGTAGCTTACAAGTCCATAAGTAAAGTTAGCAGTCCATAGGCCGGAGCTATATGCAGTGGCTATATAGCTTCCACATACCGGCGGTCCTGTGTGGTGTCTGCCACAAGAAGTGAGTCAGCTCTGTGTGACGCCCGCTCCCCCCTAATAAACAGGGGGCCACTCCCCCAGGCAGATGATGCAATAAGTGTCTGCCCCCACCAACCTGTGACATCGCCATGAGTCAGGTCGAGTCCACGCTGCGCTCCAGTCCTGGAACGCACGCCGGAGTCCCCCCATGCCACCGGGCTATCAGCCGCTCGGATCCGCAAACCGGAAGTGCCGGCGCCATTTTGGATGCGCCACTTCCGGTACGCCGATAATGTGATGCGCTCCAGATATGGAACGCACCACTGTGGCACCGATTGATGACAAGGGTCTGCAAAACCGGAAGTACCGGCGCCATATTGGATGCACCACTTCCGGTACGCCGATAATGTGATGCGCTCCAGATATGGAACGCATCACTGAGGCACCGATTGATGACAAGGGTCCGCATTATGAAAAGCACCGCTCACCTAAGGTGCGCTACCGCCGCACTACCACATGCAGTACACAGTACCCCACATCCGGAGAAGCGTGACATATAACGGGGAAACCCCATGATGTATACCCCTTCCCACCTGTACATACTTAGATAATAGTACAGATACACCCGGGTGCATCCGGGGCTATCATAAATAAATATCATACATGTATACCACCAATTTAACCGAAAGTACCATATGATATACATACAAAACTATAATAGCCAAATGCCATACCTGTATACCACCCATTTTAATACCATATGATATACATGAGTGTATGTGGCTAGAAGTGTCCACTCACATAATACAGTGCCCACAGGTGCGGATAATCGCTGGAAGTGTCCAGACTAAAGCGTATCCTGATAGTACCAACAGAGGGAAGGGGGTACAAGGCCTGGTAGGAGGGACAAAAAAAAGCCTAGGGGGGGGGAAATTGATGGTGTACCTACATAAATGCGGAGAATGCTATCACTACTTTAGTGATAGCAAAGAAACGCCACCATCATAAAAGACTGTAAAATTTGTCCACTCAAGACACAGATCCCCCTCATTCCTGGAAGCTCCATCCATAAAGCATATCAGATACCAGGGAAAAGGTCCAGAGGGGAAATAGTACAGAGTAATGACCCCGTACCACCATATTGCAATTGTTTTGTTTATCATAGCTGGTTTAAAGACGCAAAGTATAAGACACAAACTGGCAGACTCATACATAAGTAATGGTGAGAGAGACAAATCGGAGCAGCGCAGGGCTATGCGCAAACACAGACAGGTCTAAGGAAGTAAAAATAGGATGCTCAAAAAGATCTAGAGGAAGCAGCCGAAGTTGAGCTGATCATTGAGTCCGTGAGGGTGGCAGGTATCCAACAAAAAGATCCACCTTGTTTCCTTCTGCAGCAGGATCTTATCAAAATCGCCACCCCTCATTGGTGGGGCAACTTTATCAATCCCCATAAAACTCATGACCTTAGTATCACCATCATGACAGGTGTTGACATGTCTAGCAATGGGGGTGTCCCTTTGATTTCGGATATCCCCCACATGCTCGCCCACCCTTCTTCTGAGTTCCCTAATGGCTTTACCAATATACGTAATGCCACAAGTGCAAACAGCTCTATATATGACTCCTTTAGATTTGCAATTGATGAATTCTTTTATGATATATGTCTTTTGCGTGTGAGTGTTATGGAACTCCTTGCCAGTCTGTATAGATGCACACGCTACACATGTACCACATCTGTAGCAACCACTGGGTCTATTTGGTAGCCAGGTCACCTTGTTAGGTGTAGTTAGGTGACTATGTACTAGCCGGTCCCCTAGCGTCTTACACTTTCTGTATGTAATTTGTGGCTGTGTACCCACGGCATCCCTCAAGTCATCATCCATCGTAAGTATACCCCAATGCTTCCTAAGAATAGCCCTGACCGATGGAGCCCCATTGTCAAAGGCACAGATCATTCTGATGGTCTTGTGATCTTCTCTCCCCCTCTCCCGTGGTGTAAGCAGATTGCTTCTAGCCTGTCCTCTAGCATGGTGATATGCCTCCCTCAGCACCCGATCCGGGTAACCTCTATCCAGAAACCTGGATCTCAGGTCTCTTGCCTTTATTTTGAAATCTGCATCATCAGAGCAATTTCTCCTCAGGCGGAGATATTGGCCCTTGGGGATACCTTTTTTAAGGGAATACGGATGGTGGCTATCCCACCTCAACACAGAATTAGTCGAGGTAGGTTTTCTAAAGATGGTGGTATCAAGGCCATCACCCCCACAGGTTTTGGAAATCATGATATCTAGAAATGGTAGATTGCTCTCCTCCATTTCAAAGGTAAACCTCAAACCTATGTGGTTATGATTGAGTGATGACATAAATCTCTGAAAGACCTCTCTGGTACCTCTCCATAAGACAAAAACGTCGTCTATGTAACGAACCCATAGGTCAATATAGGCGGTAAATTCTTCATTGGCATCGGAGAAAACGATGCTATCCTCCCACCAGCCCAGGAATAGGTTGGCATAGCTGGGCGCACACGGGCTGCCCATAGCCGTGCCCCTGAGCTGGTGGAGGATCCGCCCATCAAAACAGAAATAGTTGTTGTTAAGGACGAAGTTTAAGAGGCTCAACACAAACTCGTTATGGGGGGCATGTTGCTGGCCCCTCATCCCCAGAAAGTGCCACACTCCCTGCATCCCATACATGTGTGGGATAGATGAGTACAATGACTCCACGTCAATACTTACAAGGAAATCCCTTCCAGTCTGCGCAAAAGGTCCATAGTGTCCCTGATGTAAGAGGGAAGGGAAGTTACAAATGGTCGCAAGATCTGATCAATATAGGTCCCTGCATTCTGGAAAATACTCCCTATCCCAGAGACTATGGGTCTCCCCTTCAAAGGTTCGATACCTTTATGTACCTTCGGTAGGGCATAGAAGGTAGCCATAACCGGGTGCTGAGGGAGGAGAAAGAGAAATTATTCTTGACTAATGAGGTGATCTATTCTGGCCTTTTCAAGGATACCCTCTAGACTTTTCATGCAACCAGCTGTTGGATTCTGCATTACTCGAGTATAAGTTGTCTGATCATTTAGTAGGGCCAAGCACATATTTTTATAGCTCTCCACATCCATAACAACCACATTACCCCCTTTATCAGAGGGTTTAAAAATGACTGTTTTGTCTGTTTCTAGGTTGTGGAGTGCTGTAATCTGCGCTTTACTAAGATTGTGATTTGATTGTATCTGCGTGAGCTGTTTAATATCTTGGGTAACCAAATTCAGAAAGACATCAATAGCCGACACGTCCCCCCCACAGGTGCCATTCTCTTGCTAGAATTCCTCAACTGAGTAAACGGACCAAAACCCCTCTCTGTCTGTGGTATAGTTTCTAAGTCCGCCAGTAGTTGAACGTCCTGTATCATGTCAGGAGGAATCCCCGTCAGCTGCAGTTTTTTTATCCCTTTGTTTGAAAAGCTTGTGCCATCTCAGTCTCCTTACAAACAAATGCAGATCTTTTACCATATCAAATAGTGCAAAATCAGTGGTAGGTATGAAGGACAGACCCTTGGATAGGACCGACATTTCTACGGAATCCAGTTGTCTCTTGGATAGATTGATAACCTGTGGAGCTATTCCTTGCTGTAAATGTTGTGACTCCTCAATTGGTATGGACGGTCTAAAAAACCAGGCTTGGGGGTTGAGGAATGGTATCTGCCTCCCCTCTGATAGCCTCTGTTTTTACCTTGTTGCCGTCCTTTGGATGGGCCGGCCCTACCCTCAGCATCAGATAGATCAGTTTCCGTAGATGAGAGCTCGAAGTCCCTATCCACCCTCTCTTGTCGTTCACCCACCACCTGATAGATTTTGTTATCCTTAAAGTCTTGTAGATCTCTAAGATATTGCTTATGTTTCCTTTCTTTCAAATTGTACTGAAATTTTTCAATGGTATTCTGCAGCTGACTCTCCTTAACGGAGAAGTCGCTCTCTGTACTGAATTTCTTTGTGATATCAATCTGTTCTTTAAGTTTTAAATTCAGTCTCTCCAAATTAACCTTTTCCTCATTTACCAAGATCTGCATGAGTCTAAGAGAACTGGATGTTGCCTCTTTCTCTCACAAGCTTATAAGTTGTGGTGTTCTACAGCGTACCGCTGGTAGCAATGAAATACGAAGGCCCCTGGGTACAATGCTATTAGCTATATAATTCTCTACGCTCTGTAGCTCCCACCACGACACTATTTGCTCTTTATAAATTCTGGTGAGGTCTTTAAAAACCGTACTATATGTGGGTGTATACTTTTTTTGTGCAAAGGTTTTTTCAGAGAAAATGTCCTTTGCTTCAGTAAGCCATAAATCTGTGTCCGGCCCTTTTGCCAAAAAACCAGCCATACCAAAACTCAATCTATAATGAAACAGCTGCAGCTAGAAATACCAAGCTGTTGCACAACTCTTTGGGTGGATAATAGAAAAGCAGCTAGAAGAGCATAACCCAATAAAATAAAACGTAACTTTTACTGATAATATTAAAAAGTGGACAAAACAATACAACATATAAACAAAGTGCTCACGCCGAAAACCGTGCTCTATTAAAACACTGGTTTGGATTGGAGCACGGGGAGTGGGATTGGAGCACGAGGGGGAACGGACAAGAGCACGGGGGGAGCGGAGCAGTTTCACTTTCAACAGCCAATCAGAGCGATCGTAGCCACGGGGGGTGAAGCCACCCCCCCTTTTCCCCCCCCCAGGGCTGTTCTATCACTCCCCCTGTCCTTGCAGATCGGGTGAAATTGGAGTTAACCCTTTCACCCGATCTGCAGGGACACGATCATTCTGTGACACAGCATATGCGTCACAGGTCGGATTGGCACCGACTTTCATGACGCATACGCTGTGTCACAGGTCGGGAAGGGGATAAGCCCCGAAGGTGGTTTGCACATTAATGACCGGGCAAATTTTTACATTTCTGACCACTGTCCCTTTATGAGGTTATAACTCTGGAACGCTTCAACGGATCCCGGTGATTCTGACACTGTGTTCTCGAGACATATTGTACTTCATGATAGTGGTAACATTTATTTGATATTACCTGTGTTTATTAGTGAAAAACACGGAAATTTGTAAAAAATTTTGAAAATTTCACAATTTTCCAACTTTGAAATTTTATGCCCGTAAATCACAGAGCTATGTCACACAAAATACTTAAGTAACATTTCCCACATGTCTACTTTACATCAACACAATTTTGGAAACAATTTTTTTTTGTTAGGGAGTTATAAGGGATAAAAGTTGACCAGCAATTTCAAATTTTTACAACACCATTTTCTTTTAGGGACCACATCACATTTGAAGCCATTTTGAGGGGTCAATATGATAGAAAATAACCAAGTGTGACACCATTCTAAAAACTGCACCCCCAAGGTGCTCAAAACCACATTCAAGAAGTTTATTAACCCTTCTGGTGCTTCACAGGAATTTTTGGAATGTTTAAAAAAAAATGAACATCTAATTTTTTTTCACAAAAAAATTACTTTAGCTCCAATTTGTTTTTTGTTTTTTTACCAAGGGTAACAGGAGAAAACGGACACCAAAAGTTGTTGTACAATTTGTCCTGAGTACCCCAATACCCCATATATGGGGGTAAACCGCTGTTTGGGCGCATGGCAGAGCTCTGAAGGGTAGGAGCGCCATTTGACTTTTCAATGCAAAATTGGCTGGAATTGAGATTGGATGCCATGTTGCTATTGGAGAGCCACTAATGTGCCTAAACATTGAAACCCCCCACAAGTGACACCATTTTGGAAAGTAGACCCCCTAAGGAACTTATCTAGATGTGTGGTGAGCACTTTGACCCAAAAAATGCTTCACAGAAGTTTATAATGTAGAGCCGTAAAAATAAAAAATTATATTTTTTCACAAAAATGAACTTTTCACCCCCATTTTTTATTTTCCCAAGGGTACTAGAAGAAATTGTACCCCAAAAGTTGTTGTGCAATTTGTCCTGAGTATGCGGATACCCCATATGTGGGGGTAAACCACTGGTTGGGTGCATGGCAGAGCTCGGAGGAGAAGGAGCGCCGTTTGACTTTTCAATGCAAAATTGGCTGGAATTAAGATGGGATGTCATGTTGCATTTGGAGAGCCCCTTATGTGCCTAAACATTGAAACCCCCCACAAGTGACACCATTTTGGAAAGTAGACCCCCTAAGGATCTTACGAGGGGTGATCCAAAAGTAATGATAATAGGTTATTTCTATTGCACACAGAAATTAAAATAAAATGTTTTCTTCTCTCTTAGGTACCCACTAGTCCAGGAAAAAATAATCACTTAAATAGACCACGATTCCCGGGGAGCTACATTCATTTGAATATGGACTGCCAAGGAGTGCACATCAAAATGGAAAAAACGAGCTCAGAGATGTCATCAAATACCTCTGCTTGAAAAAAATGACTACCAAAGACATACACAGCGACTTGGTGGAAACATTGGGGGACTATTCTCCTCCATATTCCACAGTTGCACGCTGGGCTAAGGAATATAAGCTGGGAAGAACATCGACGGAAGATGAACATCGTGAAGGACACCCATCCACGTCCCTCAATGAAGAAAATGTGAAAAAAGTTGAAGAAGTTGTATTGGCAGATCGAAGAGTGACTATCAGGCATGTAGCTGAGGTCACAGGGATCTCATATGGCAGTATTCAAAGAATCCTTGCAAAAGAATTGCATATGAGAAAGGTCTCCGCGCGATGGGTGCCAAAAAATGTTAACCCACGAGCAAAAGAAGAAACAAGTTGACATTTCAATAGCAAATCTCGAAATGTTCCAAGCAGACAAGGAAAACTTTTTGTCACATTTTTTGACCATGGACGAGACCTGGATCCACCACTTTGATCCTGAAACGAAACAACAAATCGATGACATGGAAACGAGCCGACGAACCAACGCCGAAGGAATTCAAAGTGTCAAGCTCAGCAGGGAAGGTTATGGCATCCGTTTTTTGGGACGCTGAAGGAATTATTATGGTGGACTATTTGGAGAAGGGAGCCACTATTACGGGCTCCTACTACGCAGAACAAATAAGAAGATTGCGGGAGGCTATCAAGGAGAAAAGGTGCGGCAAACTGCGGGCTGGAGTGCTGTTTCACCAAGATAATGCGCTGGCTCACAAAGCTGCAGTTGCCATGGCTACCATTCAAGAAGCGCGCTTTGAACTGGTGGAACACCCCCTCTATTCACCAGATCTAGCCCCCAGTGACTTCTTTCTCTTTCCTCGGCTCAAGGAACACCTCCGGGGCAAGACATTTGATGACAATAGCGACGTGATAACCGCTGTTGGGGATTTTTTTGAGGGTCAAGATCAAGAATTTTTTTCAAAGGGAATTCTAAGTTTAGAAAAGAGATGGACTAAATGTATAGACTTGTTAGGAGACTATGTAGAAAAAACGGTTTTTACGTACCGATAATAGGATTTTACGGAGCCACGACAGCACCCCTACGAGAGAGGGGATCCGCCCACCTTCCGGACAGGAACCTACAGGATTTAAAGGGGCGGTCCCCCTCATCACTCCAGTTTGTGTTTCAGAGCATAAGGGACACCGCCATTGAGTTAGTACATAAACATATATACTTAAACATTACTAAATACCATCACCTTCTAGAGAGTGATTTTTTAACAAGCACACTTTCCCCAAAGGGTGCAGAAACCAGTGAATAACTACGGGGGGGAATGTGCGAGTGCTGTCGTGGCTCCGTAAAATCCTATTACCGGTATGTAAAAACCGGTTTTCCTATCGCCACGACAGCACCCCTACGAGAGATTTTCAAAGATCAATCACCTGGGAGGGACTACAGCACTAAGTACTGTACGGCCAAAAACTAAATTGGCCTCTGAAGATAAATCAAGACGATAGTGTCTATAAAAGGTGGAAGGAGGTGACCACATTGCCGCCTAACATATTACGTCTATGGAGACGTCCGCTCTTTCCGCCCAGGATGAGGCCATGGCTCAAGTGGAGTGGGCCCTGATGCCATCTGGTGGTGTCTGGCCTTTAGCAGTATAAGCAAGATATATGGCATCTCTTATCCATCTGGCGATAGATGCTTTAGTTACACTCGCCCCTTTCCTTGGATTCTGAAAGGAGACAAACAGAGCCCTACTCTGCCTCCATTGTTCTGTCTTGTGTAGATATTCTAATATAGTTCTTCTGACATCTAACATGTGATATTTCTGCTCGTCAGCTGAATTTGGATTGTCACAGAAAGATGGTAAAATTATTTATTGACTTCTATGAAATTTGGAAGCTACTTTTGGTAGGTATGCTGGGTCTGGTTTTAATAATACCCTATCTTGAAAGACCATTAAATAAGGAGGATCTATCGACAAAGCTTGTAAATCACTCACTCTCCTAGCAGAGGTCAGGGCTACTAGGAAGGCTGTTTTTAAAGTTAAATTTTTTATGGAGACAGAATCTAATGGCTCAAAGGGGGGGTTCTGTTAAGGCGTCTAAAACCAAATTTAAATCCCATGGTGGTAATCTAGGGATAAACACTGGGTTACTACGTTCAGTGGCCCTAATAAATCTAATTCCCGCCACATTGCTGTTATATAACGCCCCCAAAGCTGATACTTGGACACTAAGGGTATTTACCGCCAAGCTCAATTCTCGGCCCTTCTGTAAAAACTCCAGAATAGCCGGAATTGGAACCTTGCCTGAAAAGGGATTTTGGTAGAAGGCAAGGAACTTTTTCCAAGTTTTAGCATAGATCTTGGTAGTAACCTCTTTCCGGCTATTTAAAAGGGTAGATATGAGAGCCTCTGAAAACCCTCTTCTCCTCAACAACTCCCTCTCAAATTCCACGCCGTCAGATGCAGGGATTCCACATTGGGGTAAAGGAATGGACCCTGAGAAAGAAGCTCCGGGCTGGACGGCAGTACCCAGGGGTCGGACACAGACATTGCCCTGAGTAACGAGAACCATGCCCTCCTGGGCCAAAAGGGGGCAATCAGGATCACTCTCGCCCTCTCCTCCCTGATCTTCCTGAGTACTATAGGGATCAGACACATGGGGGGAACGCATAAGCCAGAGGGAAATCCCAGTGTATTTGAAGGGAGTCTATTATACAGGGCTTGTCCGCCACCTGAAGAGAAGCGAACTTTCTGGTCTGTCTGTTCTCTCTCGTTGCAAATAGATCGATAACGGGCAACCCCCATAGGTCTACTATCTGTTTGAACACCCGACAATTCAGAACCCATTCTCCCTGACGTAGAGAATGACGGCTGAGGTAATCTGCCTCTGTGTTGAGCTCTCCCCGGATGTTAACGGCTGATAGAGAGCGAAAGTGGGCTTCGGCTACTTTGAGTATGTCTGTGGCGGTGTTCATTAGGGATCTTGACCTTGTACCCCCTTGATGGTTGAGATACGCCACTACTGTTGTGTTGTCTGTCTGGACTCTTACATGTGAATCCTGCAGAGATGGAAGCAACCTGAGTAAGGCCTTCTTTACTGCCGTGAGCTCTTTCCAATTCGAGGACTCTTGAGCCTCTAAGAGAGACCATTGCCCTTGAGTCCAAACATCTCCTGTATGAGCTCCCCAACCTATTGGACTGGCATCGGTTGTGACCGTGTTGTCTGGTACTATACTCCAGCGTACTCCTTTTCCTAAATGTCTCCTGTTTAACCACCATCTCAGATTGTGGCGGTGGATAGCCTGAGTCTTCCGCCTAATTGCCCTTGAAGACTCCTCTTTGCATCCAAGACTTGGGCCTGCAACACCCGAGTGTGGAATTGAGCCCACTGGACGGCTGGTATGCAAGACGTTAGGGATCCGAGAAGGGACATAGCGTCTCTCAAAGTCAGATCTGGCCTCCTTGTCACCGTACTGACTTTGTGCACAATCCTCTGCTTTTTTTCTTCCGGAAGGAAACATTGTTGCTCTTCCGAATCTAGCAGAATACCCAGGAAGGTCTGAGTTGTTAATGGTTCCAATCTCGATCTTTCCATATTGACTATCCACCCCAAGTCCTGTAAGGAAGATATTACATGATTTAGGCGAGTACTACACTGAAAAAACGAATTTCCCACTACCAGGAAGTCATCCAAGTAGGGTACAATTAATGTATCCTGTTCTCTGACATGGGCCATTACTTCCGCCATGACTTTAGTAAACACCCCTCGGTGCCATAGATAGACCAAATGGCATTGCAGAAAACTGAAAGTGTCTGACCTGGTCGTTTAAGTGCACCGCCATTCTGAGGAATTGTTGATGATCCTGGTGAATGGGCAGATGGTAATACGCATCTTTTAAATCCAGGACTGTCAGATAACATCTGGGAAAAAGAAGTTTAGTCGCCGTTTTAATAGATTCCATCTTAAAGGCATGATACTCTAGATGTTTGTTCAATCTCCGTAAATTTATGATGGTTCGAAAGGATCCATCTGGCTTGGTGATTAAAAATAAAGGGGAATAGAACCCTTTCCTCTGCTGATGTTTTGGAACCTCCACTATAACTTCCTTCCGTCTTAACATATGGACCTCTTTTTCAAGGGCCTTTTGTTGGTCTAAGGAATCACGGGCAGTCAAGATATAAAAATCAGAAGGTTTTTCCCGAAACTCTAATTTTAACCCTGAATCAATTATACCTAAAACCCAATTACTCGCAGTTATTTTAGCCCACTGCGCATAGAAATATTTTAACCTGCCCCCTACTGGAAGATCTTTACTAGCGATAATTTCTTCTTCTTCTTGAGGAAGATGATGAGGCATTAAAGTCTGAACCTTTCTTTTTCGGGTCTGTTGGTTCCCAGTCTCGGTTGTGGTAAGGTCTTCGGTATTGGAAGCATCTCCTGAAGGTATTCCTAAAGGTAGGATTGAAAGCTTTAGGAAAACCTTTCTTCCTATCCTCAGCTTTAGCTAGGATGTCATCCAATACCGGGCCAAACAGGTACTCACCCCTACACGGTATTGTACACAGTTTAGCTCTCGCCTGGGCATCTCCTTTCCAGGTCTTAAGCCATAAGGCTCGGCGAGCAGCGTTTGAGAGGCCTGCTGATCTTGCCGCTAATTTTAAAGAATCCACCGATGCATCCGCCAAATACGCCGCCCCTTCCCGTATTTGCGAAAGGCAGTTCAGCATCTTGTCTCTGGGCACCTTGGATTTTAGCTGTTCCTCCAGCTGAGATATCCACACCATGACGGATCTAGCCGTACACGTGCTAGAGATGGCAGGTTTGAACGCCCCTGCAGACGACTCCCATACTTTATTTCAAATACATATCCGCCTTCCTATCTGACGGATCTTTCAGAAGGCCCACATCCTCCAGCGGCAAAGCACCGGCTTTAGACGTAGAAGCCACCGCTGCATCCACTTTTGGAACTTTCATCCATTCTGCCAGATCATTGTCGTCAAAGGGATATCTTCTCTTGGCTGATGACGGCAGGAAACCTTTATCCTGCTTATCCCATTCCCGCTTTATAAGGGACTTAACTGTATCCACAACCGGGAATGCCTTACGACTCCTCTGGCACAAGCCCGCAAACATTATGTCCTGTGCGGACCTTGGTTCCTTGCTCTCTGCAACACCCATGGTAGCTCGGACTCCTTTAACTAACATGTCCATGTTTTCCACCGAGAAACAAGGCCTTCCCTCTTCATCTGAGGAGGATGGAGATGAGGAGCGGGAACATTCCCCTTCTTGCAGAGACAGACTAGATCCCGGAGATAAGTCCCTGCCCGACCTTTCCTGGCGGCTGCCTCTAAGGGAATAACTTATTTCCTCCCTGATGACCGCTCTAAGGTCTGATGACCGAAGAGGAGCTTCCTCTTCTAAGGTCTGACAGATGCAAGCCTGACAAAGCCTCTTGGTATAACTGTCAGGCATTGGAGTCATGCATAGAGCACATTGCTTGTGCTTAGATTTAGCTGTTTTTTTCCCCTAAAACAAAGCACAAATAACAGACCATATCAGCACCAGGTGTTTAGTTAACACTCACCATTAAGGCTGACTCTGTGAATACCGGTTCTGGAGGAGTGGGATCCAAATATGACGCTGGGGCGCTCGCACGCTGCTGCTGCTTCTCCTTGAGCGGCCGCTACCGCTCTTACTGCGCTGCTCCGTTCCCTCTCCATGAGGGTGCTCGGCGTCCCCTACTGAGGACATGGCTGCACACCTCATTGCATAGGCGCCGCTCTTTTACAGCGCTGCAGCGCTCCTCCCCCGGCTTACCCCGGAAGTGTACTAACTACTTCCGGGTTCACCAGCGCCGGTGTGGACGCTGCACACCGCGCTCAACTGCGGACCAGGACGGCACTGCCCGACTCCTGGGACGCTCTCCACATGGCCAGATGAGGGGGGGTCTGCGCGCAGGATACCCCCGACGCTGCTTCCGAGCCCCCGATTCTGCCGTTCTTTAAAGATACCGCGCAGAGGCATGGAGGCCCGGGTAAGACTGCTGTTGCAGGCCCCCGCCGTCCGGACAGGAACCCAAACTGGAGTGATGAGGGGGACCGCCCATTTAAATCCTGTAGGTTCCTGTCCGGAAGGTGGGCGGATCCCCTCTCTCGTAGGGGTGCTGTCGTGGCGATAGGAAAATATATTTTTTTTTACTATAGTCATTGTGTTTAGTATTGATTATTATTACTTTTGGATCGCCCCTCGTATCTAGACGTGTTGTGAGAGCTTTGAACCCCCAAGTGTTCCACTACAGTTTATGACGCAGAGCTGTGAAAATAAAAATTCTTTTTCCACAAAAATTATTTTTTTAGCCCCCAGTTTTGCATTTTACCAAGGGTAACAGGAGAAATTGGACCCCAAAAGGTGTTGTCCAATTTGTCCTGAGTACGCTGATACCCCATATGTGGGGGGGAACCACCGTTTGGGCGCATGGCAGAGCTCGGAAGAGAAGGAGCGCCATTTGGATTGCAGACTTAGATGGATTGGTCTGCAGGCGTCACGTTGCATTTGCAGAGGCCCTGATGTACCTAAACAGTAGAAACCCCCACAAGTGATGCCATATTGGAACCTAGACCCCCCAATGAACTTATCTAGATGTGTTGTGAGAACTTTGAACCCCCAAGTATTTCACTACAGTTTATAATGCAGAGCCATGAAAATAGAAAAACATTTTTTTCCTACAAAATTTTTTTTAGCCCTCCCAAATTTTTATTTGCCCAACGTTAACAAGAGAAATTGGACCCCAGAAGTTGTTGTGCAATTTGTCCTGCTTACACTGATACCCCATATGTTGGGGTAAACCCCTGTTTGGGCGCACGGGAGAGCTCGGAAGGGAAGGAGCACTGTTTTACTTTTTCTAACAATTCTAATTGAAACCATAACCCAACACCCCTAACCCCAAAACCAACACACCCCTAACCCTAATCCCAACCATAACCCTAACCAACCGTAAATGCAATCCAAATCCTAGCCCTGACCCTAACCCTAGCCCTAATGGGAAAATGGAAATAAATACATTTTTTTAAATATTTCCCTAACTAAGGGGGTGATGAAGGTGGGTTTGATTTACTTTTGTAGCATTTTTTTAGCGGATTTTTATGATTGGGAGCCGTCACACACTAAAAGATGCTTTTTATTGAAAAAAATATTTTTTGGTGTTACCACACTTTGAGAGCTATACTTTTTCTATATTTTGGTCCACAGAGTCATGTGAGGTCTTGTTTTTTGCGGGACGAGTTGACGTTTTTATTGGTAACATTTTCGGGCATGTAACATTTTTTGATCGCTTTTTATTCTGATTTTTTTGAGGCAGTATGACCAAAAAACAGCTATTCATGAATTTGGTAAGCCACCTCCCCGCAGGACCCGGATGCAGCTCTGCAGCCATTTTGGATCCGGGGCCAGCAGGGAGAAGAAGGTAGGAGACCCTGGGAGCAATGCGATCACATCGTGTTGCTCCGAGGGTCTCAGGGAAGCCCACAGGGAGCCCCCTCCCTGTGTGATGCTTCCCTACACCGCCGGAACACTGCGATCATATTTTAGTGCCGGATGTCAGCTGCGATAGTCAGCTGACACCCGGCCGCACTCCCTCCATGAGCGCAGTTGATCGAGCTGGACGTACTATCCTGTCACTGGGAATTAAGTCCCAGGTCACCTTGACGGGATAGTATGTCCAATGGGATTAAGGGGTTAGCCATCCTTTGAACACAGTGCAAACAGAGGCTCCTGGTGGGAGACTACAGACTCCTTTTAAATCCAGCCAACTAGTTTAGTGGCCTAGCGGGTTGTATTTCTAGCATTGTACAGACTTAGGCTGGTTTCACATTTGCGTTTTTTTTGCGTTTTTGCGGTAAAAAATGCAAAAAAACGCATGTGTTTTTTCCCTATACTTAACATTAAAAACACATGCAGTTTTTTATTGCGTTTTGCCACTGCATGCGTCTTTTGTATGCATGCGTTGTGTTGCAGAAATGTAACATGTACTAATTTTAGCAGCGTTTTTTTTTTGCCGCAAAAAACGCATGCGTTTTTTTGCGGCCAAAAAATGCATTGCTGTCTATGTAAACGCATGCGTTTTTAACCACATGCATTTGCATGCGTTTTTATTAAAAAACAAAACAAAAAAAACACACTGATAAACCACCCCACACCATAAAATTGATAAAGGGATCCTACCCCTACCCCTACCCCTAATCCCTTTAAGGGTAGGGTTAGGGTAAGGGGTAGGGTTAGGATCCCTTTAGGGTTAGGGTTAGGATCCCTTTAGGGTTAGGGTTAGGATCCCTACCCCTAACCCTACCCCTAGCTCTTTCTGTTTATAGTGGGTTTTTTACTTTATTTTGATGATTGGCAGCTGTCACACATTTATCTGCATGCGTTTAAAAAACGTAAATGCATGAAAAAACGCATGTAAACGCGTTAAAACGCCGCATTTTTTTCACCACATGCAAAAACGCATGCGTCAAAGAAACGCGGCGTTTACATGCGTTTTTTCAACATGCATTTTTTCACCATGCGTTTGTTTTTTTAAAAGTGTGAAACCAGCCTTACAGGCAGATTTTATTGTTTTCTTTATTGCTTGAGTTAGCAAAAAAAGCGCTGATATGTGTATTACCTAAGCTATTGAATAATGTGTGCGTAAAAAGAAATCTAATGCTGAAATTTCCATAGTGTATCATAGACCCCAGGTACCCACTGCTGAAGGGGGAAGTGAATGTCCACACTGAGGGTGGATGGGCGAAGCAGGTAGGAAGCCCCCTGATGGGTACTAGAGAGACATTAACTCCTTTGTGGACACCAAATACCCCACTGGCAAAAGGTTACAATTACAAAAGGGGGGAAATTGATAACGAACAGGGGTGGGCAATTAATTTTCTCGAGGGGCCACATGATAGACGGTGATTGTTGTGGAGGGCCAAACCAATAGGATGAAATTAATTCTGCTCAATATCAACATCAATATATTCTAATTATTATATTATTGATAATTTTATAAATATCACTTGTATCACTTAATATTTAGCAGAATTAATGCTGATATCCCCCTATATATCGTTTGAACCTATATAGGGGGATCAGTACAGCCCCTTCTGTATATTGTATAAGCCCCCCCAACAGCCCCTTATATGCAGCATGAGCCCCACACAGCCTCCCCCATATGTGGCATGAGCCCCATACAGCCTCCCCCATATGCAGCATGAGCCCCACACAGCCTCCCCATATACTGCATGGGCCTCACACAGCCTCCTTATATACACTGCATGAGGCCCACACAGCCTCCCTATATACACTGTATGTCACCCCCATAGCCTCCCCATGTGTAGCACCATGTCACCCCCATGTGCAGCACCATGTCACCCCCATGTGCACGTCACTCCCACGTGCAGCACCATGTCACTCCCATGTGCAGCACCATGTCAACCCCCATGTGCAGAACCATGTCTCCCCCGTGTGCAGCACCATGTGCAGAACTATGTCACCCCTTCCATGCACAGCACCATGTCACCCCCCTGTGCAGCACCATGTCACCCCCATGTGCAGCACCATGTCACCCCCATGTGCAGCACCATGACACCCCCATGTGCAGCACCATGTCATCCCCATTTGCAGCACAATGTCACCCCCATGTGCAGTACCATGTGCACAATGTCACCCCCATATGCTGCACCATGTCTCCCCCAGTGTGCAGCACCATGTCACCCTCATGTGCAGCACCATGTCACTCCCATGTGCAGCACCATGTCACTCCCATGTGCAGCACCATGTCACCCCATGTGCAGCACCATGTCACCCCTATGTGCAGCACCATGTCACCCCTATGTGCAGCACCATGACACCCCGTTCCATGTGCAGCACCATGTGATCCCCATGTACACCACCATGTGACCCCCATGTGCAGCACCATGTGTACCTTGTCACCTCCATGTGCAGCACCATGTCACCCCCATGGGAAGCACCATGTGACCCCCATTGGAAGCACCATGTGAGCCCCATGAGCAGCAACATGTGTACCTTGTCAACCCTATATGATGCACCATGTCACTCATGTGCAGCACCATGTCACCCCCATATGCAGAACCATGTATACCTTGTCAACCCTATAAGCAGCACCATGTCACCACCATGTCACCCCCATGTGCAGCACCATGTCATCCCCACGTGCAGCACGTCACCCCCATATGCAGCACCATGTGCAGAACCATGTCTCCCCACAATGTGCAGAATTATGTCTCCCCCATGAGGAGCACCATGTCACCCCCATGTGTAGCACCATGTCATCCCCCATGTGCAGCACCATGTCACACCCCCTTGTCCACCCAAATATCCCATACATATGAAAAAATTAATACCACATACTCACCTCGGTCCCATTCCCCGATGCTCTGCTTCTCTCTCTGCCTCTGATGCGCGCACTCTCCGGAGTAAACAGCTAATGTGATGAAATTACGTCATCGTGTCAGCTGTTTCACACGGTGATTGGTGGAGGAAGTGGCCGGAGGCACCTCCTCCACAAAAGGAGTCAGCGGTGCAGCACATGTGGAGACAGCGAGCGAGTGGGCACAGTGCGGCCCATGGACCTCTGGTTGCAGCCCTTCGGCAGGCTCAGTCCGTGGGCCACATGTTGTTAATATTCTGCAAAAACATGTTATGGGTACATGATAAAAAAATGCTTCATCATCCAGTTAACAGGGTATGGGGGAGGGGGGTGAGGCTGCATGAATTACATTGAGTTGCATTGCTATAAATGATATACAAGATAGTTTTCTTGTGTGAATAAACAGAGTGTGCATTCTTTTCTCCGAGCCCTAGTTATTTGAGGGCCTAATCTCTTAAATCAGCCTCACTGGTGATCCGGCATATTTAACTTTGGGTAAAACAAAGACAGCTACCACACTTGAGTACGCTGATACCTAGGGACGGTATTCTGTCCCCGGGGCCCGTGGCTGCAAATATGGCTCTGTGAGATGCTGGATCTTTTCACCTTATTTACAATTGGCGACGGTCACAGATAGCTTAACTCAGCTGCAGGCACACATGTTATGAAGAATCCAGAAGAGATTTTGATTTCTTTGTATGCATTCAACAAGAATTCTCAAACAGCAGCAGTTAAAAAAGACTTTCTTCAGACAGGCTGAAAGCACATGTGCTTCTAATGAAGCCAAGATGGAGACAGACACAGGGAGAAGAAGAAGGAAGTGACATCACACCCAGCAGAGGGAGAAATAAGGAACAAACTTATGGAAAGGGAGGATTTCAGCTATGCAAAACACAGGAACACATAGCAACAATTAAACAATATGAGAGACTGCAATACAGCACGTAAAATGTACAAGACAGTCTGTAAAAGGTCTCATTCATGGGACATAACACTTCCCGTCTGAAATATTTAGATTTAATAATTTTTATGATGTCCTCTGGAGATGTCACTGTAGACCTGGAAAACAAAAGGAAAACAAGCATGCAAGTAAAAACAACAACAACAACAGTTGTATTCCAATTGGCATGGTCCAATCTTCAGTTGGAGGCATGAAGTCCTCAACAGCGGAATAGTCCGAGTCCAAACGTAAACCCATCTTCAGATTGGGGAAGCCGCAACATGCAAACACTTCCACCAACCCAACAATCCGCTGGAGAAAGTTTAAATGTTCCAACACAGCTGGAGGAATATATTGCGGTTGGCTCCCCGCCGTGAGCTGTGTCCATAAACAACGACTTTCATGTGATGTCCTCCTTTGGTAAAAGTAGCACAAGCTCAGCGACTGGATGGAAGAAAATACAAGTTGAACTGCCTTTCACAACCTTGACTTCCACCTTACTGGTCTTTTCGTCAGCGCTTGGTGTAATCTTGGTGATAAGACCCATTGGCCAGTTGTTGCGATGAGCTTCTTTATCTTTAAAGGGACACTGTCACCTGAATTTGGAGGGAACAATCTTCAGCCATGGAGGCGGGGTTTTGGGGTTTTTGATTCACCCTTTCCTTACCCGCTGGCTGCATGCTGGCTGCAATATTGGATTGAAGTTCATTCTCTGTCCTCCATAGTACACGCCTGCACAAGGCAAGATTACCTTATGCAGGCGTGTACTACGGAGGACAGAGAATGAACTTCAATCCAATATTGCAGCCAGCATGCAGCCAGCAGGTAAGGAAAGGGTGAATCAAAAACCCCAAGACCCCGCCTCCATGGCTGAAGATTGTTCCCTCCAAATTCAGGTGACAGTGTCCCTTTAAGGAGGACGAGGTCTCCCACTTGGAGATTAGGGTTGGCAGTCTGCCATTTGTGACGGCTTTGAAGCAAATGCAAGTATTCAGTTTTCCAGCGGTGCCAAAAGGTATTGGACAAGTGTTGTACCTGTTTCCACTGAAGTCTGTAAATGTCCCCATCCACAAACTTCCCTGGAGGGATTGCAGCAGCTCCAACCTTCTGAGTAAGAAGTTTAGCAAGAGTAAGGATCATTGGTGCATCAGGGTCCGATGTTACTGGTACCAATGGTCTTGCATTTATCATGGCAGACACTTCAGCCAGGAAGGTAAACAACACTTCATGGGTGAGGGGTAAATTCTGGGCCAGCAACACCGAATCTAGTATTCTTCAAGCAAAGCTGTTCATACGTTCCCAGGATCCTCCCATATGCGAGGAATGTGGAGGGTTGAACACACAAGTACACGCATTGTCAGTCAAATAGTTGTCCAACTATAGTTCTCTGCACGCTCCCACAAAGTTAGTGCCACAGTCCGATCTGAGCTGCTTGGTGGGTCCCCGGATAGAAAAGAATCTTCGGAGGGCATTTATGAAACAAGAGGAATCCATGGATTCAATTAAATCAATGTGAA
The DNA here is from genome assembly GCF_032444005.1 of Ranitomeya imitator. NCBI lineage: Eukaryota > Metazoa > Chordata > Amphibia > Anura > Dendrobatidae > Ranitomeya > Ranitomeya imitator. Next base: position 198,616,119 of record NC_091287.1, read on the forward strand.
CTGCTCGGATGCTAAGACAGGTGAACAGCACGGCCCACCACTTACTGTTTGCAGCTCCACTACGGGTCCTTCTTGTAACAACCGACCATGGGCCAAAAACATTTACGCTGACGTACGAGAATGGCTGGCCTGTGTTTAGCCGGTCTGCTGGAAGATTTCCATTTGTTGATGTTGTTTTCCTCTTAATATTTGACATTTAATGCATTTATGGAGCACTGAGGAGACACATCTCTCCATCCCCACGATCCATAGGACAGCGGACCTTATAGTGCCTTCGGTAAACTGTCTTCCTTGGTGCTGCACTCGTTCATGATAGTGATGGACCAACAGCTTAGCAATGCAGTGCCTGTCCGGGATGATGATAGAATTCTGCTCCTTATCACATAGGTCAGACTTCTCTATACGTCCACCCACCTTTAACAATCCATGATGATCGATCACTGGGTTCAATTCAAACAGAGAACTGTTCTTAGACAGGCTAGTATCCCTTGTGATACTGTCAATCTCGTGACCATATTCTTCTTGTTGCACACATCGGATGATGAATTGTTCGGCATGTCTAATATCAGCAATGGTAGGGTGTCCTCTACACATATGCCAGCCACAACACTGATGTCTTTTTACCGGCAAAGGAATGGGTGATGTGAATTAGACGAGCTATGGCCCGCACGACAGCTTACCATCTTGAGAAGCGCTCAAAGCGGAAAGATCTGTTTCAATTTTGGTGTCATAGAAGTGTAGTGAGTAGAAATGATTGGTCTAATCTTTGTCAGACACTGGTTCCACCAGCTCGTAAATGTTGTTGAAGTCTCTTGAACTGCAATCCTCGCACAAGAGCCTTGGAGGTGAAACCCTCATGTTGTCATTGAGTTTAGACACGGCGGTGAGTCTCGTCCCTCAGTCAGCTGGATTCAGTAGGGACGTAGTACCACTGGTCAGGGGTAGAAAAGCTTATAATACACTCTACTCTATTGCTAACGTAGACATAATTGTTTTGTTTGGTTGTAGATGTAACCAAGTACCACTTTAATGTCTGTGTAGAAGGTAAATTAATCCATAGCAATGTCCATTTCGTCCTTTATAGCTTCAGCTAACTCCACTGCCAGAATGGCAGCACGATGTTCGAGTCTGGGAACAGAGTGAGCAGGTTTTGGGGTTAGTTTTGCCTTACCAATGATGAATCCACAATGCACCTTGTTATCTTCTTCCAAGGCCTTCAGGTAGGCTGCGGCAGTTATAGCCTCTGCAGAAGCATCAGAGAAAATGTGGACTTCTCTTCTGATGGTGGCTGAGAGGGTGCCTGGAGAATAACAACGTGGGACTTGGAAATGCTCTAAGACCTTCAGAGACTTCTTTCACGCCTCCCACCTTTGTCGTTTCTGGGATGGTAGCGGAGTGTCCCAATCCGTACTCTCGGCGGTCAACTGTCTCAACAGTATCTTGTCTTGAATGGTGATGGCTGCGATAAACCCGAGAGGATCATAGATGCTGTTCAGAACAGATAGGACTCCTCATTTAGTGAAAGGTTTATCACAAGCTGACACCTGGAAATTGAACGTGTCCTGCTTAATATCCCAAAGCAGACAGAGTGTGTGTTGCATGGGAGGAACGTCAGAACCCAGAACAAGATCCCCTACACCAGCAGTGTGATCCTCAGATGTAAATGCATTCATTACCTTTTTACGGATGAAGATGATCTTGTGGAGTCTAAGGTTTGCTGTTGACAGCATTTCCTGAGTCCTACACTTGTGGGAAGAGACTTAAGCCCATCATCTACGTAGAAGTTTCTTTCCACAAATAGACGAGCATCAGACCCATTCTCTCTCTCACCTTCCTGTGCTGTCCGTCTTAGTCCATAGATGGCCACTGCAGGCAAAGGGCTGTGTCATGATCCCAATGGCAGGGGATCACTAAAGGACAAGCACAGATACAAACAAGCTCTAGGGCGATGGAACCTGAGCTGACCGCGACCCTGAACCTAACACACAAATAAAAGTAGCCGGGGAACGTGCCTACGATGATCCTAGACGTCTCGCTCCAGCCGAAGATCTAACTTCCCCTATTAGAAGAAACACAGACCTCTCTTGCCTCCAGAGAAATACCCCACAGAAATAGCAGCCCCCCACATATAATGACGGTGAAATGAGAGGAAAGCACATACACAGTATGAAAACAGTTTCAGCAAAATGAGGCCCGCTAAAGCTAGATAGCAGAGGATACAAAAGTGAACTGCGCGGTCAGCGAAAAACCCTTCAAAAAACCATCCTGAAATTACTTGAACTCATGTGCCAACTCATGGTACATGAGGAGCAATTTCAGCCCACTAGAGCAACCAGCAGCAAAGAATCACATATCTGCAGGCTGGACTAAAAAACCAAACAAAGCAAAACACCAAAACAGGAAAATCCAAACTTAGCTTGACCAGAAGGTTCTAGGAGCAGGGAGCAGAGGTAACAAGACACAATGGATACATTGATAACCGGCGAGGAAATGCCAGCAAAGCCAGGTTAAATAGGAAACTCCCATATCCTGATGGAACAGGTGGAACCCAGAGACCCAGGAAAGACAAGTCACCCAGTACCATCAGTAACCACCAGAGGGAGCCCAAAAACAGAACTCACAACAGTACCCCCCCCTTGAGGAGGGGTCACCGAACCCTCACGAGAACCACCAGGGCGACCAGGATGAGCCCTATGAAAAGCGCGAACCAAATCATCAGCATGAACATCCGAGGCAACCACCCAAGAATTATCCTCCTGACCATAACCCTTCCACTTGACCAAATACTGGAGTTTCCGTCTGGAAACACGAGAATCCAAGATCTTCTCCACAACATACTCCAATTCTCCCTCCACCAGCACTGGAGCAGGAGGCTCAAGCGAAGGAACAACAGGTACCTCATACTTCCGCAACAACGACCGATGGAACACATTATGAATAGCAAACGATGCCGGGAGATCCAAACGAAACGACACAGGGTTAAGAATTTCCAAGATCCTATAGGGACCGATGAACCGAGGCTTGAACTTAGGAGAAGAGACCTTCATAGGAACAAAACGAGAAGACAACCACACCAAGTCCCCAACAAGAAGTCGAGGACCCACGCGGCGACGGCGATTAGCAAACTGCTGAGCCTTCTCCTGGGACAACTTCAAATTGTCCACCACATGACTCCAAATCCGATGCAACCTATCCACCACCATGTCCACTCCAGGACAATCAGAAGGTTCCACCTGACCAGAGGAAAAACGAGGATGAAACCCCGAATTACAAAAGAAAGGAGAAACCAAGGTAGCAGAACTAGCCCGATTATTAAGGGCAAACTCGGCCAGCGGCAAAAAGGTAACCCAGTCATCCTGATCAGCAGAAACAAAACACCTTAAATAAGTTTCCAAGGTCTGATTAGTTCGTTCAGTCTGGCCATTCGTCTGAGGATGGAATGCAGACGAAAAGGACAAATCAATGCCCATCTTAGCACAGAACGTCCGCCAAAATCTAGACACAAACTGGGATCCGCTGTCAGAAACGATGTTCTCAGGAATCCCATGCAAACGAACCACATTCTGAAAAAACAGAGGGACCAACTCAGAGGAGGAAGGTAACTTAGGCAAGGGTACCAGATGAACCATTTTAGAAAAGCGATCACACACAACCCAGATGACGGACATTTTCTGAGAGACAGGGAGATCCGAAATAAAGTCCATGGAAATGTGCGTCCAAGGCCTCTTCGGGATAGGCAAAGGTGACAACAATCCACTGGCCCGAGAACAGCAAGGCTTAGCCCGAGCACAAACCTCACAAGACTGCACAAAAGAACGCACATCCCTCGACAAGGAAGGCCACCAAAAAGACCTGGCCACCAAGTCTCTAGTACCAAATATTCCAGGATGACCTGCCAACGCAGAAGAATGGACCTCGGAGATGACTCTACTGGTCCAATTATCCGGAACAAACAGTCTCTCAGGCGGACAACGATCAGGTTTACCCGCCTGAAACTCCTGCAAAGCACGTCGCAAGTCTGGGGAGACAGCAGACAAAATCACCCCATCCCTAAGGATACCAGAGGGCTCAGAATTTCCAAGGGAGTCAGGCACAAAACTCCTAGAAAGAGCATCCGCCTTCACATTCTTTGAACCTGGCAGGTATGAAACCACAAAATTGAAACGAGAGAAAAACAGTGACCAACGAGCCTGTCTAGGATTCAGACGCCTGGCAGACTCAAGGTAAATCAAATTTTTGTGATCAGTCAAGACCACCACACGATGTCTAGCACCCTCTAGCCAATGACGCCACTCCTCAAATGCCCACTTCATGGCCAAAAGTTCCCGATTACCAACATCATAATTCCGCTCAGCCGGCGAAAACTTTCTAGAAAAAAACGCGCATGGCTTCATCACTGAGCCATCGGAGCTTCTCTGTGACAAAACCGCCCCCGCTCCAATCTCGGAAGCATCAACCTCAACCTGAAAAGGGAGCGAAACATCTGGCTGACGCAACACAGGAGCAGAAGAAAACCGGCGCTTAAGTTACTGAAAGGCCTCCACAGCCGCAGGAGACCAATTAGCAACATCAGCACCCTTCTTAGTCAAATCCGTCAAAGGCTAAACAACACTAGAAAAATTAGTTATAAAACGACGATAGAAATTAGCAAAGCCCAAGAACTTCTGTAGACTCTTAAGAGATGTAGGCTGCGTCCAGTCACAAATAGCCTGAACCTTGACGGGATCCATCTCAATAGTAGAAGGGGAAAAAATATACCCCAAGAAAGAAATCTTCTGGACTCCAAAGAGACACTTTGAGCCTTTTACAAACAAGGAATTGGCCCGCAGGACCTGAAACACCTTCCTGACCTGCTGAACATGAGACTCCCAGTCATCAGAAAAAAACCAAAATATCATCCAAATACACAATCATAAATTTATCCAGATATTCACGGAAAATATCGTGCATAAAGGACTGGAAGACTGAAGGAGCATTAGAAAGTCCGAAAGGCATTACCAAATACTCAAAATGGCCCTCAGGCGTATTAAATGCGGTTTTCCACTCATCACCTTGCTTTATTCGTATAAGATTATACGCACCCCGAAGATCAATCTTAGTGAACCATTTAGCCCCCTTAATGCGAGCAAACAAATCAGTCAACAATGGCAAAGGATACTGATATTTTACGGTAATCTTATTCAAAAGACGATAATCTATACAAGGCCTCAAGGAACCATCTTTTTTGGCCACGAAAAAAAAAACCTGCTCCCAAAGGGGACAAAGAGGGACGGATACGTCCCTTTTCCAAGGACTCCTTAACATAATCCCGCATAGCAGTATACTCTGGCACTGACAGATTGAACAAACGACCTTTAGGAAATTTACTGCCTGGAATTAAATTTATAGCACAATCGCAATCCCTGTGAGGAGGAAGCGAACTGAGCTTAGGCTCCTCAAAAACATCCCGATAGTCAGACAAAAACACAGGAATCTCAGAAGGAGTAGATGAAGCGATAGAAATCGGAGGTGCATCATCATGAACCCCCTGACAACCCCAGCTTAACACAGACATCGATTTCCAGTCAAGGACTGGATTATGAGTTTGTAACCATGGCAGACCAAGCACTAGGACATCATGCAAATTATACAGTACCAGGAATCGAATCACCTCCTGATGAACGGGAGTCATACGCATGGTCACTTGTGTCCAGTACTGAGGTTTATTCATAGCCAAAGGTGTAGAGTCAATTCCCTTCAAAGGAATAGGGACTTCCAGAGGCTCCAGACTAAACCCACAGCGATTGGCAAATGACCAATCCATAAGACTCAGGGCAGCGCCTGAATCCACATAAGCATCGACGGAAATGGATGATAATGAACAAATCAGAGTCACAGACAGAATGAACTTAGACTGTAAAGTACTAATGGCAACAGACTTATCAACCTTTTTTGTGCGTTTAGAGCATGCTGATATAACATGAGCTGAATCACCACAATAAAAGCACAACCTTTTTTTCCGCCTATAATTTTGCCGTTCACTTCTGGACTGAATTCTATCACATTGCATTATCTCAGGTGACGGTTCAGACGACACCGCCAAATGATGCACAGGTTTGCGCTCCCGTAAACGCCGATCAATCTGAATAGCCATAGTCATAGACTCATTCAGACCAGTAGGCGCAGGGAACCCCACCATAACATCTTTAATGGCCTCAGAAAGGCCATCTCTGAACTTTGCAGCCAGGGCGCACTCGTTCCACTGAGTAAGCACCGACCACTTCCGAAATTTTTGACAATAAATTTCTGCTTCATCTTGCCCCTGAGAGAGGGCCAACAAAGCTTTTTCAGCCTGAATCTCTTGGTCAGGTTCCTCATAGAGCAAACCCAATGCCAGAAAAAACGCATCCGCATTAAGCAACGCAGGGTCCCCTGGTGCCAATGCAAATGCCCAATCCTGAGGGTCACCCCGCAGGAAAGATATAATAATCTTGACTTGCTGAGCAGGGTCTCCAGAGGAGCGAGATTTCAAAGAAAGAAACAACTTGCAATTGTTCCTAAAATTCAGAAAACGAGATATATCTCCAGAAAAAAACTCTGGGACAGGAATTCTAGGTTCAGACATAGGAGCATGTACAACAAAATCCTGTATATTTTGAACCTTAGCGGCAAGATTATTCAGGCTGGAAGCCAAACTCTGGACGTCCATGATAAATAGCTGGGATCAGAGCCATTCAAAGATTAAGAGGAGGAGGAAGTAGCCAGGCTGCAATAAGGCTAGGCAGCAAACTCTGAGGGAAAGAGAAAAAAAAAAAAAAAACTTCCTCAGACTACTTATCCTCCTACTTCAGCCAATACAATTAACACTTTGTGGGCCGGTTATACTGTCATGATCCCAATGGCAGGGGATCACTAAAGGACAAGCACAGATACAAACAAGCTCTAGGGCGATGGAACCTGAGCTGACCGCGACCCTGAACCTAACACACAAATAAAAGTAGCCGGGGAACGTGCCTACGATGATCCTAGACGTCTCGCTCCAGCCGAAGATCTAACTTCCCCTATTAGAAGAAACACAGATCTCTCTTGCCTCCAGAGAAATACCCCACAGAATTAGCAGCCCCCCACATATAATGACGGTGAAATGAGAGGAAAGCACATACACAGTATGAAAACAGTTTCAGCAAAATGAGGCCCGCTAAAGCTAGATAGCAGAGGATACAAAAGTGAACTGCGCGGTCAGCGAAAAACCCTTCAAAAAACCATCCTGAAATTACTTGAACTCATGTGCCAACTCATGGTACATGAGGAGCAATTTCAGCCCACTAGAGCAACCAGCAGCAAAGAATCACATATCTGCAGGCTGGACTAAAAAACCAAACAAAGCAAAACACCAAAACAGGAAAATCCAAACTTAGCTTGACCAGAAGGTTCTAGGAGCAGGGAACAGAGGTAACAAGACACACTGGATACATTGATAACCGGCGAGGAAATGCCAGCAAAGCCAGGTTAAATAGGAAACTCCCATATCCTGATGGAACAGGTGGAACCCAGAGACCCAGGAAAGACAAGTCACCCAGTACCATCAGTAACCACCAGAGGGAGCCCAAAAACAGAACTCACAACAGGGCTGTTCCCGAAGACGTGAACCTTCATCCTGTAGTCTATGACCTTGTTGCGGAAGTCATTGTCTTTGTGCCATAGGAATGGCTGCAAATATGGCTCTGTGAGATGCTGGATCTCTTCACCTTACTTACAATTGGTGACGGTCGCAGATAGCTTAACTCAGCTGCAGGCACACATGTTATGAAGAATCCAGAAGAGACTTTGATTTCTTTAAGAATTCTTGTTGAATGCATACAAACAGCAGCAGGTAAAAAAGACTTTCTTCAGACAGGCTGAAAGCACATGTGCCTCTAATGAAGCCAAGATGGAGACTGAGAGACAGGGAGAAGAAGGAAGTGACATCACACAGCAGAGGGAGACAGGGAGATAGAAGGGACAAACTTATCGAAAGGGAGGATTTCAGCTATGCAAAACACAGGAACACATAGCAACAATTAAATAATATGAGAGACTGCAATACAGCATGTAAAATGTACAAGACAGGTCTGTAAAATGTCTCATTCATGGGACATAACAGACAGTTTTAGATAAAGTTGGGTTCTGTGCAAAAGTTTAATGTGGGCCTCCAAATGCTAACGTAGTGCACCAGCATACAAACATTTTAGCTCTATTTACATATGCTGAATTCAAGGAATTAAACAAACTTGATTAACAATACTGAAGTCGTCCGACTCTTCTTTCCCGACCTCTTTACACCAGCTGGGAAAGAATGATGGTCACAGATCAATCACTAGTAGATCGATCAGTCCCCATACAACATCATGCATTTCTGCAGTGTTCACCAATCGATGTGCTGGTGAGAACAATTTCTTATGGCATAAACAATCCAATCATTTGATGAATAAGCAGAATTTTGCTCATTTAGTGTAGTGCACTCCATGGACCTCCGTATAGTATAATGTGCCCCATAGTTCTTCACATCATATAATCTGTTCCTTAGTAGTCTATATACTATAAAACATTCTCCATAGACCTCCATATAGTATAGTACACTCCCTGTAGTCCTCCATATAGTATAATACACTTCCAATAGTCCACAATATAGTATAATATATCCCATAGCCCTCCATATAGTTTAATGCACCCAATAGTCTTCCTTATAGTTTAATGCATCTCATAGTCCTCCATACAATAAAATCCACTCTCCATATAGTATGGCTACAGGCTCTATGGTAGGGCTGCACCTAAATGGGGAGGGTGCAGCTGTGCTTGGGGAAAAAGTAGTAAGACGATTGGAGGAGCTTTGAAACTAGGATCTAGGGTGGAGGGAAGGTAGTTGTGCTAATAAGGGGATAGATAGAGTAAGGAGAGGGAGGCAGTATGCAAAAATGGGGATTTGGGGGGTTGGGATATACAAGGAAAGAAGGGACCTGAGTAGGACTAACAAATGTGCTAATAATATTAAATGTCTGGCTGGCAAATGCAAGAGGTCTATCAAACAAATTGAATGAACTAGACGATGAAGGTCACAGAATATGATGTGGTGGGCATTACGGAAAGATAGTGTCATGATCCAGGTCGGAGTTTGCTTTTTGCTCCCTGACCTGGTCAGGCGGGGGTTAACCTTCTCTGCTTGACTTCTGACCTGCCCTTCCTTCTTCCGTTCCTGTTTTGGATTGTTCCGTCTGACTCTGATCTTTGACGTTTTTCTGTCTGTGCTTTCATCTCGTCCTCTTGGTACCATGCTCCTGAACAGCTTTTTGACCTCTGGCTTTCCTCAGACCTTGCTCCTGCCTTCTCATCTGACACTGCGTTCCTGGCTGTTGCTTATTTGGCTTGTATGATCTCTCTACTGCACTCTAGCAGAGTTTGCCCAGCTCTACAGGTCGTCACTTGAGGTGAGCTCCCGTTACCTCCCTTCCTCGCCCCCTGGTGGTTGTTCCTGTATTGCACGAGACCTGGCTTGACGAGAGCCATGACTGAGTAACAAACAAAGAGTTATACTACATTTAGAAAAGACAGGAAAGATAAAAAATGTGGAGGGGTATGCATCTTCGTAAAATCCACATTAAAATCTATGCTCAAAGAAGACATTGGGGGGAGTTACAGCAATCTAGAGTCTGTATGGGTAAATCTACATGGGGATGGCAATAATGGAAAGCTGCTAACTGGAGTTTGCTACAAGCCTCCTAATATAGCTGAACAGGTGGAGGATGAAATGCTGCAATAAACTAAAAAGGCAGCAAATAATAATAGGGTTTTTATAATGGGGGATTTTAACTATCCTGACATTCAATGGGACATATCTTCTGGTTGTGCCAAGAGCTACAATTTCTTGTCTACAGTTCAGGACAATTACCTCTCTCGGCTGGTTGATGAACCAACCAGGGGACGTAATCTTCTGGATCTGGTTCAGTCAAATAGACCACATACAATTTCAGATCTACAGGTTAGGGAGCATTTGGGAAGCAGTGACCATAACATGGTAAGCTTCAATGTAATTTTCAAACAAACATTCAAAAGGGGAAATGCAAAAACTTGGAACTTTAGAAAGCTGATTTCAACAAATTAAGGAAAGAGCTTAATTGTGTGGACTGGGACCACATCATGGTAACTGGGGATACCAAACATAAGGCTGGGTTCACACTGCGTTGTGTGAACCCGTTTAACGGACTACGTTACACCGCGGCATAACGCGGTGTAACGTAGTCCGTTAACGCCGCCATTACAAGCAATGGCGAGCGCATCGCTAGCGCATGCCCACAATGGGCGTGCGCTAGCGATGTGCCGTCATTGAGTGACGGACCCGAGACGCCGCCTGCAGCGTTTCCGGGTCCATCACTGCTAGCTCGCCGCTAGCGCAGATGGAGCTAGCAGAAGCTCCATCTGCGCTAGCGCTGTGCAAGTGCCGGCACTTGCGTTAGTGCAGTCCGATTAACGGATATGTTGAACGGACTGCACTAACGTAGTGTGAACCTAGCCTAAATGGGGCATTTTTAAGGGAATACTACTTGAATCCTGCAGAAAACTTATACACTCTAGTAATAGAATGTCAAGGAATAAAAAAAACCCATTATAGATAAATAAGACAGTACAAAGTTTAACAAGACAAAAACAAAGAGCATTCAAAATCTTGAATGCCGAGAATACTGAAATAAAATTTCAGGAGCATAAAGATCTAAATAAGAAATGTAAAAAAGAAATCAAGCGAGCAAAGTTATCTACAGAGAACTAAACTGCCAACAGCATTAAAAGAAAACCCAACATTTTTTACAAATACATCAATGCCAAAAAGAAAAAATTGGATGGTATCAGCACCTTGAAAGATGACAATAACAAGATAATTACAGAGGATAAAGAAAAGGCTGAGATATTAAACAGGCACTTTTCATCTGTGTTCACCAATGAACTGTCTGTTAAAGGGATCATTCAACAAAGCAAAAATCAAAATTCACAACCTGATATAACTAGTTTAACGGAAAAAGAAGTACATCTACGTCTGACCAATTTAAACATTGGCAAATCCCCTGGCCCTGATGGCATTCATCCACGGATACTGAGGGAATTGAGCTCAATAACTGACAGACCACTGTATCTCATATTCTCATATTCTTAGACTATCTTGTAACAGGGGTGGCACCACAGGATTGGAGGACAGCTCACGTGGTACCAATATTTAATAAAGGTAAAAAGGTGGATCCAGGCAACTACCGTCCGGTAAGCCTGACATCAGTAGTGCGTAAAATTTTTGAGGGCATAACAAGAGATGACCTGCAGAAATATATTGCAAATAGTAATAAAATAACTACAACCAGCATGGATTCATGAAGAATAAGTTGTGTCTAACTAATGTGTTGGGTTTCTATGAGGTGTAAGTTCAAATCTGAATGTTGGTAATGTGGCTGATTTATCTGGACTTTGCAAAGGCATTTTATACTGTTCCACATAACAGCCTCATACTGAAGCTACAAAAGCAAGGATCGGGGGGAAACTATATGCAAATAGGTAAGGAATTGGCTTATTGACAGGAAACAAAGTTGTCATAAATGGTACGTTCTCTAAATGGGATAAAGTCAGCAGTGGGGTACAGCAGGGATGTGTGCTAGGACTGATTCTTTTTAACCTCTTTATTAATTACCTTGTGGATGAGATTGAGAGTAAAGTGTCAATCTTTGCTGACGAAACCAAACTATGTAGGATATTAAAATTTGACCAGGACCTTACAATATAACAAAAACGATCTGAACAAAATGACTGGCTGGGGAAACCCTTGGCAAATAAGATTTAATGTAGATGACTGTAAAGTAATGCACTAGGAAGGAGTAATCCTATTGCTTCATATACAATAAATGCATTAAATAGGAGCATACTTGGGACTACAGAACAGGAGAAGGACTTGGGTATTTTGGTTACAAGAAAGCTGAGCAGCAGTACTCAATGTCAAGCAGCAGCTGCAAAAGCTAACAAGATTTTAGGATACAGAAAAACCTGACCAGCACCTCCTAAGTGTGAACATGTGCAAGCTGCCAAACTGCATTAGGTCACAGGTTGATAGCCCAAGAGAGGCATATACAGTAGAACAGGAACCTATCAGAAGGAGGTCACCTTGCCGTAGCTGATGGGCATACATGAATTGGCCAATTCATTGCACATGTTCATGTGCTGGTCAGGTTTTTCTGTATATTTAACTATTGGATGTTGGCTGCCTCCAGCCTGATTTTACACTCCTCCCATTGACCTGCAGGTGGCCATAATCAGTTCTACCTGCCCATAAATTGTAGGCTAAACCCGGGAGAGACAGGAGTATTAGTGCTATCAACGTACAGTTATGGATACTCATTAGTGATGAGCGAGTATACTCGTTGCTCGGGTTTTTCGAGCACGCTCGGGTGATCTCCTAGTATTTGTGACTGCTCAGAGATTTAGTTTTTGTTGACACAGCTGCATGATTTATGGCTGCTAGCCAGCCAGAGTACATGTGGGGATTGCTTGGTTGCTAGGGAATCCCCACATGTAATGAAGCTGTCTAACATTCGCAAATCATGCAGCTGCAGCAAGGAAAACTAAATCTCCGAGCAGTCACAAAAACTCGGAGATCACCCGAGCGTGCTCGGGAAAACCCGAGCAATGAGTATACTCGCTCATCACTAATGAGTACCCATAACTGTAGGTTGATAGCACAAGAGAGGCATATACAGTACAGTAGAACAGGGAGCCATCAGAGAGGTCACCTTGCCGTGGTTGATGGGCACACATGAATTAGCCAATTTAAGCGCTAAGAACCTTCATTTTCCTTCATTTCCAAAAGTTAAAAAGAAAAAAAAAAATTGAAAGAAAATATTTTGAGTAGTAAAATCTAGATTGAATGTTTTTAATGTTTTGCTGCGTTCTCACATGGCCTAAACTTATGCATAGTGCTGCTGTGCTTTCTTTTTTCAAGATTTTAGGATGTATAAAAAGAGAGAGAAAATCCTGCAATCCCAACATATTATTACCACTTTATAAATCACTGGTGAGGCCACATCTAGAATATGGGATCCAGTTTTGGGCTCCACATTTTAAAAAGGCTATTCAGAAGTTGGAATCAGTTTAAAGACGGGCAACTAAATTATTACAAGGGATGGAAGGCCTCTCGTATGATGAGAGATTGGAAAATGTTGGGCTTGTTTAGCTTAGAAAAAAAGACGCCTCAGAGGAGGTCTCCTTTACATTTATAAACATATGTTTGGCCAGTAGAAAACACTGGCACATGACTGATTACTTCTAAAGACCATACTGAGGACTAGGGGGCACTTATTACGGGGGGGGGGGACAAAGGAGATTTTTGCAGCTAAACATGAAAGAGTTATATTCAGTTAGAACAGTCAGACAGTGGAATCCTCTACCACAAAAGGTAGTAATGGTAGACACTATAATATCTTTTAAGAAAGGACTGGACAATTTCCTTTTTTCACATAACATTGCTGGTTAAATTAGTGACAAAATGTACAATTGGTGGAGAAAGGTTGACCTGGGTAATTTTTCAACCTATGTAACTATATATAGTATGCAGCCCCACAGAGTATAATGCAGTCACTTATAGTATAATGCACATTCCATATTCTTCTGGTATTATGGCCACTGATTTCTAAATACATACACTACTCACTCCTCCCCTTTCTCTTGCTGCTCCAGTCTCTGCAGTGTGTCTACTCCACAGCTCCACTGCTCAGCACAGTGTGGCGAGCAATGAAGTGATGTCATAGCGCCCGATGTGTCACAAGCAGATGGAGAATGTTCAAAGAGGGCACCTGTCACTCTCTCCTCCATCATTGATTTCAACAGTATCAGCATCTATGATGCTGATACAGTTGAATGTGTGATGGGGGGGCAGAGCAGGTACTGGCATCAGGCCCCCTTGACTCACAGGCCCCGTAGAGGCCACTGGCTGGCGGCCACTGGGGAAGCGGAGGCTCCAGGCAAATGCCTAGTTAGCCTGCCCCTTACGCCGAATCTGCTGATACCTCATATGTGGGAAAAAACACTGTTTGGGCACACGACAGGGCTGGGGAGGGAAGGAGTGATGTCTTGGAATGCAGACTTTGATAGAATGGTCTGCGGGCATCATGTTGCGTTTCTAGAGCCCCTGATGTGCCTAAACAGTGGAAATCCCCCAAAAGTAAACTCATTTTGGAAACTAGACCCCCCAAGGAATATATTAAGATATGTGCTAAGAAACGTGAACCCCCAAGTGCTTCACAGAAAATTATACCATTGATTAGTGAAAATAAAAATGAACAAAATCACAATCACAAAAAAATTCTACAAAAATTATCTTTTAGCCCCAATTTATTTATTTTTTTTATTTTGACAAGCGTAAAAGGAGAAAATGGACCCCAAAATGCATTGTGCAATTTCTCATGAGCACGATATTATCTCACATGTGGGGAAAAAAAACACTGTTTGCGTGCACATCGAGGCTCAGAAGGGATGGAGTGATGTTTTGGAATGCAGACTTTGATAGAATGGTATGTCATGTTTGCAGAGCCCCTGTTGTGCCTAAACAGGTTACTATATGCTAGTTGTTTAGTGTACATGAGGTTGTCATACGTGAGTTGTGCAAATCAGAAATAAATGTAATACTCCATGGATGTGTGGACACATTATTTACACACAGGCCAGGTTTGTCGGGGCAGGGGTTGCATTGATAAATGGAGTCCTTGTGCATCCCCCTTCTGTAACACTCAACACCTCCTTTGCTAACTTCCTTTTTTTTTGCTTTAAAGGGATCTTCCCGGGGAAATGTTGGCCTAGTACAATACAAGCAGCTTCAGTTCTGGAAATAATGGGGCCCGCTCCTTCCTGATATCCAAGCATTAGAGCCTTGATTACTACCTCTTGGAATTCAATGTACATACTGGTCTAGGCTCTGCACATTGATAGCATGAAATTGTTGTACATTGCCATCTGTACGATGTGCAAGGCTAGCTTCTTGTACCACATCTTGGTTTTTGTCATGGCACTTAGCGGCTGTGGACTGGATCAGAGAGATGAACTTCCCCCATGTTCTTGTTGTACGCCATTACACAGTCTTGTTTGGTGACCTGTGTAAAGGTACCTTGTACAGGATTGGTGGTGCTGCCACCATGCCACCACCAACCATGTATAGCAGTCAAGTAGAAGACATTCCTCTTGTCCTTGTACTTGACCACCAGCATGATATACCTACATTGAGCTCTACTCTTCACCTTTTCTGGGGAGCTGCCCAATTAGCATCTTAGGCAGGCCTCTCTGATTTTTGCGGACAGTAGAGCAGGCTGCGGTAACTCGTGCAAAGAGTGACTTGAACAGTGTGATGTGGGTATAAAAGTTATCTACATAGAGGTGATAACCTTGATACAGCAGTGGGTGTACCAAATCCCACACAATCTTCCTACTCATTACAAGGACAGAGAGCACTCAGGGTGTCCTTCCCTTCATAAACCCTAAACTTGTGGGTGTACCCTGAGGTACTCTCACACAGATTGTAGAGCATAGTGCTGTACTTCTCTCTCTTACTGTGCAGGTAGTGCCAGAATTTGAGTTCCCCTTGAAATGAATTAGGGACTCATCCATGCAGATGTCCTTTTGAGGCACATACACCTCAGCAAACATGTTGCTAAAGTGATCATTGACTGGAGAAAAGTCAGTCAAATTTGGGGTCATCTCATGGAAAGACATTGTGCATTAGCATTATAATAAAAAAAATTGTGGATTGCCTTAAATCGTTTACGGGTCATAGCCATGCGGAACAGTGGAGTGTTATACAAAACATCAACACTCCAATATTGCTTACACTCTGGCTTTTTTACTATTTCACTATCCCCATGTGAAGGAGCAGGCGCCAAAAACATCATCATTTCTAATGCGTCTACAGGAGTCCAGTAAGAAAATGGTGAAGGGCAGTTTTATGCAAAAAATTGATGGGCGAATAAATTGGTTTGAGCAACCATGAGGTCTACAAAATCCTCAGAGGAAAAGACAAAAAATTTTCATTTCTGTGAGGCCGGTGGTGTTAAATTTGATTTGTGATTGTGCCACAAGATTAGAAATCAGTAGCTCATAATCTTTGGGGGTGAAGTCCATACATGGCCAGTAATGGTGTGCGCTGGTTCAGTTTCTGTCTTGGGGTGTTTGCATGGGGGTTCAGTATCACTTGAGGAAGAGGAGAAGGATGAAAAATAAAGGAAGGTAGCATCCTCTTCCCTCTCTGTCGGAGGCAAGGCAAGTTTATGACTCCTGCACTGTATACCATTTTTGGAACGAGTGGGAAACATTTTTTCACGTATACGGTGTTTGTGTGTGTACGAAATTGTATTCAGTTGTGTGTGTGAATGCTTGGCTAAACTTTTTTTTATGTATTATGTAGAACAAATGTAGGAAGCATGCATGAGTGATTCTTTTTTCAGAGCTGACACTAAGGGTACCGTCACACAGTGGCATTTTGATCGCTACGACGGCACGATCCGTGACGCTCCAGCATCGTAACAATATCGCTCCAGTGTCGTAGACTGCTGTCACACTTTGCAATGTACGATGCTGGAGCGATAATTTCATGACGTATGTGCGATGTAGAAGCCGTTGGTTACTATGCGCACATCGTATACAATATCGTGCACACCTTTGTTACACCATGCGATCATGCCGCCACAGCGGGACACTAGACGAAGAAAGAAAGTTTCAAACGATCTGCTACGACGTACGATTCTCAGCGGGGTCCCTGATCGCAGGAGCGTGTCAGACACTGTGAGATCGTAACTATATCGCTGGAACGTCACAAATCGTGCCGTTGTAGCGATCAAAATGCCACTGTGTGACGGTACCCTAACTCGATTCAGTAAAAAAAAATACTGTACTAGAAGACGATAACTACAGTACAATTCACTGCCTCAAATCTAAATTATTTTTTTTTAATTCTCTTTTCACAACTTACCCCCTCAACAACTGGAGGTTCATCACTGATGTGTGCCAGGGACCAGCGCTCGACAACTCTAGGACGCATGGATGATTCTTTTTTCCCACTGTGACAAAACTCACTGATAAAATGCTAGAGGGGAGATATTTTTCACCGCGCTTAATGGCGACAGTGATGTAAAACCCAGAGATTTTCCTCCAGCACATTAAGTGTTGTGAGGGGTTAACAGCTAATTTGTATAATGGGCTGGGTTTATCGTGGACAATCATAGAGCGGGTGGGAGATTGTCCACCTTATCTCCACCCCAGAGTTTGGTCTGTGGCTTAAGTAGACAGCCTTTAGAGGCAGTAGTTCAGTGTCTGGAGAAGAACACTCCAGAGAAGTGTTTTGTGTTAAAACCTGAACCGTGGATCTTGCTAGCCCACAGAGGGATGATCTTCACTAGCAGAAGGACTGTGTTTTATTGTGTTGTTTTGCCCAGAGGGCTGTGCTTATTTTTTCCAGCTTGGTTTATACTGCACCTAACAAACCAATGACTTTCTTAAAGAAACAGTGTTCCCGTGTCTACCTCCGTGTACAGCTGACTGAACCGATCTATCACAGGTGGTTAGCAATGCGGGCATCGTTCCCAGCGAACAGGAGTGACGGCTACAAGAGGTACTGCATGTCCTGGGTGAAGGGAGAAACAAGCCAGCATACAATATCAGGCAAAATGGAAGACCTTCTCAAACATCTGGTACAAGCGCAGCAGCAACAGCATCAGCAGCAACAAATGGTGCAACACTAAGCTGCTTATACAGCAGATGCAACAACAGCACCAGCAGAAGAATGACTTGCTCAAAAAGGTGGCTCGTGGAAGGCTGACAGGCCCTCCCCCAAGTCCAGGTGACAACACATACTTCTGGAAGTAGGTAAGAAGAGCGATATAAAATATTACCCCGGGTTATGATGTGGAATCATTTGTTTTTTAGCGGGTAGCAGAGCGTAAGATGCTACCGCCAGAGCAGTGGGCGGCGGTGCTGGCCCCTTATGTAACTGGCGAAACCCAAAAGGCTCATTATAATTTGGCATTACAGAATGCACAGGAGCATGACAAATTAAAAACTTGGCATTAAAAAGATTTGGCTCGTGTGGGAGTGATTATGTCAGTCAGAGCACAAAGGGTTCACCACTGGGCGTATTATGGGGACAAACCCCTTAGTTCCCAAATATTTGACCTACTGCATCTTATGCAAAAATGGTTGCAGCTGGAATACTCCACTCCAGCCCTGATGGTCGAGCGGGTTGTCATGGACAGATTTGTTCACTCCCTCTCTCGGCTGGTGATACCTGGCTTGCTCAGGGAGATCACCAGAATGCAGACAAACTGTTGGGCCTAGTGGAATAGTACCAGGTGGTTGAGAGGTCCTTAAGAAAGCCAGGGGGTGGTGCATCCCAATACTTGGGTACCCAGCGGGAGCCTGAGTCTCAAAAGAGGGGTAGTAGAGCCACCACTGGGGGAGTCCTAGATCCCAAGGGGTCACTGAGGGGTTGTCAAGGGCCATTGGTAAAGACTTTTTCTGCTGGAGATATCGTGGTCCGGTGCATATAGCACACCTGTTGTCCTTTTTCCTTCAAAGAGATGAACTGCAGCCTAGGAGGCACTGCTCATACTATGTCTATCACGCCTGCAGTGTGGACTATCAGGCCGGTAAGGAGTTGCAGGCATGTCATGTGACAATAAATGGGGTGTTGGTCTCAAGACTCTTTGACTCAGGGAGTTTGGTGACATTGATAAGGGCTACACTTTCACATCTATTAATCAGATGTTCCTTTTTGGAAGTGCTTTGAGCAGCAAGGTGGATTGCAGCTGAGGGGGAAAAGAAACAAAAATCTTTAAATCTCCAGCTTAGCGAGTGTGAGCGAGCTGAGTGTGACCTGAGCATAAGTGTGAACGGCGGTAAGTGTGACTTGTGATTCAGTGAAGAGGTATTTGGAAAGCCTTTAACAAAAACCTGTGTGAATTGGTGTGAGTTGCTGAATTGGGAGTAGCTACATTCACAAGGGGTTAACTTAGGGTGGGGGCTCATAATTAAGGGTTCATAAGGGGCAGTTGGTTGGGACTCAAGTCCTTTTTGGAAGTGCTTTGAGCAGCAAGGTGGATTGCAGCTGAGGGGAAAAATAAAAAAAAATAAAATTGTTAAATCTCCAGCTTAGCGAGTGTGAGCGAGCTGAGTGTGACCTGAGCGTAAGTGTGAACGGCGGTAAGTGTGACTTGTGATTCAGTGACTTTGAAGTCAGGGAGTTTCCAAGAGAGGAATTACTGAATTGCTGTCTGTGTTTTATTCATACTTTGCATTTATTTTTATTTTTTTTGTTCAACGTTTCTGTCTGGTGCAATCCCCATTAGGAAATGTGCTCCACTATTGTTAATGCCATCCAGTGCACATCTTGCCACATGTATGCAGTCCTTGATCAGCCGGTCGAGGGTGCATACTGCTGTGCGAGATGTGAGCACGTTGTGCATTTGGAAACCCAGATTCTGGATCTAAATGTGCAGCTGGCAACACTCAGATCCATAGACAATATGGAGAGGAGTCTTCTGCTCACCGAGCAGATGCTCAATGGGATAGATGAGGGGGGGGGGGGGGGTACGATGGAGCCGCAGGACAGTAAAGTAGCAAGCTGGGTTACAGTTAGGAAGTGGGGTAGAGGGAAGAGTGCCAGGGAGGCTAGTCCTGATCTGGCACACCCTAATAAGTTTGCTAAATTGGCAGATGAGGGGGGTCCATTGCAGGGGTAGCACTGCTGCAGCCAGGCATGTCCTCTGAAAGCCGGAGGGGTGAGTGCTCCAGTAAGGAGGGAAATAGGAGAGCAGGGCAGACCAGACAGGTGCTGGTAGTGGGGAACTCAATTATTAGGGGAACAGATAGGGCAATCTGTCACAAAGACAGGGATCATCGAACGGTGTGCTGCCTACCTGGCGCTCGAGTCCGACACATCGCTGATCAGGTGGACAGATTACTGGGAGGGGCTGGTGAGGACCCAGCGGTCATGGTGCACATTGGCACAAATGACAAAGTTAGAGGTAGGTGGAAGGTCCTTAAAGATGATTTCAGGGAATTAGGCTGCAAGCTGAAAGCAAGGACCTCCAACATGGTATTTTCCGAAATACTGCCTGTACCACGTGCCACGCCAGAGAGGCAATGGGAGATTAGGGAGGTTAATAAGTGGCTCAAGAATTGGTGTAGGAAGGAGGGGTTTGGGTTCCTTCAGAACTGGGCCGACTTCTCAGTTGGCTACAGGCTCTACGCTAGGGAGGGGCTGCACCTCAATGGGGAGGGTGCAGCTGTGTTGGGGAGAAAATGGCTAGAAGGTTGGAGGAGTGTTTAAACTAGGAACTGGGGGGAGGGTATTAATTTTATAGGAGGGGAAGTGTTATGATCTGGTGGTTTAGGAACAACATGAGACAAGCTCTGAAGGAGGTGGTATTTGTACTGACCGCAGACCCTGAACCTAGCAGCGCAACTAGAAATAGCTGTGGGGGGGTAACTGACGCTCCCTAGACCCCTCGGCACAGCCTAAGATCTAACTTCCCCTAAAGATGGAAACAGGAAACCTATCTTGCCTCAGAGAAAATCCCCAAAGGAAAGATAGCACCCCACAAATATTGACGGTGAGAGGAGGGGAAAATAACATACGCAGAGATGAAATCAGATTTTAGCATAGGAGGACAGTCTAGCTTGATAGATAGGACAGGAAAGGATACTGTGCGGTCAGTATAAAAACTACAAAACAATCCACACAGAGTTTACAAAATCTCCACACCTGACTAAAGGTGTGGAGGGTAAATCTGCTTCCCAGAGCTTCCAGCTAACAGAAAAAATCCATAATGACAAGCGGGACAAAAATAGAATGCACAGAACAATAAGTCTACAACATGTGGACTGAAATGAGCAAAGCCAGAACTTATCTTAGCAGAACTGGTCAGGAAACCAGGAGAATCCAAGCAGAGATGTGAATCCAGCCAGAAAACATTGACAAGTGGAATAGGATGAAGACTAGAGCCAGGTTAAATAGCAGAGCCAGGAGAGACGATTAGTGAAAGCAGCTGCTAAAGCTAAACCCAAGGAGCAGCAATTCCACTCAAAACCACCAGAGGGAGCCCAAGGGCAGAATTCACAAAAGTGCCATTTACAACCACCAGCCCAAGAGCCCAAGAATGGAATTCACAACAGGGAAGATAGTGCAGATAGAGACCAGGGCACAAATAAGGAAGATGGGAGTGGCGGTGGCATGGGGGGTGGGGTTAGATTAGTTAATAATTTAAGAAAGAATAGAGGTGCAGAGTGATACATAAAATGTATGTATACTAATGCCAGAAGCCTCACCAACAAAATGGACGAATTAGAATTAATGTTGTTGGAGCATAATTATGACATGGTGGGGATATCTGAAACATGGCTGGATGAGAGCCATGACTGGGCTGTTAACTTACAGGGTTATAGTCTGTTCAGAAATGACCGAATGGATAAGCGAGGGGGAGTGGTGTGTTTGTATGTAAAATCGTCCTTAAAACCCATCCGGTGTGATAATATAGGTGAACTTAATGAAAATGTAGAGTCCCTGTGGGTGGAGATAAGGGGAGGTGGAAAAATAATAAATTACTGATACAAGGATTTGGATTCCTGGACCACGGTGTGAATTATTTGTATGATGGACTCCTCGCCAGAGACGGACTACACCTCAACAAACCTGGGAAACACACATTCGCCAGAAGACTCGCTACACTCATCAGGAGGGCGTTAAACTAGAAGAAGAGGGGACGGGAAGAAAAACATTAGACTCGAACAAAGAAGACCCAGGAAAACATACTCAGAAGGGAGGTAAGAACATTTCTAAAACAATCCACAGCGAGGAGATTGGAACAAAACAAAATCCTCTAAACTGCATGCTCGCAAACGCCAGAAGCCTCACAAACAAGATGGAAGAACTAGAAGCAGAAATATCTACAGGTAACTTTGACATAGTGGGAATAACCGAGACCTGGTTAGATGAAAGCTATGACTGGGCAGTTAACTTACAGGGTTACAGTCTGTTTAGAAAGGATCGTAAAAATCGGAGAGGAGGAGGGGTTTGTCTTTATGTAAAGTCTAAAGTCCACTTTAAAGGAGGATATTAGCGAAGGGAATGAGGATGTCGAGTCCATATGGGTCGAAATTCATGGAGGGAAAAATGGTAACAAAATTCTCATTGGGGTCTGTTACAAACCCCCAAATATAACAGAAATCATGGAAAGTCTATTTCTAAAGCAGATAGATGAAGCTGCAACCCATAATGAGGTCCTGGTTATGGGGGACTTTAACTACCCGGATATTAACTGGGAAACAGAAACCTGTGAAACCCATAAAGGCAACAGGTTTCTGCTAATAACCAAGAAAAATTATCTTTCACAATTGGTGCAGAATCCAACCAGAGGAGCAGCACTTTTAGACCTAATACTATCTAATAGACCTGCCAGAATAACAAATCTGCAGGTGGTCGGGCATCTAGGAAATAGCGACCACAATATTGTACAGTTTCACCTGTCTTTCACTAGGGGGACTTGTCAGGGAGTCACAAAAACACTGAACTTTAGGAAGGCAAAGTTTGACCAGCTTAGAGATGCCCTTAATCTGGTAGACTGGGACAATATCCTCAGAAATAAGAATACAGATAATAAATGGAAAATGTTTAAGAACATCCTAAATATGCACTGTAAGCGGTTTATACCTTGTGGGAATAAAAGGACTAGAAATAGGAAAAACCCAAGGTGGCTAAACAAAGAAGTAAGACAGGCAATTAACAGTAAAAAGAAAGCATTTGCACTACTAAAGCAGGATGGCACCATTGAAGCTCTAAAAAACTATAGGGAGAAAAATACTTTATCTAAAAAACTACCGTATTTTCCGGCGTATAAGACGACTGGGCGTATAAGACGACCCCCCAACTTTTCCAGTTAAAATATAAAATCTTAAAAATCGGGGGTCTTCTTATACGCCGTATGTCATCTTATTCGGCCGGTGACTAATGTGCCTTTTTTTTGGGGGGGGAGTGGTCCCGATGACGGAGGGGGCGTCTCACAGGGAAGTGTGAGTATGCCCCATTACCTCATATTGTAGCTGCAGCGTCAGCGTGGGGTGCTGGGGAGCGGCGGTGGCTGCTCCTTTGTGCCGCGTGGGTGCTGTGGGGCGGCGGTTCCTTTTGGTACAGCGCCGGGGTCTGTGCTGTGGGGCGGCAGCGGCGGCGTATCTTCAGGGAGAGTCAGTCGGGGCTCCTCCGGCATCTCCCGAAATCCCGGAGGCGCCGGCAGCTCCATTGCTGCGATGTGGTGGCCTCCGGGAAAATGGCCGCTGGGGGCGGCGCAGGCTCAGATTCAGATCTCGTCTCCCGAGATCTCGGGACGAGATCTGAATCTGAGCCTGCGCCGTCCCCAGCGGCCATTTTCCCGGAGACCACCGCATCGCAGCAATGGAGCTGCCGGTGCCTCCGGGATTTCGGGAGATGCCGGAGGAGCCCCGACTGACTCTCCCTGAAGATACGCCCCCGCTGCCGCCCCACAGCACAGAGCCCCGGCGCTGTACCAAAAGGAACCGCCGCCCCACAGCACCCACGTGGCACAAAGGAGCAGCCGCCGCCGCTCCCCAGCACCCCACGCTGACGCTGCAGCTACAATATGAGGTAATGGGGCATACTCACACTTCCCTGTGACACGCCCCCTCCGTCATCGGGACCACTCCCCCCCACCCGCCATAGATACCCGGCGTATAAGACGACCCCCGACTTTTAAGAAGATTTTCAGGGATTAAAAAGTCGTCTTATACGCCGGAAAATACGGTAATTAAAGCTGCCAAAAAGGAAACAGAAAAGCACATTGCTAAGGAGAGTAAAACTAATCCCAAACTGTTCTTCAACTATATCAATAGTAAAAGAATAAAAACTGAAAATGTAGGCCCCTTAAAAAATAGTGAGGAAAGAATGGTTGTAGATGACGAGGAATAAGCTAACATATTAAAAACCTTCTTCTCCACGGTATTCACGGTGGAAAATGAAATGCTAGGTGAAATCCCAAGAAACAATGAAAACCCTATATTAAGGGTCACCAATCTAACCCAAGAAGAGGTGCGAAACCGGCTAAATAAGATTAAAATAGATAAATCTCCGGGTCCGGATGGCATACACCCACGAGTACTAAGAGAACTAAGTAATGTAATAGATAAACCATTATTTCTTATTTTTAGGGACTCTATAGCGACGAGGTCTGTTCCGCAGGACTGGCACATAGCAAATGTGGTGCCAATATTCAAAAAGGGCTCTAAAAGTGAACCTGGAAATTATAGGCCAGTAAGTCTAACCTCTATTTTTGGTAAAATATTAGAAGGGTTTCTGAAGGATGTTATTCTGGATTATCTCAATGAGAATAACTGTTTATCTCCATATCAGCATGGGTTTATGAGAAATCGCTCCTGTCAAACCAATCTAATCAGTTTTTATGAAGAGGTAAGCTATAGGCTGGACCACGGTGAGTCATTGGACGTGGTATATCTCGATTTTTCCAAAGCGTTTGATACCGTGCCGCACAAGAGGTTGGTACACAAAATGAGAATGCTTGGTCTGGGGGAAAATGTGTGTAAATGGGTTAGTAACTGGCTTAGTGATAGTAAGAAGAGGGTGGTTATAAATGGTATAGTCTCTAACTGGGTCGCTGTGACCAGTGGGGTACCGCAGGAATCGGTATTGGGACCTGTTCTCTTCAACATATTCATTAATGATCTGGTAGAAGGTTTATATTATGTATATATGATATTTGCAGATGATACAAAACTATGTAAAGCAGTTAATTCAAGAGAAGATAGTATTCTGCTACAGATGGATCTGGATAAGTTGGAAACTTGGGCTGAAAGGTGGCAGATGAGGTTTAACAATGATAAATGTAAGGTTATACACATGGGAAGAAGGAATCAATATCACCATTACACACTGAACGGGAAACCACTGGGTAAATCTGACAGGGAGAAGGACTTGGGGATCCTAGTTAATGATAAACTTACCTGGAGCAGCCAGTGCCAGGCAGCAGCTGCCAAGGCAAACAGGATCATGGGGTGCATAAAAGAGGTCTGGATACACATGATGAGAGCATTATACGGCCTCTGTACAAATCCCTAGTTAGACTGCACATGGAGTACTGTGTCCAGTTTTGGGCACCGGTGCTCAGGAAGGATATAATGGAACTAGAGAGAGTACAAAGGAGGGCAACAAAATTAATAAAGGAGATGGGAGAACTACAATACCCAGATAGATTAGCGAAATTAAGATTATTTAGTCTAGAAAAAAGACGACTGAGGGGCGATCTAATAACCATGTATAAGTATATAAGGGGACAATACAAATATCTCGCTGAGGATCTGTTTATACCAAGGAAGGTGACAGGCACAAGGGGGCATTCTTTGCGTCTGGAGGAGAGAAGATTTTTCCACCAACATAGAAGAGGATTCTTTACTGTTAGGGCAGTGAGAATCTGGAATTGCTTGCCTGAGGAGTTGGTGATGGCGAAGTCAGTTGAGGGGTTCAAGAGAGGCCTGGATGTCTTCCTGGAACAGAACAATATTGTATCATATAATTATTAGGTTCTGTAGAAGGACGTAGATCTGGGGATTTATTATGATGGAATATAGGCTGAACTGGATGGACAAATGTCTTTTTTTGGCCTTACTAACTATGTTACTATGTTACTATGATAGGGGTTTGTTATAAATCTCCAAAAATAATGGAAGCAATGGAGAATATCCTCGTAAAGCAAATAGATGAAGCTGTGACTCAAGGAGAAGTCATTATTATGGGGGACTTCAACTACCCTGAAATAGATTGGGGAACAGAAACCTGCAGTTCCAGCAAAAGTACCGTATATACTCGAGTATAAGCCGACCCCCCTAATTTTGCCACAAAAAACTGGGAAAACTTATTGACTCGAGTATAAGCCTAGGGTGGAAATGCAGCATTTACCGGTGAATTTCAAAAATAAAAATAGATCATTATTTCCCCATAGCTGTGCCATATAGTGCTCTGCACCATTCATATTTCCCCATAGCTGTGCCCCATATAGTGCTCTGCCCCATACAGTGCTCTGCACCGTTCATTTTGTCCCATAGCTGTGCCCCATACAGTGCTCTGCACCGTTCATATATCCTCATAGCTGTGCCCCATATAGTGCTCTGCACCGTTCATATATCCTCATAGCTGTGCCCCATACAGTGCTCTGCACCGTTCATATATCCTCATAGCTGTGCCTCATACAGTGCTCTGCACCGTTCATATATCCTCATAGATGTGCCCCATACAGTGCTCTGCACCGTTCATATATCCTCATAGCTGTGCCCCATACAGTGCTCTGCACCGTTCATATATCCTCATAGATGTGCCCCATACAGTGCTCTGCACCGTTCATATATCCTCATAGATGTGCCCCATACAGTGCTTTGCACCGTTCATATATCCTCATAGCTGTGCCCCATACAGTGCTCTGCACCGTTCATTTTGTCCCATAGAAGCTCCACATAAATCTGTGCCGCTGCTGCTGCTGCAATAAAAAAAAAACCACATACTCACCTTTCTTGCTTGCAGCTCCCCAGCGTCCGGTCCCGGCGTCTCTCTCCGCACTGACTGATCAGGCAGAGGGCGGCGCGCACACTATATGTGTCATCGCGCCCTCTGACCTGAACAGTCAGAGCACAGAGACGCCGGGAAGATGGAGCGGCGCCGGGAAGATGGAGCGGCGCCCGGCGGCTGGAACGCGGACAGGTGAATATTACATACTTACCTGCTCCCAGCGCTCCTGACGCTCCCTCTGCCTGTCACAGCTGTCTTCGGTGCCGCAGCCTCTTTCTTTATCAGCGGTCACCGGCACCGCTGATTAGAGAAATGGATACGCGGCTCCACCCCTATGGGAGGTGGAGCCGCCTATTCATTTTTCTAATGAGCGGTCCCACGTGACCGCTGAAGAGGGGAAGAAGCTGCAGCACAGAAGACCATGGGACGGCAGGGGGAGCGCCAGGATTGCTGGGACTAGGTAAGTATACCTCAGCGCCCTCTCCCCCTCAGCCGCCGACCCCACCGCTACCGTGACTCGAGTATAAGCCGAGAGGGGCACTTTCAGCCCAAAAATTTGGGCTGAAAATCTCGGCTTATACTCAAGTATATACGGTAATCAGTTTTTGACAACTATGAGATACAATTACCTTTTACAACTGGTTCAGGACCCAACAAGAAGGGGGGCACTGCTAGACCTAATATTAACCAACAGGCCAGACCGCATATCAAATATAAGGGTTGGGAGTCACTTGGGGAATAGTGATCACAAAATAATAAGTTTTCATGTATCCTTTAATAAGATGTGTAGTAGAGGGGTTACACAGACACTACATTTCAGGAGGGCAAATTTCCAACGGATGAGAGATGATCTTGATGCAATTAACTGGGACAATATCCTGAGACTTAAAAATACACAGAAAAAATGGGAGACGTTTATTAGCATTCTGGATAGGACCTGTGCACAGTATATACCATATGGGAATAAACATACCAGAAATAGGAGGAAACGAATATGGCTAAATAGAGCTGTAAGGTGCGCAATAAGTGACAAAAAGAAAGCATTTAGAGAATTAAAGGAAGTAGGTAGTGATGAGGCATTAAATAAATACAGAAAATTAAATAAAGTCTGTAAAACGCAAATCAAGACAGCAAAGATTGAGACAGAGAGACTCATTGCCAGAGAGAGTAAAAATAATCCCAAAATATTCTTTAACTACGTACATAGTAAGAAACTAAAAAATGATAGTGTTGGCCCCCTTAAAAATAGTCTGGGTGAAATGGTGGAGGAGGATGAGGAAAAAGCCAATATGCTAAATAACTTTTTTTCATCAGTATTTACAAAAGAAAATCCCATGGCAGACAATATGATCAGTGATAACAAAAATTCCACATTAAGTGTCACCTGCTTAACCCAGCAGGAAGTACGGTGGCGTCTAAAAATCACTAAAATTGACTGATCCCCGGGCCCGGATGGGATACACCCCCGAGTACTGCAGGAATTAAGTACAGTCATTGATAGACCATTATTTTTACTCTTCAAAGAGTCCATAATAACAGGGTCTGTGCCACAGGACTGGCGTATAGCAAATGTGGTGCAAATATTCAAAAAGGGTACAAAAACTGAACTCGGTAATTATAGGCCAGTAAGCTTAACCTCTACTGTGGGTAAAATCCTGGAGGGCATTCTAAGGAATGCTATGCTGGAGTATCTGAAGAGGAATAACCTCATGACCCAGTATCAGCACGGGTTTACTAGGGACCGTTCATGTCAGACTAATTTGATCAGTTTCTATGAAGAGGTAAGTTCCGGACTGGACCAAGGGAACCCAGTAGATGTAGTGTATATGGACTTTTCAAAAGCTTTTGATACGGTGCCACACAAAAAGTTGATACATAAAATGAGAATAATGGGGATAGGGGAAAATATGTGTAAGTGGGTTGAGAGCTGGCTCAGGGATAGGAAACAAAGGGTGGTTATTAATGGAACACACTCGGACTGGGTCACGGTTAGCAGTGGGGTACCACAGTGGTCAGAATTGGGCCCTCTTCTTTTTAACATATTTATTAATGACCTTGTAGGGGGGCATACAGAGTAGAGTTTCAATATTTGCAGATGACACTAAACTCTGCAGGGTAATAAATACAGAGGAGGACAATTTTATATTACAGGATGATTTATGTAAACTAGAAGCTTGGGTTGATAAATAGCAAATGAGCTTTAATAGGGATAAATGTAAGGTCATGCACTTGGGTAGAAGTAATAAGATGTATAACTATGTGCTTAATTCTAAAACTCTGGGCAAAACCGTCAATGAAAAAGACCTGGGTGTATGGGTGGATGACAAACTCATATTCAGTGGCCAGTGTCAGGCAGCTGCTACTAAGGCAAATAAAATAATGGGATGCATTAAAAAAGGCATAGATGCTCATGAGGAGAACATAATTTTACCTCGATTCAAGTCACTTGTTCGACCACACTTAGAATACTGTGCACAGTTCTGGTCTCCGGTGTATAAGAAAGACATAGCTGAACTGGAGCGGGTGCAGAGAAGAGCGACCAAGGGTATTAGAGGACTGGGGGTCGGCAATACCAAGATAGGTTATTACACTTGGGGCTATTTAGTTTGGAAAAACGAAGACTAAGGGGTGATCTTTTTTTAATGTATAAATATATGAGGGGACAGTACAAAGACCTTTCTGATGATCTTTTTAATCATAGACCTGAGACAGGGACAAGGGGGCATCCTCTACGTCTGGAGGAAAGTAGGTTTAAGCATAATAACAGACGCAGATTCTTTACTGTAAGAGCAGTGAGACTATGGAACTCTCTGCCATATGATGTTGTAATGAGTGATTTGTTACTTAAATTTAAGAGGGGACTGGATACCTTTCTGGAAAAGTATAATGTTACAGGGTATATATACTAGATTCCTTGATATGGCGTTGATCCAGGGAACTAGTCTGATTGCCGTATGTGGAGTCGGGAAGGAATTTTTTTTCCCCAATGTGGAGCTTACTCTTTGTCACATGGTTTTTTTTTGCCTTCCTCTGGATCAACATGTTAGGGCATGTTAGGTTAGGCTATGGGTTGAACTAGACGGACTTAAAGTCTTCCTTCAACCTTAATAACTATGTAACTATGTATATGTAACTATGAAAACACATGGGCGTCCACTGTATCCATGGTGACGCCAAGAACTACCCCATCGCCAGAATAAAAACAAAAATGAAATGTGGTACTGAATCTCATGAGGTTGAGGTAGTCAAAGACTTTCTACACCCGGTGATCATTGGGTGGGACTTTAGCTTGTTCTGGGACTTGTTGGAAAAGGCGAGGGCGGATGAGTTATGCCTGTGTGTTCTTGCTGGTGATGAGGACTTGATAGTGACCAATGAGGCTGAGATTCCAGAGTTGGGGGTTTCTTGGGGAAATTTTGGTACTGTCCAAATGCAGGATCTTACTTTAAAAAATATGTTTGACAATGTGATTGTGATAAATTGGGTTGCTCAAGAGCCAGGGGCCAACATCAGGTTTCCATATTTCACTTTAAATGAGCTTTATTGGGTCACTAAACCTAGAAGGGAAGTGATAGAGCATTTGTTGGTGCCAGGTCACTATAGGAATAGGGTATTAGATCTGGTCCATTCTCATGTCTTGAGCGACATCTGAAAGTAGACAAGGCTCAAAATTGGGTCCTTCAGAGGTTCTACTGGCATGTGTGTCACTGAGATATTGTTAGTTTCTTCTGATTCTGCCCTACCTGTCAGCTAACTGCTCCTGTATCCCATTTCCGCAGTCCCCTAGTGTTGTTGCCCATAATCAAAGTCCCATTTGACCAGATTGCCATGGACCTGGTCAGGCTGTTAGTTAAGTCCACCAGGGGTCATCAATACGTCCTGGTGGTAATGGACTATGCTGCATGTTATCCAGACTCAGTACCACTGAGAAACTCCTCCAGGAGTATAGCACGAGAGCTAGTTCATATTTTATCCCGGACAGGCCTGCCAAAGGAGATTTTGACTGACCAAGGGACACAGTTCATGTCCACGGACGGACCACCTTGGTGGAGAGATTCAACAATACTTGAAATCTACGCCGAAGAAGGTTGTGGAGAAGGATGGCCGAGACTGTGATTGCTTGCTGCCATGCCTACTGTTCTCCATTAGAGAAGTCCCACAGGATTCTACGGGGTTCTCTCCATTTGAGCTGTTATACAGACGGCACACTCGAGGTCTTTAGGACATTACAAAGGAGACCTGAGATGTGAAGGTTACACCCTACATGTGGCACAGATGCAGGACAGGATCGTGATTGAGGTTCCAAGATGGCCGCTGCTACCATCAGACGTGATAGAGGTGGCTCCTGCACAGTGGTGCCAATCTATTGCATACTGCACTAACAACCCTTCCTCAGCCATTCTCTCTTGCACTGATTGCTGCTGCCCACCCGAGGGGACCCTTAGGTAAAGATACTGCCCAAGTATCTCGTGCCCTAGGACCCTGAAGATGCACCTCGGCTCCAACTGAGGCCTACCGTGCATGTGGCCTGGACCTCCGTCATCTATCTACTCTGGCCTCTCGCTCCCCTCTGTGGCAGAGATGGACTCGCTTGCGGAGAGCACACCAAGCCATTATCCACCCCCGACGCCTTACAGGTAAGAGCGGGGGGCTCACAGGAAACATAAGACCGCTGTGCCACACTCCCTTCCCCCTGCTGCATTTATTACCTGGATTGGCGTGTCCCCTGCTGTGATACTCAGACCCGGTGCTATGCGGATGCCTGAGCTGGAAGTGTGACCTAGCCAGCCGCTCTACCTCGTGCATCATCCTGTGGAGGCTGATAGCTGTCGCTGGTTTAGCACCAGTGCCCTGGACTGCCCGCGGTGTTGCTAAGGTCTGCAATTCTGGGATAGATGCTAGGCTCCAGCACATGAAGGGTCAACAGCTGTATTACCTAGCGGTGGTGACGAGTTGCACGGTGATACTGGTGAAGGGCGAGACAGTGACGGAGAGCAAGGACCGCAGATATCTAAGAACACAGAAAAAGACTCTAAAAGGGGCACGGGCCGCATTATATAAGGACCTGGTCGGGAGGCTTACCTAGTCTCAAAGGGTGCACAGTCGCCTCACTCTGAAGGCATAAGCATTTAGCGTACTAAACATTTTCGGATAAGCTTCCCTGAGACCTTGGGCTGTTTTGTAAAACCTTGAGACTGCAGATCCCTTTGCCCCTACTGTCGGAGGGAAAAGAGGATAACAGAAGGCTGACATCTCCATGCCTTATTATAGGGAATTCTATATACCCTGCACTAAACCTACATTGCTATATATTAGAGCTAAATTCTCACAGATTTTGCACCTAAATAATTGAGTAAGATGACATTTTAACCCCTTCATGACCCAGCCTATTTTGACCTTAATGACCAGCCATTTTCTGCAATTCTGACCAATGTCCCTTTATGAGGTAATAACTCAGGAACGCTTCAACGGATCCTAGCGATTCTGAGAGTTTTTTCGTGACATATTTGGCTTCATGATAGTGGTAAATTTAGGTCAATAATTTTTGCGTTTATTTGTGGAAAAAAATCGGAAATTTGGTGAAAATTTTGCAATTTTCAATTTTGTTTTTTTATTCTGTTGAACCAGAGAGCTATGTGACAAAAAATAGTTATTAAATAACATTTTCAACATAGTATATATGAATTACACCAGCACGCTCAAAGACAAGGGAAACCTAAATAATGATTTTGATTAAAAAAATAGGATATACAGCTGCTGGCAAAACTCAGCATCCTTTGTGAAAAATCCCATATGCAAAATACTAAATACTAAAATCAAATGGCTTGCCGCGCTATTCCTTATAATGGTCGCCTAATGAATATATAACCTTGAATGATGTCTAATCAATTATTTAACTATAACAATAATGTTCAATATAACAAGTAGAAAGCCAATGTCATGTTAAACATGCCCTAACATGTTAGGGCATGTTAGGTTAGGCTATGGGTTGAACTAGATGGACTTATAGTCTTCCTTCGACCTTAATAACTATGTAACTATGTAAACTGTGCACAATAGCAAGCTTAATATCCAAATTAAAACAGCTACCAGCCTTATCTAGTTAATCCCACACACTGTACTGCAAACTGCTCATACAGATGTCCCTAAATGATGAGCAAACAACTCCAATGAATGCATTCACATCACAAAACATCTATATAAGCTGTGCAGACAAACTTGTGTACTGTGATATATCTCAAGGCTAATGGCAGTGCAATGTGTTACAAATGGCTTGTGAGTTGTGACAGGACCAGGCAACAAAAAAAGACCTTGTACAACAAAAGACTGATCACCTGTTGGAGAAAAAAAAATGCAGCTACAGTGTCCACTGACCTGCTGAGTCCTGTTCCTTGTTCTTGCACAGCCATTAGCCTTGAGATTTATCGCAGTACACAAGTTCGTCTACATGGCTTATATAGATTTTTTGTGATATGAATGCATTCATTGGAGTTGTTTGCTCATCATTTAGGGACAACTATGTGAGCAGTTTGCAGTACAGTGTGTGGGATTAACTAGATACAGCTGGTAGCTGTTTTAATTTGGATATTAAGCTTCCTGTTGTGCACAGTTTAACATGACATTGGCTTTCTACTTGTTATATTGAACATTATTGTTATAGTTAAATTATTGATTAGGCATCATTCAAGGTTACTGTATATATTCATTAGGTGCCCATTATAAGGATTAGCGAGGCAGGCCATTTGATTTTAACATTTTCAACATGTCTACTTTACATCAGCACAATTTTGGAAACACTTTTTTTTTGTTAGGAAATTATAAAGGTTAAAAGTTCACCAGCGATTTCTCATTTTTACAACAAAATTTACAAAACCTTTTTCTAGGGACCACATCACATTTGAAGTCAGTTTGAGGGGTCTATATGGCTGATAATACCCAAAAGTGACACCATTCTAAAAACTGCACCACTCAAGCTGATCAAACCCACATTCAAGAAGTTTATTAACCCTTCAGGTGTTTCACAGCAGCAGAAGCAACATGGAACGAAAAAATGAACATTTAACTTTTTCGTCACAAAAATTATCTTTTAGCAACAATTTTTTTTATTTTCCCAAGGGTAAAAGGAGAAAGTGGACCCCAAATGTTGTTGTCCAATTTGTCCTGAGTACGTTGAAACCCCACATGTGGGGGGGAACCACTGTCTGTGTGCACAGCAGGGCTAGGAAGGGAAGGAGCGCCATTGGACTTTTTGAATGGAAAATTAGCTTCAATCGTTAGCGGACATCATGCCGCTTTTGGAGAGCCCCTGTGTGCCTAAACTTTGGAGCACCCCCGCAAGTGACCCCATTTTGGAAACTAGACCCCCCCAGGAACTTATCTGGGTGCATAGTGAGCACCTTGAACAACCAAACAAATTTGTTTTTCTTTTAGCCTCAATTTTTTTTGTTTTCACATGGGGAACAGGATAAAATGGATCCTAAAATTTGTTGAGCAATTTCTCCTGAGTTTACCGATAGCTCATATGTGGTCACTGTTTGGGTGCACAGCAGGGCTTGGAAGGGAAGTAGTGCCATTTGACTTTTTATATGGAAAATTAATTCCAATCATTAGCGGATACCATGTCACGTATGGAGAGCCCCTGTGTGCCTAAACATTGGCGCTCCCCCACAAGTGACACCATTTTGGAAACTAGACCCCCCAGGGAATTTATCTAGATGTCAGAAATCAAGTGCTAAACAGAAGTTTATAACGCAGAGCCGTGAAAATAAAAAATCATTTTTTTTCCTCAAAAAATTATTTTTTAGCCTGCTATTTTTTATTTTCACAAGGGTAACAGGAGAAATTGGACCCCAAAAGTTGTGGTCCACTTTGTCCCGAGTACGCGGATTCCCCATATGTGGGAGGAAACAACTGTTTGGGCACAAGTCGGGGCTTGGAAGGGAAGTAATGACGTTTTGAAATGCAGACTTTGATGGAATGGTCTGCGGGCGTCATGTTACGTTTGGAAAGCCACTGATGTGCCTACACAGTAGAAACCCCCCACAAGTGACCCCATTTTGGAATCTAGACCCCCAGGGAACTTATCTAGATGTGTAGTGAGCACTTTGAACCCCCAAGTGCTGCACAGAATTTTATAACGCAGAGCCGTGAAAATAAAAAAATCATTTTTTTCCACAAAAATAATTTTTTAGCCCCCAATTTTTTTTGATTTTTCCAAGGGTAACAGGAGAAATTAGACCCCCAACACTGTTGAGCAATTTTTCCTCAGTATGCTGATGCCCCATATGTTGGAGTAAACCACTGTTTGGGCACATGTCAGGGCTCGGAAGGGAGGCAGCACCATTTAACTTTTTGAATGCAAGATTGGCTGGAATCAATAGTGGCACCATGTTGCGTTTGGAGAGCCCCTGATGTGCCCAAACAATGGAAACCCCCCCAATTTTAACTCCAACACTAACCCCAACACATCCCTAACCTTAATCCCAACCATAACCATAACCCTAATCACAATCGTAACCCCAACACATCCCTAACACTAATCCCAACGCTAACCATAACCCTAATCGCATTCCTAACCCCAACACACCCCTAACCCTAATCTCAACCTTAACCACAAGCCTAACCCTAATTCCCACCATAACCCTAATTCTAACCCTAATTCCAACCCTAACCCTAGTGGAAAAATAAAAATAAATACTGTATATACTCGAGTATACCCCAACCCGAGTATTAGCCGAGGTACCTAATTTTACCTCAAAAACCGGGAAAACTTATTGACTCGATAAGGCTGGTTTCACATTTGCGTTTTTTTGGGTGCGTTTTTGCGGTAAAAAACGCAAAAAAACGCATGGTAAAAAAACGCATGTAAACGCACGCAAACGCTGCGTTTTTTTGACGCATGCGTTTTTGCATGTGGTGTAAAAACGCGGCGTTTTACCGCATTTACATGCGTTTTTTCATGCGTTTGCGTTTTTTAAACGCATGCTGAGAAATGTGTGACAGCTGCCAATCATTAAAAAAAAGTAAAAAACCCACTATAAACAGAAATAGTTAGGGGTAGGGGTAGGGTTAGGGGTAGGGATCATAACCCTAACCCTAAAGAGATCCTAACCCTAACCCTACCCCTAACCCTAAGGGATCCTAACCCTACCCCTAACCCTACCCCTAAGGGATCCTAACCCTACCCCTAACCCTACCCCTAACCCTACCCCTAAGGGATCCTAACCCTACCCCTAACCCTACCCCTAACCATAAAGGGGTTAGGGTTAGGGGTAGGGTTAGGGGTAGGATCCCTTAGGGTTAGGGGTAGGGTTAGGGGTAGGGTTAGGGTTAGGGGTAGGGTTAGGGGTAGGGTTAGGATCCCTTAGGGTTAGGGGTAGGGGTAGGGTTAGGGGTAGGGTTAGGATCCCTTAGGGTTAGGGTTAGGGGTAGGGTTAGGGTTAGGGTTAGGATCCCTTTATCACCTTTACGTTGGGTGGTGGCATATTAGTGTGTTTTCAGTGTTTTTAATAAAAAAATGCATGCGTTTTTTAACGCAAAAAACGCATGCACCAAAAAACGCATGCGTCCCCATTGACTCCAATGCATTTTTTGACACAAAAAAACCGCATGAAAACGCATGCGTTTTTTTTGGTCCAAAAAACGCTTCTAAAAATACTACAAGTAGCAGTTTAGAAAAAAAACGCATGCAGTAAAAAAACGCATGCGTTGCAAAACGCGACCAAACGCATACACAAAAAAACGCATGCGTTTTCAATGTTAATCAATGTTTTGAAAAAAAACGCAGCAGACAAAAACGCAAGTGTGAAACCAGCCTTAGACGCCGAGGGGGGAGATGCAGCAGCTACTGGGTTTGAAAGTCTCCCCTCTCCCTGTTGATCCATGACTCTCCCATGGGGGTGTTTCTTACCAACTTCTACACAGCAACGGTGAGTCTCCCCTCTCCCCAACGGTCCGCGAGTATCTTACCCACTTCTACACAGCTGTGGAGCAGTGCCATCCTGTCATCTATGGAGTCCTGGAGGTAGCGGCGTACCTGTAACCTATGGAGCAAGCGGTAGCAGTGGAGCAGCACCATCTTGTCATGTATGGAGTCCCGGAGGTAGCGGCGTGACAGTAACTTATGGAGCGGCAGTAGCAGTCATGGAGGCAAGCGGTAGCCATACGGTAGGTGGAGGTTGTGGGTGGCCTGTATTTTCACTGCGCACACTTTTTACTTCCGATACCACTCATTATGGCTTATGAATATTCATGAAGTCACCGTAAGTGAAGAGTGCGGCACTGAAAATACAGGCCACCCGCAACCTCCACCTGCCGTACGACTACCGCTTGCCTCCACGACTGCTGCTCTATACATTACCAGCACGCCACTAGTTCTGCATCTCTATACATGACAGGATGGTGCTACTCTACCGCTAGCTCCATAGATTACCGAAACTCTGCTTCCCTCGGAGACTCAATACATGCCAGGATCGCCATGCTCCGCTGCTGCTGTGAAGGAAGGGGTAAGAAACACCCCTAGGGAAGAGAGACGGCCCGGG
The DNA here is from genome assembly GCF_032444005.1 of Ranitomeya imitator. Taxonomy (NCBI): domain Eukaryota; kingdom Metazoa; phylum Chordata; class Amphibia; order Anura; family Dendrobatidae; genus Ranitomeya; species Ranitomeya imitator. Next base: position 198,653,262 of record NC_091287.1, read on the forward strand.
GGAGAGGGGAGACAGACCGGTGGGGGTGACGGAAGACAGACCGGTGGGGTGACTCGAGTATAAGCCAAGAGGGGCACTTTCAGCCTAAAAAATGGGCTGAAAAGCTCGGCTTATACTCAAGTATATAAGGTATATTTTCTTTATTTCATTATTTTCCCTACCTATGGAAATGATAAAGTGGGGGGGGGGGGGGGGTTATTTACTATTTTTTTTATTTTGATCAATGTGATAGGTTCTATCACAGTGACTAAAATGTACCTGGAATGAATGAATCTGCCGGCCGGCTGTGCATGAGCCCACCATTTTGGAAGATGGCAACACCCATGGGAAAAGACGGATGGACACCGGTACTCGGGAGATAGTGGGGGGTGGGATCGGACCATGGGGGGAGCGGAGGACAGGACGGAGGGATGAGGAGGGCAGCAGAGGACAGGACAGAGGGGAGGAAAGACTGACGGCGGCTGGGGGCAGATCACGGTCACCGGCCATGCCCGATGATATTGCAGCATCAGCCATGGCGGGATTGTAATATTTCACCAAGATTCATTGGCGAAATATTACAACTGCTCTGATTGGCAAAGCTACCCCCCCATGGGCTCAAGTACAACTCCTCCTGTATCTGCAGGTCGGGTGAAATTTGCGTTAACCCGTTCAGCCGACCTGCAGGAACGCGATACTGCCATGACGCCAAATAGGCGTCACAGGTCGGACTGGCACCGACATTCATGATGCCTACATGGCGTCACAGGTCGGGAAGGAGTTAAACATCTTAATCTGCCTGGTCAAGGAAGGCTCGGAGAGCTGCATTAAGCTACAAACAACATCGTAATCAAAATGGTCAGATCAGGGGTCAAAGCTTTAACAGATAACCTCAAGATCTCTAACTCAACTAAGCAGTCGGGCTTGGAAACGATCTTAAAAAAAACATCAACTTCTGCAGCAGTAAGGTCCAACAGCATAACACGAGAGGGCAACACAGATTCGGACATGGAGAGTAACTCTGACATGGGATCTAGTTTCAGAGAACAACCGGTCACTCGCTCCTTTATTATATGAATTCTATCAAAGGCATTCTATCCCATTGGGAAATAACTAATTGACATTAAACATGATCTCACACAAGGACATAGACTCGAAGCCTTAGAGAAAACCCATGACTGCGTATCGCCAAGATTGGTCCTTCTCATGACATCATAATCCCACCATACCAAACTCTCCATAAAACCAAAACTTAACAAATTAACACATGACCATTTTTTCTTTGGATAAATTGGCCACAGCGGCCATTTATTACCAAAACAAACATACCGTATATACTCGAGTATAAGCCGAGATTTTCAGCCCAAAATTTTGGGCTGAAAGTGCCCCTCTCGGCTTATACTCGAGTCAAGGTGGGTGGCAGGGTCGGCGGGTGAGGGGGTGAGGGCGCTGAGGCATACTTACCTAGTCCCAGCGATCCTCGCGCTGTCCCTGCCGTCCCACGGTCTTCTGTGCTGCAGCTTCTTCCTCTCTTCAGCAGTCACGTGGGACCGCTCATTACAGAAATGAATAAGCGGCTCCACCTCCCATAGGGGTGGAGCCGCCTATTCTTTCCTCTAATCAGCGGTGCCGGTGACCGCTGATAGAGAAAGAAGCTGCGGCACCGAAGACCAGGCAGAGGGACAGCGCGAGGATCGCCAGGACTAGGTAAGTATAGCATATTCACCTGTCCTCGTTCCAGCCGCCGAGCGTCGCTCCATCTTCCCGGCCGGCGTCTCCATCTTCCCGGCGTCTGCGCTCTGACTGTTCAGGTCAGAGGGCGCGATGACGCATATAGTGTGCGCGGCGCCCTCTGCCTGATCAGTCAGAGCAGAGACGCCGGGAAGATGGAGGCGCCGGAACGAGACGCCGGGAGCTGCAATCAAGGGAGGTGAGTATGTGTTTTTTTTTTTTTATTGCAGCAGCAGCAGCGGCGGCGGCAGAGATTTATGTGGAGCATCTATGGGGCACAGTGAACGGTGCAGAGCACCGTATATGGCACATCTATGGGGCACAGTGAACGGTGCAGAGCACCATATATGGCACATCTATGGGGCACAGTGAACGGTGCAGAGCACCGTATATGGCACATCTATGGGGCACAATGAACGGTGCAGAGCACCGTATATGGCACATCTATGGGGCACAGTGAACGGTGCAGGGCACCGAATATGGCCCATCTATGGGGCACAGTGAACGGTGCAGAGCACCGTATATGGCACACCTATGGGGCACAGTGAACGGTGCAGGGCACCGTATATGGCACATCTATGGGGCACAGTGAACGGTGCAGAGCACCGTATATGGCACATCTATGGGGCACAGTGAACGGTGCAGAGCACCGTATATGGCACATTTATGGGGCACAGTGAACGGTGCAGAGCACCGTATATGGCACATCTATGGGGCACAGTGAACGGTGCGGAGCACCGTATATGGCACATCTATGGGGCACAATGAACGGTGCAGAGCACCGTATATGGCACATCTATGGGGCACAGTGAACGGTGCAGAGCACCGTATATGGCACATCTATGGGGCACAGTGAACGGTGCAGAGCACCGTATATGGCACATCTATGGGGCACAGTGAACGGTGCAGAGCACCGTATATGGCACAGCTATGGGGAAATATGAACGGTGCAGAGCACTGTATGGCACAGCTATGGGGAAATAATGATCTATTTTTATTTTTGAAATTCACCGGTAAATGCTGCATTTCCACCCTAGGCTTATACTCGAGTCAATAAGTTTTCCCAGTTTTTTGTGGCAAAATTAGGGGGGTCGGCTTATACTCGGGTCGGCTTATACTCGAGTATATACGGTAATAACACTATTTATGCAATTGTGTAAAACTTGAGGGGAGGGTTCTTGGAGCTAAAAAAAACTGGCACACCATGGGCAAAAGCCCCCCCACAAACTTTTTTAACCTAACCTTCTTTACCCTCAGCCGTAACCACAAGTTCGAGGGAACCATGTAACCTGTTTCCAGGCAAACCAACTACAAAAGCTCCCGAGGTAAACACCCCATCCAGAGCCCGTAAACCGAAGCCAGTTCAACCCCATAAAACTAACTCCAAGAACCCTAGAAGTAAAATAATCCCGTTAAAACCGAATGCCCCAACCCCCACCAATCAACTAATCCCCACAAAAACAACGGAGGGTGGGTGGTTTCTTCTTTCCCTGCTAATGCCACACGTACTGTCCCTAACCACACATTTTTCTTTATACCCACACCCTCCTCAGCCTAAACACCCGCCCCCTCCTTTGTCCCCTTTCAACCAATCCCACTGCACTGCCTTCAAATGTTCCCACTCCCCTTGGCACCAGTGTCATGGGAGGGCTTCCATTTAGCTGTGCATATTGCAGCCCCCCACCCCCGCTTGACTGCGTATCGCCAAGATTGGTCCTTCTCTCTCATGACATCATAATCCCACCATACCAAATTCTCCATAAAACCAAAACTTATTACTGAACAAATTAACACATGACCATTTTTTCTTTGGATAAATTGGCCACAGCGGCCATTTATTAACAAAACAAACATAATAACACTATTTATACAATTGTGTAAAACTTGAGGGGAGGGTTCTTGGAGCTAACAAAACTGGCACACCATGGGCAAAAGCCCCCCCACAAACTTTTTTAACCCAACCTTCTTTACCCTCAGCCGTAACCACCAGCTCGAGGGAACCATGTAACCCGTTTCTGGGCAAACCAACTCCAAAGGCTCCCGAGCTAAACACCCCGTCCAGAGCCAGTAAACCGAAGCCAGTTCAACCCCATAAACATCAACTCCAAGAACCCAACCCCCCGCCAACCACGAGCAGCCCTGACAACCTCAGGTTCGCGAGTGCCCTACCACCGCCACTGCTCTCTCAACTCCTTCCTGTATGGCTAGCGCCCACAAGTCCAAACCTATATCGTTTAAATGAACACCATCATTCCTCCAAAAGTTCCCCACCCCATCTTCCAATTCCAAATGCCGAACCACCACACCCCCATTCCAGGAAACAAAACTTCCTACAGCCCTGTTCAGCTTGACCCGTGCCCTATTAATACCCTTATGAGAACGTGCCACCCTCAAAGTCTTCCTCGGCACGATATCAGACCAAACCGTCACCATCCCAGGAAAAGATACCCACAATCTCAGAAAGTCAAAGCGGATATCCCGAATCAACTCCCTCACCGGCTTAGACCCCAAGTCATTCCCTCCCAAATGTACCACCACTATATCCGGCGCGCGATCCAACCGAGCAGCGCAGGCAAATTCAGACAACAATCTGCACCACAACATGCCCCGAAATCCCAACCAACGAACAAACACTGTATCTCTGCAAAAACCAAATTGCCTCCCATTTTGCCTAACATCAGCCCGAATCGCTCCCCAATGAACGAAGGAATGTCCAAGTATCCAAGCCAACAGATGAGTCCGACCTGCAAGATACAACAGCAATTAATACCAAAATAACAAATGTCCACCCTCGATCAAGATAATCCCTTCAACGCCGAATGTAAGACAAATATCAATTAGACGTCCATCTTCCTATACGCCTTATTACATCCGAACCCAAACCCAAGCCATCCGCCTCCGACGCTGCCCCAATTCTAAATGAGTGTGAGCCGAAGAAAAAGGGGTCAAGACCTAACAACACTAAGACTTTTTTTTTTTAACACCGCCGTAAATTGAAACCGCGACAAAAACTCCCCTTGACGGTGCCTCAACAGTGGCCCGGACCTACCGTACCACAATCCCCAATAATCCTCCAAACAACGATGTGGACTCATCAAACCACCCACCACCTTCCCTAACACCACCCGTTTTCCCTTCCCCAGCTGATCAGTCTTTGAATGTCTAATCCAAAAGGTAATACCCCCTGCCCAAAAATCTACATCCTCGGCTAACAAGCCCCCGGCCAAATCCTTTGTAGGGGACACCAGCTCCCCAAGTCTCAATGCCCCAAAAAAGGCCAAAGAAAAAGCCAAGCGAAACTGAACGGCCTCAAAATGAGAACTACAAATCTCCCCCAAAGCCCCCCCAAACGTTCCAACATCCCAAAAGTAATGGACCTGCGCTTGTCGCAAATCGAGGATCCTTTACGAAAACCTCTTAATGCCTGTCGTATCAAAAAGTCTTTCGTAACATCCATAGAACCCTGAAGCTTGAGACCAAAAGCCACACCAGCTATAAATTTGTTCAACTTTGACACTGACCAATCCCATTTCTCCGCTGACCCTATCAATAACAAAAGCGCCATTTTCTTATCACTGTCACAACCGTACCCATTTGATCTAACCACTGCTCCCATGTATGCCACGACGATTCGTAACCTGACCAAGTCCGTCCCGACACCGAAGCCTGTATCAAAGACCGCCTCGTCCGCAACAATCTGCCACAAATGTGAAGGGCATCCTGTTGTTGCCTCCTCTGCGTATGGTGCCAACTCCCGGAAACGCTCCCACTGCAAACGAGACAACCAATCCGCAGTAGAATTTTGAACGCCAGGTACATGAACAGCTGAAATCCATGTATTCAACTCCAGGCACCGCAACACCAACTCCCGCGCCAATCTAATCACCGGGGAAGAGGAAGAAGAAAGGCTATTAATCACCGCCACCACACTCGCATTATCGCAATGGAAATGCACCCACATATCTTTAAACATGTTGCCCCATATAAACACAGATACAACGATTGGAAACAATTCCAGCAACACCAAATGTTTTGTAAATCCATTTTTACACCACCAATAGGGCCAAACGCCAACGCTCCATTTACCTCCACAATAGGCGCCGTAACCAACACTGCCCGCCGCATCAGTAAACATCTCACAATCAAAATCATTAAGTTCCTCCTGTATAATCAAAGACCTTCCATTATATTTTTCTAAAAAACGCCTCCACACATTTAAATCCTCTCTATGCTCTTTATTCAATCGAATGAAATGATGCGCCGACCGCACTTTAGAAGTCGCTCTGGATAATCCCCTGGAAAAAAATTCTACCCATAGGCATAATATGGCGTGCAAAATTCAAACGACCTAACAGCGACTGTAACTCCTTCAGTGTAACGTTGCACAATTTTTCAACTCTCAGCACCTCCTGCTGGAGAGATAACAACTTATCCTCGGGCAACCTGCACTCCATTCTCTCAGAATCAATAAGAATTCCCAAAAAACTCAACACCGTGCATGGGCCCTCCGTCTTTTCCTGTGCTAATGGAACACCAAAGTGTCCCGACACCCATTCCGTGGCAGCCAACAAATTCCTACACACTAATGAATCTGGCGGTCCAACAAACAAAAAATCATCCAGGTAGTGGATGACTGAAGGAACCTGCGAAACATCGCGCACAACCCACTCTAAAAAAGTACTAAAAGACTCAAATAGTGAGCAAGAAATCGAAGAGCCCATGGGTAGACACCTAGCCAAATAAAAACCGACATTCCAAAAGCAACCCAAAAGAGGAATGCTATCGGGGTGAACCGGAAGCAATCGGAAAGCCGATTCAACATCTGTCTTAGCCATTAACGCACCAGCGCCATACCTACGTACCCACTGCACGGCTGCATCGAAAGATGTGTATACCACGGAGCACAGCTCCTCAGCAATGCCATCATTAATAACAGATAGCCCTTTAGGGTATGACAAATGTTGAATCAAACGAAACTTGTTAGGTTCCTTCTTTGGAACAACCCCCAAGGGCGAAACAATCACTCCCTCCCCAGGTAAACAACGGCCCTGCCATTCGCCCCAAATCCACCTCCTTCGCCAATTTTGCCGTAACAACGTCAGCCGACCTCAGATTCTTTTTTGAAAGAAGGGACATCATGAGTGGGATGAGGAATCCGAAAACCCTCAGAAAAACCTTCGAAAAGTAGCTTTGCCTTTAACCGATCCTGATACCTATTTAGATAAGGGGCCATCTTTTGTACATTCACTGGTGTCACCCCCTTGACCAAAACCCACTGCAGGTCTACCCCTCGCTTTTCTAAAACATTTGGCCGCTCCATGTGAGGCCCCATTGCAGTGGGAACATACATGCTTGAATTTACAAGTGCTACCGTACTTGCATTGGCCGTCATTAAACTGCCAACATATCCCTGTTTTGTCTTTCGTCCCGAGTCCCTTGACCCCCACCTCCCTGTCCCGGATGCTGCCCAACACTCCCTCCGCCCCATAAAAGTACTGCCCAAACCGTGTTGGTGCCATAACTTTCAACCACAACCCTATATCTTTCTGGTCCCATTTTATCTCAGGCCTAACCGCCTTCCTTTGCCTAAATTGCTCATCATACCGCAGCCACGCCAGGCCACCGTACACCCTATATGCTTCACCAATAGCATCCAAGTAACAAAAAAGACCCGAACAATTTTCCGAAAACTTTTCACCAATAACACTCGCCAAAATAGCAAACGCCTGCTGCCAATTAACGAATGTCTGCAGAATCAAACGCCACCTACGCTTTTCCTCCTCCTCTTTTCTGCTATCATCCTTCTTCCCCTTTTCTAGATTAAATTTTTCCAAAGGAAGGAGGGAGAAAATCTCCACATATTCATCCTTTACTTCTTGTTTTAAATGAGCGCCTAAAGGCCCTTCAAAACAAATGGAAACCTCCCCTCTTGCCCTATCCTCCAATTTAACCATATCAGCCTTATCCTTTCCAGTTTGTATAGCCACTGACACCCCACCCGACGCTGACTGCTCCCCCCACTCAACATGTCCGAACCCAAAGGCCCTACTGAATCCTTTGTTACTCCAGGCCCGCGCCCCCGGCCTCCTCGTCACCGGGGGGACGGAAGCAGGAGAAGATGATCTATTCCTTGATCTCCTCGCCGACCTTGACCTGCCAGCCACCTGTCTGTCCCCACGCCTGCCCTCCTGCTGAGCCTCCTGCTGACTTCGTCTGCGCGCTGCCGCTGTCGCAGTATGCCCTGGCCGCACAGGGCCAGGCTGAGGGCCAGGAATCCGCCTGCCCGCCGATCTGCTGCTCAGTGCACCGGACCTGCCACGTACCCCCGCAGTGTCTGTTCCAGGGTCACCCGCCGCAGTGCACACATCTCCGGGCCGCTGCGGACCCGATGCTTCATTCCTGCTCCTCCTCCTCGTTGGCGCCGGAGCCACAGTCAGTGCCACACCCCGCCTCTGATTGCCGCCTCTCCTCACCGCTGCCACGTGTCCCACCTCCATGGCCACACCATGTGCAGCCATCGCTTCAGGGTGCTCCTAGGCCGCCTACCGACGCCAGCAGCGCCGGCCGAAGGATTCCTGCCAGAGGGCGGGTCAGGCCGGATACCATCACCGCGGCATGTACCGTCTGCAGGGTCCCCGGAGGGGCTCCGAGGCCAGCGTCTACCGTGCGTACCTACCTCAGGCGATAGAGGTTCCGGTGGCCAGGTCCTCCTTGTCCTGGTGCCCTGGGTTCCTTGTGCTTCAAGAAGCATCCCCAGCTGGTCCTCCAGCCAGCCACCCCTTCTCGACCGGGCCATGTCCCGCAGCTGCGACAGCATGGAATCGACAGAGGTCATGGTAAGCACGTGTGCTTTCTTTCTTCTTCCCCTGCTAATGCCACATGTACTGTCCCTAACCACACATTTTTCTTTATACCCACACCCTCCTCAGCCTAAACACCCGCCCCCTCATTTGTCCCCTTTCAACCAATCCCACTGCACTGCCTTCAAATATTCCCACTCTCCTAGGCACCACAGTCATGGGGGGGCTTTCATTTAGCTGTGCATATTGCAGCCCCCCCCCCCGCTTTCTACTCACACACACCACATAAACGCCATGCTGACTTGTCTCAAGACACAAGAAGAGCATATTCACCTTATCCACTCTTCACTAGAAGACCATGAGAACTGGGAATGAAGAAACAACATAAGGATAAAAGGTCTTCCTGAGAAAGTGGTGTTTGAAGCGTTGGGTGGTGCCATAAATTAGATCTTCTGCGGACTTCTTCTTGAGCAGGACCCTCAGGGCATTGAAATAGTTCAGATCCATAAATGTTCCACCCTAAACCTAAGCAAGGTGACCCACCACGAGATGTTCTGTGTAGATTTCTGAACTTTCACACAAAGGACCTACTGCAGAAACACGCCCAAGAAATCCAAGACAAAGTACAAAAATACTCAGTTAAAACTTTTTCAGGACCTGTCAACAATCGCTCTGAAAAAAAACGCAGATTTCCTAAACCATTCACAGAGGCGGTACTCCAGAAAAAGCTCCAATATCACTGGCTATTTCAATTTGGAATTCATATCTCCACAGAGGATAAAAGGCACCAGGCTAGAACATCAGCAGAGGTCCATGACTTATGCAGCACCCTGGGCATCACCCTGGATGTTTACCTGGACCTTGAAGCCTTCCATGCTGCCTCCCTGATGCAACCACTGCCTCTCCCATTGCCTTGGCATGTGACCACGACATTAAAATCGCAGAGAGCCAAGCAAAGATAACTTCCACTAACGAACAGGACACATGAATAGATCCTCCATTCAAATCTGATGCTATTAGTCTCTTCCACGATAGCAAAATAATTTGAAACTTAACCCCTTTCTGACATCAGACGTGATAGTAAGTCTGACGTCAGAAGCCCCGCTTTGAGGTGGGCTCCAGTGGTGAGCCCACCTCAAAGCCGTGACATGTCAGCTGTTTTTAACAGCTGAGCTGATCCTCCCGCGTCTATTAATTAGTTAAATGCCGCTGTGAAACTGACAGCGGCATTTAACAAGCGTTCCGGCTATCGGGCCGGAAATATGCGAACTGCTGACCCCCGTCACATGGTTGGGGGTCAACGGTGCATCAGCATGACAACCAGAGGTCTCCCTAAGACCTCTATGGTTGTTTTCGCCGGATTGTTATGAGTGCCACCCGGTGGTTGGCGATCATAGCAACGCTGTAACTCTACTACATAGAGGCGATCTGATATTGCCTCTATGTAGCAGAGCCTATCAAGTTGTGGCAGATTCTCGCCTCCCATGGAGGCTATTGAAGCATGCCAAAAGTAAAACAAGAAAAGTGATTAAAAATATGAAAAAAATAAAAAAATATAAAAGTTTAAATCACTCCCCTTTCGCACCAAAATAAAACAATAAAGATTAAAATCAAACATACATATATTTGGCATTGCCGCATTCAGAATTGCCCAATCTATCAATAAAGAAAGATTAACCTGATCGGTGAACGGCATAGCGAGACGAAAAACCAAAATGCCAGAATTACGTTTTTTTGGTTGCCGCGACATTGCATTAAAGTGCAATAACGGGCGACCAAAAGATCGTATCAGCACAAAAATGGTATAATTAAAAATTTCAGCTCGGCACACAAAAATAAGCCTCACCTAACGAAAGATCACGAAAAATGGAGACGCTACGGGTCTCGGAAAATGGAATTTTTTTTCACAACTTGGATAAAAAAGAAGCTACACATGTTTGGTGTCAATGAACTCGTAACGACCTGGAGAATTATAGTGGCAGGTCAGTTTTAGCATTTAATGATCCTAGCAAAAAAGCCAAACAAAAAAACAAGTGTGGAATTGCACTGTTTTTGCAATTTCACAGCACTTGGAATTTTTTTCCCGTTCTCTAGTACAGGACATGGTAAAACCAATGGTGTTGTTCAAAAATACAACATGTCCCGCGAAAAATAAGCCCTCACGTTGCCACATTGACAGAAAAATAAAAAAGTTATGGCTCTGGGAATGAGGGGAGCAAAAAATGAAAACACAAAACCGAAAAAAGCTCTGGTCATGAAGAGGTTAAACTGCCTTCCCCGTAAGACTGGAGGGCAATATTACCGATTTATTCTCTTCAATACCAAAATTCTTCACGCAGTTGTGAATTTCATTATGTTGCTTGTTAACGATTTGATGTTTCCTTCAAGACCCCTTCCATGTTTCAAACCTTCATCTCCGTTGTTCTCCTCCTCCCCAACTCCCCATGAGCTCCTCGGGCTGGTTGAATCCGAATATTGGTGAGAAATGGAACACTTTCTGCAAATAGCTGACACCCAAAACACGTTAAACACTAATGGATTCAACTCCCCTGCCTCCAGACACCAAACACTTTCACACTTTAAGAAGACGGGAATAGACGTTACACTACTTCAAGAAAAGCACTTCAGGGAGGGTAAAATACCCTCGTTTGAAAAAGCATGCTATGACAGAAGCGCCACGCGACCTCCCCCCAATCGAAATTGAGGGGGGTCTCTGTGGCCATAGCCAGGGGAATCTCCTTCCTTTTACAACATTCATTAGCAGATCCTGATGGCCGCTGTTTATTCATTAAAAGATTGCTGGCGGGTAGCGTGGTTACCATTTGCTGTCTTTATGCCCCAAATAAAAGACATTTAAAATGGTTATTATCAGTGTTAAATAAAATTAGAGACTTTACAGACGGCACACTAATTAACGTAGCCCTGGAACTACTCATTGACACAACCAAGGCAAAAAGTGTGATCTCATTAAGAGACCTAACTCAGATTAAAACGGCATTTCATTCACTGAATTTGATGGATCTGTGGAGATACCTACTGTACATCCAAAGGAGTGAGATTACATATACTATTCATGCCCACATAACTCTTACTATCAAATTGTTTACCTACATGCCCCCAGATCGCTCATGCCGAGTGGCCGATGGGCAGAGATCCTCCTGTTCTCGGACCATTTGATTGTTTTGGTTGATCTAACTTTTTCTAAGCCTTTCTCCCCCTGTAGATCATGGCAACAAAATGAATCAATATTAGACAATCCCACGTTTAAGACTCACATCTCTAAAGCCCTATCAATGTACTTTGATTGCAACAGTACAGCAGAGACTACACACCATATACTATGGGAGGGACACAAGGTGGTAATTCGAGGAGAGATTCTCTCCATTACCTCATTTCTATATAGATCAAAAACTCAGAAAATGAAAATATTTCATGAGAAAATATTAAATTTAGAATCCCAAAAAGACATTTGAACAACAAACACTTGTAGAACTAGCGGCCAAAAGGCAACAATTAAAAGACCTGCTTACGGCACAGTTGGCAAAATTATACGCATCAAGGAAAAATCGTATATACGTCGATGGCGATAGGGCCTCCAAACTGACAATGTTGATGATCAGGAGAAAACAGGTGCTTACAATTGTTCACTCCATTACCACTAGAATGGGTACTAAAACCCAGAACTACTCCCAAATAGAAGCAGAATTTTTTGCAATTCTACAAAGATGTCTATAATTTACGTCCAAATTAAATACTACTAGAGAAATCTCATAGGAGACAAGACATTAGAACCTTTCTAAATGATTTAAACCTCCCTAAATTGACTGATACCCAAATACAACAATTGACTAGACTGTTCACCCTTGAGGAAGTCCAGTCTGCCCTGTCAGGGTGTCCTAAAGGCAAGGCCCCCGGACCAGATGGACTATCTGCATATTACTACAAATCCTTCCCCTTGATTTTACTTCCACATCTCCTAGACATTAGACATGTGTAAAGGTACCGTGACATTAAGCGATGCTGCAGCGATATAGACAACGATGCCGATCGCTGCAGCATCGCTGTGTGGTCGCTGGACCAACGATGCCGAAGTCCCTGGGTAACCAGGGTAAACATCGGGCTACTAAGCGCAGGGCCGCGCTTAGTAACCCGATGTTTACCCTGGTTACCACTGTAAATGTAAAAAAAAACCAAACAAAAAACAATACATACTTACATTCCGGTGTCTGTCGCGTCCCCCGGTGTTCTGCTTCCCTGCACTGTGTAAGCGCCAGCCGTAAATCAGAGGGGTGACGTCACCGCTGTGCTCTGCTTTACGGCCGGCCTGCGCTGACACAGGATGCAGGAGGAGTGCAGGGAAGCAGAACGCCGGGGGACGCGACAGACACTGGAATGTAAGTATGTAGTGTTTTTTTTTTTTTTTTTTTACATTTACAATGGTAACCAGGGTAAACATCGGGTTACTAAGCGCGGCCCTGCGCTTAGTAACCCGATGTTTACCCTGGTTACAAGTGAAGACATCGCTGGATCGGCGTCACACACGCCGATTCAGCCATGTCAGCGGGAGATCCAGCGACGAAATAAAGTTCTGACCTTCTAGCTCCAACCAGCGATGTCACAGCAGGATCCAGATCGCTGCTGCATGTCAAACACAACGATATCGCTATCCAGGATGCTGTAACGTCACGGATCGCTATTGTTATCGTTCTAAAGTCACTCAGTGTGAAGGTACCTTAACTCAATGCTAAAAGGTGGGGAGGCCCATTGTCAGGTGCTGGAGGCCAGAATCTCTTTAATTTGTAAAGAATGTAAAGACCCAGAGCAATGCAGTAGCTATAGACCGATATCATTGCTCAATACAGATTTAAAACTTTATGCGAGAATGCTGGCCAACAGGATTGCAGGTCTACTCCCTCAATTAATCTCTAAAAATTAATCTGGATTTGTGAGAAGGAGAGAGGGAAGAGACAATGCATGTAAAATTCTGCACCTAATGCAGCACGCAAGAACCCGTAAATTACCACTGGTATTATAGGGCATTAACGCCAAGAAAGCCTTTGACAGGGTAGACTGGACCTTTCTTGAGGAAACTTTGACTAAATTTAGTTTTCCCCTTTAATCATACATGCTATTCTGGGAAAGTACTCAACCCCCTTGGTGCGGATCAGGTTCAATGGCTCATTAACGGACTTATTCCAAATTTGCAATGGAATGAGGCAGGGATGCCCGTTGTCGCCTCTCCTATTTGTAATGACTATGGAGCCCCTGCAATGTGCCATCCAACAGTGTCCCGAGATTGAAGGATCATGCATGGGGAATGACCATTATAAAACAGCTGCCTTTGCGGACGACCTCTTGTTTGTTCTTTCCCAACCATTGAGAGGATTACCAGCCTAAGGGTACCGTCACACAGTGGCATTTTGATCGCTACGACGGCACAATTCGTGACGTTCCAGCGATATACTTATGATCTCGCTGTGTCTGACACGCTCCTGCGATCAGGGACCCCGCAGAGAATCGTATGTCGTAGCAGATCGTTTGAAACTTTCTTTCGTCATCTAGTGTCCCGCTGTGGCGGCATGATCGCATGGTGTAACAAAGGTGTGCACAATATTGTATACGATGTGCGCATAGTAACCAACAGCTTCTACATCGCAAATACATTGTGAAATTATCGCTCCAGCGGCGTGCATTGCGAAGTGTGACCGCAGTCTACGACGCTGGAGCGATATTGGAGCGATTCTGGAGCGTCACGGATCGTGCCGTCGTAGCGACCAAAGTGCCACTGTGAGACGGTACCTTTAATACACATTCTAGATAAATATATTGACTTATCTAATTTAAAGGTAAATGCAACTAAGTTCGAGATATTGGGTCCGTACCTCCCTGGGAGGTTAAAGAGCAAACTAATACTAAAATATTCCTTCGTCTGGTCGCCTAGTTATATAGTGTATCTAGGTATCAAAAAAAGGAAGGACAGACAGCGATCTCTTCACCTTAAACATAAAGCCCCTAATAGAAATCACGAATGATTGTATTCGCTCCTGGAGAGACCCATTCCTTTCCTGGATGGGGAGAAAAAATATCTTAAAAAGCCAAATTTTACCTAAATTTATGTATTTTAACATGCTTCCCATCCCAAATTCCTCAAACTTTCTAGCACAAATCCGCTCGATCTTTTTCAAATACATATGACACAGATGCAAACCCTGTATCAACTCAAACGGTTAAGGTACCGTTACACTAAACGACTTACCAACGATCACAACCAGCGATACGACCTGGCCATGATCGTTGGTAACTCGTTGTGTGGTCGCTGGGGAGCTGTCACACAGACAGCTCTCTCCAGCGACCAACGATCAGGGAACGACTTTGGCATCGTTGAAACTGTCTTCAACGATGCCGAAGTCCCTGGGTAACCAGGGTAAACATCGGGTTACTAAGTGCAGGACTGCTGTGCTCTGATTTACGGCCGGCGCTGACAGTCAGTGCAGGGAAGCTGACGACGGGGGACGTGACATACATCGGAATGTGAGTATGTACTTTTTTTTTTTTTTTTTTACTTTTACAATGGTAACCAGGGTAAATATCGGGTTACTAAGCACAGTCCTGCGCTTAGTAACCTGATATTTACCCTGGTTACAAGTGAACACATCGCTGGATCGGCATCACACATGCCGATCCAGCGATGACAGCGGGTGATCAGAGACCAAAAAAAGGTCCTGATCATTCCCCAGCGACCAACGATCTCCCAGCAGGGGCCTGATCGTTGGTCGCTGTCACACATAATGAGATCGTTAGCGGGATCGTTGCTACGTCACAAAAAGTGTGACATTGCAACGATATCGTTAATGAAATCGTTATGTGTGAAGGTACCTTTACTTAGTCTAAAACATTGGGTAGAATGAGGGCCCCGAACATTGCAAAATATTACCAAGCAGCCCAGCTAACCAGGACAATAGATTGGATCAGAGAAGGTAAATTTAAACAATAGGATAAATAGAAGAGCACATGTCCCCATACCCTTTACGTTCGTTGCTGCTGAACCCCTTCAATATCCAAGATCCACCCCGCTGTACTAATGCCGACACTCAAACCACAATCAAAATCTGGAAAAGGGCAGGCCATATTTTGATACCCTCCCTCTCCCCGCTAACAAAAATCACTGATCTATTAGAAATCCCCTCCTGAAAGGCGGACCAAATCATGCTCAATCAGCTCTTCTCGGATGGCACTCTCTTTCCGCTACAAGTAATGCGCAAGTTACCAAAAATTTATGTGCTGACATTTCTTCAACATGGGACACTGTCCTCTTTCTTTCATCAACATAAACAACAATTAGATCTGGACAGACCTCTCACACCTTTCGAAGACCTCTGCACCAAAACCAAACCCCCCACCAGAGCTCTCTCTGTAATATACCAACAACTGCTAAAAACTGATACAACATTAAAGCGGGTGTATCTAGCACATTGGGAAAAAGACCTCGGCCACACATTTGCAGACGGGCAGATAAAACATGTATACCAAAATTCACATGACCCTTCGCACGGTGAATGAATCCAAGAAAATTCCTTTAAGATAATAACCAGGTGGTATACCACCCCTATGCAGATACATTGATGGCATAGTTCGACGCCTGATAATTGCTGGAGGTGCAGTGAAGATGAAGGGGGATTTCTTTCACATATGGTGGTCTTGTCCAATTCTGCAGACATTTTGGGATAAAGAATCCATGACACTAACACCTGAAACTGCACTTTTACATTTTCCAGTATGGCCTAATAATAAACTAAACACTAGATTGGCGTAATCTATAATTGCAGCTGGGAAATTCTTGATTTCCAGCTACTGGCAGTCTCCTGTTGTACCCACAACTCAGCAACTTTACCACAAAAATAGACCACATTTACCAAATTGCAGAATTAGAAGCCAGAGTGAACCACTGTGTTAATAAATTTCATGAAACTGGGCAACCTTGGATCCATTATCGAGCCCAAACTTTGTATCACACAACAATCTGATCCCAACCAAGCATTGCTCATAACACCCGAGGAGCTCTCCCCCCTCCTGCGGAAGCAAGGGTCTACAACCTGTCAGCAAGTCTGAGAAAGTTTACACCTGGAAACCGGGTGTTGATCCCTACGGTTGAAAGTAAGTTCCTGGCCTTAGCAGGTGTATCGCATTAACCTGTTGAAACCGTGGCGAGACAGAGATCCGGTAGAATCAACATGCCTAGGGGACCAATACCCCGCTTCGATGAGCATATTGACAGGCTAGGATCAGCCAAATATATCACCACCCTGGACCTAACAAAAGAGTACTAACAAATTCTGCTGTCTACAAGTGCCAATGAGAAAACGGCCTTCTCTACACCTGACTTTCAGTATACCCAAATGTCGTTTGGACTACAAGGGGCCCCAGCTAACTTCCAAAGGGCTCAGGACCAGATCCTAGCCTCACACCACCGCTTATTTGGATGACATCGTGATCATAAGCTCGGGGAAGTACCTGTAGAAGGACCAGGTGGTAGTGGATGCACTAAGGAAGGCAGAGAATACCATAAACCCAAGGAAGTTCACCCTGGGGAAAGAAGTGGCAAAATACTTGGGCTACATCATTGGAAGGAGCAAAATAAAGCCACAAAGGTGGAGGAAATCCAAAAGTGGCCACAGCCTGTCTCCAAAAACCAGGTTAGGGCATTTCTGGGAATTGTGGGACACTATCGGCAATTTATTCCAAATTTTGCCAAGATACCCACCCTCCTATGCAAAAAGCAAAGCAAGTCTTGGTCGCACCTGACTTCACTAAGGGGTTTTTGCTCCAGACGGACGCATCCGAGGTCGGTTTGGGAGCTGTGTTGTCCCAGGAAATAGATGGGGACAAACATCCAGTCTTATATCTGAGTAGGAAATTCTACTCCTGTGAAAAGAGCTATGCCATAGTAGAGAAAGTGTGCTTAATCATCAAGTGAGCAATCAACACCCTGAGATATTATCTCATAGGTAGGAAGTTCAGGCGACTGTCAGATCATGCGCCCCTGAGATGGATAAGGGAAAAGAAGAGGAAGAATGCCTGGGTGATTAGGTGGTTTTCAATGCTTCAGGATTTTAATTTTCATGTTGAGCACAGGCCAGAGAAGCTGCTTGGTAAATCAGATGCCCTGTCCAGACTTCCCTGCTTAACGAGTGAAGGTGCCAAAAAATACGGCTTTGGGCAGAAGAAGGGGGGGGGGGGGGGGAAGTTGTGTGACAAAGTCACTAGTAAAATGCTGGAGGGGAGATATGTTTCAATGCGGGTAATGACGTCAGTGGTGTCAAACCCAGAGTTTTTCCTACAGCATATTAAGTGTTGTGAGGGGTTAACAGCTATTTTGTATAATGGGCTGGGACATTTTTTTGTGCAGTATAAAAAAGGAACAGCATCCCATTCAGGTGATGAAGAATTAAAAGAGTTTTAATTTTTTTTGTGGACAATCATAGGAGATTGGAAGTTGGCCACCTTATCTCCACATCAGTGTGTGGTCTGGGGCTTAAGTAGCTGGCCTCCAGAGGCAGTAGTTGTTCAGTATCTGGTGAGGAACACTCCAGAGAAGTGTTTTGCGTTTTATGCTAAAACCTGAACTGTGGATCTTGCTGACCCATAGCCGACTGATCCCCGCTAGCAGACGGACTGTGTTTTGTGTTGCTGTCTTGTCCAGAGGGCTGTGTTCACTTTTTCCAGCTTGGTTTATGCTGCACCCAATAAACCAATGATGTTCTTAAAGACACAGTGTTCCAGTCTCTACCTCCGTGTACAGCTGAGTGAACCGATCTACCACATCGCTTTGACACTAAATCAATTCAGTAAAAAATGCTGTAGTAGATGACTATTACTACAGTATATTTTACTGTCCCTAAATAAATATATTTTAATTCTCTTTTCACAAAAAAACAAAACGGGAGGGTTGATCACTGATGTGCGTCAGTGATCAGCGCTAGATGGCTGTAGGACGCACGGATGATTCTTTTTTTCCAGTGATGTCACTAACTCAACTCAGTAAAAAATACTGTAGTAGACGACGATTAATACAGTATATTTTACTGTCCCTAATCTAAGTTACTTTTTTCCATCCAAAGTTAGCGCTTTTCATCAGCTGTTAATGGCTGTAGGATGTACACACGGATGTGGTGCAAAAAGGAATGAAAACAAATAGACAGGAAAAAAAAAGTCCTTGCCAAAAACGAGAGCTGTGCTAACCAGTGAACATCTGATAAGTGGCTCAGCAGCTGTAGGATGCAAACACTGAGCGGTGAAGAGGCAGGGGGAGAAAAAATATTTAATGAAAAAAAAAAAGTTGTGCAAAACAGTGAGCACGAGTGTGGATCAGTGATTTGCTTCATTGATCAACGCTCAGTGGCTGCAGGACCCATGCACGGAGGTGGTGCAAAGAGTGGGGGATAACAATGGACAGGGACATAAAAAAAATCCTGAAAAACAGCGAACATGGATGTTGATCAGTGATTTGTGTCAGTAACCAAGGCCTGGCGGCTGCAGGATGCCTGGACAAAAAAAAAATGCCAAAAATCGATCGATAAAGTACTGATCAGCGTTCAATAGCAGAAGGAAGGGGTGGGGAGGAGGAAAGAGGGGGCAGATGGATTAGAAAAGATCTGGCAAGGATCAGGGAGGGATCAGTGTTGTGAATTCTGTGGCAGAGCTCCCTCCTGTGGTCACAAGTGGTACTTCGGCTGATTCTCTCTGTGAGCTTCTGTTGGTGGAGGGAAGTGGTACTGCGCCTTCTGAGTTTCCTCCCTCAGGTGATCTGGTGAGGTCGTTAGGTGCTTCTCTACTTAACTCCACCTAATGCTTTGATCCTGGCTTCCTGTCAATGTTCCAGTGTTGGACTTGCTTTTCCCTGGATCATTCCTGTGGCCTGCTGCTCTGCATAGCTAAGTTCTTCTTTGCTAATGTTTGCTATTTTTTCTGTCCAGCTTGTCTAATTTGTTGCTGGAAGCTCTGGGACGCAAAGGGTGTACCTCCGTGCCGTTAGTTCGGTACGGAGGGTCTTTTTGCCCCCTTTGCGTGGTTTTCTTTAGGGTTTTGTGTAGACCGCAAAGTTACCTTTTCTATTCTCGATCTGTTAAGAAAGTCGGGCCTCACTTTGCTGAATCTATTTCATCTCTACGTTTGTCTTTTCATCTTAACTCACAGTCATTATATGTGGGGGGCTGCCTTTTCCTTTGGGGTATTTCTCTGAGGCAAGGTAGGCTTATTTTCTATCTTCAGGCTAGTTAGTTTCTCAGGCTGTGCCGAGTTGCATAGGCAGAGTTAGGCGCAATCCACGGCTGCCTCTAGTGTTGTTTGGAGAGGATTAGGGATTGCGGTCTGCAGAGTTCCCACGTCTCAGAGCTCGTTCTATGATTTTGGGTTATTGTCAGATCACTGTATGTGCTCTGACCGCTATGTCCATTGTAGTACTGAATTGCCTTTCATAACAGTACAGGAAGCCAAAAGTACTAATGATTCTCAATAGAGGGAAAAAAGAAGTTCTGAGACCATTTTTTTTTCTTTGCACTGTGTTTTGCCTTTTTTTTCCCCTAGACATTTGGGTGGTTCAGTACACAAGTGTAGCGATGGACATTAGAAGTCTGTCTTCATTTGTGGATTCAGGCGCTGCCCTGAATTTGATGGACTTGGAGTATGCTAAGCGTTGTGGGTTTCTCTTAGAGCCCTTGCAGTGTCCTATTCCATTGAGAGGAATTGATGCCACGCCTTTGGCCAAGAATAAGCCTCAATACTGGACCCACCTGACCATGTGCATGGCTCCTGCACATCAGGAGGTTATTCGCTTTCTGGTGTTGCATAATCTGCATGATGTGGTCGTGTTGAGGTTGCCATGGCTACAAGCCCATAATCCAGTATTAGATTGGAAATCCATGTCGGTGTCCAGCTGGGGTTGTCAGGGGGTACATGGTGATGTTCCATTTCTGTCAATTTCGTCATCCACCCCTTCTGAGGTTCCAGAGTTCTTGTCTGATTACCGGGATGTATTTGATGAGCCCAAGTCCGATGCCCTACCTCCGCATAGGGATTGTGATTGTGCTATCAATTTGATTCCTGGTAGTAAATTCCCAAAAGGTCGACTGTTTAATTTATCCGTGCCTGAGCACGCCGCTATGCGCAGTTATGTGAAGGAATCCCTGGAGAAGGGGCATATTTGCCCGTCATCGTCACCATTAGGAGCAGGGTTCTTTTTTGTAGCCAAGAAGGATGGTTCGCTGAGACCTTGTATAGATTACCGCCTTCTAAATAAGATCACGGTAAAATTTCAGCACCCCTTGCCATTGTTATCTGATTTGTTTGCTCGGATTAAGGGGGCTAGTTGGTTCACCAAAATAGATCTTCGTGGTGCGTATAATCTGGTGCGAATCAGGCGAGGAGATGAATAGAAAACTGCATTTAATACGCCCAAGGGTCATTTTGAGTATCTAGTGATGCCATTCGGACTTGCCAATGCTCCATCAGTGTTTCAGTCCTTTATGCATGACATCTTCCGAGAGTACCTGGATAAATTCCTGATTGTGTACTTGGATGACATTTTGATCTTCTCGGATGATTGGGAGTCTCATGTGAAGCAGGTCAGAACAGTTTTTCAGGTCCTGCGTGCTAATTCTTTGTTTGTGAAGGGATCAAAGTGTCTCTTTGGTGTGCAGAAGGTTTCATTTTTGGGGTTCATCTTTTCCCCTTCTACTATCGAGATGGATCCTGTTAAGGTCCAAGCCATCCATGATTGGACTCAGCCGACATCTCTGAAAAGTCTGCAAAAGTTCCTGGGCTTTGCTAATTTTTATCGTCGCTTCATCTGCAATTTTTCTAGTATTGCCAAACCATTGACCGATTTGACCAAGAAGGGTGCTGATTTGGTCAATTGGTCTTCTGCTGCTGTGGAAGCTTTTCAAGATTTGAAGCGTCGTTTTTCTTCTGCCCCTGTGTTGTGTCAACCAGATGTTTCTCTTCCGTTCCAGGTCGAGGTTGATGCTTCTGAGATTGGAGCAGGGGCTGTTTTGTCGCAGAGAGGTTCTGATTGCTCTGTGATGAAACCATGCGCTTTTTTTTCCAGGAAGTTTTCGCCTGCTAAGCGAAATTATGATGTGGGCAACCAAGAGTTGCTGGCCATGAAGTGGGCATTCGAGGAGTGGCGTCATTGGCTTGAAGGAGCTAAGCATCGCGTGGTGGTATTGACTGATCATAAGAACTTGACTTATCTTGAGTCTGCTAAGCGGTTGAATCCTAGACAGGCTCGTTGGTCGCTGTTTTTTGCCCGTTTTGACTTTGTGATTTCGTACCTTCCGGGCTCTAAAAATGTGAAGGCGGATGCTCTGTCTAGGAGTTTTGTGCCCGACTCTCCGGGTTTGTCTGAGCCGGCGGGTATCCTCAAGGAAGGAGTAATTGTGTCTGCCATCTCCCCTGATTTGCGGCGGGTGCTGCAAAAATTTCAGGCTAATAAACCTGATCGTTGTCCAGCGGAGAGACTGTTTGTCCCTGATAGGTGGACCAATAAAGTTATCTCTGAGGTTCATTGTTCGGTGTTGGCTGGTCATCCTGGAATCTTTGGTACCAGAGAGTTGGTGGCTAGATCCTTTTGGTGGCCGTCTCTGTCGCGGGATGTGCGTGTTTTTGTGCAGTCCTGTGGGATTTGTGTTCGGGCTAAGCCCTGCTGTTCTCGTGCCAGTGGGTTGCTTTTGCCCTTGCCGGTCCCGAAGAGGCCTTGGACACATATCTCTATGGATTTTATTTCTGATCTTCCCGTTTCTCAAAAGATGTCAGTCATTTGGGTGGTCTGTGATCGCTTTTCTAAGATGGTCCATCTGGTACCCTTGTCTAAATTGCCTTCCTCCTCTGATTTGGTGCCATTGTTCTTCCAGCATGTGGTTCGTTTACATGGCATTCCAGAGAATATCGTTTCTGACAGAGGTTCCCAGTTTGTTTCAAGGTTTTGGCGAGCTTTTTGTGGTAGGATGGGCATTGACTTGTCTTTTTCCTCGGCTTTCCATCCTCAGACTAATGGCCAGACCGAACGAACCAATCAGACCTTGGAAACATATCTGAGATGCTTTGTTTCTGCCGATCAGGATGACTGGGTGTCCTTTTTGCCTTTGGCTGAGTTCGCCCTTAATAATCGGGCCAGCTCGGCTACCTTGGTTTCGCCATTTTTCTGCAATTCTGGGTTCCATCCTCGTTTCTCTTCAGGACAGGTTGAGTCTTCGGACTGTCCTGGTGTGGATACTGTGGTGGACAGGTTGCAGCAGATTTGGACTCATGTAGTGGACAATTTGACCTTGTCCCAGGAGAAGGCTCAACGTTTCGCTAATCGCAGACGCCGTGTGGGTCCCCGACTTCGTGTTGGGGATCTGGTTTGGTTATCTTCTCGTCATATTCCTATGAAGGTTTCCTCTCCTAAGTTTAAACCTCGTTTCATTGGTCCGTATAGGATTTCTGAGGTTCTTAATCCTGTGTCTTTTCGTCTGACCCTTCCAGATTCTTTTTCCATAAATAACGTATTCCATAGGTCATTGTTGCGGAGATACGTGGCACCTATGGTTCCATCTGTTGATCCTCCTGCCCCGGTTTTGGTGGAGGGGGAATTGGAGTATATTGTGGAGAAGATTTTGGATTCTCGTGTTTCTAGACGGAAACTCCAGTATCTGGTTAAATGGAAGGGTTATGCTCAGGAAGATAATTCCTGGGTTTTTGCCTCTGATGTCCATGCTCCCGATCTTGTTCGTGCCTTTCATGTGGCTCATCCTGGTCGGCCTGGGGGCTCTGGTGAGGGTTCGGTGACCCCTCCTCAAGGGGGGGGGTACTGTTGTGAATTCTGTGGCAGAGCTCCCTCCTGTGGTCACAAGTGGTACTTCGGCTGATTCTCTCTGTGAGCTTCTGTTGGTGGAGGGAAGTGGTACTGCGGCTTCTGAGTTTCCTCCCTCAGGTGATCTGGTGAGGTCGTTAGGTGCTTCTCTACTTAACTCCACCTAATGCTTTGATCCTGGCTTCCTGTCAATGTTCCAGTGTTGGACTTGCTTTTCCCTGGATCATTCCTGTGGCCTGCTGCTCTGCATAGCTAAGTTCTTCTTTGCTAATGTTTGCTATTTTTTCTGTCCAGCTTGTCTAATTTGTTGCTGGAAGCTCTGGGACGCAAAGGGTGTACCTCCGTGCCGTTAGTTCGGTACGGAGGGTCTTTTTGCCCCCTTTGCGTGGTTTTCTTTAGGGTTTTGTGTAGACCGCAAAGTTACCTTTTCTATTCTCGATCTGTTAAGAAAGTCTGGCCTCACTTTGCTGAATCTATTTCATCTCTACGTTTGTCTTTTCATCTTAACTCACAGTCATTATATGTGGGGGGCTGCCTTTTCCTTTGGGGTATTTCTCTGAGGCAAGGTAGGCTTATTTTCTATCTTCAGGCTAGTTAGTTTCTCAGGCTGTGCCGAGTTGCATAGGCAGAGTTAGGCGCAATCCACGGCTGCCTCTAGTGTTGTTTGGAGAGGATTAGGGATTGCGGTCTGCAGAGTTCCCACGTCTCAGTGCTCGTTCTATGATTTTGGGTTATTGTCAGATCACTGTATGTGCTCTGACCGCTATGTCCATTGTAGCACTGAATTGCCTTTCATAACAGATCAGGAACTTTTCTTTCTTCAGCAGGAGCAACTGCACAGGTAGCAGCAACAATTGTAGTGCAACAGGCTTCTGAGGCACCATAAGGCCCAGCACGATACACAGTGAGACAGAGTGACTGCCGTGTATAAATCTGCAGCTAGAATGAGGGAGTACAAAATGGCCACTGCCAGGTCACAGTGCGCATGTTATCTCTGATTGGTGCAATCGATGTCATCGTGGATCATACCAATCAAAGCTGGCCCTGGTGAAATTGGCATTGCTAGACTCCAGCATATGCTTGGTGTTTTTATAGCATTGATCATAGGCTGGACATCAGTGTTTCAGGCAATCTGATTGCCTGAAATACTGAGAAACTCTATGATTGGCTGTTCAGAATTGAACAGCCAATCACAGCAATCATAGTTGCATGGGATAAGGGGGGCTGAGGTAAAATAGTGGAGGAACTTTAATGGTGTCACTGCGACTACGGTAGCTGTGCTGCAATAAAGATATGATGTGTCGATATGTCCAAGATGGTTAAGCACCAGGCAACCTGGACGTATGGAAACGTCCAAGGTCGGGGAAAGAGGTTAAAATTGCTTTTGGGAGAAGGTACCCTTCAAACACGTGGAGCAGTTTGCAAAAGAAGAGTGGTTCAAAATTACCGATGAGAGTTGTAAGAAGATTGTTGATGATTATAGGAAGCAATTGAATTTGTAGTTATTTATTCCAAACGGTGTACAACCAAATATTAAATTGAGGCTTCCAACAATTTTATTAGGCCCATTTTAGGGGTTTGTGTGAAATTATGTTCAATTTGCGTTTTTTTTCCCCTAAAGGAAATATGTGTATAAAGAAACATGTAATTGCAATAATTTTATGACATAATTATTTCATTTTTTGGATTGGTTTCAAGGATGACAACACTTTTGGTCATGACTGTATATACACCTCTGGCAAAAATTAAGAGACCACCACATCAGAACCCTGTCATGGGCAGCCCAATCTCCAGACCTGAACCCCATCGACAACCTCTGGAATGTAATCAAGAGGATGATGGATAGTCACAAGCCATCAAAAAAAGAAGAACTGCTTAAATTTTTGCAGCAGAAGCAGTGTGAAAGACTGGTGAAAGCATGCCAAGACGCATGAAAGCTGTGAATAAAAATCATGGTTATTCCACAAAGAATTGATTTCTGAACTCTTCCTGAGTTAAAACATTAGTATTGTTGTTTCTAAATGATTATGAACTTGTTTTCTTTGCATTATTTGAGGTCTGAAAGCACTGGATTTAAAAAAAAAATTGACCATTTTTCTTTGTCAAAAAAAAAAAAAATACAAAAATGTATTGCTTGGAAATTTGGAGAAATTGTCAGAAGTTTATAGAATGAAGGAACAATTTACATTTTACTCAAAAATATACATATAAAGAGAAAAATCAGACACACTGAGCATTTTGCAGTGGTCTCTTTAGTTTTATACACTCCCTTATTGGTGATATAAGTTAAAAAAATAGTTGCAATAATCTAGAAAAGAACAAAAAGTACTAAGACAATGTTTTGCCAATAAAAACATATTTTTAAGCAATTTTGGGGTGCCAACACATTCACATTCTTTATAAGCATAATGTGCAATAGGACTGAACAAACAAACCTGTTTTGCACTTCTTTCAAATACCACATATTGTTGACAATGGTCAAGTCGCCTTTTCCTCAGCGTCCAATAATGTAGGACTCTATTTTCTCTTTGAAACAATTCATTTAAGATATCTAAAAGGTTAAAAAAAAATTATAAAATTAAGACATTGACAATAATATATTGCCAACTGCAGAAAGCAGAAATTTAGAAAACAGTAGCTGTTCTCTAGCTATATTGATGAATGTGAAATTGTGAATATTGACATTCCAGCATGGAAAGGCACAACTTTTATTTCACAAAATGTATATACATTGTATATACATTGGTATTGAACTGTACTCTTGAGCTTTCATTTTTGTATCTTAAAGCAAATGGAAATACGTATTAATTCTGCTGAAAATGCAAACATTTGTTATACAGAATTCACATGCTTCCTAAATAGTGATGAGCGAGTATACTTGTTGCTCGGGTTTTCCCCGAGCACGCTTGGGTGATCTCCGACGAGTATTTGTGGCTGCTCGGAGATTTAGTTTTCCTTGCCGCAGCTGCATGATTTGCGAATCTTAGACAGCTTGATTACATGTGGGGATTCCCTAGCAACCAAGCAACCCCAAACATGTACTTAGGCTGGCTATCAGCTGTAAATTACGCAACTGCGTCAACAAAAACGAAATCTCCGAGCAGTCACAAATACTCGAAGATCACCCGAGCATGCTCGGTGAAAACCCGAGCAAGGAGTATACTCGCTCATCACTATTCCTAAATCAAAAGCAAGAGGTTTTCATTTTGATGGAAGGCTTGCTTGTTTATAGAAGCCTACTGAGTTGGACTTTGATTTTCACATGCTCACTCCTCAATCCTGTCATTCCCAATAAGAACCTCTTAGAGGCGATGAACTTCTAAACTGTATCACCACTGTATAAAAAGGCCAAAAAGCACTGTAGCTCATCCTATTGCATAGTCTGCAGAACTGGATGGATCACAGATCGAGAACCAGATTTATTTAGATGTTAACTAGTGATGAGCGAGTATACTCGTTGCTCGGGTGATCTCCAAGTATTTGTGACTGCTCGGAGATTTAATTTTTGTTGACTCAGCTGCATGATTTAGGGCTGCTAGCTAGCATGAGTACATGTGGGGGTTGCCTGGCTGCTAGGGAATCCCCACATGTAATCAAGCTGTCTAACAGTCACAAATCATACAGCTGTGGCAAGCAAGACTAAATATCCGTGCAGCCATAAATACTCGGAGATAACCCAATCGTGCTCGGGAAAACCCGAGCAATGAGTATACTCGCTCATCTAATGTTAACAAAAATCACATTTTTATCAACCATAATATGGTGATTTCTATTAGGCCGGTGTCACACTCAGCGTATAAAAATACGGTCCGTAATTTACGGCCGTAATATGCAGAAAAGTCCCCAAAATAGTGGTCCGTATCTCCTCCGCAGGCAGGGTGTGTCAGCGTATTTTGCGCATGGCATCCTCCGTATGTAATCTGTATGGCATCCGTACTGCGAGATTTTCTCGCATGCTTGCAAAACCGACATACGGACATACAATGGATCCATGTTGTAAAAAAATCGTAACATATATACTGTCTCTATATATATACACATATATATATATATATGTATATATATATATATATATATATATATATATATTAATATTTCATCCAGCGCGAGATAGCTTTAAAGCCGGTAATTCAATTGCCGGCTTTTGCTATCTCCTTCCTAAACCCGACATGATATGAGACATGGTTTACATGCAGTAAACCATCTCATATTCCCATTTTTTTTGCATATTCCACACTACTAATGTTAGTAGTGTGTATGTGCAAAATTTGGGCGCTCTAGCTATTAAATTAAAGGATTAAATGGCGGAAAAAATTGGCGTGGGCTCCCGTGCAATTTTCTCCGCCAGAGTAGTAAAGCCAGTGACTGAGGGCAGATATTAATAGCCTGGAGAGGGTTTATTGTTATTGCCCCCCCACCCCACCCCGGCTAAAACATCGGCCCCCAGCCACCCCAGAGAAAGCACATCTGGAAGATGCGCCTATTCTGGCACTTGGCCACTCTCTTCCCCTTCCCGTGTAGCGGTGGGATATGGAGTAATGAAGGGTTAATGTCACCTTGCTATTGAAAGGTGACATTAAGCCAGATTAATAATGGAGAGGCGTCACATATGACACCTATCCATTATTAATCCAATAGTCTGAAATGGTTAAAATAAACACAAACACATTATTACGAAGTCTTTTAATGAAATAAAAACACAGGTTGTTGGAATATTTTATTATCCTGGTAATCCACCTGAAGACCCTCGCTCCGTAACAAAGGAAAAATAAAAAAACAACAATATCTCATACCTTCCGATGATCTGTCACGTCCCACGATGTAAATCCATCTGAAGGGGTTAAAAAATTTTACAGGCAGGAGCTCTGCTATAATGCAGTTGTGCTCCTGCCTGTAAAACCCCAGGGAATGAATGTAAAGTAGGTCAATGACCTGTATTTACCTTCATTCGCGGTGATGCGCCCTCTGCTGGATGTCCTTCGAGCGTGGGAAAAAAAAAATCAGAAAAGTTCTCAGGCTCGAGTTCATACGAGGACAACCAGAATGTTAGACAGATACCTGTTGTTTGTTTTGTTGTTCAGAATAAAATGTCTGGTGAAGAATGAAACTAGATCTGGACATTTGATCACTTGCATGCAACATTTTTCTTTTATTTATTCTTCCGCAGTCTCAGTCTCTGAATTTCAGATGACACTAAGCTAGTTGACAGAGACTAAAGGTACCTTCACACTGAACGATATCGCTAGCGATCCGTGACGTTGCAGCGTCCTGGCTAGCGATATCGTTCAGTTTGACACACAGCAGCGATCAGGATCCTGCTGTGACATCGTTGGTCGGAGCTAGAAGGCCAGCACTTTATTTCGTCGCTGGACCTCCTGCAGACATCACTGAATCGGCGTGTGTGACGCCGATTCAGCGATGTCTTCACTGGTAACCAGGGTAAACATCGGGTTACTAAGCGCAGGGCCGCGCTTAGTAACCCGATGTTTACCCTGGTTACCAGCGTAAAAGTAAAAATAAAAAAAACAATACATACTTACCTTCCGCTCTGCTTTCCGGCCGCTGTGCTTACACAGTGCAGAGAAGCAGAATGCCGGGGGACAGACACCGGAATGTAAGTATGTAGTGTTTTTTTTTTTTTTTTACTTTTACGCTGGTAACCAGGGTAAACATTGGGTTACTAAGCGCGGCCCTGCGCTTAGTAACCCAATGTTTACCCTGGTTACCGGCATCGTTGGTCGCTGGAGAGCTGTCTGGGTGACAGCTCTCCAGCGACCAAACAGCGACGCTGCAGCGATCGGGATCGTTGTCTGGATCGCTGCAGCGTCGCTAAATGTGAAGGTACCTTTAGACTATGTTCACACTGGGCCTTTTTGCTGTGTTTTCTTGCTGCAGTTTCTTATGCCAATTTTCAGCTGCTTTTTTACAGTACCAGCAAAGCCTATGATATTTCAGAAATCACATGCAAACATTTCAGGATGTGACCTCACAGTTAGCTCTGCTACAGCTAGATGGCAGGCTGCATGACTGCATGGTGCGACCATACAGCCTATCATCCAGCACTGAGCAGCAGACCCAAATCCCATTTACTTGAATGAGGGGCCCAAACATATTGTTTGCCATGCTATCATGTGCATGACAGCGCAGCAAACACCGCTTCTGAATGGTGGTAAAATCATCCCCACTGGTCAGAGAGACGCGGTTCCCACGCACTCAAAAGATAGAGTGAGCCAGCAGCTGTGATCGGATGTATAAAGTGTACCTTCAGTCACTAGTGTCAGCTGATGGGGTCTGCTGCTGCTAATAACAGTGGGAGCACGTGCAGGCTGATGGGAGTATTCAATAAATAAATAATTAAAAAAAAAAAAACCTGCGTTGGTTCCCACATATTTTTTATAACCAGCCAGCCAAAAATCCCAGCTGGGGGCTGCAACCCTCAGCTGTCAGCTTCAGCGAGGCTGGTTATCTAGAACAGATGGGGCCCCATGCTGTATTTTTAAACTGTTTAAATAAATAATTTAAAAAAACAGCGTGGTAATCACCTCATTTTTTTCACAACCAACCTTTCTAAAGTTGGCAACTGGGGGTTATTATTCTCAGGCTTGTAAGGGGCCATTGATATTGGTCCCCCAAGCCTAAAAATAACAACCTGCAGCCGTACCGAAAAGGCACATCTGTTAGATGAGCCAAATCTGGTGCTTTGCCCGACTCTTCCCACGCCCTATAGCAGTGGCAAGTGGGGTTCATATTTGTGAGGTTTATGTCACCTTTGCATTGTCAGATGACATCAAGCCCACGGATTTGTAATGGAGGGGTGTCTATAAGACATCTCTCCATTACTAATCCTATAGTTATATGGTAAATATAGGCTTTTATTTGAAATAAAAGAAAACACACTTTTATTTTTTTA
Organism: Ranitomeya imitator; assembly: GCF_032444005.1. Lineage (NCBI taxonomy): Eukaryota > Metazoa > Chordata > Amphibia > Anura > Dendrobatidae > Ranitomeya > Ranitomeya imitator. The sequence goes on from NC_091287.1 coordinate 198,683,530, forward strand.
TTTAAAAATAGCAAACAGAGTTATACTCATCTAAAGCCTATTTCCACTGAATCCCTCATCTCCTGTAATAAAACAAAAATAGAAAACAACAATATCCCTCTCCTGCGTCATTCTGTTCCACGCGGTAATCCATGTCTGGAGGATAAACCGTTTTCAACCTGGATGGTGCCAAGATGTGACCATCCAGGCTTAGAACTAATGAGAAATGAACTGCTGTGAGAGCAGCATCAGTGACTAGCAGTAACATCCTCAACATTACCGCAGGTCACTGAGGCTGCGTTGCCAGCTGGGCTGGATTGTGGTGACCTCGGTGAGATCCCCGTTAGCATCGTGAGAAAGTTGCACGGTGCAGAGACGAGTTCACCACAGTTCACTGGAAGAATTTCACTGCGATGAACTCGCCTCTGCACTGTGCGACTTTCTCATGGTGCTAGCGGGGATCTCACTGAGGTCACTGCAGATCAGCCCGGCTGGGAATGCAGGCTCAGTGAACTGCAGTAACCTTGATGACGTCACTGCTAGTCACTAATGCTGCGCTGGCAGCTGCTTATTTACCACTGTTCCTCAGCCTGGACGGTCGCATCTTGGCACCCACTCCGCTTTCTTTATTTATTTATTTATAGTGCAGGAGGCTGATGAAAACCCCCATCAGCTACTACTGCTGTCACTGTTATTAGCAGCAGCAAGGGTAGGCTGATGGCAGTAATAGTCCCATCAGCAGCCACCTGCTGTCTCTTTTATCACTTGAATATAACTCTCATCATACTTCCCTGTTTCCATCAATCGCATAGAGAGCAGGGGAGAATGATAAGAGCCGTGTTTAGCACCTGGCGCCAGGGAACAACACTTACTGTAACGATTCTTCCCTGACACCCTTCCATGTGGTACTGATGCGGCAGACACATGCCACACAAGTGCCACAAGTATTAAAAAAACAGACACTGACATCTCCAGTACCTGAAATATCAGGACGTGTGAAAGAGGCCTTATAGCGGGGTTTTATATTTAGTTGCTGTCACACACTAAGGGCAGTCCCACACGTCCAGATAATTCCGGTACCGGAAAAAATCGGTACCGGAATTATCCGTGTCCGTGTGCCCCTGCGTTTCTGTGGCACATCAGTGTGACACACGTGTGCCGCCCGTGTGCCCACTGGGTACCACACGCACCATGCAGGAGACAGCGCTAAAGTTTAGCGCTGTCCCCTGCATCGTGCTGAAGCTGTGATTCATATCTTCTGTGCAGCCGCGTTTGCTGTAAAGAAGATATGAATAATCCTTTTTTTTTGTGTTTTTTCTAGTTTAAAATAAAGGCCCATGTCCCTACCCCCTGTACGCCCCCACCCCCCCCCCCCCCCCCCGCTGTTCTGAAAATACTCACCCGGCTCCCTCGTTGGCTGTCGCTGCTTCCTGTCCTGGCCGCACCTTCTACTGTATGCGGTCACGTGGGGCCGCTCATTTACAGTAATGAATATGCGGCTCCACCCCTATGGGAGGTGGAGGCGCATATTCATGACTGTAATCGGCGGCCCCACATGTCCGCTCATACAGTAGAAGGTGCGGCCAGGACAGGAAGCAGCTCCAGCGAGGGAGCGAGCCTGGTGAGTATTTTAAGAACAGCGGGGGGGCGCACAGGGGGTGGGAGGGGGTGCAGACATGGAGCTTTCTTTTAAACACGAGAAACTTAAAAAAAAAAGAATATTCATATCTTCTCTACAGCAAACGCTGCTGCACAGAAGATATGAATCGTGGCTTCAGCACCATGTGGGGGGGACAGCGCTTACTGGAGCGCTGTCTCCTGCACGGCACACGGACTGCACACGGACAGCGTCTGTGTGCGGTACGTGTTTTACACGGACCCATTGACTTTAAAGGGTCCGTGTAATACGTGCGCTCCCACGAACACTGACATGTCTCCGTGTTTGGCACACGGAGACACGGTCCGGAAAAAATCAATGACATCTGCACAGATTTTAATGTGTCTACGTGTGTCAGTGGCTCCGGTGCGTGAGGAAACTGTCACCTCACGTACCGGAGCCACTGACGTGTGAAACCGGCCTAAAAGATGCCATTCATTGCAAAAAATAGTTTTTGCATCACCATATTTTGAGAGGTATAATTTTCCAGATTTTCCCCACACAGAGTAATGTGAGGTCTTGATATTTGTGGGACGAGTTGACGTTTTTATTGGTAACATTTTTGGGCACATGACATTTTTTGATCGCTTTCTATTCTGATTTTTGGGAGGCAGAATGAACAAAAAAACAGCAATTCATGATTTTTTTTTTTTTTTTTGGGTGGGGGGTTTATGTCGATTTGTGTGTGGTAAAATTGGCAGTTTAATTCTTCGGGTCAGTACGATTACAGCGAAACCTCATTTATATAATTTTTTTATGTTTTGGCCCTTTTATACAATAAAAACTTTTATAGAAAAAATAAATTATTTTTGCATCACTTTATTCTGAGAGCTATAACTTTTTTATTTTTCCACTGATGGAGCTGTATGGCACCTTGTTTTATTGCGGGACAAGATTACATCTTTTATTACACCTTTTGTTCAGCAGTATGATGATAAAGCATTGTTTTTTGCTCTCTTTTTTTTACGGTGTTCACTAAAGGGTTTAAAGGGACTCCGTCACCTGAATTTGGAGGGAACAATCTTCAGCCATAGGGGCGGGGTTTTCGGGTGTTTGATTCACCCTTTCCTTACCCGTTGGCTGCATGCTGGCTGCAATATTGGATTGAAGTTCATTCTCTGTCCTCCATAGTACACGCCTGCACAAGGCAAGATTGTTCCCCCCAAATTCAGGTGACAGAGTCCCCTTAACTAGTGGTACAGTTTTATACGTTGATATATATATATAAACTTTTTTTACTTTATCCCACTATGGGAAAATTATTTTGTGCAGGCTAATAGCTTGATCAGCAAGTTTCCTAGCTCTGGTGATCCAGTTGTCATGACGACATTGGGTCACCATGGCCACGATCGGGGCCCCATGTCACACTGCGGGGTCTCCAATCCAAAGGCAGAGAGGCTGTCAGCCCTCTGACGGCTTCCAAAATGCTGCGATTGTGTTCGATTGCAGCATTTTGGGAGTTAAAGTGACCACTCCTGGCACCTAGTGCCGGGTGTCAGCTGTCAGAATCAGAATGTGCGCGGGCGATTGCGATGACGTAATATTCCATCTATGGTCAAATAAACCCAGGTCACATGGATGGAATATTACGGCCAATGTCAGAAAGGGGTTAAGCAATTGCCAAAACATTTTGATCAATTTTTTTTTAATTTGAGAGGAAGCCACTTATTTATTACTTGCTATAGGCAATTCCTCCAATATTAGGCTAGTTTCACACTAGCGTTTAGCCAGGCTGCGGACTTCCTCTGTGAAGCTCCGCCCACTGCCACACCTCTTCATTCAGCACCGCCTACAGCTGCATGCAGCGTGTGCACCCTCTTTAACATTGGGTATGCAGGCCGTATTGATGGTGCAACGACCTGCGCCGAATGCAACGAGTTGCAATTTCGTGCAGATGCCGCACCATCAAAACGACGCATGCGGAGGCATCCGCATACAGCGGCATGGCCTGTGTACCCAATGTTAAAGATAGGGTGCGCATGCCGCATGCAGCCGTAGGCGGAGCTGAATGAAGAGGCACGGCAGTGGGTGGGGCTTCATGGAGGACGTCCACATCCCTCCACAGCCCGGCTAAAGGCTAGTGTGAAACTAGCCTTAATCTGCACTAGCTTTATGCATGGGGCCCTGTGTATACAAAACCTTGTAAGATAAAAAACCAAACCATTTAAAGAAACTTGCTTTTTACTTGCTGTTCTGGAGCTTTGACATGTGAAACCATCCCTGGCATATTTACACTATTCCTATGTAAGTGTTTCAAGAAGACATCAGCATTTCTTCGGGCCAAAGTGCAAGCCTACAAAAAGAATTAAAAAATAAACCTGTAAAGTTTCACATCTTAACACACATATGCTTAAACACAAAAAAACAATTAACTTAACATCTCGTATTCTATTGTTAGTGCAAAAGGGCATTTTAAAATTACAAACTTGACAAAAATCATTTGTATAAGGTCAGGGTCACACTTGCGAGTTCAATGCAAGAAACTCAAGCGAGTCTTTCACATCCTAGTCCTAGTATTGCCGCTGGCACTCGGAACCGGAATGTGCGGCTGCATGTATTTCTATGCATCTGAACGCTATGATCCCGAGTGCCGGCGGCAGTGCCGGGACTTGATGTGAGAGACTTGCATGAGTTTCTCACATTGAACTCGCAAGTGTGACCCTGGCCTGATACTTATTAAAGTAAAGGTAAGGCTATGTGCACACGTTGAGCAAAATTTCTGCAGCACTTATTTCCTGCACCAAATCTACGACCAAAAAATAAGCATCGTGTGCACGACACTTCAGGTTTCTCATTCACTTTTCTGGCATCAGGATTGCTTCATGTTTATCTAGAAAATGTGCAAGGAAAAATTGCACCAAAAACGCACCAAATCTGCAACGTCTGCATACAGCCAAAGGGTCCAACACAGTGGTTGATATACATAGCTGTGATGTAGCATAATCACAAAAGTTTCAGTGGCTTTAAAATGGATTATTAGAAATTGAGTGTGTGTAACAATTTACATTCAATTTCTTATAAACCATGTGAATTCAGCAGTGAGCTTAAAAGAACATTCTAATGTTTTGCTTTTTTTAATTATTGTTATTACTCAGTCAGTGAAAGGGAACCTGTCAGCTGATTGATGCTGCCTACACCATGGATAGAATAAGTCAGCCAAGTATATTATTTTCTCTGAAACGTAGGGAAACTTAGCTATAGACAAGACTAGACTGGCACCACCCCCAGCAGGATTTTCATAGCGCAGCTCCAGGTGGTTGACATGTCTCTCATTAAGTACATACATGGCGGTGACCCGTCAAACATCTGGAGTGTTGCTGATAAAAGCTGGGTGAAGCTAGTGACAGACACTTCAAGCAAGATTTCTGGCATTTTAAATAAATACTTACCTGGCTACAATCATGTAGCTCATGGTTTGGGAAACATGAATTACGTTCCCGTTAACATTCATTAACGTGTGTGTAGAGAGCATTTACATACTTACCAGTCACAGTCTTCTGCCATATCCAGCTCTGCACTGGCCTCATATGACTATTTGTGTAACCTGCCATTCACAAAGTTCCGTATATACTCGAGTATAAGCTGACCCGAGTATAAGCCGACCCTCCTAATTTTGCCACAAAAAACTGGGAAAACTTAATGACTCGAGTATAAGCCTAGGGTGGAAACTGCAGCAGCTACCGGTAAATGCCAAAAGTAATAATAGATACCAATAAAAGTAAAATTAATTGAGACATCAGTAGGTTAAGTGTTTTTGAATATCCATATTGAATCAGGAGCCCCATATAATGCTCCATAAAGTTTATGATGGCCCCATAAGTTGCTCCATATTAAAATATGCCCCATATAATCCTGCATAAAAATTAATAATGGCCCCATAAGATGTTCCATAGACACATTTGCCCAATATAATGCTGCACAAACGTTGATTATGCCCATAAGATGCTCCATAAAGATATTTGCACCATATGGTGCTTCACAAACGTTGATTATGCCCCATAAGATGCTCCATAAAGATATTTGCATCATATGGTGCTGCACATAGTAACATAGTAACATAGTTAGTAAGGCCGAAAAAAGACATTTGTCCATCCAGTTCAGCCTATATTCCATCATAATAAATCCCCAGATCTACGTCCTTCTACAGAACCTAATTGTATGATACAATATTGTTCTGCTCCAGGAAGACATCCAGGCCTCTCTTGAACCCCTCGACTGAGTTCGCCATCACCACCTCCTCAGGCAAGCAATTCCAGATTCTCACTGCCCTAACAGTAAAGAATCCTCTTCTATGTTGGTGGAAAAACCTTCTCTCCTCCAGACGCAAAGAATGCCCCCTTGTGCCCGTCACCTTCCTTGGTATAAACAGATCCTCAGCGAGATATTTGTATTGTCCCCTTATATACTTATACATGGTTATTAGATCGCCCCTCAGTCGTCTTTTTTCTAGACTAAATAATCCTAATTTCGCTAATCTATCTGGGTATTGTAGTTCTCCCATCCCCTTTATTAATTTTGTTGCCCTCCTTTGTACTCTCTCTAGTTCCATTATATCCTTCCTGAGCACCGGTGCCCAAAACTGGACACAGTACTCCATGTGCGGTCTAACTAGGGATTTGTACAGAGGCAGTATAATGCTCTCATCATGTGTATCCAGACCTCTTTTAATGCACCCCATGATCCTGTTTGCCTTGGCAGCTGCTGCCTGGCACTGGCTGCTCCAGGTAAGTTTATCATTAACTAGGATCCCCAAGTCCTTCTCCCTGTCAGATTTACCCAGTGGTTTCCCGTTGAGTGTGTAATGGTGATATTGATTCCCTCTTCCCATGTGTATAACCTTACATTTATCATTGTTAAACCTCATCTGCCACCTTTCAGCCCAAGTTTCCAACTTATCCAGATCCATCTGTAGCAGAATACTATCTTCTCTTGTATTAACTGCTTTACATAGTTTTGTATCATCTGCAAATATCGATATTTTACTGTGTAAACCTTCTACCAGATCATTAATGAATATGTTGAAGAGAACAGGTCCCAATACTGACCCCTGCGGTACCCCACTGGTCACAGCGACCCAGTTAGAGACTATACCATTTATAACCACCCTCTGCTTTCTATCACTAAGCCAGTTACTAACCCATTTACACACATTTTCCCCCAGACCAAGCATTCTCATTTTGTGTACCAACCTCTTGTGCGGCACGGTATCAAACGCTTTGGAAAAATCGAGATATACCACGTCCAATGACTCACCGTGGTCCAGCCTATAGCTTACCTCTTCATAAAAACTGATTAGATTGGTTTGACAGGAGCGATTTCTCATAAACCCATGCTGATATGGAGTTAAACAGTTATTCTCATTGAGATAATCCAGAATAACATCCCTCAGAAACCCTTCAAATATTTTACCAACAATAGAGGTTAGACTTACTGGCCTATAATTTCCAGGTTCACTTTTAGAGCCCTTTTTGAATATTGGCACCACATTTGCTATGCGCCAGTCCTGCGGAACAGACCCTGTCGCTATAGAGTCACTAAAAATAAGAAATAATGGTTTATCTATTACATTACTTAGTTCTCTTAGTACTCGTGGGTGTATGCCATCCGGACCCGGAGATTTATCTATTTTAATCTTATTTAGCCGGTTTCGCACCTCTTCTTGGGTTAGATTGGTGACCCTTAATATAGGGTTTTCATTGTTTCTTGGGATTTCACCTAGCATTTCATTTTCCACCGTGAATACCGTGGAGAAGAAGGTGTTTAATATGTTAGCTTTTTCCTCGTCATCTACAACCATTCTTTCCTCACTATTTTTTAAGGGGCCTACATTTTCAGTTTTTATTCTTTTACTATTGATATAGTTGAAGAACAGTTTGGGATTAGTTTTACTCTCCTTAGCAATGTGCTTCTCTGTTTCCTTTTTGGCAGCTTTAATTAGTTTTTTAGATAAAGTATTTTTCTCCCTATAGTTTTTTAGAGCTTCAATGGTGCCATCCTGCTTTAGTAGTGCAAATGCTTTCTTTTTACTGTTAATTGCCTGTCTTACTTCTTTGTTTAGCCACATTGGGTTTTTCCTATTTCTAGTCCTTTTATTCCCACAAGGTATAAACCGCTTACACTGCCTATTTAGGATGTTCTTAAACATTTCCCATTTATTATCTGTATTCTTATTTCTGAGGATATTGTCCCAGTCTACCAGATTAAGGGCATCTCTAAGCTGTTCAAACTTTGCCTTCCTAAAGTTCAATGTTTTTGTGACTCCCTGACAAGTCCCCCTAGTGAAAGACAGGTGAAACTGTACAATATTGTGGTCGCTATTTCCTAGATGCCCGACCACCTGCAGATTTGTTATTCTGTCAGGTCTATTAGATAGTATTAGGTCTAAAAGTGCTGCTCCTCTGGTTGGATTCTGCACCAATTGTGAAAGATAATTTTTCTTGGTTATTAGCAGAAACCTGTTGCCTTTATGGGTTTCACAGGTTTCTGTTTCCCAGTTAATATCCGGGTAGTTAAAGTCCCCCATAACCAGGACCTCATTATGGGTTGCAGCTTCATCTATCTGCTTTAGAAGTAGACTTTCCATGCTTTCTGTTATATTTGGGGGTTTGTAACAGACCCCAATGAGAATTTTGTTACCATTTTTCCCTCCATGAATTTCAACCCATATGGACTCGACATCCTCATTCGCTTCGCTAATATCCTCCCTTAAAGTGGACTTTAGACAAGACTTTACATAGAGACAAACCCCTCCTCCTCTCCGATTTTTACGATCCTTTCTAAACAGACTGTAACCCTGTAAGTTAACTGCCCAGTCATAGCTTTCATCTAACCATGTCTCGGTTATTCCCACTATGTCAAAGTTACCTGTAGATATTTCTGCTTCTAGTTCTTCCATCTTGTTTGTCAGGCTTCTGGCGTTTGCGAGCATGCAGTTTAGAGGATTTTGTTTTGTTCCAATCTCCTCACTGTGGATTGTTTTAGAAATGTTCTTACCTCCCTTCAGAGTATGTTTTCCTGGGTCGTCTTTGTTCGAGTCTAATGTTTTTCTTCCCGTCCCCTCTTCTTCTAGTTTAACGCCCTCCTGATGAGTGTAGCGAGTCTTCTGGCGAATGTGTGTTTCCCAGGTTTGTTGAGGTGTAGTCCGTCTCTGGCGAGGAGTCCATCATACCAATAATTCACACCGTGGTCCAGGAATCCAAATCCTTGTTGTCTGCACCATCGTCTTAGCCAGTTGTTTGCATCAAGGATCCTGTTCCATCTCCTGGTGCCATGCCCGTCTACTGGAAGGATAGAAGAAAAAACTACCTGTGCATCCAGTTCCTTTACTTTCTTCCCCAACTCTTCAAAGTCCTTGCAGATTGTCGGTAGGTCCTTCCTTGCCGTGTCATTGGTGCCAACATGTATCAGAAGAAATGGGTGGACGTCCTTGGAGCTGAAGAGCTTTGGTATCCTATCGGTCACATCCTTGATCATCGCACCTGGAAGGCAGCATACTTCTCTTGCAGTTATGTCCGGTCTGCAGATGGCTGCTTCTGTGCCTCTCAGTAGTGAGTCTCCCACCACCACCACTCTTCGTTGCTTCTTGGCTGTACTTTTTGCTGTCACTTGTTGCTGTGTGCCCTTTTCTTTTTTGCTTGCTGGTATTGCTTCATTCTTAGGTGTGCTATCTTCATCCTCTACAAAGATTTGATATCGGTTCTTCAGTTGTGTGGTTGGTGATTTCTCCATGGTCTTCTTGCTTCTTTTGGTCACATGCTTCCACTCATCTGCTTTTGGAGGTTCTCTGACACTTTTTTCACCTTCTGTGACCAGTAGAGATGCTTCTGTTCTGTCTAGAAAGTCTTCATTCTCTTTGATGAGTTTCAAAGTTGCTATTCTTTCTTCCAGACCCCGCACCTTTTCTTCTAAAAGGGCCACTAGTCTACACTTCTGACAGGTGAAATTGGATTCTTCTTCTGGTCGATCTGTGAACATGTAGCACATGCTGCAGCTCACCATGTAGGTTGTCACATCTGCCATGTTGCTCCTAGATCCTGCTGACTTGCTGTGTGTTTTCCTTCTTGTGTAATCTACTCAGCCAAGCTCTCTTGCAATAATGTCCTACAGGCAAAAATTCGGCGCGCGGTTTGGTGATGCTTTCGAAGCAGCTGGTCCCGGCTGTACCCAACGATCTTCTAGCTTAGGGAGACTTCGCTTCTCCCAGAAGGCACCTGGAATATGCAAACGTTGATTATGCACCATAAGATGCTCCATAAAGATAGTTGCGCCATAAAGTGCTGCACACACGTTGATTATGCCCCATAAGATGCTCCATAAAGATATTTGCGCCATATAGTGCTGCACAAATGTTGATTATGCCCCATAAGATGCTCCATATAGACACTTGCCCCATTTGCTGTTGCTGCGATTAAAAAAAAAAAAAAAAATCACATACTCACCTCTCCGTCGCTCAGGCCCCCGACACCTTCAATATTCACCTGCTCCTCGTTCCGGCGCTGCTCCATCTTTAGCGTCTTCTGCACTGACGTTCAGGCAGAGGGCGCGCACTAACCTCTGACCTGAGCGTCACTGCAGAAGACACTGAAGACGGAGCGGCGCAGGAACTAGGAGCAGGTGAATATCGCGCAGCGCTGCGCTCCCCTCCCTGTTATACTCACCTGCTCCTGGCACTGTGCAGTCCCTGCTTCCTCGATGCCGCAGCTTCTTCCTGTATTGAGCGGTCATTTTTACCGCTCATTACAGTAATGAATATGCGGCTCCACCCCTATGAAGGGTGGAACCGCTTATTCGTTACTGTAATGAGCGGTACCATGTGACCGCTCACTACAGGAAGAAGCTACAGGCGCCGGGGAAGCAGGGACCTGCAGGAACCGCGCCAGGAGTAGGTGAGTATAATTAGACAGCCCCCTCCCCGAGCCAACCCCTGGGTATGACTCAAGTATAAGCCGAGATGGGGACTTTCAGCCCCAAAAAATGGGCTGAAAATCTCGGCTTATATTCGAGTATATACGGTATATTCCGTGTGGAGTGGAGGTTGCTTTATCAATGTAATTATCAGAGACTCAAAATGAGGCTATGAGAGATTTTCCTAAGTGTTTGGAAAATTCCTCTACTCAACACAGAAGACGCCGCATGACATGCGGCGGTTGGTGGTCATAGCAGATGAGCATTTTAGCTACACATAGCAGGGCTGCAACCCTGACATGTGTAGCACAAGCGATCAGATGATTGCAGCTTCTAATCTCCCATGGAAACTATGGAAGCAAGTAAAAAAAAATATCTATAATATAACGCCGGGAGCGTCACTCTGTCCGAAGCCTTTATAGACTGCGCAGGCGCAAGCGCCGGCGCAGTCTGGCCCCCTCAGAGTGACGCTCCAAGGAGATCGCGGTATGCGTAAGCACTGAACGCATACCGCGATCTCCACCGGAGAGTCAGGGACCGTGGACGCGCCAGGAGGGAGGGTAAGTATATTCACCTGTCCTCCGTTCCAGCGCTGCGTGCGGCTCCGTCTTCCGGCTCCTCTGCTGTGACAGAGTCCAGTCACAGGCAGAGGAGCCGGAGTGTGTGTTCAAGAAAATGGTGCCGGAATCGGCGCCTGCGCAGTCCGCGCTTTCCGGCGCCATTTTCTTGAAGACACACTCCGGCTCCACTGCAGGTGTGTCTTCAAGAAAATGGCGCCGGAGAGCGTGGACTGCGCAGGCGCCGATTCCTGCTGCCGGAATCGGCGCCTGCGCAGTCCGCGCTTTCCATTTTCTTGAAAACACACCTGCAGTGGAGCCGGACGATAGGTGAGTATGGTATTTTTTTTTTTTTATATGGCAGCAGCATACGGGGGCATATAATACAATAGTGGCACAGGATGGGAGCAGCACATGACAGAACGGGCGCAGGATGGGAGCAGCACATGACAGAACGGGCGCAGGATGGCAGCAGCGCATGACAGAACGGGCGCAGGATGGGAGCAGCACATGACAGAACGGGCGCAGGATGGCAGCAGCACATGACAGAACGGGCGCAGGATGGCAGCAGCACATGACAGAACGGGCGCAGGATGGCAGCAGCGCATGACATAACGGGCGCAGGATGGCAGCAGGATGGGATCAGCACATGACAGAACAGGCGCAGGATGGCAGCAGCGCATGACAGAACGGGGGCGCAGGATGGGAGCAGCACATGACAGAACGGGCGCAGGATGGCAGCAGCACATGACAGAACGGGCGCAGGATGGGAGCAGCACATGACAGAACGGGCGCAGGATGGCAGCAGCGCATGACAGAACGGGCGCAGGATGGCAGCAGCACATGACAGAACGGGCGCAGGATGGGAGCAGCACATGACAGAACGGGCGCAGGATGGCAGCAGCACATGACAGAACGGGCGCAGGATGGCAGCAGCGCATGACAGAACGGGCGCAGGATGGCAGCAGCACATGACAGAACGGGCACAGGATGGCAGCAGCACATGACAGAACGGGCGCAGGATGGCAGCAGCACATTATGGAGACCATATACCAGTATAAATGCTCGCCACCCGGGCGTAGAACGGGTTCAATAGCTAGTATATATATATATATATATATATATATATATACACATATACATATATACATATATATATATATATACATATATATATACTAGATTGTGGCCCGATTCTAATGCATCGGGTATTCTAGAATATGCATGTCCCCGTAGTATATGGACAATGATGATTCCAGAATTCGCGGCAGACTGTGCCCGTCGCTGATTGGTCAAGGCAACCTTTATGACATCATCGTCGCCATGGCAACCATTATGACATCGATACTGTGCCCGTTGCTGATTGGTCGAGGCCTAGCGGCCTCGACCAATCAGACGTGGGATGTCTACGTCCTTTATGACATCATCGTCGCTGTGCCCGTCGTTGATTGGTCGAGGCCTGGCGGCCTCAACCAATCAGAGACGCGGGATTTCTGCGTCGATATTGTGCCCGTCGCTGATTGGTCGAGGCCTGGCGACCTCGACCCATCAGAGACACGGGATTGCCAAGACAGACAGACAGACGGAAAAACCCTTAGACAAATATATATATATATATATTCAAATCACCCCCCCCTTTTTGCTCCATTCAAAATAAAACAAAAAAAATATCAATTATACACATATTTGGTATCACCGCATTCAGGATCACCCGATCTTTCAAGATATAAAAATAATTAATCCGATCGGTAAATGGTGTAATGAGAAAAAAAAATCAATTACTTTTAAATTAAAGTAATTAATTAAAAAAATTACTTTTTTTTGGTTGTGTGAGATAGTGCTACCTGAGTGGGTTCGGGAATACTCGCTTGGCAACAGGATTAAAGCACACAGGCACGGTTTCTCACAAAACAGTCTATTTGGTTTATTTAGGTATCATAAAATGCACCGTAGGCCATGTTGCACTTCACAGGCCTACACATAGTCCATAACACTTGTGATGCAGTGACCCCTGTTACAGGTAGGGGGCGCTGTATGGTCTCCCCAGTATACGCACGGAGGCATACTGAGGACATCAGAGTGCATGGCAGTTGCATGTCTGGATGTGATGGTGAGACAAAGTCCGGCATTGTCGTGAATGGTCGGTATGTGTGTCGCAGAGAAAGAAACTCTGCGTTGTCAGCCTGAAGCGATATTGTGTTCTGGGACCTGTAGTCCCACAAGTAATTGTATAGTTCTTAAGGGAGGCTGGCAAGGCTAGTTATGACAGATGGGTGGGTCAAACTAGTCACACACCCACCCAGAGGAGTGGTTACAGGTATGTAATGTGACCAGGGTGTGGGTCACATGTTCTGAGTAAGGGGACCTGAATGGTCCATGTGCAAGGTCCTGGTAGAAATTTCGGTGTTGGGTGTGCTAACCCTGAAGAGCACGTGGTGGGACTTTGCTACTGGTGGCCTGGGTATTGCACGGTCCCAGCCGGGGATGGACGTCCTGAATAGTACTTGGACAGGCCACCTGTGAGATCCCTAGTAACCTGGGTGTTGGGAGGTTCTGGATCCCTGAACAGAACGAGGTGAGGGAAGGGTTCTGCAGAGCCAGTTACAGCTACTGTGTTGGGAAGCTACAGTTCTGCGGTGAGTCTGGAACTGACTAGTGTGTGCCGGCCAGGCAAGTTGGTGATCCCCGTAAGGCAGTTTCCCCAGGAGAGTGGACTGACAAGGAGTCAGCAGGTGGAGCAGGAGCTCCCGTAAGGTACCTCAATAGACTGGTGGTGCTTATGATGTTCATTAACTGTGTGGTAACCCACGGCAACTGGTCAGAGGACCAGCGTGTTTAGTTGCCGCATAATTAATGTGATGTCCTAATAGAATGTGTAATGGACTGTTCATGATATGGTTTATGAGTCTTTAAAAAAAAACAAATAGACTGTTTTGTGTGAAAAACCGTGCCTGTGTGCCTGAATATCGCGGCCAAGCGAGTATTCCCCAACCCGTAAGTAAGTGCAATCTTTCACACTTTAACTTGCTGAACACTTCATTAATGTCCACGGAACACAACAAGCACCAACAGTCTGTTCCAATGGCAGGTACTTGTCTGCTTGTAACCCCTTTTATCTGGCGTTACCATACAGGAGCTCCGCTCCTCAAGCTGATTCTGTGTCAGTCCTGGCTTCACCAACACAGAAGCCGTCCCAGGATCTGCAACTACATGGTCTCACCAGGTGCTATTCAGGAAGTCTGTCAATTTCTAAGACCTTCCAACACCGACCATCAGCACATGGCCTCACCATGTGCTTCCATTAATCCAGTCCACTCCAGGACATTCCAACATTGACCATTCAGGACTTCACATTCTGACCATTCAGGTCCATACACTCTAAACATGTGACCCAAACCCTGGTCACATTATGTACCTGTAACCACCCCCAAAAGTGGGAGGTGTGTGTGGTTAGCCAGTCCCGCCCAGCTCTACAACTAACCCTGCAAGCCTTCTCTTTAAACTATACAAATACTTGTGGGACTACAGGTCCCAGAACAACAATACTACAGGCTTACAGCGCAGACTCCCTCTGCGACACATACCAGCCATTTACAATCATGTCGGAGACACTTTTTCATTATCACCATTACAGATACGCCTCCATGCATCTCCTGAGGAGCACATACAGCATCCCCTGGCTGTAACATGGGTCACTGCATCACAGTTGCTACAACATTGCAATAACGGGTGATCAAAACATCACATCTATCCCAAAATGGTGTCAATAAAAATGTCAGCTTGGCATGCAAAAAAAATAAAAAATCAGACATCCAGCACCAGACTTATTTTTTTTTTTTCTACAAACTTTGGATTTTTTTTCACCACTTAAATAAAAAAGAACCTATACATGTTTGGTATCTGTGAACTCGTAATGACATGTCAGTTTTAGCATTTAGTAAACATGGTAAAAAAAGAAATTAAAAATGGGTGTGGAATTGCATTTTTTTGTTTCATCACACTTTGATTTTTTTTACCGTTTTCCAACACACTATATGTAAAAGCAATGGTGTCATTCAACAGTTCAACTCATCTCACAAAAAAACAAGCCCTCACATGGCTATATTAAAAATAAAAAATTATGGCTCTGGAAAGAAAGGGAGCAAAAAATGAAAACGCAAACACAGAGATACCCCTGCTCCTTAAGGGGTTAAGCTTGACAATGTATTCATATACTGATGGTGGTTCAGTTGATGTATGTATGTACTGATAGTGGTTCTAGTGGTGTAATTATGTACTGATGGCATTTCTGGTGTTGTATTTATGTTCTCATGATGGTTCTCGTTATGTATTTCTGTATTGATGGTGATCATGATACTGTATTTCTGTACCGTTGGTGGTTCTTGTATTGTACTGTTGAAGTTTCTGGTGATGTTTTTCTGTCCTGTTGGTGACTCTGTTGCTGTAGTCTTCTATTGTTATTGTTTCTAGCGCTGTATTGCTGTACTGTTTGTGAGGGAATCATATACGAGGGTTGCGATGTGCCCCCCAGGATGCACAAAGAGGCATAATGAATATGCTGGAGAGCATTGTAATAACAACTATGCCTGTGGTAACAATCCAAAATAAAAGAAATACCGTGTATACTCGAGTATAAGCCGAGATTTTCAGCCCAAATTTTTGGGCTGAAAGTGCCCCTCTCGGCTTATACTCGAGTCAAGGTGGGTGGCAGGGTCGGCGGGTGAGGGCGCTGAGGCATACTTGCCTAGTCCCAGCGATCCTGGCGCTCCACCTGCCGTCCCACGGTCTTCTGTGCTGCAGCTCTTCCCCTCTTCAGCGGTCACGTGGGACCGCTCATTAGAAAAATGAATAGGCGGCTCCACCTCCCATAGGGGTGGAGCCGCCTATTAATTTCTCTAATCAGCGGTGCCGGTGACCGCTGATAGAGGAAGAAGCTGCGACAATGAAGACCAGCTGTGAAAGGCAGAGGGAGCCGGATGTCGGGACCAGGTAAGTATGTAATATTCACCTGTCCCCGTTCCAGCCGCCGGGCGCCGCTCCATCTTCCCGGCGTCTCTGCGCTGTGACTGTTCAGGTCAGAGGGCGCGATGACGCATATAGTGTGCGCGGCGCCCTCTGCCTGATCAGTCAGAGCGGAGAGAGATGCCGGGACCGGACGCCGGAACGAGACGGCGGGAGCTGCAATCAAGAGAGGTGAGTATGTCTTTTTTTTTTTTTTTTTTTTTTAATTGCAGCAGCGGCACAGATTTATGTGGAGCATCTATGGGACAGTATGAACGGTGCAGAGCACTATATGGGGCACAGATATGGGGTAGTATGAACGGTGCAGAGCACTATATGGGGCACAGATATGGGACAGTATGAACGGTGCACAGCACTATATGGGGCACAGATATGGGACAGTATGAACGGTGCACAGCACTATATGGGGCACAGATATGGGACAGTATGAACGGTGCACAGCACTATATGGGGCACAGATATGGGGCAGTATGAACGGTGCAGAGCACTATATGGGGCACAGATATGGGACAGTATGAACGGTGCACAGCACTACATGGGGCACAGATATGGGACAGTATGAACGGTGCACAGCACTATATGGCACAGATATGGGGCAGTATGAACGGTGCAGAGCACTATATGGGGCACAGATATGGGGCAGTATGAACGGTGCAGAGCACTATATGGGGCACAGATATGGGACAGTATGAACGGTGCACAGCACTATATGGGGCACAGATATGGGACAGTATGAACGGTGCAGAGCACTATATGGGGCACAGTAATGGGGCAGTATGAACGGTGCAGAGCACTATATGGGGCATAGATATGGGGCAGTATGAATGGTGCAGAGCACTATATGGGGCACAGATATGGGGCAGTATGAACGGTGCAGAGCACTATATGGGGCACAGATATGGGACAGTATGAACGGTGCACAGCACTATATGGCACAGATATGGGGCAGTATGAATGTTGCACAGCACTATATGGCACAGATATGGGGCAGTATGAACGGTGCAGAGCACTATATGGGGCACAGATATGGGGCAGTATGAACGGTGCAGAGCACTATATGGCACAGCTATGGGAAAATAATGAACGGTGCAGAGCACTATATGGCACAGCTATGGGGAAATAATTAACGGTGCAGAGCACTATATGGCACAGATATGGGGAAATAATGAACGGTGCAGAGCACTATATGGCACAGCTATGGGGAAATAATGATCTATTTTTATTTTTGAAATTCACCGGTAAATGCTGCATTTCCACCCTAGGCTTATACTTGAGTCAATAGGTTTTCCCAGTTTTTTGTGGCAAAATTAGGGGGGTCGGCTTATACTCGGGTCGGCTTATACTCGAGTATATACGGTAATTGATTTGATCTAACTATATGACCCAAGTCACATTTAATAAAACCTGACATGGGCTTTTATTTTTTGGACAGATCTGCTGGATTGGTAGTGGGACAGATCTCTCCCTTCCTTCTGGGTTTTGGTAGTCGCCCATGTCCACAACACCCATTTAAACTTTCAGTAAGGGTATGCTTCCACGGTCTGGACTGGCAGCACTTTGGATGTGCAGTGATTCCGCATGTGTTCACTGAACAATGCGGAATCATCGCATCCTATATACAGGACAGTGATATTTATCTTGTGGAGACTGAGCGTCTCCGCAAGATAAATGGTGCAGTCCAGAAAGATATGC
Organism: Ranitomeya imitator; assembly: GCF_032444005.1. NCBI lineage: Eukaryota > Metazoa > Chordata > Amphibia > Anura > Dendrobatidae > Ranitomeya > Ranitomeya imitator. The sequence goes on from NC_091287.1 coordinate 198,701,341, forward strand.
CGCATGAGTGCATACGCAGGGAAGCTGGAGACGTCCCTGCATGCATAGTGGACATGGGATTTCATAAAATCCCTTCCACTATGCTGTAACATCTGGATGGATTGGATGCTGCAGCTGTCAGTACGCAGCGTCCAATCCACAGCAAATACTGAACATGGAAACATACCCTAAAGGTTTGGATGTGTCAGTTTATGGTTTACAAACAGCAAGACAGGAGATATGTACAGGGCAGGTCTGCATGAGTCAAAGAAGCCAAAGCTACTAACACACGAGTGATACAGTGGTGCCTGTCACCCACAGCATCATGCTGATACGGAGGATAAAAGTTCTCAATTTATTTTGTAAGTTTGAGAATAAAGACATTTAAGTTTGATTTTCTTAGATCACTGCCTCATTGCCAGCAATGTCGTATTATGTTATTATGAAATATTGAAAGGGAATATGTAGTTATACTCTGTGCTGCCGTAAGGGTAAATTCAGGAAAAAAATCAAGGATTCTTAGTGGTTTATTCTACGCGTTTCGGGGGGTCTCATACCCCCTTCATCAGGAAATACCACACAATATGTACAGGCATCACAAGTATATATAGTTAAAAGAGGATGTTGAGTTAAAAAAAAAAAAAAAAAAAAAAACAAGCGCCAACAAATCAGATGACATGGTGTCAAAGGTCATAGCCGTAACAGTTCCAACAGGTTATATTATAACCATAATGGAACAGCTTATTCTGATCAAATTCATGATGCCTTATACGGTCAGGTAACGACTCCAGTCTACAGCATTAAAAAAAAATAGAAAATCAGGAGGAGTGAAAAAAGACCGGACTTCCACTGAACGGCCAAGAACTTATAAATAAAACAGTCATTCCAGTATAAAAGCAGATGCCTTACAGCTGGGCTGTCAAATAGATCAGGTGGGCTTCCTTTTCCAATTAGAATTTTTTTTATATATATAATGTAAAATAAGATCATTTTTATTAATACCCATAATTAATTAATAATTAATTAATAATTCATATACAATAAGAATAAAAACAGATTTATTAATTAACTAGATGGTGGCCCGATTCTAACGCATCGGGCATTCAAGAATATGTATGTATGTATGTATGTATGTATGTGTATAGCAGCCACAAAGTATATAGCACAGGCCACGTAGTATATAGGAGCCATGTAGTATATAGCAGACAAATACTGTGTGGCCTGTGCTATATACTATGTGCTATATGCATACATACATATATACATACATACTGTGTGCTATATACATACATATATATTGTAGAATACCCGATGCGTTAATACAGGCCACGCAATATTTAACAGTGGCCACGCAGTATATAACACAGTCCAAACAGTATATAACACAGCCCACGCAGTATATAGCAGGCACGCAGTATATAACGCAGACCATGCAGTATATAACACTGCCCACGTAATATATAGCACAGCCCACGCAGTACATAACACAGCCCACATAGTATCTAACACTGGCCACGTAGTATATAGCAGCCACGTGGTATATAACACAGCCCATGTAATATGTAACACTGTCCATGTAGTATATAGCAGTGTGGGCACATATCCCTGTTAAAAAAAATAATTAAAATAAAAAACAGTTATATACTCACCCGCCGGGATCCAGCGAAGCTCTGGCGATGCGCGCGGCTGCCGCCATCTTCCGTTCCCAGAGATACATTGCGAAATTACCCAAACGACTTAGCGGTCTCACATCGTCAGACTACGGAAGGTGAGAATAGCAGGTTTTTGTTTTTTTTATTATTTTTAACATTACATCTTTTTACTATTGATGCTGCATAGGCAGCATCAATAGTAAAAAGTTGGGGACACACAGGATTAATAGCAGCGTTAGGAAACAAAGAAGGGGGGTTGAGTTCCAGCTCCTTAAAATAAACTGTTTATTCGTATAATTATAAAAACCAATTGTACAAGGTGTACAAGCTCCCTAAGGTATATGCCCGTAGATGACAGAGGCTATCAGGCAACGCGTTTCGATCTAGATGATCTTTGTCAAAGCCATACCATGATCTGGCTGTTCACCTCTATATGAGGGAAACCATCCAACCAGATTACAACGATTAATCACATGACATATTGAAAGGTCCTACCATAAAACCAATAATGAACATATGAACAATATATAAAATATTCATCTCACAATCAACAATAATGCAGCATTATTTCATTTTGTTTATTTAATCCCATCGGGAATTGTGTATTTAAATGAAAAATCCAATATGCTTCTCGCGTGAGGAGACATTGTCAGACGTCTCCACCGCGAGGTGATATGTTTGCACGTTCTATTCCCTGGACCTGGAAGTGTGTTGTGCTGCGAGCATGGTGCATAATAAAGTGTTTGGACGCTGCTGATACATTTCTATCCACATTAAGAGATGGGTGGCAGCATATGGATGAGTACATCCTTTATTTTTTGACCATTGTCTTATTATCTGAGAGGTGCTAGTGTTTGTTATGTTGGCATAAGATTGTCTCTGTAGTACATCTGCTAACACAAGGTATACTCCAGTGAATACACTGTGCCTATGATTAGGGTATACCATGAGGTGTTGATAAAAGGCCTATGATTACTGTATATTGCAATTGATTATTTTGCCTCTATACATTAGACACCTTGTGCACCTTTCTTATATAAAGATCAATAGAAGGGTTACAGTCTACAGGACCCTCTTCTTGTGGAAACTATCCCACATTAGATCTTTAAAACTATCTTTTTACACCTTATAAGTATTTGTTCACTTTATATTAAGTTATGGTGTGGTGGTGGTTTCATTTTGGATAAGATCCTGTAGGGTCATAAGGGAGAGCCGTTGACGAGTGGGGGCGCCACATCGATTTTAGGGTGCCAACCTCCGCGTGAGGTAGGGTGAGTGAGGGAAAGATCACGCCCCCCCCACCGTTTAGTCTCTATCCTTTCATTGTCTGTGTTAAGATAGATTAAGGTGTTACTGTCTCCTGACCTGGTTTTATGGGTATTTTTTACTCAGCATTTATTAAAAGTTATATTTTAAAGGGTTTTTTCAGTTCTCTGGTTATACCTTCAAATTATACCCTGTATGTATTGTTTTTTGGTTACAACCACATTAAGAGTGTTACCTATATCATACAAGTGTTCCCTAATTCGTGTTTTTAGTTTCCTGGACGTGCATCCCACATAAGACAGGTTACATTCTTTGCAATCAATTTTATATACTATATTAGTAGAATTACAGTTGATATACTGTTTCACATCAAATTTAACTGTTCCATCCGCATTATAAAAAGTTTTAGCAACAACTGCATGTTTGCAAGTACTTCAGTTATTTCTACCACATCTGAAAAACCCTGTATAGTTTAACCAGGTTTTTGTAAATTTTTTCCTATCAGAACAAAACATGCTGGGAGCTATTTTGTTTCCAATTGTTGGTGCTCTTCTCGATACCACATTTATATCTGAGTTGAGTATGTCATATAATTGTTGATCCTCATATAGGATGGGCAAATACTTGTAAATAATGCTTTTAAAACTGTGGACTGTATTGAAAAACATATGTATGTTTTTTTTCACCATTTCTAAGTTGGTATTTTTTGGGGACATTACCAGTTCTTTGCGATCTTTGCCATCCACAATCCTTTTTGCCCGATTAATTGTCCACTGAGGGTATTTACGATATTTTAATTTATTTGCCACTTGTCCAAATTCTCCCTTCAGGTCCCCCTCCAAACTACTGTTTCGTTTAATCCTGGTAAACTCACCCACTGGGATTGATTTAATAGTATGTTTACAATGGCTACTATTAGCATGTAGGATGGTATTACCCTTCAGTGGCTTGTGGTGGGTGCTAGTTATGATATTCTGATCTCTATATCCCGTGAGTTTCAGGTCCAGAAAATAGATGTTTGTTATGTCATGATTGTATGTAAATTTAATATTGTACTCGTTTTGATAAAGATAATCAATGAAGTGTGGCATGGCAGATACATCACCCTCCCATATAATGAGGGTATCATCTATGTATCTGCCATACCACACCACATGCTCCAAATACGGATTGGTCACAGAAAAAAACAAATTCCATCTCCCAAAAAGCCGTCACCAAATTTGCGAGGGAGGGTGAAAATTTGGCACCCATGGCCACTCCCACCTTTTGCAAATAAAATAGACCATCAAATGAAAAAAAATTGTTTATCAGCAGAAAACGTATCACCATCAATAGATACTCGATCAGATCTGTGGAATAATTGCTAAATTTCATAAGATGAAAATCTATGGCTCGTTTTGCCAGATCGTGCGGAATGCAAGTATACAAGGATATGACGTCACAACAAAGCCAAGAATGATTGGCCTGCCACATCCTATCACCAAGAATATGCAGTACTTCTTTGGAATCTCTAATGTATCCTGGGGTACGTTTGACAAGGGGCTGTGGTAGTGAATCTACCCATTGGCATAGTTTCTCATTGCATGACCCAATTCCGGAGACTATGGGTCCCATTGGGGGGATACCCTCTTTTTTTTATGAATTTTGGGTACTCCGTATATAATAGGGAGAATTGGGTTTTCTACTGAAAGCTATTCTATTTGTTTTTTAGTTAAAACCCCCAAGCTTTGCCCCTCTTTTATAATCAAGTCTCTTTCCTTTATAATTTCATGGGATGGATTTTGTTTTAATTTTTTATATGTACTTTGATCGGATAATAGCTCTAGCATTTTTTTTATAGTAATCCACTGTATTTAACACTACAACCACCCCTCCTTTGTCAGACATTTTGATGGTCAAATGTGACATTTCTTTAAGTTCTTTTATTGCATTCCGATGTCAAATACAGTGGGGCAAAAAAGTATTTAGTCAGTCAGCAATAGTGCAAGTTCCACCACTTAAAAAGATGAGAGGCGTCTGTAATTTACATCATAGGTAGACCTCAACTATGGGAGACAAACTGAGAAAAAAAAATCCAGAAAATCACATTGTCTGTTTTTTTTAACATTTTATTTGCATATTATGGTGGAAAATAAGTATTTGGTCAGAAACAAAATTTCATCTCAATACTTTGTAATATATCCTTTGTTGGCAATGACAGAGGTCAAAAGTTTTCTGTAAGTCTTCACAAGGTTGCCACACACTGTTGTTGGTATGTTGGCCCATTCCACCATGCAGATCTCCTCTAGAGCAGTGATGTTTTTGCCTTTTCGCTTGGCAACACCGACTTTCAACTCCCTCCAAAGGTTTTCTATAGGGTTGAGATCTGGAGACTGGCTAGGCCACTCCAGGACCTTGAAATGCTTCTTACGAAGCCACTCCTTCGTTGCCCTGGCGGTGTGCTTTGGATCATTGTCATGTTGAAAGACCCAGCCACGTTTCATCTTCAATGCCCTTGCTAATGGAAGGAGGTTTGCACTCAAAATCTCACGATACATGGCCCCATTCATTCTTTCATGTACCCGGATCAGTCGTCCTGGCCCCTTTGCAGAGAAACAGCTCCAAAGCATGATGTTTCCACCACCATGCTTTACAGTAGGTATGGTGTTTGATGGATGCAAATCAGTATTCTTTTTCCTCCAAACACGACAAGTTGTGTTTATACCAAACAGTTCCAGTTTGGTTTCATCAGACCATAGGACATTCTCCCAAAACTCCTCTGGATCATCCAAATGCTCTCTAGCAAACTTCAGACGGGCCCAGACATGTACTGGCTTAAGCAGTGGGACACGTCTGGCACTGCAGGATCTGAGTCCATGGTGGCGTAGTGTGTTACTTATGGTAGGCCTTGTTACATTGGTCCCAGCTCTCTGCAGTTCATTCACTAGGTCCCCCCGCGTGGTTCTGGGATTTTTGCTCACCGTTCTTGTGATCATTCTGACCCCACGGGGTGGGATTTTGCGTGGAGCCCCAGATCGAGGGAGATTATCAGTGGTCTTGTATGTCTTCCATTTTCTAATTATTGCTCCCACTGTTGATTTCTTCACTCCAAGCTGGTTGGCTATTGCAGATTCAGTCTTCCCAGCCTGGTGCAGGGCTACAGTTTTGTTTCTGGTGTCCTTTGACAGCTCTTTGGTCTTCACCATAGTGGAGTTTGGAGTCAGACTGTTTGAGGGTGTGCACAGGTGTCTTTTTATACTGATAACAAGTTTAAACAGGTGCCATTACTACAGGTAATGAGTGGAGGAAAGAGGAGACTCTTAAAGAAGAAGTTACAGGTCTGTGAGAGCCAGAAATCTTGATTGTTTGTTTCTGACCAAATACTTATTTTCCACCATAATATGCAAATAAAATGATAAAAAAACAGACAATGTGATTTTCTGGATTTTTTTTTCTCAGTTTGTCTCCCATAGTTGAGGTCTACCTATGATGTAAATTACAGACGCCTCTCATCTTTTTAAGTGGTGGAACTTGCACTATTGCTGACTGACTAAATACTTTTTTGCCCCACTGTATATATATTTATGTGACTTTTTTCTCTATTGGTTTTCACATCGTTGTAAAGCCGTCTCAATTCCCTCTCTACACTTTCCTGAAAACGATCCATACACTCTAACCTGGAGTGAACAGGATAGAAATATGGATTCTTGGTGATAAAACCCTGAGAAAAATTAACCCGTTCATGATCTGGCAATAATTCAGAGCTGAGATCTTGTAATGCAACCAACGCTACTTGTTCCTTTAAGTCCATTTGAGAAAATTCATTGTCCAGTCTCTCTGGAATGACTGTCTCTTCCTGGTTGTGATTCTCTTCCTGATTTTCACCATGAAGGAAATGCTTCTTGATGGTTAGGTTCCGTATGAATTTATTAGTGTCCATTATAGTTGTAAACAAATCAAAATCCTGATCAGGAACAAAATTCAGACCCAGAGATAAAACTTGGATTTGATCAGATGATAGAGATCTGGATGACAGATTTAGCACAGTAGTACATTCATTCATTTGGTGTGATATCTCTTGTTGCGAGTAATCATTCCCCCTTCGTATGCAGTGCTTTCTTCCAACCCTAATAACCCCCCGCCTCTTACGTTTTTTGTCAGGCGGTAATAATTTTTGGGGGCACATGCCCTGTTCTCATTAGGGGAAACATCTGACGCACTGCATTGATTATCCGACGAATCCGGGTCTGATGAGGCGAAATATACGTGCGGTTTGATTACTTTTTTCTTGAAGATTCTGTGTTTTTGGTGAGGATGGCTTTGCTTTAGTATAGATTTAGGGGTTCTGTTCACATTAATTAACGTGCCCCAATCATATACCTTATTGGTAGAGTAATCATTGGAATCTCTGGTAAATTTCCTCTTTTTACGGTCCATAATCTGTTCTTCCAGAGCTGTAACTCTTTCATTTATTTGTGCAATTGATGCATTGAAATGTGCAACTGTCTTGTGCTCAATTAACAGGGAATTAACCTCATCCAGTTCCTGCTGTATCGTTTTTAATTTATTTTCCTCATATTTAATAATGAGTTTCATCAAATTTTGTGAGCAATTACTTAGGATAGTTTCATTCCTCTGCAAATTCAGCTGAGTATACAGTTGTGGGCAATTTTTTGATCTGCAGCCCTCTCCGGATCATATTTTCTTGGTCATATAGTTATTTAGTGTAGTCTGATCCCACCACACTTTGGTTTCCTGCATCATAAGTGTTTCCAATTTATTCAGGTTTTCATTCAGGGTTGACATACCCATATCACAGTCCTGCTGAATGGAAAACACCGGTGCAGCTTTCCGCAATCTGTCTCTCGACAGGTCCATAGCCATGTTGATATATGAGGTGAATAAAAAAGTCTCTGTGTCTACAGGCAACTATACCAATATATCTAAACACAATTGTGGTAAATTATTATCAAGGGAGCAGACTAGGAGCATGGCAATCCAGCAACAACAGTGAAAGAAATAAGTATACGCCAGCTCACCAGTAACCACCGCAGGTGCTCGGAACTCCGCCGCAGGCAGACTTAGTTTTCATCAGGAAACAAAGAAGGGGGGTTGAGTTCCAGCGTCTTAAACTAAACTGTTTATTCGTATAATTATAAAAATCAATTGTACAAGGTGTACAAGCTCCCTAAGTTATATGCCCGTAGATGACAGAGGCTATCAGGCAACGCGTTTCGATCTAGATGATCTTTGTCAAAGCCATACCATGATCTGGCTGTTCACCTCTATATGAGGGAAACCATCCAACCAGATTACAACTATCAATTACATGACATATTGAAAGGTCCTACCATAAAACCAATAATGAACATTTAATTTATTTAATCCCATTGGGAATCGTGTATTTAAATGAAAAATCCAATATGCTTCTCGCATAGCAGCGTTAACGGAGTGTGTTACCCGTGGCATAACGCGGTCCATTACCGCTGGCATTAACCCTGTGTGAGCGGTGACTGGAGGGGAGTATGGAGCGGGCGCCGGGCACTGACTGCAGGGGAGTAGGGAGGGACTAATCGGACTGTGCCCGTCGCTGATTGGTCCTGGCAGCCATGACAGCCAGCTGGCGAGACCAATCAGTGATGCGGGATTTCCGTTACAGAAGTTGCAGACAGACAGACAGACAGACGGAAGTACCCCTTAGACAAAAAAAAAAAAATATATATATATATATATATTTATATAAAAATACCGCCAATAGAACCCGGACTCACCAAATCCGCTCAAAACATATTATATTACCAGGAGGAAGAACTGAGCATCGATGAACAATTTCAATAAACTTTATTCAAAAACTACAAATAACATATAGTTTCATTTCCAATATACTAAAGCAATATGAAGAAAGATGAATGTTGGAGATATGCTGAAAACGTAGCCCCCATACCCCTACTCCCCCCAAAATGGGTACACATAGCAGACCCCTGCCCACCCCCCCAGAAACGAGGGAGGAAAGAAAAAAGGGGTGAGACACTGGACACTGGTAACGATGCCTCAAGGGGAGAAAGCGGCGTTTTGTGGCCGCGAAACGCGCGTCGGGGACCACCTCCCGGCTGCCTCTCCACCCTGTCTGGTTACTAGGTAAGCTCCAGTCCCCATGCTGGCTCCCATGATTTTCTACCTGTTTTTTACAGTGTCAGCATGAATGGCACCGCTGTGTGCATGGGCGCTTACCTCCTAGGTTAGTTACACTGGCATTTTTTCTATCTGCCTTCAGACCGGTTAAGCCCTGTTATTGCCCCCATGTTAGTTTTATGATTTTTGGCACCATATGGGGTCCTAACTTATTATTCTACATGGCACATAGGGCTAGGTGTTTTTCTGGGTGGACACACTTGTGCTCTTACTGACATCGTTACCAGTGTCCAGTGTTTCACCCCTTTTTTCTTTCCTCCCTCGTTTCTGGGGGGGTGGGCAGGGGTCCGCTATGTGTACCCATTTTGGGTAGATACTTTAGGGGGGGGAGTAGGGGTATGGGGGAAAGTTTATTGAAATTGTTCATCGATGCTCAGTTCTTCCTCCTGGCAATATATATATACAGTGAGGCAAAAAAGTATTTAGTCAGTCAGCAATAGTGCAAGTTCCACCACTTAAAAAGATGAGAGGCGTCTGTAATTTACATCATAGGTAGACCTCAACTATGGTAGACAAACTGAGAAAAAAAAATCCAGAAAATCACATTGTCTGTTATTTTAACAATTTATTTGCATATTATGGTGGAAAATAAGTATTTGGTCAGAAACAAAATTTCATCTCAATACTTTGTAATATATCCTTTGTTGGCAATGACAGAGGTCAAACGTTTTCTGTAAGTCTTCACAAGGTTGCCACACACTGTTGTTGGTATGTTGGCCCATTCCTCCATGCAGATCTCCTCTAGAGCAGTGATGTTTTTGGCTTTTCGCTTGGCAACACGGACTTTCAACTCCCTCCAAAGGTTTTCAATAGGGTTGAGATCTGGAGACTGGCTAGGCCACTCCAGGACCTTGAAATGCTTCTTACGAAGCCACTCCTTCGTTGCCCTGGTGGTGTGCTTTGGATCATTGTCATGTTGAAAGACCCAGCCACGTTTCATCTTCAATGCCCTTGCTGATGGAAGGAGGTTTGCACTCAAAATCTCACGATACATGGCCCCATTCATTCTTTCATGTACCCGGATCAGTCGTCCTGGCCCCTTTGCAGAGAAACAGCCCCAAAGCATGATGTTTCCACCACCATGCTTTACAGTAGGTATGGTGTTTGATGGATGCAAATCAGTATTCTTTTTCCTCCAAACACGACAAGTTGTGTTTATACCAAACAGTTCCAGTTTGGTTTCATCAGACCATAGGACATTCTCCCAAAACTCCTCTGGATCATCCAAATGCTCTCTAGCAAACTTCAGACGGGCCCGGACATGTACTGGCTTAAGCAGTGGGACACGTCTGGCACTGCAGGATCTGAGTCCATGGTGGCGTAGTGTGTTACTTATGGTAGGCCTTGTTACATTGGTCCCAGCTCTCTGCAGTTCATTCACTAGGTCCCCCCGCGTGGTTCTGGGATTTTTGCTCACCGTTCTTGTGATCATTCTGACCGCACGGGGTGGGATTTTGCGTGGAGCCCCAGATCGAGGGGGATTATCAGTGGTCTTGTATGTCTTCCATTTTCGAATTATTGCTCCCACTGTTGATTTCTTCACTCCAAGCTGGTTGGCTATTGCAGATTCAGTCTTCCCAGCCTGGTGCAGGGCTACAATTTTGTTTCTGGTGTCCTTTGACAGCTCTTTGGTGTTCACCATAGTGGAGTTTGGAGTCAGACTGTTTGAGGGTGTGCACAGGTGTCTTTTTATACTGATAACAAGTTTAAACAGGTGCCATTACTACAGGTAATGAGTGGAGGAAAGAGGAGACTCTTAAAGAAGAAGTTACAGGTCTGTGAGAGCCAGAAATCTTGATTGTTTGTTTCTGACCAAATACTTATTTTCCACCATAATATGCAAATAAATTGTTAAAAAAACTGACAATGTGATTTTCGGGATTTTTTTTTCTCAGTTTGTCTCCCATAGTTGAGGTCTACATTTGATGTAAATTACAGACGCCTCTCATCTTTTTAAGTGGTGGAACTTGCACTATTGCTGACTGACTAAATACTTTTTTGCCCCACTGTGTATATATATATATATATATATATATATATATATATATATATATATATATATATATATATATATATATATATATATATATATATATAGTGTGTGTGTGTGTGGTGGTATTAGGGAATCTCTATAAATATAATATGTCAAATAAATGTGTATATAAATGTTTGTTTGTTTCGTATGAGAGCATGTAGGAATAGCACTTAACATCAAAACCAGCATTCCAAGCTAGTGTTAGACAGCAGGACGGAATGAACACACTACTTCACTAATCAAGAGAAGTAGAACAGATCAAGCAAGTAGCAAGTGACTTCGTAAATCATTCAATTACAGAAGGAGGAGAGAGCGAGGCCACACATACCATTCTCTAGTGCAGACAAAAAATAGCAGGAGGAGAATGGTAGCCCCCCCATGAAATAAAGGGGGGTCTCATGGCTACACATACTATGAATAACCTTCTTGGTCTTTTATTCGCTTTTCTGTAAATTTGAGGTGAAGTTTAGGTCAAGTTAATACCCCTTTTTATTCCTTGAGTAGTTACAACTGTTTTCTTCCAGTTTTGATTGGCACCCTTTTAACAGTTTTTCATTGGTGTTCAGTGTGTTGGTGGGCTTTTTTTGAAGCTATTTAAGGATTTGTTTTGGCTTATTGGAACCATTCTGAGGTACCTGTGAAGAAAAGAAGATACCTTTTGCCATGGAGAATCTTCTGCAGCAGCTACTCTCAAGAGTCGGTGTAGAGGATGGAGCGGGACGGCAGAGGAGCTGCCTTGCTATAAGACCAGCCCCGAAAGCCATCCCTCCTCCTTCGGATTTGTGTTTACAGCCTCGCCCGCCGAGTCTAGCTCCGGTATCACCGCTGAGATCGGGTAGTGGTGGTAGAAGGAGGAAGCCCCAGACTGCTTACTCACCTCCATTGCCGCCTGGGTCCAGTCGTCGCGATCAAGAGCCAAACAGGAAAGCCCGCCGTACTCCATCACAGAAGTCCGGCAGCCCAGCGCGAGATTTCCATCAGCGTCACGAAGCCTCGCCAGCAACGTCATCTGGAACCGTCAGCAGGGCAGGTGAGCGTCGCGGCCGTAGAAGCGCCACGGCGGCACCAATTTTGAATGCCTTGGCGGCTTCCTCAGCTGCGGTAGGCACTGTGCAAGCAGCGCCTTCAAGCATCCAGCCAGCCATGCAGGTGCGCTCGTCTTGAGTGCAGGCTGCTCTACAGATCTACTACCTGAGAAGAGAACGTCTGGAAGGGGTGAGAACATTGATGTACCATTGTCTGTGTCCAATTCTGATCTTAAGCACATTTTTAAAAAAAGTGCTTTCTGAAGCTTTGGGTGAAGCTTTTAGATTTGCTTCTCCTGCAATTCCCACTATAGAATTAATCAAAGAATTCCCAGTGGTTAATGTAGCTCCTAGGAACATTTTTAACCCCTTTACCCCCAAGTGTGGTTTGCACGTTATGGACCGGGCCAATTTTTACAATTCTGACCACTATCCTTTTATGAGGTTATAACTCTGGAACGCTTCAACGGATCTCAGTGATTCTGACATTGTTTTCTTGTGACATATTGTACTTCATGATAGTGGTAAAATTTCTTTGATATTACCTGTGTTTATTTGTGAAAAAAATGGAAAGTTGGCGAAAATTTTGAAAATTTCGCAATTTTCCAACTTTGAATTTTTATGCAATTAAATCACAGAGATATGTCACACAAAATACTTAATAAGTAACATTTCCCACATGTCTACTTTACATCAGCACAATTTTGGAACCAAAATTTTTTTTGGTTAGGGAGTTATAAGGGTTAAAAGTTGACCAACAATTTCTTCTTTTTACAACACCATTTTTTTTTAGGGACCACATCTCATTTGAAGTCATTTTGAGGGGTCTATATGATAGAAAATACCCAAGTGTGACACCATTCTAAAAACTGCACCCCTCAAGGTGCTCAAAACCACATTCAAGAAGTTTATTAACCCTTCAGGTGTTTCACAGGAATTTTTGGAATGTTTAAATAAAAATGAACATTTAACTTTTTTTTCACAAAAAATTTACTTCAGCTCCAATTTGTTTTATTTTAACAAGGGTAACAGGAGAAAATGGACCCCAAATGTTGTTGTACAATTTGTCCTGAGTACGCCAATACCCCAAATGTGGGGGTAAACCACTGTTTGGGCACATGACAGAGCTCGGAAGCGAAGGAGCGCCATTTGACTTTTCAATGCAAAATTGACTGGAATTGAGATGGGACGCCATGTTGCGTTTGGAGAGCCACTGATGTGCCTAAACATTAAAACCCCCCACAAGTGACACCATTTTGGAAAGTAGACCCCCTAAGGAACTTATCTAGAGGTGTGGTGAGCACTTTGACCCACCAAGAAGTTTATAATGCAGAACCGTAAAAATAAAAAATCGTTTTTTTTCACAAAAATTATCTTTTTGCCCCCAATTTTTTATTTTCCCAAGGGTAAGAGAAGAAATTGGACCCCAAAAGTTGTTGTCCAATTTGTCCTGAGTGCGCTGATACCCCATATGTGGGGGGGGGGAACCACCGTTTGGGCATATGGGAGGGCTCGGAAGGGAAGGAGCGCCATTAGGAATGCAGGCTTAGATGGAATGGTCTGCAGGCGTCACATTGCGTTTGCAGAGCCCCTAATGTACCTAAACAGTAGAAACCCCCCATAAGTGACACCATTTTGGAAACTAGACCCCTTAAGGAACTCATCTAGATGTGATGTGAGAGCTTTGAACCCCCAAGTGTTTCACTACAGTTTACAACGCAGAGCCGCGCAAATAAAAAAATATTTTTTTCCACAAAAAATTATTTTTTAGCCCCCAGTTTTGTATTTTTCCAAGGGTAACAAAAGAAATTGGACCCTAAATATTGTTGTTCAATTTGTCCTGAGTACGCTGATACCCAATATGTGGGGGGGGGGGGGAAACCACCGTTTGGGCGCATGGGAAACAGTAGAAAACCCCCACAAGTGACCCCATATTGGAAAATAGACCCCCCAAGGAACTTATCTAGATGTGTTGTGAGGACTTTGAGCCCCCAAGTGTTTCACTACAGTTTATAACGCAGAGCCGTGAAAATAAAAAATCTTTTTTTCCCCACAAAATTAATTTTTAGCCCCCAGTTTTGTATTTTTCCGAGGGTAACAGGAGAAATTGGATGCCAAAAGTTGTTGTCCAATTTGTCCTGAGTACGCTGATACCCCATATGTTGGGGTAAACTCCTGTTTGGGCACGCGGGAGAGCTCGGAAGGGAAGGAGCACTGTTTTACTTTTTCTACGCAGAATTGGCTGGAATTGAGATCAGACGCCATGTCGCGATTGGAGAGCCCTGATGTGCCTAAACAGTGGAAACCCCCCAATTATAACTGAAACCCTAATACAAACACACCCCTAACCCTAATCCCAACGGTAACCCTAACCACACCTCTAACCCAGACACACCCCTAACCCTAATCCCAACCCTGTTCCCAACCGTAAATGTAATCCAAACCCTAACCCTAACTTTAGCCCCAACCCTAACTGTAGCCTTAACCATAGTCCCAACCCTAACCCTAGCCCTAATACTAATGGGAAAATGGAAATAAATACATTTTTTAAATTTTTTAATTTTTCCCTAACTAAGGGGGTGATGAAGGGGGGTTTGATTTCCTTTTATAGCGGGTTTTTTTAGCGGGATTTTTATGATTGGCAGCCGTCACACACTGAAAGACGCTTTTTATTGCAAAAAATATTTTTTGCATTACCACATTTTGAGAGCTATAATTTTTCCATATTTGAGTCCAGAGTCATGTGAGGTCTTGTTTTTTGCGGGACGAGTTGACGTTTTTATTGGTAACATTTTCGGGCACGTGACATTTTTTGATTGCTTTTTATTCCGATTTTTGTGAGGCAGAATGACCAAAAACCAGCTATTCATGAATTATTTTATTTTTTTTTTTTGGGGGGGAGGGGGGGCTTGATACCGTTTCGCATTAGGTAACATGGATAAAGCAGTTTTATTCTTCGGGTCAGTACGATTACAGCGATACCTCATTTATATCTTTTTTTATGTTTTGGCGCTTTTATACGATAAAAACTATTTTATAGAAAAATAATTATTTTTGCATCGCTTTATTCTGAGGACTATAACTTATTTATTTGATGACGCTGTATGGTAGCTCGTTTTTTGCGGGACAAGATGATGTTTTCAGCGGTACCATGGTTATTTACAGTCATGGCCAAAAGTATGGACACCCCTGCAATTCTGTCAGATAATACTCATTTTCTTCCTGAAAATGATTGCAAACACAAATTATTTGGTATTATTATCTTCATTTAATTTGTCTTAAATGAAAAAACACAAAAAGAATTGTCCTAAAGCCAAATTGGATATAATTCCACATCAAACATAAAAAAGGGGGTGGACAAAAGTATTGGCACCGTTCGAAAAATCATGTGATGCTTCTCTAATTTGTGTAATTAACAGCACCTGTAACTTACCTGTGGCACCTAACAGGTGTTGGCAATAACTAAATCACACTTGCAGCCAGTTGACATGGATTAAAGTTGACTCAACCTCTGTCCTGTGTCCTTGTGTGTACCACATTGAGCATGGAGAAAAGAAAGAAGACCAAAGAACTGTCTGAGGACATGAGAAACCAAATTGTGAGGAAACATGAGCAATCTCAAGGCTACATGTCCATCTCCAAAGACCTGAATGTTCCTGTGTCTACCGTGTGCAGTGTCATCAAGAAGTTTAAAGCCCATGGCACTGTGGCTAACCTCCCTATATGTGGACGGAAAAGAAAAATTGGCAAGAGATTTCAACGCAAGATTGTGCGGATGTTGGATAAAGAACCTCGACTAACATCCAAACAAGTTCAAGGTGTCCTGCAGTCCGAGGGTACAACAGTGTCAACCCGTACTATATCCGTCGGCGTCTGAATGAAAAGGGACTGTATGGTAGGAGACCCAGGAAGAACCCACTTCTTACCACGAGACATAAAAAAGCCAGGCTGGAGTTTGCCAAAACTTACCTGAAAAAGCCTAAAAAGTTTTGGAAGAATGTACTCTTGTCAGATGAGACAAAAGTAGAGCTTTTTAGGCAAAGGCATCAACATAGAGTTTTGTTGTAAATTTTACTCTTGGGTTCCCTCCGGTGGTTGTAAGTGGCACTTTTGTGAGTTCTGCTCTTGGGCTCCCTCCGGTGGTTTTAAGTGGAATGGCCGCTCCTTGGATTTAGCTGTCTGCAGCTGCTTCCACTGATTGTCTATTCTGCTCGGCTATTTAGCCTGGCTCTTTCCTTCAGCTTGTGCCACTTGTCAATGGTTCCTGGTTGGATTCACATCTCTTTGGATTTCCCTGTTATCCTGACCAGCTCAGCAAAGCTAAGTCCTTGCTTGCTCTTTTCTGTCCATAGGTTGTGGACTTATCCATTCTGTGCTTTCTATGTTTGTCCAGCTTGTCAGTATGAATTAATTCAGTGATGCTGGAAGCTCTGGGAAGCAGATTTACCCTCCACACCTTTAGTCAGGTGTGGAGATTTTTGTAAACTCTGTGTGGATATTTTGTAGTGTTTTATACTGACCGCACAGTATTCCATCCTGTCCTATCTATCTAGCTAGACTGGCCTCCTGTGCTCATCCTGGTTTCATTCTGTGTATGTCTTTTCCCTCTCCACTCACAGTCATTACTTGTGGGGGGCTATTTATCCTTCGGGGATTTTCTCTGAGGCAAGATAGTTTTCCTATTTCTATCTTTAGGGGTAGTTAGTTCTCAGGCTGTGACGAGGTGCCTAGGGAGTGTTAGGAGCATCCCACGGCTACTTCTAGTGTTGTGTTGAGCTTAGGGACTGCGGTCAATACAGGTACCACTTCCTTCAGAGCTCGTCCCATGTTGCTCCTAAACCACCAGATCATAACAGAGTTTACAGGAGAAAAAAAAGAGGGATTCAAAGAAAAGAACATGGTCCCTACAGTCAAACATAGCGGAGGTTCCCTGATGTTTTGGGGTTGCTTTGCTGCCGCTGGCACTGGACTGCTTGACCGTGTTCATGGCATTATGAAGTTTGAAGACTACCAACAAATTTTGCAGCATAATGTAGGGCCCAGTGTGAGAAAGCTGGGTCTCCCTCTGAGGTCTTGGGTCTTCCAGCAGGACAATTACCCAAACACACACTTTAAAAAGCACTAGAAAATGGTTTGAGAGAAAGCACTGGAGACTTCTAAGGTGGCCAGCAATGAGTCCAGACCTGAATCCCATAGAACACATGTGGAGAGGTCTAGAAATGGCAGTTTGGAGAAGGCACCCTTCAAATATCAGGGACCTGGAGCAGTTTGCCAAAGAAGAATGGTCTAAAATTCCAGCAGAGCATTGTAAGAAACTCATTGATGGTTACCGGAAGCGGTTGGTCGCAGTTATTTTGGCTAAAGGTTGTGCAACCAAGTATTAGGCAGAGGGTGCCAATACTTTTGTCTGGCCCATTTTTGGAGTTTTGTGTGAAAAGATCAATGTTTTGCTTTTTGCTTTATTCTCTTTTGTGTTTTTTTCATTTCAGACAAATTAAATGAAGATAATAATACCAAATAATTTGTGTTTGCAATCATTTTCAGGAAGAAAATGAGTATTATCTGACAGAATTGCAGGGGTGTCAATACTTTTGGCCATGACTATATATATATAATCTATCAAAGGATCAGAATCCACCTGGCCTAGATGTAAATGAAGCATGCAGATAGGTAAGCTGTAAACTTGCCTTGTGGTCAGGGTAAAGCCATGTGAAACATTCCAGAAGTTCGTAAGTTGCTGACTGCCCGTACTTACACAAAAAAAAAAGAAAAATAGGGCCTGCACTAAATGGCTGTACTGTCATTTCATTCTAAGCAAAACAAATCTCTTTTGTTAAATAAAAAGTGGTATTTAAATAGAAAGTTTAAAAAAAAATAGATTTTTATTTATTTATTTGTTTTACTTACAGGTGTTTCTCACAAAATTAGAATATCATCAAAAAGTTAATTTATTTAAGTTCTTTAAAAAAATGCACTCAACACTTGGTCGGGGCTCCTTTTGTATCAAATACCGCATCAATGCGACGTGGCATGGAGATGATCAGCTTGTGGCACTGCTGAGATGTTATGGAAGCAGATTGCTTTGATAGCAGCCTTCAGCTCGCCTGCATTGTTGGGTCTGTTTGTCTCTCATCTTCCTCTTGACAATACCCCATAGACTATCTATGGGGTTTAGGTCAAACACAGTGATATTATTGTTAAATAAGGTATTGGTACTTTTGGCAGTGTGGACAGGTGTCAAGTCCTGCTGGAGAATTACATTTCCATCTCCAAACAGCTTGTCAGCAGAGAGAAGCATGAAGTGCTCTAAAATTACCTTGTATATGGCTGCAATGACTTTGGTCTTGATAGAACACATTGGACCTATACCAGCAGATGACATGGCTCCCCAAACCATCCCTGATTGTGCAAACTTCACACTAGACCTCAAGGAGCTTGGTTGTGTGCCTCTCCACTCTTCCTCCAGACTCTGGAACCTTGATTTCCAAATGAAATACAAAATATACTTTCATCTGAAAACACCGTGAACCACTGAGTAACAGTCTAGTTTTTTTTTTCTCCTTGGCCCAGGTAAGATGCTTTTGGCATTGTGTATTGATCATGAGTGGCTTTACACAAGGAGTGCGACACTTGTAGCCCATGTCCTCGATACGTCTGTGTGTGGTGGCTCTTGAAGCAATTACTCCAGCAGCAGTCCACTCCTTGTGAATCCCCCTCAAGTTTTTAAATGGCATTTTCTTAACAATTCTTTCAAGACTGCGGTTATCCTGGTTGCTTGTGCACCCCTTTTTCTACCACACTTTTTCTTTCCACTCAACTTTCCATTAATATGCTTGGATACAGCACTCTCTGAAAAGCCAGATTCTTTAGCAATGACCTTTTGTGGCTTACTCTCCATGTGGAGCATGTCAATGACAGCCTTATGGACCTCTGTCAAGTCAGCAGTCTCACCCATGATTGCGGAGCCTACCGAAACAGACTAAGGGACCATTTTAAACACCTAGGAAGCCTTTGCACATATTTTTTGTTAATTATTCTAATTTATTGAGATAATGACTTTTGTGTACTCAATGGCTGTAAGCCATAATCATCAACATGAACAGAAATAGACACTTGAAATAGATCACTCTGTTTCTAATGATTATATAATATGAGTTTCACTTTTTGTATTGAAGAACTGAAATAAATGAACTTTTTGACGATACTGTAATTTTGTGAAAACCACCTGTAGGTCAGCATGCTAATGTCTTAAAATAATGAATAAGGTATTTTCAAACCCAAGGGTCAATACTTATTAAATTGCTGTTAGAATATAATTTAATTTCAAACTATAAGTTTGAAATGTAAAGACACACACACACAAACACACTGTGTCTTACTATGGGTCGCCGCACCTGAAACGTAGGACAGTCAGGGAATGCACGGACACCGCAGTGCTCGAGGAAAAGCAAAGCAGGACCTGGCAGATCATGTGACAGCTGGAAAGGTGCCAGGGGGCGGAGCCAAGCTCTGAGAATGGATGAGAAACGACAGCTAGGAGAACACTCGATACGTAGTCAGGCAAGCCGAGGTCAGAAGCCGAACTGAAGAAGAGCAGTAGCCAGGGACGAGACAGAAGGATGGTGGGGGCAAGCTTAGGTAGGTAGCTAGACAGAATCGCAGGACAAAAGAACAAGACAGAGAGTGGTCAAAGACAGAGCCAGGGGTCAGAACTAGAGAGTACAGAGCGGTACCGAATCAAGAGGCAGAAACAGAAACAGAGTCTAAGCCGGGTCATACACTGGCAACACAAGCACACAGAGGAACATCGATATTTGAATGATAACTTAGTTCAACAACTCAAGCCGTGTAAGTAAAAGTATCACTGACACAGAACAAGGCCAGCAGTAGACATAAATAGCCTTCCCTGTACCAAAGAGAGGTTAAACAAGGTTAACACCCCCCCTGACCAGGACGGGAAAAACCCCATCCTGTGTCATGACATGAAATATGTTTATTATGTAGAACTGGAATTTCTTACTGAAAATATATGATTAAACCCCCCAAAAACAATTAAAAAAAAAAGATAATGAAAGGAGTGTACCTTTAGGAAAGCTTCCTTTTGTTCTAGGTGTTTGCTAATCATTGGGGTGACATGGTCAGTTTCTGAGTTTGGACCAAGTTTATCAGCACCTCCACACCAGTCTTCTTCTCTTTTATATTCCTGCTCCAAACTTTCGAGGACACTACAAACCTTAAAATGAATGCAAATAAAATTATACCATGTTATATAACTATCATTCAAAAGAATTGAAAGAGAAAAATAACATGTGTATCACTTCAAGGAAGATCTGTCACTAGATTTCACAAAACAAACTAGACCTAGACCCTTTAGGATAAGTTCACACACGGCGTTTTTGCTGCATTTTTTTTTTAATGCTAATTTTCAGCTGCTTATTACAGTACCAGCAAAGCCTATGAGATTTCAGAAATCTCATGCACACACATTGTTTTTTTTGTTTCATCAGTATTTTGTGTTTTGCTGCGTTTTTTGGACATAGAGCATGTCACTTCTTTCAGTGTTTTTGCTGCATTTTTTCACCCATTGACTTGAATGGGTGTTGAAAAAAATGCAGCAAAAACGCAGGTATCATTATTTGCTGCATTTTTGCTGCTGAAAATCCAAGGAAATTAGCATGGACAAAGAGGAAAAAAAAAAAAAAAAGCACCAAAAAACCCAGCAAAAAAAAAAACGCATAAAAACACACCAAGTACGCAACAAAAAACGCACCAAAACCTCACCTAAAAAGCAGCTCCTTTCCTGCCAAAAAGATCAGGTTTTGCTGCAAAAAAAAAAGCAGTAAAAACGCCCTATGTGAACTTACCCTTAGACCGGATGACACTGGTGTACGTGCTTTGAAAATCTGTCAGAATGGCAACATAATCTTTAAATTATGAGACCATTTTTAAGAATGCAGCTAGCACTGAAACCCTGAAAAGCATATTTTAATATAAAACAGGACAACTTTCATAAAGGATTACGCCATTCTGACATGGGTTTTCAGTACACCAGAAACAGCAGTTTTAAGAGGACTACCATACTGTATATTGTATACAAATTAAAATTAAATTTTGAAATCTCTTGACAGAACCACTTAACATGGGTATTCTGGCCACAGAGGTCCTTACACCTTTCACCAATCTTGTCATGTTGAACTGGACACACAATGTAACACTGTCTACAGAGCAAAATAAAATGTATTTTTAACCCCTTCACCACTGGGTTATTTTTTTTTCCTCCCCCTCTTCCAAGACCCATAACTTTTTTTAATTTTTTTTGTACACACAACCATATGATGGCTTGTTTTTTGCAGGACAATTTGTACTTTTGAATAACACAATTCATTTTATTATCTATACAATGGAAAGGCAGAAAGATTTCATGGGCAATAAAATTGCAAAACAAGTGCAATTTCACAATATTTTTTTTTTTTTTTCAATAATAAGTAAAGCTGCCCTGGCAATATGATTATCCAGGTCAGTACGAGTATGTGGATCCCAAACATTTTTTTTTCCTCTTTTGATTATTTAAGTAAGAAGACCACTCAAGAAATGTATCTAAATGTGTGGTAAGTAGAAATGAGCGAACCTTTCAAGGTTCGTCGAACATACCCAAACCGCAATGAAGTCAATAAGATGCAAAACCAAATGAATACACAACACCTTAAGGGGTGACTAAATAGTTCTCAAACAGCTCAAATTAGAGGCAGACACCAGGGAAAGTGGCATCAATTGGCCCAAAGTACAAACAGTATAATTGTGCAGAATGGTACAGGGCTAGGGCCAGCATTTCTAGCTTAAAAATTGATCAGTTAGGTAGATGAGTGCCTGTTGCTCTGAGCGGTTTGCCAAATTCAGGCAACACCAACACACGTAAAGGAGAACCAACTTGAAGTCCAAACATTTACAAAAATTAGGGGCAAACACCAGGAAAAGTGACATCAATTGACCCACAGTAGAAATTTGATAATGGCACAGCAGTAGTCAACCATGGGCAATGCATGAGGTACCAGTTGTTTGTGACAGCATTTCCAGCTTTTAATTGAAATTTCAATTAAGACTAGGTGGGTAAGGGACCAGTATAAGCCTGCATTGCAGGGAGCCTTAATTCCTCATGCAACAGTTCAATTTTTTTTTTTCCCAGCCACACTCAGGTGGGCCAAATATCAGCTTGGTAGAGCACTAATGTTAGAAAAATCTAAGGATAATAGCACGGATAGTTGACTGATCAAATGACCCACAACAGAACATTTTTTAATGGCCCAGCAGCAGTCAGTCATGGGTGATGCATGAGGTATTAAGATTTGGGCCAGCATAGAGGTTTGTATTGAAGATTAAATTAAGACGATGTGGGTGAGGGAGCTGTGTAAGCCCGGGATCACACATGCGAGAGATATGGCCGAGTCTCGCATGTTAATACCCGGCATTGCCGCCAGCACTCAGGAGCGGAGCGTGCGGCGCATAGCAATACATGCAGACGTATTTCCCGAATGTTTGATCCTGGCCTAAAGGTACCGTCACACTAAGCGACGCTGCAGCGATACCGACAACGATCCGGATCGCTGCAGCGTCGCTGTTTGGTCGTTGGAGAGCTGTCACGCAGACAGCTCTCCAGCGACCAACAATCCAGAGGTCCCCAGTAACCAGGGTAAACATCGGGTTACTAAGCGCCGGGCCGCGCTTAGTAACCCGATGTTTACCCTGGTTACCATCGTTAAAGTAAAAAAAACAACCACTACATACTTACCTACCGCTGTCTGTCCCCGGCGCTGTGCTTCTCTGCTCTGGCTGTGAGCGCCGGGCAGCCGGAAAGCAGAGCGGTGACGTCACCGCTGTGCTTTCCGGCCGCTGTGCTCACAGCTAGAGCAAGAGCAGAGAAGCACAGCGCCGGGGACAGACAGCGGTAGGTAAGTATGTAGTGGTTGCTTTTTTTACTTTAACGATGGTAACCAGGGTAAACATCGGGTTACTAAGTGCGGCCCTGCGCTTTGTAACCCGCTGTTTACCCTGGTTACCAGCGAAGACATCGCTGAATCGGCGTCACACACGCCGATTCAGCAATGTCAGCGGGAGATCCAGCGACGAAACAAAGTTCTGGACTTTCTTCCCCGACCAGCGATATCACAGCAGGGGCCTGATCGCTGCTGCCTGTCACACTGGACGATATCGCTATCAGGACGCTGCAACGTCACGGATCGCTAGCGATATCGTCTAGTGTGACGGTACCTTAAGCCTTCTTGGCTGGCAGCCCTGAGACTTCAAGCAAGAGCTGAAACTGTTTGTTTGTTTTTTCCCAGACACACTCAGGAAGCACAAATATCAGCTTGGTAGAACACTAATGTTAGAAAAATGTAAGGATAGTAATAGTTATTTGACTGAAAGTAAATGCATGCCCACCGGTCTGGGAGTCCCTACTGCTACAGGCAACACATATGAAGTAGACCCAACTTGGATTCTCCACATTTCAAAAAATTGTCACACACCACTAAGGGGACATCAATTTTTGAAAACCAAAATACAAAATCGACTAAATTCCCACTGATGGCATTAATATTGAGTATGAGATACTCCTGCAGCATTCTCTCCAGCCTTTCACAAAGTATCAGACTTGCACTCTGCTCTGCTTGGTGCACAGACTGGTCTAAAAACTGTGACAGAAATTGCTTATGCCACTTAGGCTAATAGTGATAGAAATTCCCCATTAAATGTCACCTGCTTAACCCAGCAGGAAGTACGTCGGCGTCTAAAAATCACTAAAATTGACAAATCTCCGGGCCCGGATGAGATACACCCCCGAGTACTGTAAGAACTAAGTACAGTCATTGATAGACCATTATTTTTAATCTTTAAAGACTCCATAATAACAGGGTCTGTACCACAGGACTGGCGTATATCAAATGTGGTGCCAATATTCAAAAAGGGGACAAAAACTGAACTCAGTAATTATAGGCCAGCAAGCTTAACCTCTACTGTGGGTAAAATCCTGGAGGGCATTCTAAGGGATGCTATACTGGAGTATCTGAAGAGGAATAACCTCATGACCCAGTATCAGCACGGATTTACTAGGGACAGTTCATGTCAGACTAATCTGATCAGATTCTATGAAGAGGTAAGTTCCAGACTGGACCAAGGGGAACCCAGTGGACGTAGTGTATTTGGACTTTTCAAAAGCTATTGATACGGTGCCACACAAAAGGTTGATACATAAAAAATGAGAATAATGGGGATAGGGGAAAATATGTGTAAGTGGGTTAAGAGCTGGCTCAGGGATAGGAAACAAAGGGTGGTTATTAATGGAGCACACTTGGACTGGGTCGCGGTTAGCAGTGGGGTACCACAGGGGTCAGTATTGGGCCCTCTTCTTTTTAACATATTTAGTAATGACCTTGTAGGGGGCATTTAGAGCAGAATTTCAATATTTGCAAATGAGCTTTAATGGGGATAAATGTAAGGTCATGCACTTGGGTAGAAGTAATAAGATGTATAACTATGTGCTTAATTCTAAAACTCTGTGCAAAACCGTCAATGAAAAAGACCTGGGTGTATGGGTGGATGACAAACTCATGTTCAGTGGTCAGTGTCAGGCAGCTGCTACAAAGGCAAATAAAATAATGGGATGCATTAAAAGAGGCATAGATGCACATGAGGAGAACATAATTTTACCTCTATACAAGTCACTAGTTTGACCACACTTAGAATACTGTGCACAGTTCTGGTCTCCGGTGTATAAGAAAGACATAGCTGAACTGGAGCGGGTGCAGAGAAGAGCGACCAAGGTTATTAGAGGACTGGGGGGTCTGCAATACCAAGATAGGTTATTACACTTGGGGCTATTTAGTTTGGAAAAACGAAGACTAAGGGATGATCTTATTTTAATGTATAAATATATGAGGGGACAGTACAAAGACCTTTCTGATGATCTTTTTAATCATAGACCTGAGACAGGGACAAGGGGGAATCCTCTAAGTCTGGAGGAAAGAAGGTTTAGGCATAATAACAGACGCGGGTTCTTTACTGTAAGAGCAGTGAGACTATGGAACTCTCTGCCGTATGATGTTGTAATGAGTGATTCATTACTTAAATTTAAGAGGGGTTTGGATACCTTTCTTGAAAAGTATAATGTTGCAGGGTATATATACTAGATTCCTTGATAGGGCGTTGATCCAGGGAACTAGTCTGATTGCCGTATGTGGAGTCGGGAAGGATTTTTTTTCCCCAAAGTGGAGCTTACTATTTGCCACATAGGTTTTTTTTTTGCCTTCCTCTGGATCAACATGTTAGGGCATGTTAGGTTAGGCTATGGGTTGAACTAGATGGACTTAAAGTCTTCCTTCAACCTTAATAACTATGTTACTATGTTACTTTCACACATCAGTTTTTAGCTTTCATGCACAATCCAGCTAATTTTTGAAAAAAACAGATCCGTTTCAAATAGTGAAAAACTGATGCGACAGATCGGTTTTTCTGCTGGATCCTTTTTTTTTTGATGATTTGTGTAAAAATACTGGACGTTTTATCAGTCTGCTGGAAAACTAATTTTTGATGGATCCGTCAAAAAACGGATGAAACGTTAGGCCATCAGGCGCAAACCAGCGCTAATACAACTCTATGAGAAAAAAACGGGTCCGGCGGAAAAAAAAGCAGATAAAAAAAAAAAAAATGGTGCCTGATGCCAAAAACCTGATGTGTGAAAGTAGCCTAACACTGCTGCTGCTGCTAATGTTTTTGCTGTGACGCCTTGACGTTTCCGGGGTTGGACGTCTTGAACTGTAATGCACACTGTGTGCCTCAGTGATGTCTTGGAGAAAACCACTCTTAGGGTATGTGCACACGTCAGGATTTTTAGCGTTTTTTTGCGGAATTTTGCCATAAAAACGCTATAAATCCGGTAAAAAAAACGCTAACATTATGCATCCTATCTTTTAGAATGCATTCCGCATTTTTTGTGCATATGTTAGCATTTTTTTCCGCAAAAAAAACGCATCCCGCAAAAAATCCGGACATGCTCTGCGGATTTCCTATCAAAAAGGACCTTCCGGAAAAAAAAAAAACGCTAAAAATCCGCAAAAAAATCCGCGCAAAAAACGCGCAAATTCCGCGAGAAATCCGCGTGTGCACATACCCTTAAGATTCTTAGTGATAGTGATGCTGATGACTGCAACATGAATGCTATTCATCTTAGCAACCATTTCAAACTGTGCAGAAGGGTGCAGAGGTTCTTCATCTGTGCCCACCACTACGCAAGCTTGATTTGCATCAAGTCAGTGCTGGGGTTGTCCAGGCTATTCAAAAGGACATACTGCCCCAGGGCTTGTCTCTGCTGCCACAGTTGCTGCAACATGTGCAGAGTGGACTTCCACCATGTCGGAACATCGCAAATCAAACGGTTAACCGCTAGGCCAAAAGATCTCTTTTGCGATTCAAGTCTATGACCTGCGAGGAGCAAGTGACGGAGGTGAGCAAACAGTGACCATGCTTTCTGCAGCAGAGTATACAGGCCGGGAGACTGGCGATGAAATTGCTATACCACCAGGTTGAGGACATGAGCTATGCAAGGCACATGTGTGAGGTTGTCTCTGCGTAGGGCCGCCACCAGGTTAACACCGTTATCACACACCGCTTTCACTGGCTCAAAGGTTCAGTGGAGACAGGCATTGCTCTAAGGCAAGGGTCTCAAACTGCATTCCTCGAGGGCCTCAAACCATGCGTGTTTTCAAGATTTCCTTAGCATTGCACAAGGTGCTGGAATCATTCTCTGCAAATGATTGAATTATCACCTGTGCAATACAAGGAAATCCTGAAAACATGACCTGTTTGCAGCCCTCGAGGAATGCAGTTTGAGACCTCTGCTCTAAGGCTACTTTCACACATTAGGTATTTGCCGCAATACCGAATCCGGCGTCGCGCTGGATCCAGCGTAAATTGTGGAAAACTGATTAAGTAAATCCGTTTTTCCGCCTGACCAGACTAGCGGAACCAGCAAAAAAATGGTTGTTTCATCAGTTTTTCATCCGTTTCGTCCGTTTTTTTTTATCTATTTTACACACAATTGATATTGCTTTTGATTAAATGGGGTGGGTAATATTTACCTTCTACTCACCTTCAATTTTGTTATATGCAAGGAACAGATTTCCATTGATGACCACTCTGAAGAAACCACCTTGCATGATTATCAAAACATTACTTATAGAAGTTCTGTGTCAGTTTCCAGAATGTGGGACTAATTTGCTGAATACTTTATTTCACCTCAACAAAGAGTAGACTGGCAGGATGACAGAGTTTGAAAAATTTGTCTTGGACCATGTTACCAGAAGTATTTTACCTTGTCTACCAAAGTATTGTACCTTTTTTTTACCCACAGTAGTGTACCTGGTTGAATTTTACCCAAAGTATTTTACCTTCTTTACCCAAAGTATTGTACCTGGTTGGGTTTCCACAAAACATTTTACCTTCTTTACACAAAGTATAGTACCTTTTTTACCCATAGTAGTGTACCTGGTTGGGTTTTACCCAAAGTATTTTACCTTCTTTACCCACAGTATTGCATCTTGTTTTAACCAAAGTATTTAACTTTATAATTTAATAAATGAAAGACAAAATTGTTAAACCAAAACACTTTTTTTATTTACAAATTTTTAACAAACACAATATTCATAAATTTAAATAGTGTGGGGTGGAGCTAATACTGGAGGGGCTGTCAGATTGAGACTGTTCAATATTGGGAGTGTGGAGAGAGGAATGTGGTGGTGATGACGGATCAGTAGGTAAAACAGGTGAAGGGGTGGAGAAAGAAAGAACAGGTGAACATGAAACCGGTAGTAGTGCTGGGAAATTGGAAGGTTTGAGGGGTGGAGAAGAGGGATTGGGAGGCAGAAGAGGTGGTGGGTGGAGAAGAGGGTTGTTTGTGGCATGATGGGTGCTGAAGGAGACTGGTCGTAGAGAGCAGGGAGTGGAGGCGCGGATGATGTGGTTGGGAACTGGTACGGGGCAGGATGATGCTACAGGGCAGGATGCTGTTACTGTATAGGAGGGGGAGGAGGGACAGTTGCAGGTGTGGGAGGAACTACAGGGGCGGGTGGAGGGGCTTGGGAGCTAACACGCGCTAGAGCAAACTGGCACGATTGCATTACATGCATCTGCTGATCAGGAGACAGCTTGTCCATGTGCTCGAGTACTGCCTGGAAAAAGGAGTGGTTTGGTGATTTACTTGCATCTGAATGCATCCTATCCTGGAGTGTGTGCAACTCAAGAATACTGTTGCCGAGCAAATTAAATCCTGCAGTCATTTGCTCAGACAACAGTTTGAAACAGTTCTGGAAGGATACATTCAGATCTCGGGGGCATAGCTCTTTTCCTGACCCCCCTGGCACTGCTGCCCAGAACCCACAGGTCTTCTAGAGGTGGCAGCAGTGTCAGAGGGGTGGGGTAAAGGAAAAGCTATATCCTCACCAGCAGCTTCATGTAACGCAGTCGGCTACAATGCTCCAGCACTGGTGGATGGGACCGAGGGATCAGATGTGAGGGAAGGCTGGGAAGGTGCAAATGGGTCGGGACTGTCGAAGTGTTCCTCGGTGGCAGACTCCTGAGGGATTGCCCCAGAAGGGTTCAACACTGTAGGCTACCGAGTGCTGCAGATGGTGCTGTGGAACAAGGAAAAATAAATGTAATTAATATATTGATATTGCTTTTGATTAAATGGGGTGGGTAATATTTACCTTCTACTCACCATCGTTGACAGGAGCAACGACAGGGACCTTGCACACTTACACTTGTTCCTGCGTCCTCCCGATCCACTCGGGGACTTGCATCTCCTTGTTAAACTCCTTCTTGAAGCGATCCCTGATTGACTGCCACTGCTTGACAACTCTCTCGCCTGAAAAGTGAAAGCACAAATTGGTTAGTATACAAAACATTACATCCAGCAACATAACTGAACTGTGAATACTTAAGCGCTTGATTCTGGACCTGAACATCGAGGTCCTCCCAGTTGTCCACAACTTCTTGACACATTTGCTTCCAGAGTCGACGGGTCACAACGATATCGGCGTGGCGGCGTTCCCCCATGTTCCACAGCGGCTCCCACTCTCGGATTAGATAGATGAGGAGGTCTATGTTTAGCCCGGCCTCCTCACCGTCGGAGTCAGGTGCATGCTGTGAAGCCTATTAAAAAAGACAAAAAACAAAGACATTAGACTCAAAACAACAACATAAAGTTGTAAAAAAAGGTACATACCCGATGGCGACTGCCCTGACGCTCGCGCCGACGACCTTGGGAGGCACTTTGAAGACCTCTGGATCGAGCCCCATAATCAAGACTATAAAAAAAGGAAGAAAAAATGTGCTTGGATGTAGGCTTA
Source organism: Ranitomeya imitator (assembly GCF_032444005.1). Taxonomy (NCBI): domain Eukaryota; kingdom Metazoa; phylum Chordata; class Amphibia; order Anura; family Dendrobatidae; genus Ranitomeya; species Ranitomeya imitator. Next base: position 198,730,865 of record NC_091287.1, read on the forward strand.
TGTGCTGTGTGTACTGTGATGTCTGTAATGATCCGTTTTTAAGTGTTGTGTGTAATGTGATGTCTGTGATGATGTGGCTCTGCGATGCATGTAAGAAACTTACCAATTGTGAGCCCGCTCCAGGTATCTCCCCCACCCCTTTTGTCTCCTCCTGGAAGCACTGCAGATGCTTCCTGTTATACAAAAATTTTATATTAATTATATATATATATATATATATATATATATTACGTGAACATCACCAAAAAGAATAAACAAAAAAATGATTTACCTCACAGCGCTGACGATGCGGGGGAGGGCTCCCAGAAGACATGGCTATGAATGGCTGCTGGCAAGCTGCGGCTGGCACACTGTGGCTGCTGTCTGGCTGCTGGCACACTGTGGCAGGGTAAAGTCTGGCTGGCTGCTGGCACACTGTGGCTGGCTTGCTGCTGGCTGTCTGGCTGCTGGTCGGTGGCAGGTTCAGCTCTGGTAGCAGATTCAGCTCTGGTGGCAGGGTTCAGCTCTGGTGTCAGGTCTGTGTTTTGCTTGCTGGCTGGCTGGTAAATGGATGAGTGAAGGCCTCACTGGCAGTGTTTATATCTGTTTCCTGGGGGCTGGCCAATTGTATCGGAGCATGATCAGTTAAAAAAAAAAAAAAAAAACAGAATCTGACGCCCATAGGCTTCCATTCTAGCAAAAAAACTGAATTGTCGGATCCGGGCCTGTCTGGTTTTTCATCGCAGATAAAAAAACGTTACTGTCTACATTTTTCCAGACGTCGGTGATAAACGAACGCAACATGAGGCCATCCGGCACTAATACAAGTCCATGAGGAAAAATGGATCTGGCGGCAGCTTTCGCCGGTTCTGTTTTTTTCAAGATTCGCAGGATTCAGCCTGACGGCCAAACCTGATGTGTGAAAGTAGCCTAACTCGGCCTGGATAGCTGTCCACAACTCTTGAGATGTGTGACTGCAATCTCCAAGGCATACTAATTTAGACACTGCTTGATTGCTGGCTGTGCAGTACGGAGGTAGGGGAGATCCTCTCTGCACATTCCAGAAACATCAGTGACAGGATGAAAGATGCAAGAGACTGTCTGGATCCCAGAAACTCACTCTGCTTTTATGCACACACACTGATTGAAAGCAAGCACCTGAAGATGTTACTTTTAGTAGCCATTCAAACCCATTTGTGTCAACTTCTGTGCATGTTATTAAGTGAAAATCACCAGGGTATGTGAACTTTTAATCAGGGTCATTTGGATATTTTGGGTTGTCATTATGATTTAACAAGAGAAAACACAGTAGTTTGACAATAAATGGCTTCACCCAACCACCAATCATGAGTGGAGAAAAAGTTCTGGTGTTATCATTCATATTCTCTGAAAAAATGCTAAGAAAGCAAAACTTCTGCAGGGGTATGTAAACTTTTGAACACAACTGTATATACCGTAGGTATAGGCATGCACAATCATTCATGGAAACGGTCATCAGTGAAAAGAATTGCCAATGGAACTCATATGCAGATAAACACCATGGATTTCAATGAAAAAAAAAATGCAAATGTTGTTAAAACATTTCCCACAAATAAATATTTCAATCTGTTCAGCTGTTCCTGCTGTTCAACACCCTGCATGCAGACCGTATACCATTTTCAACATGACAGGTTAAGTTTACGGCATTTTGGTGTTGCTGTGCCTGATATTTGCTCTTAACCCTGTGTTAGGCGCAATTGACCTGACAGGCACTGACCACACATATTTGCATCCCCCTCCTCTCTAAGGAAGCAGGACAGTACCTTCCTATCTTTAGGTGCTTCTTGAACACCCCCCCCCCCACACACACACACACACACACTCAGTTTTACCACAGCCCTTGCGAGGAGTAGGTGTCACAGTGGCCTCTATTGCTCATTGCGCCTGATGGTTCTCACTTTTGAAAGTTTGCACTCTCTATTTTTTTCCCGGAGAAGAAAAAGGAAAAAGGAGATGCTAATAGAGGTGCACACACCTGATATATGTGGAAAAAAAAACTGCTTTATTGAAGCAACAACAGGTGCACATACAAATATAAAACAGATTTAGGCTATGTGCACACGTTCAGGATTTCTCGCAGAAAATTCCTGAGAAAAAATTGACATTTTCTGCAAGAAATCCGCAAGAAAGCCGCATACGTTTTTGCCGCGTTTTGCCGCGGTTTTGACACGTTTTTCCCGCGTTTTTTTCTGGACACTTCCCAATGCATTTTGTAGTGGGAAATCCGTAAAAAAAAAACGCAAAATTAATGAACATGCTGCGGTTTTTACCGTGATGCGTTTTTTTCGCGGAAAAAAAACGCATCATGTGCACAAAACATGCGGAATTCATTCTAAATGATGGGATGCTTATTGTATGCATTTTTTTGCGGTTTTATAGCGTTTTCATCAGGAAAAACCGCGAAAAAACGCAACGTGTGCACACAGCCTAAAAAACATTTAAAACACATACAAATCATGGCTCAATGGGGTCATAATGGCTAGGTATAAACAAAGGTCAATGAATAATGCTGTAGGTGTTAATGGCTTGCTAATATAATAGCTGTTAAAACTAGGAGTAGTATGTGAGCTATATCTAGAAAAGTTGCTGTATCATAGGCATAATAATAAATAATGTAAGACTAAAATGTAGCCCATATGTTTGATATAATTAAATATGTGCAAATTCACTGGCACAGCAAAGTTCCGCTTGATAAGCACACATGTGATCCAATAAAAAGCAATGTCTAAATACAATCATGAGGACCAAATACATAACAGATAGTCAATATATAGCCATATGAAACAACCCATATCACATAAGTGGGCTTGCATATAAGCAACAACGAATGCTTGCCACAAGATCAATGTATAGCCATGCAGGACGTCCCTACGCGTATCATAGTAACATAGTAACATAGTTAGTAAGGCCGAAAAAAGACATTTGTCCATCCAGTTCAGCCTATATTCCATCATAATAAATCTACGTCCAGATCTACGTCCTTCTACAGAACCTAATAATTGTATCACACAATATTGTTCTGCTCCAGGAAGACATCCAGGCCTCTCTTGAACCCCTCGACTGAGTTCGCCATCACCACCTCCTCAGGCAAGCAATTCCAGATTCTCACTGCCCTAACAGTAAAGAATCCTCTTCTATGTTGGTGGAAAAACCTTCTCTCCTCCAGACGCAAAGAATGCCCCCATTGTGCCCGTCACCTTCCTTGGTATAAACAGATCCTCAGCGAGATATTTGTATTGTCCCCTTATATACTTATACATGGTTATTAGATCGCCACTCAGTCGTCTTTTTTGTGTAGCTTCGTCAGGGATAAATCTTAAAGATTAAGATTAAATGAGTTGTTTTGCATCTCATTTTGTGTACTTTTTTTAATACATTCTTATGAAGGTCATTGTTTACTTTTAGAGTCCTGAAATTGAGATAACTAGATATTATAGGTGATTTTCCAACCTGTGCTTGTCAGGGGCACTGCACCCAAACTCTGGAGTGTCAGAGATGCCCTTAATGCAGGGTTAAAATATACCAAAATGTTTAACCAGAGATATTTGCTGCTTTTAAGCACATGGCTGAGATATTAAGGTGAAAACATAGCCTGGCACACCTCATCAGGATCAATATTGCAAGGATTTAACCTTGTCCTATCTGGCTATCCTCAGCATATAGTAAGATTTTGGGAGACACATGGACCCCTTCAAAAACTTATCCATGTGATATACTACAATAAATAAAGTTTAAATCTACCCCATTCTCCTTTGATAAAATAAACAATAAAGATATTTGTTATTGTCATGTCCTAAAACGTCAGATCAAAATATACAATTATTTAATCCGTATTGTTATTAAACTCCATGAGGAAAAGAAAACTGGAATGCCGTAATTTTTTTTTTCAGTTGCTGCACTCCCATTTTCTCAAAAATTGATATAAAAAGAGACCAAAGTGTCATATATATCCCAAAATGGTATCAATATAATGCCAACTCAGAGCACGGCACCTGTAAACCATGACAGTAAAATCTAGCGCTCCTTCCCTTCTGAGCTCTGTCATGTGCCCAAACAGTGATTTACCCCCACATGTGGGATATCAGTGTACCCAGGACAAATTGCACAATAACTTTTGGTGTAAAATCTCTTCTGTTACCCTTGGGAAAATAACAAATTGGGGGTGAAAATATCATTTTTATGGAAAAAAATATGATTTTTTTATTTTTACGGCTCTAAGATATAAAGTGCTCACTACACATCTAGATTACTTCCTTAGGGGGTCTAGTTTCCAAAATTGTGTCACTTGTGGGGGTTTTCCAATGTTTAGGCACATCAGTGGCTCTCCAAACATGACATGGTGTCCGATCTTAATTCCAGCCAATTTTGCATTGAAAAAGTCAAACAGTGCTCCTTCCCTTCCGAGCTCTGGCATGCGTCGAAACAGTGTTTGTTAGGGTACACGGGATGCATGTGTTCTTATCTTAATTGTCTGCTGTCAGATTGTATATGAGAGGTTTCACGGGCGGAGAAATACACTGGACAAGATCGACTTGTGTCTCAGATGATTTCTGATCTTTATTGGTCGAACAGTTAAGTTTTTATTGAGAAATTTTAGGTGGTCTCCACAGTACTCCATTTGTTTGCAAAAACTTGCAATAATAATGGATGACCAGTTATTGCTGATTACACATGCTCCATATAATTATCTTTATTACTATAGGATTATTACTCTACCTGCACAACCACTTTTAGGGTCCAATTTCTCCTGTTACCCTTGGTAAAATAAATAAAAAAAACGGATCTGAAGTAATTTGTTTTGTCAAAAAAAGTTAAATGTTCATTTTTTTTTAAACATTACAAAAAATTCATGTGAAGCACCCGAAGGGTTAATAAATGTCTTGAATGTGGTTTTAAGCACCTTGAGGGGTGCAGTTTTTAGAATGGTGTCATTTTTGGGTATTTTCTATCATAAAGACTCCTCAAAGTGACTTTAAATGTGATGTCACGAGAAAATGTCAGGATCACTGCGATCTGTTGAAGTGTTCCAGAGTTATTACCTCATATAGTTATTACCTCATAAAGGGACAGTGTTCAAAATTGTAAAAATTAGCCTGGTCAATAATGTGCAAACCACCCTCGGGGGTAAAGGGGTTAAATCAGATCAAACAGTAGAGTACGTTCAGTTCAATGGTGGTGACAAACTAAAAAAAAATTTAAGAAGCACATTTGAAATCGATAGGAGACACCATGCTGTGTTGGCGAGCCTCTAATGTGCCTAAACACTGGAAACCCCCAATAAGTGACCCAATTTTGGAAACTAGACCCCACAAGAAATGTATTTAGATGAGTGGTGAGCACCTTGAACCCACAGGGAGAAGTTTATAACGTAGAGCCCTGAAAATAAAAAAAATCTATTTTTTCCAACAAAAATGTACAGTACTTTCAGAACCATTTTTTTTATTTTCACAAAGGTAACAGGAAAAATAGACCTCAACATTAATTTGTTGTGTGATTTCTCCTGAGTACACAGATTCCCCATATGTGGGTGAAAACTACTATTTTGGTGCTCGGCAGGGCTCAGAAAGGATGGAGTGACTGTTACGGAACTGCAGCACAGAACTAGGATAGAAGGGGGAAAACTGACCCTGCACTGAGACTAGACTGATACCCTACGATGGAGTGGGCAACCCATTCCTTGCGAATAGACCCACTGATGATCCTAGGTTAATCTCAAGCGAAGACCTATAGATAGGGGGAAGGAGGTCCCCAAAAGATCTAAGGACTGGATATAAAAACAGGTCACCTACTAATAGAAAACACAGAGAAGGCTGCAGAAACTAACTGAAAACAGAAACTAAGGATAGCAGAACCAGAGGTCCCAGAACTGTGTAAAATCCAACACAGAAAGCTATCAAAGCACCAAGCTAGAACTCTAATGCATTAACACTGTTGTCCAGCAAGGAATGGGAGGCAGGTGCTGGGTAATAAAGGGTGATAAAATCACCTGACCTAAGACAACCCAGCACAAGGGGAAAAAGACCAGCAGCCAGAAAACCACAACAGGATGGTGGATGGTCAAAAACAAAACAGATTCTAACAGTGACGTTTTGGAACGCAGACTTTGATGAAACGGTCTGAGGGCGTCATGACACGTTTGGAGAGCCCCCGATGTTCCTAGAGAGTGTAAACCCCACATAAGTGATCCCAATTTGGAAAGTACACCCATCAAGGATTTTATCCAGGGGTATGGAGAGCATTTTGAACCTACAGGTACTACGCATAATTTCATAGCATTAGGTCATGATGAAAATTTTTAATTTTTTTCACAAAAATGTTGTTTCAGCCTCAAATTTGTAATTTTCACAACAGATAATAGGTAAACATACCCCATAATTTGTTGAACTATTTGGCTTTTGGAGCACAGAGATTATGTTAAAATAGTTTGAGGGTGACATTTGCAGACCCGTGCCAGAACGGCAGAAAATCTCCAAAAGCGAACCTATTGTAGAAATTGTACATCTCAATTAATTCATCTGTGCCTTAAGTGACTATTTTGTGACATGCATGCCATGCTTTTTCTGGAAATTGCAAATATGCCAGTTTAGTGCCCATACATTGTGCTTTCACTGACTGTGCCTGTGAGACATCGTTCCTTGGGGTCATCACATGGCCTCAGAATACCATGGTAACCATCGGCACCCGTGATTCTCATCATGGGGTCTGTTGGTTACAAGGGGTGAAGAGGTGTGTTATAATTAGTTAAATATCGCCATCGCGATTGACAGAGGTATTTACCGTATTTTTCGGACTACAAGACGCACTTTTTCCCCCCCAAAAAAGGGGGGAAAATGGGGGATGCGTCTAATAGTCGCAATGCAGGCTTACCGTGGCGGCAGAGGTGCGGTGGCAGAGGTGCAGCGGCAGAGGTGCGGTGGCAGAGGTGCGGCGGCAGAGGAGGCGCAGTAAGCGGGGTCCCTTTCTCCGGTGAGGTGATGCAGCAGCCCGGTAAGCAGCAGAGCCGGGTGAATCCTGTTGTTATCGGTGGTGGCGGCCATTTTCCTGAGGCCGCGCGTGCGCAGATGGAGCGCTCTGCTTCCCGGGGCTTCAGGAAAATGGCCACCGCGATCTCCATCTGAGCATGCGCGGCCTCCCGTGGCCATTTTCCTGAAGCCCCGGGAAGCAGAGCGCTTCATCTGCACACGCGCGGCCTCAGGAAGATGGCCGCCCTGTTGTGAATTCTGTGGTCAGGCTCCCTCCTGTGGTCATGAGTGGTACTTCGGCTGGTTCTGTCCATGAGCTTCCTTTGGTGGATGTGAGTGGGGCTGCGGCTTCTGAGTTTCCTTCCTCAGGTGACGAGGTTAAGTCGTTAGGTGCTGCTCTATTTAACTCCACCTAGTTCTTTGTTCCTGGCCTCCAGTCAATGTTCCAGTATTGGTCTTGCTCTCTCCTGGATCGTTCTTGTGGCCTGTCTGCCCTGCATAAGCCAAGTTCTGCTTGTGTTACTTTTGTTTGCTATTTTTTCTGTCCAGCTTGCTATATTGGTTTGTCTTGCTTGCTGGAAGCTCTGGGACACAGAGGGAGCACCTCCGTACCGTTAGTCGGTGCGGAGGGTCTTTTTGCGCCGTCTGCGTGGTTGTTTGTAGGTTTTTGTGCTGACTGCAAAGCTATCTTTCCTATCCTCGGTCTATTCAGTAAGTCGGGCCTCACTTTGCTAAAATCTATTTCATCTGTGTTTGTATTTTCATCTTTACTCACAGTCATTATATGTGGGGGGCTGCCTTTTCCTTTGGGGAATTTCTCTGAGGCAAGGTAGGCTTATTTTTCTATCTTCAGGGCTAGCTAGTTTCTCAGGCTGTGCCCGAGGCGCCTAGGTCTGGTCAGGAGCGCTCCACGGCTACCTCTAGTGTGGTGTGATAGGATTAGGGATTGCGGTCAGCAGAGTTCCCACGTCTCAGAGCTCGTCCTATGTTATTAGTAACTATCAGGTCATTTTCAGTGCTCTTAACCACCAGGTCCATTGTGGTTCTAAATCACCAGTTCATAACACCGCCCCCACCGATAACAACAGGATTCAACCGGCTCTGCTGCTTACCGGGCTACTGCATCACCATACCAGGGAAAGGGACCCCGCTTACTGTGCCTCCTCTGCCGCCACACCTCTGCCGCTGCACCTCTGCCGCCACGGTAAGCCTGCATTGCCTGCACGGTAAGCCTGGGACCCTTCTCACGCCATACCTCTCACTGCGCCTCCTCATCCCAGCACCTCCTCATCCCAGCACCTCCTCATCCCAGCATCACCCCACCTCTGCCAACACCATGCCTCCTGTGACCCTGCTCTGCCACCGCCAGCCCTCAGGTAAGATACTGTAAATTCGGACAATAAGACGGACCCCCATCTTATAAAAAATCTTTTTTTCTGCAATTTTCACCCCAAATTTGGGGTGCGCCTTATGGTCCGGTGCGTCTTATAGTCCGAAAAATACGGTAACCCCTTTACCCCCAAGGGTGGTTTGCACGTTAATGGCCAGGCCAATTTTTACATTTCTGACCACTGTCCTTTTATGAGGTTATAACTCATGAACGCTTCAACGGATCCCGGTGATTCTGACATTGTTTTCTCCTGACATATTGTACTTCATGATAGTGGTAAAATTTCTTTGATATTACCTGTGTTTATTTGTGAAAAAAAAATTTTACAAATTTAAATTTGTATGCCCTTAAATCGCAGAGATATGTCACACAAAATACTTAATAAGTAACATTTCCCACATGTCTACTTTACATCAGCACAATTTTGGAACCAATTTTTTTTTTGTTTAGGTAGCTATAAGGATTAAAAGTTTCTCATTTTTACAACACCATTTTTTTTTAGGGACCACATCACATTTGAAGTCATTTTGAGGTGTCTATATGGTAGAAAATAACCAAGTGTGACACCATTCTAAAAACTGCACCCTTCAAGGTGCTCAAAACCACATTCAAGAAGTTTATTAACCCTTCAGGTGTTTCACAGGAATTTTTGAAATGTTTAAAAAAAAAATGAACATTTAACTTTATTTCACAAAAAAATGTACTCCAGCTCCAATTTGTTTTATTTTACCAAGGGTAACAGGAGAAATTGGACCCCAAATTTTGTTTTACAATTTGTCCTGAGTACGCCGATACCCCATATGTGGGGGTAAACCTCTGTTTGGTCACATGGCAGAGCTTGGAAGGGAAGGAGCGCCATTTGACTTTTTCAATGCAAAATTGACTGAAATTGAGATGGGACGCCATGTTGCATTAGGAGAGCCCCTGATGTGCCTAAACATTGAAACCCCCCACAAGTGACAACATTTTGGAAAGTAGACCCCTAAGGAACTTATCTAGATGTGTGGTGAGCACTTTGACCCACCAAGTGCTTCACAGAAGTTTATAATGCAGAGCCGTACAAATATAAAATCATTGTTTCACAAAAATGATCTTTTCGCCCCCAATTTTTTTTATTTTCCCAAGGGTAAGAGAAGAAATTGGACCCCAAAAGTTGTTGTGCAATTTGTCCTGAGTACGCTGATACCCCAAATGTGGAGGTAAACCACTGTTTGGGAGCATGGCATGGCAGAGCTCGGAAGGAAAGGAGCTCCGTTTGACTTTACAATGCAAAATTGACTGGAACTGAGATGGGACATCATGTTGCGTTTGGAAAGCCCCTGATGTGCCCAAACAGTGGAAACCCCCAATTCTAACTGAAACCCTAACCCAAACACACCCCTAACCCCAACCACACCCCTAACCCCAACCACACCCCTAACCTTAATCCCAACCCTAACCACACTCCTAACCCTAATCCCAACCATAACCCTAACCACACCCCTAACCCTGACACACCCCTAACCCTAATCCCAACCATAAATGTAATCCTAACCCTAACCCCAACCCAAACCCTAGCCCCAACCCTACCCCGAGCCCTAGCCCTAATGGGAAAATTGAAATAAATACATTTTTTTTTAATTTAATTTTTCCCTAACTAAGGGAGTGATGAAGGGGGGTGTGATTTACTATTTATAGCGGGGGGGTTTTAGCGGATTTTTATGATTGACAGCCGTCACACACTTAAAGACGCTTTTTACTGCAAAAAATACTTTTTGCGTTACCACATTTTGAGAGCTATAATTTTTCCTTATTTTGGTCCACAAAGTCATGTGAGGTCTTGTTTTTTTGCGGGACGAGTTGACATTTTTATTGGTAACATTTTAAGGCACGTGATATTTTTTGATCACTTTTTATTCCGATTTTTGTGAGGCAGAATGACCAAAAACCAGCTATTCATGAATTTATTTATTTTATTTTTTTTTAGGGGGGGGGGGGGCGTTTATACCGTTCCGTGTTTGGTAAAATGGATTAAGCAGTTTTATTCTTCGGGTCAGTACGATTACAGCGATACCTCATTTATATCATTTTTTATGTTTTGGCGCTTTTATACGATAAAAACTATTTTATAGAAAAAATAATTATTTTTGAATCGCTTTATTCTGAGGACTATAACTTTTTTATTTTTTTGATGATGATGCTGTATGGCGGCTTGTTTTTTTGCGGGACAAGATGACGTTTTCAGCGGTACCATGGTTATTTATATCCGTCTTTTTGATGGCGTGTTATTCCACTTTTTGTTCAGCGGTATGATAATAAAGTGTTGTTTTTTGCCTCTTTTTTTTCACGGTGTTCACTGAAGGGGTTAACTAGTGTGACAGTTTAAGGCCGGCCTCACACTCAGCGTATAAAAATACGGTCCATATTCTACGGCCGTAATACGCCACAAAATTCCAAAAATGGTGATCCGTAAGTACTCCGCAGGCAAGGTGTGGTCGCGCATTTTGCGCATGTAATGTTGCCTATGTAATCCATATGCCCACCGTAATGCGTATTTTTCACACAACCTGACAAAATGGACATTTAACGGTTTTGGAAGCTGAAATTGATTTAAATCACCATAATCAACCCTATTTAAGGACTCTACAACAGGTGGCTCACTCCCATATGTCCATTTTGTGGTTTTGCATATGTTGGAGTGTTGTGGTAACGTTTGCACAATGTCTGACCTCCTGCAGTTCACCCCAACGCAGCGTGTTTTGTTTAACCCCTTCATGACCCAGCCTATTTTGACCTTAAAGACCTTGCCGTTTTTTGCAATTCTGACCAGTGTCCCTTCATGAGGTAATAACTCAGGAACGCTTCAATGGATCCTAGCGGTTCTGAGACTGTTTTTTCGTGACATATTGGGCTTCATGTTAGTGGTAAATTTAGGTCAATAAATTCTGCGTTTATTTGTGATAAAAACGGAAATTTGGCGATAATTTTGAAAATTTCGCAATTTTCACATTTTTAATTTTTATTCTGTTAAACCAGAGAGTTATGTGACACAAAATAGTTAATAAATAACATTTCCCACACGTCTACTTTACATCAGCACAATTTTGGAAACAAAATTTTTTTTTGCTAGGAAGTTATAAGGGTTAAAATTTGACCAGCGAGTTCTCATTTTTACAACGAAATTTACAAAACCATTTTTTTTAGGGACCACCTCACATTTGAAGTCAGTTTGAGGGGTCTATATGGCTGAAAATACCCAAAAGTGACACCATTCTAAAAACTGCACCCCTCAAGGTGCACAAAACCACATTCAAGAAGTTTATTAACCCTTCAGGTGCTTCACAGCAGCAGAAGCAACATGGAAGGAAAAAATGAACATTTAACTTTTTAGTCACAAAAATGATTTTTCAGCAACAATTTTTTTATTTTCCCAATGGTAAAAGGAGAAACTGAACCACGTAAGTTGTTGTCCAATTTGTCCTGAGTACGCTGATACCTCATATGTGGGGGTAAACCACTGTTTGGGCGCACGGCAGGGCTTGGAAGGGAAGGAGCGCCATTTGACTTTTTGAATGAAAAATTGGCTGCACTCTTTAGCGGACACCATGTCACATTTGGAGAGCCCCCGTGTGCCTAAAAATTGGAGCTCCCCCACAAGTGACCCCATTTTGGAAACTAGACGCCCCAAGGAACTTATCTAGATGCATAGTGAGCCCTTTAAACCCCCAGGTGCTTCACAATTGATCCGTAAAAATGAAAAAGTACTTTTTTTTCACAAAAAAATTCTTTTAGCCTCAATTTTTTCATTTTCACATGGGCAATAGGATAAAATGGATCCTAAAATTTGTTTGGCAATTTCTCCTGAGTACACCGATACTTCACATGTGGGGGTAAACCACTGTTTGGGCACATGGTAAGGCTTGGAAGGGAAGGAGCGCCATTTGACTTTTTGAATGAAAAATTATCTCCATCGTTAGCGGACTGTCATGATCCCAATGGCAGGGGATCACTAAAGGACAAGCACAGATACAAACAAGCTCTAGGGCGATGGAACCTGAGCTGACCGCGACCCTGAACCTAACACACAAATAAAAGTAGCCGGGGAACGTGCCTACGATGATCCTAGACGTCTCGCTCCAGCCAAAGATCTAACTTCCCCTATTAGAAGAAACACAGACCTCTCTTGCCTCCAGAGAAACACCCCACAGAAATAGCAGCCCCCCACATATAATGACGGTGAAATGAGAGGAAAGCACATACGCAGTATGAAAACAGTTTCAGCAAAATGAGGCCCGCTAAAGCTAGATAGCAGAGGATACAAAAGTGAACTGCGTGGTCAGCGAAAAACCCTTCAAAAAACCATCCTGAAATTACTTGAACTCATGTGCCAACTCATGGTACATGAGGAGCAATTTCAGCCCACTAGAGCAACCAGCAGCAATAATCACATATCTGCAGGCTGGACTAAAAACCAAATAAAGCAAAACACCAAAACAGGAAAATCCAAACTTAGCTTGACCAGAAGATTCTAGGAGCAGGGAGCAGAGGTAACAAGACACACTGGATACATTGATAACCGGCGAGGAAATGCCAGCAAAGCCAGGTTAAATAGGAAACTCCCATATCCTGATGGAACAGGTGGAACCCAGAGACCCAGGAAAGACAAGTCACCCAGTACCATCAGTAACCACCAGAGGGAGCCCAAAAACAGAACTCACAACAGCGGACACCATGTCGCGTTTGGAGAGACCCTGTGTGCTTAAACATTGGAGCTCCCCCACAAGTGACCCCATTTTGGAAACTGGACCCCCCAAGGAACTTATCTAGATGCCTAGTGAGCACTTTAAACCCTCAGGTGCTTCACAAATTGATCCGTAAAAATGAAAAAGTACTTTTTTTTCACAAAAAATTTATTTTCGCCTCAATTTTTTCATTTTCACATGGGCAATAGGATAAAATGGATCCTAAAATTTGTTGAGCAATTTCTCCCGAGTACGCCGATACCTCATATGTGGGGGTAAACCACTGTTTGGGCACACGGCAGGGCTCGGAAGGGAAGGCGCGCCTTTTAACTTTTTGAATGGAAAATTAGCTCCAATTGTTAGCGGACACCATGTTGCATTTGGAGAGCCCCTGTGTGCCTATGCAATGGAGCTCCCCCACAAGTGACCCCATTTTGGAAACTAGACCCCCCAAGGAACTTATCTAGATGCATACTGAGCACTTTAAACCCCCAGGTGCTTCACAGAAGTTTATAATGCAGAGCCATGAAAATAAAAAATAATTTTTCTTTTCTCAAAAATGATTTTTTAGCCTGGAATTTCCTATTTTGCCAATGGTAATAGGAGAAATTGGACCACAAATGTTGTTGTCCAGTTTGTCCTGAGTATGCAGATACCCCATATGTGGGGGTAAACCACTGTTTGGGCGCACGGCAGGGCTCAGAAGGGAAGGCACGCCATTTGGCTTTTTAAATGGAAAATTATCTCCAATCATTAGCGGACACCATGTCGCGTTTGGAGAGCCCCTGTGTGCCTAAACATTGGAGATCCCCCACAAATTACCCCATTTTGGAAACTAGACCCCCAAAGGAACTAATCTAGATGTGTAGTGAGCACTTTGAACCCTCAAGTGCTTCACAGAAGTTTATAACGCAGAGCCATGAAAATAAAAATAAAAAATTATTTTCTCAAAAATGAATTTTAGCCCGCAATTTTTTATTTTCCCAAGGGTAACAGGAGAAATTTGACCCCAAAAGTTGTTGTCCAGTTTCTCCTGAGTACGCTGATACCCCATATGTGGGGGTAAACCACTGTTTAGGAACATGCTGGGGCTCGGAAGTGAAGTAGTGACATTTTGAAATGCAGACTGATGGAATGCTCTGTGGGCGTCACGTTGCGTTTGCAGAGCCCCTGATGTGGCTAAACAGTAGAAACCCCACACAAGTGTCCCCATTTTGGAAACTAGACCCCGAAAGGAACTTATCTAGATGTGAGGTGAGCACTTTGAACCCCCAAGTGCTTCACAGAAGTTCATAACACAGAGCAGTGAAAATAATAAATACGTTTTCTTTCCTCAAAAATAATTTTTTAGCCCAGAATTTTTTATTTTCCCAAGGGTTACAGGAGAAATTGGACCACAAAAGTTGTTGTCCAGTTTCTCCTAAGTACGCTGATACCCCATGTGTGGGGGTAAACCACTGTTTGGGCACATGTGGGGTCTCAGAAGGGAAGTAGTGACTTTTGAAATGCAGACTTTGATGGAATGGTCTGCGGGCGTCACGTTGCGTTTGCAGAGCCCCTGGTGTGCCTAAACAGTAGAAACCCCCCACAAGTGACCCCATTTTGGAAACTAGACCCCCCAAGGAAGTTATCTAGATATGTGGTGAGCACTTTGAACAGACGTTTACAACGCAGAGCCGTGAAAATAAAAAATCATTTTTCTTTCCTCAAAAATGATGTTTTAGCAAGCAATTTTTTATTTTCTCAAGGGTAACAGGAGAAATTGGACCCCAGTAATTGTTGCACAGTTTGTCCTGAGTATGCTGGTACCCCATATGTGGGGGTAAACCACTGTTTGGGCACACGTCGGGGTTCGGAAGTGAGGGAGCACCATTTGAATTTTTGAATACAAGATTGGCTGGAATCAATGGTGGCGCCATGTTGCGTTTGGAGACCCCCTGAAGTGCCTAAACAGTGGAAACCCCTCAATTCTACCTCCAACACACCCCTAACCCTTATCCCAACTGTAGCCGTAACCCTAATCACAACCCTAACCCCAACACACCCCTAACCACAACCCTAACCCCAACACACCCCTAACCCTAGCCACAACCCTAATTCCAACCCAACCCTAAGGCTATGTGCCAACGTTGCGGATTCGTATGAGATTTTTCAGCACCATTTTTGAAAAATCCGCGGGTAAAAGGCACTGCGTTTTACCTGTGGATTTACCGTGGATTTCCAGTGTTTTTTGTGCGGATTTCACCTGTGGATTCCTATTGAGGAACAGGTGTAAAACGCTGCGGAATCCGCACAAAGAATTGGCATGCTGCGGAAAATACAACGCAGCGTTCCCGCGCGGTATTTTCCGCAACATGGGCACAGCGGATTTGGTTTTCCATATGTTTACATGGTACTGTAAACCTGATGGAACACTGCTGCGGATCCTCAGCCAAATCCGCACCGTGTGCACATAGCCTAATTCTAAAGGTATGTGCACACGCTGCAGAAAATGCTGCGGATCCGCAGCAGTTTCCCATGAGTTTACAGTTCAATGTGAACCTATGGGAACCAAAAATCGCTGTACACATGCTGCGGAAAAACTGCACGGAAACGCAGCGGTTTACATTCCGCAGCATGTCACTTCTTTCTGCGGATTCCGCAGCGGTTTTACAACTGCTCCAATAGAAAATCGCAGTTGTAAAACCGCAGTGAAATGCGCAGAAAAACCGCGGTAAATCCACGATAAATCGGCAGCGGTTTAGCACTGTGGATTTTTCAAATCCGCTGCGGAAAAATCCGCATAGGACCAGAATATGTGTGCACATTCCTAACCCTAACCCTACCCCTAACCCTACCCCTAACCCTAGTTCTTACCCCAACCTTAGTGGAAAAAAAAAAAAATTCTTTATTTTTTTTATTGTCCCTATCTATGGGGGTGACAAAGGGGGGGGTCATTTACTATTTTTTTTATTATGATCACTGAGATAGGTTATATCTCAGTGATCAAAATTCACTCTGGAACGAATCTGCCGGCGGAAGATGGCGGCGCCCAGGAAAGAAGACGGACGGACCTCAGGCGGCTAGGTAAGTATAAGGGGGGGGGGGAGATCAGGGCACGGGGGGGGGCGTCGGAGCACGGGGGGGTGGATCGGAGCATGGGGGGGGGGTGGATCGGAACACAGGAGGGAGGATTGGAGCACGGGGGAGGATTGGAGCACGGGGGGGTCACTGTGTGCGGGGGGGTTTGATTGGAGCGCGGGGGTGTGATTGGTGCACGGGGGAAGCGGACAGGAGGACGGGGGAGCGGAGCACAGGACGGGGTGGAGCGGACCACAGATCGGGGGGCTGGGGGGGCGATCGGAGGAGTGGGGTGGGTGCACATAAGTGTTTCCAGCCATGGCCGATGATATTGCAGCATCGGCCATGGCTGGATTGTAATATTTCACCAGTTTTTTAGGTGAAATATTACAAATCGCTCTGATTGGCAGTTTCACTTTCAACAGCCAATCAGAGCGATCGTAGCCACGAGGGGGTGAAGCCACCCCCCCTGGGCTAAACTACCACTCCCCCTGTCCCTGCAGATCGGGTGAAATGGGAGTTAACCCTTTCACCCGGCCTGCAGGGACGTGATCTTTCCATGACGCATATGCTGCGTCATGGGTCGGAATGGCACCGACTTTCATGACGCAGCGTATGCGTCAAAGGTCGGGAAGGGGTTAACTGGGTCTTGTTGCGTCGGTTTGGCCAGCCATATCCTGTGATTGTGGATCCGCGAAGGAGGAGCAGAAGAATGTGGGTGGATCCTCTTTTGACTAAACGCCTCACTAAGGCCATTTTTATCGGCTATATACAGCTCTGCGGGAACATCCAGAAAAGTTCTATCTCTACTGTCGCATGACAATCAAAACATTTGACAGATTGTTGGAGATATTACAGCCAGGAATCACATATCAGGACACAAGGATGCGCAAAGCCATATCCGCCGAGGAACGTCTTCTCCTTACCTTACGGTATGTATTCTACATCCTCACATACTGTCTGTTGATGATCTTTTTTAGTTTATGTGTTTGTTTCTATCAGGTATTTTCATGAATATGTGTACATTAGGTCACAAGCAGATGTTACAAAGTTTTGAAAATGTTATAGTTAAGCACCCTAAGGACATTTTTCACTTTCCAGCGTTAGGCATGTTTCTTAACCCCTTAGTGACTGAGCCAAATTTTTTAAATCTGACCAGTGTCACTTTATGTCTTAATAACTCTGCAACACTTCTACAAATCCCAGTGATTTTGAGATTGTTTTTTCGTGACACATTATACTTTATGATAATGGTAAATTTAGGCAAATATGTTTTGTGTTTATTTATAAAAAATATCAAAAATTTGAGAAAATGTTAAAAAAATTATCAATTTCCAAAGTTTGAATGATTATCCCTTTAATCCAGATAGTCATACCACAGCAAACCATTAATAAATAACATTTCCCACATGTCAGCTTTACATCAGCATCATTTGTAAAATGTTATTTTCTTTTGTTAGCATTTTAGGAGGTTTAAAAATGTAGCAGCAATTTTCCATTTTTTCAAGGAAATTTACAACATTTATTTTTTTAGGGAACTATCGATGTTTCAATTGACTTTAGGGGTCTCATATATTGGGAAACCCCCAAACGTGATATCATTTTAAAAACAGCACCCCCTGACATATTGAAAACTGCTGTCAGATAGTTTATTAACCCTTCAGGTGCTTTACAGGAATTAATGCAAAGTGGTGTGACAGAAATGAAAATGTGTATTTTTACCAACTAAATGTCGGTAACTTCTGAACAGGTTACAACAGCCAACAGACTCTAAGGCCACTATTTGGTCGTGAATTGCCATCGCAAACATCATGACTACACAATCATGATCTGAGGGCACCAATTGGGATAAAGAGGAAGCCCCCACACTCTGTTAACCATTTATAATGATGTAGTCACTATTGACAGCAGCATCTAAGGGGTTAAACAGATATGTACGGTGCCAACACTGATCGTGGCTGATACAGCAAGTTGTCAGCTATAGCGCACAGCCGACAGATGCTGGATTGTCACCTGTATGGGGAGGCTATTCTCTTATATCTCAGGTCAGTTAAAAGATGTATTGGCTGTCATTAACCCCTTACCGGCATCGGACGTACTATACAGTCCGATGCCGGCTCCCCTGCTTTGATGCAGGGCTCCGCGGTGAGCCCGCATCAAAGCCGGGACATGTCAGCTGTTTTGAACAGCTGACATGTGCTCGTAATAGGCGCGGGCAGAATCGCGATCTGCCCGCACCTATTAACTAGTTAAATGCTGCTGTCAAACGCAGACAGCGGGCATTTAACTACCGCTTCCGGCCGGGCGGCCGGAAATGACGTCATCACCGACCCCCGTCACATGATCGGGGGTCGGCGATGCTTGTATATTGTAACCATAGAGGTCCTAGAGACCTCTATGGTTACTGATGACCGGTGGCTGTGAGCGCCACCCTGTGGTCGGCGCTCACAGCACACCTGCAATTCTGCTACATAGCAGCGATCAGCAGATCGCTGCTATGTAGCAGAGCCGATCGTGCTGTGCCTGCTTCTAGCCTCCCATGGAGGCTATTGAAGCATGGGAAAAGTTAAAAAAAACAGTTTAAAAAAATGTGAAAAAAATAAAAAAAACATAAAAGTTTAAATCACCCCCCTTTCACCCCAATCAAAATAAATCAATAAAAAAAAATCAAATCTACGCATATTTGGTATCGCCGCGCTCCGAATCGCCCAATCTATCAATTAAAAAAAAGTATTAACCTGAACGCTAAACAGCGTAGCGGGAAAAAAATTCGAAACGCCAGAATTACGTTTTTTTTGTCGCCGCGACATTGCATTAAAATGCAATAACGGGCGATCAAAAGAACGTATCTGCACCGAAATGCTATCATTAAAAACGTCATCTCGGCACGCAAAAAATAAGCCCTCAACCGACCCCAGATCATGAAAAATGGAGACGCTACGAGTATCGGAAAATGGCGCACTTTTTTTTTTTTTTAGCAAAGTTTGGAATTTTTTTTCACCACTTAGATAAAAAATAACCTAGTCATGTTAGGTGTCTATGAACTCGTACTGACCTGGAGAATCATAATGGCAGGTCATTTTTAGCATTTAGTGAACCTAGCAAAAAAGCCAAACAAAAAACCAGTGTTGGATTGCACTTTTTTTGCAATTTCACCGCACTTGGAATTTTTTTCCCATTTTCTAGTACACGACATGCTAAAACCAATGATGTCGTTCAAAAGTACAACTCGTCCCGCAAAAAATAAGCCCTCACATGGCCAAATTGACGGAAAAATAAAAAAGTTATGGCTCTGGGAAGGAGGGGAGCGAAAAACGAACACGGAAAAACGAAAAATCCCCTGGTCATGAAGGGGTTAAGGGGTTAAAATTGCAAATATGATTGTGCTTATTCATGTTTTGTGTGAACTCTTGAAACCTACCTAATATTGCTTTTTTGTTCACTTTCAGCTTCCTGACCACTGGATTGTCATTTGCGGGACTCCACCTGGAGTTTTTGATTGGCCTATCAACAATTTCTGGCATTGTGCGGTCAACCTGTAGGCAAATATGGGATAGACTCAAGGACCTTGTGATGCCTGAGCCAAAACAGGCTGATTGGCTCAAAATAGCCCGTGGGTTCCAGGACAATTGTGACTTTCCAAACTGCATTGAAGTGGTGGATGGGAAACATATCAGGGTACGTAAGCTGACGTAAGCTGGCTCCCAATTCTACAATTATAAGCAGTTTTTATCTGTAGTTCTGTTAGCTGTAGTTGACAGTAACTACAGGTTTATAATTGTAGACATTGGGGCCTACGGCCGAACTGGAGACTCTAGGGTCTTCAATTCGTCCATTATGGGTCGGCGGCTACGTGCAGGGCTGCCACCAGGAATTTCAGGGCCCCATACTAGCAAAATTTTTTGGGCCCCCTTGAGACTCCGCCCAGGCTCCACCCCAGCTCCGCCTCCACCCATCGAACCTTCCACAATCCCACTGCCCACTCTTGGAAAAACTCCACTTCTGCATCCCGTCCTCACCAATAACACATTATCAGTTCCCATCGAATACCAAATCACATACATAGCCAA
Organism: Ranitomeya imitator; assembly: GCF_032444005.1. NCBI lineage: Eukaryota > Metazoa > Chordata > Amphibia > Anura > Dendrobatidae > Ranitomeya > Ranitomeya imitator. The sequence continues at coordinate 198,751,086 of NC_091287.1, forward strand.
CAGCTTTTGTTTTGGCCAAAAGATTTTTTTCATCCACCACCACAAGGCAGACACTTTTGGGACGGTAATACTCTAACATCTTAAAAAATAATTTAAATATCCAATACTCTTTTAGGTCCATTTTTTAGTTTTCTTCAACGGAATGAGTCACATACATTTTTTTAAATGACCAATAACACCATATACAAGGGACAAATACCGTCACGCCATGACAAGTCCATATATTACCATCACATAGTGACCGAATAATACCACATCAAGGGACAAATAACATCACACTATAATCAGACAAAATATTACCACCATATAGTGAACACATAATAATGACGAATTGAAAAGATCTGCCATATAGTGTATGTCCGAATGTTCCACTGTTGAACGGAAAAAATTGGGACCCAGCGGTGGCTTCCAGAAAAGGAACGGTGACAAAGCATGTGCCACTCTCCATTCATTTCTATAGGAATTCCAAAAATTTCTGAATGACCCAGGTGGGACCTTTATGTATGTAACATACTGTAGATGATATATCCCATCAATATGCCATAAATATCCCTGTTGGGCAGGAAACTTTCTAATTACATGGTAAAGATATACAGACATACACCTGTACTTTAGTCAGAGATAAGTATACGCTAATATAACCTTATACCCTTATTATTACTAATTACTAACCTTATCATTAACCTTATTATTACACTCTGACTTTATAAGTCTACAGCACTGATCAGACCATTCTTGGGAGAGGTAACAAGTAGTGATGAGCGAGTATACTCGTTTCTTGGGTTTTCCAGAGCACACTCGGGTGGTCTCCGAGTATTTGTGACAGCTCGGAGATGTTGTTTTCCTTGCGGCAGCTAGATGATTTGCGGCTACTAGACAGCTTGATTACATGTGGGGATTCCCTAGCAACCAGGCAACCCCCACATGTACTCAGGCTGGCTAGAAGCTGTAAATCATACAGTTGAGTCAACAAAAACTAAATCTCCTAACACTAACAAATACTTGGAGATCACCCGAGCCTGCTCTGGAAAACCCGAGCAACGAATATATTCGCTCATGACTAGTAACAAGGACCTTTCTGCCATCTTCACTTGTCTTTGATAGTGAATACTTGGAAACCATTATGGAGGTTTTTTTTTTGCATTTTGTCGTTCCTCTGTTATTTCTTCTGAAAATCTATGAATAAACTGACAAATGGCTGATACCATTTATCTGTGTCCCTATCCAGTCTAATGTTGGCTGATCACTGCTGACAATATCAGACTGTATGGACGCATCTAATTTAGGAGGGGAATGGTGACCCCTAGATGTCAGTTAGGCCTGGGGTACAGATTTTGCAATGTGACTGATTTAACCCATCAAGTGACAGGTGCAGTTCTAAGAATTGCACGGCACGCAGTAAATTGCTTTGTACAACAGCTGTTGCCCTATAGGTAACATCAGGTGTGTCTGCTTGGGCCTGGCGCTCTACGCACATTTCCAGGAGTAGCAAGAGAGGAACTGCACCACAAAGGGTCCACAGGCTTTATATATTACAGGGGTTGTCCACTACTAGGACAACCCCTTCTTGATGTAAATGTTTGGCACCAATAAAATAATAAAGCCTATACTCACCTCCCGTGCTGGCGCTGTTCCCGCAGTGTTGGCAGTCCCCCCCCCCCGGGTTCTCATCATGTGGTGGTGTGTGTTAACCATGTAATAGTTTGTGAAAATATAAAAAGAGACCTCAGCGACAATATAAAACGGACATGATAATCAGCGCGGACCCTGACCGCACTCATCTCTAAATCTACATATAGTGAAATTTCTGCTGTTTTACTGCGTGGACTATTGCGTCCATTATATAACGACCATAATGCTAAATATGAGAATGCAGAAATACTGGATCCCACCCGTGCTCTGAAGATGTTCACACACTGCTTTTTTTTAAGCCAGTTTTCTGCTATAAAAAATGGAGTGTTGGCAGGAAAAATGTTGTGCACATTGTGTGCATTTTTGATGCATTCATTTTAAAAAGAAATGCAGCAAAAACACTGGAAGAATTGACATGCTGCATTTTTTTCAAAAGAACGCACAACACAAGAAAATAAATATTTTGTGGCTACTGTAAAATGCTCACTTACATATACATACAGTATACCGTATATGACGTCTACTCACGCATTATAGGTGAGGTGTGTTATTAAAGATAAGACTCTTTTAGGGAGATAATTCATGAACATACACACATGCATTGTGTGCTGGCATTAGGGTATGTTTCCACGTTCAGTATTACATCCAGATTAGCTGCGGATTGAACACCGCATACAACTGCAGCGTTCAACCCGCAGCGTCCAGATGTTACAGCATGGTGGAGGGGATTTTATGAAATCCCATCTCCACTATGCATGCGAACACGCATTTGGCGGCCCTGCGATTTCGGACATGGGGTGCGTCTTTATAGAATGTAGCAAAATATTTAGAATTGAGAGTCCTCAGTGGTTGATACCTTTTAATGGCTAACTGAAAAGATGGTAACAAATTGCAAGCTTTCGAGACTACACAGGTCTCTTCATCAGGCAAAGACTAAAACAAATTCTGAAGAATCACATATTTATGCACAACATAGTATAGGGAAAAAAAAAAAAAAATTATATCCTATAAAAAATTTTCCCTATACTATGTTGTGCATAAATATGTGATTCTTCAGAATTTGTTTTAGTCTTTGCCTGATGAAGAGACCTGTGTAGTCTCGAAAGCTTGCAATTTGTTACCATCTTTTCAGTTAGCCATTAAAAGGTATCAACCACTGAGGACTCTCAATTCTAAATATTTTTCTATCCACTGGCTAACACGGTACCAAGATATATTTCTTTCCTGTATTAGAATGTAGCATGCGCTCCGTCTCCGCAAGGTAAATCACAGGGCCCTATATATGGGTTGCGGAGATTCCGGATGTGTGCAATGAACACATCTGGAATCACCGCGCATACAGAAGGGGGCGGCGCTTTGGGTGGAGCAGATTTTCCGCTCCGTCCAAAGCGCCGGCAATCCGGCCCGTGGACACATACCCTTAGGGTACAGAGTGCAGCGCTCATCTGCAGACATGGCCACTCTACAGTCACTCTACACTGATAGCACTATATATATATATATATATACATATATACACACACACAAACTGTACACTATACATTCCCTACACTATATACTGCAGATACACTATTACATATACAAGGATCATCTCCAGTATATCCATAGACACTTATTTACAAACAAGAAAATACATATACTGCACCCTATATATTACATACATTATATACACATACTATCGTACTCACACTATTATATATTCTTACCTATCCTGCAGGGCCTTCACCACCTGCCCCATCATCCCAGGACAGCAGACAGACAGGGCAGAAGTCAATAGGATGAGGATCCACTACAGCAGAAGACTATGATGGCTGCTTCCTCTTCCAGTACAAACACCTGGTCACCCCCTCCCCCGGTCCCGACTGCAGCAAGTGATGTGAGTACAGGGAGACATCCTTCACAGCAGCTTCCTAACCACTAATCAGTACTGGTGTTATGGAGGGACAGTGTAGTGTAGCATAGTGCAGTGCTGGCAGCTTGATCTCACAGGAATAGTGGGGCCCCAGGGTCCCTCCTGCAGCCCAGTGAGAAGCCCTACTTCTGGAGCCACTAGGAGGCAGCATCACAGAATTGCTGACCTTTTCTGGCTCCTCCAATCTCTTCCTGCAGAGCTCCAGTCAGTGCTGCTGTCATGTTCAGGAGTAGGTGAGGGTGAGAGAAGATGTAGGCGGAGCCTCTGCTGGAGGCGGCACCGAGCTCTGCATAGTGCACACACACACAGCAAGAGCCGAGGACCTTGTGCATCGTGCCTGCTCTGCTGCAGTGAGTGCGGCCACATCAGACAGGAGCGATGCAGTCTGCCACTGGAAAGTGCCTCCCCTGTCCCTGGGGCCCGATTATCTGGAGGAAAAGAGGTGGGGCCCGAAGTGTGTGAGACATGGTGCCAGAGTGTCTCAGTCAGTCCGGCCCTCCCTCTTTGCCTCTCCTCTCCGGGGCCCCTTACACATGTAAGGGTAGTACTGCCCTGATGGCGGCCCTGGCTACGTGACCAGTTAGACCTCCCACCAGTTAGACCTCCCACCACCAGAACTCCCAGGCTCCACTGCAGAAGCACTGCCTTTTTTTTTGTTGGAGATGAGGCGTTCCAACTGACCAGACACGTCATGAGGCCTTATCCCCGGCGCAACCTCGACCACCGTCGGAGGATCTTTAATTTGCGCCTTTCTAGCGCGTGTAGACTGGTGGAGTGCGCCTTTGGTATTCTGGTGGCCAAATGGTGTGTCCTACAGACTGCCATACAGCTCAGTGAGGCTACAGTCAATGAAGTTATCAAAGCCTCAGTAATTTTGCACAATTATACCCGCATACATGATTGCTTCTCAGATGGTAATGATGAACACATGTTGCATAGTGTAATTAGACCAACACCACATGGCCCTCCTCCGCGCCGTCCCCTTTCTGGCATAAACGTTAGGGATGTTTTGACCAATTTTTTTTGTTTCTCCTCAGGGTTCTACTCCCTGGCAATATTATGCTGTATCTCAGTTGTGATTTACTTATTTTCTATATATCTTTGTCAAATATAATTTTTTCATCCACTGAAACAGTACTGTGTGTGTTGTGTTTCCTTAATGACCAGATGTTTATGTTTAGAGCATATTTGTGTGATGTAATGATTGGTCCACAAACATCAATTGGCTTTTGTCAAATTTTTTTAGTAACATCCAAAGCCTTTTTTCGTAAACTTGATACCATATTTTTGTCATATGGTTTTGTTGGCTTTTTTTTTTTAAACAAGTAACCACAACAAAGTGGAAATACTGGCCAAACAAATACAAAACATGGTAGGCAGCTCACAAAAATAAAGAATATAAACAAACAGACAACATTACAGATCCCTGTAATTTGGCGGGGGAGATGGCAGCAGCTCAGGGTCATGTTCAGGGGGCCTTTGTTGGGCCAATTGTCTTTCACCCTGTGAGGATGCTCTTGCTTGTGGCGCAGAATACTGGCCTTGTCCATATTGGCCAGTTGTGTGTTGTCCATAAGCTAATTGTCTCTGGCCCTCATGCTGACGGACATATTGGCTCGCATCATACCCAACCCCAAAATGGCCATGTTGTCCAAACCCAGGTTGGGACCAGCCTACATCACTGGGTCTGGAAAAGTGGCCATATTGGGAATGTGGGTTGTAGGCTGCCATTTGAAACAGTGATGGCCTTTGTAGATTTTGGGGTGGGAGGGGTTGAGGTGTAGGTATATATGGAGTAGGTGCTGCAAATCCTGATTGATCTTGCACCTGTTGAGTGAATTGAAGGTGCACGAGGTTTGTTTGGGAAAGCTGCCTTCGCTCCAGATATTCAAACACCTCACAGGGGTTATTTGGAGGAATGCTTAAATCAATCAGGATTTGCATACACCCTCTCACACGTAGCCTCAACTCGCGGGGAAGGGGTCTAAGGTAACGAGCAAGGCTGCGGGCAAAGGCCTCCTCTCCATCATCCGTGGCTGCCCTGGCCAAATAATTGAGGACCCCAGCATCCACATCACTCCTTGTGGCTTGCAGCTCTCTCCTTCGGCGGCCTCTCCATAAAGGCCCAGCTGCCTGTGGGGATGACACCAGTGGGCCTGTAGGGCTGCTGCTCTGGCCATATTCCTCATGCCTTCCATCATCATGTGCTGCTGAGGGTGGTGGTGCTGCATCTTCCTCACTTGCTGCTGCCTGCAGTCATGATGATGCTGATGGCTCTTCAAGGAGGGATGTGGAAGATTCCAACGATGGGCCTGCCACCCTCCCTCTCTGTGAGGTTGGACTGTGTTCTGTTATCAAACAAAAAATAAAAGAAAAATTATTTAAAAGGTTATTTAGTTGTGGCCATTCTTTTCGTACACAACTGTGAGCTATAATCACAATTACCTACACACAACCTCAGATCAGCACAAGATCTCCTTCTCTACTCCCCTCTTATCACCTATTCCCACAATGTTAGGCAACATTTATCTTGTGTATCACCCCTACTGTGAAAACCACTATCACAACACATCATACTGTCCCATACCATTTCAAGCTACACAAAAACCATGAAGACATACCTCTTCAAACAATCAGATAACCTGCAGTAACCACCCATCGAACAAACCACTGCATGAACATCTCTAACTTCGTCTACTATATTCTCACCAATCCCTTGTTGTAGCTTGTGATGCTTTGTGGGCAGGGTCCTCTCTCCTCCAGGACCCTTTTGTAATTTTTTGGTGTAAACATTATTGTTTTCACTAGATTTACACATCCTTACATGTAATTCGCAATGGACTAAACATACCAAATAATCTTAATAAGATATGATTTCTGGAAAAATGTGTTGTGTGGTTATTACTTACTGCCTAAGATCCATACTGCCATCCAAAAATGAAAGACGGTCATAAAATATATATTTTTCTTCTTCAGTGGGGCTGCTGACCCACTTCTTGCTCGCTGCTGCCTTTCCCGCCGGTACTGGTCCCAGATGCTGCGCCATTGTGTCATTACATCATCCACTGCAATTACATGTTAACAAATATTGGTTAAGCTCATTATGCACATAGCTTAGTCCAGTTGTCAGTGACATATTATTCTTATTATTATTGTTTCTTTTACTCGCACCATTATTTCCATGGTGCTGTAGATGATAAAGGGGTTGCATGCAGAGTTCTAGATATCGTTCGCAGTAAAAAACTTTACAGTCACAGACTGGTACAGAGGGGAGAGAACCCTGTCCTTGCAAACATACATTATCTAATATTTGACAGAGGATAATAAAATGCCTTAACTAATTAGCCTAAAGTTTAAATTTATGTAAAAACAAATACCAGGGTCAACACCCCTCTGGACGAGGTATGAGGCCAAAAAAAGATTTTGCAGCGCAACATCAAGATTTGCTATGTACATAAACACTTTATCATGTTAATCAGCTTTTTGTTTTGCCAAAAATGCCCACAAATGACATAGAAAGATAAAAATGATTATTCCAGTAATCATGTAGGGAAAGCATCTTGGAAAGTAAATTATTGTGAATACATGAGTGTACTTACGTAGTCTTGTCTGCTCCGCACGTGGCCGTTGGGCATAATCTGGGAATAGGATCCGACAGATGGTTCTCCAAGCTGCCTCTTTCCTGGCCCGGTTTGAATAGTTTGGATCCCGCTGGTCCCATATTTCTGGCCTTTCTTGGACCAGGATGAGGAGCATATCCACATTTATTATGCTGTCCATGATGCTTGCAACTCCGTGGAGGCGAGCGCCAGACTTCCGGGATGTCTGTGTGGCTTTTTGAGCTAATTAGCATGTCTGAGCTTCCTGATTGAGGGTTTGACACAATTCCTTGCACCTGGCGATGTCTGGAGATGTCTGGCGTATTTCTCGCAAGTCACACTGTTGGTCCGTGTGTAATCCGTATTTTTCTGGCCCCCATAGACTTTCATTGGCGTATTTTTTGCGCAATATGGTGACAAACGCAGCATGCTACGATTTTCTACGGCCGTAGAAGACCATATAATACGGATCAGTAAAATACGGTTGATAGGAGCTTGGCCATAGAGAATCATTGTACCGTATGCAATCCGTATTTTCAGCACCTCTCTTATGTCCGTAAAACACGCTAGTGTGAGGCCGGCCTTATAGGTCGCAGCGATACTAAATATGTGTACTTTTATTGTTTTTTAATATTATTTAGATAAAGAAATGTATTTATGGGAATATATATATATATATATATATATATATATATATATATATATTTTTTTTTTTTTTCACACCTGGATTTTTTTTTTACACTATAACATGTTATAGTGTAAAGTAGATATAGAAAAACTGACTGAACAGCAATCTAGTCTGAACTGGTGCATAACCAAAAAAGTCATATAGCAAATAGATTAATGGCTGCACTCAAAGTTAATCTGTGCTAGAGCAAGGAAATGTGCGATACATGAAATGGGAATAGCATAATGGCTTGTGAAATATATGAAAAAACACAAGATTCTTAGCACAAGATTTGGCCAAAAGTTGTGAGCCCATCCACCAATCGTCAAGGTAATCTCAAAACGGATGGGTACCTGAGCTGACTGCCTAGTGTGAACACTTACCTATGGCTAATAACGTGGTAAAGCCTGCTTATATAGGAAGCTCAGAACCAACTGTGTTAGGATGTAATTAAAATCACAGCATGGTGAAGGGCGGGGCGTTCAAGTCAGAAAAAATAGTACATAGTAGATATAGAAAAACTGACTCGGGTACCCATCCGTTCTGAGATTACCTTGACGATACACCTGATCAGAAACATTCCGACTGGCCAATACCTGCGTGCCAAAAGAATTTGTTCTAACAATATCCTTTTTGAAAAACAGGCTTTGGATCTCTCTCAACGGTTCAAGGACAGAGGGTATGGAAAGAGGATCATTTGCCGGTCATATCAGCGAGCCTATCGGAGCAGGAGGATTGACCTTTTACAACAAAGAAGGATCATTGGACAACAGGACCAGGTACGATGTGTTCTGGACTATAACTCCAGAAGTCAGGAAATAAGGGACATCATCGCCAGACATTGGCATATTTTGCAGCTTGACGATGTCATTTCTAAATATATTGGTGACACTCCAGAAATTACCTTTAGGAGGTCACAGAACCTAAGGGATCAACTGGTTCACAGTTACTACAGTGGTCCACGACAAAAATATATCTTTGGCTCCAAAGGCCCCAAATGGGGTTGTACTCGTTGTGGCAAGTGTGTGGCCTGTAAAAATATCTGTGAATCCACGGGCTTTTCCAACTCTACCATGGATAAGAATTATGTAATCACCCACACTATCACGTGTACCACGAAAGCGGTAGTTTACCATGCCACCTGCCCTTGTGGCGTGATTTATGTGGGTATGACTACACGTGAGCTTCGTCGTCGGGTGCGTGAACACATCTTAGACATCGAAAAGGCCGCCACTGAGGATGATATTGACAATCTCAAACCCATACCTCGCCATTTTAAGTACTTACACAAGTGTGATCCCACTGGACTAATGGTTAAGGGTATTGACCATATCTTCATTGGTCCTCGTGGCGGCAATTGGAAAAGACTCTTGGCCCAACGCGAATCAAAGTGGATACATAAATTGAATACCATAACACCGTATGGCCTTAATGACCACAATAGTTTTGTTCCGTTTCTACCAGTTTAATAACAATGCTTGGGTATTTACGAAGTAGCAGATCTGTATGCTATATGCTGTTTTCTGTTGGTTGTTTTTATCTGGTTCCGTTTTAATAAAGTTGCTTTTATATTTTTTTAGTCACTTTCCTTTCTTTTTTGTTAGGTTTATCTTTTGATTATGGTCATGTCCAGTGTACCCCCTGTCCTGGGATTTTTGATTTTGGCTTCCTTCCCTTGGGACTCTTGGATACTTTTGACTCTTTGGAATTATTACATCAAGCTACGTCTGGTCCCTTGATACTCCAATATCAATACTTCGAGACACTCTAGCAACTAAGTTGGCTTTTTTGATGTTGTCATTTCTGTCATGTTTCCTTTATTATGGTTATGTTACACATCTTCACCATAAACTTCACTGTCCTTTTTTATGCTTTTACTGACACCTTTATATTTTTCATTGTCATATTTTTTCTTATATGTATATTCACACTTATATTTTTTGTGTGGTTACCAACATGGTTCCACTCTCTTAATCACTCGGTACCCTTGTATTTATTGCATACGGTGTGATTTTATTGATATTTCAGGTGTTCCCCTGTTATCCCAGGTGTGTACATCTGTTTGTTATCTGTCTATGTCTTTATTGTCTGGGTCTTATACACGCATTAGTGTGTTCCTTTTATATTGTATTATGTTCTTATACACTTTGCTTCAGTGGGATATGCTATGTTAGCCAGCATCTATGTTATAACTTGTTGTCTACTGCCCTTATATGTTTGTATTTTAATGTCTCTTATATATGTCTGTGTGTTCGCTGTTTTCCAATTTTATGTGTGTTCCTTCTTACATTTTTGGCGTTTTTCTTTCTGGACTTATCTGTCTGCACTTGTGGTCGCGTCCGCTTTGTATCTTCACTTTCTGTTACGCAGCTTTTGCTTGTTATGGCAACGGTTGTTATGTGCTATGCGGCTGTGCTCTAGTTTTCTGACTAGTCGGCGCCGTCACTTCCGGTTCCGGTCTCTTCATGCTGACGCGCCCGCGCAGGGCCGGCTCCAGGTTTTTGAGGGCCCCGGGCGAAAGAGTCTCAGTGGGCCCCCCCTTTAACACATACCCCGATTCATGATCGCATATAAACACAGCCATGTAGTATATAACACTGCCCACGTAGTATATAGCAGCCCACGTAGTATATAGCAGCCCATGTAGTATATAGCAGCCCACGTAGCATATAGCAGCCCACGTAGTATATAGCAGCGCAGCCCACATAGTATATAGCAGCGCCACTCACTCATGCACTGGTAGGACTAGGAGCTCCTCCTGAATCTGCCTCATAAGTTCAGCAGCACAGCAGCCAACCAGGGGCGGAGATCAGAGCAGAGAACCTGCTCTCTCCCCCCACAAACAATGTCACGCTGGCTGCCTTCTCTTAACCCCTATGTGTGCCTGCTTGGCTGCACTCACTGAGTGATAAGATGCTTGTGTCAGAGCTGGCACATAGGGGTTAAGAGAACGCAGCCAGCATTGACTTTGTAGGCGGAGAGAGCATGTTATCTCCTGCTCTGCTCTCCCAGCTGTATCTATCACAGCATGAGTGGGCCCCCCTCTCTCCCAAGGGCCCCGGCATTTGCCCGCTGTGCCGGGTGCTGACGCCGGCCCTGCGCCCGCGTTGCGCTGGATACTCTTAGGACGCTATCTATGCAGGTGCCGATACCATCATTAGTGTTATGTCAACGGTTGCTAGATTCTCTGCGCTTGCGCGGTAGCTTTTTCCAGTTCGGCGTTGTCATTTCCACTTCCGTTTGCATCGTGCGGACGCGCTCACATTGCTACTATTAGGACGCCTCTCTCCCAGGTGCCGGTACTTGTACCTATTATTTTTCTTTACTCTCATTGGTCATGACCCCTTTATAATCACCCTCTGGCCTGTACCCAACCACCCCTGGACGAAGCATTTCATTGCGAAACGCGCGTCGGGTGTGGTGGGTCCCCGGGTGCTCCTCCATGGTAACTATACCTTCTACTCATACTATGGCTACATGTATTGTTCTTTAACAATTTAGTTATGTATTTCTTTTGCCTATGCTAGCACATACTAGTGCCGTATATTATATACATCATTGCACTTTATTAATGTATATATTTGTTGCATGTTCACTTATATCGTATATTTGGTTACTCTCTATACCGTTTGGAGATTCCGTTATTGTTTATTATTTATTTCATGTATGCTGTTTGTATTGAGGTTGCCCCCGAGTGAGTCCCACCCTTGCTGCTGCACTGGTGGCCACTGCCTTGTTTTTACTTATTTTATGCATATCCAATAAAGTTTGTACTTTTTATACATAGTTGTTGGCCCTTTTTTGTGAAGGTTGTGGTTCTCTCTTGGTGTCTTCACTTCACTAAATGCTAAAACTGAAATGCCATAATGATTCTCCAGGTCATTACGTGTTCATTGACACCAAACATGTTAAGTTTCTTTTTTATCCGAGTGGCAAAAAAAAACAAACCAAACTTAGTAAAAAAAATAAATAAAAACAAATTATGCCATTTTCCGATACCCATAGCGTCTCCATCTTTCGCGATCTCTGGTTGGGTGAAAACTAACGTTTTTAATGATACCATTTTGGTGCAGATACGATCTTTTGATTGCCCTTTATTGCATTTTAATGCAATGCCGTGGCGACCAAAAAAAATCAAATTTCTGGTGTTTTGACTTTTTTTCTCCTTACGCCGTTTAACGATCAGGTTAATCCTTTGTTTTACTGACAGATTGTGCGATTATGAACCTAGCGAGACCAAATATGTGCATGTTTGTTTTTGTTTTTTTAATTGTATTATTTTGAATGAGGCGAAAGGGGGGTGACTAGAACATTTATATATTCTTTTTTTTTTTTTTTTTTTTTTTCACTTTTGGCATGCTTCAATAGTCTCCATGGATGGGAAACTAGAAGCTGCCATAACCCGATCGGCTCTGCTACATACAGGTGATGATCAGATCACCTGTATGTAGTAGAATTGCTCACTTGCCATTAGCACCGGCCATCGGGTGGCGCTCATAGCAAGCTGACAGTGACAACCATAGAGGTCTCCAGGAGACCTGTGGTTAACATGCCAACCCACTGATTACCCGTGATCACGTGACAGGATCACTGGTGGGTGCATTTTTGTCACGATTGCTGGAAATGCTTGTTAAATGCCACTGTTAGCGTTTGATAGCGGCATTTCACTGGTCAATAGCCACGGGTGGATCGCGATTCAGGGCACACATCAGCTGTTGAAAACAGCTGACATGTAACAGGAACATTGTGGGCTCACCGCCGGAGCCCACATCAAAGGGAAGGAGTCCGACATTGGCGTAAATGAAGAACCGAAGTCGGAGATGGGCTAATTGTTCCTAATCGTGTACAGCTGACGTTGCGGCTACTGAGAAGTGCTATTTCCTTATTCCTGATTGCCTTTTTACAATGGCGTTGAGGGAATAAGGCCCCTTAACAAATGCCTTTTTAATGGGCATCAGCGGTCATTAAGAGGTTAATTAATTTATTTTTTATTATATTATTATATATATATTTTTATTTAATATATATTTCCTTTTATTTTTTTTACCTTGTCCCAGGATAGAACATAAATATTCCAGTGTCTGATCGCTGATCAAATATTCTGCAGTGTTTTTCCGTCCCAGGACAAAAGCTAAGTGCAGTGCACAATTGTAGGAGGTGTGTCAGAACTTACACAACATTGTACCTGGGTGACTCCATGACCATCTGTTGGCCCAGAGTCACCATGTAAACCACCGGTACAATTACACAGTGTCAGAGGCATAGCTAGGTTCTTTGTTCAGGGAGGGGGGAAACTTCTGAGTGGGTCCCTAGCCAGGTAATCCTGATTACAACTATGGTGTTGCACCCTAATATTGGATGTACAAGAACCTCAGTAGATGACTGCTCTGTTACTGAAAATACTCTATACAAAGACCAAAATTGATATTATCGCCATTTGGTCAGTGGTAGATACCAGTCCTGTAGAATATATAAGTGAGTAGACGGCGTGAGTGTCCTCCTTCTGTACGTGCACACTCCCGAAAAAAGTGCATGGCAGCGCGCAAGTTTGTTCTGCCATCACCATATTGGCCCTGTCAGCACATGCATCCATACCCCGTTTTGCAAGGGATTTCAGACGTATACCCCGAAAAAGACACAGAATGCAATTGCGGCCATTTTGAAGTCGGCCATTTCGGATCCAAGTTTATTTTTTCCAATGGGAAGAGGGTCATGTGACACATCAAACGTATTGAGAGTTTCACAAGAAAAACAATGGTGCGCTTGGTTTTAACGTAACTTTATTCTTTCATTAGTTATTTACACGTGTACGACCACTTATAAAATATGTTCAAAGTGCTACCCATTGTGATGGACTGTCAATGCAACCCTCTTCTCCCACTCTTACATAGTTACATAGTTATTAAGGTTGAAGGAAGACTTTAAGTCCATCTAGTTCAACCCATAGCCTAACCTAACATGCCCTAACATGTTGATCCAGAGGAAAGCAAAAAAAAAAACCATGTGGCAATGAGTAAGCTCCACATTGGGGAAAAAAATTCCTTCCCGACTCCACATACGGCAATCAGACTATTTCCCTGGATCAACGCCCTATCAAGGAATCTAGTATATATACCCTGTAACATTATACTTTTCCAGAAAGGTATCCAGTCCTTTCTTAAATTTAAGTAACAAATCACTCATTACAACATCATACGGCAGAGAGTTCCATAGTCTCACTGCTCGTACAGTAAAGAATCCGCGTCTGTTATTATGCTTAAACCTTCTTTCCTCCAGACATAGAGGATGCCCCCTTGTCCCTGTCTCACGTCTATGATTAAAAAGATCAGCAGAAAGGTCTTTGTACTGTCCCCTCATATACTTATACATTAAAAAAAGATCACCCCTTAGTCTTCGTTTTTCCAAACTAAATAGCCCCAAGTGTAATAACCTATCTTGGTATTGCAGACCCCCCATTCCTCTAATAACCTTGGTCGCACTTCTCTGCACCCGCTCCAGTTCAGCTATGTCTTTCTTATACACCGGAGACCAGAACTGTGCACAGTATTCTAAGTGTGGTCGAACTAGTGACTTGTATAGAGGTAAAATTATGTTCTCCTCATGAGCATCTATGCCTCTTTTAATGCATCCCATTATTTAATTTGCCTTTGTAGCAGCTGCCTGACACTGGTCACTGAATATTAGTTTGTCATCCACCCATACACCCAGGTCTTTTTCATTGACGGTTTTGCACAGAGTTTTAGAATTAAGCACATAGTTATACATCTTATTACTTCTACCCAAGTGCATGACCTTACATTTATCCCCATTAAAGCTCATTTGCCATTTATCAGCCCAAGCTTCTAGTTTCCATAAATCATCCTGTAATATAAACTTGTCCTCCCCTGTATTGATTACCCTGCAGAGTTTAGCGTCATCTGCAAATATTGAAATTCTACTCTGAATGCCCCCTATAAGGTCATTACTATATATGTTAAAAAGAAGACCCCTGTGGTACCCCACTGCTAACCGCTACCCAGTCCGAGTGTGTTCCATTAATAACCACCCTTTGTTTCCTATCCCTGAGCCAGCTCTTAACCTACTTACACATATTTTCCCCTATCCACATTATTTTCATTTTATGCATCAACATTTTATGTGGCACCATATCAAAAGCTTTTGAAAAGTCTATATACACTACATCTACTGGGTTCCCTTGGTCCAGTCCAGAACTTACCTCTTCATGGAAGCTGATCAAATTAGTCTGACATGAACGGTCCCTAGTAAACCCGTGCTGATACTAGGTCATGAGGTTATTCCTCTTCAGATACTCCAGTATAGCATCCCTTAGAATGCCCTCCAGGATTTTACTCACAGTAGAGGTTAAGTTTATTGGCCTATAATTACTAAGTTCAGTTGTTTCCTTTTTGAATATTGGCACCACATTTGCTATACGCCAGTCCTGTGGCACAGACCCTGTTATTATGGACTCTTTGAAGATTAAAAATAATGGTCTATCAATGACTGTACTTAATTCCTGCAGTACTCGGGGGTGTATCCCATCCGGGCCCAGAGATTTGTCAATTTTAATGATTTTTAGACGCCGTCGTACTTCCTGCTGGCTTAAGCAGGTGACACTTAATGTGGAATTTTTGTTATCACTGATCATATTGTCTGCCATGGGATTTTCTTTTGTAAATACTGATGAAAAAAAGTCATTTAGCATATTGGCTTTTTCCTCATCCTCATCCACCATTAAACTCAGACAATTTTTAATGGGGCCAACACTATCATTTTTTAGTTTCTTACTATTTACGTAGTTAAAGAATATTTTGGGATTATTTTTACTCTCTCTGGCAATGAGTCTCTCTGTCTCAATCTTTGTTGCTTTGAATTGCGTTTTACAGAATTTATTTAATTTTCTTTATTTATTTAATGCCTCATCACTACCTACTTCCTTTAATTCTCTAAATGCTTTCTTTTTGTCACTTATTGCGCACCTTACAGCTCTATTTAGCCATATTGGTTTCCTCCTATTTCTGGTATGTTTATTCCCATACTGTACGGTATATACTGTGCACAGGTCCTATCCAGGATGCTAATAAACGTCTCCCATTTTCTTTATGTATTTTTGTGTCTCAGTATATCGTCCCAGTTAATTGCACCAAGATCATCTCTCATCCGTTGGAAATTTGCCCTCCTGAAGTTTAGTGTCCGTGTAACCCCTCTACTACACATCTTATTATAGGATACATGAAAACTTATTATTTTGTGATCAATATTCCCCAAGTGACCCCCAACCCTTATATTTGATATGCGGTCTGGCCTGTTGGTTAATATTAGGTCTAGCAGTGCCCCCCTTCTTGTTGGGTCCTGAACCAGTTGTAAAAGGTTATTGTATCTCATAGTTGTCAAAAACCGATTACCTTTGCTGGAACTGCAGGTTTCTGTTCCCCAATCTATTTCAGGGTAGTTGAAGTCCCCCATAATAATGACTTCTCCTTGAGTCACAGCTTCATCTATTTGCTTTACGAGGATATTCTCCATTGCTTCCATTATTTTTGGAGATTTATAACAAACCCCTATCAGTAATTTATTATTTTTCCCCTCCCCTTATCTCCACCCACAGGGACTCTACATTCTCATTAAATTCACCTATATTATCACGCCGGATGGGTTTTAAGGGCGATTTTACATACAGACACACCCCTCCCCCTCGCTTATCCATTCGGTCTTTTCTGAACAGACTATAACCTTGTAAGTCAACAGCCCAGTCATGGCTCTCATCCAGCCACGTCTCAGATATCCCCACCATGTCATAATTATGCTCCAACAATATTAATTCTAATTCGTCCATTTTGTTGGCGAGGCTTTTGGCATTAGTATACATACATTTTATGTATCTCTCTGCACCTCTATTCTTTCTTAAATTATTGACTGTTCTAACCCCACCCCCCATGCCACCGCCACCCCCATCTTCCTTATTTGTGCCCAGGTCTCTATCTGCACTATCTTCCCCTCCTATAAAATGAATACCCTCCCCCCCATTCCTAGTTTAAACACTCCTCCAACCTTCTATCCATTTTCTCCCCCAGCACAGCTGCACCCTCTCCATTGAGGTGCAGACCGTCCCTAGCGTAGAGCCTGTAGCCAACTGAAAATCGGCCCTGTTCTGAAGGAACTCAAACCCCTCCTTCCTACACCAATTCTTGAGCCACTTATTAACCTCCCTAATCTCCCGTTGCCTCTCTGGCGTGGCACATGGTACAGGCAGTATTTCGGAAAATACCACGTTGGAGGTCCTTGCTTTCAGCTTGCAGCCTAATTCCCTGAAATCATCTTTAAGGACCTTCCACCTACCTCTAACTTTGTCATTTGTGCCAATGTGCACCATGACCGCTGGGTCCTCACCAGCCCCTCCCAGTAATCTGTCCACCCGATCAGCGATGTGTCGGACTCGAGCGCCAAATAGGCAGCACACCGTTCGACAATCCCTGTCCTTGTGACAGATTGCCCTATCTGTTCTTGGCACACTGATAGCAACATCGCAGAAGAAATGCTAGCACGGGCTTCCAGTATCCTTTGTTTCAGATGCTGCATGTGCCCGGCTGTGTGATAGTCACAACAAACAGGCTTTCCATACATGTGTTGTGACTGTCACACAGCCATGACACATGAAACTGTGGCGCTAAACAGCTGATTATGGGTAGCGCTCTAGGTATCCAGGTTACCGATGCAGCTATTCAGATAAGCTCTTATCCGAAGCTATTCGATCATCCCTAGTACTCACCATAGATAGACGCTATATAGTATAATGCACTCCCCATAGGCAGACTATATAAAAAAGTCCATCCCCATAAGCAGACTCTTTATAGTATAGTGCAACCCCATAGGCCTCTATAGTATAATGCACTCCCCATAGGCAGACTCTATATTGTATTATGTATTCCCCATAGGGCTCCATACAGTAGAATACACTCTACATAGGCCTCTACACTACCGTTCAAAAGTTTAGGGTCGCCCAGACAATTTTGTGTTTTCCATGAAAACTCATACTTTTATTAATCAAATGAGTTGCCAAATGAATTGAATATCTAGTCTAGACATTGACAAGGTTCGAAAAAAATATTTGTATTTGAAATAATAATTTTCTCATTCAAACTTTGCTTTTGTCAAAGAATGCTCCATTTGCAGCAATTACAGCATTGCAGACCTTTGGCATTCTATCAGTTAATTCGCTGAGGTAATCTGAAGAAATTTCACCCCATGCTTCCAGAAGCACCTCCCACAAGTTGGTTTGGCTTGATGGGCACTTTTTGCGTGCCATACGGTCAAGCTGCTCCCACAACAGCTCAATGGAGTTGAGATCTGGTGACTGCGCTGGCCACTCCATTACAGATATAACACCAGCTGCCTGCTTCTTCCCTAAATAGTTCTTGCATAATTTGGAGGTGTGCTTTGAGTCATTGTCCTGTTGTAGGATGAAATTGGCTCCAATCAAGTGCTGACCACAGGGTATGGCTTGGCATTGCAAAATGGAGTAATAGCCTTCCTTATTCAAAATCATTTTTACCTTGTACTAATCGCCCACTTTACCAGCACCAAAGCAACCCCAGACCATCACATTATCTTCACCATGCTTGACAGATGGCATCAGGTACTCTTACAGCATCTTTTCAGTTGTTCTGCGTCTCACAAATATTCTTCTGTGTGATCCATACACCTCAAACTTGGATTTGTCTGTCCATAACACTTTTTCCCAATCTTCCTCTGTCTAATGCCTGTGTTCTTTTGCCCATATTAATCTTTTCCTTTTATTAGCCAGTCTCAGATATGGCTTTTTTTTTGCCACTCTGCCCTGAAGTCCAGCATCCCGGAGTCGCCTCTTCACTGTAGACATTGACACTGGCTTTTTGCGTGTACTATTTAATGATGCTGCCAGTTGAGGACCTGTGAGGCAACGATTTCTGAAACTACAGACTCTAGTGTACTTGTCTTGTTGCTCAGTTGTGCAGCGGGGCCTCCCACTTCTCTTTCTACTCTGGTTAGAGCCTGTTTGTGCTCTCCTCTGAAAGGAGTAGTACACACCATTGTAGGAAATTTTCAGTTTCTTGGCAATTTCTCGCATGGAATAGCCTTAATTTCTAAGAACAAGAATAGACTGTCGAGTTTCACATGAAAGTTCTTTTTTTCTTGCCATTTGGAGAGTTTAATGGAACCAAGAAATGTAATGCTCCAGATTCTCAGCTAGGTCAAAGGAAGGTCAGATTTATAGGTTCTCTAATCAGCCAAACTGTTTTCAGCTGTGCTAACATACTTGCACTAGGGTTTTCAAGGGTAGTCTAACCATCAATTAGTCTTCTTTCACAGTTAAGCAAACACAAAGTACCATAAGAACACTGTAGTGATGGTTGTTGGAAATGGGCCTATATACACCTATGAAGATACTGCATTAAAAAGCAGACGTTTGCAGTTAGAATAGTCACTAAACATATTACCAATGTATGGAGTGTATTTCTGAATCATTTAATGTTAGCTTCATTGGAAAAAACTGTGCTGTTCTTTAAAAAAAATAAGAACATTTTGACCCTAAACTTTTGAACGGTAGTGTATATATAGTATAATGTCCTCCCCATAGGCCCTTATAGTATAATGCATTCCCCACTGGAAGACACTATATAGTAAAATGCACCCGCATAGGCCTCTACAGTATAATGCAATACCCATAGATAAATATAAATAAATACAATACTCACCTTATCTCCACTGCTCCGAGCCCTGGCACATCTCTGTACAGCGGGCGCCAAGTAATGATGTCATCGAGCCCGCTGCCAGTGCCTGTGTCAGTGTCGTCAGACGCAGAGCAAGTGTGATGCTCCCTGTCTAATCATTGTTGTCAACTATATTGGCAACTAGCCGATACAGCTGAACTTGGGATGAAGGGTGGGGGGCCCAAGGCTAGCACTAACTCCTTCTTGCTCAAAGGCACCATAGTGGCCGGGTGGCAGTTCAGAGATCAAGTCTCTCTGCTGTGCACGCCAATAAAGTACAGAAACGTAGCTCCGGGGACCCCTCAGACCCTTTGCTCCCCCCGGTAGCTATGCTACTGCGTTGTGCTGATCGGAGCAGAAGGGGAAACATCCTCCCTCTGCACGCTGATCGATGTCGCTGTCACTATTGACGCGGCATCAGAGGGGTTAAATTCCCTCGATCGGTGATGTCAACAATTGTGGGTATTACTGCAGGGAGTCAGATCTCATATAGTGCTGACACGCGCTGATGTGCAGGCGATGAAAGTGAGCCCACACGACTGTCACATGGGAGCACATCTCCCACCTCACTGTGCATATACGGAGGATGTCGTAAAGTGGTTAAAAACAGATTTAAAAAATTATCATTTTTCTTTATAACATTGCAGTGTATCTATTTTTCCATAGTTATTTTTCCTGAAAACTAGTCAAATGGTCTTCAGGATTTTTTAATAAATTGGTATAATATTATATATATATATATATATATATATATATATATATATATATATATATATATATATATATATATATATATATATATATATATATACACATATATGTATATATACAATAAAAGAAAAAAAATGTATGCATTTCCATTTTCCAATTAGGGTTAGGGCTAGGGTTAGGGTTGGGGCTAAAGTTAGGATTAGGGCTAATGTTAGGGTTAGGGTTGGGGCTAAAGTTAGGGTTAGGGTTGGGGCTAAAGTTAGGTTTAGGCCTAAAGTTAGGGCTAGAGTTGGGATTAGGGTTTGGATTAGGGTTGGCATTAGGGTTACGTTTGAGATTAGGGTTAGGTTTGGGATTAGGGTTAAGGTTAGGGTTGGGATTAGGGTTAGGGGTGTATTGGGATTAGGGTTAGGTTTGAGATTATGATTAAGGGTGTGTTGGTTTAGGGATTTGATTAGGGTTAGAGTTGGGATTAGGGTTAGGGGTGTTTTGGCGTTAGGGTTGTGATTAGGGTTATGGTTAGGGTTGGGATTAGGGGTGTGTTGGGGTTAGGGTTGGATTTAGAATTGGGGGGTTTCCACTGTTTAGGTACATCAGGGGGTCTACAAACACGACAGTCAATTTTGAGCTCAAAAAGTCAAATGGTGCTCCCTCACTTATGAGCTCTGCTGTGTGTCCAAACAGTGGTTTACCCCCACATATGGTATCAGCGTACTCAGAACTAATTGGACAAACAACTTTTTGGGGTACAGTTTCTCCTGTTACCCTTGCAAAAATAAAAAAAAATTGGGGGCTAAAAAAAATCATTTTTTGTGGAAAAAAATTATTTTTTATTTTCACAGCTCTGCGTCAAAGTTCTGTGAAACACTGGGGCGTTCAAAATGCTCAGCACATATCTAGATAAGTTCCTTGGGGGGTATAGTTTCCAAAATAGGGTCACTTGTGGGGGGTTTCTACTGTTTAGGTACATCAGGGGCTCTGCAAATGCAACATGACACCCGCAGACCATTCCATCAAAGTCTGCATTTTAAAATGTCACCACTTTCCTTCCGAGCCCTGATGTGTGCCCAAACAGTGTTCCCCCCCCCCCCCCCCCCCGCACATATGGGGTATCAGCGTACTCAGGACAAATTGCACAACTTCCGGGGTCCAATTTCTCCTGTTACCTTGGGAAAATAAAAAATTGGGGGCAAAAAAAAATCATTTTTGTGGAAAAAAAAATTAGTTTCACGACTATCAAAGTCTGCATTCCAAAACGGTGATCCTTCACTTCCGAGCTCTGCCATGCGCCCAAAAAGTGCCCCCACCCCCACATATGGGGTATCAGCGTACTCAGCATAAATTGCACAATAAATTTTGGGGTTCAATTTCTCCTGTTACACTTGTGAAAGTAAAAATTTGGGGGTGAAAAGATCATTTTTGTGGAAAAATATGATTTTTCATTTTCGTGGCTCTACATTATAAACTTCTGTGAAGCAGTTGGGGGTTCACCACACATCTAGATAAGCTCTTTGGGGGTCTAGTTTCCAAAATGGGGTCACTTGGGGGGTCTCTACTGTTTAAGTACATCAGGAGCTCTGCAAATGCAACATGACGCCCGCAAAACCATTCCATCAAACTCTGCATTTTAAAACGTCACTACTTCCCTTCCGAGCCCCGATGTGTGCCCAAACAGTGGTCCCCCCTACATATGGGGTATCAGCGTACTCAGGACAAACTGGACAACAAGTTTTGGGGTCCAATTTCTTCTGTTACCCTTGAGAAAATAAAAAATTGCGAGCTAAAAAAATCATTTTTGAGGGAAAAAAATGATTTTTTTTTTATTTTCACGGCTCTACGTTATAAATTTCTGTGAAGCACTTGGGGGTTCAAAGTGCTTACCACACATGTAGATAAGTTCTTTAATGGGTCTAGTTTCCAAAATGGGATCATTTGTGGGGGATTTCCACTGTTTAGGCACATCAGGGGCTCTCCAAACGCGACATGGCATCCAATCTCAATTCCAGCATTGGAAAAGTCAAACGGAACTCCTTCTCTTCCAAGCTCTGCCATGCACCCAAACTGTGGGCTACCCTCACATATGGGGTATCGGCGTACTCAGGACAAATTGCACAACAATCATTGGGGTCTAATTTCTCCTGTTACCCTTGTGAAAATAAAAATTTGTGGGCGAAAAGATCATTTTTGTTTAAAAAAATGTGATTTTTTAATTTTCACGGCTCTACGTTATAAACTTCTGTGAAGCACTTGGGGATTCAATGTTCCTGTGAAGCAAGAAAAGGGTTAATAAACTTCTTGAATGTGGTTTTGAGCACCTTGAGGGGTGTAGTTTTTAGAATGGTGTCAAGTTTGGCTATTTTCTGTCATGTTCACCCCTCCAAGTGACTTTAAATGTGAGGTGGTCCCTAAAAAAATGGTTTTGTAAATTTTGTTGTAAAAATGAGAAATCGCTGGTCAAATAACCCTCAGGCTATGTGCACACGTTGTGGATTAGGCTTAGGAATTTCTGGTGCGGATTCTTCCTCTCCTAGCAGAAAACACACCTGCGGATTTGTTGCGTTTTTTTGTGCGGTTTCGCAGCGCTTTTGTGCGTTTTTGCTGTGGTTTTCTTGCGGATTTGCTACGTTTTTTTACCCCTGCGGTTTTCTATAATGTAACGGGTACAAAAACGCTGCAGATTCACAAAAAAGAAGTGACATGCTACTTATTTTAAACCGCAGAGTTTCCGCAGCGGGTTTTCCGCTAAGTGTGCACAGCATTTCTTTTTCTCATTGATTTACATTGTACTGTAAATCAGTTGCGGATCTGCAGCGTTTCTGCACTGCAAAAAACGCTGCGGATCCTCAGAGAATCCGCAACGTTTGCACATACCCTCATAACTTCCTAACAACAACAAAAAATTGTTTCCAAAATTGTGCTGATGTAAAGTAGACACAGGGGCGGACTGGGCCGGGTGGCAGGAATGCATCTGCCCCCCGGGCCGGTGCCTGAGCAGGTGCACAGGGCCGCTGGAGGATCGGCAGCGATTTTAATACATAGCGCGCCGCGTCCCTCCAGCCGGCCCTTTAGTCAGGTCCTGTGCGCGCGCGTTGCCTGCTCTGAAGTGCCGCGGCGGCCCGCACTAGTGTGCGAGCACGGCCGCAGTCCTAGTTCCTGCGCGTGCTCGCTGGTCATGTCAGAGCGGGCAAGCAGGAGAGAGGAGACCATGCGCGGCTGCGCGCACATATTTGAAAAAGCGCGCATAGCCTGACTGTGTCTGACGCTGGCCGGCCTGCACCAGCGTCAGACAGACTGCTCACCAATGCCTGGGATGATCCTTCAAGTTCCTCTCCACTTCACTGCCAACGCTGGCCAGGACCCGTCACCCGACCCACCTCAGCTCCTCATCCTCCTGACCTCCCCCCATCTCAGGGACCTGGGTGAGTCCCAAGATGATTTTTTTAATGTATATACGGCAGTATTGCCTATATAATGTGTATAGACTGCTATATATACATTATATAGGTGATACTGCTGTATATAATCACTATACCACTATGATGCATGTATAGCAGTCTATATGTTATATAGGTGACACTGCTACTGATGCGTATATACCTTATATAGGTGACACTGCGGTGTGTGTATGTATGTATATATATATATATATATATATATATATATATATATATATATATACACACACATATATGTACATCTATACACAGCAGTATCACCTATATAAGGTATATACACATCAGTAGCAGTGTCACCTATATAGGATATAGACTGCTATACATACATTATATTGGTAATATAGTGATTATATACAGCAGTATCACCTATATAATGTATATATATAGCAGTCTATACACATTATATAGGCAATACTGCTACTGATGTGCATATAGGTGATACTTCTGTGTATATATGTCGTTATGTAGGTGATACTGGTGTGTGTGTGTGTGTGTGTATGTATATACACACACACACATACATATATACACAGCAGTAACACCTATATATAACGTATATACACATCAGAAGCAGTATTGCCTATATAATGAATATAGACTGCTGTATATATGATATATAGGTGATACTATCATTATATACAGCACTATCGCCTATATAACGTGTATCCAACATTTGCAGTATCACCTGTATAATGTACCGACTAATATATATGCGTTATATAGGCGACACTGCTGTGTATAGTCGCACTATCTATCTGTGTCTAATCTATAGATTCAAGCAAAAAACAGGCAGCACTCCATTATATCTTTGTCAACTGTGCAGAGTTTAATTAGACCCACATGTCTTTACCACGACGTTTCGGCTCCAAATGAGCCTTTCTCAAGCCTTGAGATATAATGGAGTGCTGCCTGTTTTTTGCTTGAATCTATGGACTAAGGAGAGCCGGTGGACGGGCTGCCTGGAGGCTTTGCACCCAGAAGATAGGTAAAGCGTTGTGCTGTTCCGTTTTTTCTACTACTGTGTCTAATCTATATATATATATATATATATAATTGCCTAAGGGGTACTTCCGTCTTTCTGTCGGCAATTTCCGTAACGGAAATCCCGCGTCGCTGATTGGTCTCGCCAGCTGCATATCATCGCTGCCGCGACCAATCAACGATGGGCACAGTCCGATTAGTCCCTCCCCTACACCCCTGCACTCACAGTGCCCACCGCCCGCTCCATACTCGCCGCAGCAGTGTCCCCGGCGCCCGCTCCATACTCCCCGCAATCAGTGTGCCCGACGCCCGCTCCATACTCCCCGCAGTCAGTGACCGCTCCATAATCCCCTCCAGTCATCGCTCACACAGGGTTAATGCCAGCGGTAACAGACCGCATTATGGCGCGGTTAGCGCACTCCGTTACCGCCGCTATTAACCCTTTGTGACCAAGTTTTTACTATTGATTCTGCCTATGCAGCATCAATAGTAAAAAGATGTAATGTTAAAAAAACAAAAACCTGCTATTCTCACCTTCCGTCGTCGGACGATGCGCTCCAGCCGGCCGCCATCTTCCGTTCCCAAAGATGCATTGCGTACTCACCCATAAGACTTAGCGGTCTCACGAGACCGCTAAGTCATCTGGGTAATTTTGCAATGCATCCTGGGAACGGAAGATGGCGGCCGCATCACACAGCTTCGCTGGATCCCAGGGGTGAGTATATAACTTTTTTATTTTAATTAATTTTTTTTTAACAGGGATATGGTGCACACACTGCTAAATACTGCATGGGCAGTGTTATATACCTACCTGTCTGGGAAATATACTACGTGACTGGGCAATATACTACGTGACTGGGCAATATACTACGTGGCTGTGTGCTGAATACTACGTGGCTGGGCAATGTACTACATGGCTGGGCAATGTACTACATGTCTGGGCAATATACTACGTGGCTGGGCAATATACTACATGACTGGGCAATATACTACGTGACTGGGCAATATATTACGTAGCTGGGCAATATACTACGTGGCTGGGCAATATACTACGTGACTGGGCAATATACTACGTGGCTGGGCAATATACTACGTGGCTGGGCAATATACTACGTGGCTGGGCAATATACTACGTGACTGGGCAATATACTACGTGACTGGGCAATATACTATGTGGACATGCATATTCTAGAATACCTGATGCGTTAGAATCGGGCCACCATTTAATATGTATTGTATATACAGTAGTTTCAATGTGATATATGTTCAGCAGTCGCAGTGTCTCCTATGTGATGTATGCATCATAATATAGTATAATGCTGTCTTAATTACCGTATATTGTAACATAGTAACATAGTTAGTAAGGCCGAAAAAAGACATTTGTCCATCCAGTTCAGCCTATATTCCATCATAATAAATCCCCAGATCTACGTCCTTCTACAGAACCTAATAATTGTATGATACAATATTGTTCTGCTCCAGGAAGACATCCAGGCCTCTCTTGAACCCCTCGACTGAGTTCGCCATCACCACCTCCTCAGGCAAGCAATTCCAGATTCTCACTGCCCTAACAGTAAAGAATCCTCTTCTATGTTGGTGGAAAAACCTTCTCTCCTCCAGACGCAAAGAATGCCCCCTTGTGCCCGTCACCTTCCTTGGTATAAACAGATCCTCAGCGAGATATTTGTATTGTCCCCTTATATACTTATACATGGTTATTAGATCGCCCCTCAGTCGTCTTTTTTCTAGACTAAATAATCCTAATTTCGCTAATCTATCTGGGTATTGTAGTTCTCCCATCCCCTTTATTAATTTTGTTGCCCTCCTTTGTACTCTCTCTAGTTCCATTATATCCTTCATGAGCACCGGTGCCCAAAACTGGACACAGTACTCCATGTGCGGTCTAACTAGGGATTTGTACAGAGGTAGTATAATGCTCTCATCATGTGTATCCAGACCTCTTTTAATGCACCCCATGATCCTGTTTGCCTTGGCAGCTGCTGCCTGGCACTGGCTGCTCCAGGTAAGTTTATCATTAACTAGGATCCCCAAGTCCTTCTCCCTGTCAGATTTACCCAGTGGTTTCCCATTCAGTGTGTAATGGTGATATTGATTCCTTCTTCCCATGTGTATTGTAGAGATGTTTATATAGTGTAGAGATGTTTATATAGTATGGCGCAATGCATATAGTGTGGAATTCACACTATATACACTGCTGCCACATCTCTACACTATATAATATATGCCCCGCTCTATATTCCTTAACACGGTATATAATATGCCTCTCTGTATATAATAGATTGTAGTATACCATATATACTCGTGTATAAGCCGAGTTTCTCAGCATATTTTTTTGTGCTGAAAACACTCCCCTCGGCTTAAGGTACCTTCACACATAACGATTTCATTAACGATATCGTTGCTTTTTGTGACGTAGCAACGATATCGTTAACGAAATCGTTATGCGTGACAGCGACCAACGATCAGGCCTCTGCTGGGAGATCGTTGGTCGCTGGGAATGATCAGGACCTTTTTTTTTTGGTCGCTGATCACCCGCTGTCATCGCTGAATCTGCGTGTGTGACGCTGATCCAGCGATGTGTTCACTGGTAACCAGGGTAAATATCGGGTTACTAAGCGCAGGGCCACGCTTAGTAACCCGATATTTACCCTGGTTACCATTGTAAAAGTTAAAAAAAAAAAACATTACGTACTCACATTCCTGTCACGTCCCTCAGCGTCAGCTTTCCTCACTGACTGTGTCAGCGCCGGCCGGACGGCCGTAAAGCAGAGCACAGCGGCGCTTACACAGTGCAGGGAAGCTGATGCTGGGGGACGTGACAGGAAGGTGAGTATGTACTGTTTTTTTTTTTTTTTACTTTTACAATGGTAACCAGGGTAAATATCGGGTTACTAAGAGCGGCCTTGCACTAAGTAACCCGATGTTTACCCTGGTTACCCGGGGACTTCGGCATCGTTGAAGACAGTTTCAACGATGCCGAAGTCTTTCCTCTGATCGTTGGTCTATGTGACAGCTCCCCAGCGACCACACAACGACTTACCAACAATCAAGGCCAGGTCGTATCGCTGGTCATGATCATTGGTAAATCGTTTAGTGTAACAGTACCTTTATTCACAAATCATTGTCCCAGAAAGATGGAGAAGGAGCAGCGGGTGACAGAGGCAGGAACCGGCGGCTGTGGTTAAAGCCTGTGCCGCTGCTAAAGAGAAATGAATATTCACTGCAATGGCAGTGAATATTCATTTCTTTTAGAGCGTTGACAGCCACAGCCGCCGGCTTCCAGCACACATCATACTTACCTTCCCTGCGCACCCTCGCTGCATCTCGTTCTAGCGCTAGCAGCTCTTCAGGGCGACCGATCACGTGTCTTCTGCTCATTAAGGTAATGAGTATTCACCCCTCTCCACTCCCATAGGTGTGGGTAAATATTCATTACCTTAATGAGCGGGGGACACGTGATCGCCCGGCCACAGGAGCTGCTGGCACCGGAACGAGATGCTGCGAGGGCATGCAGTGAAGGTAAGTAGGATGTTTTTTTTTTTTGGGAACCATGCATACATGAACAGGGATAAGAAGCCATGCACACAAACACGGGGATAAGGAGCCATGCAGACAAGGACGGGGATGAGGAGCCATGCATACAGGGACAGGGGAGCCATGCATACAAGGACGGGGATGTGGGGACAATGCATACCCGGCTTATACTCGACTCAATACGTTTTCACAGTTTTTTGTGGCAAAATTAGGTGCCTCGGCATATACTTGGGTCGACTTATACTCAAGTATATACAGTATATTGTGGAGCTGTGTATACTTCTAATGTCCTGCATAAATGGTGTAATTCTCAGTATCTTTTCTATTGTATGTGTGTATCTGTCTATCTAGCACAACGATTAATTATGAGAAAAGTAGCAGACTCTTTATTGGCCCATGTGGCAACGTTTTGGATCCATAACTGAACATTTCTCTGATATGGAAGTGAAATGTTGCCACATTGACTAATAAAGAGTATTAAAAAAAAAATCGGTTCCATTTTCTTCCACAAAAGTGGTACAATCTTCTTCTCTCTTGCTGTCCGTGTGCAGTCGTGTTTTTTTTTTTTCTCAGCAGATGTTGCAGTCTGATACACGGCGAGTCAGACCATTGAGGAGATGGAGAAATTAATTTCTCCGTCTCCTCCACACCTGTGCTGCGAGAGCATTGGAGCACGGACACTCTGATCACGCTCACAGCAGAGCAAGAGCCGAGTATCATTGGCATATCACATCTGATGCCATATGCTAGTGTTATTCCACCCTAATGAGCACCTGTATTAAGCCCACGTTCACACGGTCAGTATTTGTTCAGTGTTTTCATCAGTATTTGTAAGCCAAAACCAGGAGTGGGACAATCCAGAGGAAATGTACAGTAGAAACATATGCACCACTTCTGTATTTATCACCCACTCCTGGTTTTGGCTACAAATACTGAGGTCAAATACTGAATGTGGCCTTATTCTGTATCTAAACACTGCACAGTACCACTCCTCATTATAGAGTGGGGCTGTGTGTCTGTCACTATACAGTGGGGCTGTGTGTGTCATTAATTATACAGTGGGGCTGTGTGTGTGTGTGTGTCATGATACAGTAGCGTTGTGCGTGTCATTATACAGTGGGGCTGTGCCTGTCATTATACAGTGGGAATGTGTGTGTCTATATATATATATATATATATATATATATATATATATATATATATATATATATATATATATATATATATATATATATATATATATAATATCTCTATCTATCACATGCTTGCGGTCACCAGACCACCTGTTCCCGGCGATGGCACCAGAGAATCCTCACAGCGCACAGTGCGCACGATATGAGGATTCACACATAGTGACTGTAGACATGTAGCTTAAGATCCGACAACCCCTTTAAGGATGGGCCGCTACTCATGGGCCACTGCTTGTGCTTGCCCCCCAGGCTAAAATTTGCCAGTCAGCCCCTGAGTAGACATGTGGGAAATGTTGTTTATTAACAATTTTGTGTGACATATCTCTCTGATTTAAGGGCATAAAAATTCAAAGTTTGAAAATTGCAAAATTTTAAACATTTTCGCCATATTTCCATAAATAATCGCAAGTAATATCGAAGAAATGTTACCACTAACATGAAGTACAATATGTCATGAAAAAACAATCTCAGAATCAGCGGGATTTGTTAAAGCGTTCTAGAGTTATAACCTCATAAAGTGACAGTGGTCAGAATTGCAAAAATTTGCTCGGTCATTAAGTACCAAATTGGCTCTGTCACTAAGGGGTTAAAGGGGTTTTCCACTAGTTTTATATTGATGACTTTTCCTTGAGGCTTGTGTACATGACCTATATCGGGTACAAGTATAGTCTGACAAAACATTGGATCACACTCGAACCAATGATATTCTATGGGGCCGTGCACATCAAATTTTTTCCTCAGACTGAGGAAAAATCACTGCATGCCCAAGTTTGATCAGATATTCGGATCGCACTCGACTATGTAACTGAATTATTCTATGAAAACATTGGGCTGCACTCAGATGACATCTGAGTGCAGTTTGATTTCCACATCCACACCAACCAGCTGCTCCTAATGCCACCGGCTGGATGTTATCAGCTACAGAGTGG
The DNA here is from genome assembly GCF_032444005.1 of Ranitomeya imitator. Lineage (NCBI taxonomy): Eukaryota > Metazoa > Chordata > Amphibia > Anura > Dendrobatidae > Ranitomeya > Ranitomeya imitator. The sequence goes on from NC_091287.1 coordinate 198,781,467, forward strand.
AACAGCACAGCTCTGCACATTCTATAGTGGTCGCAGAGGGGTCCTGAAGATCCACTTCTATTTATTTAACCCCTTAGTGACGGAGCCAAATTTTTTAAATCTGACCAGTGTCACTTTATGTGGTAATAACTCTGCATTGCTTCAACAAATCCCAGTGATTTTGAGATTGTTTTTTCGTGACACATTATACTTTATGATAATGGTAAATTTAGGTCAATATGTTTTGTGTTTATTTATAAAAAATATAAAATATTTGAGAAAAATGTTAAAAAATTAGCAATTTTCAAACTTTGAATGATTATCCCTTTAATCCAGATGGCCATACCTCAGCAAACCATTAATAAATAACATTTCCCACATGTCGGCTTTGCATCAGCACCATTTGTAAAATGTTATTTTATTTTGTTAGCATTTTAGGAGGATTAAAAATGTAGCAAACATTTTTCATTTTTTCAAGGAAATTTACAAAATTTATTTTTGTAGGGAACTATCCATGTTTGAAGTGACTCATATATTGGGAAACCAATTTGGTTAAATAGGAAGCCCACACACTCTGTTAACCATTTATAATGATGTAGTCACTATTGACAGCAGCATCTAAGGGGTTACACAGAATTGGACGGTGCAAACACTGATCGTGGCTGATGCAGCAAGTTGTCAGCTATAGTGTACAGCCGACAGCTGCCGGATTGTCACCTGTATGTGGAGGCTATTCTCTTATATCTCAGGTTAGTTCAAAGACGTATTGGCTGTCATTAAGGGGTTAAATATGGGAGGATGTGCAATTCCCGACCAGTCATTGTACAGTTGACCAAGCTATGTTTTGCTCTGCAGCTGGCACCTTGCATCTTCACCAACTTGGTACTGATGACCTATGATAGGGATAGTTCATAAATATAAAATGAGCTGACAATCCCTTTAAAGATTTCAAAAATGCGGTGTGAAACAAAACTAAAGATTATGAAGGTAAAGTGTAGCTGTTTAAAAAATATAAATATAGAAACTGTGCACAATGTTCTAAATTGTGTAACATGCAATGAATAGATTCCTAGCAAGCAGTAGTGGACAGAATGTACTTTAGGTCAAGCTCACATTACTGTTTCAATTTAGTCTCGTCTTTGTATATTTTAAAATCTACTATATAAAGCTGAATGTGTGTGTGTGTATGTATGTATGTCCGGGATTGGCATCTGCACCAATGCAGCTACAGCCAAAACATTTTGCACAGTCACACGTCTGGACCCCGAGAGCATCATAGGCTATGTTGTGAGGTGAAATTTTAACCCCACGCTTTCCAATTCACCAAACAATTTTGCCCCTATCTACATTATGGGAAAAAATGAAAGGAAAAGTGTAGGAGGCAAATTGACAGCTGCCAGATGTGAACAAGGGGGACTTAAAGAATGAGAGTGATGGCGCAAAAGAGTATATACCGTACAGTTGCTAAGGTGGGGCCCCGACATGGGATACTCACCACACACGGGGATATGAACACACACACAAAATGTGCAACACACTACCACGTGCTTGAACACATATTACCCTCAGCACACATTTCATCACAAATACACCAACCTTGCCACATAAAAGTCGAAACACAAAAGTCGCCACTCAAAACTCGCCACGCGCAGAACTTGCCACATCCAAAAACTAGGCTCTTGCAAAACTCGCCACAAGTGCAAAACTCATATCATGGAAAACTCGCCACACGCAAAACTTGCACACGCGGAAAAATTGCCACATGCACAAAAGTTGCAACACATGCAAAAGTTGCCTCACACAAAACTTGCACATACTCAAAAGGCACCACACATAAAACTCGCCACGCGCAAAACTCGCCATGCGCAAAACTTGCTGCACACAACTTGCTACACTAACCTGTCACATGCAACTCGACACACAAAAAGTTGCTACATGCATGTTGCCACACAAAACTCATCTCACAAAAGTCGCTACATGCATGTCGCCACACGCAACTCAACACACACAACTTGACAAACAAAACTCGCCCTAAAACACACACAAGTCTGCTATTATCCTTCAAAAATAAAAATCTGATTAATAAGCAGACAAACTACAACAAATGTACCATATAGGAAATACGGCAGCTGTCAGTCACATGACCTGTCTATTATGTGTATGTGTGAGCTAATATATATTGCCAGGGGGAGGGCTTCCTGTTGGCTGGGGATTTATCAGGCTGCCAATTTAGCATACAAATACTGAGGTAAAAATACTGAGCAAATAACGTGTGAACGAGGTCTAATACAGGAAGAGATGACACACAGGTATATACTATATACAGGAGGAGATGACATACAGGTATATGCTATAAATAGAAGATGACATGCAGGTATATACTATATACAGGAGGAGATGACACACAGATATATACTATATACAGGGGAGATGACATACAGGTATATACTATATACAGGAGGAGATGACACACAGGTATATACTATATACAGGAGCAGATGACCAACAGGTATATACTATATACAGGAGGAGATGACATACAGGTATATGCTATATACAGGAGGAGATGACATACAGGTATATGCTATAAATAGAAGATGACATGCAGGTATATACTATATACAGGAGGAGATGACACACAGATATATACTATATACAGGGGAGATGACACACAGCAGGTATATACTATATACAGGGGAGATGACATACAGGTATATACTATATACAGGAGATGACATACAGATGTATACTATATATAAGGGAGATGACAAACATGTATATACTGAGGTGATGAGGTGAAAATGAGAGGTGTGAGGTGAAAATGAAAAGGTGTGAGTGCAAAATGAGAGGAGTGAGGAAAAATAGCGGAGTGATCAGAAAATGACAGATGTGAGGTTGAAATGACAAATGTTAGGGGGGAATGAGAGGAGTGAGGGAGAAAATGAGAGATGTGAGGGGGAAAATGAAAGATGTGATTGGGAAAATGAGAGGCGTGATGGGAAAATAAGAGAAGTGAGGTGCTATAACTAACCACAGATATTTACTATGCCCAGGCAACGCCGGGCTCTTCAGCTAGTCTAATATATAAAGCTGAATGTGTGTGTATATGTGTGTATGTACAGTGGGGCAAAAAAGTATTTAGTCAGTCAGCAATAGTGCAAGTTCCACCACTTAAAAAGATGAGAGGCGTCTGTAATTTACATCATAGGTAGACCTCAGCTATGGGAGACAAACTGAGAAAAAAAAATCCAGAAAATCACATTGTCTGTTTTTTTATCATTTTTTTTGCATTTTATGGTGGAAAATAAGTATTTGGTCAGAAACAAACAATCAAGATTTCTGGCTCTCACAGACCTGTAACTTCTTCTTTAAGAGTCTCCTCTTTCCTCCACTCATTACCTATAGTAATGGCACATGTTTAAACTTGTTATCAGTATAAAAAGACACCTGTGCACACCCTCAAACAGTCTGGCTCCAAACTCCACTATGGTGAAGACCAAAGAGCTGTCAAAGGACACCAGAAACAAAATTGTATCCCTGCACCAGGCTGGGAAGACTGAATCTGCAATAGCCAACCAGCTTGGAGTGAAGAAATCAACAGTGGGAGCAATAATTAGAAAATGGAAGACATACAAGACCACTGATAATCTCCCTCGATCTGGGGCTCCACGCAAAATCCCACCCCGTGGGGTCAGAATGATCACAAGAACGGTGAGCAAAAATCCCAGAACCACGCGGGGGGACCTAGTGAATGAACTGCAGAGAGCTGGGACCAATGTAACAAGGCCTACCATAAGTAACACACTACGCCACCATGGACTCAGATCCTGCAGTGCCAGACGTGTCCCACTGCTTAAGCCAGTACATGTCCGGGCCCGTCTGAAGTTTGCTAGAGAGCATTTGGATGATCCAGAGGAGTTTTGGGAGAATGTCCTATGGTCTGATGAAACCAAACTGGAACTGTTTGGTAGAAACACAAATTGTTGTGTTTGGAGGAAAAAGAATACTGAGTTGCATCCATCAAACACCATACCTACTGTAAAGCATGGTGGTGGAAACATCATGCTTTGGGGCTGTTTCTCTGCAAAGGGGCCAGGACGACTGATCCGGGTACATGAAAGAATGAATGGGGCCATGTATCGTGAGATTTTGAGTGCAAACCTCCTTCCATCAGCAAGGGCATTGAAGATGAAACGTGGCTGGGTCTTTCAACATGACAATGATCCAAAGCACACCGCCAGGGCAACGAAGGAGTGGCTTCGTAAGAAGCATTTCAAGGTCCTGGAGTGGCCTAGCCAGTGTCCAGATCTCAACCCTATAGAAAACCTTTGGAGGGAGTTGAAAGTCCGTGTTGCCAAGCGAAAAGCCAAAAACATCATTGCTCTAGAGGAGATCTGCATGGAGGAATGGGCCAACATACCAACAACAGTGTGTGGCAACCTTGTGAAGACTTACAGAAAACGTTTGACCTCTGTCATTGCCAACAAAGGATATATTACAAAGTATTGAGATGAAATTTTGTTTCTGACCAAATACTTATTTTCCACCATAATATGCAAATAAAATGTTAAAAAAACAGACAATGTGATTTTCTGGATTTTTTTTTCTCAGTTTGTCTCGCATAGTTGAGGTCAACCTATGATGTAAATAACAGACGCCTCTCATCTTTTTAAGTGGTGGAACTTGCACTATTGCTGACTGACTAAATACTTTTTTGCTCCACTGTATGTCCAGGATTGGCATCTGCACCGTCGCAGCTACAGCCACAAAATTTTGCACAGTCACACGTCTGGACCCCGAGAGTGTCATAGGCTATGTTGTGAGGCAAAATTTTTACCCCGCGCGTTCCAATTCACTAAACAATTTTGCCCCTATCTACATAATGGGGAAAAAGTGAAAGGAAAAGTGTTGGAGGTGTCGCAGCTACAGCAACAAAATTTTCCACAGTCACACGTCTGGACCCCGAGAGCGTCATAGACTATGTTGTGAGGTGAAATTTTAACCCCACACTATCCAATTCACCAAACAATTTTGCCCTTATCTACATAATGGGGAAAAAGTGAAAGGAAAAGTGTTGGAGGCAAATTGACAGCTGCCAGATGTGAACAAGGGGGACTTAAAGAATGAGAGCGATGGCGCCAAAGAGTATATACCGTACAGTTGCTAAGATGGGGCCGCAACATGGGATACTCACCACAATCGGGGATATGAGCACACACACAAAATGTGCCACACACTACCATGAGCTTGAACACATATACCACCCTCAGCACACATTTCACCACACATACACCAACCTTGCCACATATAAGTTGAAACATAAGTCGCGGCTCAAAACTCGCCACGCGCAAAACTCGCCACATGCAAAACTAGGCTCACGCAAAACTCGCCGCACATGCAAAACTCACCATATGGAAAAAACTCGCCACACGCAAAACTTGCACACGCGGAAAAATTGCCACATGCACAAAAGTTGCAACACATGCAAAAGTTGCCTCACACAAAACTTGCACCTACTCAAAACGCACCACACATAAAACTTGCCACGCGCAAAACAACTGCACACAACTTGCTACACTAACCTGTCACATGCAACTCGACACAAAAAGTTGCTACACGCATGTTGTCATACAAAACTCATCTCACAAAAGTCGGTACATGCATGTCGCCACACGCAACTCAACACACAACTTGACACATGAAACTCGCCCTAAAACACACACAAGTCTGGTATTATCCTTCAAAACTAAAAATCTGATTAATAAGCAGACAAACTACAAGAGCAACAAATGTACCATATAGGAAATACGGCAGCTGTCAGTCACATGACCTGTCTATTATGTGTATGTGTGAGCTAATATATACTGCCTGGGGGAGGGCTTCCTGTTGGCTGGGGATTTATCAGGCTGCCAATTTAGCTTACAAATATTGAGGTAAAAATACTGACCAAATAATGTGTGAATGCGGTCTAATACAGGAGGAGATGACACACAGATATATACAATATACAGGAGGAGATTACACACAGGTATATACTATATACAGGAGGAGATGACACACAGGTATATAGTATATACAGTGGAGATGATACACAGGTATATACTATATACTGGAGGAGATGACACACAGGTATATACTATATACAGGAGCAGATGATACACAGGTATATACTATATACAGGAGGAGATGACTTACAGCTACATACTATATACAGGAGGAGATGACACAGGTATATACTATGTACAGGAGGAGATGACATACAGGTATATACTATATAAAAGAGGAGATGACATAGGTATATAGAGGAGATGACATACAACAGGTATATACTATAGACAGGGGAGATGACATATAGGTATATACTATATACAGGAGATGACATACATGTATATACTATATATAGGAGATGACATACAGGTATATAGTATATACAGAAGAGATAGCATACAGGTATATAATATAGGTGATGACACATGGGTATATACAATATACAGGAGGAGATGACATACAGCAGGTATATACTATTTACAGGGGAGATGACATACAGGTATATACAATATACAAGAGAAGACATACAGGTGTATACTATATATAAGGGAGATGACAAACATGTATATACTGAGGTGAAAATGAGGGGTGTGAGGTGAAAATGAAAAGGTGTGAGTGCAAAATGAGAGGAGTGAGGGAAAATAGTGGAGTGATAGGAAAATGACAGATGTGAGGTCGAAATGACAAGTGTTAGGGGGGTATGAGAGGAGTCACGGGGAAAATAAGAGGAGGGGGAAAATGAGAGGTGTAAGGGAGAAAATGAGAGGCATGATGGGAAAATAAGAGACGTGAGGTGCTATAACTAACCACAGATATTTACTATGCCCAGGCAACGCCGGGCTCTTCAGCTAGTATGACATAAAAACACAGGGTAGGTCCTGTGTGGTGCACCTATTTTGAGGTTTTGGTTTATAACTTGAAAAAAGTGACACATTAGTCTTTGGGAAACCCTGTGCATTTTTCTTCTTAGGCCATACAGATGGGTTCCATACATGGAAGCCTCATCAGTGCAATCAAATGATAAGTTATATATTTTTTCTCATTTTTGAATTACATACCTGCTCTGAAGTTTTATAAAAAGCTACAGAGGCATTCACAAGTTTCAAACGATCTTCCATTTTCAACATCAACTGTTGCCAGTGTGAGGCTACTTTTTCAGCACAATCCCTAATCATATCCATATCATAATGATTAGTTTGAAGCATAGCCTCAGCTTTCTGCTGCACCTGCAATGCACTCTGATGTGTTTTCTGAAATGAAAAAGATAGGGTTAGAAAATAACATAAGGCCCCCTTCACCCATCAGCTTTTAAGAATCTCAAATACAAACACACGCACATTCATTGTATTCAATGGTGGTGAACGCATGTAAATTTTTCACATGGATCTTATTGATGTCACCGCTTGCAGCGACGTCATTAAGATTACCGCAGTTCATAGGCTGTTTCACCCAGAGCTGACTGTGGGAATCACAGCCTTTGACCGGCAGTAACCTCAACGACGTCACTGCTTGTCACCGAAGCTCCATTCTAATGTGGTGCTCAGTGTCTCCAGGATGCACAGCTGAGCGGTTGCATCATGCCACCACTCAGCAATGCATACATATATAGCAGAAATGGGCTTTTCATGAGATAAATGAATTAGCAGGTGAGGTATACTGTGATTTAATATGTTTAATTTTACAATAAGTGAATAAAATAGGGTGTGTAGTTTTTGTTTCAAATAAAGGACTTTTTTTCTGTGTGTGTCTTTATTAAATTTACACCATGAGGTTAGTAATGGGGGTGTCTTACTACTAACCTCTGGGCTTGATGTCCGATGACAAAGCTGACATCAGCCCCACAAATATTACCCCCACTTGTCCCCGCACCAGGGCAAGTGATAAGAGTGAGGCAAAGTGCCACATTTGGAGCACTTTACAGCTGCGCCATTTATGTGGCGGCAAAGGGCTGATATTTTTAGACTGGTATGGGGGACAGTATCCATGGCCTATTACCAGGCAATCAATATCCACTCACAGCAATCTGTTTAACCTTTGCTGGTTAGTAATTATAGAGGGACCCTATGTCATTTTTTTTCTTGGGTCCCCCCTAAACTAACCAGTAAAGGCTAAGCAAACAGCATTGAGCTTTTATTAATAGCCTGGGAACCTTTAGGGCTATTCGCTCTATTCCCTCATATGTTAATGAAAATTACAGGGTATCCCAGGCTTTTTTAAAAAAAAAAAAAAGATATTACAGTAAATAGTACAGGAAAAAAAAAAAAACACACAATGTCATGCTCAGGATGGGAAAGTCAGGCAGACAGCACAATACACAAACTACAGGATGGAAAAAGGGAGAGGAAGGTCCTAACAGTATATAGCGAGAGAAGGAGCACCTCCTAACAACAATCTGAGACTATCCCTAAGCTCCTCTAATGCCCTATGCGGGTCCTTCCACCCCACTGCAGTCACAAGCCTAGTCCCTAGCTCTCACCTCACTATGCCCTGGCTAGTGCACTGGCTGGCAAAGACACTAGACTCACCACTGCAGATGGTATTAACACAGGGGGTAGTGACAAGCACGAGGCAGACAAGGAAAGAAACAATGAAAACTTAGCTCAAGCATCTGCTGTAAAGCTGCACACAGCAGAGGATACATAACTAGGACCTCAAACTCCACTGAAGCAGCTGATACACTGCTTGCACCAGAAAGCTCAAAATCGCTAGGCTGGCCTTCAGAGAAAAACTCTACTACAACAGTCAGCTGATGTGTCATGTTACTATTTAAAGGATGGTGGGAGTGGTCACTGCCAACGTCAGCTGACCAGCAACACAGCAGGTGCCAGCGAGGAAACATTATCTCCTGCTGGCCAAAAAAATAAAAACCATGTTTAAATCAAAGCAGAACCAGAGATATCACGACTCCAAAACGGAGTCGTGAAATTACCCCCCTTTAATGAGGGGCCTCTGGACCCTTAACACCAGACTACACCGGTAATGATGTACGGTGAGGCTGTCTCAACCCACTAGGATTCATCCCGCAGTCACCTGATCCTCAGGATTATGGCAAACACACCCAGCGCCCTGCTGATCGCTCCCGCGTAATCGCTCCCACGTGATCGCTCCCGCGTGATCGCTCCCGCACCCTGCTGATCGCTCCCGCATGACCGTTCCCGCGCCCTACTGATCGCTTCCGCGTAATCGCTCCCGTACCCTGCTGATCGCTCCCACGCCCTGCTGATCGCTGCCGCATGATTGCTCCCGCGCCCTGCTGATCGCTCCCGCGCCCCGCTGATTGCTCCCCTTACTATTGCTGCCGGCTCCTGGATCTCCTTAGCCCCCCACGCCTGAAAGCCCCTTCCTGCAGTAGAAAGTTTCACTAAACACACATACGCACACTATAATAAAGCTTAGTTTTTTTACACGCACACACAATGTCCCGCTCGTCCCACTCATCCCAGTCACAAAGGCTGTACTCGGCAGAGGAGGCATATTCTTTTATTGCCTCCGAAGCGGATAGTGAGGGAGAGGACCCTACCTTTCTCTATTCCTCCCACTCTTCCTCCTCCAGTGACATGGACTCGCCACCACCAAGAAGACGCAGGGCGAGAAATCGTCCGGAACCCAGGGAAGAAGAGTCGGAAGCCGGGGGAGAAGACCCACAACCAAGTGTGAGTAACCCCCAACCTAGTGCTAGTCACGCCCAACCTAGCACTAGTACCCCCACCTGGACCCCCGTCGCTGAAAATTTTGCTCCACGGATTCCTGATTTCATTCCCCAATCAGGACTCCAATTCGAGACTGACAACTGCAGGGAAATAGATTTTTTCAAAGTCTATTTCTCGGAGTCAATTGTCAGTCTCATCGTGGAGCAAACAAACTTATATGCCCTGCAATTTTTTGCCCAAAACCCAGTTTCATCATTTTCTGCGTGGAGTCCCGTTTACTCTGCAGAAATGTTGAAATATTAGGGACTGGTCCTTCACATGGGGATTGTGAAGAAACCAGAACTTCGCCAATACTGGAGTACTGATATTTTATATCAAACTCCAATATTTGGCATGGTTATGATTCGCAAACGTATTGAGGTGATTCATAAATTTCTCCACTTTAGGGACAATACGGACATCCTTCCCCGCGATGACCCGAATTTTAACAGACTGTTCAAAATTCGGCCGGTCATCGAACACTTCAGCAACAAGTTTGCTGAAGTGTACATTCCCCAAAGGGAAATTTGTGTGGATGAATCCCTCATCCACTTCAAAGGGAGGCTTCAGTTCCGTCAGTACCTGCCCAGCAAGAGGGCGAGGTACGGGATTAAGCTCTATAAGATCTGTGAGAGTACCTCAGGGTACACTCTCAGCTTTAGAGTTTATCAAGGAAATGACACCAGGATCCAGCCCCCAGAATGTCCACCTGCTCTGGGGGTGAGTGGGAAAATAGTGTGGGATTTGGTCCACCCACTGCTTGATAAAGGTTACCATCTGTACGATGATAACTTTTATACAAGCATCCCAATCTTTCAATCCCTCTCTGCCAGAGTTGCATACCAACCTACATCAGGTTGGTATGTGTGGTGTAGTGTATGTCAGGTTGGTGTGTGGTGTGGCGTACGTCAGGTTGGTGTGTGTGTGGTGCAGTATACACCACACACACACACACACCCCAACCAGACGTACACTACACCACATGTACAATACCCACCAACCTGAAGTAAACTACTCCACACTCGCCAACCTAACCCTACGTCAGGTTGGTGTATGTGTGTTGTAGCGTATGTCAGGTTGGTGTGTGGTGTGGTGTACGTCAGGTTGGTGTGTGTGGTGTAGTATACACCACACACACCAACCTGACGTACACTACACCACATGTACACTACACACCAATCTGATGTACACTACTCCACACTCGCCAACCTGACCCTACGTCAAGTTGGTGTGTGTGTTGTAGTGTATGTCAGGTTAGTGTGTGGTGTGGTGTACATCAGGTTGGTGTGTGTGGTGTAGTATACACCACACACACCAACCTGACGTACACTACACCACATGTACACTACACACCAACCTGATGTACACTACTCCACACTCGCCAACCTGACCCTACGTCAGGTTGGTGTGTGTGTTGTAGTGTATGTCAGGTTGGTGTGTGGTGTGGTGTACGTCAGGTTGGTGTGTGTGGTGTAGTGTACACCACACACACCAACCTGACGTACACTACAACACACACACACACCAACCTGATGTACACTATGTATGTAAAAAAGTCAAATGGCGCTCCTTCCCTTCTGAGCTCTGCCGTGCGCCCAAACAGTGGTTTACACCCACATATGAGGTATCAGTGTACTCAGGAGAAATTGCTCAACAAATTTTAGGATCCACTTTATCCTGTTGCCCATGTGAAAATGGAAAAAATTGAGGCTAAAAGAAAATTTTTGTGAAAAAAAATTACTTTTCATTTTTACGGATCAATTTGTGAAGCACCTGGGGGTTCAAAATGCTCACTATGCATCTAGATAAGTTCCTTGGGGGGTCTAGTTTCCAAAATGGGGTCACTTGTGGGGGTGCTCCAATGTTTAGGCACACAGAGGCTCTCCAAACGCGACATGGTGTCCACTAAAGATTGGAGCTAATTTTTCATTTAAAAAGTCAAATGGCGCTCCTTCCTTTCTGAGCTCCGCCGTGCGCCCAAACAGTGGTTTACACCCACATATGAGGTATCAGTGTACTCAGGAGAAATTGCTCAACACATTTTAGGATCCATTTTATCCTGTTGCCCATGTGAAAATGAAAAAATTGAGGCTAAAAGAAATTTTTTTGTGAAAACAAATTAATTTTTCATATTTACGGATCAATTTGTGAAGCACCTGGGGGTACAAAATGCTCACTATGCATCTAGATAAGTTCCTTGGGGTGTCTAGTTTCCAAAATGGGGTCACTTGTGGGGGTGCTCCAATGTTTAGGCACATAGAGGCTCTCCAAACGTGACATGGTGTCCACTAAAGATTGGAGCTAATTTTTCATTCAAAAAGTCAAATGGCGCTCCTTCCCTTCTCTGCCATGCGCCCAAACAGTGGTTCCCCCCACATATGGGGTATCAATGTACTCAGGACAAATTGGACAACAACTTTTGTGGTCCAGTTTCTCCTTTTACCCTTGGGAGAATAAAAAAATTGTTGCTAAAAGATCATTTTTGTGACGAAAAAGTGAAATGTTCATTTTTTCCTTCTATGTTGCTTCTGCTGCTGTGAAGCACCTGAAGGGTTAATAAACTTATTGAAAGTGGTTTTGAGCACCTTGAGGGGTGCAGTTTTTAGAATGGTGTCACTTTTGGGTATTTTCAGCCATATAGACCCCTCAAACTGACTTCAAATGTGAGGTGGTCCCTAAAAAAAATGTTTTTGCAAATGTTGTAAAAATGAGAAATCACTGGTCAACTTTTAACCCTTATAACTTCCTAGCAAAAAAAAAAAAATTGTTTCCAAAATTGTGCTGATGTAAAGTAGACATGTGGGAAATGTTATTTATTAACTATTTTGTGTCACATATCTCTCTGGTTTAACAGAATAAAAATAAAAAATTTGAAAATTGCAAAATTTTCAAAATTTTTGCCAAATTCCCAATTTTTTCACACAAATGCAAAAATTATTGACCTAAATTTACCACTAACATGAAGCCCAATATGTCACGAGAAAACAGTCTCAGAATCGCTAGGATCCGTTGAAGCGTTCCCGAGTTATTACCTCATAAAGGGACACTGGTCAGAATTGCAAAAAATGGCCAGGTCTTTAAGGTCAAAATGGGTTGGGTCATGAAGGGGTTAAAGGATGGTGGGAGTGGTCACCACCCACATCAGCTGACCAGCAACACAGCAGCTACCAGGAAGGAAACTGACATTAACCTTTGCTGGCACAAAAGTAAAAACCACATTTAAATTAAAGCAGAACCAGAGCTGTCACGACTCCAAATATGAGTCGTGACATACAAAGCACCTATTATATACGTAGTTCATGAGCATATTTCTTTCCATCCATCTATTAATCTATCTATTCTGTTCCTTATCACTATTTATCTTCATCTTTGAATATTTTTAATATCTAACATTTTCTAATTTCTATGCGGCATTGCATTCCATACATGTCACACTTACAGCACACAGACACACGGGTGTCACACACATATACATAGATGGCACACTGAAAGACCACAGATCTCTCCAGTACTGCAATCACAGGGACGTGTGAAGGAGGCCAAAGCATTTACAGGCTTCTAGTGCTTATCTAATGTAATGCAGAGAAAAAAAATTGTAATCGAAAAAGCCACTGTAAAACAAAACTATATTAACTAAAGAGGATGTATCACCAGGTCCGTGGCCACTGGCCAGAAATGACTCATTTGTATTAAAAAAAAAAACAACCTAACTTTGAATTTTGGGTGTACTAAATAAAAAGGCTCACATCTCTGTAACCATACAAAAAAAAACCAAAGAAACTGAATTCTCAAGGGAGCAGTGGAATTAAAATAAGAGCACAAACTGGCCATGTTTGACCCGATCCTCTCTAAAACCCCTTCACGACTTTGTTTTTTTATCCCCTTCTTCTCAGAGCCATAACTTCATAACTTTTTAACTTCACAGTCAACACGACTGTATGAGGGCTTGTTTTTTGTGGGGCAAGTTGTACTTTTGACCGACACCCTTAATTTTACCATATAGTCGAAGGTAAAACAGGAAAAAAAAATTAAGTGCTGTGAAATTGCAAAAACTGCAATTCCACAGTTATTTTTTTTATCCATGCTCATTAAATTTTAAAATTGACCTACCGATATGATTCTCCATGTCATTACGAGTTTGCAGATACCAAACATGTATAGGTTTTTTTTTATTTAAGTGGTGAAAGAAATTCCAAAGGAGATCTCCAATAACAGGTACAAATGTCTTCTGCAGATCCCCGGCTGTCATACCAACCCATCAGCTCGCCGCAATCATGTGTCAGTGGCGCCGATGGGCGGGTCTTATGACGCACTTCCGGTAAGCGAGAGTTAAATTCTGCTGTCAGAGATTAACAGCGGGATTTAACATGTTAACAGCCGCGGGTGGATCGACATTCCAACTACAGTTGTTAGGGGCACATGTAAGCTGATCAAGTCAGCTGACGTGTAGAAAAGGTGAGGGCTCAAAGCCAGAGCCCGCAACAAAGGGAGGGAGGAAACCTATGACATATCTATACGTCATTGGTTGTAAAGGGGTAATGTTAACCCCTTTCACGATGGGGCAAATTTCCATTTCTGAATTTCCTCCCCTTCTTCCCAGAGCTGTAAATCTTTTTTCTTTTGCCATAGATATATGAGGGCTTGTTTTTTGCGGGACAAGTTGTACTTTTAAATGCCATTATTCTCATTTTACCCCAATAAAAAAAAAAAATAAGTGCGGTGGAATTATGAAAAATGCAATCTCACGTTGTTTTTTGGTAATTGTTTTTACGATGTACATTTTGTGGTAAAAATTACCTTCAATATGATACCCAACATGTCCATTCTTATTATTATTTTAAAGATAAAAAAAATTTGGGGGGGGGATCTGTAAATAATTCCCGAGACCTGTAACATTTTTTTTATTTTACGCCGATGAAGCTGTGTGATCGCTTACTTTTTGTGGTACGAAAACTTACTTTTATAATATTATTTTGGAATAGATGTGACTTTAATTGCATCTTACAGCCTTTTTGTTGCAATTGCAGCGACCAGAAAAAGTAATTCTGGCAAGTTTATCGATCGGATAATTGTTTATTTATTTTGATAAATCTGACTTTTCTGAATGTGATGTATAGGTGTATATTTTAATATCTTTACTTTTAAGCTTTTTTTAGGGGACTTCAAGATGCGAACATCCGATCACTTGTGCTATACATAGTGAAGCCACAGCATAGTTGCATATAGCAGAAGTCACGAGATCCTTTGAAGTTCTGCCACAGGCAGGGTTTCAAAGTAGCTCCGTAATGACAGGCACAGGGGTCATCAGCTTACCCCAATCATCATGACAGCCCATCGATTACTCGCAATCACTTCACATGAGCGCAGATGAGAGGAGATAAGGAAGCAAATACATGATGGTGCGTGTTAAGTGCCACTGTCAGAGATTCACAGTGGCATTTAACATGTTAACAATGACAGGTCTTGCCTGAAATACTAATACTTTGCAGGTCACGTTCACATGTTCAGTATTTGACATCAGTATCTGTAAGCCAAAATCAGTAGTGGGTGAAAAATACAGAAGTGGCAATGTGCTTCTCGTACTTTTCCTCTGATTGTTCCTCTCCTGACTTTGGCTTACAAATATTAAAGTAAAATACTGACCCAACACTGAACACGACCTTACACCTGTGCTTGAAAGTTTATGAACTTGTCAGAATTTCCATATTTCTTCATAAATTTGACCTAAAAATAGATCATAAGTCCTAAAAAAAGACAAATTGTAGAGGGAAATAGAAATAATTATTTGATCCCTTGCTGATTTTGTAAGTTTGCCAACTGACAAAGACATTAACGGTCTATAATTCCAAGGATAGTTTAATTTTTACATTGAGAGATAGAAAATTAAAAATAAAATCCAGAAAATCACATTGTATAAATTATTTAAATTTATTTACATTTTGCATTGAGAATTAACTATTTGATTCCTCTGGCAAACAAGACATAATACTTGGTGTCAAAACTGTTGTGAATTCCGCTCTTGGGCTCCCTCCGGTGGTTGTAAGTGGCACTTTTGTGAGTTCTGTTCTTGGGCTCCCTCTTGTGGTTTCTAGTGGTATGGCTGCTCCTTGGAGTTAGCTGTCATCAGCTGCCTCCACTTATCGTCTCTTCTGCTCGGCTATTTAGGCCTGGCTCTTTCTTCAGCCAGTGCCACTTGTAAATGGTTCCTGGTTGGATTCACATCTCTTTGGAGTTCCCTGTTATCCTGACCAGTTCAGCAAAGCTAAGTATTTGCTTGCTCTTTTCTGTCCATAGATTGTGGACTTATCCATTCTGTGCTTTCTATGTTTGTCCAGCTTATCAGTGTGAATTAATTCTGTCTTGCTGGAAGCTCTGGGAGGCAGATTTGCCCTCCACACCTTCAGGTGTGGAGATTTTTTGTAAACTCTGCGTGGATTTTTGTAGTGTTTTATACTGACCGCACAGTATTCCATCCTGTCCTATCTATTTAGCTAGACTGGCCTCCTGTGCTCAACCTGGTTTCATTCTGTGTATGTCTTTTCCCTCTCCACTCACAGTCATTATTTGTGGGGGGCTAATCTATCCTTTGGGAATTTTCTCTGAGGCAAGATAGTTTTCCTGTTTTTATCTTTAGGGGTAGTTAGCTCTTAGGCTGTGACGAGATGCCTAGGGAGAGTTAGGAGCATTCCACGGCTACTTCTAGTGTTGTGTTGAGCTTAGGGACTGCGGTCAGTACAATTACCACTTTCTTCAGAGCTCGTTCCATGTTGCTCCTAGACCACCGTATCATAACAGTACAAGTGGCCAAAAATGAATTAAATGCATCTCAAAAGAAGGAAAAGAAAGTTCTGAACCATTTTTTTTTCTGTGCTCTGGTTTGCCTTTTTTTCCTCTTGATATCTGGGTGGTTCAGGATATATGCTTTGGCATGGATGTTCAGGGATTGTTTTCTCGTGTGGATCAACTTGCTGCAAGAGTACAGAGTATCCAGGACTATGTTGTCCAGACTCCGGGTTTAGAGCCTAGAATTCCTACTCCTAATTTGTTTTTTGGGGACAGATCCAAGTTTTTGAACTTTAAAAATAACTGCAAATTGTTTTTTGCTTTGAAACCCCGTTCTTCTGGTGATCCCATTCAGCAAGTAAAAATCATCATATCCTTGCTGCGTGGTGACCCTCAAGACTGGGCTTTTTCTCTTGAAACAGGGGATCCGGCATTATTGAATGTAGATGCATTTTTTCAAGCGCTCGGATTATTGTATGACGAACCTAATTCTGTGGATCATGCAGAAAAAACCCTGTTGGCCTTGTGTCAAGGTCAGGAAGCGGCAGAGTTATACTGCCAGAAATTTAGAAAATGGTCTGTGCTCACTAAATGGAATGAAGAGGCTCTGGCTGCTATTTTCAGAAAAGGTCTTTCTGAAACCCTTAAAGATGTTATGGTGGGCTTTCCTACGCCTGCCGGTTTGAGCGAATCTATGTCTCTAGCCATTCAGATTGATCGGCGTCTGCGCGAGCGCAAAGCTGTGCACCATATGGCAGTATCCTCTGAGCAAAGTCCTGAACCTATTCATTGTGATAGGATTTTGACTAGAATAGAACGGCAGGAATTCAAACGTCAGAATAGGCTGTGTTTTTACTGTGGTGATTCGGCTCATGTTATCTCTGATTGCCCTAAGCGTACTAAGAGAGTCACTAGGTCTGTTACCATTAGTACTATACAGCCTAAATTTCTCTAATCTGTGACCCTGATTTGCTCATTGTCTGTTATGATTAGGTAATTCAGAATCACAATGGACCTTGAAGTTCAGAGCACACAAAGTGACCTGATAATAACCAAAAGACATAGGACGAGCTCTGAGACGTGGGAACTCTGCTGACCGCAATTCCTAATCCTATCCAACCACATTAGAGGCAGCCGTGGATTGCGCCTAACGCTCCCTATGCAACTCGGCACAGCCTGAGAAACTAGCTAGGCCTAAGATAGAAAAATAAGCCTACCTTGCCTCAGAGAAATACCCCAAAGGAAAAGGCAGCCCCCCACATATAATGACTGTGAGTAGAGATGAAAATACAAACGCAGAGATGAAATAGATTTAGCAAAGTGAGGCCCAACTTACTGAACAGACCGAAGATAGGAAAGATAACTTTGCGGTCAACACAAAACCCTGCAAACAACCACGCAGAGGGGCAAAAAGACCCTCCGCACCGACTAATGGTACGGAGGTACTCCCTCTGCGTCCCAGAGCTTCCAGCAAGCAAGAAAAACCAATAAAGCAAGCTGGACAGAAAAAATAGCAAACAAAAATAACACAAGCAAAACTTAGCTTATGAAGAGCAGACAGGCCACAGGAACGATCCAGGAGGAAGCAAGACCAACACTAGAACATTGACTGGAGGCCAGGAGCAAAGCACTAGGTGGAGTTAAATAGAGCAGCACCTAACGACTTCACCACATCACCTGAGGAAGGAAACTCAGAAGCCGCAGTACCACTCACATCCACCAACGGAAGCTCATAGACAGAATCAGCCGAAGTACCACTTGTGACCACAGGAGGGAGCTCTGCCACAGAATTCACAACATTGTCGTCCTTTTCTGTCATGGCATTTGTGGATTCAGGCGCTGCCCTGAACTTAATGGACTTAGAATTCGCCAGGCGCTGTGGTTTTTCCTTGCAGCCTTTGCAGAGCCCTATTCCTTTGAGGGGTATTGATGCTACACCCTTGGCCAAGGATAAACCTCAGTACTGGACAAAGATGACTATGTACATGGCTCCTGCACATCAGGAAGATTGCCATTTTCTGGTGTTGCATAACCTGCATGATGTTGTTGCACTGGGATTTCCATGGTTACAGGAACATAATCCGGTGCTGGATTGGAAAACTATGTCGGTGACTAGTTGGGGTTGTCGAGGAGTACATAGTGACGTTCCTTTGATGTCAATTTTCTCTTCCCCCTCTTCTGAGGTCCCTGAGTTTTTGTTGGATTTCCAGGATGTATTTGATGAGCCCAAGTCCAGTTCCCTTCCTCTGCACAGGGACTGTGATTGTGCTATTAACTTGATTCCTGGTTGCAAGTTCCCTAAGGGCCGACTTTTCAATCTGTCTGTGCCAGAGCATGCCGCCATGCGGAGTTATGTTAAGGAGTCTTTGGAGAAGGGGCATATTCGGCCCTCTTCGTCACCATTGGGAGCGGGTTTCTTTTTTGTTGCTAAGAAGGATGGCTCCTTGAGACCCTGTATTGATTATCGTCTTCTTAATCAGTAAGCCTTTGCTTACTGATTTGTTTGCTCAGACTAAGGGGGCTAGTTGGTTTACTAAGATTGACCTCCGAGGGGCATATAATCTTGTTCGTATTAAACAGGGTGACGAATGGAAAACTGCATTTAATACGCCCGAAGGCCATTTTGAATACCTTGTGATGCCATTTGGGCTCTCTAATGCTCCATCTGTGTTCCAGTCTTTCATGCATGATATTTTCCGCAATTATCTTGATAAATTCATGGTCGTATATTTGGATGATATTTTGATTTTTTCCGATGATTGGGAGACTCATGTGAAGCAGGTCAGGACGGTGTTCCAGATCCTTCGTGATAATGCTTTATTTGTGAAGGGGTCTAAGTGCCTATTCGGAGTTCAGAAGGTCTCTTTTTTGGGTTTTTAATTTTTTCTCCCTCGTCTATAGAAATGGATCCTGTTAAGGTCCAAGCTATTCATGACTGGATCCAACCCACATCTGTGAAGGGTCTTCAAAAATTTTTGGGCTTTGCTAATTTCTATCGCCGTTTCATTGCCAACTTTTCCAGTGTGGTTAAGCCCCTTACTGATTTGACGAAGAAAGGCGCTGATGTGACGAATTGGTCCTCTGAGGCTGTTGAGGCCTTTCAGGAGCTTAAACGCCGATTTACTTCTGCCCCTGTGTTGCGTCAGCCGGATGTTTCTCTTCCTTTTCAGGTTGAGGTCGACGCTTCTGAGATTGGGGCAGGGGCCGTTTTGTCTCAAAAGGAGTCTGATGGCTCTTTGATGAAACCGTGTGCTTTTTTTTTCCAGAAAGTTTTCGCCTGTGGAACGCAATTATGATGTCGGCAATCGGCAGTTGTTGGCTATGAAGTGGACGTTTGAGTGGCGACATTGGCTTGAGGGAGCTAAACATCGTGTTGTGGTCCTGACCGATCATAAGAATCTGATTTACCTCGAGTCGGCCAAGCGGCTGAATCCTAGACAGGCTCGGTGGTCCCTGTTTTTCTCCCGTTTTGATTTTGTGGTCTCGTATCTTCCGGGATCTAAGAATGTTAAGGCTGATGCCCTCTCTAGGAGTTTTACGCCTGATTCTCCTGGAGTCCTTGAGCCGGTTGACATTCTTAAGGAGGGGGTGATTCTTTCTGCTATCTCCCCTGATTTGTGGCGGGTACTTCAGGAATTTCAGGCTGATAGGTCTGACCGCTGTCCAGTGGGGAAGCTGTTTGTTCCTGATAGATGGACAAGTAAGGTAATTTCTGAGGTTTATTGTTCAGTGTTGGCTGGTCATCCTGGGATTTTTGGTACCAGAAATTTGGTTGCTAGGTCCTTTTGATGGCCTTCCTTGTCGCACGATGTGCGTGCTTTTGTGCAGTCCTGTGGGACTTGCGCCCGGGCCAAGCCTTGCTGTTCCCGTGCTAGTGGGTTGCTTTTGCCTTTGCCGGTCCCTGAGAGGCCCTGGACGCATATTTCCATGGATTTTATTTAGGATCTTCCGGTTTCCCAGAAGATGTCTGTTATCTGGGTTGTTTGTGACCGGTTCTCTAAAATGGTCCATCTGGTACCTTTGCCTAAGTTGCCTTCCTCCTCAGATCTGGTTCCATTATTTTTTCAGCATGTGGTTCGTTTGCATGGCATTCCGGAGAATATTGTGTCTGACAGAGGTTCTCAGTTTGTCTCTAGATTTTGACGGGCCTTTTGTGCTAGGATGGGCATTGATTTGTCTTTTTCTTCGGCTTTTCATCCTCAGACTAATGGCCAAACTGAGCAAACTAATCAGACCTTGGAGACCTATTTGAGATGCTTTGTGTCTGCTGATGAGGATGATTGGGTGTCTTTCTTGCCGTTGGCCGAGTTTGCCCTTAATAATCGGGCTAGTTCAGCTACTTTGGTTTCACCTTTCTTTTGTAATTTTGGTTTTCATCCTCGTTTTTCTTCTGGGCAGGTTGAGCCTTCTGATTGTCCTGGTGTTGATTCTGTGGTGGACAGGCTGCAGCAGATTTGGACTCATGTGGTGGACAATTTGACGTTGTCTCAGGTAAGGGCTCAACGTTTTGCTAACCGCCGTCGGTGTGTTGGTCCCTGGCTTCGTGTGGGGGATTTGGTTTGGTTGTCTTCTCGTCATGTTCCTATGAAGGTTTCTTCTCCTAAGTTTAAGCCTCGGTTTATTGGTCCTTATAAAATTTCTGAAATTATTAATCCGGTGTCTTTTCGTTTGGCTCTTTCAGCCTCTTTTGCCATTCATAATGTTTTCCATAGATCTTTGTTGCGGAGATATGTGGTGCCCGTTGTTCCCTCGGTTGACCCTCCTGCCCCGGTGTTGGTTGAGGGAGAGTTGGAATATGAGGTTGAGAAGATTTTGGATTCTCGTTTTTCGAGGCGGAGGCTTCAGTATCTTGTCAAGTGGAAGGGTTATGGCCAGGAGGATAATTCTTGGGTTGTTGCCTCCGATGTCCATGCCACCGATTTGGTTCGTGCTTTTCACTTGGCTCGTCCTGATCGGCCTGGGGGCTCTGGTGAGGGTTCGGTAACCCCTCCTCAAAGGGGGGGGGGTTCTGTTGTGAATTCCGCTCTTGGGCTCCCTCCGGTGGTTGTAAGTGGCACTTTTGTGAGTTCTGCTCTTAGGCTCCCTCTTGTGGTTTCTAGTGGTATAGCTGCTCCTTGGAGTTAGCTGTCATCAGCTGCCTCCACTTATCGTCTCTTCTGCTCGGCTATTTAGGCCTGGCTCTTTCTTCAGCCAGTGCCACTTGTAAATGGTTCCTGGTTGGATTCACATCTCTTTGGAGTTCCCTGTTATCCTGACCAGTTCAGCAAAGCTAAATTTTTGCTTGCTCTTTTCTGTCCATAGATTGTGGACTTATCCATTCTGTGCTTTCTATGTTTGTCCAGCTTATCAGTGTGAATTAATTTTGTTTTGCTGGAAGCTCTGGGAGGCAGATTTGCCCTCCACACCTTTAGTCAGGTGTGGAGATTTTTTGTAAACTCTGCGTGGATTTTTGTAGTGTTTTATACTGACCGCACAGTATTCCATCCTGTCCTATCTATTTAGCTAGACTGGCCTCCTGTGCTCATCCTGGATTCATTCTGTGTACAGTTAGGTCCATATATATTTGGACAGAGACAACATTTTTCTAATTTTGGTTATAGACATTACCACAATGAATTTTAAACAAAACAATTCAGATGCAGTTGAAGATCAGACTTTCAGCTTTCATTTGAGGGTATCCACACTAAAATTGGATGAAGGGTTTAGGAGTTTCAGCTCCTTAATATGTGCCACCCTGTTTTTAAAGGGACCAAAAGTAATTGGACAATTGACTCCAAGGCTATTTCATGGACAGGTGTGGGCAATCCCTTCGTTATGTCATTCTCAATTAAGCAGATAAAAGGCCTGGAGTTGTTTTGAGGTGTGGTGCTTGCATTTGGAAGGTTTTGCTGTGAAGTAAACATGCGGTCAAAGGAGCTCTCCATGCAGGTGAAACAAGCCATCCTTACGCTGCGAAAACAGAAAAAACCCTTCCGAGAAATTGCTACAATATTAGGAGTGGCAAAATCTACAGTTTGGTACATCCTGAGAAAGAAAAAAAGCACTGATGAACTCATCAATGCAAAAAGACCTGGGCGCCCACAGAAGACAACAGTGGTGGATGATCGCAGAATTATCTCCAAGGTGAAGAGAAACCCCTTCACAACAACCAACCAAGTGAACAACACTCTCCAGGAGGTCGGCGTATCAATATCCAAATCCACCATAAAGAGAAGACTGCATGAAAGTAAATACAGAGGGTTCACAGCATGGTGCAAGCCACTCATAAGCATCAAGAATAAAAACGCTAGACTGGACTTTGCTAAAAAAACATCTAAACAAGCCAGCACAGTTCTGGAAAAACATTCTTTGGACAGATGAAACCAAGATCAACCTCTACCAGAATGATGGAAAGAGAAAAGTATGGCTAAGGCGTGGTACAGTTCACGATCCAAAGCATACCACATCATCTGTAAAAGATGGCGGAGGAAGTGTGATGGCTTGGGCATGCATGGCTGCCAGTGGTACTGGGTCACTAGTGTTTATTGATGATGTGACACAGGACAGAAGCAGCCGAATGAATTCTGAGGTATTCAGAGCCATACTGTGTGCTCAGATCCAGCCAAATGCAGCCAAACTGATTGGTCGCCGTTTCATACTACAGATGGACAATGACCCAAAACATAAAGCCAAAGCAATCCAGGAGTTTATTAAAGCAAAGAAGTGGAATATTTTTGAATGGCCAAGTCAGTCACCTGATCTCAACCCAATTGAGCATGCATTTCACTTGTTAAAGACTAAACTTCAGACAGAAAGGCCCCAAAACAAACAGCAACTGAAAACCACCGCAGTAAAGGCCTGGCAGAGCATCAAAAAGGAGGAAGCACAGCGTCTTGTGATGTCCATGAGTTCAAGACTTCAGGCAGTCATTGCCAACAAAGGGTATTCAACCAAGTACTTAAAATGAATATTTTATTTAAAATTATTGAATCTGTCCAATTACTTTTGGTCCCTTTTAAAACAGGGTGGCACATGTTAAGGAGCTGAAACTCCTAAACCCTTCATCCAATTTTAATGTGGATACCCTCAAATGAAAGCTGAAAGTCTGAACTTCAACTGCACCAGAATTGTTTTGTTTAAAATTCATTGTGGTAATGTCTATAACCAAAATTAGAAAAATGTTGTCTCTGTCCAAATATATATGGACCTAACTGTATGTCTTTTCCCTCTCCACTCACAGTCATTATTTGTGGGGGGCTAATCTATCCTTTGGGGATTTTCTCTGAGGCAAGATAGCTTTCCTGCTTCTTTTTTTAGGGGTAGTTAGCTCTTAGGCTGTGACGAGATGCCTAGGGAGAGTTAGGAGCATTCCACGGCTACTTCTAGTGTTGTGTTGAGCTTAGGGACTGCGGTCAGTACAGTTACCACTTTCTTCAGAGCTCGTTCCATGTTGCTTCTAGACCACCGTATCATAACACAAAACCCTTTTTACCAAGCACAACAATCAGACATTTTTTGTAGTTGACGATGAGGTTTGCACACATATCAGGAGGAATTTTGGTCCACTCCTCTTTGCAGATCATCTCTATATCATGAAGATTTTGGAGGCTGCCGCTTGGCAACTCGGAGCTTCAACTTCCTTGATACGTTTTCTATGGGATTAAGGTCTGGAGACTGGCTAGACCACTCCATGACCTTAATGTGCTTATTTTTGACCCACTCCTTTATTGCCTTGGCTGTAGGTTTTGGGGCATTGTGTCGCTGGAAGACCTAGACACGACCAATTTTTAACCCCTTTACCCCCAAGGGTGGTTTGCACGTTAATGACCGGGCCAATTTTTACAATTCTGACCACTGTCCCTTTATGAGGTTATAACTGGAACGCTTCAACGGATCTCAGTGATTCTGACATTGTTTTCTCGTGACATATTGCACTTCATGATAGTGGTAAAAATTCTTTGATAGTACCTGCGTTTATTTGTGAAAAAGAGGAAATTTGGCGAAAATTATGAAAATTTCGCAATTTTCCAACTTTTAATTTTTATGCAATTAAATCACAGAGATATGTCACACAAAATACTTAATAAGTAACATTTCCCACATGTCTACTTTACATCAGCACAATTTTGGTACCAAAATTTTTTTTTGTTAGGGAGTTATAAGGGTTAAAAGTTGACCAGCAATTTCTCATTTTTACAACACCATTTTTTTTTTAGGGACCACATCTCATTTAAAGTCATTTTGAGGGGTCTATATGATAGAACATACCCAAGTGTGACAATTCTAAAAACTGAACCGCTTAAGGTGCTCAAAACCATATTCAAGAAGTTTATTAACCCTTCTGGTGCTTCACAGGAATTTTTGGAATGTTTAAATAAAAATGAACATTTAGCTTTTTTCACAAAAAATTTACTTCAGCTCCAATTTGTTTTATTTTACTAAGGGTAACAGGAGAAAATGGACCCCCCAAAAGTTGTTGTACAATTTGTCCTGAGTACACCGATACCCCATATGTGGGGGTACAACCCCTGTTTGGGCGCATGACAGCTCGGAATCGAAGGAGCGCCATTTCACTTTTCAATGCAAAATTGACTGGAATCGAGATGGGACACCATGTTGCAGTTGGAGAGCCCCTGATCTGCCTAAACATTGAAACCCCCCACAAGTGACACCATTTTGGAAATTAGACCCCCTAAGGAACTTATCTAGAGGTGTGGTGAGCACTTTAACCCACCAAGTGCTTCACAGAAGTTTATAATGCAGAACCGTAAAAATAAAAAATCATATTTTTTCACAAAAATTATCTTTTTGCCCCCATTTTTTTAATTTCCCAAGGGTAAGAGAAGAAATTGGACGCCAAAAGTTGTTGTACAATTTGTCCTGAGTACGCTGATACCCCATATGTGGGGGTAAACCACTGTTTGGGTGCATGGGAGAGCTCGGAAGGGAAGTAGCGCCATTTGACTTTTCAATGCAAAATTTACAGGAATTGAGATGGGATGCCATGTTGCGTTTGGAGAGACACTGATGTGCCTAAACATTGAAACCCCCCACAAGTGACACCATTTTGGAAAGTAGACCCCCTAAGGAACTTATCTAGATGTGTTTTGAGTGCTTTGACCCACCAAGTGCTTCACAGAAGTTTATAATGCAGAGCCGTAAAAATAAAACAAATTTTTTTTCCCACAAAAATTATTTTTTTTGCCCCCAGTTTTGTGTTTTCCTGAGGGTAACAGGAGAAATTGGACGCCAAAATTTGTTGTCCAATTTATCCTGAGTGCGCTGATACCCCATATGTGGGGGGGAACCACTGTTTGGGCGCATGGGAGGGCTCGGAAGGGAAGGAGCTCCATTTGGAATGCAGACTTAGATGGAATGGTCTGCAGGTGTCACATTGCATTTGCAGAGCCCCTAATGTACCTAAACAGTAGAAACCCCCCACAAGTAACCCCATATTGGTAACTAGACCCCCCAGGGAACTTATCTAGATGTGTTGTGAGAACTTTGAACCCCAAAGTGTTTCACTACAGTTTATAACGCAGAGCCGTGAAAATAAAAAATCTTTTTTTTTCCCACAAAAATTATTTTTTAGCCCCCAGTTTTGTATTTTCCCAAGGGTAACAGGAGAAATTGGACCCCAAAAGTTGTTGTCCAATTTGTCCTGAGTACGCTGATACTGCATATGTTGGGGTAAACCCCTGTTTGGGCACACGGGAGAGCTCGGAAGGGAAGAAGCACTGTTTTACTTTTTTAACGCAGAATTGGCTGGAATTGAGATCGGACGCCATGTTGCGTTTGGAGAGCCCCTGATGTGCCTAAACAGTGGAAACCCCCAATTATAACTGAAACCCTAATCCAAACACACCCCTAACCCTAATCACGCCTCTAACCCTGACACACCTCTAACCCTAATCTCAACCCTATTCCCAACTGTAAATGTAATCTAAACCCTAACCGTAACTTTAGCCCCAACCCTAACCCTAACTTTAGCCCCAACCCTAACTGTAGCCTTAACCCTAGCCCCAACCCTAACTGTAGCCTTAACCCTAGCCCCAACCCTAACTGTAGCCTTAACCCTAGCCCTAACCCTAGCCCTAACCCTTACCCTAGCCCTAATGGGAAAATGGAAATAAATACATTTTTTTAATTTTTCCCTAACTAAGGGGGTGATGAAGGGGGGTTTGATTTACTTTTATAGCGGGTTTTTTAGCGGATTTTTATGATTGGCAGCCGTCACACACTGAAAGACGCTTTTTATTGCAAAAAATATTTTTTGCGTTACCACATTTTGAGAGCTATAATTTTTCAATATTTTGGTCCACAGAGTCATGTGAGGTCTTGTTTTTTGCGGGACGAGTTGACGTTTTTATTGGTAACATTTTTGGGCACGTGACATTTTTTGATTGCTTTTTATTCCGATTTTTGTGAGGCAGAATGACCAAAAACCAGCTATTCATGAATTTCTTTTGGGGGAGGCGTTTATACCGTTCCGCGTTTGGTAAAATTGATAAAGCAGTTTTATTCTTCGGGTCAGTACGATTACAGCGATACCTCATTTATATAATTTTTTTATGTTTTGGCACTTTTATACGATAAAAACCATTTTATAAAAAAAATAATTATTTTTGCATCACTTTATTCTCAGGACCATAACTTTTTTATTTTTTTGCTGATGATGCTGTATGGTGGCTTGATTTTTGCGGGACAAGATGACGTTTTCAGTGGTACCATGGTTATTTATATCTGTCTTTTTGATCACGTGTTATTTCACTTTTTGTTCTGCGGTATGATAATAAAGCGTTGTTTTTTGCCTCGTTTTTTTTTTTCTTATGGTGTTTACTGAAGGGGTTAACTAGTGGGCCAGTTTTATAGGTCGGGCCGTTACGGATGCGGCGATACTAAATATGTGTATTTTTATTGTTTGTTTTTTTATTTAGATAAAGAAATGTATTTATGGGAATAATATATATTTTTTTTCATTATTTAGGAATATTTTTTTTTACACATTTGGAAATTTTTTTTTTACTTTTTTACTTTGCCCCAGGGGGGGACATCACAGATCGGTGATCTGACAGTTTGCATAGCACTCTGTCAGATCACCGATCTGACTTACAGCACTGCAGGCTTCACAGTGCCTGCTCTGAGCAGGCTCTGTGAAGCCACCTCCCTCCCTGCAGGACCCGGATGCCGCGGCCATCTTGGATCCGGGCCTGGAGCAGGGAGGGAGGTAGGCAGACCCTCACAGCAACACAATCACATCGAGTTGCTGCGGGGGGCTCAGGGAAGCCGGCAGGGAGCCCCCTCCCTGCGCGATGCTTCCCTGAACCGCTGGCACATCGCGATCATGTTTGATCGCGGTGTGCCGGGGGTTAATGTGCCGGGAGCAGTCCGTGACCGCTCCATGCACATAGTGCTGGATGTCAGCTGCGATAGGCAGCTGACACCCGGCCACGATCGGCCGCGCTCCCCCCGTGAGCGCGGCCGATCGCTATGACGTACTATCCCGTCGGTGGTCATAGCGGCCCACCCCACCTCGACGGGATAGTACGGCTAATGTCAGAAAGGGGTTAAAGTCCTGGCGGGGGGAAGGAGGTTGTCACTCAGGATTTTATAGTACATGCTCCATCCATTCTCCCATTGATGCGGTGAAGTAGTCCTGTGCCCTTAGCAGAGAAACACCCCCAAAACATAATGTTTCTCCCTCCATGCTTGACAATGGGGACAGTGTTCTGTGGGTCATAGGCAGCATTTCTCTTCCTTCAAACACGGCGAGTTGAGTTAATGCCAGAGACCTCAATTTTTGTCTCATATAACCACATCACCTTCTCCCAATCATTCACAGAATCATCCAGGTGTTCACTTGCAAACTTCAGACGGACCTTCGCATGTGCCTTCTTGAGCAGGGGGACCTTGCGGGCACTGGATGATTTTAAACATTTACGGAGCAATGTGTTACCAATGGTTTTTGTGGTGACTGTAGTCCAAGCTGCCTTGAGATCATGAACAAGTTCCACTCGTTTCGTTGTAGGCTGATCTTGCAACTTCCTCATGATCAAGGATACCCCACAAGGTGAGATTATGCATGGTGCCCCAGATCGATGTCGATTGACAGTTATTTTGTATTTATTCCTTTTCTTACTATTGCAGCAACAATTGTCTCCTTCTCACCCAGTGTCTTATGGTTTTGTTGCCAATTCCAGCTTTGGTCAGGTCTATGATCTTGTCCCTGTCATCATTTTAAAGCTCATTGGTCTTGCCAATGTTGTAGAGGTCAGAGTCTGACTGATTATTTGAGTCTGTGGACAGGAGTCTTTTATGAAGGTGACTATGTAAGACAACTTTCTTTAACCCCTTTCTGCCATTGGACATACTATTCCGTCTATGTGGGGTGGGCCCTACTTCCCAGGGACGGAATCCCGGAGCAAAGTAAAAAAAAAAAAACCTAAATAAATAATAAAATTAAAAATATTGTTCCAATAAATACATTAAAATCATATATAACTACCCTAAATATAAAAACACTTTTTTATTATTCAAACCAAGGCAAACTATACCACCTACAGTGACAAACTCAAACAAAAAAGGTGCTCAAACAAGGAAAAATATACCCAAAACCTAATGGAGATAACTAGACAACCCTAGCTCCAACATCTACAACTGTCCCTTCCTGGCTGCGGAGGTTGACGCCCTAGGGGGAACGTTATGGCGCCCCCGCTCCACGATGACTGACCCTAAAGGCCCTGATACACCCTGCAGCCACTAGTGAGAGCCTCTACCCCCACGGACTAGAGGGTCCTCTATCACTAGACAGAGAGCAATCTATGCTAGGGAAGAACTAGGTCCCCAATGAGTATAAAAACAATGCATGAACGCATGGCGAAATGTGATATAAAGAATAGGTGATACCGCTATACCGGTGTACAATGTTGTTCCAATAAATGTGATTTAAATACAAATATCATGAATATCCCACATCATAGAACAGTAATGTGGACTAATCCACCTACACAATCCACATACATATATGCAATTGGGGATCCCTCTTTCCTTTGATCAGGCACATAGACCAACGATAAATATCCCCTGCAAAAAGTTCTGATACCAATATCACATACAATCAGCATAAAACCGCTGAAAGATCATAGTATGTGGAATTTATCAATACTCATCCCTTGATGTGTCAGCAGTCGTTCACCATTCGCCATTCATAATTAGCGCCTCAACGCGTTTCGCCTGCTTAGGCTCATCAGGAGGCCTGATACCATGATAACCTGTGTCATATCCAATCATAAATAGCTACCTGCCAAAGTAAAGTTCACCTACTTTTATAATCACCGCCAGATTCACAGCAATGGAAGTCCCTCCCCTACATTTCCTGTGGTGTCCAACACAGTCTACTGCGCATGCCCGTTCTGGACCGCAGACAGATCTAGTAAGTCCACCCCCCCCCCCCCCCCGATGATGCAGATCTCTGACTACTTCCGGTCTAAACATACCAGCACGGGGGAGCTCCCTGATTCAGGGGACAGCACATTTATTTCATCAGGATGCGCTCGCTTAAGGTACCTCGGCATGTGTGACATGCCTGTACCGGAGCGCGAAAGACGCTTGACTCTGACCTAACGGTCTGTCAACTTGGCAGCCTGTACCCTACACAGAGGCACTGCGTGCACATGCGCATAAGCACTGCGTGCGCATCATGTAAGCGCGCACACTGGTAAGCAACCTTAGACACTTTCTCATGGACAGCATTTCATGGAGCCTTCCCCTATAAACATCAAGTGCGGTCACTAAAAAGCAGGTCAGCTACGGATTAATATCAACCCCTCGGGGTACCCAGCCTGTCACCCACTCAATTGTAAAGGATATAGGGCATAATGTACATGCTTCACATGATCATATGTGGGGGGAACTAGAAGGATATGCGGGGCAGCGTGAACTGACCTTGCCATGCTTCATAATGAACGATGTTGTAGTGAATTAATATTAAATAAACTGGCAATACCCCTAGGCCGCTGAACCACGAGGGATACATCAATTATAAAAAAATACGGGGTATCCATATTTTACTGGCTACTATATGTATACATACCTATATATATCTATAATATAACGCTGGGAGCGCCACTATGTCCGAAGCCTTTATAGACTGCGCAGGTGCAAGCGCCGGCGCAGTCTGGCCCCCACAGAGTGACGCTCCCAGGAGATCGCGGTATGCGTAAGCACTGAACGCATACCGCGATCTCCACCGGAGAGTCAGGGACCGTGGATGCGCCAGGAGGGAGGGTAAGTATATTCACCTGTCCTCCGTTCCAGCGCTGCGTGCGGCTCCGTCTTCCGGCTCCTCTGCTGTGACAGAGTCCAATCACAGGCAGAGGAGCCGGAGTGTGTGTTCAAGAAAATGGCGCCGGAAAGCGCGGACTGCGCAGGCGCCGATTCCTGCTGCCGGAATCGGCGCCTACGCAGTCCGCGCTTTCCGGCGCCATTTTCTTGAAGACAGACTCCGGCTCCACTGCAGGTGTGTCTTCAAGAAAATGGTGCTGGAGAGCGCGGACTGCGCAGGCGCCGATTCCTGCTGCCGGAATCGGCGCCTGCGCAGTCCGCGCTTTCCGGCGCCATTTTCTTGAAGACACCTGCAGTGGAGCCGGACGATAGGTGAGTATGGTATTTTTTTTTTTTTTTATATGGCAGCAGCATACGGGGGCATATAATACAATAGTGGCGCAGGATGGGAGCAGCACATGACAGAACGGGCGCAGGATGGCAGCAGCACATGACAGAACGGGCGCAGGATGGCAGCAGCACATGACAGAACGGGCGCAGGATGGCAGCAGCGCATGACAGAACGGGCGCAGGATGGCAGCAGCACATGACAGAACGGGCGCAGGATGGCAGCAGCACATGACAGAACGGGCTCAGGATGGCAGCAGCACATGACAGAACGGGTGCAGGATGGCAGCAGCGCATGACATAACGGGCGCAGGATGGCAGCAGAATGGGAGCAGCACATGACAGAACGGGCGCAGGATGGCAGCAGCACATGACAGAACGGGCGCAGGATGGCAGCAGCTCATGACAGAACGGACGCAGGATGGCAGCAGCACATGACAGAACGGGCGCAGGATGGCAGCAGCACATGACAGAACGGGCGCAGGATGGCAGCAGCACATGACAGAACGGGCACAGGATGGCAGCAGGATGGGAGCATCACATGACATAACGGGCACAGGATGGCAGCAGCACATGACAGAACGGGCGCAGGATGGCAGCAGCGCATGACAGAACGGGCGCAGGATGGCAGCAGCACATGACAGAATGGGCGCAGGATGGCAGCAGCACATGACATAACGGGCGCAGGATGGCAGCAGCACATGACAGAACGGGCGCAGGATGGCAGCAGCACATGACAGAACAGGCGCAGGATGGCAGCAGCGCATGACAGAACGGGCGCAGGATGGCAGCAGCACATGACAGAACGGGCGCAGGATGGCAGCAGCACATGACAGGACGGGCGCAGGATGGCAGCAGCGCATGACATAAAGGGCGCAGGATGGGAGCAGCACATGACAGAACGGGCGCAGGATGGCAGCAGCACATGACAGAACGGGCGCAGGATGGCAGCAGCACATGACAGAACGGGCGCAGGATGGCAGCAGCACATGACAGAATGGGCGCAGGATGGTAGCAGCACATGACAGAACGGGCGCAGGATGGCAGCAGGATGGGAGCAGCACATGACATAACGGGCGCAGGATGGCAGCAGGATGGGAGCAGCACATGACAGAACGGGCGCAGGATGGCAGCAGCGCATGACAGAACGGGGGCGCAGGATGGGAGCAGCACATGACAGAACGGGCGCAGGATGGGAGCAGCACATGACAGAACGGGCGCAGGATGGGAGCAGCACATGACAGAACGGGCGCAGGATGGCAGCAGCTCATGACAGAACGGGCGCAGGATGGCAGCAGCGCATGACAGAACGGGCGCAGGATGGGAGCAGCACATGACAGAACGGGCGCAGGATGGGAGCAGCACATGACAGAACGGGCGCAGGATGGGAGCAGCACATGACAGAACGGGCGCAGGATGGCAGCAGCTCATGACAGAACGGGCGCAGGATGGCAGCAGCCCATGACAGAACGGGCGCAGGATGGCAGCAGCTCATGACAGAACGGGCGCAGGATGGCAGCAGCACATGACAGAACGGGCGCAGGATGGCAGCAGCACATGACAGGACGGGCGCAGGATGGCAGCAGCGCATGACATAACGGGCGCAGGATGGGAGCAGCACATGACAGAACGGGTGCAGGATGGCAGCAGCACATGACAGAACGGGCGCAGGATGGCAGCAGCACATGACAGAACGGGCGCAGGATGGCAGCAGCACATGACAGAATGGGCGCAAGATGGCAGCAGCACATGACAGAACGGGCGCAGGATGGCAGCAGGATGGGAGCAGCACATGACATAACGGGCACAGGATGGCAGCAGGATGGGAGCAGCACATGACAAAACGGGCGCAGGATGGCAGCAGCGCATGACAGAACGGGGGCGCAGGATGGGAGCAGCACATGACAGAACGGACGCAGGATGGGAGCAGCACATGACAGAACGGGCGCAGAATGGGAGCAGCACATGACAGAACGGGCGCAGGATGGCAGCAGCTCATGACAGAACGGGCGCAGGATGGCAGCAGCGCATGACAGAATGGGCGCAGGATGGCAGCAGCCCATGACAGAACGGGCGCAGGATGGCAGCAGCACATGACAGAACGGGCGCAGGATGGCAGCAGCACATGATGGAGACCATATACCAATATAAATGCTCGCCACCCGGGCGTAGAACGGGTTCAATAGCTAGTATGTATATAGTCCTCAATTCACCACAATTTTGGTAGGTAATCCATTCCCTTCCTCTATAGACACACTGGTTATATCTCGTTATATCACACTATATATCTTGATCTACTCTAGATGCAAATGAAACCGACTAATTTTTACTGGGGTTACACCATGCTCGCTGCAAATCTAGGTATGTAACTTTCTCCACCCGTACACGACCCCTATACGTAATTTTTCCTTTGCACACCTTGCCTCCCTTTCGTGCTCCTCATAGGTTCCGTGCCATGCCCACTACTTTATAATATCTCGACATCCTTACATTTCTGTATAATTTTCTCTGTATTTGAGCAGCTAGTGTGTTGGATGTACCAGACGGTTGTTTCTTCAGTACCGCTCATGACCTTGTTTCTTGATGTATATACTTTTGTTATTTAGTTTTCTTTTTTATGTGTTTATTTATGCACAATTACCGTATATTATTTATTTCTGTAGCACACTGATGAAGGTCCATTACAGACCGAAACGTTTGTGATTACTGTATGTATATTAAACAAACCCCTTTTTGCATCACAATTCTTTGGAGTGTGCTAGTTGTTAACATTGTTAGGGTTAGGGGTGTGTCAGGGTTAGGGGTGTGGTTAGGGTTACCGTTGAGATTAGGGTTAGGGGTGTGTTTGGATTAGGGTTTCAGTTTTTATTGGGTTTTCCACTGTTTAGGCACATCAGGGGCTCTCCAAACGCGACATGGCGTCCAATCTCAATTCCAGCCAATTCTGCGTTAAAAAAGCAAAACAGTGCTCCTTCCCTTCCGAGCTCTCCTGTGCGCCCAAACAGGGGTTTACCGCAACATATGGGGTACCAGCGTACTCAGGACACATTGGACAACAACTTTTGGGGTCAAATTTCTCCTGTTACCCTTGCGAAAATAAAAACTTGGGGGCTAAAAAATCTTTTTTTGTGGAATTTTTTTTATTTTTTTATTTTCACGACTCTGCATTATAAACTTCTGTGAAGCAATTGGGCATTTAAAGTTCTCACCACACATCTAGATAAGTTCCGTGGGGAAATGGCGCTCCTTCCCTTCCGAGCTCTCCCAGGCGCCCAAACGGTGGTTCATCCCCACATATGGGGTATCAGCGTACTCGGGACAAATTGGACAACAACTTTTGGGGTCCAATTTCTCCTGTTACCCTTGGGAAAATGCAAAACTGGGGACTAAAAAAGAATTTTTGTGGGAAAAAAAAGGATTTTTTATTTTCACGGCTCGGCGTTAGGCCAGTCTCACACGTCCAGATAATTCCGGGACAGGAAAAATCAGTACCGGAATTATCCGTGTCCGTGTGCTCCCGTGGTACATCAGTGCGGCACACGTGTGCCGCCCGTGTGCCAACTGGGTACCACACGGAGCGTGCAGGAGACAGCGCTTCAAGTAAGGTGAGTATTTTATTAACACCGGGGGGGGGGGGGGGCACAGAGGGTGGGAGGGGGTGCGGACAGGGATCTTTAGTTTAAACACGAGGAGGAAAAAAAAAAGGATTTTTCATATCTTCTTTCCAGCGAACGCTGCTGGAGAGAAGATATGAATGGCCGCTTCAGCACCACATGGGGGGGGACAGTGCTTACAGTAGCGCTGTCTCCTGCACGGCACACGGACTGCACAAGGACAGCGTCTGTGTGCGTTACGTGTTTTACACGAACCCATTGACTTTAATGGGTCCGTGTAATCCGTGCGCTCCCACGAACACTGACATGTCTCCGTGTTTTGCACACGGAAACACGGTCCGTGAAAACAAGCTGACATGTGCAGAGACACATTGATTTCAATGTGTCTACGTGAGTCAGTGTCTCCGGTACGTGAGGAAACGGTCACCTCACGTACCGGAGCCACTGACGTGTGAAACTGGCCTTATAAACTGTAGTGAAACACTTGGAGGTTCAAAGTTCTCATAACACACCTAGATAAGTTCCTTGGGGGGGCGGGGTCTAGTTTCCAATATGGGGTCACTTGTGGGGGGTTTCTACTGTTTAGGTACAATAGGGGCTCTGCAAACGCAACGTGACGCCTGCAGACCATTCCATCTAAGTCTGCATTCCAAATGGCGCTCCTTCCTTTCCGAGCTCTGCCAAGCACCCAAACAGTGGTTTACCCCCACATATGGGGTATCAGCGTACTCAGGACAAATTGTACAACAACTTTTGGCGTCCAATTTCTTCTCTTACCCGTGGGAAAATAAAAAATTGGGGGGTGAAAAGATCATTTTTGTGAAAAAATATGATTTTTTCATTTTTAAGACTCTGGATTATAAACTTCTGTGAGGCACTTGGTGGGTCAAAGTGCTCACCACACATCTAGATAAGTTCCTTAGGGGGTCTATTTTCCAAAATGGTGTCAATTGTGGGGGGTTTCAATGTTTAGGCACATCAGTGGCTCTCCAAACACAACATGGCATCCCATCTCAATTCCAGTCAATTTTACATTGAAAAGTCAAATGGCGCTCCTTCGCTTCCGAGCTCTGTCATGCGCCCAAACAGTGGTTTACCCCCACATATGGGGTATCAGCGTACTCAGGACAAATTGTACAACAACTTTTGGGGTCCAATTTCTTCTCTTACCCGTGGGAAAATAAAAAATTGGGGGCGAAAAGATCATTTTTGTGAAAAAATATGATTTTTTCATTTTTAAGACTCTGGATTATAAACTTCTGTGAGGCACTTGGTGGGTCAAAGTGCTCACCACACATCTAGATAAGTTCCTTAGGGGGTCTATTTTCGAAAATGGTGTCAATTGTGGGGGGTTTCAATGTTTAGGCACATCAGTGGCTCTCCAAACGCAACATGGCATCCCATCTCAATTCCAGTCAATTTTACATTGAAAAGTCAAATGGCGCTCCTTCGCTTCCGAGCTCTGTCATGCACCCAAACAGTGGTTTACCTCCACATATGGGTTATTGTCGTACTCAGGACAAATTGTTCAACAACTTTTGAGTTCCATTTTCTCCTGTTACCCTTGGTAAAATAAAACAAATTGGAGCTAAAGCAAATGTTTTGTGAAAAAAGTTAAATGTTCATTTTTATTTAAACATTCCAAAAATTCCTGTGAAACACCTGAAGGTTTAATAAACTACTTCAATGTGCACCTTGAGGGGTGCAGTTTTTAGAATGGTGTCACACTTAGTTATTTTCTATCATATAGACCCCTAAAAATGACTTCAAATGAGATGTGGTCCCTAAAAAAAAATGGTGTTGTAAAAATGAGAAATTGCTGGTCAAATTTTAACCCTTATAACTCCCTAACAAAAAATTCAAAGTTCAAAAATTGTGCTAATGTAAGGTAGACATGTGGGAAATGTTACTTATTAAGTATTTTGTGTGACATATCTCTGTGATTTAATTGCATGAAAATTCAAAGTTGGAAAATTGCGAAATTTTCAAAATTTTCGCCAAATTTCCGTTTTTTTTTCCACAAATAAATGCAGGTAATATCAAAGAAATTTTACCACTATCATGAAGTACAATATCTCACAAGAAAACAATGTCAGAATCACCAGGATCCGTTGAAGCGTTCCAGGGTTATAACCTCATAAATGGACAGTGGTCAGAATTGTAAAAATTGGCCCGGTGCAAACCACCCTTGGGGGTAAAGGGGTTAATGCAGGTAACAAGTTGATTAACAGCGTCTATGTCGTCTATAGAACTCTTAATGGTTGCTAGGGGACCAAACACTGATTTCTCACTGCAAAATGCAAATACATTTATACTAGTTGGCCCGTGCAAAATTTTTGCACATTGGTTGTCGGGGGCGCAGGAAATTTCAGGAAAATGAATGTGTGTCACTGACATAAACAGTACATATATATATATATATATATATATATATATATATATATATATATATATATATATATATATATATATATATATATATATATATATATATATATATATATATATATATATATATATATATATATATATATATATATATATATAATATATAAAGCTGAATGTGTGTGTGTGTGTGTGTGTGTGTGTGTGTGTGTGTGTGTGTATGTATGTCCGGGATTGGCATCTGCACCGTCGCAGCTACAGCCGCAAAATTTTGCACAGTCACCCGTCTGGACCCCGAGAGCGTCATAGGCTATGTTGTGAGGTGAAAGTTTAACCCCGCGCTTTCCAATTCACCAAACAATTTTGCCCCTATCTACATAATGGGGAAAAAGTGAAAGGAAAAGTGTTGGAGGTGTCGCAGCTACAGCAACAAAATTTTGCACAGTCACACGTCTGGACCTCAAGAGCATCATAGGCTATGTTGTGAAGTGAAATTTTAACCCCGCGCTTTCCAATTCACCAAACAATTTTGCCCCTATCTACATAATGGGGAAAAGTGAAAGGAAAAAGTGTTGGAGGCAAATTGACAGCTGCCAGATGTGAACAAAGGGGACTTAAAGAATGAGAGTGATGGCGCAAAAGAGTATATACCGTACAGTTGCTAAGGTGGGGCCCCGACATGGGATACTCACCACACACGGGGATATGAACACACACACAAAATGCGCCACACACTACCACGTGCTTGAACACATATTACCCTCAGCACACATTTCACAACACATACACCAACCTCGCCACATAAAAGTCGAAACACAAAAGTTGCCGCTCAAAACTCGCCATGCGCAAAACTCGCCACATGCAAAAACTAGGCTCACGCAAAACTCGCCTCATGGAAAACTCGCCACACGCAAAACTTGCACACATGGAAAAATTGCCACATGCACAAAAGTTGCAACACATGCAAAAGTTGCCTCACACAAAACTTGCACATACTCAAAAGGCACCACACATAAAACTCGCCACGCGCAAAACTCACCATGCGCAAATCTTGCTGCACACAACTTGCTACACTAACCTGTCACATGCAGCGTGACACACAAAAAGTTGCTACACGCATGTTGCCACACAAAACTCATCTCACAAAAGTCGCTACATGTATGTCGCCACACGCAACTCAACACACACAACTTGACAAATGAAACTCGCCCTAAAACACACACAAGTCTGGTATTATCCTTCAAAAATAAAAATCTGATTAATAAGCAGACAAACTACAAGAGCAACAAATGTACCATATCGGAAATACGGCAGCTGTCAGTCACATGACCTGCCTATTATGTGTATGTGTGAGCTAATATATACTGCCAGGGGGAGGGCTTCCTGTTGGCTGGGGATTTATCAGGCTGCCAATTTAGCTTACAAATACTGAGGTAAAAATACTGAGCAAATAACGTGTGAACGAGGTCTAATACAGGAGATGACACAGGTATATACTATATACAGGAGAGATGACACACAGGTATATACTATATAGAGGAGGAGATGACATACAGGTACATACTATATACAGGAGGAGATGGCTTACAGGTATATACTATATACAGGAGGAGATGACACACAGGTATATACTATATACAGGAGCAGATGACCTACAGGTATATACTATATACAGGAGGAGATGACATACAGGTATATGCTATATATAGATGACATACAGGTATATACTATAAACAGGAGGAGATGACACAGATATATACTATATACAGGGGAGATGACACACAGGTATATACTATATACAGGAGATGACATACAGGTATATACTATATATAGAAGGAGATGACATACAGGTATATACTATATATAGGAGGAGATGACACAGGTATATACTATATACAGGGGAGATGACACATCAGGTACATACTATATACAGGGGAGATGACATACAGGTGTATACTATCTATAAGGGAGATGACAAACATGTATATACTGAGGTGAAAATGAGAGGTGTGAGGTGAAAATGAAAAGGTGTGAGTGCAAAATGAGAGGAGTGAGGGAAAATAGTGGAGTGATCGGAAAATGACAGATGTGAGGTCGCAATGACAAGTGTTAGGGGGGAATGAGAGGTGTGAGGGAGAAAATGAGAGATGTGAGGGGGAAAATTAAAGATGTGATTGGGAAAATGAGAGGCGTGATGGGAAAATAAGAGAAGTGAGGTGCTCTAACTAACCACAAATATTTACTATGCCCAGGTAACGCCGGGCTCTTCAGCTAGTAAAATATATAAAGCTGAATGTGTGTGCTTATGTGTGTATGTATGTATGTATGTATGTCCAGGATTGGCATCTGCACTGTCGCAGCTACAGGCACAAAATTTTGCACAGTCACACGTCTGGACCCCGAGAGCGTCATAGGCTATGTTGTGAGGCGAAATTTTATCCCCGTGCGTTCCAATTCACCAAACAATTTGGCCCCTATCTACATACAGGGGGAAAAGGCAGCTGCCAGATGTGAACAAAGGGGACTTAAAGAACAAGAGCAATGGCGCCAAAGAGTATATACCGTACAGTTGCTAAGGTGGGGCCCCGACATGGGATACTCGCCACACATGGGGATATGAACACATACACAAAATGTGCCACACACTACCACGTGCTTGAACACATATACCACCCTCAGCACACATTTCACCACACATACACCAACCTCGCCACATAAAAGTCGAAACACAAAAGTCGCCGCTCAAAACTCGCCATGCACCAAATTCGCCACATGCAAAACTAGGCTCACGCAAAATTCGCTACACGTGCAAAACTCACCTCAAGGAAAACTCGCCACACGCAAAACTTGCACACGCGGAAAAATTGCCACATGCACATAAGTTGCAACACATGCAAAAGTTGCCTCATACAAAACTTGC
The DNA here is from genome assembly GCF_032444005.1 of Ranitomeya imitator. Classification (NCBI taxonomy): domain Eukaryota; kingdom Metazoa; phylum Chordata; class Amphibia; order Anura; family Dendrobatidae; genus Ranitomeya; species Ranitomeya imitator. The sequence continues at coordinate 198,821,534 of NC_091287.1, forward strand.
ACATACTCAAAATGCACCACATATAAAACTTGACGCGCAAAACACACTAACCTGTCACATGCAACTCGACACAAAAAGTTGCTACACACATGTCGCCACACAAAACTCATCTCACAAAAGTCGCTACATGCATGTCACCACACGCAACTCAACACAAACAAATTGACATATGAAACTCGCCCTAAAACAAACACAAGTCTGGTATTGTCCTTCATAAATAAAAACCTGATTAATAAGCAGACAAACTACAAGAGCAACAAATGTACCATATAGGAAATACGACAGCTGTCAGTCACATGACCTGTCTATTATGTGTATGTGTGAGCTAATATATACTGCCAGGGGGGAGGGCTTCCTGTTGGCTGGCATTTATCAGTCTGCCAATAGCAACCAATCACAGCTCAGCTTCTACTTTGCTACAGTTAATTAATCTGAGCTCTGATTGGTTAATATAGGCAGGACATTCTCAGTATAACAAAGCTTGTGTGAGGTAATAGCATGTTGTTAGGGTGTGTTGGTGGAAAGGCTGATGTCAGTCACATTACCTCTATGTGAGAGGATATAGAAACTGCCAGTTACAGACTATTTTTACCACAATAATGCCTCATAAGAAAAGGAATTCCATGGCACGAATGTCAGCTGATGCGAAAAGAAAAGTTGCATTACGAGCCAATGAAAAATGTGAAGACCAAGAAACAAGGCTGACACACGTGAGAACAGCAGCTGCGTTCTCAAGAGCCAATGAACTTTCTGAGCAGAGAGAAGTGAGGCTTGCAGACATGAAAACAAGAGCTGCTTCCTCAAGAGCCAATTAATTTTCTGAGGAGAGGGAAGCGAGGCTTGCAGACATGAAAACAAGAGCTGCTTCCTCAAGGGCCAATGAACTTTCTGAGGAGAGGGAAGCGAGGCTTGCAGACATGAAAACAAGAGCTGCTTCCTCAAGGGCCAATGAACTTTCTGAGGAGAGGGAAGCGAGGCTTGCAGACAAGAGAACAAGAATTGCTTCCTCAAGAGCCAAAGAAGTTTCTGAGGAGAGGGAAGCAAGATTTGCACATAAGAGAAAAATAGCTGCTTCCTCAAGGGCCAATGAGTCATATCAGCAGAGAAAAGGCCGGCTTGCCGCTAAGAGAATTGCTATTTCTTCCACCAGGTCACAGGAAATGGTTGGAGATTTGAAACATGCTGCCTTTTGTTACCAGTCAGACATTAACTATCTGGATAATCCTAAAGTTCAGATAGGAAAAATGGATGTGGTCTGCATGTACTGCAGTGCCCTAAAATGGAAAGATGAACCACCAGGTTTATGCTGTGCAAATGGCAAGATAAAACTTCCACCCCTCCTGTCACCACCAGATCCCCTAAAGTCTCTGATGACGGGTACCAGTACAATATCAAAGCATTTCTTGGACAACATCAGGAAGTACAACTACTGCTTCCAAATGACATCATTTGGTACAACAAAAGAAATGTTTACAACAGGATTTATGCCGACATTCAAAGTTCAAGGACAGGTTTACCACTCAATTGGTTCACTGCTTCCATTACAAGGAGAAGAACCTCAATTTCTTCAACTCTTCTTCATGGGAAATGCAGAAGCAGAGGCTCAGCGGAGATGCTCTTTAATTCCTAACACTCGCCTTGATATTGTCACTATTTTGCAGCAGTTCCTTCACTCCAACAATCCATATGTTCAACTTTTCAAGACTGCACTTGAATGCATGCCAAATGACGATTACAAAGTTGTAATTCGAGCTGACAAAACACCGCAAGGTGAGCATCAGCGACGTTTCAATGCTCCCACATTTGATGATGTAGCAATCTTGATTGTAGGCAATGATTTTCAAAGCCGTGACATTGTGCTTCAGAAAAGAAACAATAGTTTGCAACGAGTAGCAGAAACTCACAGGTCCTATGATGCACTGCAATATCCAATCAAGTTTTGGAAGGGACAGGATGGCTATCACTTTGGAATACCTCAGACAGATCCTACAACAGGCAACCCTTCAGGAAAAAAAGTGTCTGCCCTGGACTTCTATGCATATAGGATCATGACAAGATTTGCAGAGGAAAATCACATCTTCAAATGCAAACACCTCTTCCACCAATTTATTGTTGACATGTATGCAAAGACTGAGAGTGAACGTCTTTTATATATCCGACTAAATCAAAAGAAGCTCAGGGCAGAGGAATATATTCACCCTAGAGATGCTGTTGCAAATGATGCTGATCCAAAAGAGTTGGGGAAAATGGTTATTCTTCCATCAACTGTCACTGGAAGCCCACGACACATGCATGAATACACACATGATGCAATGACTTATGTGAGAAAGTATGGCCTTCCAGATCTTTTCATAACCTTTACTTGCAATCTTGCCTGGGAGGAAATTGGAGGGCACCTGTTGCCGGGCCAAAAAACAGTGACTCGCCATGACCTTATTGATCGGGTTTTCAAACAGAAACTTTCAAAAATGACTAATCTCATCACAAAATCACATATTTATGGTGAGACGCATTGCTGGATGTATTCAGTTGAATGGCAAAAAAGAGGCCTTCCTCACGCCCACATCTTGATCTGGCTGAAGCAAAAAATACAGCCTACCGAAATTGACAATATCATCAGTGCCAAATTGCCAGACCTTCAGATTGACCCATTGCTGTTTGACACCATCACAAAAAACATGATCCATGGTCCGTGTGAGAGTCTCAACAAAAATTCTCCCTGTATGATTGATGGAAGGTGTTCAAAGAATTACCCACGATCCCTGGTCCAAGAAACCCAAACAGGCAAGATGGATATCCAGTCTACCGAAGAAGAAAGCCAGGTGATGGTGGTTTCACAGCAAAGCTCAAAATGCGTGTTGGATCATCACTCCAAGAGATAGAAATTGACAACAGGTGGGTAGTGCCTTACAACCCTTTGCTCTCAAAAATCTTCCAGGCCCACATAAATGTTGAGTCTTGCCACTCTGTGAAATCAATCAAGTATATCTGCAAATATGTCCACAAAGGAAGTGATCAAGCAGTTTTTGAACTCCAGAAAAAAGGACCTATTATAGATGAAGTGGAGGCATTCCAGATGGGCAGGTACATAAGCAGCAATGAAGCTGTTTGGAGAATACTAGGATTCTCCATTCATGAGCGCTACCCACCAGTTGTGCATCAGAGTGTGCACTTGGAAAATGGACAGAGAATTTATTTTAACCCAGCAAACTTGCAGCAGCAGCTCCTAACACCATCTAAGACCACCCTCTTGGCATTTTTGAGCTGTGTCAACAAGACCCTTTTGCAAAAACAATTATCAACTGTGATTTACGAAAGTAAAATCATTAAAGATCATGTGGTCAAGTCTGATATTGGTCCATTAAAAAATAGCTGTCAGACAACATCACTGGGATAAGTCAGAAGGGTTGATTCCCATGTTTGTCATGTGTAAATTGTGCCTACATGTTGAAAGGTTCTACATTTAAACATCCAGACTCGAATAAAATATATACAATTAAGCAATTTTTAACGTGTAACTCTGACCATGTAATTTATCTGCTAGAATGTCCATGTAAATTATGGTACGTGGGGGAGACGACGTGCGAGCTAAAAGTACGTATCAATAATCACCGACACTCAATTAGAAAAAAGCGACTTGACCTCCCAGTCTCAAAACACTTCACGGAATTAGGAAATAGGGAGAAGGATCTCAAATTTAGAATAATAGATGAGGTCCCCATACAGAGGAGAGGGGGGGACAGAGTATCCCTTCTAAAAAAACAAGAACTGAAATGGATCTATGAATTGAATACTTTAAAACCAAAAGGACTCAATGTGGAATTTAAAATTCATCCAAACTAGCTCCACCTAAGTATGCCTAGGATTTAGATGTATATCGGTTCCTAGTTGAATATTTGGAGTGTGTTATAGAAAAATTATTGTGATAACGCCACTCCAATTTTAAATGTTATTTTAATCTTTTTCCAGATATATTCTCACGCCTATCAAGAGTTACAGTACAGACAACCTGTCGACATATGGAGCATAACCACATGGAGGCTGAGATTATTTATAATTTTTTATTATCATTTTTTTCTATAATTTTTTTCTTGTTCCGTTAAAAATTATTATTATTTTTTATATTTTTTTGAACTTTGTCATTACTGTTGGCCAGTAGCAAAGCCTTATGTACCTAATAAAGGAAATGCATGATAAAATACAGTGAAGTTTGGTAGCCTGTAATACATATATGGACATTCGGCAGTCTATCAGCACTTTTATGTATCTTTTGGCGATGATTTGTGGCCCTAATGGGCTATGAATCTAGTTGAAGGGGCATTGGTAAGCGGGGACAACCTGAAGAAGGTGCCGTCCGTTTTACCAGAGTGCAAAGTTTAGTCACTAAGCCACATAATGTCCATAATTAGAAAATACAGCAGAATATCTAAAACATAAGAGAACACTATGATTATTATGCGTACCGCTGTATAAATGCAGGCTATCTATAAGTAATATGTATGAATGAATAGTAAGCCACATCCAAGATGGCGCCGTGGCACGGACGGAAGCCGAGTGCGCATGCGCAAGTGAAAAGTCATTGCAAGGGGCTTTGGATTGGCTGACAGGCTATGACCGAATGTCATGACGCTGGGACATGCACAGTAGGGAGAAGGTAACGCCGATAATGGCGTACAGTGTCCTCCATGTGTTGTGCTCTGTGGGCGGCAGGGTAAGGCAATTTAATAAGTATAAAATATTAATAGCACGTGATTGATACATAAAACAATTAATAGAAAGATATACAAAGTAAGAGAACTAGAAAAATAATCGTGAGGATATATAACTATATTGCACATTAGCACTATGCACTTTAAAGACTGCACAAATAATATATATGTACACATTGTAATAATCATGTATGTAATAATAATGATTTATGAGCAATTATGCAAATGATTGTAGATAATGCCTATAAAATCACAGTTATTGGTATCACTCACTGCTTGAAAAAGGCTTAGTGTGAGCCGAAACGTCGCACAGAGATGTGGGCTGAATAAATTTCACTTTTTCACCCTGTAAAGGATTTGGAGTGCTGTATATATATATACTGTATATAATGTTTTCATGAATATTTGAGCCCATGGATCCATTTTGCAAGCCGGCAAGAAAATCTAGCCGTAGGGATGTCATACGGATGCTTACTAGTGATGAGCGAATATACACGTTACTCGAGATTTCTCGAGCATGCTCGGGCGTCCTCCGAGTATTTTTTAGTGCTCGGAGATTTAGTTTCACTTGCCGCAGCTGAATAATTTACATCTGTTAGCCAGCAAAGGAACATGTGGGGGTTGCCTGGTTGCTGTAAATCATTCAGCTGCGGCAAGAAAAACAATCTCCAAGCACTAAAAAATACTCGGAGGACCCCTGGGCATGCTCGAGAAATCTCGAGTAACGAGTATATTCGCTCATCACTAATGCTTACATGCGAGAAAATTGCATCCTCGCATTGCACACGGATGACATATGGATCACTGTTCAGGGAACATTTCTGTGATGCTGGTCCGCGTAAAACGGAGCGATTTTTTTATATGTTGTGTGTGACTACAGCCTAAAGGAGATCCCCCAACATTAAACATAATGGTATTTTACTTACTGATCAGAAGGGATCTGATTGTCAGGACCTTGCAAAAGAACAGGGGCTGCAGCATTTTTCCCCTTTACAGCAGCACTGCCATCTATCTGCAGTGTAAGGAAGTGCAACACTGCCCTATGTATGTGAATGGAGCAGCTCCCTGTACAGCAGTGCCACTTTGACAGTAAAAATTATTTAGGAGAATTGACCCCATAACTGAGCGTATTTACACCATTGTATATTAATTGAGAATATCCCTTTAAAAAAAAAGTATTATCTGCAGATTAGTTTAACTTTTTATTTCCCTAAGGTTGGATTTTTTTAAAAAATTTTTTGCAAGTTTGTTTCCACTTATCTCTCCCATCTGGAAACAATGTACAGTCTGAGTTATGTCAACGCTGCAGTTTTTTACTTGGAACCAGAGGTGATTCCAGGTCACCAATAAGCTGCAACCTTAGAAGGAAGAAAGATTTTTCAATGACTGTCTGGTCAATTTTAGGCTGCATTCATTTATAGCTTCAGTTTTAAAGCTGAAGTCTTAAACAGCTAAAATTGTACTTTTATTCTACTTCCACATATGTAGCAAATATTTTCCATGTACCTGCCTGAAATTGGCTGGGCAAGGAGTTCGGCAAGCAGGAAAGCTCCCAAGGCAAATGTTAGGATTTTTTTCAGCTTTGTGGTAGTATGCTTTGGGGTAGTGTGGTGCCCCCTGCAGGTCATTTTTGCTTACTGCAGGTTTATGAAAATTAAAGTTTAAAGTGTATTTTGTGATCACATCGTGGGTGTGTAGTTTATTTGGCTATTTTCTTGCTGAAGGGGGCAAGTTTACCTTTCAGGTGGAGTATGAACAGAGATACAAAGTAATCACCGAAAAAGAGTGTTTTGAAATAATATAGAAAGATAATTTATACAAGGTGATTTTCTGGTTTTTATTTTTGATATTCTATCTCTTAATGTTAAAATTAACCTACCCTCAAAATTATAGACTGTTCACATCTTTGTCAGCGGGCAAACTTACAAAATTAGAGAGGGATCATCAAATTGATTATTTCCTTCACTGTGTGTGTTTATCTATAATATAACGTTGGGAGCGTCACTCTGTCCGAAGCCTTTATAGACTGCGCCGGCGCAAGCGCCGGCGCAGTCTGGCCCCCACAGAGTGACGCTCCCAGGAGATTGCGGTATGCGTAAGCACTGAACGCACACCGCGATCTCCACCGGAGAGTCAGGGACCGTGGACGCGCCAGGAGGGAGGGTAAGTATATTCACCTGTCCTCCGTTCCAGCGCTGCGTGCGGCTCCGTCTTCCGGCTCCTCTGCTGTGACAGAGTCCAGTCACAGGCAGAGGAGCCGGAGTGTGTGTTCAAGAAAATGGCGCCGGAAAGCGCGGACTGCGCAGGCGCCGATTCCTGCTGCCGGAATCGGCGCCTGCGCAGTCCGCGCTTTCCGGCGCCATTTTCTTGAAGACACACCTGCAGTGGAGCCGGACGATAGGCGAGTATGGTATTTTTTTTTTTATATGGCAGCAGCATACGGGGGCATATAATACAATAGTGGCGCAGGATGAAAGCAGCACATGACAGAACGGGCGCAGGATGGCAGCAGCACATGACAGAACGGGCGCAGGATGGCAGCAGCACATGACAGAACGGGCGCAGGATGGCAGCAGCACATGACAGAACGGGTGCAGGATGGCAGCAGCGCATGACAGAACGGGCGCAGGATGGCAGCAGCACATGACAGAACGGGTGCAGGATGGCAGCAGCGCATGACATAACGGGCGCAGGATGGCAGCAGGATGGGAGCAGCACATGACAGAACGGGCGCAGGATGACAGCAGCGCATGACAGAACGGGGGCGCAGGATGGGAGCAGCACATGACAGAACGGGCGCAGGATGGGAGCAGCACATGACAGAACGGGCGCAGGATGGCAGCAGCGCATGACAGAACGGGCGCAGGATGGCAGCAGCACATGACAGAACGGGCGCAGGATGGCAGCAGCACATGACAGAACGGGCACAGGATGGCAGCAGCGCATGACATAACGGGCGCAGGATGGCAGCAGGATGGGAGCAGCACATGACAGAACGGGCGCAGGATGGCAGCAGCACATGACAGAACGGGCGCAGGATGGCAGCAGCACATGACAGAACGGGCACAGGATGGCAGCAGCACATGACAGAACGGGCGCAGGATGGCAGCAGCGCATGACATAACGGGCGCAGGATGGCAACAGGATGGGAGCAGCACATGACAGAACGGGCGCAGGATGGGAGCAGCACATGACAGAACGGGCGCAGGATGGCAGCAGCGCATGACAGAACGGGCGCAGGATGGCAGCAGCACATGACAGAACGGGCGCAGGATGGCAGCAGCGCATGACAGAACGGGCGCAGGATGGCAGCAGCGCATGACAGAACGGGCGCAGGATGGCAGCAGCGCATGACAGAACGGGCGCAGGATGGCAGCAGCACATGACAGAACGGGCGCAGGATGGCAGCAGCACATGACAGAACGGGCGCAGGATGGCAGCAGCACATGACAGAACAGGCGCAGGATGGCAGCAGCACATGACAGAACAGGCGCAAGATGGCAGCAGCACATGATGGAGACCATATTCAAATATAAATGCTCGCCACCCGGGCGTAGAACGGGTTCAATAGCTAGTATATATATATATATATATATATATATATATATATATATATATATATATATATATATATATATATATATATATATATATATATATATATATATATATATATACATATACACACATATACATTCATACACATAAAGTGGAAGATGAAGTTACAGGCTGATCCAACTTCAGTGGAAATGTCTCAAGGAAAATAAAAATAAATGAGGTTCAGTAGTGTGTGTGGCCTCCACATGCCTGTACGATTTCCCTACAACACCTGGGCATGCTCCTCACAGACCTGGAGTAAAGCATCCGCCAACTCCTGGACAGTCTGTGGTGCAACGTGACGTTGGTGGATGGTGTGAGACATGATGTCCCAGATGTGTTCAATCGGACTCAGGTCTGGGGAGCGGGCGGCCAGTCCATAGCATCAAAGCCTTCATCTTGCAGGAACTGCTGACACTCCAGCCACATGTGGTCTGGTGTTGTCCAGCATTAGGAGGAACCCAGGGCCAACCACACCAGCATATGGTCTCACAAGGGTTATGAGGATCTCATCTCTGTACCTAATGGAAGTCAGGTTACCTTTGGAGAGGACAGGAGGTGGCCCTCCAAAGAAATGCCACCCCACCCCATTACTGACACACTGCCAAATCGGTCATGCTGAAGGATGCTGCAGGCAGCAGATCGCTCTCCACGGTGTCTCCAGACTCGTCTGTCACATGTGCTCAGTGTGAACATGCTTTCATCTGTGAAGAGCGTAGGGTGCGAGTGGCGAATTTGTCAATTCTGGTGTTCTGTGGTAAATGCCAATCGGCCTGCATGGTGTTGGGCTGTGAGCACAACCCCCAACTGTGGACGTTGGGCACTCAGACCATCCTCATGGAGTTTGTTTCAAACCGTTTGTGCAGACATGCACATTTGTGGCCTGCTGGAGGTCATTTTGCAGGGCTCTGGCAGTGCTCCTCCTGTTCCTCCTTGCACAAAGGCTGAGGCACTGTTCCTGCTGCTGGGTTGTTGCCCTCCTACGGCCCCCTCCATATTTCCTGGTGTAATGGCCTGTCTCCTGGTAGTGCCTCCAGCCTCTGGACACTATGCTGACAGACACAGCAAACCTTCTTGCCACAGCTCACATTGTTGTGCCATCCTGGATAAGCTGCACTACCTGAGCCACTTGTGTGAGTTGCAGAGTCTATCTCATGCTATGAGTGAGAAAGCACAATCAACATTCAAAAGTGACCAAAATATCAGCCAGAAAGCATTGGTAATAAGATGTGGTATGTGGTCCCCACCTGCAGAACCACTCCTTTATTGAGTGTGTCTTGATAATTTCCAATAATTTCCATCTGTTGTCGATTTCATTTGCACAGCAGCATGTGAAATTGATTGTCAAACAGTGTTGCTTCCTAAGTGGACAGTTTGGTTTCACAGAAGTTTTATTTACTTGGAGTTACATTCTGTTGTTTAAGTGTTCCATTTATATTTTTGAGCAGTGCATATATATATTATAATGCCGCGATCACTAGCGGGTTGGGGAATACTCGCTTGATAACGGGATGAAGGCACACAGACACGTTCTCTTACTTAAACAGTCCATGTGGCTTATTATACACTCAGCATAAACCACTATAGGCCATGTTACACCTCACAGACCTTCCACATAGTCCATAGCACTTCACATTAAGTATACAGCTTTGAAATGCAGTCACTAAACACGCCGGACCTCTTTGTCCAGTTATCGTGGGTGACCGCACGCCGAACGGTTCATTAATTTCCATAGAACACAACAGGCACCAACATACGACATTAGGTTGCAGTCCCTATACATGATGGCCGTTACTCCGTACAGTTTCCCATACTCTGGGTTACCTTCCAGGAGCTCCTGCTCTACACGCTGACTCCTGTCAGTCCTCTCTCCTGGGGAAGCTGTCTTACTGGAATCACCATCCTTGTGACCAGGGCACTCACAACAGTCCAGATCCGCAGAAGAAATGGTAGCTCCCCCAATGCAGTGCCTACACAGACTCTGCATACATGGCCTCTCCATGTGTCATTCAAGGTATTTGTCCCCACCTGGCACACACAGACCTCCAGGTCCACAGCCTCTCAGTGTGCTTTTCAGGATGTCCGTCCTCTCCTGGTACCGTCCAACACAAAGGCCTCCAGGTCCAAAGCCTCTCAGTGTGCTATTCAGGATGTCCGTCCTCTCATAGGGACGTCCAGCACACAAGCCTTCCAGGACCTGACACACCGACCCTGCGACCAGACCCCAATCACATGATATTACAGTAGCCACTCTCATAGGTGGGAGGCGTGTGTGGTTAGCCAGACCCGCCCAGCACTCCAACTAACCCTGTAAGCCTCCCTTTACAAGTACACAAATACTTGTGGGACTACAGGTCCCAGAACATCATTACTGGCTGACAGTGCAGACTCCCTCTGTGACACATACTGGCCATTTATAATCATGCCGGACACCGTTTCAAAAACCCAGTTACGCCTCCATGTGTATCCTAAGGAGCACATGCAGCGCCCCCTAGCTGTGACAGGGGTCACTGCATCACTAAATATATACAGTACAGATCAAAAGTTTGGACACACCTCATTTCAAGATTTTTCTGTATTTTCATGACTATGAAAATTGTAAATTCACACTGAAGGCATCAAAACTATGAATTAACACATGTGGAATTATGTACTTAACAAAAAAGTGTGAAACAACTGAAAATATGTCTTATATTCTAGGTTCTTCAAAGTAGCCACCTTTTGCATTGATGACTGCTTTGCACACTCTTGGCATTCTCTTGATGAGGTTCAAGAGGTAGTCACCGGAAATGGTCTTCCAACAATCTTGAAGGAGTTCTCAGAGATGTTTAGCACTTGTTGGCCCCTTTTGCCTTCACTCTGCGGTCCAGCTCACCCCAAACCATCTCGAATGGGTTCAGCTGTGGTGACTGTGGAGGCCAGGTCATCTGGCGTATCACCCCATCACTCTCCTTCTTGGTCAAATAGCCCTTACACAGCCTGGAGGTGTGTTTGGGGTTACTGTCCTGTTGAAAAATAAATGATGGTCTAACTAAACGCATCCGGATGGAATAGAATGCCGCTGCAAGATGCTGTGGTAGCCATGCTGGTTCAGTATGCCTTCAATTTTGAATAAATCCCCAACAGTGCCACCAGCAAAGCACCCCCACACCATCACACCTCCTCCTCCACCATGCTTCACGGTGGGAACCAGGCATGTAGAGTCCATCCGTTCACCTTTTCTGCATCGCACAAAGACACGGTGGTTGGAACCAAAGATCTCAAATTTGGACTCATCAGACCAAAGCACTGATTTATACTGGTCTAATGTTCCTTCATAGTAACATAATTATTAAGGTTGAAGGAAGACTTTAATTCCATCTAGTTCAACCCATAGCCTAACCTAACATGCCCTAACATGTTAATCCAGAGGAAGGCAACAAAAACCCACGTGGCAAAGAGTAAGCTCCACATTGGGAAAAAAAATGACTTCCCGACTCCACATACGGCAATCAGACCAGTTCCCTGGATCAATGCCCTATCAAGGAATCTAATATATATATATATATATATATATATATATATATATATATATATATATATATATATATATATATATATATATATATATATATATATATATATATATATATATATATATATATATATATATATATTGTAGGGATTGTACTCGCTCAGGTGCATAGGAGGAAACAGGAGGCACATTTTCTTCAGCGTTCATGTAGGTTTATTTACTCCATAAACCATTTAAGTCAGCAAAACAAGGATAAACAGTCTTACATTAGACAGAAAAGTCCTCAGTGTCCATAGTAGAGTTCCGCTCTCTCTCAGACCTGTAAGCATATAGGCTGTGCCATGTCCAGCACGTAGGCTCTCCAGCCTACATATGGTCTCTGTGTGTTGTTCAGGACGCCTGTCCCCACGTGGAACCGTCCAACACACAGGCCACTCTGCAGTGTCCAGCCAGGACACATGGAAATCTGTCCACACTGACAGACTCCCAAACACTCTCCACATGGGCTACACACACCTCTTTACATAAGTGTAACCACACCCAGATACCTGTCACATGGCCAGTCAGGTGAGTGTGACATCACCACAGGTCCTTCAACACAAAACCATCTTAGGTATTCAAACACGTTTCTTAGGGTGGGTTTGTAGGTGACTGAACCCACCCATCTCTCCAATCACCTGGAAGCCTTCCCAATGTAAACAAATCCCTCAGCAGTAGATCTTCTTGAGCAAAACATACCCAGGCTTCCATCACAGGGCCACCCACCTCTGCGATACATACCGTCCATTAATCACATGACCTTTAGCCACGCTACATACCTCCCCCCTCTGCCTAAAGCAGTGGGGCTTGGCACTTGTCCTAAACTGACTAGAGACCCCTCTCAGTCGTCCCTGACAGTCAAACCGTCTGTCTAAGTCAGGGCCTGTTATTGAACCCTTTCGTCGGCATTCGTCATCCCTTTCCATCACATCCTTTGACAACGATGATCCCTTGTCATCTCGTCTGCTATAGGATCTCCCGCTTAGGTCACTGAGCCCTGAACTAACTGAGGAGTCACTACTTCTAACTCTTCCATCTGACCACCTTCGGTTCTTTCTCGGTTCTTGATCTCTCCTATTGTCTTTCTTCGGAGAGCAGCTCTTCACTTTACCTCTATATCCTCTGTTAACTTCTGCTTGAGGACTTCCAGTCTTTAGATAACCTCTTTGCCTCTCTAGACCACGAGTTGGAGGTGGTGGGAACCTGTTTCCCAATCCTTGCAGCTCTATATTGATCTGCTCCCTCTCACGTCTTAGCTGCTCTATCTGTTTCAGGTATGCCACCCGATACGCTAGGAGCATTTGGATATTCCCAAGGCTCTCCATGGATCCGACGACAAGGAATGGAACCATCCCATCTTCACCCATGACCTGGGCTTCATCATCAGCCGGAATGCTCACTCTCAGAACACCGGACCTATTCACCATCTCTTGCATCACCTTGCCAAATCTTCCGATGACTTTCCCCACCAGACCTCTGGGCACTTGCACAACATCTTCTACAATACCCAACCGACTTTGAGCTTCTCTTGCTAGCTACAGACGTTGAGCGGCTTCCTTATTCTTCAACATGATCATTTGTTTTGTGCGGAGGCATTGTAGATGCATCTCTCTCAGGACAGCCACCCACTTCACTGTGACTTCCTTAGTGGACAGTATGACCAGTTGATGGGTCTCAGGTGCCCAGTGCACCCTACACGCGTCGACCGCCTTTTTAAACACTTCATGCACCTCCTCACTGGCACACGCCCCTTTTTGGCCAACCATAATTATTTGGGCACCACTCCGTTTTTGGGACTCCACCCACTTTTTAGGGACACCACCCCACTCTGGAGTACACCCTGTGGACTTCCCACAGTACTCTCAGGCCCCAGTTTGCATAGCACAACAATGTGACTCTGGCCCTTTAAGAGTCTGCACACTCTAAACCAGCAATGTCTTTTTTTTTTTTCTCTTTTGCTGCAACTGCACTTCACAAGGCTCTGCACCGCGGACTTCGTGGACCCGCCGATCCACAACAAAACTTCGTAACCCCGCCGAGTTACCGCCAGACGCCTTCAGTCTTCGTGGTCCCGCCGAGCCACAGCAAGTCGATCGCAGAAGAAAAAAAAGAAATACATGGACTCGCCGGTCCACAGCAAGCACTTGCACATGTGCTTATAGAAATAAAAACACAGTCTCTCAGTGACCTCTGGTCAGCATAGCACACACTCCTGTCTGTTACAAAAAAATCACTGATCCCAATCAGCACAATACACGGTTTTCAGACCGTTACCCGCTGGCAACCTGCACGGGTTCCTGGACACCTCTTGGCCTCAGAGGTGCCCCCGACACAATGTCTCTTTCTTTGTTTCACACTGACCCCGGTCAGCACAACACGGATCTCCATCCGTTCTCAGCTTTACAGCCTGAAAACATTTTCTCACTGATCCCAATCAGCATAACATGGATCTCCATCCGTTACCTGTTGGTGGCAGCCACACAGGTTCCCGGATCCCTCTTCTCCACAGAGGTATCCCATATACAGCAGTTCTCACTGATCCCGATCAGCATTACTCACGGTTGTCAAGACCGTCCACTCTTCTGGCTCAGACCAGCCATCGCTGCAACATGTGCTCCTTGGATCGCTGCCCGCATTCGAAACACCAATTGTAGGGATTGTACTCGCTCAGGTGCATAGGAGGAAACAGGAGGCACATTTTCTTCAGCGTTCATGTAGGTTTATTTACTCCATAAACCATTTAAGTCAGCAAAACAAGGATAAACAGTCTTACATTAGACGGAAAAGTCCTCAGTGTCCATAGTAGAGCTCCGCTCTCTCTCAGACCTGTAAGCATATAGGCTGTGCCATGTCCAGCACGTAGGCTCTCCAGCCTAAATATGGTCTCTGTGTGTTGTTCAGGACGCCTGTCCCCACGTGGAACCGTCCAACACACAGGCCACTCTGCAGTGTCCAGCCAGGACACATGGAAATCTGTCCACACTGACAGACTCCCAAACACTCTCCACATGGGCTACACACACCTCTTTACATAAGTGTAACCACGCCCAGATACCTGTCACATGGCCAGTCAGGTGAGTGTGACATCACCACAGGTCCTTCAACACAAAACCATCTTAGGTATTCAAACACGCCTCTTAGGGTGGGTTTGTAGGTAACTGAACCCACCCATCTCTCCAATCACCTGGAAGCCTTCCCAATGTAAACAAATCCCTCAGCAGTAGATCTGCTTGAGCAAAACATACCCAGGCTTCCATCATAGGGCCACCCACCTCTGCGATACATACCGTCCATTAATCACATGACCTTTAGCCACGCTACTATATATATATATATATATATATATATATATATATATATATATATATATATATATATATATATATATATATATGTATATATACTAGATTGTGGCCCGATTCTAACGCATCGGGTATTCTAGAATATGCATGTCCCCGTAGTATATGGACAATGATGATTCCAGAATTCGCGGCAGACTGTGCCCGTCGCTGATTGGTCGAGGCAACCTTTATGACATCATCGTTGCCATGGCAACCATTATGACATCATTGTCGCTGTGCTCGTTGCTGATTGGTCGAGGCCGCCAGGCCTCGACCAATCAGAGACTCGGGATGTCTACGTCCTTTATGACATCATCGTCGCTGATTGGTCGAGGCCTGGCCGCCTCGACCAATCAGAGACGTGGGATTTCTACGTCGATACTGTGCACGTCGCTGATTAGTCGAGGCCTGGCCGCCTCGACCAATCAGAGACGCGGGATTTCCAGGACAGACAGACAGACGGAAAAACCCTTAGACAATTATATATATATATATATATATATATATATATATATATATATATATATATATATATATATATACAGTGCCTACAAGTAGTATTCAACCCCCTGCAGATTTAGCAGGTTTACACATTTGGAATTAACTTGGCATTGTGACATTTGGACTGTAGATCAGCCTGGAAGTGTGAAATGCACTGCAGCAAAAAAGAATGTTATTTCTTTGTTTATTTTTTTTTTTAAATTGTGAAAAGTCTTTTCAGAGGGTCATTTATTATTCAACCCCTCAACCCACCAGAATTCTGTTTGGTTCCCCTAAAGTATTAAGAAGTAGTTCAGGCACAAAGAACAATGAGCTTCACATGTTTGGATTAATTATCTCTTTTTCCAGCCTTTTCTGACTATTTAAGACCCTCCCCAAACTTGTAAACAGCACTCATACATGGTCAACATGGGAAAGACAAAGGAGCATTCCAAGGCCATCAGAGACAAGATCGTGGAGGGTCAAAAGGCTGGCAAGGGGTACAAAACCCTTTCCAAGGAGTTGGGCCTACCTGTCTCCACTGTTGGGAGCATCATCCGGAAGTGGAAGGCTTATGGAACTACTGTTAGCCTTCCACGGCCTGGACAGCCTTTGAAAGTTTCCTCCCGTGCCGAGGCCAGGCTTGTCCGAAGAGTCAAGGCTAACCCAAGGACAACAAGGAAGGAGCTCCAGGAAGATCTCATGGCAGTGGGGACATTGGTTTCAGTCAATACCATAAGTAATGTACTCCACCGCAATGGTCTCCGTTCCAGATGAGCCCGTAAGGTACCTTTACTTTCAAAGCGTCATGTCAAGGCTCGTCTACAGTTTGCTCATGATCACTTGGAGGACTCTGAGACTGACTGGTTCAAGGTTCTCTGGTCTGATGAGACCAAGATCGAGATCTTTGGTGCCAACCACACACGTGACGTTTAGAGACTGGATGGCACTGCATACGACCCCAAGAATACCATCCCTACAGTCAAGCATGGTGGTGGCAGCATCATGCTGTGGGGCTGTTTCTCAGCCAAGGGGCCTGGCCATCTGGTCCGCATCCATGGGAAGATGGATAGCACGGCCTACCTGGAGATTTTGGCCAAGAACCTCCGCTCCTCCATCAAGGATCTTAAGATGGGTCGTCATTTCATCTTCCAACAAGACAACGACCCAAAGCACACAGCCAAGAAAACCAAGGCCTGGTTCAAGAGGCAAAAAATCAAGGTGTTGCAGAGGCCTAGTAAGTCTCCTGACCTTAACCCAATTGAAAACTTGTGGAAGGAGCTCAAGATTAAAGTCCACATGAGACACCCAAAGAACCTAGATAACTTGGAGAAGATCTGCATGGAGGAGTGGGCCAAGATAACTCCAGAGACCTGTGCCGGCCTGATCAGGTCTTATAAAAGACGATTATTAGCTGTAATTGCAAACAAAGGTTATTCCACAAAATATTAAACCTAGGGGTTGAATAATAATTGACCCACACTTTTATGTTTAAAATTTATAAAAATTTAACTGAGCAACAAAACTTTTTGGTTTGTAAGATTTATGCATCTGTTAATAAATCCTGCTCTTGCTTGAAGTTTGAAGGCTCTAACTTATTTGCATCTTATTAAACCAGCTAAATCTGCAGGGGGTTGAATACTACTTGTAGGCGCTGTATATATATATATATATATATATATATATATATATATATATATATATATATATATATATATATATATATATATATAACCTGTAACATTGTACTTTTCAAGAAAAGCTGTGTTCTGTAGTTCAAACAAGTCTCTTCTGCTTGATGCCTGTCCTTAGCAGTGGTTTCCTAGCAGCTATTTTACCATTAAGGCCTGCTGCACAAAGTCTCCTCTTTACAGTTGTTGTAGAGATTGTGTCTGCTGCTAGAACTCTGTGTGGCATTGACCTGGTCTCTAATCTGAGCTGCTGTTAACCTACAATTTCTGAGGCTGGTGACTCGGATAAACTTATCCTCAGAAGCAGATGTGACTTTTGGTCTTCCTTTCCTGGGGTGGTCCTCATGTGAGCCAGTTTCTTTGTAGCGCTTGATGGTTTTTGCAACTCCACTTGGGGACACTTTCAAAGTTTTTCCAATTTTTTGGACTGACTGACCTTCATTTCTTAAAGTAATGATGGCCACTCGTTTTTCTTTACTTAGAATTTGTATTATGGCAAGAAAAAAGCAGCTCACAGTCTATTCAGTAGGACTATCAGCTGTGTATCCACCAGACTTCTGCTCAACACGACTGATGGTCCCAACCCCATTTATAAGGCAAGAAATCCCAGTTATTAAACCTGACAGGGCACACCTGTGACGTGAAAACCATTTCTGGTGACTACCTCTTGAAGCTCATCAAGAGAATGCCAAATGTGTGCAAAGCAGTCATCAAAGCAAAAGGTGGCTACTTTGAAGAACCTACTATCTATATACATAATTGTCTAAGGGGTACTTCCGTCTGTCTGTCTGTCTGTCCTTCTGTCACGGATATTCATTGGTCGTTTTCTCTGTCTATCATGGAAATCCAAGTCGCTGATTGGTCGCCGCAAAACAGCCACGACCAATCAGCGACGGGCACAGTCCGGAAGAAAATGGCCGCTCTATACTCCCCGCAGTAAGTGGCCGGCACCCGCTCCCCGCAGTCAGTGTCCCCGGCGCTCCGCTCCCCGTAGTCAGTGTCCCCGGCGCTCCGCTTCCTGCAGTCAGTGTCCCCGGCGCTCCACTCCCCGCAATCAGTGTCCCCGGCGCTCCGCTCCACGCAGTCACTGTCCCCAGCGCTCCGCTGCTTACTCTCCGCAGTCAGTGTCCCCGGCGCCCGCTCCATACTCCCCTCCAGTCACCGCTAACACAGGGTTAATGCCAGCGGTAACACATTCCATTACCGCCGCTATTAACCCTGTGTGTCCCCAACCTTTTACTATTGATGCTGCCTATGCGGCATCAATAGTAAAAGAAAGTAATGTTAAAAATAGAACAAAAACAAAAAACCTGCTATACTCACCCTCCGTTGTCCGCTGAGCCGCTCGTGCCTGCCGCCATCTTCCTTTCCCAGCGATGCTTTGCGAAATTACCATAAAACCTAGCGGTCTCGCGAGACCACTAAGTCATATGGGTAATTTTGCAAAGCATCCTGGGAAGGCAAGATGGCGGCAGCCGCGCGCCCATCTGCACAGCACCGTTGGATCCCAGGAAGCAGAGAGACGGAACGCTGAGGAGCAGCGGCCAGAATGGTGAGTATGTTCAACTACAAGGGGCCCTCGGATCATTAGGTGAGTATGTTTATTTTTAATTTTTTTAACCTGTGATATACGTGGCTCGGTAATATAGTACGTCACTGGGCAATATCCTACGTGGCTCTGTGCTGTATACTACAAGGCTGGGCAATATACTACGTGGCTGGACAATATACTACATGGCTGGACAATACACTACCTCGCTCTGCAATATACTACGTGGCTCTGTGCTGTATACTACGTGGCTGGACAACATACTACGCGGCTCTGTGCTGTATACTACGTGGCTGGACAATATACTACGTGACTGGGCAATATACTACGTGACTGGCCAATATACTACGTCGCTGTGCAATATACTACGTGGCTCTCTGCTGTATGCTACGTGGCTGGGCAATATACTACGTAAATGGGCAATATACTACGTGGCTGGGCAATATACTATGTGACTGGGCAATATACTACGTCGCTGGGCAATATACTACGTCGATGGGCAATATACTACGTGGACATGCATATTCTAGAATACCTGATGCGTTAGAATCAGGCCACCGTCTAGTATAATACATATTTTCAGTTGTTTCACACTTTTTTTTAAATATATAATTCCACATGTGTTAATTTATAGTTGTGATGCCTTCAGTGTGAGTTTACAATTTTCATAGTCATGAAAATACAGAAAAATCTTTAAATGAGAAGGTGTGTCCTAACTTTTGGTCGGGGTCCCCACACCATTTTTTTTCAATTATTTAAATAAATAATTTTAAAAAACAACATGTGGTCCCCCCATTTTTGGACAACTAAAAAATTACATTGCCTTGCATGAACTTAAAAACATGCCCGACATTACTAATAAAATGTCAGATAAATGTGAGGTAGTTTTAATCATGAATTCTTCTGGTTACAGAGCTAAAATCATTGAATTGTTGTCTGACAATATAAAAAACTTCCACCCAATCCCACATCTTTGTGCAAAACAGAAAATGATAAAATCATACTTAAAGGTGTGACTTCAAGGGTTCTAACAAAGAAAAAGCTGAATTTTTAGAGGTTGAACAAACAATCCTACATGGATTGCCCAAAATCAATAAACAGGGTGTTTTTCCACCTATGAGACTAATAGTCCTGGTATGTGTGGCTCCCCCGTAGCTGTTCAGGTATGCGTGGCTCCCCTTGTTGCTGTCCTGGCATGTATGGCTCCTCTGTCCTCTCCTGGTATGGAAGGCTCCCCCGTCCGGTCCTGGTATGTGTGGCTCCCCCCGTCACTGTCCTGGTATGTATGGCTCCCCTCGACACTGTCCTGGTATGCGTGGCTCCCCCCAGGGGTGAACCTAGCCTCTCTGCCGCCTGAGGCGAACTGCAAAATGGCGCCCCCCATAGTAAATGTTTTAAATCGGTAGAAATTAATCTGGTTCATACAGATTTATTTATATCCTGTAAACATTTGTGCAATAGTGGTCATTTGAATTTAGAGAAATAGAAAAAAAATATGTCCAAACACAAGTACCGTATTTTCCGGCGCATAAGACGACTTTTTAACTCCTGAAAATCATCTCAAAAATCGGGGATCGTCTTATACGCCGGCTACGGCGTGTGCAGGGAGCGGTCCTGTATAGTTCCCAGGATCTGGAGGAGAGGAGATTCTCCTTCAGGCCCTGGGATCCATATTCATGTAAAAAAAAGAATAAATATAAAAAATATGGTACATACTCACCCTCCGACGGCCCGCAGCTCTCAGCGGTGCAAGTGGCGGCCTCCATTCCTAAGGATGCAATAAGCAAAGGACCTTCGATGATGTCGCGTGACTGTGACGTCATCGAAGGTCCTTTGCTCATTGCATCCTTAGGAACGGAGGCCGGCCCTTGCACCGCTGAGAGCTGCGGGCCGTCGGAGGGTGAGTATATCCCATATTTTTTTTTTACATTAATATTAATCCCAGGGCCTGAAGGAGAGTCTCCTCTCCTCAGATCCTGGGAACCATCCGCACGGCACACGCCATATAAGATGACTGGGCGTATAAGATGACCCCCGTCTTATACAGCGAGTATATCCCAAACTCCATATTTTATATGGAAAAGTTGGGGGTTGTCTTATATGCCCAGTCGTCTTATACACCAGAAAATACGGTACATCAGCGCCATCACCGTACATACAAGAACCACAACAAGGATCATTAATGGCAATGGCGGGCCTGGCACAAGCATACAGACAGACAATGATGGCTGCAGAGCGGTGGTCCTGTAGCAGGGCCGGACTGGGACAAAAAAGCAGCCCTGCCACACAAACCCCTCCAGCCCACATAACACGTTATAACACGTCCCACCCCAGATCAGTGAATTTTTGCTATACTTTGTCATGCTCCTCACCACTCTCTTTCTTATAGGAGATATTTTAAGAGCCACATGTGAATGGTGCTGCAGTGTGTATGATCACCCACAGCTCCGTTTACATGGTGCTCTTCAAAGCTATTTTTCTCAGGATCATGGGGGTCCCCGCAATAAGGTCCACAACAAACAGAAAGTCATCCCCTATCCAGAAGATAGGGGAAAACTTCCAAATTTGAGATAGCTTAAACAGGTTTTTCATGACTTGCGGTATTTTTATTACATTTATAGGAATGTAGAAAATAAACCAATAATGACAATCCAGTACTCCAATGCTCGTGCAAACAAGTGTATAAATCAGGCATGATTTTTTATAAGATAGCACACTGACCGATGTTATACAATGGGGCCACGCAGAGAAACATTTTTTTTCTCAAACTGATCCGGCGTGAGAAATTCAGATCATGCTGCGATTTGGCTCTGCAATTGAATGACTCACCCATTCTAGTCTATGGGTCGGAGGAAAAAATGGATACCTCAGTATAACATCCAGTATTTACGATTACATTACAAGTCTATAACATAGGGTACTGTAAATGATCCTGTAAAAGATGAATAACTGCTCAGAAAAAAAACTGACTGCAAACAGAAAACAAGTGAGAAAAAAAATCATCCCAATCACCTGGATAAAAACAGATACTTATATATGATGTACAGGGAAATATAGGTATAGTACAATGCCAAAGATTTTACTTCTTGCATTACATGAGCGATATCTATTATGAATTCTACAATAGCTCAGAAACTGGCGAATCCTCACAGCGCACAGTGCCAGTCCTGGGAGGATTCGAAAGTCTGCAGTCACAGAGTGAAACACAGAGTGAGTGTAGCCAGTATAGTCCTCCATACAGTATTATAGGCACCACGTAGTCCTCCATACAGAATTATGGGCACTGCATAGTCCTCCATACAGTATAATGGGCCCACATATTGCTCCATACAGTATTATGGACTCCATATATTACTCCATACAGTATCATGGGCCCCAAATATTACTTCATACAGTATAATGGGCCCTATATATACATACATACATACATAAAAAAAAAAAATACTCACTTCTCCCTGTAGCCTGTTGCTCTGGCCGACACAAAGGATACGCTGTAGTGATGTAATTGCGCCCTCTGCGCTAAGACGTCACAGAGCTCAGACACAGAGGGGGAATGATGGGAGAGGGAGCATCAGCGGGTGGCTCTCTCACTCATCATTTTTTTCAACTGTGTTGGCACTGGTACTGGGGCCCCACGACTTACGAGCCCCATAGCATGCCATGTCCACAATGGTTTGTGGACTCTGGCACTTGCCAACTTGCGCCGAGTGGTGATGTCAGTCCTGATGTGTCATAACTGAGCACCACCAAAAATTAAGAAGTGGGTAAAATGCTTTTAGGACACACACCCTTAAATCAAAGGGATTTATAAAAAGAAAATAATCAGTACACAGATTAAATAAGAGAAAAGTGGAGGAATATTTACTAGCCCTACTAGCCCATTTGGTAACATCTCAATTCCACAGCAGAGAAATGTTCAGTTATGGATCTGAAACGTTGCCACATGGGCTAATAGTCCTCCACTTTCCACAATTAATCGGAGTGCTTCATATAAATACACACACACACACTTATATTTACACCATGTATACAGGACAGGAGGAGTATACACAGCATCACAATATATACTTTGGTAAGGAATATAGAGTGGTAGAGTGGAGCTGTGTATATAGTATATAGTGTGGATTCTATACTATATACACAGAAGTATACTATATGAACAGCTCTACACTATATACACACACAACTCTACATTATAATTAAGACAGTATTATACTATATTATAAAGTCAGAAGAAAATCACTGCACTCATTTGGTTTTCAAAAGCATAAATAAGTAAGTTTATTTGATTTGAATCGGTGAAGAGATATTTAGGCGAATTGACGTTTCGGCCAACCCGTGGCCTTGTTCACAATATCGCTGTAATAAGCAAAGAACAAAACAGTATTACAAACAAGTAAATATATACATATATACAATTATACATAGGGGCAAAAATCCATATCATGTAGCTGCCTTTGATCAGACATATTCTGTAGAGATAAGTACTAAAAGATCGTGCTGTACGATGCCGGGAAGTTCCAAGGAGAAAATATATTGAAGTATCGCTAAACATTATTGGAGGAAGAACATACCCTGTTGGAACTCTGCTGCATATAAAGAAGGACCCTTTACTTTTTGATGAGTCAGAAAGAGTGATATGGCAATATAACCTGAAAAGAACAACATAGCGTGAGGTAACAGCTAAAATCCTATGTCCACCAGGTAGAGGACCTGAACAAACCTCATAGGGTTATATAGTAGTACAAATAATGACTAGATAGTATAGTGTTCTCTTCCTAGTGCCTGGATACAACAATCCCAAGTGAATGGCATAAAATGGAGATACTGACCCAGTTAGTATGCAAGATAGCGTATGCCCCTGCACAAAAGCCGTATCTGCGGCTGGAACGAAACTTGTGGCTGAAATATATGCACATATATATATGAGAATGAGGCACAACTGTATATACTGACTTGACTGTGAAACATACAAAGTCATGGTAATACCTGTCCTGTAGGTGCAGTGAGCAACAAATTTGTCCTGTATATTTTGACGCGTCCCCCAGGGAACATAAAGGTATAGTGCTGTGGGCAGAGCAGAAGGGAGGATACATGTGGGGTCATGTCTTATATAGGGGATAGTAACCAAGCATGCGTGCCATACATAGGTACCTGTGTTAAGTATGCATATAGAGGACCACATATGTTCTGGCAAATGTCCGTAGAGGTAACCTCCCTGTGTGCTAGGGTATGTTGCCAGTGGATAGAGGAAAACCTTCCCTATTGGAAAAGATAGTAGTTCAGTCTAAAATAACTTAACCTAGTGGTGCAAAACTTATCTGCTGATAGCGCTGGAGTCTCACGTTTTCGTTGTTCGTGCAGGCAAGGGGCAAGCGTTGGTGGCGTAGTGGAGGAGGCCGACACAGTCCTGTGTCTTGGCAGTGGAGCGGCTCAGTGTAATGCATGGTGCCCGGCGTTTTATCAGATACCCCAGCCGGTCATGTGACCGGAAGTTCCAGGGGACGCCGGCGCCTGCGCAGGAGACACTCACACTGCTGTGTGGGTCGGCAGATCGGCGCTTGCGCACACGGCCCCATATCCGGAGCTTGTGTACAGCGCTTGCGTAAGGGACAAAAACGGCGCCTGCGTACATCTAACCCGGCAGAGCGTTGTGTTGACTACAGAGAGGCGGCGGCGCTGCGCTATTATGTGGCCCCAATAGTCGGCCAGACCGGCGCCTGCGCACCATGCTTAGGGTAGAGCGCTAGTATACAGAGGCAGGAATATGACGCCTGTGCGTAATGGTATGCGCTAGTGTGATAGTTGGTGTTCATACGGGTTAGTGTCTGTGATAGAATGTTGTATAGCCTAAATAAGCCCTCCTTGTCTAAAGAAAAGGGGAAGGAAAGAGGTTAGATAATAACCGACATTCTATCGGGATATTACAGGCACTAGTCTCAGCCAACCCCTTGCTTGTACAGAAAAGCACATCCTCCAAATATATATATATAACAACATTGTAATGACATTCATAATGGTAGGAGTCCAAACGAAAAAAAGGAAATAAGGAATGAAAGTTAACGCAAAGAAATGAAATCAAAGAAATGAAATGAAATGAAATAAGAAAATGCAAAGAAAATAAAGAATAATGTAAATTGAGCAAAAAGAAAGTACTGACCACTAAAAGAAAAAAAATAACTGATGATAATTGAAATAATGAATCAAATAAAATGAATGAAAAAAATGAATGAAAAAAAATGAAAAAAATGAAAAAAATGAAAAAAATGAAAAAATGAAAAGAATGAAAAAAAAAAAAAATATATATAAAAAGATAGTGGGGAACTGATATAAGGAAACTTATAAAAAAGGGGGGCTAATTTGGGTATGCGTCTTACCATCCAAAACGCGTTTACCAAAGAGATTGGTTGTGCAAAAGGTCAATTGGCCTATACGGGAGAAAAAAAATTATTTATTAATTAAGTTAGCCAGTCTATCTCGCGGTTTAAGCCGCGTGGATGTAAAGTGTCGAGTGTATAAATCCAAAAAGTCTCTCGCTGTTTCAATAATCTAACATGATTCCCTCCTCGCCTAGGACGGGGGACCCTTTCTATTACTTGGAATCTTAATTGTGCTACATTGTGGTTGGCTTCTTTGAAGTGAAGAGGGAGGGGGAGCCACACTTTGCCACAGCGGATAGTCGATTTATGATTAGAGATACGGTCTCTAACCGCCTGGGTGGTCTCCCCTACATAAAAGTAACCCACTGGGGCACTTTATGATATACACCACAAAATTTGTTGCACACGTGTAATAGTCCTTAATTTTGTAAGATTTGCCTGTTCGTGGGTGTACCACCTCACTACCCTTAATTACATTTGAGCAGCTCATGCAGCCCAGACACGGGAAGGTCCCTGTGCGTTTCTGACCAGAAAGCGTTCTATGTACCAGTGTTTTTTGAGTGCCTAGGTCTGCTTTGACGACCCTGTCTTTTATGTTCTTGGGCCTTCTTGTGCACATAAGAGGGGGTTCTTTGAATACCGGGATAGTAGGGTACTCTTTATTTAAGAGTGGCCAATGTGCCCTGATTAGATTTTGTACTCTATGCATAGTGGGATGATGACTATGTACAAATGGGAGTCTAGGATTTTTCTGAATTTTAATTGTGTCATTCTCCGTTTCGTTAAGAATCCTAGTGGATTCAGTTCTAAGAAGGTCAAGAGGATAATTACGGGCCCTAAATTTGTTAGACATCTCTTGTAGTCTGGTGGCTTTCAAATCTGGATCAGAGACAATTCTTGATACTCTCTTAAATTGGGACCTTGGAAGACTATCTCTCGTGGGTTTGGGGTGACAGCTGTTGTAGAGCAGGAGGCTGTTACAATCCGTTGGCTTGGAGTATAGGTCCGTGCTTAAAATACCCAAAGGGTTTTTGAGGACTTTAGTGTCTAAAAAGGTTATCTCACTGTCATGATGAGTCAGTGTGAAGGTAAGTTCCGGAAGGGTGGTATTAATGGCATCGTAGAATCCCTGAAGGCTGGTATGATTTCCTTGCCAGATGCAGAATATATCGTCGATATATCTGTACCAAACTAATGCGTTTTGTTGGAAGATGGGGTTGGCATATACATGTTCCCTCTCGAAGTGGTCCATATATAAATTTGCGTACGCCGGGGCCACATTGGACCCCATTGCGGTACCGCACGTCTGCACAAAGAAGTCATCTTCGAAGAGGAAGAAGTTCTCCCTAAGCACCAAGTTCAAGAGGTCTAGGCAGAGGTCATGTGTGTTCCTGTCGATACCTACTTCCTGTAATGTAAGTGAAACAGCTGTAACACCCCTGTCATGTGCGATAGAGGTGTACAGACTGTTGACGTCTAAAGTACAAAGGAGGCTGTCGGGAGGGATGTTAGAGATATTACGAATTTTGGATAAGAAATCACTGGTGTCCAGTATGAAGGATTTAGTCAACTTGGTATAAGGTGTAAGTATTTTTTCCAAAAACTTTGAAAGGGGGTTGAGCACTGAGTCAGTTGAAGCAACAATGGGGCGGCCAGGGGGATTTTGAAGATTTTTATGTATTTTCGGGAGAATATACAATACTGGAGTAACTGGATGATGGTTAGTGAGGTAAGTTTTGGTTTTGCTATCTATGGTACCTAGGCTCATGTATTTATCAATTACAGTACTGATCTTCCGCTGTATAGAATAGGTGGGGTCCCCCTGGAGTTTTCTGTAGGTATTTGTATCAGATAGTTGGCGTTATTTTTTTTTTTTTTTCTTTTTTTTTGATTCATTATTTCAATTATCATCAGTTATTTTTTTTCTTTTAGTGGTCAGTACTTTCTTTTTGCTCAATTTACATTATTCTTTATTTTCTTTGCATTTTCTTATTTCATTTCATTTCATTTCTTTGATTTCATTTCTTTGCGTTAACTTTTATTCCTTATTTCCTTTTTTTCGTTTGGACTCCTACCATTATGAATGTCATTACAATGTTGTTATATATATATTTGGAGGATGTGCTTTTCTGTACAAGCAAGGGGTTGGCTGAGACTAGTGCCTGTAATATCCCGATAGAATGTCGGTTATTATCTAACCTCTTTCCTTCCCCTTTTCTTTAGACAAGGAGGGCTTATTTAGGCTATACAACATTCTATCACAGACACTAACCCGTATGAACACCAACTATCACACTAGCGCATACCAATACGCACAGGCGTCATATTCCTGCCTCTGTATACTAGCGCTCTACCCTAAGCATGGTGCGCAGGCGCCGGTCTGGCCGACTATTGGGGCCACATAATAGCGCAGCGCCGCCGCCTCTCTGTAGTCAACACAACGCTCTGCCGGGTTAGATGTACGCAGGCGCCGTTTTTGTCCCTTACGCAAGCGCTGTACACAAGCTCCGGATATGGGGCCGTGTGCGCAAGCGCCGATCTGCCGACCCACACAGCAGTGTGAGTGTCTCCTGCGCAGGCGCCGGCGTCCCCTGGAACTTCCGGTCACATGACCGGCTGGGGTATCTGATAAAACGCCGGGCACCATGCATTACACTGAGCCGCTCCACTGCCAAGACACAGGACTGTGTCGGCCTCCTCCACTACGCCACCAACGCTTGCCCCTTGCCTGCACGAACAACGAAAACGTGAGACTCCAGCGCTATCAGCAGATAAGTTTTGCACCACTAGGTTAAGTTATTTTAGACTGAACTACTATCTTTTCCAATAGGGAAGGTTTTCCTCTATCCACTGGCAACATACCCTAGCACACAGGGAGGTTACCTCTACGGACATTTGCCAGAACATATGTGGTCCTCTATATGCATACTTAACACAGGTACCTATGTATGGCACGCATGCTTGGTTACTATCCCCTATATAAGACATGACCCCACATGTATCCTCCCTTCTGCTCTGCCCACAGCACTATACCTTTATGTTCCCTGGGGGACGCGTCAAAATATACAGGACGAATTTGTTGCTCACTGCACCTACAGGACAGGTATTACCATGACTTTGTATGTTTCACAGTCAAGTCAGTATATACAGTTGTGCCTCATTCTCATATATATATGTGCATATATTTCAGCCACAAGTTTCGTTCCAGCCGCAGATACGGCTTTTGTGCAGGGGCATACGCTATCTTGCATACTAACTGGGTCAGTATCTCCATTTTATGCCATTCACTTGGGATTGTTGTATCCAGGCACTAGGAAGAGAACACTATACTATCTAGTCATTATTTGTACTACTATATAACCCTATGAGGTTTGTTCAGGTCCTCTACCTGGTGGACATAGGATTTTAGCTGTTACCTCACGCTATGTTGTTCTTTTCAGGTTATATTGCCATATCACTCTTTCTGACTCATCAAAAAGTAAAGGGTCCTTCTTTATATGCAGCAGAGTTCCAACAGGGTATGTTCTTCCTCCAATAATGTTTAGCGATACTTCAATATATTTTCTCCTTGGAACTTCCCGGCATCGTACAGCACGATCTTTTAGTACTTATCTCTACAGAATATGTCTGATCAAAGGCAGCTACATGATATGGATTTTTGCCCCTATGTATAATTGTATATATGTATATATTTACTTGTTTGTAATACTGTTTTGTTCTTTGCTTATTACAGCGATATTGTGAACAAGGCCACGGGTTGGCCGAAACGTCAATTCGCCTAAATATCTCTTCACCGATTCAAATCAAATAAACTTACTTATTTATGCTTTTGAAAACCAAATGAGTGCAGTGATTTTCTTCTGACTTTATGAGTTGTGGGATTGAATATCCCGTTCACTGGCACCGTGAACTGTACTGATTGAGTGCTGGCTTTCATTTCCCTTCTACTTATACTATATTATGATGCATACATCACATAGGAAACACACATAAACAGTATATCATATAGGAGACACCGCAACTGCTGAATATCACATTGAGACCACTGTATATACATTATATAGGTGATACTGCAACTGCTATGTATAGTCCCAGTATCACTTATAGAATATATATATATATATATATATATATATATATATATATATATATATATATATATATATATATATATATATATATATATATATATTGCAGTATACAGTCATGGCCAAAAGTATTGGCACCCCTGCAATTCTGTCAGATAATACTCATTTTCTTCCTGAAAATGATTGCAAACACAAATTATTTGGTTATTTGGTATTATTATCTTCATTTAATTTGTCTTAAATGAAAAAACACAAAAGAGAATGAAGCAAAAAGCAAAACATTGATCATTTCACACAAAACTCCAAAAATGGGCCAGACAAAAGTATTGGCACCCTCAGCCTAATACTTGGTTGCACAATCTGTAGCCAAAATAACTACGACCAACCGCTTCCGGTAACCATCAATGAGTTTCTTACAATGCTCTGTTGGAATTTTAGACCATTGTTCTTTGACAAACTGCTCCAGGTCCCTGATATTTGAAGGGTGCCTTCTCCAAACTGCCATTTTTAGATCTCTCCACAGGTCTTCTATGGGATTCAGGTCTGGACTCATTGCTGGCCACCTTAGAAGTTTCCAGTGTTTTCTCTCAAAGCATTTTCTAGTGCTTTTTGAAGTGTGTTTTGGGTCATTGTCCTGCTGGAAGACCCATGACCTCTGAGGGAGACCCAGCTTTCTCACACTGGGCCCTACATTATGCTGCAAAATTTTTTGGTAGTCTTCAGACTTCATAATGCCATGCACACGGTCAAGCAGTCCAATGCCAGAGGCAGCAAAGCAAAGCCAAAACATCAGGGAACCTCCACCATGTTTGACTGTAGGGACCGTGTTCTTTTCTTTGAATGCCTCTTTTTTGTTCTCTCCTGTAAACTCTATGTTGATGTCTTTACCCAAAAGCTCTACTTTTGTTTCATCTGACCAGAGAACATTCTTCCAAAACATTTTGGGCTTTTTCAGGTAAGTTTTGGCAAACTCCAGCCTGGTTTTTTTATGTCTCGGGGTAAGAAATGGGGTCTTCCTGGGTCTCCTACCATACAGTCCCTTTTCATTCAGACGCCGACGGATAGTACGGGTTGACACTGTTGTACCCTCGGACTGCAGGGAAGCTTGAACTTGTTTGGATGTTAGTCGAGGTTCTTTATCTAACATCCGCACAATCTTGCGTTGAAATCTCTTGTCAATTTTTCTTTTCCATCCACATCTAGGGAGGTTAGACACAGTGCCATGGGCATTAAACTTCTTGATGACATTGAGCACGGTAGACACAGGAACATTCAGGTCTTTGGAGATGGACTTGTAGCCTTGAGATTGCTCATGCTTCCTCACAATTTGGTTTCTCAAGTCCTCAGACAGTTCTTTGGTCTTCTTTCTTTTCTCCATGCTCAATGTGGTACACACAAGGACACAGGACATAGGTTGAGTCAACTTTAATCCATGTCAACTGGCTGCAAGTGTGATTTAGTTATTGCCAACACCTTTTAGGTGCCACAGGTATGTTACGGGTGCTGTTAATTACACAAATTAGAGAAGCATCACATGATTTTTCGTACGGTGCCAATACTTTTGTCCACCCCCTTTTTTATGTTTGGTGTGGAATTATATCCAATTTGGCTTTAGGACAATTTTTTTTGTGTTCTTTACATTGAAGACAAATTAAATGAAGTTAATAATACCAAAGAATTTGTGTTTGCAATCATTTTCAGGAAGAAACTGAGTATTATCTGACAGAACTGCAGGGGTGTCAATAGTTTTGGCCATGACTGTACCTATATAATGTATATAGATTGGTGTATTTACATTATATAGGTAATACTGGGACTTCTCTATGCTATTTAGGTGATACTGCAATTATACACAGTAGCCACAAAAACCTCTCTGACATATTTCTGTCAGAAGCAATGGCTATAATTAGCCCATTTAACAACAAAATATACCCACTCACTATAACATGTTATATCAGGAGAAAAAAGAGCTCTACTAGGTATATGTATTTAGTATAAAATCCAAAATTTATTTTAAATACACACAAATATTAGACATACATTTAAACAGAAGAAATATATATGCAAAACGACAGTACACCGAGGTGGACAAGACCCACCCTAAAGCCCTAGTACCTAGGCGCCAAAATCGGCTATCCATAAGGTGCAATGTGCTGAAACAAAGATAAGCATGTCTACCTACAAATGCCCCATCTTGAGTATAGCCCCCAATAGGGCAGTAATTATGCTGTAGGGGGTAGACATACACTTACCAAAGGTAGGGGCAGGAGGATCGGAAGCAGGGTGTGTGTGGAAGCCCCCCGAAGCGCATTTCGCGTCCCTATAGACCGCTTTCTCAAGGGTCCACCTCGGTGTACTGTCTTTTTGCATATATATTTCTTCTGTTTAAATGTATGTCTAATATTTGTGTGTATTTACAATAAATTTTGGATTTTATACTAAATACATATACCTAGTAGAGCAATTATACACAGCAGTCTATCTATATTACAGCAACTGCTTTGCACAATTGCAGTATCGCCTATAAAATGTATAAACAGCAGTAGCAGTATCACCGACATAATGTATATTGAGCGGTCTGTATACATCATATAGGTGATACTGCAACCGTTATATATCTAATATATAAAGCTGAATGTATGTGTGTATGTGTGTGTGTATGTATGTATGTATGTATGTTTGTATGTATGTATGTCCGGGATTGGCATCTGCACCGTCGCAGCTACAGCCACAAAATTTTGCACAGTCACACGTCTCGACCCCGAGAGCGTCATAGGCTATGTTGTGAGGCGAAATTTTAACCCCGCCCGTTCCAATAAACCAAACAATTTTGCCCCTATCTACATAATGGGGAAAAAGTGAAAGGAAAAGTGTTGGAGGCAAATTGACAGCTGCCAGATGTGAACAACGGGGACTTAAAGAGTGAGAGCCATGGCGCCAAAGAGTATATACCGTACAGCTGCTAAGGTGGGGCCCCGACATGGGATACTCACCACACACGGGGATATGAACACACACACAAAATGCGCCACACACTACCACGTGCTTGAACACATATGCCACCCTCAGCACACATTTCACCACACATACACCAACCTCGCCACATAAAAGTCGAAACACAAAAGTCACCGCTCAAAACTCGCCACGCGCAAAACTCGCCACATGCAAAACTAGGCTCACGCAAAACTCGCCACACGTGCAAAACTCACGTCATGGAAAACTCGCCACACGCAAAACTTGCACATGCGGTAAAATTGCCACATGCACAAAAGTTGCAACACATGCAAACATTGCCTCACACAAAACTTGCACATACTCAAAACGCACCACACATAAAACTCGCCACGCACAAAACTCGCCATGCGCAAAACTTGCTGCACACAACTTGCTACACTAACCTGTCACATGCAACTCGACACAAAAAGTTGCTACATGCATGTCGCCACACAAAACTCATCTCACAAAAGTCGCTACATGCATGTCGCCACATGCAACTCAACACACACAACTTGACATATGAAACTCGCCCTAAAACACACACAAGTCTGGTATTATCCTTCAAAAATAAAAATCTGATTAATAAGCAGACAAACTACAAGAGCAACAAATGTACCATATAGGAAATATGGCAGCTATCAGTCACATGACCTGTCTATTATGTGTATGTGTGAGCTAATATATACTGCCAGGGGGGAGGGCTTCCTGTTGGCTGGATATTTATCAGGCTGCCAATTTAGCTTACAAATACTGAGGTAAAAATACTGACCAAATAATGTGTGAACGCGGTCTAATACAGGAGGAGATGACACACAGATATATACTATATACAGGAGGAGATGACACACAGGTATATACTATATACAGAAGAGATGACACACAGGTATATACTATATACAGGAGAGGAAACAGGTATATATATTATATACAGGAGCAGATGACACACAGGTATATACTATATACAGGAGCAGATGACTTAAAGGTATATACTATATAAAGGAGGAGATGACACACGTATATACTATATACAGGAGATGACACAGGTATATACTATATACAGGAGGAGATGACACAGGTACATAATATATACAGGAGGATATGACACACACATATATACTATATACAGGGGAGATGACACACAGGTATATACTATATACAGGAGGAGATGACATACAGGTATATACTATATACAGGAGGACATGACACACAGTTCTATACTATATACAGGAGGAGATGACATATAGGTGTATACTATATACAGGAGGAGATGACAACCTGGTATATACTATATACAGGAGATGACATACAGGTACATACTATATACAGGAGCGATGACACACAGGTATATACTATATAGAGTGGAGATGACACACAGGTATATACTATATACAGGAGGGGATGACATACAGGTATATACTATATACAGGAGCAGATGATACACATGTATATACTATATACAGGAGGAGATGACTTACAGGTACATACTATATACAGGAGGAGATGACACACATATATACTATATACAGGAGGAGATGACACACATATATACTATATACAGGGGGAGATGACATACAGGTATATACTATATAAAAGAGGAGATGACACATAGGTATATAGAGGAGGAGATGACATACAGCAGGTGTATACTATATACAGGGGAGATGACATACAAGTATATACTATATACAGGAGATATGACATACAAGTATATACTATATACAGGAGATGACATACAGGTATATACTATATATAGGAGGAGATGACATACAGGTATATAGTATATACAGAAGAGATGACATACAGGTATATAATATATACAGAAGGAGATGACACATGGGTATATACAATATACAGGAGGATATGACATACAGCAGGTATATACTATTTACAGGGGAGATGACATACAGATATATACTATATACAAGAGAAGACATACAGGTGTATACTATATATAAGGGAGATGGCAAACATGTATATACTGAGGTGAAAATGAGGGGTGTGAGGTGAAAATGAAAAGGTGTGAGTGCAAAATGAGAGGAGTAAGGGAAAATAGTGGAGTGATCGGAAAATGACAGATGTGAGGTCAAAATGACAAATGTTAGGGGGGAATGAGAGGAGTGAGGGGGAAAATAGGAGTGAGGGGCAAAATGAGAGGTGTAAGGGAGAAAATGAGAGGTGTAAGGGAGAAAATGAGAGGCATGATGGGAAAATAAGAGACGTGAGGTGCTATAACTAACCACAGATATTTACTATGCCTAGGCAACGCCGGGCTCTTCAGCTAGTAGAATATATAGGTGATACTGCAATTATACACAGCAGTTGCTGTAATATACCGTAGATAGACTGCTGTGTATAATTTCAGTATCACCTACATACCTGTTTCCCCGAAAATAGGGCGCCCCCCGAAAGTAAGGGGAGCACTGTGCCTGCTAATATTGGGCACCCCCCAAAAATAAGGCCTGCCTTGCTCTGTGCATGGGGCATGTAGTTGTATGTCGCTCCCGCTGTCTGGTGACTGCCACTGCAGTTGCGCTGTTCGCAGGAGTTAATCACAGCCTCGGAGCTGTGTGCCGATCTCTGCCCATGAGCCCTGCACCAATCACAGCGCAGGAAACTTGGGCCAGCTGACATCATCCATAGCCTCTGATAGTCCCTGGGCTGTGATTGGTCCAGGGCTCCTGCGCTCTGATTGGCCCAGGGCTCATTTAAGGACAGTGCTATTGCTCGACATGAGAGATGTAGGCCAATGATTCTGAAAGAAATGGAGTCACAAGAAATTCCACAGGAACTTCAGAGTTTGGACTGTTATGATGATGTTCCAGAAGATGATGACATGGTTGTCATTGAATAAATCTTGTTTCGTGTTGTTAAATATTGAGATCAGTAAATGAACCATTGTTCGTTGTTTTACATGTTGTACTTGGAAATACCATAATTATACGGTAGTAACAAGAAATTCTGGATGCGATTCACAGTTTATTTGATTCTACTGTTTTGTGATGACTACTTTTCAGCATACGCTGGCATGTTAGTACATGCTAATTTTTTTGTTAAAAAAAAAAGGGTCAATTCTTTTTCTTGAGAAAATAAGACCCCCCCCCCCTGAAAATAAGACTACGTGCAACTTTCGGAGCAAAAATTAATATAAGACGGTGTCTTATTTTTGGGGAAACAGGGTAACATATATAGTATACAGCACTAGTGCCACACAATACACACCATGGCGGATATGGCACACAGCACAATTATACAATTCCAACACTATACACAATTGTGTGTGATGATAGCATTATAACTAAGGCAAACACACAAATGTGTGTAAAGTGCCATATTTACGATTGTGCGTCTGTATTGTGTAGCACAATACACAAATGTCTTTTATTTTGCCTGACTTGTGTGGTATCCACAATAGTGTCTATTGTGTTGGACACGGACACAATCAAAGACGCACAACTGTCTCTAGCATGCAACACGACACACACAGTCGTGAATATAGCGCAAGACATAAATCTACACACAATTGTGTCTAACGATGGCACTATTAGGGCTCATTCACAAGTCTGATTTTCATTGGTGCTTTTCACAGTCTATACAAGTGCTATCACAGGTACTACAAAGCATAGTGCGGGACTTGTATAGTTGTGTCTTGTGCCGTATTGACGACGGTGTCTGTGCTGTGTTGCACACTTGAGACTTATTCACACAGTTGTGCCTTAGTGTGTAATCTAGACACCATTGTGGATACAGCACAATCCCACCAAGGACAACATCTGCAAGGAGTTTGTATGTTCTCCCTGTGTTTACGTGGGTTTCCTCCGGGTTCTCCGGTTTCCTACCACATTCCAAAGACATACTGATAGGGAATCTAGATTGTGAGCCCCATCAGGGACAGCGATGATAATGTGTGCAAACTGTAAAGCCCTGCGGAATATGTTAGTGATATATAAAAATTAAAATTTATTTATTATTATTAAGTCAGTGGTGTGTGTGTGTGTGTGTGTGTGTGTGTGTGTATTGTATGTATGCATGTATGTATGTATATATGTGTATAATATACACACACAGGGCTCAAGTGTGCAAGACAATACAGACACACTACTGTGGATGTGGCACAATTACTTGTGCAGGTTATTATCACCATAAACACAGTTTTTTATAGTGCTCAAGTGTGCAACAGAATACAGACTTATAGGACTATATACTAGGGGCAGACCCACAGCTGCTGTATCACTACACAATTGTATAAGTAGTGTGCAACTCCGAGATCCAATCCTGTGAACAGCGCTATACATTACATACACATACATGCACAGTGCAGCAGCATATAGAGATGCTGGGCAGGATGCCAGTGGGAACAAACATTGCCTGCTGTGTGCACACAGGCAGAGACAAGGCTGAGGAGTCTGATGGAGGGAAGCGGTGAACTATGACAGAGTCACAGAGCCGTACAGCAGAGCATGGGCACGAGTCAGGAGATGTTTACTTACTGCTCTGAGTCCCAGCAATCAGCAATGTGTGTCCCCAGGGTCGGGAGACAGGGCACTGCTGCTGGTAAGGTAGCAGTCACGTTAGGTTGTGAGTGCCAGCAAGGCAAGGGTCTGCAGGGATTACAGGGAGAGTCAGCAACAGCACCACGTGTTCTGACCGCCACTCTGCCGCCCCCTGGCTTGAGGGATGAGCTGCCGCCTGAAGCAAAGTGCTCAACTTGCTTCATGATAGCAGCGACCCTGGCTCCCCCTGTCGGAGTCCTTGTATGCATGGCTTCCACTGTCGCCCGCCCTGGTATGCATGGCTCGCCCTGTCACTGTCTTGGTATGGGTGGCTTCCCCCGTCCTGGTATGTGTAACACCCCAGGTAACCGATTGTTACAGTGGTGTTGCCTTCCCTTCGGGGAGGGTAATATCATGCTTGAAGGCAAGGGGAATTCTCTTTACCAGGTAAGGCACCCACACACAGCACATTCCAAATTCAGGCCAGGAGGGGGAGCTTAGGACCCGGATTAAGGGGAGCTTCACTTAGCTATATGTATCCTGGCCTGGAGGAGGAGTTAGGTCAGTCTGGAGAAGACAGTGAGAGAGAAGGAAGTCTGGAACTGAGTGCAGACAAGGAAGGCCGACCAGCCACGAGGGAGCTGCAGCCTCTGGAAAGAGGGTGAGAACCCGAGGGGTTGAATGTGGTGGAGCTACATAGGAAAGGAGCAGAGGAGAGATAAAGGGCTCAGAGGGGAACTGCGACCGGGCGCCCTCAGAACAAGAGCACAGTAACCGGGCACCGGGAGCCCGAGGTCGTGTCGCTCTTCAAGACCCACAACAGAACCAGAGGGTTAAAAACTGTATCTGATTTGCCCACACCAGACCTGAGACGCAGCAGCACTTGAAGAGCCTGGGGCATGGTAGAGTCCCTATAAAACGGCTGCCCGTCATGCATGTACCTGTTTCAGGACAGGAGAAAAGAGGAATTTGCCAGTAAGCTTTAGGCAGCAGGGACCTCATATAACAGCGCAAGGAGGAAAGGCTCACGGACCTCAACTGGGAAAGGGATTCTCTCATTGCCTCCGAGCCGGCCGAACGACAGGACACCTGTACCCAGGGCCGGACTGGGACTAAAATTCAGCCCTGGCATTTGAAGTTGCACAGGCCACTTGTCGCATGGTGAATATATAACATATTTGTGCACCTTTATGTCACAAGATGTGAGGTGCGTTCAACAAGACTATATAGCATACAGTCCCAGATGGTCCAGTATTACAGCTCAGTCTTATTTATTGCTCCAAGGCCAGGGTCACACTAGCGTATAACATGGCTGAGTGATATGTAATAAAACATCGTATAGCACTCGGTCCAGTGTTATCCTATGGTGCAGCTCTGATCTGCAATTATTTTCTCATG
The DNA here is from genome assembly GCF_032444005.1 of Ranitomeya imitator. Taxonomy (NCBI): domain Eukaryota; kingdom Metazoa; phylum Chordata; class Amphibia; order Anura; family Dendrobatidae; genus Ranitomeya; species Ranitomeya imitator. The sequence goes on from NC_091287.1 coordinate 198,859,807, forward strand.
TCGATTCAGCATGAGAGCACAATCGCTGCATGCTGCGATAGGCAGTGACACTCGGCTCACTCACAACCACACAAGTCTATGGATGCATGTGAAACATCGGACTGCACTCGGATGTCATTCCAGTGCAGTCCGATTTACGCCGAGACAGGTAACGGAGGAGATGGAGAAATTACTTTCTGTGTCTCCTCCACAGCTTTGCTCTGATTCTCCCACGTGAGAGGATCGGAGCACAGAGCATGACACTCACATCAGAGCTGGAGCCGAGGGTCATTGGCATATTGCATCTAATGTGCTCGCATCTGATGTTATACGCTTGTGTCATTCCAGCCTTAGTTGCAATACCAAGAAAACTTGATACTTTACACACACAGCAGGTAGACAATGTCTCGTAGACAATGAAGATGAAGCTGCGCTTTCCATAGTGCTATGGACTGGTCCAAAGTGACTACATGAGCTATATTTTGCTTCTATGGGAAAAATGAGCAAAACAAATGGACATGTTGGGAATTTGAAGCACGCACCGCAGGTCAGTTTACACTGCATAAAAAAGCCCAGTGGGCAGGAGATTTTTATACGGTAAATCCCATCCACTTTAATGAACTGTAAGACGCTGTAAGACTACAAAAATATGTAGCTCCAAAAACACACCAATATTTGAGAAGCGGGCAGCGTTTTGGACACAGCGGACATGTGCTGCGTCCAAAGTGATGCCTAAGGCTATGAGCACGTGTTGCGGATTTCTGTGAAAAGTTTTTGAAAAATCTGCGGATTTACCACATATTTGTAGCGCTTTTTGTGGAGATTTCACGTGCATTTTACCACCTGTGGAGTCCTATAAAGGAACAGGTGTAAAATGCTGCGGAATTGACATGCTGCAGAAAATACAATGCAGCGTTTCCGCACGGTATTTTCGGCACCATGGGCACTGCGGATTTGGTTTTACATAGGTTTACATGGTACTGTAAACCGGATGGAAAACTGGTGTGAATCCGCAAAGTGTGCACATAGCCTAATACTGATCATCTACACATACCCTTAAAGTGAACCTGACAGCTGATATCTGCTGTGTGACTCATGGGCAGCATGTGTCCGGCACCGGCTGTACGATCTAAGCCAGGTATGTTGGTCTCTGAAACGCTGCGTCATCACAGAGAAAAACATGTCTGACTTCTCCCCTCCGGCTGCCGATGAGTGGTGTGTCTCTGTACTCGCACGCAGGAAGAAACTTGTCCCTCAGTGGGAGCGGATGGAGAGAAGCCACCAGGGACCCGCCTGTCTGACTAGTCACCCGTGTGGCTTTGGTTCTCGGCAACTTTTAAAGTGTGTTTTCCCTGAAACGCAGCAGCATTTCAGAGTCAAACATACCTTTCTGGAATCATACAGCCACTGCCTGATACATGCGACCTATGGAACGAGCAGCATGCATCAGCCATCAAATTCCCTTTAAGATCCCATAAGTGCCATTTATGTCACATGGTTGACTAGTATCCTTATCCCTTTGAGGAGAACTGTAACTCCCAGCATGTACAGAAACTCCTATGGCATGCTGGGAGTTCTAGTTCACCACAGGAGTGGTGATTTTCTTTTGAGCTAGGGTATGTTTCCACGGTCAGTAAATGCTGTGAATTGGACGCTGTGTACAGCCGCAGCGTCCAATTCACAGCGTCCAGATGTTACAGCATAGTGGAGGGAATTTTATGAAATCCCATCTCCACTATGCGTGCAGGGACACCCGCAGCTTCCCTGCGTATACGCACATGCGGTGTGTCTGTCAAGACCGCAGCATGTCTATTTATCTGGCGGAGACGCTCTGTCTCTGCCAGATAAATATCACAGTCCAATGTTTAGGATGCAGTGATTCCACATGGTTCAATGAACACATGCAGAATCACGCACGTACAAAAGCCGGCAGAGCTTACGACGGAGCGGGTATGTGCTGCGTCCAAAGCGCTGGCAATACTGACCGTGGGAACCTAGCCTTAGGGTATGTGTCCACGGGCCGGTTTACATCCGGATTAGCTGCGGATTGTACGCTGCATACAACCGCAGCATTCAACCCGCAGCATCCAGATGTTACAGCACAGGGGAGGGAATTTTATGAAATCCGGTCTCCACAATGCATGCGAACAGGCACCCGGCAGCCCTGCGTTTACGGACATGCATGTCTTTTTAGAACGCAGCATGCCTGTTTACCTAGCGACGATGCTCTGGTAAATCACAGAGCCCTATGCTTAGGGTGCAGAGATTCCGGATGTGTGCAATGATCACATCCGGAATCACCGCGCGTTCAGAAGGGGGCAGCGCTTTGGGAGCTGGTTTTCCGCTCCGTCCAAAGCGCCGTAAAGCCGGACAGTGGACACAGCTTTTTTTTTTTCTTCTGAATTCTATTTATGCTTGCTTTTTAGCAGATTCTTTTTTCCTAGGCACAACTTTGGGGCTTTCTGTGATTCAGCTCAGGACACTCACATTAAGATTATCAGCAGCTAAATCTTTTCTGTCCCTGCTGCCTCCATAGACAGGAGGAAGTGGGCGGTCTGATGTCCTGATCACCAGCTGCAGTAAGTGGCAGAGTCGGAGCAGCACAGAAGAGCAGAGTGCACCTCTCCCCCTCCCCCCTGCCTGTCTCTATGTTACCTCACTGCAGCTGGTGATCAGGATATCAGACAGCAGCCGCAAACTTCATCCCGTGCAGCAGCAGTGATTTTAACAGAGCAGCGCGCTGCTGGCTGCAGAATCTGACAGCATGAATGGGGCAACAGATCGAGTGGTCCACTACAGGGACCGGCCGCTCTGGCATTTGCCAGAAATGCCCGATGGCCAGTCCGGCCCTGCCTGTACCTGATACTCTGGACTGAGATGCACTACTACCATCTGTAAACCAGGAAAAGATTTTACAAAACTGAGTCATCCACGTATTTACCGGCAAACTACAGTATATACTTGAGTATAAGCCGACCCGCATATAAGCCGAAACCCCTAATTTTGCCACAAAACACTGGGAAAACTTAATGACTCAAGTATAAGCCTAGGGTGGGAAATGCAGCAGCTACTGATAAATTACAAAGATAAAAATAGATACCAAGAAAAGTAAAATTAAATGAGACATCAGAAGGTTAAGTGTTTTTGAATATCCATATTGAATCAGGAGCCCCATAAAATGCTCCATACAGTTCATGATGGGCCCCATAAGATGCTCCATATTAAAATATGCCCCATATAATGCTCCATACAGTCCATGATGGACTCCATAAGATGCTCCACACAAAATATGCCCCATATAATGTTAGCCCCCCCCCCCGCGTGAACCCAGAAGAAATACAGCAGGGGTCTCATGGCCTCATAGACCCTATAGTTTTAATATGACTATTTTTCTATGGGTCATTTAGAGGTCAGGTCAGTCAGATGAGGTGAGGAGAAACTGGTTTTATCCAGTTCCTTCTGGTCTGCCTGGCGACCAATTTTAACTGTTTTGATTGGTTATTGAATTGCTGGGCGCCCAGATATTTGTGTATGTTCTGCCTAGCGCCCAATTTTAACGGTTTTGATTGGTTATTGAAGTGCTGTGCGCCCAAATATTTGTGTATAAAAACCCTGGTTTCAGGGGATTTAGTCATTCTGCTGGTGAAGAAGAAAAGAAGAAGAAGCACCTGAGGATGGAGGATCTCCTGCAGCAACTCCTGACCAGAGCCGGCGCTGAGGGTGGAGCGGAATGGCTTCAGCGCTGCTTGGCTATAGAACCTTCCTCTGCGGCAGCTGAGGCGTTCCCTCCCCCTCCAGAAGTTTCCTTCCAGCCGGCGTGTCAAGCCTCTCCAGCCCCGCCGACATCTCCGGTTTCTGTGCGCCTCAGAAGACAGAGGATTCCCTATTCTCCTTCGGCGTCGCCTCCTGCTTCCGGCCGGTCAAGACAGGAAGTGAGGGGGAAGTCGCGACGCCAACTGTCACAGAAGTCTCGCAGCCCTGCGCGAGACCTCCGCAGCCAGCACCGGAACGGGGCCCCGTCCGCATCAGCTGTTCCAGACGGGAGGTCTGCACCTCACCGCGGCCGTAAAAGCGCTGCGGTGTCAGCGGCTCCCGCAGCAGCGTCTGTATCTACGTCGGTGATCCGCGACGCTATCCGGGACGCCCCAGCGTCGCAGTCAGAAGATGAAGAAGAGGAGTCGCCTTCTGCAGCAGCGGATCGCATGGGCTCGCCCAACATGGAGGGCTTGAGCTCCAGCTCCGGCAGAGATCCTAAGACTGGACAACATTCATCGAGGGGTGAGACTGTTATTTTACCTACGTCTGTCCCTCACTCACAGCTCACAAATCTCATTAGGAAAGTGTTGGCGGATACATTGAAGGAAGTTATTCCTTCTACTGCACGCACATCATGTACATATAGTGCTGCACAGTGGCGTAACTACAAAGTTAGGAGCCCCGGTGCGAACTTCCAAATGGGCCCCCCCCCCTGCAGCCCTGCCATACAACTCAATGTAACCCCCATAGAATAATGGCCACACATGATGCTCAATACTGTATAACGGCCACCACACATGATGCTCCATACTGTATAATGGCCACACATGATGCTGCATACTGTATAACGGCCACACATGATGCTCAATACTGTATAATGACCCCCCTCCTGTATGCATGGCTCATCTCCCTCCTATCCCATATACATAGCTCATATTACCCCTCCTGTATGCATGGCTCATATTCCCCCCTGCATGGCTCATATTCCCCCCTGCATGGCTCATATTCCCCCCTGCATGGCTCATATTCCCCCCTGTATGCAGGCTTAGCTCTCCGCTCCTGCTCGGCGCGCCGGCTTATGTCCTCCTTCATCCCCCCCCCCGTTCCCCCGTCCCTCATACTCACCTGTCTTCCCACTGCACGGCCGTGCCGACATCCCTCGCGCTCTGTCCCGACTCCAGACGGCGGCGCCGGCGCAGCACCTTCTTCCTGCTTGAGCGGTCATGTGACACCGTTCATTAAGATCATGAATATGCGCATATTCATGATCTTAATGAGCGGTGTCACGTGACCGCTCAAGCAGGAACGAGCTGCAGTGCAGACGCCGAGACCATCGCTGGAGCAGGGTGAGTATTCAAGGCAGCGGCGGCGGCGGGGAAGGGGGGGAGGCCCTGGAGCGGGGGGAGGCACTGCCAGTCCGAGCCTGCCTGCCGGGCCCCTGACCTGCCGGGCCCGGTCGCACTGGCGACCGCTGCGACCGCGGTAGTTACGCCACTGGTGCTGCAGTCTCTGACACGTTACCCGCTAACATTATTCCTGTTAATACTTTTAAGGAAGCACTGACTTGTGAATTATCTCCTTTGGGATTCCACTTGAGCTCTGCTGTTAAAGAGCTTATTTGGAATAATCAATATGTAGATATTTTTTCTTTATTACCCAAGAAGGATCAGCTTTTTAAACCTGATAAAAAGGAGGATAAAGCTGATTCTGATGAAATTAAACGCACTAGCTATAAATCTTTTAACAATTGGGTTCAGGCTTTTACCATTTTTGCCGCAGTGTTGGGTGAAAAATCTCCCCATCTCTGTAGCAAATTATTCCAACACTTAGATATTATACTGGAAGCTTATCGGAATTTCGGCGGGTTCGCTTGGCTGAACTATGATGAAGCTTTCAGGCACAAATTGTCGGTTCACCCCGAGCTACATTGGGGAGTGAAGGATATTGGTTTGTGGATTAATCTTATGCTTCCACAAAGAAATAGCAATATGAAACAGCCCCCCGCTAGCACTTTGAAGCGGGGTGTTTGTTTGGCTTATAATGATTCCTTTTGCAAATGGACCAATAATTGTAGATTCCGTCACGAATGCTCTTTCTGTGGAAACTCGCACCCAATGGTTAAATGCTTCAAGAAGCAAGCCGCTCAGCAGTCCTCTGTTAAAGAGCACATTAATAAAAGCGCAGACTCCAGTGAACCTGGCAAACATGTCCCCTTGGCTAAGCAAATTTCCAGATCGAGTGATCAGTGAATTGTTGTTTTCTGGGTTTTTAGAAGGATTTTTCGTACCTCAATTTAAAGGGGAGGGTTGTTTAGTCGTTCCTAATTTGCTGTCCTTAAAGGCCAATCAAGATGTTGCTAGGGATAAAATTATCAGTGAAATTCAACTTGGCCGAGTTTCTGGGCCTTTTGAATCACCTCCTTTTGTTAATTTTCGTATATCTGCTTTGGGCTTAGTACCTAAAAAAGATGAGGGCTCTTTTCGTTTGATTCATCACTTATCCCACCCACCAGGTTCTTCTTTGAATGATGAGGTGGATAAGTCCTTAGTTTCAGTAGCTTACTCTTCTTTTGATTCTGCATTAGAGATCCTTAAAAAATTCGGCTGCAATGCTTTGATGTCCAAATCGGACATTAAGTCTGCATTTAGACTCCTCCCCGTTCATCCGTCCGGTTTTAACTCTTTAGGTTTTTATTTTGATGACTGTTTCTTTTTCGATAAGTGCCTACCCATGGGTTTTTCTTTGTCCTGTTTTTATTTTGAAAGTTTTTCCTCTTTTCTTCATTGGGTTATAGAAGAGAATTGCAAGGACGTGGGTATTCTCCACTATTTAGACGATTTTTTGTTTATTGGTCCTTTCGGCTCCCCCGCATGTGAAAATGCCCTTAACAAATTTATTCAGATGTGCGATTTCTTCGGGGTTCCGATTGCTCACGAAAAGACAGTTGGTCCTTCCAGAATAATTGAATTTTTGGGAATCACTTTGGATTCCCAAAAAATGGAGTCGCGTCTTCCTATTGGAAAAAGTTTTGAAACTTCGCGTTGCTTTGTCTGAATTTTTGTCAAAAGAGAAGGTGACGCTTAAAGAGCTTCAGTCATTGCTTGGATTATTGAATTTTGCAGTTCGAGTTATCCCCATTGGTCGGGTTTTTTGCAGAAGTTTATATGATGCCACCAAAGGCGTATCTTCACCTCATTGTCATATCAGGATTCGTTCTGATCTCAAAGAGGATGCTAGATTATGGCTCTCCTTTCTGTCGGAATTTAATGGCAGATCTTTGTGGCAGTCATCCTTTGTAGCAGCTGATTCTGCCGTTGGTTTTTTCTTTTGACAAACGGCTCGGCGGTAGCATTTTTTGTATTTCTCATTGGACCTCTTTCCAATGGCCTTCATGTTGGGTATCTGAGCGTTTGGTTTGCAATTCAGCTCTCCTTGAGATTTTTTCCATTTTTGCTGGAATTTACATTTGGGGGTCGCTAATGCAGAACTCTAGAATTTTATTTTTTTCCTCTAACCAAGGGGTAGTTTTTGCCATTAATACGTTGTCTTCAAAAAATACTGTTGTAGCTAAGATCTTGAGACAATTGGTGTTCGTATGTCTTAAATGTAATATATGGCTGAAGGCTACTCTAGGTCAGAGTAAATTTTTAGGCTTGACGGACTCTTTGCTTAATCGTCAGTGGTCACATTTTTTTCTGCAGGTTCCCAGGGCGGACCCAGAAGCAACCTTCTTATCTCCTGCAATATGGGACGTGATTACAATTTAATACCACATTTTATTAAAAATTCGTTATCTGTGAGATCATGGGCTGACTATTCAGCCGCATGGCGTAAATGGAATAATTTTTGCAATTTGAATTGTTATGACCCATTGGTTCCTAACTCATCAGCAGCATTGAAATTTGCTGCTGACATGGCTCAAATGGGTCTGTCTTATTCAGCTATAGCTAAATGCCTTGCTGGGGTTTCTTTTTTCCTCAAACTTTCTGGCAACATTCCATTAACAAGTTTCTTTGCAGTGAAACAGTTTTTGAAGGGCCTCAAAAAGTCCAATTTTATACCTGATGCTAGAAGGCCTATATCTTTGGCTCTTCTCAGGGATTTATGCTCTAGCCTCACTTACGTTTGTGTAAATTCTAATGAGGCCCTTTTATTCAGCGCAATTTTTTCTCTGTCCTTTTTTGGTGCGCTTCGCATTGGTGAGGTAGTTTCTGCTAAAAAGACTGAACCGTCAGGGCTCATGTTATTAGATGTTCAAATTCACGAAGCTTTTTTAACTCTTTTTATTAGAAAATCTAAGACGGATCAGTTAGGTAGAGGTGCTAGGTTGAAAATTCACTCTGCCTCTGATCCGTCCATTTGCCCTGTCAATTTGATGTCTAATTGGATTAAAACTAGACCTTTAATTGAGGGCCCATTATTTATTCATAGAGATCTATCACCGGTTACAGTATTTCAATTTAATTCTGTTTTAAAAAAATGTCTGAATTTTTTGAATCTGAAGCATCTCAAAATTACTTCCCATTCTTTTAGAATTGGAGCGGCCACTGAGGCCGCTAGGGCCGGAATTTCTGAGTCTGGAATAAAGGAGATGGGTAGATGGAATTCCAAGAGGTTCAAACTGTATATTAGACATGATCTCTATGATTACTAATTTTGGTTTTCTTTTAGGTCCGTTAGTAATCTGGATAGTGGGACATTCTTTTGTCTTCTGGGCCCAGAAGAGGGCTAGTAAGCGAGTTTACACAGAGAACTTATCTTTTAATCCTTCCAATATTCAGGTTTGGTGGTTTGGAGTTCGAGGTTTGAAATGGTTTGCAGTGGTAGAGCAAGTTAAGAGATGGTTGATTAAGTATCCTTCTCCTGATTTGATCATTTTTCATGTGTCTGGGAATGATCTCGGTAAAATCAGGACTCTTGACTTGCTAGCATCCATGAGATCGGATTTTATTAGTATTAGGCAAATTTTGCCCCTTTGTTCTTTTGTTTTTTCCGAGATCATCCCCAGACTATTATGGCATAACAATCATCTTTCTTTTCTTGATAAAATTCGAAGGAGAGTCAACAAATCTATGGAGAAATTCTTTCCTTTAATTTCAGGTTTCTCTTTTAGGCATAAGGATTTGGAAGGTTTTTTACCAGGCCTTTATAGGCCTGATTTAGTTCATTTATCGGAGATTGGGTTGGATATTTTTAACCTTCACTTACAGTCAATAATAGAAAAATGGCTGTGTGGTTTTGGGGGGCCTTGGCTCGCTGAGCCTTGGCCTGGTGGGAAAATCACCCATGTATGGGTGGATTGGTTTATTGGAGTAATATGGAAATTGAGTTTTAATTGAAGTATTTATTTATTGGTATTTATTTATTTAACTTATGTAACCCTGAATAAACTACACGGCCATTTTTATCCAAAAAGAACTTAGTGTTTGTGTTTTCTTTGTATGAATGGGTTTTGTGAGGCCATGCTCCATACAGTTTATGATGGGCCCCATAAAATGTTCCATATTAAAATATGCCCCATACAATGCTGCATAAAGGTTAATAACGGCCCCATAAGATGACCCATAGAAACATGTGCCCCATATAATGCTGCACAAAGGTTGATGGCCCCATAAGATGCTCCATAACTTATTTAGCTGTTGCTGCGATAAAAAAAAAATCACCTCTCGTCGCTCAGGCCCTCGGCACTTGCAATATTCACCTCTCACCGTTCCGCCGCCGGGCGCCGCTCTGTCTTCCGAGTCCTCCACAGTGACTATTCAGGCAGAGGGCGGCGCACACACTAAGCACGTCATCGCACCCCCTAACCTGAACAGTCACAGGACACGGAAGATGGAGCGGCACCCGGCGGTGGAATGGGGAGGTGAATATTGCGCAATACTCACCCTCCCCGATATACTCACCTGCTCCCGGCGCAGTCCCTGCTTGTCAGTGACAGATGGTCTCCGGCGCCGGCAACTTGTTCCGGTGTTCAGCGGTCACATCGTACCGCTCATTAAGGTAATGAAAATGCATCCATGTGCATTACTTTAATGAGCGGTACAATGTGACTGCTGAACTGCTGAACACAGGAAGAGCTGCCAGTGCTCACAGACCATCAGAGATGCAGAGACGTGCCTGGAGCAGGTAAGCATGATTTGACAGCTGGCGTTCCCCCTGGGACAACAATTCGAGTATATGCCGAGAGGGGCACTTTCAGCCCAAAAAATGGCTTATACGGTACTATCTCTACCATACACCTTGGGACCCGGCTTCACCTGTGGGAAGCATTACCAACTAGCCCTATCACCCCAGAGGACCCCTTTTAAGTTGCGTCGGTCCCCACTGACCGTGCACCACAGGTGGTGTCACGAACAATACACTTTATTTACAATTCCCCTTAAAAGACCATTTCCCCTTTAATTGGGCACCCATGGCCACGGACCGGGTCGCAGCCACCGTGACATCCCTTTTAAGACCGAACCTAATACCAAGTACCCCACGGCCCTGGCGGGCTGTTATGATTGGGTAATTCAGTACCACAATTGACATAGAAGTCAGAGCACATACAGTGACCTGACAATAACCCAAAAACATAGAACGAGCTCTGAGACGTGGGAACTCTGCTGACCGCAATCCCTAATCCTCTCCAACCACACTAGAGGCAGCCGTGGATTGCGCCTAACGCTCCCTATGCAACTCGGCACAGCCTGAGAAACTAGCTAGCCTGAAGATAGAAAATAAGCCTACATTGCCTCAGAGAAATACCCCAAAGGAAAAGGCAGCCCCCACATATAATGACTGTGAGTTAAGATGAAAAGACAAACGTAGAGATGAAATAGATTTAGCAAAGTGAGGCCCGACTTTCTGAACAGAGCGAGGATAGGAAAGGTAACTTTGCGGTCAACACAAAACCCTACAAATAACCACGCAAAGGGGGCAAAAAGACCCTCAGTACCGACTAACGGCACGGAGGTACACCCTCTGCGTCCCAGAGCTTCCAGCAAGCAAGAAAAACCAAACAAGCAAGCTGGACAGAAAAAACAGCAAACAAAAATAACAAAAGCGGAACTTAGCTATGCAGAGCAGCAGGCCACAGGAACGATCCAGGAGGAAGCAAGTCCAATACTAGAACATTGACTGGAGGCCAGGATCAAAGCACTAGGTGGAGTTAAATAGAGCAGCACCTAACGACTTCACCACATCACCTGAGGAAGGAAACTCAGAAGCCGCAGTACCACTCTCCTCCACCAACGGAAGCTGATAGAGAGAATCAGCCGAAGTACCACTTGTGACCACAGGAGGGAGCTCTGCCACAGAATTCACAACAGTACCCCCCCCCTTGAGGAGGGGTCACCGAACCCTCACCAGAGCCCCCAGGACGACCAGGATGAGCCATATGAAAGGCACAAACAAGATCGGGAGCATGGACATCGGAGGCAAAGACCCAGGAATTATCTTCCTGAGCATAACCCTTCCACTTAACCAGATACTGGAGTTTCCGTCTTGAAACACGAGAATCCAAAATCTTTTCCACAATATACTCCAACTCCCCCTCCACCAAAACCGGGGCAGGAGGATCAACAGATGGAACCATAGGTGCCACGTATCTCCGCAACAATGACCTATGGAATACGTTATGGATGGAAAAAGAATCAGGAAGGGTCAAACGAAAAGACACAGGATTAAGAACCTCAGAAATCCTATACGGACCAATGAAACGAGGTTTAAACTTAGGAGAGGAAGCCTTCATAGGAATATGACGAGAAGACAACCAAACCAAATCCCCAACACGAAGTCGGGGACCCACACAGCATCTGCGATTAGCGAAACGTTGAGCCTTCTCCTGGGACAAGGTCAAATTGTCCACTACATGAGTCCAAATCTGCTGCAACCTGTCCACCACAGTATCCACACCAGGACAGTCCGAAGACTCAACCTGCCCTGAAGAGAAACGAGGATGGAACCCAGAGTTGCAGAAAAACGGCGAAACCAAGGTAGCCGAGCTGGCCCGATTATTAAGGGCGAACTCAGCCAAAGGCAAAAAGGACACCCAGTCATCCTGATCAGCAGAAACAAAGCATCTCAGATATGTTTCCAAGGTCTGATTGGTTCGTTCGGTCTGGCCATTAGTCTGAGGATGGAAAGCCGAGGAAAAATACAAGTCAATGCCCATCCTCGCACAAAAGGCTCGCCAAAACCTCGAAACAAACTGGGAACCTCTGTCAGAAACGATATTCTCTGGAATGCCATGTAAATGAACCACATGCTGGAAGAACAATGGCACCAAATCAGAGGAGGAAGGTAATTTAGACAAGGGTACCAAATGGACCATCTTAAAGAAGCGATCACAAACCACCCAAATGACTGACATTTTTTGAGAGACGGGAAGATCTGAAATAAAATCCATAGAGATATGTGTCCAAGGCCTCTTCGGGACCGGCAAGGGCAAAAGCAACCCACTGGCACGAGAACAGCAGGGCTTAGCCCGAGCACAAATCCCACAGGACTGCACAAAAGAACGCACATCCCACGACAGAGATGGCCACCAAAAGGATCTAGCCACTAACTCTCTGGTACCAAAGATTCCAGGATGACCAGCCAACACCGAACAATGAACCTCAGAGATAACTTTATTCGTCCACCTATCAGGGACAAACAGTTTCTCCGCTGGGCAACGATCAGGTTTATTAGCCTGAAATTTTTGCTGCACCCGCCGCAAATCAGGGGAGATGGCAGACACAATTACTCCCTCTTTGAGAATACCCGCCGGCTCAGATAAACCCGGAGAGTCGGGCACAAAACTCCTAGACAGGGCATCCGCCTTCACATTTTTAGAGCCCGGAAGGTACAAAACCACAAAGTCAAAACGGGCAAAAAACAGCGACCAACGAGCCTGTCTAGGATTCAACCGCTTGGCAGACTCGAGATAAGTCAAGTTCTTATGATCAGTCAAGACCACCACGCGATGCTTAGCTCCTTCAAGCCAATGATGCCACTCCTCGAATGCCCACTTCATGGCCAGCAACTCTCGATTGCCAACATCATAATTTCGCTCAGCAGGCGAAAACTTCCTGGAAAAGAAGGCGCATGGTTTCATCACCGAGCAATCAGAACTTCTCTGCGACAAAACAGTCCCTGCTCCAATCTCAGAAGCATCAACCTTGACCTGGAATGGAAGCGAAACATCTGGTTGACACAACACAGGGGCAGAAGAAAAACGACACTTCAACTCTTGAAAAGCTTCCACAGCAGCAGAAGACCAATTGACCACATCAGCACCCTTCTTGGTCAAATCGGTCAATGGTTTAGCAATACTAGAAAAATTGCAGATGAAGCGACGATAAAAATTAGCAAAGCCCAGGAACTTTTGCAGACTTTTCAGAGATGTCGGCTGAGTCCAATCATGGATGGCTTGGACCTTAACAGGGTCCATCTCGATAGTAGAAGGGGAAAAAATGAACCCCAAAAATGAAACCTTCTGAACACCAAAGAGACACTTTGATCCCTTCACAAACAAAGAATTAGCACGCAGGACCTGAAACACCGTTCTGACCTGCTTCACATGCGACTCCCAATCATCCGAGAAGACCAAAATATCATCCAAGTATACAATCAGGAATTTATCCAGGTACTCTCGGAAGATGTCATGCATAAAGGACTGAAACACTGATGGAGCATTGGCAAGTCCGAATGGCATTACCAGGTACTCAAAATGGCCCTCGGGCGTATTAAATGCAGTTTTCCATTCATCGCCTCGCTTAATACGCACTAGATTATACGCACCACGAAGATCTATCTTGGTGAACCAACTAGCCCCCTTAATCCGAGCAAACAAATCAGATAACAGCGGCAAGGGGTACTGAAATTTAACCGTGATCTTATTTAGAAGGCGGTAATCTATACAAGGTCTCAGCGAACCATCCTTCTTGGCCACAAAAAAGAACCCCGCTCCTAATGGCGACGATGACGGGCGAATATGCCCCTTCTCCAAGGACTCCTTCACGTAACTCCGCATAGCGGCGTGCTCAGGCACTGATTAACTAAACAGTCGACCTTTTGGGAATTTACTACCAGGAATCAAATCGAAAGCACAATCACAATCCCTATGCGGAGGTAGGGTATCGGACTTGGGCTCATCAAATACATCCCGGTAATCAGACAAGAACTCTGGGACCTCAGAAGGGGTGGATGACGAAATAGACAGAAATGGGACATCACCATGTACCCCCTGACAACCACAGCTGGACACAGACATGTATTTCCAATCTAATACTGGATTATGGACTTGTAGCCATGGCAACCCCAACACGACCACATCATGCAGATTATGCAACACCAGAAAGCGAATAACCTCCTGATGTGCAGGAGCCATGCACATGGTCAGCTGGGTCCAGTACTGAGGCTTATTCTTGGCCAAAGGCGTAGCATCAATTCCTCTCAATGGAATAGGACACTGCAAGGGCTACAAGAAAAACCCACAACGCCTAGCATACTCCAAGTCCATCAAATTCAGGGCAGCGCCTGAATCCACAAATGCCATGACAGAATAAGATGACAAAGAGCAGATCAAGGTAACGGACAAAAGAAATTTTGACTGTACCGTACCAATGGTGGCAGACCTAGCGAACCGCTTAGTGCGCTTAGGACAATCAGAGATAGCATGAGTGGAATCACCACAGTAGAAACACAGCCCATTCTGACGTCTGTGTTCTTGCCGTTCAACTCTGGTCAAAGTCCTATCGCACTGCATAGGCTCAGGTTTATGCTCAGATAATACCGCCAAATGGTGCACAGATTTACGCTCACGCAAGCGTCGATCGATCTGAATGGCCAAAGACATAGACTCATTCAGACCAGCAGGCATAGGAAATCCCACCATGACATCCTTAAGGGCTTCAGAGAGACCCTTTCTGAAAATAGCTGCGAGCGCACCTTCATTCCATTGAGTGAGTACGGACCACTTTCTAAATTTCTGACAATATACCTCTATCTCATCCTGACCCTGACACAGAGCCAGCAAATTTTTCTCTGCCTGATCCACTGAATTAGGTTCATCGTACAGCAATCCGAGCGCCAGGAAAAACGCATCAATATTACTTAATGCAGGATCTCCTGGCGCAAGAGAAAATGCTCAGTCCTGAGGGTCGCCACGTAAAAAAGAAATAATGATCCTAACTTGTTGAACTGGGTCAGCAGAGGAGCAAGGTTGCAAAGCCAGAAATAGTTTACAATTATTTTTGAAACTCAGAAATTTAGTTCTATCTCCAAAAAACAAGTCAGGAATAGGAATTCTTGGTTCTAACATAGAATTCTGAACCACAAAGTCTTGAATGTTTTGTACTCTTGCCGTGAGCTGATCCACACATGAAGACAGACCTTTAATGTCCATCGCTACACCTGTGTCCTGAACCACCCAAATGTCTAGGGGAAAAATAGGCAAAACACAGTGCAGAGAAAAAAAATGGTCTCAGAACTTCTTTTTTCCCTCTATTGAGAATCATTAGTACTTAAGACCTCCAGTACTGTTATGATTAGGTAATTCAGTACCACAATGGACATAGAAGTCAGAGCACATACAGTGACCTGACAATAACCCAAAAAACATAGAACGAGCTCTGAGACGTGGGAACTCTGCTGACCGCAATCCCTAATCCTCTCCAACCACACTAGAGGCAGCCGTGGATTGCGCCTAACGCTCCCTATGCAACTCGGCACAGCCTGAGAAACTAGCTAGCCTGAAGATAGAAAATAAGCCTACCTTGCCTCAGAGAAATACCCCAAAGGAAAAGGCAGCCCCCACATATAATGACTGTGAGTTAAGATGAAAAGACAAACGTAGAGATGAAATAGATTTAGCAAAGTGAGGCCCGACTTTCTGAACAGAGCGAGGATAGGAAAGGTAACTTTGCGGTCAACACAAAACCCTACAAATAACCACGCAAAGGGGGCAAAAAGACCCTCCGTACCGACTAATGATACGGAGGTACACCCTCTGCGTCCCAGAGCTTCCAGCAAGCAAGAAAAACCAAACAAGCAAGCTGGACAGAAAAAACAGCAAACAAAAATAACAAAAGCGGAACTTAGCTATGCAGAGCAGCAGGCCACAGGAACGATCCAGGAGGAAGCAAGTCCAATACTAGAACATTGACTGGAGGCCAGGATCAAAGCACTAGGTGGAGTTAAATAGAGCAGCACCTAACGACTTCACCACATCACCTGAGGAAGGAAACTCAGAAGCCGCAGTACCACTCTCCTCCACCAACGGAAGCTCATAGAGAGAATCAGCTGAAGTACCACTTGTGACCACAGGAGGGAGCTCTGCCACAGAATTCACAACAGCGGGCGTTCCATATGCGTCACTCCCCCGTCCTATCCTGGTATGCGTGGCTCCCTTGTACTGTCCTGGTATGTGTGGCTCCCCCCCTGCTGTCCTTGTATGCATGCTTTCAATTACAAAAAAAACCAAAAAACATCCTACTCTCCCCTCCAGAGTGCCCTCGCAGCATCTCATTGGTGCCAGCTTCCAGTTGCTCTTCCTGTGCTGAGCGATCACGTGGCACCACTCATTAAGGTAATCAATATTCCCTCAATGCCTATGGGAGTGGAGATGAGTACATATTAATTATTTTAATGAGCGGTGCCATGTGATCAGTCAGCTCTGGAAGAGCAACTGGAAGCCGGAACCAATGAGATGCTGCGAGGGCACGCTGGAGGGCGAGTAGCATGTCATCTGGAAGCTGGCCGCTACAGCTGTCACTGTGAGCGCTATGAGAGAAATGAATCTGCATTTCTCTTCAGCAGCGGCACAGGCTTTAGCCACAGCCAACGGCTGCTGCCTCTGTGACCCCTCCCCCCACCGGCTTTCTGGGACAATGACTCATGTATAAGCCGAAGGGGCGTTTTCAGCATAAAAAAATGTGCTGAAAAACTCGGCTTATATACAAGTATATAGGGTAATTTTTGCAAATTTAAAAAGAAAAACTGAAATATCACATGGTCATAAGTATTCAGACCCTTTGCTCAGCATTCAGTAGAAGCACTCTTTTTAGCTAGGACAGATATGAGTCTTCTTGGCAATGATGCAGCAAGTTTTTCACATCTGGATTTGGGGATCCTCTGCCATTCTTCCTTGCAGATCCTCTCCAGTTCCGTCAGGTTGGATGGTGAATAGGCATTTTCAGGTCTCTCCAGAGATGCTCAATTGGGTTTAGGTCAGGTTTCTGGCTGGGCCAGTCAAAAATGGTCACAGAGTTGTTCTGAAGCCACTCCTTTGTTATTTTAGCTGTGTGCTTAGGGTCATTGTTTTGTTGGAAGGTGAACCTTCGGCCTCTCTCATCTCTGTAAAGGTACCTTTACACATAACGATTTTGTTAACGATATCGTTGCTTTTTGTGACGTAGCAACGATATCGTTAACGAAATCGTTAGGCGTGACAGCGACCAACGATCAGGCCCCTGCTGGGAGATCGTTGGTCGCTGGGAATGATCAGGACCTGATCACCCGCTGACATCGCTGAATCGGCGTGTGTGACGCCGATCCAGCGATGTGTTCACTGGTAACCAGGGTAAATATATGGAGTTACTAAGCACAGGGCCGCGCTTAGTAACCCGATGTTTACCCTGGTTACCATTGTAAAAGTAAAAAAAAAAAAAAAAAACAGTACATACTTACATTCCGGTGTCTGTCCCCCGGCCTCAGCTTCTATGCACTGTGTCAGCGCCGGCCGGCCGTAAAGCAGAGGACAGCAGTGACGTCTCCGCTGTCCTCTGCTTTACGGCCGGCCGGCACCGGGGGACAGACACCGGAATGTAAGTATGTACTGTTTTTTTTTACTTTTACAATGGTAATCAGGGTAAACATCGGGTTACTAAGCGCGGCACTGCGCTTAGTAACCCGATGTTTACAATGGTTACCCGGGGACTTCGGCATCGTTGGTCGCTGGAGAGCTGTCTGTGTGACAGCTCTCCAGCGACCACACAACGACCTAAACAGCGATGCTGCAGCGATCGGCATTGTTGTCTATATCGCTGCAGCGTCGCTAAATGTGAGGGTACCTTAAGTGAGATAACTTGCACAATTGGTGGCTGATTAAATACTTTTTCCCCACTGCACCGCTTAGAATTATTACCAAAAAGGTCTATCTTCATCTCATTAGACCAGAGAATCTTATTTATCGTAGTCTGGGAGTCCTTCATGTGTCTTTTAGCAAGCTCTATGTGGACTTTCATATGTCTTGCACTTAGAAGCTTCCGTTGGGTCACTGCCATAAAGGCCCAACTGGTTGAGGGCTGCATTGTGCATCTCTGGAGCTCACAACAGTGATCTTGGGGTTCTTCTTTACCTCTCTCACCAAGGCTCTTCTCACACGACTGCTCAGTTTGGCTGGATGGCCAAGTCTAGGAAGACTTCTGGTGGTCCCAAACTTCTTCCATTTAAGGATTATGGAGGCTACCGTGCTCTTAGGAACCTTGAGTACTGCAGAAATTCTGTTGTAACCTTGGCCAGGTCTGTGCCTTGCCACAATTCTGTCTCTGAGCTCCTTCGCCAGTTTCTTTGATATCAGGTTTCTCACTTGGTCTGACATGCACTGTGAGGTCTCATATAGACAGGTGTGTGTCTTTCCAAATCAAGTCCTATCAGTTTAATTAAACACAACTGGACTCCAATGAAGGAGTAGAACCATCTCAAGGAGGATCACAAGGAAATGGACAGCATGTGACTTAAATATGAGTATCTGAGCAAAGGGTGTGAAAACTTATGACCTGTTGTGAGTTCTGTTTTTGGGCTCCCTCTGGTGGTTACTGATGGTACTGGGTGACTTGTGTTCTCTGCGGTCTCTGGTGTCCACCTGTTCCATCAGGTTATGGGAGTTTCCTATTTAACCTGGCTTTTTTGTCATTTCCTCGCCGGCTATCAATGTAATCAGCGTGTCTTTTTACCTCTGCTACCTGCGTCTGTTATCTTCAGGACAAGCTAAGTTTTGATTTTCCTGTTCCACGTTTTGCTTAATTTTTGTCTTAGTCCAGCTTGCAGATATGTGATTCCTTGCTGCTGGTTGCTCTGGTGGGCTGAAATTACTCCTCATGTTCCATGAGTTGGCACATGAGTTCAAGTAATTTCAGGATGGTTTTTTGAAGGGTTTTTCGCTGACCGCGCAGTTCACTTTTGTATCCTCTGCTATCTAGCTTTAGCGGGCCTCATTTTTGCTGATTCTATTTTCATAACTACGTATGTGTTTTCCTCTCATTTCACCGTTATTACATGTGGGGGGCTGCTATTTCTGTGGGGTGTTTCTCTGGAGGCAAGTGAGGTCTGTGTTTCTTCTAATAGGGGAAGTTAATCCTTCGGCTGGCGCGAGACGTCTAGGAATCATCGTAGGCACGTTCCCCGGCTACTACTAGTTGTGTGTTTAGGTTCAGGATCGCGGTCAGCTCAGGTTCCATCACCCTAGAGCTTGTTTTGTTTTTGTGCTTGTCCTTTTGTGATCCCCTGCCATTGGGATCATGACAATGACCATGTGATATGTGATATTTAGCTTTTCTTTTTTATAAAATTTGCAAAAATGTCTACATTTCTATTTTTTTTCCGTCAAGTGTCTGTCAGTCCGTGTACATTAGTGTGAAAAAAATTAACTTTTTTGAATTTACCAAATGGCTGTAATGAAACAGAGTGAAAAATGTAAAAGGGTCTGAATACTTTCCATGTTACAAAAATTTAAAAAGAGGAATTATCTGGACTGGACACTTAATAGAGAACTGAATACAGTCTCACAGAAGAGCTGTATTATCCTATTTCACCTATTTCTACAAAAAAGGAGGATCAGCATTTGAAACAAAAAATGTTTGCGTGTTTGCAATAAAGCCCACAGTTCTATAAAATTAGAGGAGTAATTAGTAAATTTCTGCCCATCATTTATGAAGACCAAACAGTAGCGTTAGCTTTACAGTCTGGCAGCAATATAGTGGCAATGAGAGCACCAACCAATCATTGGTAATATAATTTCTCCTAGCATGTACAGTTATATGAAAAAGTTTGGGCACCCCTATTAATCTTAAGCTTAATGTTTTATAAAAATAGTTGTTGTTTTTTTTTGCAACAGCTATTTCAGTTTCATACGGTCATGGCCAAAAGTATTGACACCCCTGCAATTCTGTCAGATAATACTCATTTTCTTCCTGAAAATGATTGCAAACACAAACTATTTGGTATTATTATCTTCATTTAATTTGCCTTAAATGAAAAAACAAAAAAAAAAAAAGAATGAAGCAAAAAGCAAACCATTGATCATTTCTTACGAAACTCCAAAAATGGGCCAGACAAAAGTATTGGCACCCTCAGCCTAATACTTGGTTGCACAACCTTTAGCCAAAATAACTATGACCAACCGCTTCCGGTAACCATCAATGAGCTTCTTACAAAGCTTTGCTGGAATTTTAGACCATTCTTCTTTGGCAAACTGCTCCAGGTCCCTGATATTTGAAGGGTGCCTTCTCCAAACTGCCATTTTTAGATCTCTCCACAGGTGTTCTATGGGATTCAGGTCTGGACTCATTGCTGGCCACCTTTGAAGTCTCCAGTGCTTTCCCTCAAACCATTTTCTAGTGCATTTTGAAGTTTGTTTTGGGTCATTGTCCTGCTGGAAGACCCATGACCTCTGAGGGAGACCCAGCTTTCTCACACTGGGCCCTACATTATGGTGCAAAATTTGTTGGTAGTCTTCAGACTTCATAATACCATGCACACGGTCAAGCAGTCCAGTGCCAGAGGCAGCAAAGCAACCTCAAAACATCAGGGAACCTCCGCCATATTTGACTGTTGGGACTGTGTTCTTTTCTTTGAATGCCTTTTTTTCTCCTGTAAACTGTATGTTGATGCCTTTGCCCAAAAAGCTCTACTTTTGTCTCATCTGACCAGAGAACATTCTTCCAAAACGTTTTAGGCTTTTTCAGCCTGGCTTTTTTATGTCTCGGGGTAAGAAGTGGGTTCTTCCTGGGTCTCCTACCATACAGTCCCTTTTCATTCAGACGCCGACGGATAGTACGGGTTGACACTGTTGTACCCTCGGACAGCAGGGCAGCTTGAACTTGTTTGGATGTTAGTCAAGGTTCTTTATCCAACATCCGCACAATCTTGCGTTGAAATCTCTTGTCAATTTTTCTTTTTCGTCCACATCTAGGGAGGTTAGCCACAGTGCCATGGGCTTTAAACTTCTTGATGACACTGTGCATGGTAGACACAGGAACATTCAGGTCTTTGGAGATGAACTTGTAGCCTTGAGATTGCTCATGCTTCCACACAATTTGGTTTCTCAAGTCCTCAGACAGTTCTTTGGTCTTCTTTCTTTACTTCATGCTCAATGTGGTACACACAAGGACACATGACAGAGGTTGAGTCAACTTTAATCCATGTCAACTGGCTGCAAGTGTGATTTAGTTATTGCCAACACCTGTTAGGTGCCACATGTAAGTTACAGGTGCTGTTAATTACACAAATTAGAGAAGCATCACATGATTTTTCTAACAGTGCCAATACTTTTGTCCACCCCTTTTTCATGTTTGGTGTGGAATTATATCCAGTTTGGCTTTAGGACAATACTTTTTGTGTTTTTTCATTTAAGACAAATTAAATGAAGATAATAGTACTGTACTGTGTCCAGTTTTGGGCACCGGTGCTGAGGAAGGATATAATGGAACTAGAGAGAGTACAACAAAATTAATAAAGGGGATGGGAGAACTACAATACCCAGATAGATTAGCGAAATTAGGATTATTTAGTCTAGAAAAAAGACGACTGAGGGGCGATCTAATAACCATGTATAAGTATATAAGGGGACAATACAAATATCTCGCTGAGGATCTGTTTATACCAAGGAAGGTGACGGGCACAAGGGGGCATTCTTTGCGTCTGGAGGAGAGAAGGTTTTTCCACCAACATAGAAGAGGATTCTTTACTGTTAGGGCAGTGAGAATCTGGAATTGCTTGCCTGAGGAGGTGGTGATGGCGAACTCAGTCGAGGGGTTCAAGAGAGGCCTGGATGTCTTCCTGGAGCAGAACAATATTGTATCATACAATTATTAGGTTCTGTAGAAGGACGTAGATCTGGGGATTTATTATGATGGAATATAGGCTGAACTGGATGGACAAATGTATTTTTTCGGCCTTACTAACTATGTTACTGTGTTACTATGTAATACCAAATAATTTGTGTTTGCAATCATTATCAGGAAGAAAATGAGTATTATCTGACAGAATTGCAGGGGTGTGAATACTTTTGGCCATGACTGTATATCTAGTATCTGTTGGACACAGTAATGTTTCTGTCTTGAAATGAGGTTTATTGTACTAACAGAAAATGTGCAATCTGCATTCAAACAAAATTTGACAGGTGCATAAGTATGGGCACACTTATTTTCTTGCTTTAAATACTCCTACCTTCTTTTTACTGACTTATTAAAGCACTTTTTTTGGTTTTCTAACCTCATTGAG
The DNA here is from genome assembly GCF_032444005.1 of Ranitomeya imitator. Taxonomy (NCBI): domain Eukaryota; kingdom Metazoa; phylum Chordata; class Amphibia; order Anura; family Dendrobatidae; genus Ranitomeya; species Ranitomeya imitator. The sequence goes on from NC_091287.1 coordinate 198,882,010, forward strand.
CTTTGAACTTCAAAGCCAGGTGTATGCAATCATGAGAAAAGCTACTTAAAGTGGCCACTTGCAAGTTGTTCTCCTGTTTGAATCTCCTCTGAAGAGTGGCATCATGGGCTCCTCAAAACAACTGTCTAATGATCTGAAAATAAAGATTATTCAACATTGTTGTTCAGGGGAAGGATACAAAAAACTGTCTCAGAGATTTAACCTGTTGATTTCCACTGTGAGGAACATAGTAAGGAAATGGAAGAACACAGGTACAATTCTTGTTAAGGCTAGAAGTGGCAGGCCAAGAAAAACATCAGAAAGGCAGAGAAGAAGAATGGTGAGATCAGTCAAGGACAATCCTCAGACCACCTCCAGAGAGCTGCAGCATCAACTTGCTGCAGATGGTGTCACTGTGCATCGGTCAACTATACAACACATTTTGCACAAGGAGAAGCTGTATGGGAGAGTGATGCGAAAGAAGCCGTTTCTGCAAGCACGCCACAAACAGTCGGCTGAGGTATGCAAAAGCACATTTGGAGAAGCCAATTTATTTTTGGAAGAAGGTCCTGTGGACTGATGAAACCAAGATTGTTTGGTCATACAAAAAGGCGTTATGCATGGCGGCCAAAAAACAAAGCATTCCAAGAAAAACACTTGCTACCCACAGTAAAATTTGGTGGAGGTTCCATCATGCTTTGGGGCTGTGTGGCCAATTCCGGCACCAGGAATCTTGTTAAAGTTGAGGGACACATGGATTCCTCTCAGTGTCAGCAGATTCTTGACAATAATGTTCATGAATCAGTGACAAAGTTGAAATTACGCAGGGGATGGATCTTTCAGCAAGACAATGATCCAAAACACCGCTCCAAATCTACTCAGACATTCATGCAGAGGAACAATCACACTGTTCTGGAATGGCCATCCCAGTCCTGAATATCATTGAACATCTGTGGGATCATTTGAAGAGGGCTGTGCATGCTCGGCGACCATCAAACTTAACTGAACTGGAATTGTTTTGTAAAGAGGAATGGTCAAAAATACCTTCATCCAGGAACTCATTAAAAGCTACAGGAAGCGACTAGAGGCTGTTATTTTTGCAAAAAAAGGATCTACTAAATATTAATGTCACTTTTCTGGTGGGGTGCCCATACTTATGCACCTGTCAAATTTTGTTTGAATGCAGATTGCACATTTTCTGTTAGTACAATAAACCTCATTTCAAGGCAGAAACATTACGGTGTCCAACAGTTATTAGATATATGAAACTGAAATAGCTGTTGCAAAAAAAAAACAATTTTTATAAAACATTAAGCTTAAGATTAATTGGGGTGCCCAAACTTTTTCATATACAGTAACTATGTCCTGAACACCAGTAATAAAACATGGTTAAATTGTAAAGGTTTTTTTTTTAAATAATTGCGGCAATACAAACTGTGGAACATGCAAACAGTCAATTAACAACAAAACATTTAACAATTATAACACGAAAAATGTAATTATCAAAAGTTTTGTTAACTGTAACTTTAGTTATGCTGTATATAAAATTGATTGCGCTATTTGCAACAAATAAAATGTAGGTTTTTCCTTTTGCAAGCAGAAAAACATACTGTAACAATTATATGACATGTCTAATGTTAAGAATAACAATCACAATATTTCATCAGTGGCGGCACATTTTTTATCCACAATGGTTTCCAACGGATAAAAAATTATTAATGAGACAGGTTTACAGAGTGAACACGTTTTGAGGTCGCACAGGACCACTTCATCAGGACTAAAACCCTTTTCAGTCCTGATGAAGAGGTCCTTTGCGACCTTAAAATGCGGTGACCCTGTAAACCTGTTTTATTAATTTATTAAGTTGGAAACAATTGTGGATTCATCAACAGCACCTCAGGAGTGACATTTCCCTCCCGATCGTTTTGCACTGTTTGGCACTTCTAGTGACTGATGCCCTTGCAGCAGTTGATATATATTTCATGCCAGTTACATGTTGCACTGTAGCAACTATATAAAGTGAATTGATAATTTTCCTTGCCAACTTTTTGTAACCAGTTATTGTGCTTTTTTTCTTTCCCAGTTTAGTTGTTTGCATGATATGATATTTGTATTTGATTGGGTTGGGCATGATTTAACGCATTGTGGGAGAGGTTGTGATAAAGACTACTCGAAACCCGTCGCTTGTCTTGGAGTGCTGTCCTGGAGCACTTATGTTTTAATATGAAGAAATAAAGAAAATTGTTGTGATTTTACTGAAGGAGCTGGAACATTACTTCATTTTCATAACTACAGGAAACATATGACCTCTGTAATTGCAAACAAAGGTTTCCTTACCGATTATTAAATTGTTTTTTTTATTGTTATACAAATACTTATATAATGCAATAAAATGCAAATTAATTATGTAAAAATCATACAATGTGATTTTGCGGATTTTTTTTCAAGATTCTGTCTCTCACAGTTGAAGTATACCTACGAAAAAAACTAGAGACCTCTCCATTCTTTGTAGGTGGAAAAACTGCAAAAATCGGCAGTGTATCAAATATTTATTTCACCACTGTATGTATGCAATAGACTGTACACAGGTTTATCTCAGTTAGTCGTCATTCTTACATATACAGCATGAGGAACAGATAACATTAAGCCATAACTAAGTTATTTATTGTTACTAAAGCTGACATTAATAATTAATATCGGACCTCAATAAAGGTGTAGAAGTTCCTTTAATATTTTGGAGGGAATACCCCACTGTATCACAAATAGAAACAAATACATTTAAAAAATGAGACCGTCATTTTTTTAAACAAGGAAAATTATCCATTATCACAAGTCTCATAGTTTCAAAATACAAAGTCGGAATTCAGTTTTTTTCTCCATTTTACCACACCAATTTATATTTTTACTGTTTTTCAGTACATTCTATGATAAAATAAGCATCCATATATGTCTATGTGGACAAAGAAAAATGTTATGGCTCTTAAACTGTATTCACACATCAGTATTTCATAAGTATTTGTATGCCAAAACCAGGAGTGTTTAGAATACACAGAACAAGTGTCAATATTTTAATTACAGCGTTTATCTGGAAGGTCCATTTCTGATTTTGCCATAAAACACAGGTTCAAAATACAGACCAAATACTGAAATGTGCCTGAGGTCTTAGAAGAAGGGGAGGAAAAAAAAAATTGAAAACACAAAAAAAAAATTAACGGCATCAGGAGGGAGTTAAACAAGTTGAGGGAAACTGGAGCTCACATGTAAAAAGTCACAGCAGCACTAACATTACTGCTGAGCAATCCAACAGAGCATAACACAGTCGAGGGCTATCTGATGTTTTATTGCAAAGCACTTGGACCAATGTTATACTATGGGGCAGTGCAGATCTGCAATTTTTTTCTGATGCCGCTTTGGCATGACAAAATAATTGCAACGTGCTGAGAGTGAATACGATGATCGGCTCACGATCACACATATTAGTCTAGGGATGTGTGTGTGACATCAGACTGCACTCAGATGTCATCCCAGTCCGATATATGCTGAGACTGGCAATGGAGGGATGGCGAAATGAAAGGGGTTTTCCCACAAAAAAAAGTTGATTTTAATCAATAGATCTTGGAATAATAATAGCTTCAACAATTGGATGTTTAAATAAAATGTTCCTGTGCTGAGATAATCTTATAAATGCCCTGTGTACTGTGTAAGGCTACGTTCATATTTACGTTGTTGGGCGCAGCATCGTCGATGCAACCAACAACGCATATACACAACGCTGCGTTTTTTAACGCATGCGTTGACATAAACTAGTAATGTTAATGAATTTTTGGTGCAGGGAAAACACTACAAGTAGCGTCGTCCGCGCCCTGTCTGGTGCGTCAAATTGACGCATGCGTCGTAAAACGCAATACAATGCATACTGGCGCATGTCCATGTGCCCCCCATGTTAAAGATAGGGGCGCATGACGCATGCGTCGGTATGCGTCGACGACGCTGCACCCAACAACGCAAATGTGAACGTAGCCTAATGGCTGTGTCTTACCGCACTGGGTCATGGTCTGATCATACCACAGCTCCTGGGCAGGTGGGCAGAAAAAGAGAGGATACAGACATAACAGTAGGAAATTGCAGCCAATTCTTTTTGTGAGGTAAAGCAATTCATTGCCTCTTTTTAAACAATTATTTAACCCCTTCCCGATTTGTGACGCCATGTAGGCATCATTAAAGTCTGACCTGTGACGCCTATGTGGCGTCATGGAGGGATCGCGTCCCTGCATATCGGGTGAAAGGGTTAACTCCAATTTCACCCAATCTGCAGGGACAGGGGGAGTGGTACTTTAGCCCAGGGGGGGGTGGCTTCCCCCCCTCCCCCGTGGCTATGATCGCTCTGATTGGCTGTTGAAAGTGAAATAGCCAATCAGTGTGATTTGTAATATTTCACCTATGAAAACTGGTGAAATATTACAATCCAGCCATGGCCGATGATGCAATATAATCCGCCCCCCCCACCACCGCCACCGATCTCCTCCCCAGTCCTCCGTCCTGTGCTCTGCTCCCCTCCGTCGTCCTGTCCGCTTCAAAGAATGAATCCACTGTGATCCCATGCTGTACTGTCTGTATCCTCTTTTTTGTGTCCTCCCCTGACCAGGAGATGTGGTATGATCAAACCATGCTCCTGTATGGTCAGACACAGCCATTACACAGTACACAGCAGGGGCACATTTCTAAGATTGTTTCAGCACAAGAGCATTCTATTTAAATACATCCAATTGTGGAAATTATTATTCCAAGATATATTGATTTAACCCCTTAATGACCGCTGATATGCCTTTTAACGGCAGCTGAGATCTGTCGGCCAGCACCCCACAACAATAGGAGGTTTTTCATATTGGTTCATGTTAATCAGTGTGATATACCCTTATCACAGTGATCAAAATAAAAATAGCAAATCAAACCCCCCTTTAAGACCCTCTTAGCCAGGGGTGTCAAACTGCATTCCTCGAGGGCTGCAAACAGGTCATATTTTCAGGATTTCCTTGTACTGCACAGGTGATAATTTAATCACCAACTCATTATTTGTGTAGGTGATTAAATTATCACCTGTGCAGTACAAGGAAATACTGAAAACATGACCTGTTTGCAGCCCTCGAGGAATGCAGTTTGACACCCCTGCTCTTAGCTATGTAAAAAGAATAAGACTAAAAAAAGGATTTATTTCCATTTTTCCATTAGGGTTAGGATTGGGGCTAGGGTTAGGGTTGGAGTGAGAGCTAGGGTTAGGGTAGTGCTAGGTGTTAGAATCTGTTTTGTTTTTGACCATCCACCATCTTGTGGTTTTCTGGCTGCTAGTCTTTTTCTCCTGGTGCTGGGTTGTCTTATGTCAGGTGATTGTATCACCCTTTATTAACCAGCACCTGCCTCCCAGTCCTTGCTGGACAACAGTGTTAATCTAGAGTGCTAGAGTTCTGGCTAGGTGCTGTGATAGCTTTCTGTGTTGGATTTTACCCAGTTCTGGGACCTATGGTTCGGCTATACTTAGTTTCTGTTTTCACTTGGTTTCTGCAGCCTTCTCTGTGTTTTCTATTAGGAAGTGACCTGTTTTTATACCCAGTCCTTAGATCTGTTAGGGACCTCCTTCCCCCCATCTATAGGTCTTCGCTTTAGATTAACCTAGGATCGTTGGTGGGTCTATTCACAAGGAATGGGTTGCCCACTCCATCGTAGGGTATCAGCCTAGTCTTAGTGCAGAGTCAGTATTCCCCCCTCTATCCTAGTTCTTTGTTGCAGTTCCGTAACACTAGGGTTAGGGTAGAGCTAGGTTTGGGGCTAGGGTTAATGCAGCGCCCCAGAGACCTGGTCGTTGCAGTATAGAACTCTGCCACTAAGGGGAGCAGCGGTACGTCTGATGGCACTAAAGAGTTATCCTGACCAGGTATCACCAGAACACATTACACTTCACACTCCGGCCACTGGGGGGAGCAAAAGGCTTTATTTATTGGGCCACTCCTCACACTGATAAAACTAGGGGCTGGGGAGGAAGTTGGTCAGAAGCTGACTGGGTTGGAACCAGGCAACATCCCGTGGCAGGGGGTGTTGCAGGGAGAAGGCACAGGGGGGTCCCTGTCAGGCGTGGGAACCTGGCAGGTGTCTAGCGACAGAACAGAACGTAACGGAACCGCGCCTGCACACCTTGCGGCGGTATCCTAAGAGAGAGACAAGAGGGGAAGAATATTGTGGACCAGTGTAAACGAGATCAGCACAATGGAGAGCCAGTAAGAGTCGTGCCGAGAGAGGAAGGCAACATCTTACTGAGGCGCGTAGTCGGTGGCCGGATCACCGTAGGAGTAACTGACTTCAGGCCTTACTTCAAATTCCGCTGGACAGTTGATTATAGGTTGGCTGTCTACCTTTCACACCTACGAAGACATAGGGGACAACATTGGGAGAGGGGCGTCTCTAGGGTCCCGGAAGACCTCCAAGCCTTCCCGTCAAACGGGTGGCGTCCTAGCCATAACATATCTGGGGGACGTTAGAAACTAGCAACATCTGGAACCAAAGAACGAGAGAGAGAGAGAGAGCTGTAGAGAACGAACGAACGAGAACAGCAGTTGTGAGGACTATTCCGAATGCTCAGCAGGGTAGGACTACAACACACAGGCGCTATTGGTAGGCAACGATTTCCATCTGCGAGGGAAACTCTGGATGTGCCCATCGAACCGGCCGGTCTCAGAGAGCCCTGTTGAACGTACTCTGGATTGAGGTTCCTGAAGCCTTCAGTAAAGAGGTAAATAGACTGCAACCTTGTGTCCTCGTTATTGATTGTGCCTTACACCATCACCATCCACCTTACTGGGAAGCCCTGGGGACATACTTCACCTGTGAAGGTTATACCATCCAGCTGCCATTCCATCACCCCAGTGGACCCCACAGCAGCGTCGGTCACCCTGACTGAACACCACAGGTGGTGTCACGAACCATTGACGGACTGTACAAATCCCTTTACAGGACGCCCCTTAGCAGGGTCACGGACTGGGTCTAGCCACCGTGACAGCCTCAGAACCGGTCTCAGAGAGGCCCGGTACCGAGAACTCGTGGCCCTGTGTCTGGGGGTGCTCCATTAAGGCTAGAGCTAGGGTTAGGGTTGGAATAGGGTTAGGGTTAGGTTTGTGTTGGGGTTAGCGTTGTGGTGTTGGGGTTATGGAAGTGTTGGGGGTGGGGGTGGTGTTGGGGGTTAGGGTTGTGGTTAGGGTTACGGTTGGGATTAGGCTTGGGATTATGATTAGGGGTGTGTTGGGGTTAGGGTTGGAGTTAGAATTAGGGGATTCCACTGTTTATTTACATCAGGGGGTGTCCAAATGTGACATGGCACCCACCATTAATTCCAGCCAATTTTGCATTCAAAAAGTAAAACTAGGCCCCCTCCCTTCTGAGACCTGCCATGCGCCCAAACAGTGGCTTTCTCTCATATAAGAGGTATTGGCGTACTCAGGAGAAATTGCACAACAAATTTTGTGATCCATATTCTCCTGATACCCTTGCAAAAATAAAAAAAGTTTGCTGCAAAGTAAATTTTTGGTGAAAAAAGTTGTCACAAAGTGACTGTCCTAGCATGACCCGACTCGACAAGAGGTTGGTCACAAAACAGCAGAACACACAAGGGTACACTTTAACAACGGTGGGCCCTGTGATAGGGAACAGGGAAATGGACACCTCCTGCACTCTTCTAAGGATGAGCCCAGCTCTTCCTGACATCCTTGTACAGGTTCTTTCAAGCTGTCGCCGAGCTGGATACCTTAGCCCTCACTCGACCTGCACCTATCCCTGGGTAGGGAATTGGCAGGTGAGAGCACTGGTCCCACCGCCGCACTAATACAACACAGGGAAAGTTACACAACAAAGGGACAAAGAAACAATAACACCACACTTAGCTTTCTCTGCTGCAATGCACCGTACAGCAGAGTAATGCACCAGGTATGAGAATTCAGCTGAAGAACAACCGCACTCAGCAAGCTCCTTTTCCAGCAAGGTTGGTATCCAAAGGACCTGTATAACCAACAGTCAGCTGATGCATCAGGTGACCTTATGAAGGATGGTGGGAGTGGTCACCACCGACATCAGCTGACCCAGCAGCAATGTAATGCAATAACACCAGCGGCCACCGGGGGGAAAAACTGCATTAACCCCAAATGACCAGAAAGGAAAAAAAAGTTTTAATCAGAGGGAAACCAGATCTGCCACAGCTCCAAACCTGGATCGTGACAAAAGTACAATGTTCATTTTTTCCTTCCACATTGCTTTAGTTCTCGTGAAGCACCTGGAGGGTTAATAAACTTCTTGAATGTGGTTTTGAGCACCTTGATGGGTGCAGTTTTTTTGAATGGTGTCACTTTTGGCTATTTTCTGTTAGATTGACTCACTTCAAAAGTTAGGTGGTCCCTATAAAAAATGGTTTTGCAAATTTTGTTGGAAAAATGAGAAATTGATGGTCAACTTTTAACCCTCATAGCGTCCTCACAAAAAAAAAAATTATGTTTACAAAATTGTGCTGATGTAAAGTTGATGCTCTGATTTAAGGGTACAAAAAATAAAAGTTTGAAAATTGCAAAATTTTTGAAAAATTTCTGTTTTTTTTATTATAAATAAACACAAGTTATATAGAAAAAAATTTACCACTAACATGAAGTACTATATGTCAAGAAAAAAACAATCTCAGAATCAGTAGGATATGTTGAAGCGTTCCAGAGCTATAACTTCATAAAAATGACAGCGGTCAGAATTGTAAAAATTGGCTTGGTCATTAAGTACCAAATTGGCTCTGTAACTAAGTGGTTAAATTAACTTTTGTCCGTGGGAAAACCCTTTTAAGGTCTCCATATTCTCCGCACCTGTGAATACGATTCTCTCATGGAAGAGAAATTGATCACACTAAGGGCTCCTTTCCACTTGCGAGATAAATGTCCGTGTCTCACATGTGAAAACCAAGCTCTGGCGCCGGCACTTGGGAGCGGAGGGTGCGGCTCCATGTGTTGCTATGCAGCCGCACTCTTCCACTCTGGAGTGCCGATTCCACAGTTTGGTTTTCACATGCGAGACACGGACGTTTATCTCGCAAGTGGAAAGGAACCCTAAGATGACATTTGGATCAAATTCTGACAGAGTTTGATCAGTGTGGCATTACCACAATCATCTGGATTCTCTAGCATATGAGAATTGATGGCCATGTGACCTCGGCTTAAGACTGATGCTTACCTCTATTGCATGCTGAAACTGCTCATGTTCTCTTTGAAGTTGCTCTGCCTCTTGTAGTGAACTGGCAGTAATTAATCCAGCATTTAGCATAGATTCACCATTTCTGATCCAGCCGAGTACCTGTTGTATTTAAGGTAAAAACATAAGACCCTCTATTGTAGGTGATTTAGTAAACAAGATGTGTTAATTACTATCAAAAAGTAGTGCATACCATTTTTTTTTAAGTTTAGACACTTCTTTAGACAATTCTTGAAAAGAGAAAGAAGCCTGTTGGATGTTTATTCCCAAAACATGCCATCTAAATAGGCTAACTAGTAAAGAGGAATTAATTCTGCTTTATTAATAGACATGATTTATAAAAAAAAGTTAATATATATATAAAAAAACAATAATTTTAATAAATATGTTAAATATACATTAACATACATATTTCTTTAAATATAATTAAAGTTACACATTTTTATATCCTGATGTAAGTTTTTTGTATTCTACTAAGACTGGTTTGAATATTAAATAGTACCCAGACAATAAAGAGTTAATATATGTCAGTGAACTAATCACATAATACCGTATGTTCTGTAGAAGGACGTAGATCTGGGTATTTATTATAATGGAATATAGGCTGAACTGGATGGACAAATGTCTTTTTTCGGCCTTACTAACTATGTTACTATGTAATTAAAAAAAAGTGTTTTATTTTACCATGTTAACGTGTGCTGGCAGGAGTTTTTGCAAAGAAGCTGGATAAAATATGAATTTTATTTCTTTCACTGCTGGTTTTCTACTAATTTGACCCCTGCTGCAATCTGCTGTGCATATCCTCTTCACAGAGCGAGCTGACAGTCTGGTACAGTAGTATGGCCACAGTGCTGCTAGCAGAGGCACCTTTCCTTCTGTAGCATTAGGCCGGCGTCACACTCAGCGTAGGGAAATACGGTCCATTTTTTACGGTCGTAATACGCAGAAATGTTCCCAAAATAGTGATCCGTATGTCATCCGTATGCAGAGTGTGGCAGCGTATTTTGCACATGTCATCATCCGTATGTAATCCGTATGGCATCCATACTGCGATATTTTCTCGCCGGCTTGCAAAACGGACATACAATGGATCCATGGGCTCAAATATTCGTTAAAACATATATACTGTCTATATATGTATATATATATATATATATATATATATGCATTTATATATATATATATATATATATATATATATATATATATATATATATATCAGTGAGATATATTTCATGCAGCGCTAGATAGCAGAGAAGCCGGCAATTGAATTACCGGCTTCTCTGCTATCTAGCGCTGCATGAAATATATCTTTTGCTATCTCCTTCCCAAACCCGACAGGATATGAGACATGGTTTACATACAGTAATCCATTTCAGATCCCGTCTTTTTTTACTCCTCACTACTTATGTTAGAAGTGTATGTGTGCCAAATTTGGGGACTCTAGCTGTTAAAATAAAGCATTAAATCGCGGAAAAAATTGGTGTGGGCTCCCGCGCAATTTTCTCCGCCAGAATGGTAAAGCCAGTGACTGAAGGCAGAAATTAATAGCTTAGAGAGGGACCATGGTTATTGCCTCCCCCCCCCCCCCCCGGCTAAAAACATCTGCTCCCAGCCACCCCAGAAAAGGCACATCTGGAAGATGCGCCTATTCTGGCACTTGGCCACTCTCTCCCCACTCCCTTGTAGCGGTGGGATATGGGGTAATAAAGGGTTAATGTCACATTGCTATTGTATGGGGACATTAAGCCAGGTTAATAATGGAGAGGGGTCAATTATGACACCTATCCATTATTGATCCAAAAGTACGAAATGGTTAATAAAACACACATTATTAAAAAGTATTTTAATGAAAGACACATGGTGTTTTAATATTTTATTATACTCTTAATCCACCTGAAGACACTTGTCACCTGAATCAAAGTTAAAAAAAAAACCAAACAACAATATTCCATACCTTCCGTCGTTCAGTCTTGTCCCACGCTGTAAATCCATCTGAAGGGGTTAAATCATTTTACACCCAGGAGCTCTGCTAATGCAGCTGTGCTCCTAGCTGTAAAACTTGGTGAATGAATGGAATGCAGGGAAATGCCCTGTAGTTACCTCAAGTCGCGGTGATGCGCCCTCTGCTGGATGAACTCATATGAACTCGAGCGTGGGAAAATATTCTGAAAAGTTCCCAGGCAATGAGTTACACAATATTAATGTAACAATCCCTTATTTTTTTAAAAACTGAGACACTTGTTAATAAGAAGTTACCTGCAGCCTATTTTAACTATTTTTTTATCCATTCACTACTGGCAATGAATCACTAAGGGTGAGTGCACACATTGCAGATTTGAAGCTGCGGATCTGCAGCTGTTTTCCATGTGTTTTACAATAGCATGTAAAGCTATGGAAAATCAAATCTGCTGTGCACATGCTGCGGAAAATTCCGTGCAGAATTGCTGCAGTTGATTTTCTGCAGCATATCAATTCTTTGTGTGGATTCCGCACCGTTTTACTCCTATCCCTTAGAATCTGCAGGTGTAAAAACGCAGGTGAAATCCGCACAAAAACCGTGGTAAATCCCCGCACTAAATTTACAGGTAATCCGCAGGGCGTTTTACCTGTGGATTTTTCTGAATCTGATCGGAAAAATCCGCACACGAATACGCAACGTGTGCACATAGCCTTAAAAACAGATGAAATTTGAATGGAATACTGAAGTACAAGCTATGGTACACTTCTTCAAGAATCAGGTGTGTCCAAAAAGTGGCGTACAAACCTAGGTGGCATAGCGAAGGCAGCAGCTATTCATGAATTTAAAAAGTAGCGGTTGTCATGTCTGTCCCACCCTAGCTGCACCTATTTTGATGCGGAGGCGCCATTAGTTGCAACTCTGAGTTGCTAAATTTTGTGACTTTTCAAAGATTTTATACCAGAATTATTTTATGAATTCTTTGATGAATTGTGCCCTATGTCTTCCAAGTTTCTGCTCTTTTAGAAGTGAGTCTCAAGGACCAAAGACACTGATCCATTTTTATAAAAGATATGTGTATGGATCAATGACACTCTATGGGTCGGATGTGTGAACACAGATTACCGTATTTTCCGGCATATAAGACGACTTTTTGACCCCTAAAAATTGTCCCAAAAGTCGGGGGTCGTCTTATACGCCGGGTACGGCGTGTGCAGGGAGCGATCCTGGATGTCGGCATGTGGTTCCCAGGGTCTGAAGGAGAGGAGACTCTCCTTCAGGCCCTGGGATCCATATTCATGTAAAAAATAAAGAATAAAAACGGACGGCCCCTGGCTCACAGCGCTGCTAGCGTCTGCCTCCGTTCCTGAGAATGCAGTGAGTGAAGGACCTTCGATGACTGTTGTGAGTTCTGTTTTTGGGCTCCCTCTGGTGGTTACTGATGGTACTGGGTGATTTGTGTTCTGCTGTCTCTGGTGTCCACCTGTTCTATTAGCATTTGGGAGTTTCCTATTTAACTGGGCTTTCTTGTCATTTCCCCGCCGGCTATCAAGGTTATCAGAGTGTTTTGTTACCTCAGCTTCTGGCTTCAGTTATCTTCAGGACAAGCTAAGTTTTTGATTTTCTTGTTCCACGTTTTGCTTTATTTTTGTCTTGTCCAGCTTGCATATAATTGTTTCTTTGCTGCTGGTTGCTCTAGTGGGCTGTAATTGCTCCTCATGTTCCATGAGTTGGAACATGAGTTCAAGTAATTACAGGATGGTTTTTTGAAGGGTTTTTTGCTGACCGCGCAGTTTGCTTTTGTATCCTCTGCTATCTAGTTTTAGCGGGCCTCATTTTGCTGAATCTGTTTTCATACTGTGTATGTGCCTTCCTCTCGGTTCACCGTCGTTGTGTGTGGGGGGCTGCTATTTCTGTGGGGTGTTTCTCTGGAGGCAAGAGGGGTCTGTGTTTCTTCTAATAGGGGAAGTTAGATCTTCGGCTGGTGCGAGACGTCTAGGATCAACGTAGGCACGTTCTCCGGCTATTGTTATTTGTGTGTTCAGGTTTAAAGTCGCGGTCAGCTCAGGTTCCATCACCCTAGAGCTCGTTGGTGCTTGTCCTTTTGTGATTCCCTGCCATTGGAATCATGACAGTATAGCCGGCCAGAATTTTTGGGCTGAAGTAGGAGGAAAAGTAGTCTGAGGAAGTTTTTTTTTTTTTCTCTCCTCTGAGGTTGCTGCTTAGCCTTAATTGCAGCCTGGCTGATTTTTTTTTTCCTCCTCTTAATCCTTGAATGGCTCTGACCTTAGCTGTTTATCATGGACGTCCAGAGTTTAGCTTCCAGCTTGAATAATCTTGCTGCTAAGGTTCAAAATATACAAGATTTTGTTGTACATGCTCCTATGTCTGAACCTAGAATTCCTATTCCAGAGTTCTTTGCTGGAGATAGATCTAGTTTTCTGAATTTTAGGAACAATTGCAAGCTGTTCCTTTCTTTGAAATCTCGCTCTTCTGGAGACCCTGCTCAGCAGGTTAAGATTATTATATCTTTCCTGCGGGGTGACCCTCAAAATTGGGCATTTGCATTGGCACCAGGGGATCCTGCGTTGCTTAATGTGGATGCGTTTTTTCTGGCATTGGGTTTGCTCTATGAGGAACCTAACCAGGAGATTCAGGCTGAAAAAGCTTTATTAGCTCTCTCTCAGGGGCAAGATGAAGCAGAAATATATTGTCAAAAATTTCGGAAATGGTCAGTGCTTACTCAGTGGAATGAGTGCGCTCTGGCTGCAAAGTTCAGAGATGGCCTTTCTGAGGCCATTAAAGATGTTATGGTGGGGTTCCCTGCGCCTACGGGTCTGAATGAGTCTATGACTATGGCTATTCAGATTGATCGGCATTTACAGGAGCGCAAACCTGTGCACCATTTGGCGGTGTCTTCTGAACAGGCACTTGAGACAATGCAATGTGATAGAGTTCAGTCTAGAAGTGAACGGCAAAACTATAGGCGGAAAAATGGGTTGTGCTTTTATTGTGGTAATTCAGCTCATGTTATATCAGCATGCTCTAAACGCACAAAAAAGGTTGATAAGTCTGTTGCCAATAGTACGTTACAGTCTAAGTTCATTCTGTCTGTGACTCTGATTTGCTCATTATCATCCATTTCCGTCGATGCCTATGTGGATTCAGGCGCTGCCCTGAGTCTTATGGATTGGTCATTTGCCATGCGATGTGGGTTTAGTCTTGAGCCTCTGGAAGTCCCTATTCCTTTGAAGGGAATTGACTCTACACCTTTGGCTATGAATAAACCTCAGTACTGGACACAAGTGACCATGCGTATGACTCCCGTTCATCAGGAGGTGATTCGCTTCCTGGTATTGTATAATTTACATGATGTTCTAGTACTTGGTCTGCCATGGTTACAAACTCATAATCCAGTCCTTGACTGGAAAACAATGTCTGTGTTAAGCTGGGGATGTCAGGGGGTTCATGATGATGCAGCTCCGATTTTTTTAGCTTCATCTACTCCTTCTGAGGTTCCTGTATTTTTGTCTGATTATCGGGATGTTTTGAGGAGCCTAAGCTCAGTTCGCTTCCTCCTCACAGGAATTGCAATTGTGCTATAGATTTAATTCCTGGTAGTAAATTTCCTAAAGGTCGTTTGTTCAATCTGTCAGTGCCAGAGCATACTGCTATGCGGGATTATGTTAAGGAGTCCTTGGAAAAGGGACATATCCGTCCATCTTCGTCCCCTTTGGGAGCAGGTTTTTTTTTCGTGGCCAAAAAAGATGGGTCCTTGAGGCCTTGTATAGATTATCGTCTTTTGAATAAGATTACCGTAAAATATCAGTATCCTTTGCCTTTGTTGACTGATTTGTTTGCTCGCATTAAGGGGGCTAAATGGTTCACTAAGATTGATCTTCGGGGTGCGTATAATCTTATACGAATAAAGCAAGGTGATGAGTGGAAAACCGCCTTTAATACGCCTGAGGGCCATTTTGAGTATTTGGTAATGCCTTTCGGACTTTCTAATGCTCCTTCAGTCTTCCAGTCCTTTATGCACGATATTTTCCGTGAATATCTGGATAAATTTATGATTGTGTATTTGGATGATATTTTGGTTTTTTCTGATGACTGGGAGTCTCATGTTCAGCAGGTCAGGAAGGTGTTTCAGGTCCTGCGGGCTAATTCCTTGTTTGTAAACGGCTCAAAGTGTCTCTTTGGAGTCCAGAAGATTTCTTTCTTGGGGTATATTTTTTCCCCTTCTACTATTGAGATGGATCCCGTCAAGGTTCGGGCTATTTGTGACTGGACGCAGCCTGCATCTCTTAAGAGTCTGCAGAAGTTCTTGGGCTTTGCTAATTTCTATCGTCGTTTTATAACTAATTTTTCTAGTGTTGTTAAGCCTTTGACGGATTTGACTAAGAAGGGTGCTGATGTTGCTGATTGGTCTCCTGCGGCTGTGGAGGTCTTTCAGGAACTTAAACGCCGGTTTTCTTCTGCTCCTGTGTTTCGTCAGCCTGATGTTTCGCTTCCTTTCCAGGTTGAGGTTGATGCTTCCGAGATTGGAGCGGGGGCGGTTTTGTCGCAGAGAGGCTCCGATTGCTCGGTGATGAAGCCATGTGCGTTCTTTTCTAGGAAGTTTTCGCCCGCTGAGCGGAATTATGATGTGGGTAATCGGGAACTTTTGGCCATGAAGTGGGCATTTGAGGAGTGGCGTCATTGGCTGGAGGGTGCTAGACATCGTGTGGTGGTCTTGACTGATCACAAAAATCTGATTTACCTTGAGTCTGCCAGGCGTCTGAATCCTAGACAGGCTCGTTGGTCACTGTTTTTCTCTCGTTTCAATTTTGTGGTTTCATACCTGCCAGGTTCAAAGAATGTGAAGGCGGATGCTCTTTCTAGGAGTTTTGTGCCTGACTCCCCTGGAAATTCTGAGCCCACTGGTATCCTTAGGGATGGGGTGATTTTGTCGGCCGTCTTCCCAGACTTGCGACGTGCTTTGCAGGAGTTTCAGGCGGGTAAACCTGATCGTTGTCCGCCTGAGAGACTGTTTGTTCCGGATAGTTGGACCAGTAGAGTCATCTCCGAGGTCCATTCTTCTGCGTTGGCAGGTCATCCTGGAATATTTGGTACTAGAGACTTGGTGGCCAGGTCTTTTTGGTGGCCTTCCTTGTCGAGGGATGTGCGTTCTTTTGTGCAGTCTTGTGAGGTTTGTGCTCGGGCTAAGCCTTGCTGTTCTCGAGCCAGTGGATTGTTGTCACCTTTGCCTATCCCGAAGAGGCCTTGGACGCACATTTCCATGGACTTTATTTCGGATCTCCCTGTCTCTCAAAAAATGTCCGTCATCTGGGTTGTGTGTGACCGCTTTTCTAAAATGGTTCATCTTGTACCCTTGCCTAAGTTGCCTTCCTCCTCTGAGTTGGTCCCTCTGTTTTTCCAGAACGTGGTTCGTTTGCATGGGATTCCGGAGAACATCGTTTCTGACAGGGGATCCCAGTTTGTGTTTAGATTTTGGCGGACGTTCTGTGCTAAGATGGGCATTGATTTGTCCTTTTCGTCTGCATTCCATCCTCAGACGAATGGTCAGACGGAGCGAACTAATCAGACCTTGGAAACTTATTTGAGGTGTTTTGTTTCTGCTGATCAGGATGACTGGGTTACCTTTTTGCCGCTGGCCGAGTTTGCCCTTAATAATCGGGCTAGTTCTGCTACCTTGGTTTCTCCTTTCTTTTGTAATTCGGGGTTTCATCCTCGTTTTTCCTCTGGTCAGGTGGAGCCTTCTGATTGTCCTGGAGTGGACATGGTGGTGGATGGGTTGCATCGGATTTGGAGTCATGTGGTGGACAATTTGAAGTTGTCCCAGGAGAAGGCTCAGCAGTTTGCTAATCGCCGTCGCCGTGTGGGTCCTCGACTTCGTGTTGGGGACTTGGTGTGGTTGTCTTCTCGTTTTGTTCCTATGAAGGTCTCTTCTCCTAAGTTCAAGCCTCGGTTCATCGGTCCTTATAGGATCTTGGAAATTCTTATCCCTGTGTCGTTTCGTTTGGATCTCCCGGCATCGTTTGCTATTCATAATGTGTTCCATCGGTCGTTGTTGCGGAGGTATGAGGTACCTGTTGTTCCTTCGCTTGAGCCTCCTGCTCCGGTGCTGGTGGAGGGAGAATTGGAGTATGTTGTGGAGAAGATCTTGGATTCTCGTGTTTCCAGACGGAAACTCCAATATTTGGTCAAGTGGAAGGGTTATGGTCAGGAGGATAATTCTTGGGTGGTTGCCTCTGATGTTCATGCTGATGATTTGGTCCGCGCTTTTCATAGGGCTCATCCTGGTCGCCCTGGTGGTTCTTGTGAGGGTTCGGTGACCCCTCCTCAAGGGGGGGGTACTGTTGTGAGTTCTGTTTTTGGGCTCCCTCTGGTGGTTACTGATGGTACTGGGTGATTTGTGTTCTGCTGTCTCTGGTGTCCACCTGTTCTATTAGCATTTGGGAGTTTCCTATTTAACCGGGCTTTCTTGTCATTTCTCCGCCGGCTATCAAGGTTATCAGAGTGTTTTGTTACCTCAGCTTCTGGCTTCAGTTATCTTCAGGACAAGCTAAGTTTTTGATTTTCTTGTTCCACGTTTTGCTTTATTTTTGTCTTGTCCAGCTTGCATATTATTGTTTCTTTGCTGCTGGTTGCTCTAGTGGGCTGTAATTGCTCCTCATGTTCCATGAGTTGGAACATGAGTTCAAGTAATTACAGGATGGGTTTTTGAAGGGTTTTTTGCTGACCGCGCAGTTTGCTTTTGTATCCTCTGCTATCTAGTTTTAGCGGGCCTCATTTTGCTGAATCTGTTTTCATACTGTGTATGTGCCTTCCTCTCGGTTCACCGTCGTTGTGTGTGGGGGGCTGCTATTTCTGTGGGGTGTTTCTCTGGAGGCAAGAGGGGTCTGTGTTTCTTCTAATAGGGGAAGTTAGATCTTCGGCTGGTGCGAGACGTCTAGGATCAACGTAGGCACGTTCCCCGGCTATTGTTATTTGTGTTCCATCACCCTAGAGCTCGTTGGTGCTTGTCCTTTTGTGATTCCCTGCCATTGGAATCATGACAGATGACGTCGCGGTCACATGAGCGGTCACCTGACCACGACGTCATCGAAGGTCCTTCACTCACTGCATTCTCAGTAACGGAAGCAGACGCTAGCAGCGCTGTGAGCCAGGGGCCGTCCGAGGGTGAGTATATCCATGTTTTTTTTATTTTTATTCTTTATTTTTTCCATGAATATAGATCCCAGGGCCTGAAGGAGAGTCTCCTCTCCTCCAGACCCTGGGAACCACACGCCGTATAAGATGACTGGGTGTATAAGATGACCCCCGTCTTATACGGCGGGCATATCCCAAATTCCATATTTTATATGGAAAGGATGGCGGTCGTCTTATACGCCCAGTCGTCTTATACACCAGAAAATACGGTAAGTCTGTGCATACAGATTTCTCAACATTGTTAAAGTAAACTGCAGATCAAATTGTATTCATCATTCAAATTCAATTACAATGTTCATTCTTCTGCGCTATGGATTTCTTATACAGTGGGTACAGAAAGTATTCATACCCCTTTAAATTTTTCTCTCTTTGTGTCATTGCAGCCAATTGGTAAATTGAAAAAAAGTTCATTTTTTCACACTAATGTACACTCTGCACCTCATCTTGACAGAAAAAAAAACAGAAATGTAGACATTTTTGAAAATTTAATAAAAAAGAAAAACTGAAATATCACATGGTCATAAGTATTCAGACCCTTTGCTCAGACACTCATATTTAAGTCACATGCTGCCCATTTCCTTGTGATCCTCTTTGAGATGGTTCTACTCCTTCTTTGGAGTCCAGCTGTGTTTAATAAAAACTGATAGGACTTGATTTGGAAAGGCACACACCTGTCTATATGAGATCTCACAGCTCACAGTGCATGTCAGACTGAATGAGAATCAAAGGAACTGGCCAAGGAGTTTAGAGACAGAATTGTGGCAAGGCACAGATCTGGCCAAGGTTAAAACAGAATTTCTGCAGTACTCAAGGTTCCTAAGAGCATAGTGGCCTCCATAATCCTTAAATGGAAGACGTTTAGGACCACCAGAAGGCTTCCTAGACCTGGCCGTCCAGCCAAACTGAGCAATCGTGGGAGAAGAACCATGGTGAGAGAGGTAAAGAAGAACCCCAAAATCACTGTGACTGAGCTCTAGAGCTGCAGTAGGGAAATGGGACAAAGTCAATAATCACTGCAGCCCTCCACCAGTTGGGCCTTTATGGCAGAGTGGCCCGACAGAAGCCTCTCCTCAGTGCAAAACATATGAAAGCCTGCATAGAGTTTGCTAAAAAACACATGAAGGACTCCCAGACTATGAGAAATAAGATTCTCAGGTCTGATGAGACGAATATAGACCTTTTTAGTTATAATTCTAAGTGATAGGTGTTGAGAAAACCAGGCACTGCTCATCAACTGCCCAATACAATCCCAACAGTAAAACATGGTGGTGGCAGCATCATGTTATGGGGTGTTTTTCAGATGCAGGGACAGGACAACTGGTTGTCATTGAAGGAAACATGAATGTGGCCAACTACAGATATATCCTGGATGAAAACCTCTTCCAGAGTGCTCTGGACCTCAGACTTGGCCGAAGGTTCACCTTCCAACAAAACAATGACCCTAAGTACACAGGTAAAATAACAAAGGAGTGGCTTCAGAACATTATGTGACCATTCTTGACTGGCCCAGCCACAGACCTGACTTAAACCCAATTGAGCATCTCTGGAGAGACCTGAAAAAGGCTGTCCAACAACATTCACCATTAAACCTGACGGAACTGGAGAGGATCTGCAAGGAAAATGGCACAGGATCACCAAATCCAGGTGTGAAAAACTTGTTGCATCATTCCCAAGAAGACTCATGGCTGTACTAGCTCAAAAGGGTGCTTCTACTCAATACTGATCAAAGGGTCTGAATACTTCTAACCATGTAATATTTCAGTTTTTCTTTTTTAATATATTTGCAAAAATTACTAAATTTCTGTTTTTTTCAGTCAAGATAGGTGCAGAGAAAAATTAATGAGAAAAAAAATAACATTTTTGAATTTACCAAATGGCTGCAATGAAACAAAGAGTGAAAAATTTAAAGGGGTATGAATACTTTCTGTACCCACTGTATATTACATCTCATTAAAATTTATGTTATACCTGTTTTACTTCAGCTTGAAGATGGCGAAGCTGAACACATTGCTCTAGATGTTTTCTGTGTTGTTCTGCTGATAAGTCCAAATCCTGCTGCTTTTCATGTAGAAATTCAAGTAAATCTTGCACACGCGTTGCCATATCCACATCTCTGTCACAAAGAAGGTCAACACCTACACGAAAATGAACACTTATGAAAAACTTGCATAACTGAAGTTAATTTAAACGGTTTTACAAAGTATCAGCAAGGTGAAATTCATACCAATGTATAAAAGTGTCAGAATTTCATCTAGAAAACAACTCATTATTTACTTTATTTATGGTCAATAATCCATATTTTTTTATGTCTGTTTTACTCAACAGAAGTTAATAACATTGACAAGACCAAATACAGTTTCCAATGTTAATAACTGCAATGTATTTGTAAAAATCGGATGCTCTACAGATGATACATATGATTTTTTGGCGCATTCATAGACTTGAATAAGCAGTTGTTATCCAAACTATATAAGAGAACACTGCATGATGCAATTTTTTTTTCACACGGATATTTGATCATTCATTTAAACAACGTAATTAAGTAAGGTTGAGTATCATTCGTGTGGAGTCAGTTTTATTCACAGACAGCACTTGAACAGAAAATACCCTTAGGCTACGTAAACACGTTCAACATTTGGTCAGTATTTTAAATCGGTATTTGCAAGCCAAAACCAGGAGTGGGACGATCGGAAGAAAAGTAGAATAGAAACACGTCACCACTTCTGTATTTATCACCCTCTCCTGGTTTTGGCTTACAAATATTAAGGTAACCTACTGACCATATACTGAACGTGGCCTTATACTAACATTCAGGTCAAAAATTAAAAATTAGCCTACTTTACATTGTTGTGCATCTCCCTACTTCAAATATGTCATATGGATTAATGATGATTATTTTTTATTCAGGCCAATTACTAAGATAAGCTGTATACTAATCCCTTTCTGACATCGGGCATAATAGTACGCCGATGTCAGACTCCCCGTTTGGTGTGCGCTCCAGCGCTGTGCCCATACCTTTCCGGGCACAGGTCAGCTGATATATACAGCTGACATGTGCCCACAACAGCGGCGGGTGGAATCGTGATCCACCCGCGGCTGTTAGCTAGTTAAATTACACTGTCATTCTCTGACAGCGGCATTTAATTCATGCTTATCGGAAAAGCGTCAAAAATGCCACCCATCAGTGACAATCTTTGAACACTTTTTTCACCACTTAAATAAAAATAATCTATACATGTTTGGTGTCTGTGACCTCATAATGACCTGGGAATCATATTGGCAGTTAGTGAACATAATAAAGAAAAATACTGTGGAATTGCACTTTTTCTTTCCAATTTAACTGGACTTGGGATTTTTTTCCTGTTTTCCAGAACATGATATGTTCAAACAACTTGTGCCCTTCAAAAGTACAACTCATCCCGTAAACGGAGTAAAATACAAAAACACAAAAACCAAAATACCTCTGGTCGTTAAGGGGTTAAAGGAAAATCATCATAAGAAAACTGTATTAATCTGCAGACACAGTTCTAATCTGTATAAAGTGACCTGTGGTGTGATTTTGAAATCTGCAAGAAGTTAATTTCTCTTCTGGATACACAGAGT
This sequence comes from Ranitomeya imitator, assembly GCF_032444005.1. NCBI lineage: Eukaryota > Metazoa > Chordata > Amphibia > Anura > Dendrobatidae > Ranitomeya > Ranitomeya imitator. The sequence continues at coordinate 198,904,031 of NC_091287.1, forward strand.
TTTCTGTTTAGATTTTCCCCATAGAATTGCGGTTTTAGGAAGTTTTGCCCCCAGCAGTTCGCCCCCAGCATTTCGCCCCCAGCAGTTCGCCCCCAGGTACACTTCGCCCCCAGGTTGTTTTGCCCCCGCACATTTCGCCCCCACACATTTCGCCCCAGCAGTTCACCCCCAGATGTTTTGCTCCTGGATGTTTTGCCCCCGGATGTTTCGCCCCCGGATGTTTCGCCCCCGGATGTTTCGCCCCGGGATGTTTCGCCCCAGGATGTTTCTCCCCCAGCAGTTCGCCCCCGGATGTTTCGCCCCCAACAGTTCGCCCCCGGATGTTTCACCCCCAGCAGTTCGCCCCCCGATGGTTTGCTCCCGGATGTTTCACCCCCAGCAGTTCATCCCTGGATGTTTTGTCTCTAGCAATTTGCTCCTGCATCCAGGAAAGACCTGCCTGAACTGAACATTGGCAGGTTCGCTTATCACTAATAATACACCATATGAGTCTAAGACATAGAATTCTGATCAAATTAGTTTTTTTATTCTAAAACTTTGTTTTCTAGATGAGTAATTTTACAAACAGACAGGAAAATAGTAGGATTTCATTGGTTACTAAGGAGGTCGTGCCCCCTTGGTAGCAGAACGGATCCTGGCTCCCTATGATACATTCAGGGCTGCTTGTTCACAGCCCTCTGCAAAGCTCCCCTTCACCCTCCGCTCATGTGCTCTGTCCTGGACAAGAGGAGGGCTTCCACCCTGCGTGTGTAAAGCCGTTACAGGATGGAACACATAGGGGGGCTTTGCAGAGGGCAGTAAACCAGCAGCCTTTTATACATCATAGGGAATATATTGTTAGTTGCATGTTCCTGTGCAGCCACGCCCTCTAGAATCCATCCACAAGTACTGCTACTAAGGAGAAACAACCTCCTTAGCAACCACTGAAATCATGCAGCACATGGAGCTTTAACTTGGATGAGACTTTTCACACAGAAGTGAAGCTGCTGGAAGGTCTTCTTTGGAAATGAATATCATGGGCACAGGTACTATAACATAACATGTTTTTGTATAGTTATGCTTTAACTGTATATATCAAAACTGTTTTAACAAGAAACATAAAAAGGTATAAAGGGGAAGGATTAGAGAAAAAGAGAAAATACAAATTACAGGTTATAATGCTTGAATTATTTTACAGCTAAAAACACTGCTCTCAAAACATACAATATGTGATCATGAACTAAAATTCAAAGCTGTAGGCAATGCCTCTCAGATAATCCATCAAGCTTCTATTATTGAAATCTTGCACGATACGTTTAACCCTTGCTGAAATTGCAGCATACTTTTTGTTTCTTGCAGCGATGGGATTTCCTGCTATTATCTGAATAATTTCAAAAATATGGAGCTCTTGCTGATGTTTCAGACAGTTAATGAACCAGTACATATGTTGGAAAAGATGTTTCTCGAAAGCTAGGGTGCCATCCGTCGACATCATTATTTGTTCGCTGTTGATCATTCAATATTCGTTCATACACATTCCAGAAATGTACTGGAAACAAAGGTGCTTGACATCCTCTGTGATTCATTCGACCGATATAGCTGTCTCCACAAGAAGCAATACCTATTGCCAACTATTTTGAAAAGTCAGGATCTTCCACCAACTCTTCAAATGATTGCACAACATTCTGTGGTGGTAGAAAGGCCAGGGCAGGTATCATTCATATCCAACGGGCAAATTCATGGTCACCTTGGTATTGCATCTTGAGTCCTTCATTTTGAACTTTACGCCAAACCAACTGTAATAGGTGGAAAAAGCAACCAGTCTTCACAAGGTTGGGGAATTCACTTTCAAATGCCTGTATTGCAGCTAGTTCAAAATCCAACATCAGGTTGTCTGGCTGCAGTTCAGGCTGCAAGTTCTTCAGCTCTTGCAGCAACCTCTGGTATGTAGAATGGCTCTTGTCTGTCAGCAAGGTGTACACTAGCGGAACAACAAGGCCGCTGTTGACTACATGGATTGTGTAAAGTTGCTTAAACAAGGCTGGTGTAGTGAAAAACATCAGCAAAACACTCTTTACTTTGTGCCAGTAGATGGAGATTGTCTCTTGTTCCAAATATCAACATACGACTGTGTACATTTCCTAATTTAAAATGAAAGTATTAGTAGAGGAAATAACAGAAAAAGTGTAACAAGCAGCAGACAGAGAATTTTGGGATAAATTCACAAAAAAAAAATCCTAATCAGAAGCCTCTGTTCATATCTCACATTAAAAACTCACATTTTGCTCCAGATTTTCTGATTTAATAATAAAAAAACTGAAGCAAAATCTAGTGTGAAGGGGCCAACCAATAGTTTTTTACAACATATATTGTCCCAGTGGAAAACGATATATTTTTGTTTAAAATTAAAATTACTTCCAAACTTGAAATAGGTCACATTTTTAGGGTACCTTTAGACCCTTCAACTAGACGGCCGTTCAGCATGGCCGATCGCCGCCATGCTGAACGGCCGTCTAGTTGACAGCTGTATCCAGATGCGGCGTGCGGCTGGACATCTGAATGAATGACTGGGCGGGCCGCCCACCTGAATGGGGAGTTCCATTCAGGCGGATGGGCGCGCTAGTCATCGGGTGGGCAGCGCGGACGTTCGTGACATCCGCGCTGCCTATGCTGTCTCATTGAGAGGATTGTGCAGGACGCAAAAAACGCCAGTAAAATCACCAGTGTGCTTTTGGCCTAAGGCATAACTGAATGGTCCATTAGGCTGGGGTCATATGCAGCATTAATGTGTAAATCCCATCCACATACTGATGAAAAAATTTTGTTTACAAAATAAAACATGCAGTGCAGTAGGTCAATGTATGCTGCCATTATACAAAGAAAATTCCAGCCATTCAGACAAGGGGCTGAAATCCTGCACTAAAACCTGCACCTAAATCTATATAGTTACAGTAAGTGAAGATTTTGATACAGAATTAGGGTACCACAATAGTGGCAGGCACAAATAGATTCCTGTGGGATCTGCAATTGCTACCGCAATTACAGCCGCTGCGGAGATGCTGCTCCGCAATCCCCTTCCGTTAGTGGGCACAAGGCCTCAGGCTTTATCCAGACAAGCTGGATTTACATGCATATTCCGTGCTGTGTTTCCTGCCTGAAACCCGCCCTTTCATGTCTATGGTGTGGGTTATGGGCGGATTCCAGCCGGGGCCGGAAAACGCCCCACTGGAAAATAGCTTCAAAGCTATTTTCCGGCGGACCCCATGCTTAACTAACCCATTCAAGGGAATGGGCAAGAGGGAAACCTCCCGAAAAATGCCTGCAAACCACAGGAAATACGCTCGGTTTAGGCCATAGCAGGGCATGGCCACGCCCATAGCAGAGCTTGGCCACATCTCCTATTTGCAGAAGCGTTTTGCCAAAGTGCTTGCAAAGTGCTTAAAAAGTGCTTGCAAGCAGCATGCAAACCGCCTCTGCAAATCCTGGCGTATGTCACCTGAGCTCCGGAGTTCAGCCCGACCTGTCCACGGATCTGCAGGACTGAACTACGAGAGCCGAGGAATCAGCCGGCGATGGCAGTTCAGCACGTGCATGCCGAAGACAGGCCAGGCTGAACTCCGGGGCAGCATCCAGGACAGGTAAGGCCAATACAATGCTGCATATTTGGAATTAGTGTTGGCCGATGCGATCACTGAAGATCGTAATTTATTTTGATTTTCAGGCTGATCGTTATTTTAAATTACGATCCGATTTGTAGCCAGATCATGATGATGATCTGAATTAGAAATCGGAATCCTCCGTAATCTGAAAACACTGTCCGGGCATACACGCCCGAACGGTGTGCGTATATATATATATATATATATATATATATATATATATATATATATATATATACACACACACACACACTCTGTACGTGTGTACAGCGTGTGTGCATATTTAGCTTTATTAAATGGCTCCAGGCTGCGCTGTTAAAAAATAAACAAACCCAGTTACTCACCTCTTGATCCAGTGTCCAGTACTGGCTCCGGCTCCTAGCCCAGCAGTGCAGGGAATCCCGAAATCCGGGCGGCGCATCGCCGCGTTTGTGCCTGCCGTACTATAACTACAATGGAGAGTGCTCCCAGGACCGCTCACTAGACGGTCCTGGGAAAGCACCACATCACAACACAGAACAGCCCGACACATGTGCAGAGGTGGTGATGCACAATCCAGAATGCATAGCGTTGGGATTTCAGAATTCACTGCACCGCCGGAGACAGCGCTGGACAGCGGAGAGAGAGTTGAATAACTGAGTTTGTTTATTTTTTTAACAGCGCAGCTTGGGGCCATATATGCAAGAAAGCTGGAAGAAGAATGGCTCAACTGAGATTGTTGCTGAGAACTCAGTGTGCTGCTAGAGCAGGGGTTGGCTTCCGCCCTTACATGCATCCATGAAGAAAGACCTCCACACTGCTGAAGTCCTATACAAATCCTTTATTACATTACAAAGTTCCAAAAGTGCGAGACCACCATCACCCACCCACATATATACATATATATACACACATACTGTTCGGGCGTACGGTGTGCATATATATATATCTAGCTCTGGAGATTGGATCGGAATTAATTCCAATCTTTCGGTATGATCAGCCCGATCTGATCCTATCTTTCCAGTGATCGGCCAACACTAGTTGGAATCAGTAGGCCTCACTACAGTATATTACCCTCAAAGTTTCCCTTGAAGGCAAAAATCACATAGTATTTTATATCAGCACCTTATAGTCTAGCATTTTTCACATTTGTGCAAAATAAACTTTGCAATAATTATGCATAATATAAATGTTTTAATACAATGTTAAATGGTTAAGTAGCTTACCAGAGTCATGCAGAAGGAAATGCTGCTGGACACCATCAATACTGATCTCCAGGAACTCCAGGGGGATAACAAGTTGATCAAGGGTTTGAGGTAACCTTGGAATATTGCCAAGTTGCCTTGCTAATGGTATTGTCCTCTTAAGTGATGCTTTCCTTGGGAGAAGTGCTGCAACATTAGAATGGGCTCCTGAAATGACGTCTGTGAGAATCTGTTGTGGTGTCTCCTGTGTTGTCCTTGCCCTGGTGACCACCTCATTGACAAGTCAGATTGCTTCAGGTCTTGCAGCTTGTGCTGCGTGACTGTGAAGATTGACTACTTTCACAACTTCGCCAGATTCTTCATTGGTCCAAACACGTCCCTTGCAAGTCGACCGTTTTTCACATACCCAGATGGAATGGACATCATCAGCGGTTCGTTTGGAAAATAAGTAAATGTGATTCTCGTAGCCCAACTTCTTCCTTCCACGTTTGGACAGAACTGAATTCATAGTTGTAGAAAGTGAATTGCTGTGGAAGCTGACTGATTTTTTGTGGCAGTACACTTCTCTCTTTTTGGAGATTTCAGACACTGCTATATTCTGATGTACAGATGGAATAAAAGCTAGTCTAATGTAACTTGCAGGACATGTGACCTGCTACTTGTTACATCTGCAACAAAACCAGCGACAAAGCAGGTCAGTGCTGGGTCAGGTAAAAGTTCAAAATTGTTTAGATTTTAGGCCTCTTGCACACTGTAATTTTAGAGTGGATTCACACTTGTGTTTGTGGCCACCAGAGGTTGAACCGCTCTGGATCTGACATCCAGCTGACCCCAGGGCAATGATGGCGGAATGCTGGCATTCCGCTTGCATTGCCCATAGAAGTGAACGGCTGGATTCCGCGATCTGCAGCCGCCTGTTCGCTTTCGTAATGCCGCATTCCACTATCAGTGTCAGAACAAAAAGAAGAGCATTTTCTTCTTTTCGTCCGCTGCAGGTTAGCGGAATGCGACATTACAGAAGCGAATGGGCGGCCTGTAGTGCATATGTAGCGGAAGTGTGAAAGCACCCTTACGTTGCCACTGTTTTAGAACTCCAAAGCACGTGTTTTACTGGAATTTTTCAGAGCGCTTTTGTGAGCGCTCTCGGTAATGACCCATAAGATACAGGCTATTGATGAACGTTAAGTGCTCAAAAATAGCTCCAGTAATAAAATAAAAAGAGTTGGCTGAAACAACACCTCGCTTTTCCAGCCATTGACTTATCTACTATATAATTGTCTAAGGGTCACATTCGTCTTTCTGTCTGTCCGTTTTATTTGTATATTCATTGGTCGCGGCGTCTGTCTGTCATGTAAATCCAAGTCGCTGATTGGTCGTGGCAAAACACCCACGACCATTGCCACGACCAATCAGCGACGGTCACAGTCTGCCAGACAAATGGCCGCTGCTTCACTGCCCTGCACTCACCGCTGACCGCTCACACAGGGTAAATGCCAGCGTTAACAGATCGCGGTGTACCACACTCCGTTAACACTGCTATTAACCCTGTGTGACCAACTTTTCGCTATTGATGGTGCCTATGCAGCATCAATAGTGAAAAGATGTAATGTTAAAAATAATTTAAAAAAAAGTTATTCTCACCCCCTCCGAAGTTGCGCTGTTCTCCGTGCCTCTCTCCGGTGCATGCCGTGCTTTCCGGTCCGAACGATGCTATGCGTCCAGGACCTGTGATGATGTCACGGTCATGTGACCGCGACGTCATCGCAGGTCCTACGCTCAGACCGGAAGCCACCACAAGCACTGCAGAGAGGCGTCAGGAATTCAGGGCCCGTGTGTGAGGTGAGTATATCTTTATTTATTTTTTTTAACACGACTATAGTGCCCACATTACTAGACTACGTGGGCAGTGCAATATACTACAACAGCTGGCCAATATACTACATGGCCTGTGCAATGTACTACGTGGACTGTCCAATATACTACATAACCTGTGCAACATACCACTTGGCTGCGCCTTCTAGAATACCCGATACGTTAGAATCTGGCCACCATCTACTATATTCAAAATTGGCAATCTTCTTAGAGATTTTCCAGTGTTTAGCACTTGGGAAAGTGGCTACTGTGAAAGAGGTCTTAGGGCTAAAACACAAGGCCGAAATTCCCTGCCTAATTTGGGGCCGAAACATCTGGGGGCAAAAAGCTGGGGGCGAAACATCTGGGGTGAACTGCTGGGTGCGAAACATCTGGGGGCAAAACATCCGGGGGCGAACTGCTGGGTGCGAAACATCCGGGGGCGAACTGCTGGCGGTGAAACTTCCGGGGGCGAACTGCTGGGGGCGCGAAACTTCCGGGGGTGAACTGCTGGGGGCGAAACATCCGGGGACAAAATGTGCGGGGGACGAACTGCTGGGGGCGAAACATCCGGGGGCAAAACATCCAGAGGCAAACTGCTGGGGGCAAAACATTCAGGGGCGAAATGTGCGGGGGCGAAATGCTCCGGTGCGAAATGTTCGGGGGCGAAGTGTAAGTGAGGGCGAACTGCTGGGGGCGAAACTTCCAACTCCCTAGAATTGCATTAGATATAGAAAATCCACAGGTAAAAAACCCCGCATATTTTTTTTGTGTGCATTTTTCCTGATGAAACGCATTAAAAATCCATGAAATTCATTCATGACTGTATCAATAATATTTTGTCAAAGCCAAATATCAGGTATTATAAAAAACAAAGAAGCTTAACCACTTCACATCCGGAGGTATTTTTGGTTTTGCATTTTCATTTTTCGCTCCCCTTCTTCCCAGAGCCATAACTTATTTTTCACATTTTTCTGTCAATATGGGCATGTGAGGGCATGTTTTTTTGCAGGACAAGTTGTACTTTTGAAAGACACCATTGGTTTTAACATATCGTGTTCTGAAAAACGGGAAAAAAATTTCAAGTGCAGTAAAATTGCAAAAAACTGCAATCCCACAGTTGTTTATTTATTTTGCTTTTTTTACTAGGTTCACTAAATGCTAAAACTGACCTGTCATTATGATTCTCCAGGTCATTGCGATTTCATAGACACCAAACATGTCTAGATTCTTTTTTGATCTAAGTGAGTGGTCACGTGGTAATGTGGTGAATATGTACGTGTCTCAACTCCCATAGGCGTGGAACACATATTCATTACCATTTTGAGCAGTACCACGTGACCACTCAGCACAGGAGAGGAATGTTGCTGGCACTGGGACAACAGAGATGCAGGGACGGAGATGCAGCGATGGTGTGAGGGTGAGTAGGATGGGGAGATGTGAGCCATGCATACAATGATGGGACAGGGGGAGCCAAGCCATTCAGGACCGGGGGAGCCGAGCCATGCGGGACCGGGGGAGCCATGCATACAACAGGGTGAACTACACATACAGGACAGGATGGGGGAGCCATATAACAAGACAGGACGGGGGAGCCACATACCAGGACAGTACGAGGGGAGCCACATACCAGGACAGGACGGGGGAGCCACATACCAGGACAGGATGGGGGGGAGCCACATACCAGGACAGGACACGGGGAGCCACATACCAGGACAGGATGGGGGAGCCACATATTAGGAAAGGACGGGGGGAGCCACATAGCAGGACAGGGGTGAGGGGACAATGGATACCAAGCTTATACTAGAGTCACTAAGCTTACCCAGTTTTCCGTGGCAAAAGTAGGTGCCTCAGCTTATACTCGGGTCGGCTTATACTCGAGTATATATGGTAATTCTGGTGTTTTGACTTTTTTTCTCACTACACCATTTAGTGATCAGGTTAATCTTTTATATTGATAGATCGGGCGATTCTAAACACGACGACACCAAATATGTGTATGTTTGATTTTTTTTTATTGTTTTATTTTGAATGGGGTGAAAGGGGGGTAATAGATGAAAAATGACAATATAAGATCCTACTTCTCTTTAAAAGTTGGGAGATACGCCATTGTGTCACTGTGCCTGTGCCCCCACTGACAGTATTTATTTTGAAAAGAAAAAAAATTGCAGCATGCTGTGAGTGGCTCCAAAATTTGGATCACGAGCACCCATACAAGTCTATGGGTGCATTTGACACATTGGACTACAATCTGATTTAAGCGGACACAGAGAATGGAGAAGATGGAGAAATTACCATAAGTTCTCTGTCTCCTCCACACCTGTAATACTGTTATCTCATGCGAGAGAATCAGATCACCGTAAACTGACACTGGTCAAACTTGGATCAGAGTGTGATCAATGTCATTACCACAATCAATCCGATTCTCTGGCAATCATCAATCGTATGAATGAGATCTTAATTATATCACACAAAGAAAAAATTAAAGGGGCTGTCCCTCTACTAAAAATGGCCAGTCCTCCAGACAGTCCTGCACCAGGAGCTTATTTGGCCAAGAAGATCTGATTTATATAGGGATTGATTGTCCAGCACTTATAGAAATCAGATATTCTTAGCCAAATATGTACAAAACTGGCAGGAGGACTGGGAGAAAACGTAATTCTCATCAGCCCCAAAAATCAGCCACCAGCCAGTTCTGGACAAGAGGAGGGACACATGAATATTTAAAATGGTTGTCCACTACTTTAACACTGATATCCTATCCTTAGGATAAATGATTAATGTCTCATCAGTGTTGGTGCGACATCTGGCGTCACCACAAGTCAACTGCTCTCAGTGTAAGACGGAACTGCGCAGTTACAGAACTGCACAGCACAGCTCAATCTACTGTATATTGGCCACAACCGGGTTCTGCACATCTGCCCCTTTATTTGAATAGGCACCAAATGTGCATTACGCGCCACTATACAGTAGGTGGAGCTGTGCCGTACCTGAGCAGTTCCCACCGGTACCGAATACAGCTGATCTGTGGTGGCACATGAGTCGCATTCACACAGATCAGACCTTGATCACCTATCCTATAAGGATAGATTATCCACAGGGGAACAATTTGAAAAAAAATTTCTGTTGAGTTAGGTTTTTGAGCTGATTTATACTAAAATTGGCATGCCGATTCCAAAAATGTAGTCAGTTTTTTTCTAGCACGTCAAGTTTTTCCTACACAACTTACCTGCCAGAGAAGCACAATTGCACTGATATCTGTAATAAGACTTGTTATCTGATTACAATTCAACTCATATAGAGCTATGTGGCAACTTGTAAGAGTAGTCACAACTTTGTCATGCCTATTTCTTATATATTTCATTTTTTGTTCATATTTGTACTATTTAAAAAAAAAACTTTTAAGGTACAGTAGTTTACATAGTTTTGAGAAGACAAAAATCCTATAGTTCAAAAACTTGAAGTGATAGAGAAAAACTGAGATCATTTCTGGATTCAGCATCCAAAACTTAATTAAGAACAGTTGTCTGACATAACTCTTAAAAAATTGTGTTCCCCAGTGTTATCAATCTTAAAGCAGTGGACATCTCTTTAAATTGATTAAATATGTCCCTGGGTTGAGATAGACACTAACACCCAGTGACCCAGATTGCTGCAGATTGGACCAGGAACACACAGCGGCTGACTGCTGGTCTGGAGCTAATAAGGTGGCTGCCAGTGGTGTACATAGAAATCATGAGGCCCCAAAGCAAACGGCCTGCACATAATATAATGGTCCCACATACAGTCCTGCACATATAATGGCATCACATATAGCGCTGCTCATATAATGGCCCATTATTTTTAATCTTTAAAGACTCCATAATAACAGGGTCTGTACCACAGGACAGGCGTATAGCAAATGTGGTGCCAATATTCAAAAAGGGGACAAAAACTGAACTCAGAAATTATAGGCCAGTAAGCTTAACCTCTACTGTGGGTAAAATCCTGAAGGGCATTCTAAGGGATGCTATACTGGAGTATCTGAAGAGGAATAACCTCATGACCCAGTATCAGCACGGGTTTACTAGGGACCGTTCATGTCAGACTAATTTGATCAGTTTCTATGAAGAGGTAAGTTCCGGACTGGATCAAAGGAACCCAGTAGATGTAGTGTATATGGACTTTTCAAAAGCTTTTGATACAGTGCCACACAAAAGGTTGATACATAAAATGAGAATAATGGGGATAGGGGAAAATATGTGTAAGTGGGTTAAGAGCTGGCTCAGGGATAGGAAACAAAGGGTGGTTATTAATGGAGCACACTCGGACTGGGTAGCGGTTAGCAGTGGGGTACCACAGGGGTCAGTATTGGGCCCTCTTCTTTTTAACATATTTATTAATGACCTTGTAGGGGGCATTCACAGTAGAATTTCAATATTTGCAGATGACACTAAACTCTGCAGGGTAATCAATACAGAGGAGGACAATTTTATATTACAGGATGATTTATGTAAACTGGAAGCTTGGGCTGATAAATGGCAAATGAGCTTTAATGGGGATAAATGTAAGGTCATGCACTTTTAGTAGAAGTAACAAGATGTATAATTATGTTCTTAATTCTAAAACTCTGGGCAAAACCGTCAATGAAAAAGACCTGGGTGTATGAGTGGATGACAAACTCATATTCAGTGGCCAGAGTCAGGCAGCTGCTACAAAGGCAAATAAAATAATGGGATACATTAAAAGAGGCATAGATGCTCATGAGGAGAACATAATTTTACCTCTATACAAGTCACTAGTTCGACCACACTTAGAATACTGTGCACAGTTCTGGTCTCCGGTGTATAAGAAAGACATAGCTGAACTGGAGCGGGTGCAGAGAAGAGCGACCAAGGTTATTAGAGGACTGGGGGGTCTGCAATACCAAGATAGGTTATTACACTTGGGGCTATTTAGTTTGGAAAAACGAAGATTAAGGGGTGATCTTATTTTAATGTATAAATATATGAGGGGACAGTACAAAGACCTTTCTGAGGATCTTTTTAATCATAGACCTGAAACAGGGACAAGGGGGCATCCTCTACGTTTGGAGGAAAAAAAGGTTTAAGCATAATAACAGACGCGGATTCTTTACTGTAAGAGCAGTGAGACTATGGAACTCTCTGCCGTATGATGTTGTAATGAGTGATTCATTACTTAAATTTAAGAGGGGACTGGATACCTTTCTGGAAAAGTATAATGTTGCAGGGTATATACACTAGATTCCTTGATAGGGTGTTGATCCAGGGAACTAGTCTGATTGCCGTATGTGGAGTCGGGAAGGAATTTTTTTCCCCAAGGTGGAGCTTACTCTTTGCCACATGGGTTTTTTTGCCTTCCTCTGGATCAACATGTTAGGGCAAGTTAGGTTAGGCTATGAGTTGAACTAGATGGACTTAAAGTCTTCCTTCAACCTTAATAACTATGTAACTATGTAACATATAGTCCTGCACATATAATGGCCCCACATATAGCCCTGCACATATAACGGCCCCATATACAGCCCTGCACATATAATGACATCACATTTAGCCCTGAACATATACGGTAATGGCCCCACATATGATATCACATATAACGGTATCACATATAGCCCTGCACATATAATGATATCACATATAGCCTTGCACATATAATGATATCACATATAGCCCTGCACATATAATGGTATCACATATAGCCCGACACATATAATAGTATCACACGTAGCCCAGCACATATATTGGTATCACATATAGCCCAGCACATATAATGGCATCACATATAGCCGAGCACATATAATGGCCCCACATATAGTCCTGCACATATAATCCTTCACATATAATTGTTTCACATATAATCCCCCATACAGTATGATGGCTATATATAGACATATACCCCCACAGTAAGATGGGCCCACATACATATACGACAGTATGATGGCCATACATATACCCTCACAGATGGCCCCACATACCTATACCACCACAGTATGATGGCCATACATATACCCCCACAGTATGATGGCCCCACATATATTTAACCCCACATTATGGTGACCAGCCCCAGCCCAGCACCTGTAAACGTCACCTGCCCCAGCCCAGCACCTCTATATACATCAGCCCCATTGTACTACAGGTGCTGGGGCTGATGTATTTTAATTTAAATGTGTTTCTGGGCTGGGATTATTACACTCACACACCCAGAGACCGCACTGATACGCGATTGCAGCAGGCACACGCGGTAGGAGCTCAGGAGTGTGCCTGCCTGGACTTCATGATGCCTGGTATGTTGAGGCTGCAGCACTCAACCAACTGCTGCAAGCCTGCAGAGCACGCTCTTTCCACCCACAAGGAATGTCCTGACGTGTAACGTCAGCGCGTTCTTAACCCCTATGTGCGTTGCAAGCATCGACTGATGCTTGTGCGTGCACCTGGAAGACCGCCGTGCCCTCAAATTTTAAAGGGCTGACGGAAGGAAAAACGGGCCGGTGGCCGTATTAGCGGGAAAGCAGGCAGATGAGCGGGCGCCACCAGCCCACATGACACAAACGCATTGCGGCCCAGCGGGAAAATGCCCGCTTGGCCAGATTATCAATCCGAGCCTGCTCCAGACACTTATTCACCCTTCAGGTACTTCACAGTAAATTTTGGAATGTGGGAAAAAAAATAAACTTTTAACTTTTTTTTCCCACAAAATTTTTTAATTCAGATCCATTTTTTTTTATTTTGACAAGGGTAACAAGAAAAAAATGGCGCCCACGTTTAGAGAGACTCTGATGTGCAGTGAAAATCCCTCACCAGTGACATCATTTTGGAGACCAGACCTCTCACGGAACTGACCTAGATGTGTGGTGAGCACATGGAACACTCAGGTGCTTCACAGAAGTTTATAACGTTCAGCCGTGAAAATAAAATTAGAAAAAAAAAATAATCAAATTTTCAACACAAATACAGTTGTGCTAAAACAAATTACATACCCTGGAAGAATTTTGGATTTCTTGGCCTTTTTTTTCAGAGAATATGAATGATAACGCCAAAACATTTTCTCCATTCATAGTTAGGCTATATTCACACTTAGCGGTTTTTACCGCGGAACCGCCGCGATTTTGATGCTGCGGGTCCGCAGCAGTTTCCATAGCGTTTACAGTAACATGTAAACCCTATGGAAACCACAAACCGCTGTGCACATGCTGCGGGAAAAACCACGCGGGAACGCAGCGGTTTACAACCCGCAGCATGTCACTTCTTTGTGCAGAATCGCTGCGATTCTGCACCCATAGGAATACATTGAACCGCTTACTTCCCGCATGGGGCTGTGCCCACGTTGCGGGAAGTAAGCGGATAATGTGCGGGTGGTACCCGGGGTGGAGGAGAGGAGACTCTCCTCCAGGCCCTGGGAACCATATTTGGGGTTAAAAAATAATAAAATCTGGTTATACTCACCCTCTGATGTCCGGAGCTCCTGGGCGCTGCACGCGGCTGTCCGGTCAGAGTTGCTGTGCGACCAGGACCTGCGGTGACGTCGCGGTCACATGACCGTGACGTCACGAAGGGTCCTTCTCGCACAGCATCTCTGGAACCGGACCGCCGGGTGCAGTGCCGAGGGATCGGGACGTCAGAGGGTGAGTATAACCAATTTTTATTATTTTTAACATTACTATTGATGCTGCATATTGCTGCATATGCAGCATCAATAGTATAGGCGGAAACCCGCAGCGGAAAACGCGGAACAAACCGCGATAAATCTGCAGGGAGAACCGCAGTTGTTTTGCCCTGCAGATTTATCAAATCCGCTGCGGGAAAACCCGCAGAGGGACGCCGCAAGGTGTGAACATAGCCTAAGTGGTTTGATGAAGCATTTATTGTCAAACTACTGTGTTTTCTCTTTTTAAAATCATAATGACAACCCAAATCATCCAAATGACCCTGATCAAAAGTTCATAAACCCCATTTCTTAATACCGTGTACTGCCCCCTCTAACATCAATGACAACTTGAAGTATTTTGTGGTAGTTGTGGATGAGGTTCTTTATTTTCTCAGAAGGTAAAGCTGCCAACTCTTCTTTTCAAAAAGCTTTCAGTTCCTGCAAATTCCAGGGCTGTCTAGCATGAACTGCACACTTGAGATCTCCCCAGACTCGCTCGATGATACTGAGGTAAGGAGACTGAGATGGCCACTCCAGAACCTTCACTTGATTCTGCTGTAGTCAATGACAGGTCGACTTGGCCTTGTGTTTTTGATCTTTGTCATGTTGGAACATTAAAGTACGACACATGTGCAGTTTCCGTATTTGCTGATAACGTGCTTCAACTTTGACCAAGTTCCTTGAGCCTTTGTAGCTCACACATTTCCAAAACATCAGCGATCCACCTCCGTGCTTTATAGTAGAAATGGTCCTCTTTTCATCAGAGGTCTTGTTGACCTCTCTCCAAATGTAACATTTATGGTTGCGGCCAAAAAGTAAAATTTTGGTTTCATCACTCCAAATTACCTTGTTCCAGAAGTTTTGAGGCTTGTCTCTGTGCTGTTTTGCGTATTGTAGGCGAGATACTTTGTGGCATTTTCACAGCAATGGCTTTCTTCTGGTGACTCGACCATTCAGCCCATTTTTCTTCAAGTGCCTCCTTATTGTACATCTTGAAACAGCCACACCGCTTGTTTTCAGAGAGTCCAGTATTTCAGCTGATATTATCTGTGTGCTTTTATTTGCATCCTGAACAATTTTCCTAACAGTTATGGACGACATTTTTGTTGGTCTACCTGACTGTGGTTTGGTTTTTACAGAGCCCCTGATTTTCCATTTGTTAATCACAGTTTGAATGCTGCTGACTGGCATTATCAATTCATTGGAAATCTTTTTGTATCCCTTTCCTGTTTCCCGTTATATACAGTTCAACTGCCTTTTCCCATAGATCCGTTGAGAATTATTTTGCTTTCCCCACGACTCACAATCCAGAAACTTCAGTGGCTGGATGAAAGATGCAAGAGTCTGTCTGGATCCCAGAAACTCACTCAGCTTTTATGCACACATACTGATTACAACCAAAGAGGTCACAGGTGAGGATGTTACCTTTATTAGCCATTCAAACCCATATGTTTCAACTTCTGTGCATGTTATCAGACCAAAATCACCAGTGTATGTGAACTTTTGATCAGGGTCATTTGGATGTTTTGGGTTGTCATTATGATATAAAAACAGAAAACAAAGTGGTTTGACAATAAATGGCTTCACCCAACCAGTAACCCTGAGTGGAGAAAAAGTTTTGGTGTTATCATTCATATTCTCTGAAAAAAGGCCAAGAAAGCAAAAATTCTGCCGGGGTATGTAGACAGTACATATACACCCTGTTTAAAATTATTATGAAAATTGGATTTAAGTGTCATAATGATTTAATTGTTTTGTTTTCAAATAAACTGATGGATGGTATTGTGTCTCAGGGCTCAATGTATCACTGAAATCAATCTTAACCCCTTTACCCCCCAAGGGTGGTTTGCACGTTAACCCCTTTACCCCCAAGGGTGGTTTGCACGTTATGGACCGGGCCAATTTTTACAATTCTGACCACTGTCCCTTTATGAGGTTAGAACTCTGGAACGCTTCAACAGATCCTGGTGATTCTGACACTGTTTTCTCGTGACATATTGTACTTCATGATAGTGGTAAAATTTCTTTGATAATACCTGCATTTATTTGTGAAAAAAACAGAAATTTGGCGAAAATTTTGAAAATTTTGCAATTTTCCAAATTTGAATTTTTATGCAATTAAATCACAGAGATATGTCACACAAAATACTTATTAAGTAACATTTCCCACATGTCTACTTTACATCAGCACAATTTTGGAACCAACATTTTTTGGTTTTGTTAGGGAGTTATAAGGGTTAACCCCTTCCCGACCCATGACGCCACGTAGGCGTCATGAAAGTCGGTGCCAATCCGACCCATGACGCCTATGTGGCGTCATGGAAAGATCGCGTCCCTGCAGATCGGGTGAAAGGGTTAACTCCCATTTCACCCGATCTGCAGGGACAGGGGGAGTGGTAGTTTAGCCCAGGGGGGGGTGGCTTCACCCCCTCGTGGCTACGATCGCTCTGATTGGCTGTTGAAAGTGAAACTGCCAATCAGAGCGATTTGTAATATTTCACCTATTATAACGGGTGAAATATTACAATCCAGCCATGGCCGATGCTGCAATATCATCGGCCATGGCTGGAAATACTAATGTGCCCCCACCCCACCCCACCGATCGCCCCCCCAGCCCCCCGATCTGGCCGGTACACTGCTCCGGCTCCCCTCCATCCAGTGCTCCGCTCCTCCCCGTGCTCTTGTCCGCTCCCCCCGTGCTCCAATCACCCCCCCTGCATTCCGATCCACCCCCCCGTGCTCTGTTCCACCCCCCCCGTGCTCCGTTCCAGCTCCCCCGTGCTCCGTTCCACGCCCCCCGTGCTCCGTTCCACGCCTGCCGCGCTCCGATTCCTCCCCCCGTGCTCCGATCCCCCCCCCCCCATCATACTTACCGATCCTGCCGGGGTCCCGTCCGTCTTCTCCCTGGGCGCCGCCATCTTCCAAAATGGCGGGCGCATGCGCAGTGCGCCCGCCGAATCTGCCGGCCGGCAGATTCGTTCCAAAGTGCATTTTGATCACTGAGATATAATCTATCTCAGTGATCAAAATAAATAAAAAAATAAATGACCCCCCCCTTTGTCACCCCCATAGGTAGGGACAATAAAAAAATAAAGAAATTTTTTTTTCCACTAATGTTAGAATAGGGTTAGGGTTAGGGGTAGGGTTAGGGGTAGGGTTAGGGGTAGGGTTAGGGTTAGGGCTAGGGTTAGGGGTAGGGTTAGGGTTTCGGTATGTGCACACGTATTCTCGTCCTCTGCGGATTTTTCCGCTGCGGATTTGATAAATCCGCAGTGCTAAACCGCTGCGTATTTATGGCGGATTTACCGCGTTTTTTTCTGCGCATTTCACTGCGGTTTTACAATTGCGATTTTCTATTTGAACAGTTGTAAAACTGCTGCGGAATCCGCACAAAGAAGTGACATGCTGCGGAATGTAAACCGCTGCGTTTCCGTGCAGTTTTTCCGCAGCATGTGTACAGCGATTTTTGTTTCCCATAGGTCTACATTGAACTGTAAACTCATGGGAAACTGCTGCGGATCTGCAGCGTTTTCCGCAGTGTGCACATACCTTTAGAATTAGGCTATGTGCACACGGTGCGGATTTGGCTGCGGATTGGCCGCTGCGGATTCGCAGCAGTATTCCATCAGGTTTACAGTACCATGTAAACATATGAAAAACCAAATCCGCTGTGCCCATGGTGCAGAAAATACCGCGCGGAAACGCTGCGTTGTATTTTCCGCAGCATGTCAATTCTTTGTGCGGATTCCGCGGCGTTTTACACCTGTTCCTCAATAGGAATCCGCAGGTGAAATCCGCACAAAAAACACTGGAAATCCGCGGAAAATCCGCAGGTAAAACGCAGTGCCTTTTACCCGCGGATTTTTCAAAAATGGTGCGGAAATATCTCACACGAATCCGCAACGTGGGCACATAGCCTTAGGGTTAGGGTTGGAATTAGGGTTGTGGTTAGGGTTGTGATTATGGTTATGGCTACAGTTGTGGTTAGGGTTAGGGGTGTGTTGGGGTTAGTGTTGGAGGTAGAATTGAGGGGTTACCACTGTTTAGGCACATCAGGGGTCTCCAAACGCAACATGGCGCCACCATTGATTCCAGCCAATCTCAAATTCAAAAAGTCAAATGGTGCTCCCTCACTTCCGAGCCCTGACGTGTGCCCAAACAGTGGTTTACCCCCACATATGGGGTATCAGTGTACTCAGGATAAACTGCGCAACAATTACTGGGGTCCAATTTCTCCTGTCACCCTTGTGAATCTAAAAAAATGCTTGCTAAAACATCATTTTTGAGGAAAGAAAAATGATTTTTTATTTTCACGGCTCTGCGTTGTAAACGTCTGTGAAGCACTTGGGGGTTCAAAGTGCTCACCACATATCTAGATAAGTTCCTTGGGGGGTCTAGTTTCTAAAATGTGGTCACTTGTGGGGGGTTTCTACTGTTTAGGCACATCAGGGGCTCTGCAAACACAACGTGACGCCCGCAGAGCATTCCATCAAAGTCTGCATTTCAAAACGTCACTACTTCACTTCCGAGCCCCAACGTGTGCCCAAACAGTGGTTTACTCCCACATATGGGGTATCACCGTTCTCCGGAGAAACTGGACAACAAATATTGGGGTCAAATTTCTCCTGTTACCCTTGGGAAAATTAAAAAATTTGGGGCTAAATAATTATTTTTGAGGAAAGAAAACGTATTTATTATTTTCACGGCTCTGCATTATAAACTTCTATGAAGCACTTGGGGGTTCAAAGTGCTCACCACACATCTAGATAAGTTCCTTTCGGGGTCTAGTTTCCAAAATGGGGTCACTTGTGGGGGGTTTCTACTGTTAAGCCACATCAGGGGCTCTGCAAACGCAACGTGACGCCCACAGAGCATTCCATCAAAGTCTGCATTTCAAAACGTCACTACTTCACTTCCGAGCCTCGGCATGTGCCCAAACAGTGGTTTACCCCCACATATGGGGTATCAGCGTACTCAGGAGAAACTGGACAACAACTTATGGGGTCCAATTTCTCCTGTAACCCTTGGGAAAATAAAAAATTCTGGGCTAAATAATTATTTTTGAGGAAAGAAAACATTTATTATTTTCACGGCTCTGCATTATAAACTTCTATGAAGCACTTGGGGGTTCAAAGTGCTCACCACACATCTAGATAAGTTCCTTTGGGGGTCTACTTTCCAAAATGGTGTCACTTGTGGGGGGTTTCAATGTTTAGGCACATCAGGGGCTCTCCAAACGCAACATGGCGTCCCATCTCAATTCCTGTCAGTTTTGCATTGAAAAGTCAAACGGCGCTCCTTCCCTTCCGAGCTCTCCCATGCACCCAAACACTGGTTTACTCCCACATATGGGGTATCAGCGTACTCAGGACAAATTGTACAACAACGTTTGGGGTCCATTTTCTCCTGTTACCCTTGGTAAAATAAAACAAATTGGAGCTGAAGTAAATTTTCAATCAATGCATTTCTATGGGTGCAGAATCGCTGCGATTCTGCACAAAGAAGTGACATGCTGCGGGTTATAAACCACTGCGTTTCTGCGCGGATTTTCCCTCAGCATGTGCACAGCGGTTTGCGGTTTCCCATTGGTTTACATGTTACTGTAAACGCAATGGAAACTGCTGTGGACCCGCAGCATCAAAATCGCCGAGAGTACCTGGATAGATTCATGATTGTATATTTGGATGACATTTTGGTCTTTTCGGATGATTGGGAATCTCATGTGAAGCAGGTCAGAATGGTGTTGAAGGTCCTTCGTGCGAATTCCTTGTTTGTGAAGGGGTCAAAGTGTCTCTTTGGAGTTCAGAAGGTTTCATTTTTGGGTTTCATTTTTTCCCCTTCTACTATCGAGATGGACCCTGTTAAAGTTCAGGTCATTTACGATTGGACTCAGCCGACATCTGTGAAGATCTTGCAGAAGTTCCTGGGCTTTGCTAATTTTTATTGTCGCTTCATCGCTAACTTTTCCAGTGTTGCTAAACCGTTGACTGATTTGACCAAGAAAGGTGCTGATGTGGTCAATTGGTCCTCTGCAACTGTAGAGGCTTTTCTGGAGTTGAAGCGTCGTTTTGCTTCTGCCCCTGTGTTGTGCCAGCCAGATGTTTCGCTCCCTTTTCAGGTGGAGGTTGATGCTTCTGAAATTGGAGCAGGGGCTGTTTTGTCGCAAAGAAGTTCTGATGGCTCGGTGATGAAACCCTATGCCTTCTTTTCTAGAAAATTCTCGCCTGCTGAGCGCAATTATGATGTGGGCAATCGGGAGTTGTTGGCCATGAAGTGGGCATTCGAGGAGTGGCGACATTGGCTTGAAGGAGCTAGGCATCGCGTGGTGGTCTTGACGGATCACAAGAATTTTACTTATCTCGAGTCTGCCACACGGTTGAATCCTAGACAGGCTCGATGGTCGCTCTTTTTCTCCCGTTTTGATTTTGTGGTTTCATACCTTCCGGGATCTAAGAATGTGAAGGCTGACGCCCTGTCAAGGAGTTTTGTGCCTGACTCTCCGGGTGTTCCGGAGCCGGCGGGTATTCTTAAAGAAGGGGTAATTTTGTCTGTCATTTCCCCTGATTTGCGGCGTGTGCTGCAAAAGTTTCAGGCTGATAGACCTGACCGTTGTCCTACAGAGAAACTGTTTGTCCCTGATAGATGGACTAGTGGAGTTATCTCAGAGATTCATTGTTCAGTATTGGCTGGTCATCCTGGAATCTTTGGTACCAGAGATTTGGTGGCTAGATCCTTTTGGTGGCCTTCTTTGTCATGGGATGTGCGTTCTTTTGTGCAGTCCTGTGGGATTTGTGCTCGGGCTAAGCCCTGCTGTTCTCGTGCCAGTGGGTTGCTTTTGCCCTTGCCGATCCCGAAGAGGCCCTGGACGCATATTTCCATGGATTTTATTTCTGATCTCCCTGTTTCTCAAAAGATGTCGGTCATTTGGGTGGTTTGTGATCGCTTCTCTAAGATGGTCCATTTGGTACCCTTATCTAAACTGCCTTCCTCCTCTGATTTGGTGCCATTGTTTTTCCAGCATGTGGTTCGTTTGCATGGCATTCCAGAGAACATCGTCTCGGACAGAGGTTCCCAGTTTGTTTCGAGGTTTTGGCGGTCCTTTTGCGGTAAGATGGGCATTGATTTGTCGTTTTCTTCGGCTTTCCATCCTCAGACTAATGGCCAAACCGAACGAACTAATCAGACATTGGAGACATATCTGAGATGCTTTGTTTCTGCTGATCCTGCAGAAGCTAAGTTCCTGATAGTCATTATTTGTTCACAGTTTTCTTGTCCAGCTGGTTTTCATGATTTTGTCTTGCTAGCTGGAAGCTCTGGGATGCAGAGTGGCCCCTCCGCACCGTGAGTCGGTGCGGAGGTCTTTTTTGCACACTCTGCGTGGTCTTTTGTAGGTTTTTGTGTTGATCGCAAAGTTACCTTTCCTATCCTCTGTCTATTTAGTAAGTCTGGCCTCCCTTTGCTGAAACCTGTTTCATTTCTGCGTTTGTGCCTTTCATCTTTACTCACAGTCAATATATGTGGGGGGCTTCCTTTACCTTTGGGGAATTTCTCTGAGGCAAGGTAGGCTTTATTTTCTATCTCTAGGGCTAGATAGTTCTTAGGCTGTGACGAGGCGCCAAGGTCTGGTCAGGAGCGCTCCAAGGCTATTTCTAGTGTGTGTGATAGGATTAGGGCTTGCGGTCAGCAGAGCTCCCACATTCCAGAGCTCGTCCTGTATGAGGTTTAACTATCAGGTCATTCCGGGTGCTCCTAACCACCAGGTCATAACATTTACCTGCTCAGTGGGATGAGGTGCTCAAATTTTTCTAATGGGAACGGGAATCAAATCGGAGGTAGTGTGAGTATACTTTCTAAAAAGGACACAAGAATAAGTATTAAATATATGTTCAGATGTTGTGCTTGGGTACGTATATATATACACACATTAATAACGTTGTTATATGGTGAAAGGCTGAATTGCCCGTTCCAGGATAACTTTTGCATGGAGACATGTACTCTGGATATATATCTGAAAAGAGAGGGATCTATATATATTTTATAAATATATGTGCACAAAATAATAATCACAAAGGTTCTCTGGAACCTCTCTGACACAGTAGCCCCGTGACGGTATTGTTTTTTACATGGACACTCGATCACATAAATTACTCCTTGTGTTGTACATGTAATAAAGTCTGTAATATCAATTTGTGTGCCATTATGAGATTGCACAGATTTTTGCTTAATTGGGGCTACTGATTTTGCATTTTTTACATGGAAAAAAGCCCTTTAGTGTGTGTTTTAATGGCCCCTTTGTGTTCCTTTGTCGCTTAGGGTTCCTTAATGTAGGTGCAATCGTTAGTCCCAAATTACATGCTTTTCTGAAAACGAATTTTGGGTGTGTTGAAAGTTTATCTCCAATTATTTTGTCCTTTAGGAGGTCCCAATGCTTATTCACAATTTTTTTCAGTATTTGGGTGTTGGAGTTGTATTGCATAATAATTGGTATAGAAACTAGGTTTTGTTGTTGGAGGGGAGTTGTATTGTCTGGCATATTGATCTTATCACGTAGAAGTTCACCCCTTGGTATCTCTTGCACACTATCTCTTGCTTCTATTAGGAATTGTGATCATAGCCCTTATTTAGAAATTTGTTGATCAAAACATATGTTTCCCTCGAGTAATCTAAGGAACTAGTGCAATTGCAATGTGACCTAACAAATTGGCTCCGAGGCACGTTCAATAGCCATCTTGGAAGATGACAACTATTTACAGATATAAAACTGTTGGAGTCTGTTGGTTTGATATAGGTGCAAGTTTGGATGTGGCCCTCTGAGATGGAGATATTCAAATCCAAAAAGTGCACATTCTCTCTACTTATTGTGGCTGAAAATTCAAGATAAAAATCATTTTTATTAATATCCGTTAAAAAACGGTGTAGAGAGTTCTCATTTCCTTCCCAAATAAAAAAGATATCATCAATAAAACGCAGTCATAGGGCCAGACCCGCGTGCAGCCGCCTTCCTGATAAATGTGGGTGGTCTCCCATCGCCCCACATAGAGATTTGCGAATCTGGTCCCCGTGGCTGTACCCCACTGCTGGGTGTAGTAATGCTCCCCATATTTAAAAAAATTGTTTGTAAGAATAAAAAGAGAACATTCCTGGATAAAATTCAGTTTCTCAGGGGAGAAAGATCGTGACGCATTTAAAAAGTAACCCATAGCTTCCATGCCTTGATCATGTTGGATTACAGTGTACAATGATGTAATATCAAGAGTACCCATGATGTTGTTTTTCCACTGTAATTTTTTGAGCACTTGTGTTTACTATCTTTGAGGTACATAGGTAGGGAAGGCACTATTTTTTGTAGAAAGCTATCCACATAATGGGATAAATTGGAGGTTAAATTGCCGATCCCTGAGACAATAGGTCGGCATGGTGGATTCGTGGAATTCTTGTGGATTTTAGGTAAATGGTAAAATACAGACATTCTGGGATGCGGTGTGTATATATATATATATATATATATATATATATATATATATATATATATATATATATATATATATATATATATATATATATATATATATATATATATATATATATATATATTGAAATTCATGTTTGTTTAGTAATCCACTATCAAGGCCTTTAGTCAATAGTTTTTTTTTAATTCGCTTGTAAGTCTAATGGTAGGATCACATGACAATTTCTTGTAGGTTCTTATATTGTTTAGTATACGTAGTGATTCCTCTTCATACTTAGATTGATCCAAGATGACAATCCCTCCCCCCTTATCGGCGGGGCGGATGATAATATCCTCTTTTTGTTGTAGTGTCTGGATAGCAGTTACTTCTCTCTTACAAAGATTTTGTCTGACTTGGGTGCATTTCTTATTGCTAATTTTCTTTAAGTCATAGATCACATTCCTTTGGAAAGCTTCAAGGGATTCCGAATATTCATTCAGCGGGTTAAATCTTGATTTAGCAAGTAGATTGGTAAACCCGCCAAATTGTGGCTCATTGCCTTCTATTGGTAGTCCCTCACCGGTTGGTGTTTTCTTGATAAAATGTTTTTTTAAAGCTAATTTCCTCATAAATTGTTTAATACCTATAAAGGCTTCAAATTTACTAAATTTAGATGCTAGGGCAAATTTTTGTCCCTTCTTTAGGAGAGTTGTTTCGTTTTCTTTCAATGTGTATGAACTAAGGCTAAACATTTTTTGGGTTTCTTCATTTATTTCCTTGTGTTGTTTCCTCTTTTTTTGGGAGAGACCCCCCCCCTACAGCCCCTGTAGTGTTTTTTTCTTTGGCCCAACTGAAAAAACTGATTCATAGTTGTAGGTGCTCTTACTGATTGCTGTTGGTTAGTATTAGCTGTTGTCCGTGGCCTTACAATCGTACTGGTTTGGGGTTCTGGTGTATCCCCATTTGACATTATTGATTCCTCCATTCTATTCATGATTTTGAAGCGATTTTGAGTTGGAATTGAAGGTGTGTCCTGAGTGTTACTATTGGGTTCGCTCCTAGTTTGCATTGTTACTATGACTTCGCGGCGATCAGATTCGGATGGTGTAGTACTAGAGTTCTGTGACAGATGTACAGAGAAGACTTCCTCTGATATAGAGGAATGGCTTCCATCTATTTAGTCAATTGTCTCAAATTCATTTTCAATTCTGGATTCGAAGGGCGGGACTGTGTCGCAACCAAATTTCCGCTTCTTTTTTTCAATTATTTCTTTCTCTTTGTTGTTTACCCGATTTTTTATGCTATTTGAGAGGTTCCTGAATTCTAGGTGGTTCTTATATGGATCAATTTCCTTAAAAAGTTTGGAAATTTTGTTTTTACTCTTAGAAGTTGTTATCTTCGTTTATTAATAATGAACGTCATGGTTTGTTTTGAGAATGTTTTCAATAACAAATCCCATTCTTTTAAGGTGTACTCATCACCTATATCACCAGACAGTGTCTTTTGTATTATTAATCCTTTTGGAATGCAATCAGAGGCCAGATATCTCTCTAGAGTGACCACCTCCCATAAATCTCTCACTTCCTTTACCCCTTTCTGCCATCCGACGTACTATTCCGTCCATGTGGGGTGGGCCTTAATTCCCATGGACAGAATAGTACGTCCAGGGCGATCGGCCGCGCTCACGGGTGGAGCGCGGCCGATCGCCAGCTGCCTATTGCAGCTGACATCCGGCGCTATGTACCAGGAGCGGTCACGGACCGCCCCGGCACATTAACCCCCGGCACACCGCGATCAAACATCATCACGGTGTGACGGCGGTATAGGGAAGCGTCGCGCAGGGAGGGGGCTCCCTGTGTGCTTCCCTGAGACCCCCGCAGCAACGCAATGTGATCGCGTTGCTGCGAGGGTCTCCTTACCTCCCTCCCTGTAGCAGGCCCGGATCCAAGATGGCCGCGGCATCCGGGTCCTGCAGGGAGGGAGGTAGCTTACCAAGTGCCTTCTCAGAGCAGGCGCTTGGTAAGCCTGCATAGCTCTCAGACAGATCGGTGATCTGACAGAGTGCTGTGCAAACTGTCAGATCAACGATCTGTGATGTCCCCGCCTGGGGCAAAGTAAAAAAAAAAAATTTCCACATGTGTAAAAAAAATATATATATATTATTACCATAAATACATTTCTTTATCTAAATTAAAAAAACAAACAATAAAAGTACACATATTTAATATCGCCGCATCCGTAACGACCCAACCTATAAAACTGTCCCACTAGTTAATCCCTTCAGTAAACAACATAAGAAAAAAAAAAAAAAAACACGAGGCAAAAAACGCTTTATTATCATACCGCCGAACAAAAAGTGGAATAACAAGAGATCAAAAAGACAGATATAAATAACCATAGCACCACTGAAAGCGTCATCTTGTCCCGCAAAAAATGAGCCGCCATACAGCATCATCAGCAAAAAAATAAAAAAGTTATAGTCCTCAGAATAAAACGATGCAAAAATAATTATTTGTTCAATAAAATAGTTTTTATCGTATAAAAGCGCCAACACATAAAAAAAGATATAAATGAGGTATAGCTGTAATCGTACTGACCCGAACAATAAAACTGCTTTATCAATTTTACCAAACACGGAACGGTATAAATGCCTCCCCCAAAAGAAATTCATGAATAGCTGATTTTTGGTCATTCTGCCTCACAAAAATCGGAATAAAAAGCGGTCAAAAAATGTCACGTGCCCGAAAATGTTACCAATAAAAACGTCAACTCGTCCCGCAAAAAACAAGACCTCACATGAATCTGTGGACTCAAATATGGAAAAATTATAGCTCTCAAAATGTGGTAACGCAAAAAATATTTTTTGCAATAAAAAGCGTCTTTCAGTGTGTGACGCTGCCAATCATAAAAATCCGCTAAAAAACCCGCTATGAAAGTAAATCAAACCCCCCTTAATCACCCCCTTAGTTGGGTAAAAATTAAAAAAATGTATTTATTTCCATTTTCCCATAAGGGCTAGGGTCAGGGTTAGGGCTAGGGTTAGGGCTAGGGTTAGGGTTGGGGCTAGGGTTAAGGCTACAGTTAGGGTTGGGGCTAAAGTTAGGGTTGGGGCTAAAGTTAGGGTTAGGGTTGGGGCTAAAGTTATAGTTAGGGTTTGGATTACATTTACGGTTGTGAATAGGGTTGGGATTAGGGTTAGGGGTGTGTCTGGGTCAGAGGTGTGGTTAGGGTTACCGTTGGGATTAGGGATAGGGGTGTGTTTGGATTAGGGTTATAGTTATAATTGGCGGGTTTCCACTATTTAGGCACATCAGGGGCTCTCCAAACGTGACATGGCGTCCGATCTCAATTCCAGCCAATTATGTGTTGAAAAAGTAAAGCAGTGCTCCTTCCTTTCCGAGCTCTCCCATGCACACAAACAGGGGTTTACCCCAACATATGGGGTATCAGCGTACTCAGCACAAATTGGACAACAACTTTTGGGTCCAATTTCTCCTGTTATCCTTGGGAAAATACAAAACTGGGGGCTAAAAAATAATTTTTGTGGGAAAAAAGATTTTTTTATTTTCACGGCTCTGCGTTATAAACTGTACTGAAACACTTGGGGGCTCAAAGTTCTCAAAACATCTAGATGAGTTCCTTGGGG
Organism: Ranitomeya imitator; assembly: GCF_032444005.1. Lineage (NCBI taxonomy): Eukaryota > Metazoa > Chordata > Amphibia > Anura > Dendrobatidae > Ranitomeya > Ranitomeya imitator. The sequence goes on from NC_091287.1 coordinate 198,931,446, forward strand.
GGTCTAGTTTCCAATATGGAGTCACTTGTGGGGGGTTTCTACTGTTTAGGTACATTAGGGGCTCTGCAAACTGTTGTGAATTCTGTTATCAAACTCCCTCCTGTGGTCATGAATGGTACTTCGGCGAGTTCTGTCCATGGACTCCCTCTGGTGGCTGTGAGTGGAGCTGCTGCTTCTGAGGTTCCTTCCACAGGTGACGTAGTTTATTCTTTGGCTGGCTGCTCTATTTAACTCCACTCAGATCGTTACTCCATGCCAGCTGTCAATGTTCTTGTACTGGTTCAGTTCGCTCTTGGATCTTTCTGGTGACCTGTCTACTCCAGCAGAAGCTAAGTCACTGCTAGTTTATTATTTGTTCATTGTTTCCTTGTCCAGCTTGCTATCATGATTTTGCCTTGCTAGCTGGAAGCTCTGGGATGCAGAGTGGCACCTCCGCACCGTGAGTCGGTGCGGAGGTCTTTTTGCACACTCTGCGTGGTCTTTTTGTAGCTTTTTGTGCTGACCGCAAAGTTACCTTTCCTATCCTCAGTCTGTTTAGTAAGTCTGGCCTCCCTTTGCTGAAACCTGTTTCATTTCTGTGTTTGTGACTTTCATCTTAACTCACAGTCAATATACAGTGGGGCAAAAAAGTATTTAGTCAGTCAGCAATAGTGCAAGTTCCACCACTTAAAAAGATGAGAGGCGTCTGTAATTTACATCATAGGTAGACCTCAACTATGGGAGACAAACTGAGAAAAAAAAATCCAGAAAATCACATTGTCTGTTTTTTTAACATTTTATTTGCATATTATGGTGGAAAATAAGTATTTGGTCAGAAACAAAATTTCATCTCAATACTTTGTAATATATCCTTTGTTGGCAATGACAGAGGTCAAACGTTTTCTGTAAGTCTTCACAAGGTTGCCACACACTGTTGTTGGTATGTTGGCCCATTCCTCCATGCAGATCTCCTCTAGAGCAGTGATGTTTTTGGCTTTTCGCTTGGCAACACGGACTTTCAACTCCCTCCAGAGGTTTTCTATAGGGTTGAGATCTGGAGACTGGCTAGGCCACTCCAGGACCTTGAAATGCTTCTTACGAAGCCACTCCTTCGTTGCCCTGGCGGTGTGCTTTGGATCATTGTCATGTTGAAAGACCCAGCCACGTTTCATCTTCAATGCCCTTGCTGATGGAAGGAGGTTTGCACTCAAAATCTCACGATACATGGCCCCATTCATTCTTTCATGTACCCGGATCAGTCGTCCTGGCCCCTTTGCAGAGAAACAGCCCCAAAGCATGATGTTTCCACCACCATGCTTTATAGTAGGTATGGTGTTTGATGGATGCAACTCAGTATTCTTTTTCCTCCAAACACGTCAAGTTGTGTTTCTACCAAACAGTTCCAGTTTGGTTTCATCAGACCATAGGACATTCTCCCAAAACTCCTCTGGATCATCCAAATGCTCTCTAGCAAACTTCAGACGGGCCCGGACATGTACTGGCTTAAGCAGTGGGACACGTCTGGCACTGCAGGATCTGAGTCCATGGTGGCGTAGTGTGTTACTTATGGTAGGCCTTGTTACATTGGTCCCAGCTCTCTGCAGTTCATTCACTAGGTCCCCCCGCGTGGTTCTGGGATTTTTGCTCACCGTTCTTGTGATCATTCTGACCCCACGGGGTGGGATTTTGCATGGAGCCCCAGATCGAGGGAGATTATCAGTGGTCTTGTATGTCTTCCATTTTCTAATTATTGCTCCCACTGTTGATTTCTTCACTCCAAGCTGGCTGGCTATTGCAGATTCATTCTTCCCAGCCTGGTGCAGGGCTACAATTTTGTTTCTGGTGTCCTTTGACAGCTCTTTGGTCTTCACCATAGTGGAGTTTGGAGTCAGACTGTTTGAGGGTGTGCACAGGTGTCTCTTTATACTGATAACAAGTTTAAACAGGTGCCATTACTACAGGTAATGAGTGGAGGAAAGAGGAGACTCTTAAAGAAGAAGTTACAGGTCTGTGAGAGCCAGAAATCTTGATTGTTTGTTTCTGACCAAATACTTATTTTCCACCATAATATGCAAATAAAATGTTAAAAAAAACAGACAATGTGATTTTCTGGATTTTTTTTTCTCAGTTTGTCTCCCATAGTTGAGGTCTACCTATGATGTAAATTACAGACGCCTCTCATCTTTTTAAGTGGTGGAACTTGCACTATTGCTGACTGACTAAATACTTTTTTGCCGCACTGTATGTGGGGGGCTGCCTTTTTCTTTGGGAAATTTCTCTGAGGCAAGGTAGGCTTTATTTTGTATCTTTAGGGCTAGTTAGCTCTTAGGCTGTGAAGAGGCGTCTAGGCAGTGTTAGGTATGCTCCACGGCTATTTCTAGTTGTGTGATAGGATTAGGGGTTGCGGTCAGCAGAGCTCTCACTTCCCAGAGCTTATCCTGTGTGAGTTTAACCATCAGGTCGTTCCGGGTGCTCCTAACCACCAGGTCCATAACAGCAAAAGCAATGTGACGCCTGCAGACCATTCCATCTAAGTCTGCATTCCAAATGGTGATCCTTCCCTTCCAAGCCCTCCCATGCGCCCAACCGGAGGTCCCCCCCCCCACATATGGGGTATCAGCGCACTCAGGACAAATTGGACAACAACTTTTAGGGTCCAATTTCTCCTGTTACAAATACAAAACTGGGGGCTAAAAAATAATTTTTGTGGGAAAAATTTTGTTTTATTTTTATGGCTCTGCATTATAAACTTCTGTGAAACCCTTTGGTGGGTCAAAGTGCTCACCACACATCTAGATACGTTTCTTAAGGTGTCTACTTTCCAAAATGGTGTCACTTGTGGGGGGTTTCAATGTTTAGGCACATCAGTGGCTCTCCAAATGCAACATGCCGTCCCATCTCAATTCCAGTCAATTTTGCATTGAAAAGTCAAATGGCTCTCCTTTGCTTCCGAGCTCTGTCATGCGCCCAAACAGTGGTTTACCTCCACACATGGGGTATCGGCGTACTCAGGACAAATTGTTCAACAACTTTTGAGTTCCATTTTCTCCTGTTACCCTTGGTAAAATAAAACAAATTGGAGCTGAAGTAAATTTTTGTGAAAAAAAGTTAAATGTTCATTTTAATTTAAACATTCCTGTGAAACACCTGAAGGGTTAATAAACTTTTTGAATGTGGTTTTGAGCACCTTGAGGGGGTGCAGTTTTTAGAATGGTGTCACACTTGGGTATTTTCTATCATATAGACCCCTCAAAATGACTTCAAATGAGATGTGGTCCCTAAAATAAAATGGTGTTGGAAAAATGAGAAATTGCTGGTCAACTTTTAACCCTTATAACTCCCTAACAAAAAAAAATTTTGGTTCCAAAATTGTGCTGATGTAAAGTAGACATGTGGGAAATGTTACTTATTAAGTATTTTGTGTGACATATCCCTGTGATTTAATTGCATAAAAGTTGCAAAATTGCGAAATTTTCAAAATTTTCGCCAAATTTCCGTTTTTTTTTCACAAATAAATGCAGGTAATATCAAAGAAATGTTACCACTATCATGAAGTACAATATGTCACACAGAAAACAGAGTCAGAATCACCAGGATCCGTTGAAACGTTCCAGAGTTATAACCTCATAAAGGGACAGTGGTCAGAATTGTAAAAATTGGCACGGTCCATAACGTGCAAACCACACTTGGGGGTAAAGGGGTTAATAATAGTTGTTCTAAGTGTTTTAGTTTATCTTTAATAGTAAGTAAATTGCTTTCACTAATGATACTGGGAACTCTTGATTTCCCTAAATTAAAGAAGGATTCTATATAGTGAATACATTCCTTTCTATCTTCCCATAGAATGCTCATTTTGAAATTTGGTGTGAATGTATTATTAGATTGAACATGATGGTGGATTTACTATTTGCACGTTGCATTGCTGCCAGCTAATAGTGTGATAAGATATAAACCAAGGTGATAGTGTATAAAATAGCGGCGCTGTTGCGTATGGTAGATATGGACTGCAGCGGATGGGACCCTATATCACTACTAGGGCATACAAGACTAGAAAATATATACACAATATATGTATAGACCCGCGTTTACTCGAGGTAAACAGATGTTCTGATCAAAAAATTTCTAAATAAGGGCTATGATCACAAATTCCTAATAGAAGCAAGAGATAGTGTGCAAGAGATACCAAGGGATGAACTTCTACATGATAAGATCAATATGCCAGACAATACAACTCCCCTCCAACAACAAAACCTAGTTTCTATACCAATTATTATGCAATACAACTCCAACAACCAAATACTGAAAAAAATTGTGAATAAGCATTGGGACATACAAAAGGAGGACAAAATAATTGGAGATAAACTTGCAACACGTCCAAAATTCGTTTTCAGAAAAGCATGTAATTTGGGACTAACGATTGCACCTACAGTAAGGAACCCTAAAGGTACCTTCACACTGAACAACTTAACAACGATAACGATAGCGATCCGTGACATTGCAGTGTCCTGGATAGCGATATCGTTGTGTTTGACACGCAGCAGCGATCGGGATCCTGCTGTGACATCGTTGGTCGGAGCTAGAAGGCCAGCACTTTATTTTGTCGCTGGATCACCCGCTGACATCGCTGAATCGGCATGTGTGACGCCGATTCAGTGATGTCTTCACTGGTAACCAGGGTAAACATCGGGTTACTAAACGCAGGGCCGCGCTTAGTAACCCGATATTTACCCTGGTTACCAGTGTAAATGTAAAAAAAAACAAAAACAGTACATACTTACATTCCGGTGTCTGTCGCGTCCCCCGGTGTTCTGCTTCCCTGCACTGTGTCAGCGCCGGCTGGCCATAAAGCAGAGCACAGCGGTGACGTCACCGCTGCTTTACGGCCGGCGCTTACACAGTGCAGGGAAGCAGAACGCCGGGGGACGCGACAGACACCGGAATGTAAGTATGTAGTGTTTTTTTTTTTTTTTACATTTACTCTGGTAACCAGGGTAAACATCGGGTTACTAAGCGCTTCCCTGCGCTTAGTAACCCGATGTTTACCCTGGTTACCCGGGGACTTCGGCATTGTTGGTCGATGGAGAGCTGTCTGTGTGACAGCTCTCCAGCGACCACACAGCGACGCTGCAGCGATCGGCATCGTTGTCTATATCGCTGCAGCGTCGCTAAACATGACGGTACCTTTAGCGACAAAGGAATACAAAGGGACCATTCAAACACACACTAAAGGGCTTTTTTCCTTGTAAAAAATGTAAAATGTGTAAATCAGTAGCCCCAATTAAGCAAAAATTTGTGCAGTCTCATAATGGCACACAAATTGATATTACCGACTTCATTACATGTACAACACAAGGAGTAATTTATGTGATCGAGTGTCCATGTAAAAAACAATACGTAGGGCGCACAAAACGGCCCTTATGTAAAAGAATCAATGAGCACCTATGTAATATTCGCAACAAATATGATCTACACCCCCTGTCTAACCATTTTGCTAAGTATCACAAGGGATCAGTTATTGGAGTAAAAATAACAGGTATCAAAGTGGTTCAAAAAGACTGGAGAAATGGTGATTTTATCAAACTCATGTCACGTGAGGAAACCCGTTTAATTTTTGAATTGGATACTTTAAGATTGAAAGGTCTGAATAATGAGGTAGAGCTATTCGTATTTGAATAAATTATGCAAAATAAGCTGCATGTATTTGGATAACCTGCGCAGGGGGGAGCCAACCCTGATGAAGGAATCCGCAGTAATACTGAAACGCGTAGGTTAAGACTATTGGCTCCCACTACGATCCGTACTTCTCAAGAGCAGCACCACGTGACTGCCGATCACGTGATCCGAAGGTCCTTCTCAACTTCCGGCATAGATCCTCAACTATGTGCACGCCTGTCACCGGCCGGGACAGCGCGTGCAGAAGATTGCAAGACCTTAACGGAAACAGGACAGCTAAGTAGTCTTGCTCTATGCACTATCAATTTATTATTATTCCATCGTGACTTGTGATTTTTGGACTCTACCCAAACCGATTCTGTCGCAAGATATAGGTATAAAAGCAGCTCACTATTTGTGGAATCTGCTTACGCCTACACTTTTTTTGAAAAACAGGTACAAAGCAATATACAGCCCTGCCACCGTCAGGGGCTTTGTGATTATTTTATGCACATATATGTATAATATATATATATAGATCCCTCTCTTTTCAGATATACATCCAGGGTACATATCTCCACGCAAAAGTTATCCTGGAACGGGTGATTCAGCCTATCACCATACAACAACGTTATTAATGTGTGTGTGTGTATATATATATATGTATGTATATATATATATATATATATATATGTATGTATATATATATATATATATATATATATATATATATATATATATATATATATATATATATATATATATATATATATATATATATATATATATATATATATATATATATATACGTACCCAAGCACAGCATCTGAACATATATTTAACCAGATGGTGGCCCGATTCTAGTGCATCGGGTATTCTAGAATATGCATGTCCACGTAGTATATTGCCCACCAACGTAGTATATTGCCCAGTCATGTAGTATATTGCCCAGTTACGTAGTATATTGCCCATTGACGTAGTATATTGCCCATTGACGTAGTATATTGCCCAGTGACGTAGTATATTGCCCAGCCACGTAGTATATGGCCCAGCCACGTAGTATATTGCCCAGTTACGTAGTATACAGCACAGAGCCACGTAGTATATTGCCCAGCCACATAGTAATTTGGCCAGTCACGTAGTATATTGCCCAGCCTCGTATGTCACAGGTTAAAAAATAAAAAATAAACATATACTCACCTTCCGAGGGTCCCTTGTAGTTCGGTCATATGACGTCATGGCAGGTCCTTCTTGCGCAGGACCTGTGATGACGTCGCGGTCACATGACCATGACGTCATGGCAGGTCGTTCTCGCGCTAGCGCGCAGGACCTGTGATGACGTTGCGGTCACATGACCGTGACGTCATGGCAGGTCCTTCTTGCGCAGGCGCGCATGACCTGTGATGACGTCGCAGTCACATGACCGTGACGTCATGGCAGGTCCTTCTTGCGCAGGACCTGTGATGATGTCACGGTCTCATGACCGTGACGTCATGGCAGGTCCTTGTCGCATACCATCCTTAACACCGGAAAGTGCGGCTTGCAGGGAGTGGTCACCGAAGCGTCGCGAGGAGTGGAAAAGGCGGCGGAAGGTCAGTATATGATTTTTTTTTTATTTTTTTGTATTATTTTTAACATTAGATCTTTTTACTATTGACGCTGCATAGGCAGCATCAATAGTAAAAATTTGGTCACACAGGGTTAATAGCGGCGGTAATGGAGTGAGTTACCCGCGGCATAATGCGGTCCGTTACCGCTGGCATTAAGCCTGTGTGAGCGGTGACTGCGGGGAGTATGGAGCGGGCACTGACTACAGGGGAGTAGGGAGGGACTAATCTGACTGTGGCCGTCGCTGATTGGTCGCGGCAGCCATGACAGGCAGCTGGCAAGACCAATCAGCGACTTGGATTCCATGACAGACAGAGGCCGCGACCAATGAATATCCGTGACAGACAGAAGGACAGACAGACAGAAGGAAGTGACCCTTAGACAATTATATAGTAGATACTTATCCTTGTCTCCTTTTTAGAAAGTATACTCACACTACCTCCAATTTGATTCACGTTCCCATTAGAACAATTTGAGCACCCCATCCCACTGAGCAGGTAAACCTCACATCAATGGTGTTTTTACTCATAGCAATGTAGGACGTAGCGCGGGTGTATACATATTTTGTATATATTTTTCCGGTATGATAATAAAGCGTTGTTTTTTGCCTCAGGTGATCACTGATGGGGTTAACTAGTGGGACAGTTTTATAGGTGGGGCCGTTACGGACACGGCGATACTAAATATGTGTACTTTTATTGTTTTTTTTTTATTTAGACAAATTTATTGGAACAATATTTTTTTTTCCTTATTTAGGATTTTTTGATTTTTCTTTTTTTACATGTGTAAATATTTTTTTTTTTACTTTGTAACATTGCCTCAGGGGGGACATCATGTTAAAGTGACAGATCGCTGATCTGACACTTTGCAGTGCACTGTGTCAGATCAGCGATCTGACAGGCACTGTTGGGAGGCTTCCCAGCGCCTGCTCTGAGCAGGCGCTTGCAAGCCACCTCCCTGCAGGACCCGGAAGGCCCATGGTGGCCATTTTGGATCTGGGCCTGCAGGGAGGAGGAGGTAGGAGACCCTCGGAGCAACACGATCACATCTCGTTGCTCCGAGGGTCTCAGGAAAGCACGCAGGGAGCACCCTCCCTGAGCGATGCTTCCCTATGCCGCCGAAACACTGCGATAATCTTTGATCGCAGTGTGCTGGGGGTTAATGTGCCAGGAGCAGTCCGTGACCGCTCCTGGCACATAGTGCTGGATGTCAGCTGTAATAATCAGCTGACACCCAGCGGCAATCGGCCGCGCTCCCCCCGTGAGTGCAGCCGATCGCCTATGACGTACTATTCCAGCCATGGGAAGTAGGGCCCACCCCACATGGACGGAATAGTACGTCTAATGACAGAAAGGGGTTAAACACATGTGATAATTAGTTTCCCAGTCGATTCCAATTAAATGAAAACTACTTAAAAATGATGTTCCATATTATTAAGTAGGCCACAGGTTTCAAGCAATATGGGAAATAACAAGGATTTTTCTGCTGCTGAAAAGCGTTAAATAGTGCAATGCCTTGGACAAGGTATGAAAACATTAAGATATTTCATGAAAACTTAAGAGTGATCATCATACTGTGAAGAGATTTGTGACTGAAACAGAGCACAGATAGAGTTCATGCAGATAAAGGCATAATGAGGTAGATTTCTGCCAGGCAAGTTCATCGGAGCAGCTGCTACAAAGCCATTACAAACCAGCAAACAAATATTTGAAGCTGCTGGTTCCTCTGGAGTCCCTCGAACCTCAAGGTGTAGGACCCTTCAAAGGCTTGCTGTGGTGAATAAACCTAATATTCGGCCACCCCTAAACAGTGTTCACAAGCAGAAACGGTTTAAGTGGGCCCAGACATACAGTACATGAAGACTAATTTTCATACAGTCTTGTTTACTGATGAGTGTCGAGCAACCCTGGATGGTCCAGATGGAAGGAGTAGTGGATGGTTGGTGGATGGCCACCATGTCCCAACAAGGATGCGACGTCAGCAAGGATGTGGAGGAGTCATGTTTTGCCCGTAGTCATGGGGAAACAGCTGGCAGGGCCCTTTAAGGTTCATGAAGGTGTGAAAATGACCTCTGCAAAGTATATAGAGTTTCTGACTGACAACTTTCTTCCATGGTATGAAAAGCAGAAACGAGGATTCAGGAGCAAAACCATCTTCATGCATGACAATGCACCCTCTCATGCTGCAAAGAATAACTCTGAGTCAGTGGCTGCTATGGGCATAAAAGGAAATAAACTCCTGGTATGGCCACCATCTTCCCCTGACCTTAAACCTATAGAGAACCTCTGGAGTATCATCAAGCAAAAGATCTGTGAGGGTGGGAGGAGGTTCACATCAGAACAGCAGCTCTGGGAGGCTATTCTGACTTCATGCCAAGAAATACAAGCAGAAACTCTACAAAAACTCACAAGTTCAATGGATGCAAGAATTGTGAAGGTGATATCAAAGAAGGGTTCCTATGTTAGCATGCAACTTGGCATGTTAGGATGTTTTGGAGTTAAACAGCTTTTTTGTTCAGTGAATGTGACCTCCTAATGCTGCAAATTCAACAAATAAGCATTTTCAGTACCGTATATACTCGAGTATAAGCCGAGATTTGCAGCCCAAAATTTTGGGCTGAAAGTGCCCCTCTCGGCTTATACTCTAGTCACGGTGGGCGGCAGGGTCGGCGGGCGAGGGGGAGAGGGCACTGAGGTATACTCACCTAGTCCCGGCGATCCTGGCGCTCTCTCTGCCTGTCACACTGTCTCCGGGTGCTGCAGCTCTTCCCCTCTTCAGCAGTCACGTGGGACCGCTCATTAGAGAAATGAATATGTGGCTCCACCTCCCATAGGGGTGGAGCCGCATATTCATTTCTCTAATCAGCGGTGACGGTGACTGCTGATAGAGGAAGAGGCTGCGGCACCGAAGACAGTGTGACAGGCAGAGGGAGCGCCAGGACCGCCGGGAGCAGGTAAGTATGTAATATTCACCTGTCCCCGTTCCACACGCCGGGTGCCGCTCTGTCTTCGCGTCCTCTTGCTCTGACTGTGCAGGTCAGAGGGCGCGATGACGCATATAGTGTGCGCGCCGCCCTCTGCCTGATCAGTCAGTGCGGAGAGACACCGGGACCGGACGCTGGGAGCTGCAAGCAAGAGAGGTGAGTATGGCATTTTTTTTTTTTTATTGCAGCAGCAATGGCACAGCTTTCTATGGGGCAGCTATGGGGCAATAATGAACGGTGCAGAGCACTATATGGCACATCTATGGGGCAATAATGAACGGTGCAGAGCACTATATGGCACAGCTATGGGACAATAATGAACGGTGCAGAGCACTATATGGCACATCTATGGGGCAATAATGAACGGCGCAGAGCACTATATGGCAGCTATGGGGCAATACTGAACGGTGCAGAGCACTATATGGCACAGCTATGGGACAATAATGAACGGTGCAGAGCACTATATGGCACATCTATGGGGCAATACTGAACGGCGCAGAGCACTATATGGCAGCTATGGGGCAATACTGAATGGTGCAGAGCACTATATGGCACAGCTATGGGACAATAATGAACGGTGCAGAGCACTATATGGCACATCTATGGGGCAATACTGAACGGCACAGAGCACTATATGGCAGCCATGGGGCAATAATGAACGGCGCAGAGCACTATATGGCACATCTATGGGGCAATAATGAACGGCACAGAGCACTATATGGCAGCTATGGGGCAATAATGAATGGTGCAGAGCACTATATGGCAGCTATGGGGCAATAATGAACGGCGCAGAGCACTATATGGCACATCTATGGGGCAATAATGAACGGCGCAGAGCAATATATGGCACAGCTATGGGGCAATAATGAACGGCGCAGAGCACTATATGGCACAGCTTTATATGGCACAGCTTTATATGGCACATCTATGGGGCAATGATGAACGGTGCAGAGCACTATATGGCACAGCTATGGGGCAATAATGAATGGTGCAGAGCACTATATGGCACAGCTTTATATGGCACATCTATGCGGCAATGATGAACGGTGCAGAGCACTATATGGCACAGCTATGGGGCAATAATGAACAGCGCAGAGCACTATATGGCACAGCTATGGGGCAATAATGAACGGCGCAGAGCACTATATGGCACATCTATGGGGCAATAATGAATGGTGCAGAGCACTATATGGCACAGCTTTATATGGCACATCTATGGGGCAATAATGAATGGTGCAGAGCACTATATGGCAGAGCTTTCTATGGCACATCTATGGGGCAATAATGAACAGTATGGAGCATTATATGTGGCACAGCTTTATATGGAGCATCTTATGGGGCAATAATGAACGGTATGAAGCATCTATTTTTATTTTTGAAATTCACCGGTAGCTGCTGCATTTCCTACCCTAGGCTTATAATCGAGTCAATAAGTTTTCCCAGTTTTTTGTGGCAAAATTAGGGGGGTCGGCTTATACTCGTGTCGGCTTATACTCGAGTATATACGGTACTTTAAAACATATCAAATGTTTAGAAATTTTACTTTGCCTAATAATTTGGAACAGTGCATTTTGAGTTTTTATTCATTTAGGAGATTATAGTGTTATTATTGGGAGGTTTCTTCAATAAAATTTGATGTATACTCTAACGGGTGATGCCTTTTATTAGACTGACTGTCATTTCCACTGACCATTTAGGAAAATCCGAGAAAAAAACATTTGCATAATCATTTCTAACATGGTGTATATACAGATACACAAACTACGGACACATGACTTGCACATATACACACTTTACACATTGTGCATACACATATACAGTACAGACCAAAAGTTTGGACACACCATCTCATTTAAAGATTTTTCTGTTTCTTCATGACTATGAAAATTGTAAATTCACACTGAAGGCATCAAAACTATGAATTAACACATGTGGAATTATATACTTAACAAAAAAGAGTGAAACAACTAAAAATATGTCTTATATTCTAGGTTCTTCAAAGTAGCCACCTTTTGCTTTGTTGACTGCTTTGCACTCTCTCGGCATTCTCTTGATGAGCTTCAAGAGGTAGTCACCAGAAATGGTCTTCCAACAATCTCGAAGGAGTTCCCAGAGATGCTTAGCACGTGTTGGCCCTTTTGCCTTCACTTTGCGGTCCAGCTCACCCCAAACCATCTTGATTGGGTTCAAGTCTGGTGATTGTGAAGGGCAGGTCATCTGGGGTAGCACCCCATCACTCTCCTTCTTGATAAAATAGCCCTTACACAGCCTGGAGGTGTGTTTGGGGTCATTGTCCTGTTGAAAAATAATTGATAGTCCAGCTAAACGCAAAGCGGATGGAATAGCATGCCGCTGCAAGATGCTGTGGTAGCCATGCTGGTTCAGTATGCCTTCAATTTTGAATAAATCCCCAACAGTGTCACCAGCAAACCACCCCTACACCATCACACCTCCTCCTTCATGCTTCACGGTGAGAACCAGGCATGTAGAGTCCATCCGCTCACCTTTCCTGCCTCACACAAAGACACGGTGGTTGGAACCAAAGATCTCAAATTTGGACTCAGACCAAAGCACACATACAGTGGGGCAAAAAAGTATTTAGTCAGTCAGCAATAGTGCAAGTTCCACCACTTAAAAAGATGATAGGCGTCTGTAATTTACATCATAGGTAGACCTCAACTATGGGAGACAAACTGAGAAAAAAAAATCCAGAAAATCACATTGTCTGTTTTTTTAACATTTTATTTGCATATTATAGTGGAAAATAAGTATTTGGTCAGAAACAAAATTTCATCTCAATACTTTGTAATATATCCTTTGTTGGCAATGACAGAGGTCAAACGTTTTCTGTAAGTCTTCACAAGGTTGCCACACACTGTTGTTGGTATGTTGCCCCATTCCTCCATGCAGATCTCCTCTAGAGCAGTGATGTTTTTGGCTTTTCGCTTGGCAACACGGACTTTCAACTTCCTCCAAAGGTTTTCTATAGGGCTGAGATCTGGAGACTGGCTAGGCCTCTCCAGGACCTTGAAATGCTTCTTACGAAGCCACTCCTTCGTTGCCCTGGCGGTGTGCTTTGGATTATTGTCATGTTGAAAGACCCAGCCACGTTTCATCTTCAATGCCCTTGCTGATGGAAGGAGGTTTGCACTCAAAATCTCACGATACATGGCCACATTCATTCTTTCATGTACATGGATCAGTCGTCCTGGCCCCTTTGCAGAGAAACAGCCCCAAAGCATGATGTTTCCACCACCATGCTTTACAGTAGGTATGGTGTTTGATGGATGCAACTCAGTATTCTTTTTCCTCCAAACACGACAAGTTGTGTTTCTACCAAAGAGTTCCAGTTTGGTTTCATCAGACCATAGGACATTCTCCCAAAACTCCTCTGGATCATCCAAATGCTCTCTAGCAAACTTCAGACGGGCCCGGACATGTACTGGCTTAAGCAGTGGGACACGTCTGGCACTGCAGGATCTGAGTCCATGGTGGCGTAGTGTGTTACTTATGGTAGGCTTTGTTACATTGGTCCCAGCTCTCTGCAGTTCATTCACTAGGTCCCCCCGCGTGGTTCTGGGATTTTTGCTCACCGTTCTTGTGATCATTCTGACCCCACGGGGTGGGATTTTGCGTGGAGCCCCAGATCGAGGGAGATTATCAGTGGTCTTGTATGTCTTCCATTTTCTAATTATTGCTCCCACTGTTGATTTCTTCACTCCAAGCTGGTTGGCTATTGCAGATTCAGTCTTCCCAGCCTGGTGCAGGGCTACAATTTTGTTTCTGGTGTCCTTTGACAGCTCTTTGGTCTTCACCATAGTGGAGTTTGGAGTCAGACTGTTTGAGGGTGTGCACAGGTGTCTTTTTATACTGATAACAAGTTTAAACAGGTGCCATTACGACAGGTAATGAGTGGAGGAAAGAGGAGACTCTTAAAGAAGAAGTTACAGGTCTGTGAGAGCCAGAAATCTTGATTGTTTGTTTCTGACCAAATACTTATTTTCCACGATAATATGCAAATAAAATGTTAAAAAAACAGACAATGGGGGGTTCCGGGAGGCGGAGCCTGGAGATGGCCGCATCTTAACTGAGCTCCTGACCTGAAAGGGACATAAATCTGTCTTTACCCTATAAAAATCCCCCTCAAAGGTCAGGATAAGGACCAGACAAGGGTCAGTGGAAGCAGACCCGGCTCTCTGGTTTTCCCGGATCTCCAAGGCGCGGATAGCGCCGAAAACACCGAGGCATCTCCCCTCGTGGCTGGAGACCAACGGCTGGAGAAGAAGCCGCTGAAGGAGAGCGATCAGAGTGCTCCATCCGATAGAGCAGCTGAGCTAAAGCGGACTTACCAGACAGCCGCGGTAAGGAGAGGAGAGAGGCGGCGTAGAGTCGCGGTGCCCCCCGGTGTGCAGAAGCTGAAGGGAAGCGGACGGAGCCGGCGTGGGGGAGGAGGTGGCTGAGCGCCAGGCGCCATCTTGCTGTAAGCGCGCCTGTCACCACGCGGCTGGCCGCAACGGACCACAGCAGCGGACGAGCGCAGGAGAAAAGCCGTCCTGCAGCTGTGACAGAGGAACTGTGAGGGGCATCGCTGAAGGAGAACAGCAGCGTCTCTGGCATCAGTCAACGGGGCCAGCGGAGGTATTGTGCAAAAGAAGTGTGGGCGCAGAGAACGGGCGGGTGCCTTTGCCCAGTTACTGGGCTTTAGTGGGTTTTCAACAGGAGGATTATTAGGCCCACGGACTTTGTTCCTTGTTAAGCAGGACTACTATTTGTTTGCTGGGGGGCATTACAACTCTTCCTGGCACAGAAACTGTGGAATGCTTGGGAAGGGCCCACGTAGAGAGGAGCTTGGCAGCAGGGCTGCAGCAGTTCACTAGACTTTTCAATTTACTATAAAATGTAATATGCACATTTAGCGATATCACTGACAACCTCCCATAATTCTCAGGCACCTACTTCACCATGGATAAATTTGTGGGTAAAAACGTTAAACCTGGTAGAGGCTCCACACGCAGCCAGGCAGGCACATCTCCGACGCCACAAAACGTTGAAGCTGAGGCCCAGAACCCACAGTTCATTGCAAATGCTATTATTGATCGGTTGATGCCTGAGATTGATAACAGACTAGCAGCTTTTCAAACCTCATTGGACACAATTGTCTCTCAAGTTAATTCTCAGGGAGCACGAATAGCAGAAGCGGAACAAAGAATTTCAGATCTGGAGGACTCCGCTAAAGCCCTCAAGGATAAACTAGATAGCAAAGATAAGGACATCTCAGACCTTGTGGATAAGGTGGATGATCTTGAAAACAGATCCCGTCGCAATAACTTGAGGCTCATAGGCATTCCAGAATCTGTCCCCCCCTCGGAATTGGTCAAAATAACGTCAATATGGCTGTCAAAATCCCTTGGAGTTTTACCATCATCAGGTGCAATAGCCATTGAAAGAGCACATAGACTGGGACCTCCGAGGGGAGGAGGCGGAGACAGACCAAGACCAGTAATCTTCAAAGTACTAGATTTTCAGGACAAAATCCGCATCTTAGCAGCATTTAGAAAACAACGTTCCCTGTTATATGAGAATCACAAATTACTCCTGTTCCAGGACTACTCAGCCGCTTTGGCTGCCAGACGTAAAGCCTTCAACCCCGCATGCAAACTCTTGGTGGATAAGAGTATCCGGTTTGGCTTGCAGTACCCTTCAACTTTACGCTTTGACTATGGGGGGAAGAATTGGTCTTTCAGTGATCCAGAGAAGGCTTTGAAATTTTTGCAAGAGGAGTCCCGGGCACTTGCTGGCCAGGACAAAATCTGATCGAGTAGAGCTGTTATAATTTGTCTTTTATAAGTGATGTCGCGTTTATGTTAAAACCTATTTGTCTTTGATAGACATGTTATTTTCTCACGTAGTGCTCACTCTCTGGATGAGCGCCTTGGTTACAGTTAAAAAGTTTGAATGGTGTGGGGTTAAGGGAGGGGGGAGGGATCTCTGCATGCGCAAATATAATGTTCAGGCTCTGGGAGATCTTACACTCACTCGCTGGGATGGGTGGGGGTCTCACACACAACATTTATACATAAATCATAGAGCTATTCGTAAAGGTATTGGTTAATGGTGGATCAATCGGACAAAGAAGTTGCCACAATCCGCACTTTACAATGGTGCTCATGGAATGTGAACGGGCTGAATACCCCAATTAAAAGGAAAAAGGTTTTAAATTTTTTACAAAAACAAAATTTCCACATCATCTTCCTACAGGAAACTCACTGGATTAAGAATAATCACCCTTCTTTACTCAGCAGAAAGTATATGCTCTGTGCTGAAGCTTCCTTTTCCAAAAAACAACGAGGTGTAGCCATATTAATACATAATGACCTTAAATACGAGATAACAGATACACTGGAGGACCCACAAGGCAGATTTCTTTTGGTTAGAATCATAATTGAGGGTATGCATTTTAGCCTAGTTAACATCTATGCCCCTAGTACACCTGAACCACAATTCCAGACTAGATTGTTGGAGAGTTTGGCGATGTGGGAGACGTCTCGGATAATTATGGGCGGAGATTTTAATGACGTAGCAGACGTGACCATGGATAGATCTGGTTCTGGGGTCACTCACGGACAGGGTCGAGGGAATGGTGTCCAATCACTCTTGGACCACCTAGATTTGGTCGACGTGTGGAGAATACACCATCCCCTGGATAGGGACTACTCCCACTACTCTCATGTACATGATTCCCACGCTAGGATTGATTGTTGGTTAGCGCACTCGTCATTAATACCCCTAATTACACATTCAAACATACAAAATATCCATATATCGGATCATGCCCCAGTAACATTCAAATCTAACCTAACAACCCCAATACATCAGGAGAGGAAGTGGCGTTTTCCTTCGTACCTTTATTATTTAAAAAATATTTACAGATGTCTTGGGAGCTCTATAAAGGTGACAATAGTGCTCATTGCAATGACGCTCATTTGTTTTGGATGGCCTCTAAGGCCGTATTAAGGGGCCAGATTATTTCTTATGTCAGTCACAAAAAAAAAGAATTAATGAAACGAGTATTAGATACACAAACATCATTAACCCAGGCATACAAGGACTTCAAGCTAAACAATACACCAACAACAAAAGAAAAATTCTTAAGGGCTAGGGAAGAGGCGGACGCGTTGGCTCACGAAAGGGCCTTGTTCAACTTAGACTACCAAAAACATAAATATTTTAAATGGGGCAATAAACCGGGGAAGGTGCTGGCATCCCTTACACGTCCATATAGGAAAGCAACGAAAATACATAAAATCAAACAACGTGATGGTCATATCTTGGCAAATAATGAGGAAATAGTAGACAAATTCAGAACATTTTTTAGTGAGCTATACAGCTCGGAGTCGGGAGGGGAAGAGGCGAGTGGGGAGTTTCTTAAAGATCACCTAGCACCGACACTTACAGATGAAGAAAGGGAGGCCATCAATTCTCCTATAACACCCTCGGAGATTTTAAAAGTTATAACTAAACTGAAATTATCTAAGGCACCAGGCCCAGATGGGTTCAGCAATGAGCATTATAAAATCCTGGGATCCAGCCTGACTTCACACTTGTGTGAGTTATATAATAGCATAGTTGAGTCTGGCCACCTTCCTGATCGGTTCAACGAGGCGGTTGTCATTATTCTTCCAAAACCAGGCAAAGATCACTCGCAGGTTGAAGGATATAGACCAATATCGTTGCTTAACTCGGATTTCAAAATATTCACAAAAATTTTGGCTGACAGATTGCAAAGAATTATCCCTAGTCTGATCTCACCACAGCAAACTGGGTTTGTACATGGGAAATCCATCACATACAACATCAGAACAGCCCTGGGAGCCATATCTTACTGTAGAGTGAAACGATTTATGAAGTCTATTGTGGTTGGCCTGGACGCCGATAAGGCGTTCGACAGGGTGGCGTGGGGTTACCTATTTGATCTGTTATCATTTAGAGGGTTTGGCTCATGGTTCTGTAAGGCAGTTAAATCTATTTATAAAAACCCGCTGTCTAGGATGTCAGTTAATAACACACTATCTAAGCCCTTTGAAATCCAGCGTGGGACACGCCAGGGTTGCCCTTTGTCTCCCCTTTTGTTTAATTTGGCACTAGACCCATTCTTGAGAACATTACAGAGTGAGGCGACATTTAAGGGGGTAAGAGTGGGAACTACATCTTTAAAGATCTCGGCTTTCGCAGATGACATCCTTTTATTTATTGCCAATCCAACTCAGGCAATTCCGGCTATCATGACCATCTTGGAGAAATTTGGTAAATGTTCCGGTTTCAAGGTTAATTATAACAAGTCTGAAGCCCTGGCGGTCTTCAGATCCGGGAGGTCAAAAGATCCCTTATTTCCATTTCACTGGAGCCAGGAATCTATTAAATATCTGGGGATCAGATTGCCTGCAGACCCCTCCATATTATATAGAGTAAACTATAAACCTTTGATTTCTTCCATAATTGGTCTTCTCCAATCGTGGAAGCATTTTACATTATCATTCTCAGGTAGATGTCATTTAATTAAGATGATAGTGTTCCCTAAATTGTTATATGCCTTTCAGACGTTGCCACTGCTCCTGACTAAGGCAGACCTTAGTATACTAAATTCAAACTTTCGTAAATTTATATGGGGGGTGGGAGGCAGAACGCGTATAGGTCTTTTTAAATTGCAGGCGACTAAGGCAGAAGGTGGTATAAATTTTCCTGATCTGGGTAGATACAATTTAGCAGCCAATTTCAGGTATGCCATTGACTGGATAAGGGGTGTCTCTCATTACGCCAACGTTGACCTAGAACAACAATTTTGCTCGCATATCTCATTGTCGGCATTGTTACATCTGAAGGGGGAGGATCTCCCATTGGAGATACGGGATCATCCAACTATGTGGCAAATGGTGCTGACCTGGAGACATTGTAGGAAAATTTGTAAATTAAGGGCAGGTTTGTCTCCATATCAGCCTTTCTTGGATAATCCGGGGTTCTTAAGGGGCTCCGCACCATCTTTCTATAGACGTCTGGCCTCTCAGGGCTGTAGGCAAGCAATTGATCTATTGGATCTTAACTTTTCGGTATTAACCTTTGAGGCGGCATCACAACGCTTCCCACTATTTAGTAATAACCCTTTCCTTTTTCTTCAGGCGCGTAGCCTAGCACAGAAGTGTCAGCTGAGTGGGGGGGTGGGGGAGGGGAGGACAAACCTGGATGGATTTATTAGAAATGCAAAAACAAAACCGGCATCCATAAGCAACATCTACTCGGTATTACGAAAAAAATGGACATGGGAGGGGAAAACTTCTGGAGTGGCTAGATGGTTGAGGGACTTACCAGGTTTCAAGGTGGAGGATCTTCTTGACGCTACATTAGCGCAAAGGAAAGTATTATCATATAGTAGCTATACTGATATGGCTCTACTAATCTTACATAGAGCCTACATAACGCCTTATTTGCAGTTTAGGATGTCTCCGGTCTCAGTCTATTTGTGTTCCAAATGTAAATCCCGAAACACGGATATTTATCACCATCTGTGGAGCTGCCCGAAGATTCAGGAGTTGTGGGGTAGTGTCCATGATGAGTTACAAAAATTGTGTGGATTCAATTTTGCGCTTACCCCTAAATGGGCTATCTTTAATATTCTTGATGAAGCACAAAACAAATTATCTAAATATATTAAAGCCACACTCATGATTTGGGCCTCGGTGACCAGGAAGAGCATACTTCATTTATGGTTAAATCCGGTAGCTCCATCGCTTTCTCTTGTTCGTACAAAAATCCAATTCATATTTAAAATGGAATGGATGGATGCTTTGTCTAACAAAGAGAAAATGGTAGGCAAATTTTTGTCTACATGGTCTTCTCACATTCCGTCTCTACCTTTGGAGACTAGGGAGAAGCTAAAAGTGCAGTTTGAAAACACACAATGGTATCTGTTACAGAGGATAGGTGGCAATTCACCAGTTCCGTGACTTGCTTTAACAGTTATGCGCATGCAGAGATTGGGGTTTCTGGGAGGGGGAGGGCTTGGGTTGAGTTTATAATTGTTAATTCATCTTGTTTTTACCTAATGTACGATGGTTATATTGAAAAATTTAACAAACAGATTTGAGAAAAAAAAAAAAAAAAAACCAGACAATGTGATTTTCTGGATTTTTTTTTCTCAGTTTGTCTCCCATAGTTGAGGTCTACCTATGATGTAAATTACAGACGCCTCTCATCTTTTTAAGTGGTGGAACTTGCACTATTGCTGACTGACTAAATACTTTTTTGCCCCACTGTATATTAGTCATCCTGGACTATGCCACACGTTATCCTGAGGCAATTCCCTTGAGAAATTCATCCTCGGAGAGTATAGCCCGCGAGTTGGTCCATGTGTTTTCCCGGACAGGTCTGCCGAAGGAGATCCTGACTGACCAGGGGACACCTTTCATGAGCAAGGTGATGAGGGAGTTATGCAAAGTCCTGAAAATCTCCCAGTTGAGGACCTCAGTGTACCATCCCCAGTCAGATGGCCTTGTTGAGAGATTTAACAAGACACTGAAGAGAATGCTGAGAAAAGCTATATAGAAAGACGGTAGAGACTGGGATTGTCCCTTACCATATCTGATGTTTTCCATTTGTGAAGTTCCACAGGTCACCACAGGGTTCTCACCGATTGAGCTTCTATATGACCGACATCCGCGAGGACTCCTGGATATAGCCAAGGAAACCTGGGAAGCCGAAGTCATGCCCCACAGAAGCGTCATTGTGCATGTGGCCCTGATGCAGCAGAGGATTGCAAAGGTGATGCCTGTCGTGAAAGAACACCTCCTCCAGGCACAAGAAGCTCAGGCCAGGGTCTACAACCGGTCTGCAAGAGTTAGGCAGTTCAATCCGGGAGACCAAGTTCTTGTGTTAGTTCCGACGGTGGAAAGCAAGTTCTTGGCCAAATGGCAAGGGCCATACGAGGTCGTCGAGAAACTTGGTGAGGTAAATTAGAAAATTCACCAACCAGGAAGACGGAAACAATTCCAAGTTTACCATGTCAACCTCATCAAGCCATGGCAAGATAGAGAGCCGGCAGTAACTCCATCTTTGTTAAGCAACCCAGAAGGTGAGGTTGGAGCGGTTACTATAGCGGAGACGCTATCGAAGACCCAGAAACAGCAGTGCCGGGAGTTACTCCAGAAAAACAGGCACCTGTTTTCAGAGTTGCCAGAATACACGAAGGTCATAGAGCACGAGGTCCTAACAGAGCCATATGTGAAGGTGAACGTGAAGCCCTATCGTATTCCTAAGGCTCGTCGAGAAGTAATCTCCAAGGAGGTGAAGTGTATGTTGAAGCTTGAAGTCATTGATGAATCCAAGAGCGGTTGGTCGAGTCCAATTGTCCTGGTCCCAAAACCTGATGGAGAGTGGAGGTTTTGCAACGACTATCGAAAGTTGAATGAGGTCTCCAAGTTTGACGCTTATCCCATGCCCCGCGTTGATGAGCTCATCGAAAGGCTTGGGCACGCCAGATATATAACCACATTGGATCTGACTAAGGGGTATTTGCAGATCCCCATGGCACATGAAGCCAAAGAGAAGACGGTGTTTTCTACACCAGATGGATGCTTCCAGTATGTCCGGATGCCGTTTGGCCTACATGGAGCTCTGGCGACCTTCCAGAGGGCTATGGATAGAGTCCTTGCACCCCATAAGCCATATGCTGCTGCGTACCTGGATGATATCGTCATCTTTAGCCCGGACTGGGAGAGTCATCTGGAAAAAGTCCAAGCGGTGTTTGATGCTCTAAGAGAGGCGGGGTTTTCAATAAACCCGAAGAAATGTGCCTTGGGTAAGGAAGAAGCTAAGTTCCTAGGCTATATAGTGGGTCGTGGAGAAATGAAGCCTCAAATCAGGAAAGTGGAGGCAATCCAAACATGGCCAAAACCACTCTCCAAAAAGCAAGTTAAAGCCTTTCTGGGGATCGTGGGATATTACAGGAGGTTCATCCCGAACTTCGCCACAGTGGTTGCGCCTCTGACCGATCTGCTAAAGGGGACAAAATCAGTGATGGTTAAATGGTCTGAAGAGACAGAGTCAGCCTTCCAAGAATTGAAAGGGGCTCTATGTAAGCAACCCGTTCTGATGGCCCCAGATTTAAAAAAAATAATTTATTCTTGAGACAGATGCCTCAGATGTTGGGGTAGGAGCAGTCCTTTCCCAAGAGCTACATGGGGAGGAACATCCTATTCTCTATCTGAGTAGAAAACTGTCTTCATCTGAGAAGAACTACTCAGTCGTAGAAAAAGAGTGTTTGGCCATAAAGTGGGCGGTGGACACGTTACGGTACTATCTGCTGGGACGTAAATTCAGACTAATATCCGACCATGCCCCACTTAAGTGGATGAGGGAAACAAAAGGTAGAAATGCTAGGGTGACCCGTTGGTTCTTAGCCCTGCAAGACTTCAGTTTCCATGTGGAACATAGGGCCGGAAGGCTGCACGGTAATGCGGATGCCCTATCAAGAATCCCTTGTTTAGTGGGAGAAAGCGCCAAGCCCCATGGCTTTAGGCAGAGGGGGGAGGTATGTAGCATGGCTAAATGGTGTGTAGTCGAAGGGAGTTATGTGTCACATAGGTGGCTTGTCGCTGTGATGTAGCCCAGAGTGTTTTCTTTATTTCACATAACCATGTATGTATGTATATATATATATATATATATGTGTGTGTGTGTGTGTGTGTTTCAGGACCTGTGGTGATGTCAGACCACATGTCTAATCATGTGATAGGTTCCTGGGTGTGGTTAGCTCTATATAAGACAGGCTAAGGCTTTACACAGCAGATATGTGTGGAGGTGAAACCCTCCTGAGTGTGTTAAGGCTCCAGGACTGAGCCTGAAGGACTGGACACTTGCTTTTCTTTCCTGAGCCAAAGGTTATTTGTTTTCTCTTATTTTTGTCATGTGGTTTATGAAGCAATAAACCCTGTGAACTTTTAAAGGACCGTGCCTCCAGAGTATCAGCCGTCGCACTTGAGTGAGTGAAATCCCTACATTATATATATATATATATATATATATATATATATATATATATATATATATACACACACATATATATATATACACATATATATATATATATATATATATAGCATCGTGATTACTCGCTGATCCCACCCCTGCACAGTGGTTCCGCCCCCACCAAATCACCACACATAATCCTGCCCCCCACCCTGTTACCACACACAATCCGGCCCCCACCACATTACCACACACAATCCCGCCCCCCACCCAATTACCACACACAATCCGCACCACATCACCACACATAATCCCGCCCGACCACATTACCACACATAATCTTGCCCCCCACCACATCACCACAGATAATCCCGCCCCCACCACATTACCACACGAGGCTCCGTCCCCACACATTACCACACGATGCTCCGTCCCCCCGCATTACCACACGAGGCTCCGTCCCCACACATTACCACACGTTAATTTACCACCTGCGTAAGCGCTATTGAATGTTGTCATTGTTTACTTTAGTTTAATCACCAGCAGCGTTCATTTGATAGCAATGAACGTGCCGAGCGTTAGCTGGCTGGAAACACCTAGGGTATATATATATATATATATATATATATATATATTTATTTAATATGCGTGTGTGGCACAGAGAAGGCTGCAGAAAACACAGAGAAGGCTGCAGAAACTAACAGAAAACGGAAACTAAGACTAGCAGAACCAGAGGTACCAGTACTGCACAAATAACACACACAGAAGAAAAAGCAAAGCACCAAGCCAGAACTAAAGCTGATCAACACTGTTGTCCAGCAAGGACTGGGAAGCAGGTGCTGGTTAATAAAGAGTGATACAATCACCTGACCCAAGACAATCCTAGCACCAGAGGGAAAAGACCAGCAGCCAGAAGACCACAAGAAAATGGCGGATAGTCACAAACTAAACAGATTCTAACACCCGCAGAGCCTGCACAGCCGGCGTCATCTTGGAGGAGGAATTTTTTCTACTTCTCTCTTTGTCGGATCACATGAGCAGACACCAATAGCAGCTACTGCGCAGGCACGGCAAGCGACATTTTCAATTTTTTTTTTCCTCTAGCTGAAAAATTTTGTATTATTGGCACACCAAATACGATTTTGCTGCAGAGCAGGTGTACCTGCCTGCAGAAGTTTTTTTTTTTTTTTTTTTTAAGTATATACAGATATTCATTATGCAAACTAGGGGCAGGTCACTGAGGGATCAGTGATCTGTCAGCAGGCTGCATTATGACTACCTAATCAGGGCACCACATGCAGACCCCCGCTCCAGACCTGTCTTAGGGTACGAGCATATCATTAACTAGAAACTGAAAATAAAGATTAAAGAACAACCACAAGACGGATTTCATTAAAGGTACCGTAACATTTAGCGACGCTGCCGATCTCTGCAGCGTCGCTGTTTGGTCGCTGGAGAGCTGTCACACAGACAGACAAAGCCGCCCCGCCCCCTTGTTTTGGTCTCTGCAGAGCAGTCAGTTTAAGTTTGGGCCTAGTCTCCCCCCATATGAAAGATGTAATTAGGGAGTTTAGAGTCGCAAATAGGGATTTAGGTATTGGCACAGCACTGTGTTGAAAGCAATAACTCAATTTGGGGAGCAGTATCATTTTTATCAGATTGATACGACCAGCCACAGAGAGAGGTAATTTATCCCAGGTAGCAAACTTAGATTTAACCAAGTCTAATAATGGGTAAATATTAAATTGCAGATCAAATTGACTACGGTGAGACATATGGATTCCCAGATACGACGAGAGGGTTTCGAGACTCGACATTGGGGTGTGAGAAAGGGGCATCAGGGCAGATTTATCCCAATTTATATAAAGACCAGAGAATTTGCTACATTTATCTATAATTGTTATCGCTTTCGGCAACGTATCCTCTGTTTGATCCATAAACATCACCATATCATCAGCATAGAGACCAATGATGTCCACCTGATCCGCAATTTGTACTCCCTTAATGTCAATGGAGGACCTCATCCGTATTGCCAAGGCCTCTATCGCCAGGGCGAAGAGAGCCGGGGAGAGAGGACATCCCTGGCGGGTTCCCCTGTGTAAGGAAAGAGGTTCAGAGATAGAATTATTTACAACCATACGTGCCCTGGGTTTCATATATAGTGTACCTATCCCTCTCAAAAATTTATCTCCAAAACCGTACCTCCGCAAACATGCAGTGAGGAAGGACCAATCGAGGGAATCAAAAGCCTTAGCCACGTCCAGTGACGCTAATGACCGTTTATTATCTGGTTCTAGAGAGCTATACTGGATAACCGACTGAACCCGCCTAATTTTAATGGAGGTACTTTTTCCCGGCATGAAGCCAGTTTGGTCCGAGTGTATAAGATCTAATATGATTGTATTTAGCCTGGTAGCCAGAATTTTAGTAAAAATTTTATAGTCTACATTTACCAGAGATATAGGATGATATGATCCACAATCCAGAGGATCCTTCCCCTTTTTCCTAAGTACTATTATGTTGGCATCATAAAACGTTTCTGGCGCAGGTTCTCCCTCCCATATTCCTCTTAGTGTCTTCAATAAAAGTGGTGCTAACTTATCTCGGTATTTCCTGTACAACTCAATGGGAAACCCATCAGGTCCCGGGGCCTTCTCAGTAGCCATATCCGCTATAGCGTGTTCTACTTCCTCCAAAGTAAACTCAGCATCCATAAAGGCTTGTTGAGATGGGCTCAGTGAAGGGAATGTTATATCCGATAAGTAATCCAAACATTCATGAACATCATGACCGCTACTAGATTTATATAGAGATTTATAGTAATCATAAAAACATTGAAGTATTTCATCAGTATATGACACTAATGAGCCGTCAAGTGTACGAATCTGCAATATTGTGTTAGATGTATTATGTTGGTGTACTAAGAAAGCCAGGAGTGTACTAGCCTGGTTCCCCAGCTCAAAGTAAGACGGACGGGTGAAAAATAGTTTGCGTTTTGACTTAGCGTCAGCATGTTGAGTGTACAACCTTTGGGAAGTGAGCCATTCAACCCTGTTACCGCTTGTCTGATTAGCTATATATGTGGCCTCCGAGTCTTTTAACCGCTGTTCTATTTCATCATCCTTCCCCGCCGTTACCCTTTTAATGTAAGAGATTGTAGAGGACAGGCACCCCCTCAAGTATGCCTTCAGGGTATCCCAGAATAAACCAAGATTCGGGGGTTCTGGGTGAGTGAGAATGAAACAATTTAACTGGTCAATCGTCCTATCATTAGAATCTAAACACACCAAAAAATGCACCTAAATTAGCAAAAAAAAGCAGCAAAAATATGCAGCAAAAAAGTCCTGTGTGAACTTACCCTAACTGTGTTATTTTTGTGTTCAATCTATTTTATTAAACATTTTAAAAACCAAAAATATATTATATGAAAAATAATGATATACAGAATAATATAAAATATCTAGTATTCAAGAATACCACTTTTAACAGTAAGACGAACATACCATGGTAGGCAATAACAGTAAACATATGGCGAACGCCAACAAGGTATTCAAGAAAGTAAGTATCCTCTGTATTATGTAGAAGAAAGACATAGGATAAGAAAAAAAAGGAAAAGTAAGACAAGGAAAAAATAAAAAAGGGGGGGGGGACAAAACGGTAATTAGACCTACCAGTAATTGTGTTTCCAGGAATCCATCCTAACAGCACCATGGAGGATGTCCTTCTTACCCTCAGTGAGACAGGAACAATGAGCAGTTAAAATGACCCTCCCCTTACTACCCACCAGTGATATTCCAAAGTACCACATCTAGATGGATGCAAAAAAGAAACTTTATTAACAATTCTTACACCAATGTTACGTTACTTCAGTATGCAAAAAAAATAATCATGCAGTGGGGAGGGAAATAGTAGTGTTGTCAGGATGGATTCCTGGAAACACAATTACCGGTAGGTCTAATCACCGGTTTCCAGTTCGCCACCTGACAGCACATGGAGAAGTACCAAAGGATGGTAATCTTAGGGTGGGACTACTGCATGTAAGACATTCCTGCCAAAGGCTAATTGTTCTGAAACCACATCTACCTTGTAATATCTAGCGAAAGTACTAAGACTAGCCAAAGTTGTGGCCCTGCAGATTTGTTCTGTTGAGGCCCCCTTATGTGCCCATGACGTAGCCATAGATCGGGTTGAATGGGCTCTAAGAGTGTCTGGGGGATCCTTCTCTTGAGCTCTATAAGCTAAGTCTATTGTAGTCTTTATCCACCTCGCAATAGTTGCTTTTGCCGATTTGCAGACCCTATTTGACCACCCATATTGTATAAACAAATTTCTGTCTTGTCTCCAACTCTCGGTTGCCTTCAGATATTTTAGTACTGTCTCTCTGACCTCTAAATTATGATAGACCCTTTCCTTTGGATTTCTAGGGTGCTGGCAGAATGAGGGAAGGACCACTTCCTGGTTCATAGTTATAGAGGATACCACCTTGGGGAGGAAAGTTGGGTCAAGTCTCAGGACTAGTGTTGAGCATTCCGATACCGCAAGTATCGGGTATCGGCCGATACTTGCGGTATCGGAATTCCGATACCGAGATCCGATATTTTTGTGATATCGGGTATCGGTATCGGAAGTGTAAAATAAAGAATTAAAATAAAAAATATTGTTATATTCACCTCTCCGGCGGCCCCTGGACATCAGCGGGAGGATCCGGCGTCCGGCACGGCTTCTTTCTTCAAAATGCGCGCCTTTAGGACCTGTGGTATGACGTCCCGGCTTCTGATTGGTCGCGTGCCGCCCATGTGACCGCCACGCGACCAATCAGAAGCCGCGACGTCATTCCTCAGCTAAAGTCCTAGAATGAGCGCCTTTTAGGACCTGAGGAATGACGTCGCGGCTTCTGATTGGTCGCGTGGCGGTCACATGGGCGGCACGCGACCAATCAGAAGCCGGGACGTCATTCCACAGGTCCTAAAGGTGCGCATTTTGAAGAAAGAAGCCGTGCCGGACGCCGGATCCTCCCGCTGATGTCCAGGGGCCGCCGGAGAGGTAAATATAACAATATTTTTTATTTTAATTCTTTATTTTACACTTTAATATGGATCCCAGGGCCTGAAGGAGAGTTTCCTCTCCTTCAGACCCTGGGATCCATGAGGATACATTCCGATACTTGATGTCCCATTGACTTGTATTGGTATCGGATATCGGTATCGGCGATATCCGATATTTTTCGGGTATCGGCCGATACTATCCGATACCGATACTTTCAAGTATCGGACGGTATCGCTCAACACTACTCAGGACTATTCTATCATCAAAAATCTGTAGGTATGGATCCTGTATAGATAGGGCCTGCATTTCCTCCAAACTCTTGGCCAATGTAATGGCTACGAGGAAGGCTGTTTTAGAAGAGAGTTTGGCTATATCCATATCCTCTGTCAGGAGATAAGGAGGCTTACACAGGGCATTAAGGACTAGGTTAAGGTCCCACGGCGGAGATGACTTCCTTACAAGGGGTTTCAATCTCTGTGTGGCTCTAGATAACGTCACTATCCAGGGATGTGCGGCTAGAGAAAGGTCAAAGAAAACACCAAGGGCCACAATCTGCACTTTTAAAGTACTAGGCCGAAGGACCTTCTTACAGCCTAACTGGAGAAAGTCGAGGATTCTGGGAATGTCCGGACTTATTTTCAGCAAGTAGTGAAATTCAAAGTGCTAATCAATAATAAATTGTTTTGGATTAAAAATCAATTCTTTATTTAAATTGCTAATAAAACAATGACCACGACAACATACAAATATCAATACAAATAGTGCAAGGTGCATAGAATGTGGAGTATACACTGTCACAGTGTGGTAAAAAAAGAGAGAAACCCCTATAAAGAATACCTGTGGTTCATGAACCCTACTTGCCAGTTTATTAAAAAACTATTTACTGGTACTGGGTACTTAGAGAGCCCCTCCATGAAACACGATGAAAGAGGAATATCAATATATAATTATGCCACTTTTGGGCCATCTCCACACATCTCAAATTCGTCCAACTCCATACATTGTTACATAGATACTCAGTAGAAACTAAGCCTACAGTATTTCAATGTCCTTATTAGAGTGACATCCATAGACATACGGGCCCTCTCCCTTCTTAGGGTCCAAAATGTCGTCCACCAAAGAGAACGTTTATCAATAGACCCAGACAGTAACTCTTGGGGTCAAAACAAATGATAAGGTTAACATCAGATATGTCAACAACTATGGTGTAACCCAACCTTGCGGTTTATTCATAGACCAGGTGCATATTTGGAGGTTGATTATTACCACCTGCTTCTTAATTTAATATACATGTTGACATATCTAAAACGGTAAGTGTATAGTGAAAACTGGAAGGATCTCACCCGCATTCACGTAATTTAAGATACCTTATTCATCTCAGAACACGTGGTGGATTTCATTAGACCCCTTCCCAACGCGTTTCGCTCTGCTCATCAGGGGATTAATGTGGGGCCAGCATCATAGTGCCGTTACCAGACCGCATTCGGGACTATGACACAGGGAGAGTGCAGGGCTTGTGAGTGCAGGGGTAGTTGTGGACTGCCCTTGTAAGGGCAGGAGCTTTGGGGATAGCTTAATTGTAGCCCCATAGGGATTGACAGGGTATAATATAGAAATTTCGCGTAGAAAGAATCTGTACGTAGTCTAAGTGGTGCTGCATATTACCTGGTATGGTCGATGCAGAAGTACAGTTAAATGCCCAGAGAATATCTTTGTCTATATATTAGTATAATGAAAAGGGCTGAATGTGGGTAACGCTGTATTTGGAATGCGTAGAAAAACTCACACGCATGTGCAGAATACAGACAGCGCCTAGCGTTTCTATGGTGGCGCTTGCATTCCACAGAATACCCTGTAACAGAGCTCTTTGAATTCCGGTTTGGAGCGGTCATTCACAGGGAATACTTCCGGGCCGTGTGCGCGAGTGGGAAATGACGCGGGGCGGTGACTGAAGGTAAATTGTGTTCATTTTGCAGGGCATGCTGCTAAGGCCGGACGGCTGATTGATTCTGTCCACGCATGGCGATAGCGGTTTGATAACGCAGTCTGGTAACGGCACTATGATGATGGCCCTACATTAATCCCCTGATAAGCAGAGCGAAACGCGTCTGGAAGGGGTCTAATAGAATCCACCACATGTTCTGAGATGAATATGGTGTCTTAAATTACATAAATGCAGGTGAGATCCTTCCAGTTTTTCACTATACGCTTACCGTTTTAGAAGTGTCAACATGTATATTAAATTAAGAAGCAGGTTGTGATAATCAACCTCCAAATATGCACCTGATCTCATTTTGAAATACAGTTAGAAATCAATATGTGCATTTGCACTTTACATATTGCGTTCTGACCATAAGCGGCGCTGCCTTCTCCCCTCTTTTGCTTTGATATTGGTACGTGGCTGACCACCACTGTTGCCATGCGCGCCGGGTCACGTGCGCCATTCTTTCTGTGTTTCCGTGATTGATAGGCTGCTGTACACACGTACAGCAGCCCTGCCCTGCCCTAGGCTCTGTTTAATTATGCAACTGTATCTCAGCCTGTCTCACCCTTTATCTGTATTGCTGGCTGAGCAGTGTGGAGGTTGGACCTGAAATGTCTATGCCTGGACCTGGTCAACCTTTATCCTCGCCTGCCCCTCTGGCGCCATGGGAGTGATTCAGAAATGCTTCAGGTACAGCTTACATTTAATGTGGTCTTGCTTTTAATTCGTTTAGGAGGCCTTTATGGCACAGCGAATATAAAAAAAACGTAGAGTAGGACTGCCCCATTATGAGATTGCCGTGACGTGGCGGGGTAGCTCAAAGAATTGATCAATTGTTTGCTAAATGTCTCATTTTGAAATAGAGTTAGAAATCAATATGTGCATTTGCACTTTACGTATTGCGTTCTGAACATAGGCGGCGCTGGCTTCTCCCCTCTTTTGCTTTGGTTTATGAATAAACCGCATGGTTGGATTACACCATAGTTGTTGACATATCTGATGTTAACCTTATTATTTGTTTTGACCCCAAGAGTTAGGGTACCGTCACACAGTGGCATTTTGATCGCTACAACGGCACAATCCGTGACGTTCCAGCGATATACTTACGATCTCGCTGTGTCTGACACGCTCCTGCGATCAGGGACCCCGCTGAGAATCGTACGTCGTAGCAGATTGTTTGAAACTTTCTTTCGTCGTCAAGTGTCCCGCTGTGGCGGCATGATCGCATCATGTAACAAAGGTGTGCACGATATTGTATACGATGTGCGCATAGTAACCAACGGCTTCTACATCGCAAATACGTCGTGAAGTTATCGCTCCAGCGTCGTGCATTGCAAAGTGTGACAGCAGTCTACGAAGCTGGAGCGATAATGGTGCGATGCTGGAGCGTCACGGATCGTGCCGCCGTAGCGAGCAAAGTGCCACTGTGAGACGGCACCCTTACTGTCTGGGTATATTGATAAAGGTTCTCTTTGGTGGATGACATTTTGGACCCTAAGAAGGGAGAGGGCCTGTATGTCTATGCAAGTCACTCCAATAAGGGCAGTGAAATACTCTAGGCTTAGTTTCTACTGAGTATCTATGCATCAATGTATGAAGTTGGACTAATTTGAGATGTGTGGAGATAGCACAAAAGTGGCATAATTATAGATTGATATTCCTCTTTCATCGTGTTTCATGGAGGGGCTCTCTAAGTACCCAGTACCAGTAAATAGTTTTTACTAAACTGGCAAGTAGGGTTCATGAACCACAGGTATTCTTTATAGGGGTTTCTCTCTTTTTTGTTTTACCCCACTGTGACAGTGTATACTCCACATTCACTTTCAGTCAGGGCCGGACTGGCCATCGAGCAGTTCTGGCAAATGCCAGAAAGGCCGGTGGCAGTAGTGGGCCGCTCGAGTGTGCCGCCGTTGGCACACTCCCCCCACTGTCGTCACACTCCCCCCGCTCTCGGCACACTCCCCCCGCTCTCGGCACACTCACCCCGCACTCGGCACACTCCCCGGCGCCCCGCATTACACTATACCGGCGTCGATGATGCCGGTACAGTTGAATGCAATGATGGAGGAGAGAGCGTCTGCTGTTGCTCCCTCTCCCATCATTCCCTGCTCTGCCTCTGACACTGCGGGTGTGTGATGAC
Organism: Ranitomeya imitator; assembly: GCF_032444005.1. Classification (NCBI taxonomy): domain Eukaryota; kingdom Metazoa; phylum Chordata; class Amphibia; order Anura; family Dendrobatidae; genus Ranitomeya; species Ranitomeya imitator. Next base: position 198,963,855 of record NC_091287.1, read on the forward strand.
GTCATATCATCGCGCACCTGCTGTGCGTCGGGCGGGCAGACTGCAAGAGGAAAGGTAAGTAGTGTTTTTTTTTTTCTTATATATACATCAATGAGTGATAACTGGATTGTGGGGCTATGGGGGGGCTGCATTACATTCTATGGAGGCTATGCTGCATTACATTCTATGGTGCTGTGCTGCATTACATTCTATGGGGCTGTGCTGCATTACATTCTATGGGGCTGGCTGCATTACATTCTATGGGGCTGGCTGCATTACATTCTATGGGGCTGTGCTGCATTACATTCTATGTGGGCTGGCTGCATTACATTCTATGGGGGCTGGCTGCATTACATTCTATGGGGGCTGTGCTGTATTACATTCTATGGGGACTGAGCTGTAATGCTGGCCAGGTGCTCTCAATTCAGGATGGCCGGCGGTAGGTACTGCACCCTTCCTCCCTTATTATTCCTTTACCTGGTTGATCCTACTCATCCTCGACTGTGCCCTGCGCGGCGTGACCATGCTGAGGAAGCCCATTTGCAAGGCAGGCGCCGCCACTTGGTTCTGTTGCTACCCGGCCGAGACGCTCCCTGGAGACTGGAGAGGACGCGGCCATTGCGCCTGGAAGTGACGCAGCCGCTGCTTCACTGGCCTCTCCCGCCGGCTACCAGGGAAAACTGATGTGCTTCAGCGGCATGGCGCCTGGCCCGAGAGCCCCCAAGGAGGAGAAAGTGGACCCGTCCCCAGAGTAGCGCTACACTGGGGCTGGCTGACGGACCCCCCATCGCAGTTATCAGCCGCAGACTTCTTGCAGTGGGAAGGGAAAGGCTGGGCCCCCTGATCCTCACCATTTGCACAGCACCGTCCGAGGACACGCTCGCCGTTCCTATCCCCAGTGGGACAGGAAAAAGACTGGTAAGGGGAGGGTCCTTTTAACAGCTCGTTGTTCCTGTACTGAGGGTAAGAAGGATGTCCTCCATGGTGCTGTCTGGTGTTGAACCAGAAAAAGGGGTTATGGATAAAGGGGTCCTTAAAATTATACATATATATATAAATCTGGTTTATTCAACTTCATAAACCACATGACGTACAGTCCATTGCATTACATTTCATGATACAATAAGCACCTACAGTTTATGGAGGTATCTAACGGGAGCTTCTGCTCCACCTGCTGACTCCTTGTCAGTCGTCTCTTCTGGGTAAGCTGCCTCACAGGGATCACCAACTTGCCTGGCCGACACACATTAGTTAGTCCAGACCCACCGAAGGACTGTAGCTTCCCCACACAGTAGCTGTCACTGGCTCTGCAGATCCCGGTCCTCACCTCATGCTACTCAGTGATCCGGTCCTACTCCCAGGACCTCCCAACACCCAGGTTACACAGGACCACACAGGTGGCCAGTCCGGGTACTATTCAGGACGTCCATCCCCAGCTGGGACCATCCAATACCCAGGCCACCAGTAGCAAAGTCCCACCATGTGCTATTCAAGATTCCTCCTCCCCGGAAATCCAACACATACTTCAGGACCTTCAGACAGGCTACTCAGTGCCCAAAGCCCAACCATGTGCTATTCAGGAAATCCCAGGATTTTCCAACACAGGCTTCCAGGGCCTTGCACTTGCACCATTCAGATCCAAACACAGGAACCACACAGGAAACATGTGACCCACACCCTGGTCACATTATATACCCTGAAACCACACCCCTGGGTGGGAGTGTGGATGTGTGTGGCTAGTCTGACCCTCCCATCTCTCATGACTAGCCCTGCCAATCTCCCATTTGAACTTACACATTTACATGTGGGACTACAGGTCCCAGACCACAACATAACTTTTGACTGACAGCTCAGAGTGTCCTCCTCTGCGACACACATACCGGCCATCTACAATTCTGCCGGACTTTGTCTCATCACAACTATGCCTCCAAGTGCATCTTGAAGTGCACACGCAGCGCCCCTGGCTGTAACATTGGTCACTGCACCACATACCTCCCACCTTTGTTCAACCCTATTGGGGTGGACAAAAGACATAAACCAGGGGTCCCAACACCGGGTACCTACGTTACTTTTGATAGGCCTCCCCCGCCCCAGCGGTCAGTTTGCCGGCCTTGGGCTTCAACCCTTGAGTCACCATCCGTTTGTGTCAGCAGACCCTTTTTGGTCAACCCACTTACAGACGAGCTGACTGTCTGGTCTGAGTCTGAGCCTCCGCTACTACGTCTGCTACCAGGTCTCCCACCTCGGTCACTCAGCCCTGAGTTAATAGAAGAGTCACTTCTTTGGACTCTTCTACTCTTTAGGGTGCCTTTTCGTATCTCCATACTCTGGGTGGAAAGTGGTCGCCATCTTATATTCTGCAGCTGTTTATTAATCTTCAGACGTTCCAGTCTTAGCTGCTCTACCTCCTTTAGATAAGTCACCCGGTATTCAAGAAGCACTCGAATGTTCCTAAGGCTATCTACTGAGCCAATTACAAAAAATGGAACCAACTCATCTTCACCAGTTACCTGGATTTCGCCAACATCTGGAATCCTCACTCTTGCCACACCGCATTTATTTACCAGGTCCTGCATCACTTTTCCAAATCTTCCAATGACTTTCCGCACCAGACTTCTGGGCACTTGAACAATGTCTTCCACAAAGCCGAGGTGACTTTGAACTTTCCTGGTATGCTCCAAACGTCGAGTGGCTTCCTTATTTCTCAACAAAATCATCTGTTTCGTACGGAGACATTGTAGGTGCATATCCTTCATGATAGCCACTCACTTCACTGTGACTTCCTTAGTCAACAGTATCACCAACTGTTTCGTCTCTGGGGCCCAGTTCACACTATGCACTTTGACCCCCTTCTTAAAGGCCTCATGCACACCTTCACCAGTACAGGCATCTTGCACATCTTCTCACTCGTTTTATGGACAGACGGCTCCCCTTTTGCCATGGACCTTTCCATTAAGACATCTGCCACGACCGGGTGACTGTCTTGTTCTGTTTTTAGTGCCAATTCTTCCTCCGCTTTACAGTCTTCCAGAACCCTGGCCAGGATGGGCACTGGCAACTTCACCTCGTTACCACTCTGGTACCGCCGCTGTGAGTCTGTGACCAGCATCTCCTTCTCTTGCAGAAGACCATTTAATGCTTCCCTGAGCACATCCACATCTTCCCTTAAGGCTTTATTCACACTTTGCCACGTTGACAGGTGATGTTTGAGCTCAGAGACTTCCTTCTCCAGTTCATCTACTCTGTGCTCAGCGGCTTGTCTCAGATGCCTTAACTCGGCCTGTAAATCTGTTACCTTTTGCTTCTCATGAGACAATCCTTTAGCGAGTTCCTGGAATCCCTGTGCTTCCTTTGCTCCAAACCAGGCCTTGACTGCTGAGAGCTCGGACTCCAGGTAACACACCTGATCCAGCTGCGCGGAGTTGTCGACTCCTATCTCAGGGACATTATCTTTGTTGGCACCTGTCCCTGTCTTCTGTTTAACACTCTTCTCGGAGGGTGCAATTTGTTCAGCCGCTTTCCCTCTTTTACGTCTCTGGCGACGGGAGGAAGCTTTGCTATTTATACCAGAGTCAGTCTTACTGCCTTATTTTCCGCTTTCATCACCATCTGAATGGGAGTCACCATCACCCGATCGGTCATCCGGGAACCAGCCGTCTCCATCTAAATAGGTCACATTTTCTGGAATGGCTGCCACCGTTATCATGACTTCAGCCTGTGGAGCCCTGTCGTTTCTTTGTGTCAGTACCTCTGATAGCATAGCGTCATACTCCGCTCTAGCATTTGTTACTGGCCATGACATGTCACAGTCACCCCCAGAGCCAGTCTCACACCCCACAACATGGTGAACCTTCCCGCTGCTCCCTAACCGGGTGTCAGCTTCAGGGGCTTTATTAACCACGTCACTTACAGTCTTCTTGGGGTACACATCAGGTGACATGTTCGTAAGTTGGGCAGACGCTCCCTCCCTACTGGTCAACCCGACATTTGACCCTTCAACTTTGGGAGGAACACATGGTTTAAGGTACGCAACCCCACCAACTGAAAGCCCTCCATTCACCTGTTGTAAAGACACTCCCTTCTCCCACAAGTCTGTGAAGAACTTAGAGTCCCGGCCAATTATCACTGGGCAGGGTAAGGTTGAGACTACGGCCACATCATGGATTGCACGGTCTTTGGCCGTCTCTAGGACCACCCTGACTACTGGAAAATGCTTAGTGTACCCATGGATGCAGGTGACCTTGATTTTCCTACCGGGTATTTCGAGACCCTCAGTTGCAACCCTCAGTAGAGTTACTGGGCCCCCAGAATCGACCAGTCCATACATTTCCATCTCATGCATCCGTAGGACACCCCCCCGTAAACTTTCACCAGGTGGATAGTTCACACAACATACCGGACACACATAACTCACAGGCCCCGGACACCAATTTGTCCGCAGTACCTCTTTGGGATGCTCCTGCCCCTTTTGGGAAACCACCATTTCTCGAGATTCCACCTCTTTTTTGGCTACTACCCTTCTTCGGGTTACCACCCCCATTTGGGTCTCCACGCCCTTTTGGGCAATCATCCCCATTTGGGTCACCGCCCATTTTTATGGACAACACCCCTTTTAGGGACACCCTGTGGACTTCTCCACGGCACTCAGGCCCCAGTTCGTACAGTACACCCCTATGTCTCTGGGCTTGTACTGGCCCTTTAAGAGTCTGCACAACTTGAGGAGAATTTTTTTTTTTCTTCAACACTTCACCAGCTCCTGCTGGCAATCACAAGCCGCTGCTGCTGAACCTCTTGCTGCAACATCAGCCGCACTCCACAATGCTCTGCCGCAGACTTTATGGACCCGCCGATCCACAGTTGCGGATGGGAGGGTCAGACTAGCCACACACATCCACACTCCCACCCAGGGGTGTGGTTTCAGGGTATATAATGTGACCAGGGTGTGGGTCACATGTTTCCTGTGTGGTTCCTGTGTTTGGATCTGAATGGTGCAAGTGCAAGGCCCTGGAAGCCTGTGTTGGAAAATCCTGGGATTTCCTGAATAGCACATGGTTGGACTTTGGCACTGAGTAGCCTGTCTGAAGGTCCTGAAGTATGTGTTGGATTTCCGGGGAGGAGGAATCTTGAATAGCATATGGTGGGACTTTGCTACTGGTGGCCTGGGTATTGGACGGTCCCAGCAGGGGATGGACGTCCTGAATAGTACCCGGACTGGCCACCTGTGTGATCCTGAGTAACCTGGGTGTTGGGAGGTCCTGAGAGTAGGACCGGATCCCTGAATAGCACGAGGTGAGGACCGGGATCTGCAGGGCCAGTGTCAGCTACTGTGTGGGGAAGCTACAGTCCTTCGGTGGGTCTGGACTGACTAATGTGTGCCGACCAGGCAAGTTGGTGAACCCCGTTTGGCAGCTTTCCCGGAACAGTGAGGACTGACAAGGAGTCAGCAGGTGGGGCAGGAGCCCCCATAAGGTACCATAGTATGTTGGTGCTAATTGTTTCTATGAACTGTGTGGTAACCCACGGCAACTGGTCAGAGGAGGACCAGCGTGTTTAGTTACTGCAAAGGGATAATGCAAGCCAATGATACAGTGTGTAAAGGGACTGCTCATGATGTGGTTAATGATACCTTAATAAACCGAATAGACTGTTTTGTTTGAAAAAAACGTGCCCGTGTCCTTGAATCCCGTGCCAAGCGAGTGTCCCCCAATACACTCTGTGAGAGCAATCTTACAAACTATATATATATATATATATATATATATATATATATATGTATATATATATATATATATATATATATATACAGTGGGGCAAAAAAGTATTTAGTCAGTCAGCAATAGTGCAAGTTCCACCACTTAAAAAGATGAGAGGCGTCTGTAATTTACATCATAGGTAGACCTCAACTATGGGAGACAAACTGAGAAAAAAAAATCCAGAAAACCACATTGTCTGTTTTTTTAACAATTTATTTGCATATTATGGTGGAAAATAAGTATTTGGTCAGAAACAAACAATCAAGATTTCTGGCTCTCACAGACCTGTAACTTCTTCTTTAAGAGTCTCCTCTTTCCTCCACTCATTACCTGTAGTAATGGCACCTGTTTAAACTTGTTATCAGTATAAAAAGACACCTGTGCACACCCTCAAACAGTCTGACTCCAAACTCCACTATGGTGAAGACCAAAGAGCTGTCAAAGGACACCAGAAACAAAATTGTAGCCCTGCACCAGGCTGGGAAGACTGAATCTGCAATAGCCAACAAGCTTGGAGTGAAGAAATCAACAGTGGGAGCAATAATTAGAAAATGGAAGACATACAAGACCACTGATAATCTCCCTCGATCTGGGGCTCCACGCAAAATCCCACCCCGTGGGGTCAGAATGATCACAAGAACGGTGAGCAAAAATCCCAGAACCATGCGGAGGGACCTAGTGAATGAACTGCAGAGAGCTGGGACCAATGTAACAAGGCCTACCATAAGTAACACACTACGCCACCATGGACTCAGATCCTGCAGTGCCAGACGTGTCCCACTGCTTAAGCCAGTACATGTCCGGGCCCGTCTGAAGTTTGCTAGAGAGCATTTGGATGATCCAGAGGAGTTTTGGGAGAATGTCCTATGGTCTGATGAAACCAAACTGGAACTGTTTGGTAGAAACACAACTTGTCGTGTTTGGAGGAAAAAGAATACTGAGTTGCATCCATCAAACACCATACCTACTGTAAAGCATGGTGGTGGAAACATCATGCTTTGGGGCTGTTTCTCTGCAAAGGGGCCAGGACGACTGATCCGGGTACATGAAAGAATGAATGGGGCCATGTATCGTGAGATTTTGAGTGCAAACCTCCTTCCATCAGCAAGGGCATTGAAGATGAAACGTGGCTGGGTCTTTCAACATGACAATGATCCAAAGCACACCGCCAGGGCAACGAAGGAGTGGCTTCGTAAGAAGCATTTCAAGGTCCTGGAGTGGCCTAGCCAGTCTCCAGATCTCAACCCTATAGAAAACCTTTGGAGGGAGTTGAAAGTCCGTGTTGCCAAGCGGAAAGCCAAAAACATCACTGCTCTAGAGGAGATCTGCATGGAGGAATGGGCCAACATACCAACAACAGTGTGTGGCAACCTTGTGAAGACTTACAGAAAACGTTTGACCTCTGTCATTGCCAACAAAGGATATATTACAAAGTATTGAGATGAAATTTTCTTTCTGACCAAATACTTATTTTCCACCATAATATGCAAATAAAATGTTTAAAAAACCTACAATGTGATTTTCTGGATTTTTTTTTCTCAGTTTGTCTCCCATAGTTGAGGTCTACCTATGATGTAAATTACAGACGCCTCTCATCTTTTTAAGTGGTGGAACTTGCACTATTGCTGACTGACTAAATACTTTTTTGTCCCACTGTATATATATACACATATACAGTACAGACCTAAAGTTTGGACACACCTTCTCATTTAAAGATTTTTCTGTATTTTCAGGACTATGAAAATTGTAAATTCACACTGAAGGCATCAAAACTATGAATTTAACACTTGTGGAATTATACACTTAACAAAAGAGTGTGAAACAGCTGACACTATGTCTTATATTATAGGTTCTTCAAAGTAGCCACCTTTTGCTTTGATGACTGCTTTGCACACTCTTGGCATTCTCTTGATGAGATTCAAGAGGTAGTCACCGGAAATGGTTTTCACTTCACAGGTTTGCCCTGTCAGGTTTTATAAGTGGGATTTATTGCCCTATAAATGGGGTTGGGACCATCAGTTCTGTTGTGCAGAAGTCTGGTGGATACACAGCTGATAGTCCTACTGAATAGACTGTTAGAATTTGTACTATGGCAAGAAAAAAGCAGCTAAGTAAAGATAAACGAGTGGCCATCATTTTTTACTCAAATCTTTTTTTATTAAATATGAGTACAATAAAACATTTCACATTAAGGTATACATTTCCATTTTTCCCACTCTTAACCCTCCCTTACCCATCCCTCCCCCCTCCTTCCCTTTTAGACAGCTCACGCCTTCCTCTTAACATATCCTGTAGTATTATATACATTATCCATATACAATAACTTTTATTTGTACACAAGTACACTATAAATATATAGGTGAACCCTCCTCAGGCCTAACTTCTCTTAGCCTCCCGTAGCCTAGATCCAGCCAGGGCATCCACAATTTATCAAACAGGCCCATCTTCCCTCTTTTCTGATATACATGTACACCCTTTTCCAGGGTAATGACCTGCTTCACATATTTAAGATATTCTCCCCTCGAGGGAGGTTCCTCTTTGATCCAATTTTTGGCTATGACCTTTCGAGTCATGTATAGTAATCTAGTGATTGCTATTTTCAGCTTGTTATCCACAGTTATCTATTCCACGTACCCCAGCACACACACCAAAGGTTCTCTTGGAATTACACATCTGTATGCCCCTTCTATCCGGCTTACAGCCACCAACCAAAAAGCAGTCAATCTCGGACACGACCATAACATATGAAACATTCCAGCACTATCATTCCTACATCTAGGGCATTCCGAGTCAGATCTCAGCCCAGCTCTATACAGGACATCCGGGGATCTATACACTCTGTGTACAATATAAAGCTGGGAGAGCCTATACGGCTCATTCAGTGATAGTTTCGGTATCCATTCTAATACAGACTCCAACGTTTCATCCTCTAAACGACCCAGCTCTCTTTCCCATTTAGCCTTCGCACCAAACAGATATTCTAATAGGTGAGTGTGAAGCAGATCCTTATATAAAGATGAAATAGCACCCCTTATTGTCCCCACTCCACATATGTAGTCTAATACTAAGTCGTTTTGAATTTGGAAACAACCCCCCTCATTCTGGGCCACAAATGCATGGACTTGTGCATATTGGAACCCCCCAGATGCCTTAAGACCATATTCCGACTGTAGCTGGGAAAAGAATTTCAACTCCTGTCACTCTAAAATCTGACAGGCATACCGGATCTCCCTGGCTTGCCATTCTGGTTTTTGTCCCATCGCCAAAAACTCTGGTAGATTATTATTAAACCACAGAGGAGAAAACATGGTCAGACAAGTAACCCGGCAAATTTGTTTAACTCTCCCCCCATACTTTATATATCAGAAATAATGTTGGGTATTTCTTCCCCAGTATCCCTAGGGATCCATCTTCCAGACACTGTACCACTGGACTTCTCTTCACCACCCTTTCTATCAAAAGTTGTGCTACATTGGTAGACGACTCATGTTCCCAGCCCTTTAAATGTTGACATTGGGCTGCCAAGAAATATATTTCAAGGTCAGGTAAAGCCAAGCCTCCCGCATCCTTAGGGCGTCCAATCTAATTCGCGTGTGTTGCCTCCCCCACACCAGGCCTCTAAATAAAGAATTAATCAATTTGAATTTTACACGTGGTATCCAGATAGGTGAGTTATGGAGAACTGACGAGGGTCAACAGCGTGAAACACTGTGTCTGCGAATTGAAATATTGATTTGGCTTTTACCCTAAGTCATATTGCACGACTCGTTAAAGGGTTGATTGTGACTTGTAGGATCGCTACTTCCAACAGGTGGTGCTTTAGAGTTTAAGTCCTCTTTTTCTCAGAAGAGGCAATTTGCATATAGGAGAACATACAGTATCTTAGGCATCAGAATCATCTTAATTAAATTAATTCGGCCGACAACAGATAAATGCAACTTAGACCAAGCTCCTACCTTTGCCTTAAGAGTTCCCAGCACTGGTGTAAGATTCAAATATAAGTAATTCGTGATCGGCAAAGAGATTAATATCCCCAAATATTTGAATTGATCCGCTACTTTAAGTCTACCCCCCTCCATAGAATATCCCAACTCACCCTCTGCATCATCTACCATAAACAGAGTTGACTTATTCCAATTTATTTTAAGCCTCGACAAAGCACCAAATCCCTCGATGAGCCGAATTGCATTACTCAATGAATCATGTGGATCACTCAAGAACAGCAGTATATCATCTGCATAAAGCGCAATCTTTTCCTCTATAAATCCATATTTAAACCCAGAGACCTCAGCGGACTGTCGGATCTTGGCAGCCAGCAGCTCCACGGCTAAAGCAAACAAAAGAGGGGAGAGCGGGCATCCCTGTCTCGTCCCTCTATGTAGCCTTATCGTGTGAGAAAGCTCCCCATTCACTCTCACCCTAGCTGATGGTTGCACGTACAATAGCTGAACCAAGGACACAAATTGTGGGCCGAAGCCAAAGAATTGCAATAGCTGCCACAAGTATCCCCATACCACACTGCCAAATGCCTTATGGGCATCTAAAGAAGCAATAACTCTATGCCCACCATTATCAGCCCTCAATTGTAAATTTAAAAAAAAAAGCCTTCTAAGATTGACTGTCAAAATAACATTGAGGCCAGCATATTACAAACTCAAATGATGGAAAAGTAAGGTGAAATTACCATGAGTACAATATGCTATATGGGAAATAGAGGGGCCAGCTGCCAATAGGAATACACTAAAGAAAAAAGGAAAACACAGGCAGCCATATGGTCCCATAAAAAATAACACTTTATTAGAAAACATTAAAATAACACCAAACACAGAACAGGGGTACAGTAGGGGATGCAAATGCACCCAAATGGCAATGCAAAAAAACAGACCACAACCGGATCCAAGGACTGTGCTGCTATATAACTATAGCATACCATGCCATCTCCCCGCAAGAAAGATGTAACAATAACTATTCCAATCGATATAGGGCAAGTGCCCTCATATGGGGAGTGCACATTAGGGGTTACGCCTCAATCAGCGTATCCGTAACGGATAACATACCTCCAAAAGCGCAGCACAAGTCCAGGGAACGGCAGGCCTGACCCCGACGCGCGTTTCGGAGCGTGCAGCTCCTTCATCAGGGGGTAGCCATACATAATATGGCACAGGTATATATGTACCGCCGACAGGGAGCCAATCTGGCGTGTAGAAACGCCCCCATGTGTACGGATAGGCGCCGGGCGGTGTGTGCCACCTCCAAAATGGCCGCCGGCACCGGAAACACGCGGGGCCCCACGTGACCAGTGCCGGACGGCAGAAGCAGGCGCGCACACCAGCCCGGACCCCGGCACACGCGCAAATGAAACAGGGCGCCGCACCGCCATGTTGAAATGGGTATAATGAAAGGGCGGAAGTACAGAGTGTGATACATATATGAAACCGCACACATACCCCACAAATAATTGCCATAGAGGGAAATCAGTAAATAAATAAATAAACAATCAGTGTACTGGTGAAACAAACCATGGAAAACATGAAAAAGCATGGATATGCAAAACATTAATGATAACTACATAAGTATATATAGCTACAAAGCGGGCATTAAGAGTAGTAAAACAACCCAAGTACCAATCCCTCATATTAGCATATATAATACAACAGTATACAATTACGATTACACAACGTGCATATGGATATATAAAAATATACACTTAAAGGGGCGGGAACAATAAATATAAACACAAGACATATATATGTGTACACACAAATACACATAATAAATGTAGTACATAAACACTATAAGATAGCATCCTAGATGATAACGAGCTTCAAATTTGAACACGCAGACGAACCCTGTCAGCAGCATCACATCAATATAGTTGCAGACCATCAACACTACATGAGAAGAGGATAAAACCGAAAGTTAAAAACAGAATGAAATATAAATGAAAAAGCATATGCCATAGATGACAAAAAGATGTAAAACGCACAAGCACATGTGGATCACAAAAATGGGGCAAAGGAAATATTTTCGTTTAACCCATCAGGGTAAACCGTACGCAATGTCCAAATCCACCTTGATTCAAGTTGTGCAAGGCGTTTGGACAACTCACAGCCACGAATATTGATGTTGAGCAGATCTATGCCACGCACCCTCAACGACGCTGGAGTGGAACACAGGAGTGGAAGTCTCTAAAATGTCTGGGTAGTGTTTTGAGAGTGGTAACATCAAGACATGTGGCTGCCGCCTGAATACCGAGCACATGTTCCCTAACTCTGACCTTTAACTGCCTTGTGGTCAAACCCACATATATAAGACCACAAGGACAGGTGGCATAATATATAACATATCTCGATATACAAGTTATACGTTTTTTGATGGTATAATTCTTACTGCCGTCAGAGCTAGAGAACGATGAACAACGCTCGATATTGGGGCAGGCAACACACTTACCACATGGAGTACAACCACTCCGTGCGGCAGCGCCGTCGAGGAACGTAGGCATAGTCTGGCCAACATAATGGCTATGGGTGAGCTGATCCCTCAAGTTTCTAGCCCGCCGAAACGTCATGAGAGGATACTTCGGGAGAAATTTCTTGATTATAGGGTCCGCCTGCAAAATCGGCCAAGCTCTCTGCATTGCCAAACGCATGTCAGCATGCCTAGAATGGTAAGATGTAATGAACCAAATTTGATTGCCGCCACCCCGCCTGCCTGAATTCTCCCCATAAAGGAGGCCATCACGATCCGAGTGTATAGCCCGATGATAGGCTTTCTTGAGAACACGCCTGCTGTATCCCCTCGCCAGGAAACGAGACCTGAGTTCACCTGCCCGAATAATGAAGTCTTGTTCACTCGAGCAGATGCGCCTCAGACGCAAGAACTGACCCACGGGGATTGCCTTGATCATATGTGAAGGGTGACACGATGAGGCATGCAGGAGGGTATTAGTGGCAGTTGGTTTACGGAAAATATCCGTTTGTAGCCTACCCTCCGCATCCCTTTTAATCGTGACATCCAAAAAATCGATCTTCTCATTATCCCACACCGGGGTGAGACGAATATTAAGGTCATTATTGTTCAACTCAGTGACAAACTGCGCAAGGTCGACGGAGGTGCCCTGCCAGATAAAGAAGATATCGTCGATGTAACGTGTCCATAAGAGGACACGCTCAACCGACCCCTGTTTATCTGACAGGAAGAGGTCCCTCTCCCACATACCCAGGAAAAGACAGGCATAGGAGGGCGCAAAGGCCGCTCCCATGGCCGTCCCCTGGATCTGTAGGTAGAAGGACCCCTTAAAGACAAAAAAATTATGTGTGAGAGTGAACTCCAGTAGCTCCAGGATGAGATCCCTCAAAGATGGAGCAAGATTAGAAGTGCTTAGAAAATAACAGACAGCATGAATGCCATCCTGATGACGAATATTGGTATAGAGGGATTCAACATCAACTGAAGCCAACAGAGTATCACTCTCTAAACACAATCCGTCGACCCTGCGCAGCAAGTCACCAGTATCCTTGAGAAAAGAGGGCAAGGAGGACACAAATGGCTGAAGGTAAAAATCAATCCATCCGTTCACGCGCTCAAAAAAATTCCCCCTACCTGACACAATTGGTCGACCGGGTGGCACCAATGCGTCCTTATGTATCTTCGGTAAGAGATACAGGGTAGGGATAGTAGGCTCCTTAACAATAAGTGCTGAAGCCAGCTCACGGGTGACAACACCGCCGTCCAAAGCCCTCTTAATGATAGAATCCAATTTAGAAGCAAATGCTGAGAGGGGATTATACGTTAGCTTCCTATAACAAGTGGTGTTGTTCAATTGTTTAAACGCCTCCCTCTCATACATTTGCTTAGGCCAGACGACGACGTTGCCACCCTTATCCGCCGGCTTCAGCACTATGTCGGGCAATTCCTGTATGTACTTAAGACGTACCCTTTCCTCCCTAGTAAGATTGTCCCTCCCACCAAATCTAGGAATATTCTGGAACTCATTAGATACCACCTGGACGAAGAGGTCAATACTAGGGCAAGAAGAAAAAGGGGGGAACCTAGTGGAGCGCGGACGGATGGACGGAGGAATCTTACCTCCTTCGTTATTATGTTCATCAGCCAGTTCTTCAAGTGTCCTTATCGCCTCTTGTTCCTCCTCTGTTGGAAACAATTTATGAAATTCATCATTATAATAATATCTTTTGAACAACAATGACCTACCAAAGACATGAAGGTCTTTAATAGCAGAAAAGGTATCAAACCCCGGTGTGGGTGAGAAGGACAGACCCCTACCCAATAGCGCAAGGTCAGTCTCGGTGAAAACATGAGTACTTAGATTAATCACCTTATTGTCTCCTCCCCTGGCGACGGGATCAGCAGGAGGCCCTCTCTTATACGGATGATAGGCATGATCCCTCAACCTATGGGAATCTCCATATGAGGCAAACGAGGTAGATGACATATCAGACTGTCCACTGACTGAAGCAATAGAACTACTGGTTCTGTCTCAACCAGCTGGATCAGGTTTTTGGTGCAGGGGGGGGTGGTGCACAGCACAATGTGGATCGCACATGGGAGCAATTATGTACGCAGATGAAAACTCAACTTCTCAAAAGGTCACGGCTATGGTGGAATCGGTCACTATTGGAGAAATACGTTGCTTCTAACATGATTCCACGTGGTTTACGTGTGAAGGCTATTCCTACTTTTGTTGTTAGTGACGAACAATTTATTAGTAGATGGGAGGAGGCCTGTAACATCTGTTCCATGTCTCTATTACAATTGTTGATTAATCTCAATACTACAGAGATTGCGGAACTTGATATAGCAATCGATGCGGCTCAAATTCAGATTAAGAAAGAATGTCCTGGTGAAAGGCTGGCTCAATTTGAGTCTGACCTTGATAAGTCTATGGACCAATTGGTCAAGAAAATACAGGACAACCATATATCTAAGTTTAGTCGTGACTCTAAGGACTATCAGAATGGCCGTGTATATCTGTGGAGAAGAAGCAACGCAGACCTCCAAAGAATTCCATCCAGTAGTTCTATTGCTTCAGTCAGTGGACAGTCTGATATGTCATCTACCTCGTTTGCCTCATATGGAGATTCCCATAGGTTGAGGGATCATGCCTATCATCCGTATAAGAGAGGGCCTCCTGCTGATCCCGTCGCCAGGGGACGAGACAATAAGGTGATTAATCTAAGTACTCATGTTTTCACCGAGACTGACCTTGCGCTATTGGGTAGGGGTCTGTCCTTCTCACCCACACCGGGGTTTGATACCTTTTCTGCTATTAAAGACCTTCATGTCTTTGGTAGGTCATTGTTGTTCAAAAGATATTATTATAATGATGAATTTCATAAATTGTTTCCAACAGAGGAGGAACAAGAGGCGATAAGGACACTTGAAGAACTGGCTGATGAACATAATAACGAAGGAGGTAAGATTCCTCCGTCCATCCGTCCGCGCTCCACTAGGTTCCCCCCTTTTTCTTCTTGCCCTAGTATTGACCTCTTCGTCCGGGTGGTATCTAATGAGTTCCAGAATATTCCTAGATTTGGTGGGAGGGACAATCTTACTAGGGAGGAAAGGGTACGTCTTAAGTACATACAGGAATTGCCCGACATAGTGCTGAAGCCGGCGTATAAGGGTGGCAACGTCGTCGTCTGGCCTAAGCAAATGTATGAGAGGGAGGCGTTTAAACAATTGAACAACACCACTTGTTATAGGAAGCTAACGTATAATCCCCTCTCAGCATTTGCTTCTAAATTGGATTCTATCATTAAGAGGGCTTTGGACGGCGGTGTTGTCACCCGTGAGCTGGCTTCAGCACTTATTGTTAAGGAGCCTACTATCCCTACCCTGTATCTCTTACCGAAGATACATAAGGACGCATTGGTGCCACCCGGTCGACCAATTGTGTCAGGTAGGGGGAATTTTTTTGAGCGCGTGAACGGATGGATTGATTTTTACCTTCAGCCATTTGTGTCCTCCTTGCCCTCTTTTCTCAAGGATACTGGTGACTTGCTGCGCAGGGTCGACGGATTGTGTTTAGAGAGCGATACTCTGTTGGCTTCAGTTGATGTTGAATCCCTCTATACCAATATTCGTCATCAGGATGGCATTCATGCTGTCCGTTATTTTCTAAGCACTTCTAATCTTGCTCCATCTTTGAGGGATCTCATCCTGGAGCTACTGGAGTTCACTCTCACACATAATTTTTTGTCTTTAAGGGGTCCTTCTACCTACAGATCCAGGGGACGGCCATGGGAGCGGCCTTTGCGCCCTCCTATGCCTGTCTTTTCCTGGGTATGTGGGAGAGGGACCTCTTCCTGTCAGATAAACAGGGGTCGGTTGAGCGTGTCCTCTTATGGACACGTTACATCGACGATATCTTCTTTATCTGGCAGGGCACCTCCGTCGACCTTGCGCAGTTTGTCACTGAGTTGAACAATAATGACCTTAATATTCGTCTCACCCCGGTGTGGGATAATGAGAAGATCGATTTTTTGGATGTCACGATTAAAAGGGATGCGGAGGGTAGGCTACAAACGGATATTTTCCGTAAACCAACTGCCACTAATACCCTCCTGCATGCCTCATCGTGTCACCCTTCACATATGATCAAGGCAATCCCCGTGGGTCAGTTCTTGCGTCTGAGGCGCATCTGCTCGAGTGAACAAGACTTCATTATTCGGGCAGGTGAACTCAGGTCTCGTTTCCTGGCGAGGGGATACAGCAGGCGTGTTCTCAAGAAAGCCTATCATCGGGCTATACACTCGGATCGTGATGGCCTCCTTTATGGGGAGAATTCAGGCAGGCGGGGTGGCGGCAATCAAATTCGGTTCATTACATCTTACCATTCTAGGCATGCTGATATGCATTTGGCAATGCAGAGAGCTTGGCCGATTTTGCAGGCGGACCCTATAATCAAGAAATTTCTCCCGAAGTATCCTCTCATGACGTTTCGGCGGGCTAGAAACTTGAGGGATCAGCTCACCCATAGCCATTATGTTGGCCAGACTATGCCTACGTTCCTCGACGGCGCTGCCGCACGGAGTGGTTGTACTCCATGTGGTAAGTGTGTTGCCTGCCCCAATATCGAGCGTTGTTCATCGTTCTCTAGCTCTGACGGCAGTAAGAATTATACCATCAAAAAACGTATAACTTGTATATCGAGATATGTTATATATTATGCCACCTGTCCTTGTGGTCTTATATATGTGGGTTTGACCACAAGGCAGTTAAAGGTCAGAGTTAGGGAACATGTGCTCGGTATTCAGGCGGCAGCCACATGTCTTGATGTTACCACTCTCAAAACACTACCCAGACATTTTAGAGACTTCCACTCCTGTGATGCAGCGTCGTTGAGGGTGCGTGGCATAGATCTGCTCAACATCAATATTCGTGGCTGTGAGTTGTCCAAACGCCTTGCACAACTTGAATCAAGGTGGATTTGGACATTGCGTACGGTTTACCCTGATGGGTTAAACGAAAATATTTCCTTTGCCCCATTTTTGTGATCCACATGTGCTTGTGCGTTTTACATCTTTTTGTCATCTATGGCATATGCTTTTTCATTTATATTTCATTCTGTTTTTAACTTTCGGTTTTATCCTCTTCTCATGTAGTGTTGATGGTCTGCAACTATATTGATGTGATGCTGCTGACAGGGTTCGTCTGCGTGTTCAAATTTGAAGCTCGTTATCATCTAGGATGCTATCTTATAGTGTTTATGTACTACATTTATTATGTGTATTTGTGTGTACACATATATATGTCTTGTGTTTATATTTATTGTTCCCGCCCCTTTAAGTGTATATTTTTATATATCCATATGCACGTTGTGTAATCGTAATTGTATACTGTTGTATTATATATGCTAATATGAGGGATTGGTACTTGGGTTGTTTTACTACTCTTAATGCCCGCTTTGTAGCTATATATACTTATGTAGTTATCATTAATGTTTTGCATATCCATGCTTTTTCATGTTTTCCATGGCTTGTTTCACCAGTACACTGATTGTTTATTTATTTATTTACTGATTTCCCTCTATGGCAATTATTTGTGGGGTATGTGTGCGGTTTCATATATGTATCACACTCTGTACTTCCGCCCTTTCATTATACCCATTTCAACATGGCGGTGCGGCGCCCTGTTTCATTTGCGCGTGTGCCGGGGTCCGGGCTGGTGTGCGCGCCTGCTTCTGCCGTCCGGCACTGGTCACGTGGGGCCCCGCGTGTTTCCGGTGCCGGCGGCCATTTTGGAGGTGGCACACACCGCCCGGCGCCTATCCGTACACATGGGGGCGTTTCTACACGCCAGATTGGCTTCCTGTCGGCGGTACATATATACCTGTGCCATATTATGTATGGCTACCCCCTGATGAAGGAGCTGCGCGCTCCGAAACGCGCGTCGGGGTCAGGCCTGCCGTTCCCTGGACTTGTGCTGCGCTTTTGGAGGTATGTTATCCGTTACGGATACGCTGATTGAGGCGTAACCCCTAATGTGCACTCCCCATATGAGGGCACTTGCCCTATATCGATTGGAATAGTTATTGTTACATCTTTCTTGCGGGGAGATGGCATGGTATGCTATAGTTATATAGCAGCACAGTCCTTGGATCCGGTTGTGGTCTGTTTTTTTGCATTGCCATTTGGGTGCATTTGCATCCCCTACTGTACCCCTGTTCTGTGTTTGGTGTTATTTTAATGTTTTCTAATAAAGTGTTATTTTTTATGGGACCATATGGCTGCCTGTGTTTTCCTTTTTTCTTAAGATTGACTGTCGTGGACCTGCCTGGCATAAAGCCAGATTGATCTGGATGAATCAATCCAGAAATAACACCTGATAATTGGGCCGCCAGAAGTTTAACATCCGTTGTGAGCAAAGAAATCGGGCGATATGATTCAGGCAGTCGTAAATCTTTATCTTCCTTCGGGATTACAACTATTATGGCCTCCCTCATAGAGGCTGGGTAAATCCCCCTATTCCTAGCCTCCTCCAAAACTACTCGTAATCTGGGTAGCAACACCTTCTCCATTTCCTTATAAATTTCAGCTGGCAATCCATCTGCTCCTGGGGCCTTACCTCTTGCAATGTCTCTTAAAGCTTGAATTAGTTCTTCGTCCGTGATCGGTTCCTCCAAACTTTCCCTATCCTCCTCACTCAGTCTAGGTAGAGCAATACCTTCTAGAAATGCCACATTGTCAGTCCCCGATGGGTCCACACCAGAGGAGTATAGATCCGCGCAGAAGTCCGTAAAGACTCTTAAGATCTCAGAGGTCTCCGACACTTTTATACCGTTAACAGGCTCTAGTGAATGTAAGAATGGTGTACCCCTCTGGGCCGACGCCACCAGCGAGAGCATATGTCCCACTACCTCCCCTTCCTGGTAAAAGCCTAGTCGTTGGAACTCTCTCTTCCTTCCTGCCCTCTCCATAAGAAGTTTATCCATATTATTCTGGGCTTCTCTTAACTGTTTCCTAGCCTCAGGGGTACCCAGTGTGGCCATCTCATCTTCAGCAATTCTCAGCCTTTCCCTTGCGGCATTCTCCGCCTGTTTTGATCGCCGCTTACATCTACTGATGTCCCTGAACAGCAAACCTCTCAAATATGCCTTCATCGTCTCCCATATAGTGGGTATGTCCGAGCTGCCCTCGTTAATCTAAAACAACTCCTCCACCTCCCGCTGCATGCCCTCCAAACTCACACTATTCAGCAAGTTAGGGTAAAATTTCCACTCTCCCCTATGCCGTGCTTGTGTCCCCATTGGCCATAACTCCACCTCTATCGGATTATGATCAGAGATCGCCTGTGGCAAGTATCTCACTTCTCCCACCATAGAATCAAACATATTGTTTCCGATCGCCATATCTATTCTGGATAAAGTATCATCAGCCGGTGAATAGCAAGAGTATCCCCTTCTCCCCCACGTGCTGCATTCTCCACAAATCAGTCATACCGATCTCTCGAATATATGTTCCGAACGGCGTAATATGGCTTTCTGACCAGTTTTGAGTATTTTTGTTTTTATCCCAGAAATAATCACATATATGGTTGAGGTCTGCAATAATCAAAAGTGGCATTGGATCTCCCTGTCCAATCAATTCTAACACTTCTGTAAGGTTTTTGCTTGAATAAGGGGGAGGAATGTACATAGCCACCACACACATCAATATACCAAGCATTCTGCATTCCACTACCACATACTGCCCATCCACATCAGCATACACCTTCATCTCTTCATAGCGCACCCCTGTTTGGACACCCCCCTCGAGTATGTAGAGAAGGTGGAGTTATACGTCTTTTGCAACCGCCGCCTGTGTAAGACGTTCATCCTCTCCTGAACCAAGTGTGTCTCCAGCAGACATATCAGTGAGGCCCTCTGGTCTCGTGCCTATTGTAGCACCGAAGCTTGTCTAGTTTTGTCAGCTAGGCCTCTAACGTTCCAACTCAGTATTTTAATACGGTCCCCCATCATGATATAGAACATTCATCAATAACATCCTACTCCTTAACCTGAGCTGTCTAACCCCTCTCCCCCAACCTTTAACCCCCCCCCCCAAGATAAAGCATTTTCCTTTCATCGAGAGTGGGTCTCCTTGGCCCATTTGAAGCACTCTCACCTAAGTAACCTCCTCTAACTGGCTCCCGCGACCCTCAGAACCACATCTCTTTACATTAATTATTAACAGTACAGAACAAACAGTTAAGTAAAGAGAGTCAAAAAACAATAACAAAACAAACATCATTTGCAGTAAACCCTATTAACAATCCCCACCCCACCCCTCATTTTCCAGCACAACTCTAACTGGCGCAATAGTTAAGCCCAGCCATATTCCACTCTTCCAAAAGTGAAAGAGACACAGATATTAAATGGGTACAAATAGCAACTCAGTTCTCTTATCCCAAACATCTTGGTAACAATAACGGCTCACGCTTCCGCTGAAAGTTAGTCTCCCGCCGCTTGTAGTTTCTTGGCATTGATGTTGGCGTCCTCTGGTGTTGTGAAGAAATGAGCTTGATTACAGGCAACCACTCTCAACCTCGCAGGAAAAAACATGGAGTATTGCACCCCCAGTTCTCTCAGTCACCTCTTGATGCCAGTAAATTGCATTCTCTGTTTCTCGACCACAGCAGAGTAATCCGGGTTGATGGCAATCCTCTGTCCGTCAACAGTGAGATCCTCCATTTCTCTGACCTTCCTGAGAATAATATTTCTGTCTCTGTAGTTTAATATCTTAGCCAGCATGGTACGAGGGTTGGCTCCAGGGTGAGGAGGCTGCGGCGGAACTCTGTGCGCTCTTTCCACACCAAAGACCCTTGTCAGAATCTCGGTTCCAACCTTCTCCTTCAACCAGTTTTCAATAAACTCAGTAGGATTTCTCCCCTCTGTTTTTTTCTGGCAGATCCACTATCCTGATGTTATTTCTTCTGGATCTGTTTTCTGGATCCTCATTTTTACCGCCAATTCCAATATCTGTTGGGCAAACTTTGTCTCTGCTTTTTGTAGTTGAACCACATGATCCTCCGCAGTAGTTATCCTCTCCTCCACCTCCCCCATGTGTTTATCCATTTCCCGTATGGCAGCCTTTATCTGTATAATTTCCCCTATCACCTCCTTCAAATGAAGGGTTAAATCATCCAGGGACTGGTTACAAGAGGATAAAAGGATAAAGATGTCCTTTATAGTCGGCTCCCCTCTCAATTCCACTTCCTTCTCAGTCTCTCCTGCTGCAGTCATGCTACTTTCTTCTTCCCCCTTCTGTGCCCCCCTCGCTCCATCATCAGTTTTCTCCTCCTCCTCTCCTTCAGATCTCTCCTCCATAGCCTCTTGTGGCTCTTCCCCACCAACCATCCGGGCGAACCGTTGAATTTTTGCTGCAGCTTCCATGCGCTTCTCACAAGCAGCATTCTCCTTCTCAGCTTCTGCTCTGGCCTCAGCGCCATCTTGGGGCCCTCCAGCCTCTCCTGCCCCCGCATCTTTCTGCCTCCTCCGCGTCATTGCGAGCCTCTCTGAGTGTCTCCACAGCTCTCCTTCACACTCAGGTGATTCAGCTTCCAGATAAGGCTAGATTTATGGCAGCCAGCAATGTCTGTTCAGGATAATTATGCTTGTGGCCGTGGGAGCTCTTTCCTCAGCGTCCGCTCACATGGCCTTCAGGGCACGCCCCCCCCCCTCGGGTGGCCATCATTACTTTAAGAAATGAAGGTCAGTCAATCCAAAAAATTGGGAAAACTTTGAAAGTGTCCCAAAGTGCAGTTGCGCAAACCATTAAACGCTACAAAGAAACTGGCTCACATGAGGACCGCCCCAGGAAAGGAAGACCAAGAGTCAACTCTGTTTCTGAGGATAAGTTCATCCGAGTCACCAGCCTCAGAAATTGCAGGTTAACAGCAGCTCAGATTAGAGACCAGGTCAATGCCACACAGAGTTCTAGCAGCAGACACATCACTACAACAACTGTTAAGAGGAGACTTTGTGCAGCAGGCCTTCAAGGTAAAATTGCTGCTAGGAAACTACTGCTAAGGACAGGCAACAAGCAGAAGAGACTTGTTTGGGCTAAAGAACACAAGGAATGGACATTAGACCAGTGGAAATCTGTGCTTTGGTCTGATGAGTCCAAATTTGAGATCTTTGGTTCCAACCTCCGTGTCTTTGTGCAACGCAGAAAAGGTGAACGGATGGACTCTACATGCCTGCTTCCCACCATGAACCATGGAGGAGGAGGTGTGATGGTGTGGGGGTGCTTTGCTGGTGACACTGTTGGGGATTTTGTTGTGAATTCTGTTGTCGAGCTCCCTCCTGTGGTCATGAATGGTACTTCGGCTGGTTCTGTCCATGGACTTCCTCTGGTGGCTGTGGGTGTTTCTGAGTTTCCTTCCACAGGTGACGAGGCTAATTCGTTAGTGGACTGCTCTATTTAACTCCACTTAGATCTTTGCCCCATGCCAGCTGTCAATGTTGTACTATTGGTCTAGTTCGCTCCTGGATCGTTCTGTTACCTGTTTACTCCAGCAGAAGCTAAGTTCCTCTTTGCTATTTTCCTGTTTGCTATTTTTTCTGTCCAGCTTGCTATTGTGAATATTGCCTTGCATGCTGGAAGCTCTGGGACGCAGTGTGGCGCCTCCGCACCGTGAGTCGTTGCAGAAGGTTTTTTTTTCCTGCACACTCTGCGTGGCTTTTTTTAGGTTTTTGTGCTGACCGCAAAGTGACCTTTCCTATCCTCTGTCTGTTCAGTAAGTCGGGCCTCTCTTTGCTAAATTTATTTCATCTCTGTGTTTGTGATTTCATCTTTACTCACAGTCAATATATGTGGGGGGCTGCCTTTTCCTTTGGGGAATTTCTCTGAGGCAAGGTAGGCTTTATTTTCCTTTCTTAGGGCTAGCTAGTTCTGAGGCTGTGACGAGTTGCATGGGGAGCGTTAGGAGCAATCCACGGCTATTTCTAGTGTGTGTGATAGGATTAGGGATTGCGGTCAGCAGAGTTTCCACTTCCCAGAGCTTGTCCTGTGTTTTTGTAGCTATCAGGTCTTTCCGGGTGCTCTTGATCATCAGGTCCATTATTGTCCTAACCACCAGGTCATAACAGGATTTATTCAAAATTGAAGGCATACTGAACCAGCATGGCTACCACAGCATCTTGCAGCAGCATGATATTTCATCCGCTTTGCCTTTAGTTGGACCATCATTTATTGACCCTGAACACACCTCCAGGCTGTGTAAGGGCTATTTGACCAAGAAGGAGAGTGATGGGGTGCTACACCAGATGACCTGGCCTTCACACTCACCAGACCAGAACCCAATTGAGATGGTTTGGGGTGAGCTGGATCGCAGAGTGAAGGCAAAAGGGCCAACAAGTGCTAAGCATCTCTGGGAACTCCTTCAAGATTGTTGGAAGACCATTTCCGGTGACTACCTCTTGAAGCTCATCAAGAGAATGCCAAGAGTGTGCAAAGCGGTCATCAAAGCAAAGGGTGGCTACTTTGAAAAACCTAGAATATAAGACATATTTTCAGTTGTTTCACACTTTTTTGTTAAGTATATAACTCCACATGTGTTAATTCATAGTTTTGATGCATTCCGTGTTGTGTAACTGTAAAATTCAGCGGAACAAATTATGGAAATCAGGGGAGTTCTGAAATAAAATCCAACTGTGTTATTTTTAAATAAAAATGGAAAAGTGTGTTTTGTTTTATTTCTAATAAAAGACTTTATTCTGACTATGTCATTATTTACCATATAACTATAGGATTAGTACTGGATAGGTGTCCTATAGATGCCTCTCCATTACTAATCCGTGAGCTTGATGTCACCTGACATTACAAAGGTGACATCAACCCCACAAATATAAAGCCCACTTGCCACCGCTACAGGGAATAGCTGGGCAAAGTGCCAGACTTGGCGCATCTAATAGATGCACCTTTTCTGGGTGGCTGTTGGCTGCTATTTTTAAGCTGGGGGACAGGGTCGATACCCATGGCCCCTTACCATCCTGAGAATACCAACCTCCAGCTATGAGCTTTAGCAAGGCAGATTGTCAAACATGAGGGGAACCCCACACCGTTTTTTGAAATTATTTATTTAAATATTTTTAAAAAAATGGTATATGGTCTCCATCCTTATATGTGCTGCTTCCATCCTGCGCCCTAACCTTGTCATGTGCTGCTACCATCTTGTGCCCCCATCCTGTCATGTTCAGCCCCCATCCTGCACCCTCATCCTGTTTTGTGTGCCTCCATCTTGTCATGTGTGTTGTGAATTCTGTGGCAGAGTTCACTCCTGTGGTCACAAGTGGTACTTCGGCTGATTCTCTCTGGGATCTTCCGTTTGTGGAGGAAAGTGGTACTGCAGCTTCTGAGTTTCCTTCCTCAGGTGATCTGGTGAGCTCGTTAGCTTCTTCTCTACTTAACTCCATCTGATGCTTTGATCTATGCTTCCTGTCTATGTTTCAGTGTGGGACTTGTTTTTTCCCTGGATCATTCCTGTGGGCCGCTGCTCTGCAAAGCTAAGTTTTGCTTATGTTATTTTCTTGCTATTTTTCTGTCCAGCTTGCTTTATTGGTTTTTCTCGCCTGCTGGAAGCACTGAGACGCAGAGGGACCACCTCCGTACCGTTAGTCGGTGTGGAGGGTCTTTTTGTCCCCTCTGCGTGGTTTTTTATAGGTTTTTGTGCTGCCCGCAAAGTTATCTTCCCTATCCTCGTTCTGTTCAGCTAGTCGGGCCTCACTTTGCTAAATCTGTTTCATCTCTATGTTTGTGTTTTCATCTTACTCACAGTCATTATATGTGGGGGGCTGCCTTTTCCTTTGGGGAATTTCTCTGAGGCAAGGTAGGCTTATTTTTCTATCTTCAGGATTAGCTAGTTTCTCAGGCTGTGACGAGGCGCCTAGGTTCTGGTCAGGAGCGCTCCACGGCTACCTTTAGTGTGGTTTGATAGGCTTACGGATTGCGGTCTGCAGAGTTCCCACGTCTCAGAGCTCGTTCTATTATTTTGGGTTATTGTCAGTTCACTGTATGTGCTCTGACCTCCATGTCCATTGTGATTCTGAATTGCCTTTCATAACAGTACAGGAAGCCAAAAGTGCTAATGATTCTCAATAGAGAGAAAAAAGAAGTTCTGAGACCATTTTTTTTTCTTTGCACTGTGTTTTGTCTTTTTTTTCCCCTAGACATTTGGGTGGTTCAGGACACAGGTGTAGCAATGGACATTAAAGGTCTGTCTTCATGTGTGGATCAGCTCACGGCAAGAGTTCAAAATATTCAAGATTTTGTGGTCCAGAATTCTTTGCTTGAACCGAGAATTCCTATTCCAGATTTGTTTTTTGGAGATAGAACTAAATTTCTGAGTTTCAAAAATAATTGTAAACTATTTCTGGCTTTGAAACCTCGCTCTTCTGGTGACCCAATTCAACAGGTTAGGATCGTCATTTCTTTTTTGCGCGGCGACCCTCAGGACTGGGCGTTTTCTCTTGCGTCAGGAGATCCTGCATTGAGTAATATCGATGCGTTTTTCCTGGCGCTTGGGTTGCTGTACGATGAGCCTAATTCAGTGGATCAGGCAGAAAAAAATTTGCTGGCTCTTTGTCAGGCTCAGGATGAGATAGAGGTATATTGTCAGAAATTTAGAAAGTGGACAGTGCTCACTCAATGGAATGAATCTGCGCTGGCAGCAATATTCAGAAAGGGTCTCTCTGAAGCCCTTAAGGATGTCATGGTGGGATTTCCTATGCCTGCTGGTTTGAATGAGTCTATGTCTTTGGCCATTCAGATCGGTCGACGCTTGCGTGAGCGTAAACCTGTGCACCATTTGGCGGTGTTACCTGAGCTTAAACCTGAGCCTATGCAGTGTGATAGGACCTTGACCAGAGTTGAACGGCAAGAACATAGACGTCTGAATGGTCTGTGTTTCTATTGTGGTGATTCCACTCATGCTATCTCTGATTGTCCTAAGCGCACTAAGCGGTTCGCTAGGTCTGCCACCATTGGTACTGTACAGTCAAAATTTCTTCTGTCCGTTACCTTGATCTGCTCTTTGTCATCATATTCTGTCATGGCATTTGTGGATTCAGGCGCTGCCCTGAATTTGATGGACTTGGAATATGCTAAGCGTTGTGGGTTTTTATTGGAGCCCTTGCAGTGTCCTATTCCATTGAGAGGAATTGATGCTACGCCTTCGGCCAAGAATAAGCCTCAATACTGGACCCAGCTGACCATGTGCATGGCTCCTGCACATCAGGAGGTTATTCGCTTTCTGGTGTTGCATAATCTGCATGATGTGGTCGTGTTGGGGTTGCCATGGCTACAAGCCCATAATCCAGTATTAGATTGGAAATCCATGTCGGTGTCCAGCTGGGGTTGTCAGGGGGTACATGGTGATGTTCCATTTCTGTCAATTTCGTCATCCACTCCTTCTGAGGTCCCAGAGTTCTTGTCTGATTACCGGGATGTATTTGATGAGCCCAAGTCCAATACCCTACATCCGCATAGGGATTGTGATTGTGCTATCAATTTGATTCCTGGTAGTAAATTCCCAAAAGGTTGATTGTTTAATTTGTCCGTGCCTGAGCACACCGCTATGCGCAGTTATGTGAAGGAATCCCTGGAGAAGGGGCATATTCGCCCGTCATCGTCGCCATTAGGAGCAGGGTTCTTTTTTGTAGCCAAGAAGGATGGTTCGCTGAGACCTTGTATAGATTACCGCCTTCTTAATAAGATCACGGTTAAATTTCAGTACCCCTTGCCATTGTTATCTGATCTGTTTGCTCGGATTAAGGGGGCTAGTTGGTTCACAAAGATAGATCTTCGTGGTGTGTATAATCTGGTGCGAATTAAGCAAGGTGATGAGTGGAAAACTGCATTTAATACGCCCGAGGGTCATTTTGAGTATCTCGTGATGCCGTTCGGACTTGCCAATGCTCCATCAGTGTTTCAGTCCTTTATGCATGACATCTTCCGAGAGTACCTGGATAAATTCCTGATTGTGTACTTGGATGACATTTTGATCTTCTCGGATGATTGGGAGTCTCATGTGAAGCAGGTCAGAACGGTTTTTCAGGTCCTGCGTGCTAATTCTTTGTTTGTGAAGGGATCAAAGTGTCTCTTTGGTGTGCAGAAGGTTTCATTTTTGGGGTTCATCTTTTCCCCTTCTACTATCGAGATGAATTCTGTTAAGGTCCAGGCCATCCATGATTGGACTCAGCCGACATCTCTGAATAGTCTGCAAAAGTTCCTGGGCTTTGCTAATTTTTATCGTCGCTTCATCTGCAATTTTTCTAGTATTGCTAAACCGTTGACCGATTTGACCACGAAGGGTGCTGATGTGGTCA
The DNA here is from genome assembly GCF_032444005.1 of Ranitomeya imitator. Taxonomy (NCBI): domain Eukaryota; kingdom Metazoa; phylum Chordata; class Amphibia; order Anura; family Dendrobatidae; genus Ranitomeya; species Ranitomeya imitator. The sequence continues at coordinate 198,991,416 of NC_091287.1, forward strand.
ATTGGTCTTCTGCTGCTGTGGAAGCTTTTCAAGAGTTGAAGCGTCGTTTTTCTTCTGCCCCTGTGTTGTGTCAACCAGATGTTTCTCTTCCGTTCCAGGTCGAGGTTGATGCTTCTGAGATTGGAGCAGGGGCTGTTTTGTCGCAGAGAGGTTCTGGTTGCTCAGTGATGAAACCATGCGCTTTCTTTTCCAGGAAGTTTTTGCCTGCTGAGCGTAATTATGATGTGGGCAACCGAGAGTTGCTGGCCATGAAGTGGGCATTCGAGGAGTGGCGTCATTGGCTTGAAGGAGCTAAGCATCGTGTGGTGGTATTGACTGATCATAAGAACTTGACTTATCTCGAGTCTGCCAAGCGCTTGAATCCTAGACAAGCTCGTTGGTCGTTGTTTTTTGCCCGTTTTGACTTTGTGATTTCGTACCTTCCGGGCTCTAAAAATGTGAAGGTGGATGCTCTGTCTAGGAGTTTTGTACCCGACTCTCCGGGTTTATCTGAGCCGGCGGGTATCCTCAAGGAAGGAGTAATTGTGTCTGCCATCTCCCCTGATTTGCGGCGGGTGCTGCAAAAATTTCAGGCTAATAAACCTGATCGTTGTCCAGCGGAGAAACTGTTTGTCCCTGATAGGTGGACGAATAGAGTTATCTCTGAACTTCATTGTTCGGTGTTGGCTGGTCATCCTGGAATCTTTGGTACCAGAGAGTTAGTGGCTAGATCCTTTTGGTGGCCCTCTCTGTCGCGGGATGTGCGTGCTTTTGTGCAGTCCTGTGGGATTTGTGCTCGGGCTAAGCCCTGCTGTTCTCGTGCCAGTGGGTTGCTTTTGCCCTTGCCGGTCCCGAAGAGGCCTTGGACACATATCTCTATGGATTTTATTTCTGACCTTCCCGTTTCTCAAAAGATGTCAGTCATTTGGGTGGTCTGTGATCGCTTTTCTAAGATGGTCCATCTGGTACCCTTGTCTAAATTGCCTTCCTCCTCTGATTTGGTGCCTTTGTTCTTCCAGCATGTGGTTCGTTTGCATGGCATTCCAGAGAATATTGTTTCTGACAGAGGTTCCCAGTTTGTTTCGAGGTTTTGGCGAGCCTTTTGTGGTAGGATGGGCATTGACTTGTCTTTTTCCTCGGCTTTCCATCCTCAGACTAATGGCCAGACCGAGCGAACCAATCAGACCTTGGAAACATATCTGAGGTGCTTTGTTTCTGCTGATCAGGATGACTGGGTGTCCTTTTTGCCTTTGGCTGAGTTCGCCCTTAATAATCGGGCCAGCTCGGCTACCTTGGTTTCACCGTTTTTCTGCAATTCTGGGTTCCATCCTCGTTTCTCTTCTGGACAGGTTGAGTCTTCGGACTGTCCTGGTGTGGATACTGTGGTGGACAGGTTGCAGCAGATTTGGACTCAGGTAGTGGACAATTTGACCTTGTCCCAGGAGAAGGCTCAACTTTTCGCTAATCGCAGACGCCGTGTGGGTCCCCGACTTCGTGTTGGGGATCTGGTTTGGTTATCTTCTCGTCATATTCCTATGAAGGTTTCCTCTCCTAAGTTTAAACCTCGTTTTATTGGTCCGTATAGGATTTCTGAGGTTCTTAATCCTGTGTCTTTTCGTCTGACCCTTCCAGATTCTTTTTCCATACATAACGTATTCCATAGGTCATTGTTGCGGAGATACGTGGCACCTATGGTTCCATCTGTTGAGCCTCCTGCCCCGGTTTTGGTGGAGGGGGAATTGGAGTATATTGTGGAGAAGATTTTGGATTCTCGTGTTTCAAGACGGAAACTCCAGTATCTGGTTAAATGGAAGGGTTATGCTCAGGAGGATAATTCCTGGGTTTTTGCCTCTGATGTCCATGCTCCCGATCTTGTTCGTGCCTTTCATGTGGCCCATCCTGGTCGGCCTGGGGGCTCTGGTGAGGGTTCGGTGACCCCTCCTCAAGGGGGGGGGGGTACTGTTGTGAATTCTGTGGCAGAGTTCACTCCTGTGGTCACAAGTGGTACTTCGGCTGATTCTCTCTGGGATCTTCCGTTTGTGGAGGAAAGTGGTACTGCAGCTTCTGAGTTTCCTTCCTCAGGTGATCTGGTGAGCTCGTTAGCTTCTTCTCTACTTAACTCCACCTGATGCTTTGATCTATGCTTCCTGTCTATGTTTCAGTGTGGGACTTGTTTTTTCCCTGGATAATTCCTGTGGGCCGCTGCTCTGCAAAGCTAAGTTTTGCTTATGTTATTTTGTTGCTATTTTTCTGTCTAGCTTGCTTTATTGGTTTTTCTCGCCTGCTGGAAGCTCTGAGACGCAGAGGGACCACCTCCGTACCGTTAGTCGGTGCGGAGAGTCTTTTTGTCCCCTCTGCGTGGTTTTTTATAGGTTTTTGTGCTGACCGCAAAGTTATCTTCCCTATCCTCGTTCTGTTCAGCTAGTCGGGCCTCACTTTGCTAAATCTGTTTCATCTCTATGTTTGTGTTTTGATCTTACTCACAGTCATTATATGTGGGGGGCTGCCTTTTCCTTTGGGGAATTTCTCTGAGGCAAGGTAGGCTTATTTTTCTATCTTCAGGATTAGCTAGTTTCTCAGGCTGTGACGAGGCGCCTAGGTTCTGGTCAGGAGCGCTCCATGGCTACCTTTAGTGTGGTTTGATAGGCTTAGGGATTGCGGTCTGCAGAGTTCCCACGTCTCAGAGCTCGTTCTATTATTTTGGGTTATTGTCAGTTCACTGTATGTGCTCTGACCTCCATGGCCATTGTGATTCTGAATTGCCTTTAATAACACATGTGCTACTCTCTTCCTGAACCATCATCATGTCAGATGGTGCTCCCTATCCTGCGCCCTCATCCTGTTATGTGCTGCTCTCATCCTGCGTCCCATCCTGTCATGTTCTGCTCCCATCCTGCGCCCCCATTCTGTCATGTGCTGCTCCCATCCTGCACCCCCATTCTGTCATGTGGTGCTCCCATCCTGCACCCCCATCCTGTCATGTGCTGCCCTCATCCTGCACCCCCATGCTGTCATGTGCTGCTCCAATCCTGCACCTCAATGCTATCATGTGCTGCTCCCATCCTGCACCCCCGTTCTGTCATGTGCTGCCCCATCCTGCACGTCATTCTGTCATGTGCTGCTCCCATCCATATGCCCCCTACATCCATAAAGGTAGATCCATAAAGGTTGATGGCCCCATAAGATGCTCCATAGTATAATATGCCCCGTATGCTGCTGCGATTAAAAAAATAAATGGCATACTCACCTATCGTCGCTGGTTGCCGAGTGCCGGGGGCCTGAGCAGGCGGGGACACGGAGCGCTATGGTGGTCAGGTGCCGGAGTCGCTGCTGGCTCAGGCCCCCAGTACTTGCAATATTCACATGTCCTGTTCCACCTCTGCGTGCCGCTCAGTCTTCCGGGTCCTCTGGCTGTGACTGTTCAGTCAGAGGGCGCACACTAATGCCGTCATTGCACCCTCTGACCTGAACATCACAGGCAGAGGACCCGGTAGACTGAGCGGCGCGCAGAGGTGGAACAGGACATGTGAATATAGCATAATCACCCTCCTGGCACGTCCCTGCTTCTCCGTCGGAGATCGCGGTATGCGTTCAGTGCTTACGCATACCGCGATCTCCTGCTGTGTCACTCTGTGGGGTCCAGACTGTGCAAGCATTTGCGCAGTCTATAAAGTGGAGGGACAGAGTGACGCTCCCAGCGTAATATTATAGATACAGGGGAACCCACACGTTTTTTTCATTTATTTATAGCGCATACGACTCATGAATACCCCCCATCAGCCGCTGCTGCTGCCACTTTTATTAGCGGCAACAGGGGTAGGCTGATGGGAGTAATAGTCCCATCAGCCGCCACCTGCTGTTTCTTTTATCACTTAAATATAACTCATCATTCTCTCCTGCTCGCGCAGATCGCCTGCAGAGCAGGGGAGAATGATGAGAGCTGTGTTCAGCACCCGGCGCTGGGTGACAGAGATTACTGTAACGCTTCTTCCCCAGGGCCGATGCTAGTCACACGGATGACATGTGTTATCCGCGTGCGGGACGTTTTGCGGAACTTGCTGACATTAATAAACAGACATGTCAGCGTGTTATGACCACGGACACATGGTCCGCGGAAACACACTGTCATGTCCACAGACCCATTCACTTGAATGGGTCTAAGTGTGTACGTGTCTCCGGTACATGTGAAAACGATCACCTCACGTACCAGAGATACAGACGTACGAAAGAGGCCTGAATATGGTATCGCTGTAATCCCACCAACCCAAAGAATAAAGTAACCTAATCACTTATACTGCACAAGGAATGGCGTAAAAAAATAAAACCAATTCTTCACATGTTGTTGATTTTTTTCATTCTGCCTCCCAAAGATCGCAGTAAGGCTCGGAGCACATTTATTCTGCGCAGAGCGCTTGCACCGGGGTTTCCGTGTAAATCTCTGAAATACGTGATTCAGACGGAACCAACGGCAGAAGATTCTCTGTAGTGAGGCAGATGGAGGCACTGTGGACGCTGTCTGACCTGTGATCTGGCAGTGTACGTCTTTTTAGGTTTGCATAAAAGTGCCATCGGCCACAGTTTTGTGCATTTCTGAAAAAAAGGACACCGTGGAAGAGAGGCCAGATAGAGTCCAGAGTAACTCTGCTGCTTCACTATAGTGAATGGATCCCTCTGGGGTTTCATCTGAATCACGTCACTTGGAGATTTAGCTTGAAACCCCAAAGTAAGTGCTCAGCGTAGAGCGCCGGATAAATGTGATCCCAAACATTATGTAAAATGTTCCCAATAAAAGCTTCAACTACATCCACAAAAAAGCAAACCCTCACTCAGGTCCGCCATCTGTTAATGGAAATATAGGGGGCTCCCACGTTATTGGTAGCACAAAGGCTCAAGAATAGCAAAATGGCTCCTCACCTGCCAAAATAAATTCAGCAAGTTCTCCGCTCCCAAATCCAAATGCCCCCCTCCCTTCTGAGCACCACAGTGTACCTAAACATAGTAACATAGTAACATAGTTAGTAAGGCCGAAAAAAGACATTTGTCCATCCAGTTCAGCCTATACTCCATCATAATAAATCCCCAGATCTACGTCCTTCTACAGAACCTAATAATTGTATGATACAATATTGTTCTGCTCCAGGAAGACATCCAGGCCTCTCTTGAACCCCTCGACTGAGTTCGCCATCACCACCTCCTCAGGCAAGCAATTCCAGATTCTCACTGCCCTAACAGTAAAGAATCCTCTTCTATGTTGGTGGAAAAACCTTCTCTCCTCCAGATGCAAAGAATGCCCCCTTGTGCCCGTCACCTTCCTTGGTATAAACAGATCCTCAGCGAGATATTTGTATTGTCCCCTTATATACTTATACATGGTTATTAGATCGCCCCTCATTCGTCTTTTTTCTAGACTAAATAATCCTAATTTCGCTAATCTATCTGGGTATTGTAGTTCTCCCATCCCCTTTATTAATTTTGTTGCCTTCCTTTGTACTCTCTCTAGTTCCATTATATCCTTCCTGAGCACCGGTGCCCAAAACTGGACACAGTACTCCATGTGCGGTCTAACTAGGGATTTGTACAGAGGCAGTACAATGCTCTCATCATGTGTATCCAGACCTCTTTTAATGCACCCCATGATCCTGTTTGCCTTGGCAGCTGCTGCCTGGCACTGGCTGCTCCAGGTAAGTTTATCATTAACTAGGATCCCCAAGTCCTTCTCCCTGTCAGATTTACCCAGTGGTTTCCCATTCAGTGTGTAATGGTGATATTGATTCCTTCTTCCCATGTGTATAACCTTACATTTATCACTGTTAAACCTCATCTGCCACCTTTCAGCCCAAGTTTCCAACTTATCCAGATCCATCTGTAGCAGAATACTATCTTCTCTTGTATTAACTGCTTTACATAGTTTTGTATCATCTGCAAATATCGATATTTTACTGTGTAAACCTTCTACCAGATCATTAATGAATATGTTGAAGAGAACAGGTCCCAATACTGACCCCTGCGGTACCCCACTGGTCACAGCGACCCAGTTAGAGACTACACCATTTATAACCACCCTCTGCTTTCTATCACTTAGCCAGTTACTAACCCATTTACACACATTTTCCCCCAGACCAAGCATTCTCATTTTGTGTACCAACCTCTTGTGCGGCACGGTATCAAACGCTTTGGAAAAATCGAGATATACCACGTCCAATGACTCACCGTGGTCCAGCCTATAGCTTACCTCTTCATAAAAACTGATTAGATTGGTTTGACAGGAGCGATTTCTCATAAACCCATGCTGATATGGAGTTAAACAGTTATTCTCATTGAGATAATCCAGAATAACATCCTTCAGAAACCCTTCAAATATTTTACCAACAATAGAGGTTAGACTTACTGTCCTATAATTTCCAGGTTCACTTTTAGAGCCCTTTTTGAATATTGGCACCACATTTGCTATGCGCCAGTCCTGCGGAACAGACCCTGTCGCTATAGAGTCCCTAAAAATAAGAAATAATGGTTTATCTATTACATTACTTAGTTCTCTTAGTACTCGTGGGTGTATGCCATCCAGACCCGGAGATTTATCTATTTTAATCTTATTTAGCCGGTTTCGCACCTCTTCTTGGGTTAGATTGGTGACCCTTAATATAGGGTTTTCATTGTTTCTTGGGATTTCACCTAGCATTTCATTTTCCACCATGAATACCGTGGAGAAGAAGGTGTTTAATATGTTAGCTTTTTCCTCGTCATCTACAACCATTCTTTCCTCACTATTTTTTAAGGGGCCTACATTTTCATTTTTTATTCTTTTACTATTGATATAGTTGAAGAACAGTTTGGGATTAGTTTTACTCTCCTTAGCAATGTGCTTCTCTGTTTCCTTTTTGGCAGCTTTAATTAGTTTTTTAAAGTATTTTTCTCCCTATAGTTTTTTAGAGCTTCAATGGTGCCATCCTGCTTTAGTAGTGCAAATGTTTTCTTTTTACTGTTAATTGCCTGTCTTACTTCTTTGTTTAGCCACATTGGGTTTTTCCTATTTCTAGTCCTTTTATTCCCACAAGGTATAAACCGCTTACACTGCCTATTTAGGATGTTCTTAAAGATTTCCCATTTATTATCTGTATTCTTATTTCTGAGGATATTGTCCCAGTCTACCAGATTAAGGGCATCTCTAAGCTGGTCAAACTTTGCCTTCCTAAAGTTCAGTGTTTTTGTGACTCCCTGACAATTCCCCCTAGTGAAAGACAGGTGAAACTGTACAATATTGTGGTCGCTATTTCCTAGATGCTCAACCACCTGCAGATTTGTTATTCTGTCAGGTCTATTAGATAGTATTAGGTCTAAAAGTGCTCCTCCTCTGGTTGGATTCTGCACCAATTGTGAAAGATAATTTTTCTTGGTTATTAGCAGAAACCTATTGCCTTTATGGGTTTCACAGGTTTCTGTTTCCCAGTTAATATCCGGGTAGTTAAAGTCCCCCATAACCAGGACCTCATTATGGGTTGCAGCTTCATCTATCTGCTTTAGAAGTAGACTTTCCATGGTTTCTGTTATATTTGGGGGTTTGTAACAGACCCCAATGAGAATTTTGTTACCATTTTTCCCTCCATGAATTTCGACCCATATGGACTCGACATCCTCATTTCCTTCGCTAATATCCTCCCTTAAAGTGGACTTTAGACAAGACTTTACATAGAGACAAACCCCTCCTCCTCTCCGATTTTTACGATCCTTTCTAAACAGACTGTAACCCTGTAAGTTAACTGCCCAGTCATAGCTTTCATCTAACCATGTCTCGGTTATTCCCACTATGTCAAAGTTACCTGTAGATATTTCTGCTTCTAGTTCTTCCATCTTGTTTGTCAGGCTTCTGGCGTTTGCGAGCATGCAGTTTAGAGGATTTTGTTTTGTTCCAATCTCCTCGCTGTGGATTGTTTTAGAAATGTTCTTACCTCCCTTCTGAGTATGTTTTCCTGGGTCTTCTTTGTTCAAGTCTAATGTTTTTCTTCCCGTCCCCTCTTCTTCTAGTTTAACGCCCTCCTGATGAGTGTAGCGAGTCTTCTGGCGAATGTGTGTTTCCCAGGTTTGTTGAGGTGTAGTCCGTCTCTGGCGAGGAGTCCATCATACCAGTAATTCACACCGTGGTCCAGGAATCCAAATCCTTGTTGTCTGCACCATCGTCTTAGCCAGTTGTTTGCATCAAGGATCCTGTTCCATCTCCTGGTGCCATGCCCGTCTACTGGAAGGATAGAAGAAAAAACTACCTGTGCATCCAGTTCCTTTACTTTCTTCCCCAACTCTTCAAAGTCCTTGCAGATTGTCGGTAGGTCCTTCCTTGCCGTGTCATTGGTGCCAACATGTATCAGAAGAAATGGGTGGGCATCCTTGGAGCTGAAGAGCTTTGGTATCCTATCGGTCACATCCTTGATCATCGCACCTGGAAGGCAGCATACTTATCTTGCAGTTATGTCCGGTCTGCAGATGGCTGCTTCTGTGCCTCTCAGTAGTGAGTCTCCCACCACCACCACTCTTCGTTGCTTCTTGGCTGTACTTTTTGCTGTCACTTGTTGCTGTGTGCCCTTTTCTTTTTTGCTTGCTGGTATTGCTTCATCCTTTAGGTGTGCCATCTTCATCCTCTACAAAGATTTGATATTGGTTCTTCAGTTGTGTGGTTGGTGATTTCTCCATGGTCTTCTTGCTTCTTTTGGTCACATGCTTCCACTCATCTGCTTTTGGAGGTTCTCTGAAACTTTTTTCACCTTCTGTGACCAGTAGAGATGCTTCTGTTCTGTCTAGAAAGTCTTCATTCTCTTTGATGAGTTTCAAAGTTGCTATTCTTTCTTCCAGACCCCGCACCTTTTCTTCTAAAAGGGCCACTACTCTACACTTCTGACAGGTGAAATTTGATTCTTCTTCTGGTCGATCGGTGAACATGTAGCACATGCTGCAGCTCACCATGTAGGTTGTCACATCTGCCATGTTGCTCCTAGATCCTGCTGACTTGCTGTGTGTTTTCCTTCTTGTGTAATCTACTCAGCCAAGCTCTCTTGCAATAATGTCCTACAGGCAAAAATTCCTTGCTTGAATCCCTGGTTTGGTGATGCTTTCCAAGCAGCTGGTCCCAGCTGTACCCAACGATCTTCTAGCTTAGGGAGACTCCTTGCTTTTCCCAGAAGGCTCCCGGAATATGCAAATTAGCCTCCTCTAGCTTGAATCCCTGGTTTGGTGATGCTTTCCAAGCAGCTGGTCCCGGCTGTACCCAACGATCTTCTAGCTTAGGGAGACTCCTTGCTTTTCCCAGAAGGCTCCTGGAATATGCAAATTAGCCTCCTCTAGCTTGAATCCCTGGTTTGGTGATGCTTTCCAAGCAGCTGGTCCCGGCTGTACCCAACGATCTTCTAGCTTAGGGAGACTCCTTGCTTTTCCCAGAAGGCTCCTGGAATATGCAAATTAGCCTCCTCTAGCTTGAATCCCTGGTTTGGTGATGCTTTCCAAGCAGCTGGTCCCGGCTGTACCCAACGATCTTCTAGCTTAGGGAGACTCCTTGCTTTTCCCAGAAGGCTCCTGGAATATGCAAATTAGCCTCCTCTAGCTTGAATCCCTGGTTTGGTGATGCTTTCCAAGCAGCTGGTCCCGGCTGTACCCAACGATCTTCTAGCTTAGGGAGACTCCTTGCTTTTCCCAGAAGGCTCCTGGAATATGCAAATTAGCCTCCTCTAGCTTGAATCCCTGGTTTGGTGATGCTTTCCAAGCAGCTGGTCCCGGCTGTACCCAACGATCTTCTAGCTTAGGGAGACTCCTTGCTTTTCCCAGAAGGCTCCTGGAATATGCAAATTAGCCTCCTCTAGCTTGAATCCCTGGTTTGGTGATGCTTTCCAAGCAGCTGGTCCCGGCTGTACCCAACGATCTTCTAGCTTAGGGAGACTCCTTGCTTTTCCCAGAAGGCTCCTGGAATATGCAAATTAGCCTCCTCTAGCTTGAATCCCTGGTTTCAACCACATACTGCGTCCAGATTTGACATTTCTGAACCGATGAGAGCCCACATAACATACGGGTGCATGCCTCCAGAAGCATGGGTTGGGTATAACGTACTTGTCACTACAACTGCAGTTTGCAATTTTTCACTCGGCAACATTCATAGGTGCTTGTTTCTGGAAAATACACATGGAGTCAAAATGGTCAATTCCTCAAGGGGCTTAATTTCCAAAATGGGGTCACTTGAAGGGGGATTCTGCTCTTCAAGCGATTTGGGGCTCAGAATATGGAGTCCGCAAACTGTTCTAGGAAAATCTGCGCTCCAGGAGGGAAATAGCACTCTGTTCTTCCCGAGTCTCTCGGAAGGGCTAAGTAGCACTGTACACTGTACAACCACATATTGGGGTATTGCCACGTTCAGTATGAAATTGTGGGACAAATTTCAGTGCCATTTTTACTCACCTGTGTGAAAATATAAAATCTTAGGCTAAAACAAAATTTTGGTGGTAAAAATGTAGTTATTTTGTCTTCACTGCCCAATGGTAATAAAATTCTGTGACACACCCTTGGGGTCAATACGTTCACTGCACGTGCAAACCATAATAGTAAAATCTGGCGCTCCTTGTCTTCTGAGCTTTGCACTGTGCCTGAAAAATATTTCCCGATTACATGTAGGGTATTGGTGCACTCAGAAAAAAGGACCTCAGTTTGTTGTAAATTAATTTCCTATTAGCCCCTAGAAAAATTAAAAACTTAGGGCCAAAACAACATTTTAGTGGTAAAAATGTAATTTATTCTTTCTTCACCGCTCAGTGGTCTAAAATTCAGTGAGGAACATGTGGTTTCAATATGATCACTGCACCCCTATATGAATTCATTGAGAGGTGTAGTTCGTAAAATGGGGTCACTTATGGGGGGGTTCTGCTGTTCTGGCACCTCATGGGTTCTCCCAATGGGTCATGGCACCTGCAAACCATAATAGTAAAATCCGGCGCTCCTTGCATTCTGAGCTTTGCACTGCGCCTGAAAAATAATTCCCGATTACAGGTAGGATATTGGCGCACTCAGAAAAAAATGGATCTCAGTTTGTTGTAAAAAAAAAATCCTATTAGACCTTAGAAAAATTAAAAACTTGGGGCTAAAACAACATTTTAGTGGTAAAAATGTAATTTATTCTTTCTTCAGCGCTCAGTGGTATAAAATTCTGTGAGGTACATGTGGTGTCAATATGATCACTGCACCCCTAGGTGAATTAATTGGGGAGTGTAGTTTATAAAATGAGCTAACACATAGGGGGTTTCTGTTGTTCTGTTGTAAAAATGAGAAATCGCTGGTCAACTTTTAACATTTATAACTTCCTAACGAAAAAAATTTGGTTCCAAAATTGTGCTGATGGAAAGTAGACATGTGGGAAATGTTACTTATTAAGTATTTTGTGTGACATATCTCTGTAATTTAAGGGCATGGAAATTCAAATTTGGAAAATTGTGAAATTTTCACCAAATTTCCGTTTTTTTCACAAATAAACACAAGTCATATCAAATAAATCTTACCGCTATCATGAAGTACAATATGTCATGAGAAACAATTTCAGAATCACCGGGATCCATTGATGCATTCCAGAGTCAGGCCCGGTTCACATTAGCGCATCTGTGCGCAGCGTATGCCTGCGTACAGATCTGCATGCGTCTTGCATACCTATCTTTAACACTGTGTACGCAGGGACATGCGTTTCCATCAGTTTGGGTGCAGATGTGTCCGCATGTGTTGTTTCACCGTGCCCGCCGAACGTAACATGTTGCATTTTTGTCGTGTCAAATATGTGCAGGCATGTGCATGCGGATGAGTGCGTCAAAACAATGCATTAATGTCTATGGAAATGCATTGGCACGCAAGGACATGCGTATGCATGCGTTCGATGTGCTTGCGTACTTCGGTCTCTGCATGTCCAGGAACTGATTAAGACACGCCCTCCTGAAAATATCGAACGCATGCGCATAACGCAAATGCAGGCAAAAACACATACAAACGCATGCACACGCAGCATTTTTTGCGTCATGCGAAGCTGATGTGGATAAAAAACACGCAGCGTAAGCATGCGTTTAAATGCGTTTTGGCATGTGTTTGTGCATGCAGATGATATGCTGTGCACAAATACGCTAATTTCAACTTAGCCTTATTACTTCATAAAGGGACAGTGGTCAGAATTGTAAAAATTGGCCTGGTCATTAACGTGCAAACCACCCTTGGGGGGTAAAGGGGTTAAGTAAGCCGGCTACAACAAGATAAGGCCTATTTCACACTTCAGTCTTCTGGTGTCAGTCAAAATCCGTTGTCGTGACAGCGTTACGGATCCATCAAAAATAGTGAAAAACGGAAATGATGGATACTGTTTTTCGACGGATCCAAATAACATCCATTTTTCCATTTTTTTTCAACAGATCCGTTTTTTCATATCTCCAAATGGGAGGCTCCCAAACGTCATTGGCTACTAGAAAATAATGGAAACCTATATATTGAGTGTTTTAACACCCCATCTTTGAGAGGTTGTACAGCAAGTGGCAGAAATGGAAGGAATTCTAGCAAATATTGTGACCATCTATGGGGATTTTGCTGGCAGGACTCTGCCTGGCAGGCTTCTTGCTTGCTTGTATGCTTCTTGCTGGCACATTGAGGAATGAAGCCACATGGCAGGTTTATATAGAGTTGGGGCTGTCTGGCCAATTGGCTACTAAATACAGATTTGGAGCATGCTCAGTGTAAAAAAGCGGAATCCATAAAAAGCATCAATAGTAAAAAGTTGGTCACACTTACAGGGTTAATGGCAGCGTTAACGGACTGCGTTACACCGCGTTATGCGGCGGTGTAACAGTCCTTTTAACGGACTGCTAAAACGCTATGTGGGCGCTGACTGGAGGGGAGTATGGAGGGGACGCCCAGCCGGCCGCGACCAATCAGCGACACGGGATTTCCGTGACAGACAAACAGCTACAAGTGAACCTTAGACAATTATATATATATATGTACATATATATATATATATATATATATATATATATATATATATATATATATATATATATATATATATATATATATATATATACAGTATATATAGATTACCTACCCTTGCTGTAACATGTATCTATTGGACTGGTAGATAAGTCTAATTTCCAAGTTTGGACATTCTTGAATTTTTTTTAGGTAGAGAAGCAACTTCGACAAGTTAAAGTACACCTTGAGTCATATTTTTCTGTAGAAATCACAAAATATTTTAAATGTGTTGCCTCTTAAAAGAGTGCCTGTGTCTCCCAGTACCATATATTGCAAAAAATGAGCATACAACACCATCACCACATCATAGTAAAATAAAACATTTGAAACATTTAAATACCTGAACCTTGCACCTCATTGACATACTGCAGAAGATCTTGTCCTTGGTGTATTACATCAAACGTCAGATTATTCATAGTCAGTGCTTTATCAGCATGGTGCTGTAATCGCTGCTCTGCAAGAGTGAGGTCCTCTGTGTCAAAGTTGTTCATTTGTAAAGTAAGTTCTTCATTCCAAGACTCTAAGTCTGAAATTATCTACAATGACGAAAGGCAGAAAAAAGAAAAGTAAGGTAAAAAAAAAAAAATTACAACACCAAAAATGGTCAAACTATTGAAATAACTACCAAATATAATGTTAAAAATACCATAAAGTTAAAAAATAGAATCAATGACAACTGAAGAAAATAAATAACCGTATTTTCCGGCGTATAAGACGACTGGGTGTATAAGACTATAAACATAAGGATGAATGACCTCGGGGAGATCAAAACATCACGTGTTTCTCAACACAGTGATCCAGAACACTGCTCCCAACCCTTATGGGAAATATGCAAATGCATGTAGAAAAGCCGCGGAGACACCATCACGTGTTTCTCAATGCAAGCAATAAATAGCCAGGTCTTTCACTGGGAAGGAACAACCACGGGAAGGGCAGCATCCAAAAAGGAAAACCACCTATGCCAAAACATGGTATCCATCCACAGACAGCTGTTTCGGGGTATTTGCCCCTCATCAGTGTGGAGTAGGAAACTGGCTACTTGGAGCAGTGCCTAGTAAAAGGACTATAAACATAAGGATGAATGACCTCGGGAGACGAGATCTGAATCTGAGCATGCGCCGCCCCCAGCAGCCATTTTCCCGGAGGTCACCGCATCGCAGCAATGGAGCTGCCGGTGCCTTCGGGCTTTGAGGAAATGCCGGAGGAGCCCCGACTCTGCACGAAGATACTCCGCCCCACAGCACAGAGCCCTGACACCGCACGAAGATACGCCGCCACACAGCACCCACACAGCACAAAGAGGAGTAGCCGCCACCGCTCCCCAGCAAAGAGACCCCACGCTGCTACAATGAGGTAATAGAGGGATACTCCACTCACACTTTCCTGTGAGACACCCCCTCTCTGTCATCGGGACCACTCCCACCACCCACCATTACACATTGGTCTGCACCTGGCGTACAAGACGACACCCGGCGTATAAGACGACCCCCGACTTTTAAGAAGATTTTCAGGGGTTAAAAAGTCATCTTATATGCTGGAAAATACGGCATTTTTTGGTACAATAGCAACTGTCAAGGGGTGGGATATTTATTAGGCATCAACTGAACAGTCAGTTGATAATTTATAACCCTAGAAAATGAGGAATAAAATGGATGTGAGCAATTTTGCTGGAATGAAAAAAAAACACTAAAGCATCATTTGCAAGGGCGATTGTGGGTGATTCCTTAAAGGAAATCTCTCATCACATTTGAGCAAATCTAACCTATTAATATGGGCATGCAGGCTATAGACTGTGGATCAGATGTCTGGTTCTGTAAAAATCAACTTTTATCACTGCAGGTTAATAAGTTCTTCAAGGCTATGTCTCCATTATCCTATATTTATCCTCCCCTCACTTCACTGTGTCTTTGCTAAGTCAAATGCACGGCTAGAAATTCAGAACCTGTGGATTCTAAATGCCGTAGCTCTTCTTCACTGTACTATCCTTCTGTGGGCACTGGCGTCATTTTTGTTCTGTGCAGGCACTGAAAAGTCACTGGAATGTCCAGTCCCACCATTCTGGTAAATGGCGACATTGATATGCCTGCTATGCTGGGCAGGAGGAAAGTGAGTGTGTTCATTTTCTGCATGCAAGAGAACACTGGGAACGGAAGTTACAGTGACTCTCCGGTGCCTCCACAGAACAAAAGTTAAGCCAGTTCCAATAGAAGGCCGCAACAGAGAAGCGGAGTGACAGGAGTCAGAATACGCAGGTGCGGGATTTCCAAGAATGCACATAATGTAAAAGGGACACAGTGAAGAGAGGAGAAATATAGGTTAATGAAGAGAGGTGGCAGTCTTATCTTCTGGGCACCGTACTCCCCATAGCAAGGAAGAACGAATTACCTAAAAGCGACAAAATATCATTTTTATAGAACAAGGCATCATCGATGAGGCATACAGGTAAGACTAGTTTCGGCTGTCTATAACCTGTATGCACATATTAATAGGTCAGATCGGTCAAATATGGTAACAGATTCCCTTTAACCTGCCCCTGAATTGTGAATTGGACATATGCGGTCCAATTCAGGGGCAAAATGCATAAGACACTTGCTATATGAGCTGAGTTCATAAAGCTCGTACCTAATACATGTTGTGCGTTGATTGGGCAGCATGTATCAGCTATAAGGTTCTCTTAAGGATTCCCAGAGCGCACGTAATCTTAAACTTTTCACTGCCTTTGACGGGGGCTCACACACTGAGCCCTCATATTTTTCCGCCACTCAATAGCTGACTTAATCAGCCATCAAGAGCCTCTAACAGCCGTGAGTGGAGCACAGTTCCACCCGCTGATGTTATCCAGTCAAATTCTGCTGTCAATAACTGACAATGGAATTTCACATATGCTGAGGATCAAAGCGTCATTCCACATTCTCGTGACGGGATTGTGAGGCGCCAATGGGTAGTCATGATAGCTGGGGGGTCTGAAATGATTCCTGTGACTGCCATTATGACCCTCCTATGAAAGCGTGCCTGTGACCAGCATCCACAGAAGATTGTGATTTAACCTAAATATAGTATTGCTGATGAAAGTACACTGTTATGTATGGGAAAAGTGATTCACAGCTTCAAGTATTTTAAGGGGACTATTAAAGTCAGTGAAAAAAATAAATAAAATAAAATTAAGTTAAAATCACCGCCTTTGCGACATTAAAATAAAACAATGAAAAAATACATACAGTTGTGATCAAAAGTTTACATACCCAGGCAGAATTTTTGTTTTCTTGGCCTTTTTTCAGAGAATATGAATGATAACACCAAAATGTTTTCTCCATTCACGGTTAGTGGTTGGATGAAGCCATTTATTGTTAAACCACTGTTTTTAAATCATAATGACAACCCAAAACATCTAAAATGACCCTGATCAAAAGTTCACATACCCTGGTGATTTTGGCCTGATAACATGCTCAGAGGTTGACACAAATGGGTTTGAATGGCTACTAAAGATAACATCCTCGGGTGCATGGCCAAGACACTGGAGAGAGCAGACGTGCAGCACTGAGCTCTTCACAAACACCGGGCTCCTGCCTAGTAAACGGCAGTTTGGAGTCACAGTGTGGTTGGAGGAGACACTTGGAAGCCAACAGTAAGGATTTGAGACCGCACTTATCCCAGAGAGCAGCGCATGTACAGAGCTGAGGCAACAGCACACTGGATGTGCTCGGAGCCGACATACATCTGCTATGCATGGCCAGAGACTCACCTGCAGGTCAATTCTGGGTGAGTAGAAGACAGCGAGGGGTCTGAGGAGAGCGCCTCTGGGCTGGGTGCTGAGGCCCAGGTCCCCTGAATATGTGGGACCGCTGGTGGTGTGAGTGGAGCTGAGGTGTGGGGCCATCTTGGGGATCTCCCTGACACGTGGAGGAGACACCGGAGTTGGAGGAGAGACACAGAGATGTAGGCACGAGATCCTTAAACATCTGGGGAATATAGATGGCTAGCTGACCCAGCTGCAGCAGAGGTACAGGGTTTACAGTCTAAGGAAGGTGAACAACTTCCCCTCTTCCCTCCCTCATGGTTTGGAGTGATTACCCGGTGAAAACTAGAGAAACTGGCCAGTGTGATAACATCATATGCATTTTGAGGTTGGAGCATGCTTCTTCCATCTACTGCTCTTTTTGAGAATTGTGCCTGTTGCACATAATTATGCAGCAAAATTGAGTAGGGAAATTACTTTGTAACCCTCTTACTATTAATATCCCAACCACTAACGCTATCCTGTCAATACATACTGAAGAACCAGTCATAAGTAGTGATGAGCGAGTGTACTCGTTGCTCCGGTTTTCCAGAGCACGCTCGGGTGACCTCTAAGTATTTATGACTGCTCTGAGATTTAGTTTTCATAGCGGCAGCTGAATGATTTACAGCTACTAGCCTGCTTGATTACATGTGGAGATTCCCTAACAACCAGGCAACTCCCACATGTATTCAGCCTAGCTAGTAGCAGTATATCATTCAGCTGCCGGAATGAAAACTAAATCTCCGAGCAGTCATAAATACTCGGTCACCAAAGCGTGCTCGGAAAACCCGAGCAATGAGTACACTCACTCATCACTCATAAGACTTACTCTCATATTGCATACATATCTTGGGTAAAGCATTGAGTCCTAATAAATTACAATCTGTAGCTGACAAGCTGAGGACCTACACCAGTGGAAATAACGCGACGACAGTTCAGAAACCCTCAAACAAATTGATTCAATGAGAGTCATCAATGTTACAAGAACCAGATGATATGGATTCAGAACCCACTCTGAAACAGGTATTCGAACAACTGCTAATTGCCATTCAATGCAGCAAAGCTTCACTGACTGGGAAAATCGAAGAGGTTAAAAATGATTTGGAACTCCTCCACAATGACATGTCAAATTTGGGAGAGAAAGTTCGAAAGGCAGAGGACAAAATACCGAGACTGGAGGACCAAACAGCTCCCTTGCCAAAGTGTATCCGAGTGATAGAACAAAAATTAGAAAAGTACAGTACAGACCAAAAGTTTGGACACACCTTCTCATTTAAAGATTTTTCTGTATTTTCATGACTATGAAAATTGTAACTTCACACTGAAGGCATCAAAACTATGAATTACATAGTTACATAGTTATTAAGGTTGAAGGAAGACTATAAGTCCATCTAGTTCAACCCATAGCCTAACCTAACATGCTCTAACATCTTGATCCAGAGGAAGGCAAAAAAAAACCCATGTGGCAAAGAGTAAGCTCCACATTGGGGGAAAAAATTCCTTCCCGACTCCACATACGGCAATCAGACTAGTTCCCTGGGTCAACGCCCTATCAAAGAATCTAGTGTATATACCCTGTAACATTATACTTTTCCAGAAAGGTATCCAGTCCCCTCTTAAATATAAGTAATGAATCACTCATTACAACATCATACGGCAGAGAGTTCCATAGTCTCACTGCTCTTACAGTAAAGAATCTGCGTCTGTTATTATGCTTAAACCTTTTTTCCTCCAAACGCAGAGGATGCCCCCTTGTCCCTGTTTCAGGTCTATGATTAAAAAGATCATCAGAAAGGTCTTTGTACTGTCCCCTCATATATTTATACATTAAAATAAGATCACCCCTTAGTCTTCGTTTTTCCAAACTAAATAGCCTTAAGTGTAATAACCTATCTTGGTATTGCAGACCCCCCAGTCCTCTAATAACCTTGGTCGCTCTTCTCTGCACCCGCTCTAGTTCAGCTATGTCTTTCTTATACACCGGAGACCAGAACTGTGCACAGTATTCTAAGTGTGGTCGAACTAGTGACTTGTATAAAGGTAAAATTATGTTCTCCTCATGAGCATCTATGCCTCTTTTAATGCATCCCATTATTTTATTTGCCTTTGTAGCAGCTGCCTGACACTGGCCACTGAATATGAGTTTGTCATCCACCCATACACCCAGATCTTTTTCATTGACTGTTTTGCCCAGAGTTTTAGAATTAAGCACATAATTATACATCTTATTACTTCTACCCAAGTGCATGACCTTACATATATCCCCATTAAAGCTCATTTGCCATTTATCAGCCCAAGCTTCTAGTTTACATAAATCATCCTGTAATATAAAATTGTCCTCCCCTGTATTGATTACCCTGCAGAGTTTAGTGTCATCTGCAAATATTGAAATTCTACTCTGAATGCCCCCTACAAGGTCATTAAAAAATATGTAAAAAAGAAGAGGGCCGAATACTGACCCCTGTGGTACCCCACTGCTAACCGCTACCCAGTCCGAGTGTGCTCCATTAATAACCACCCTTTGTTTCCTATCCCTGAGCCAGCTCTCAACCCACTTACACATATTTTCCCCTATCCCCATTATTCTCATTTTATGTATCAACCTTTTGTGTGGCACCGTATCAAAAGCTTTTGAAAAGTCCATATACGCTACATCCACTGGGTTCCCTTGGTCCAACCCGGAACTTACCTCTTCATGGATGGATGGATATCCGCTGTAATTCATGTCCTAATTCAAGCCGTTTTAGTGATACTAATCATTGGAGTGATGATAAAGTTATTTGTTATGCAATAAAGAAAATTCTTAGTTCTAATTGCAAATTTTTTCCAGGTAAACGTAAAGCTAAAATCGATACTGACTCTGAGATAAGGCAAACTCAAGTGATGACTTACTTGATAATAAAGTAAACATAGGGATGACTACCTCAATAACTGCACTCCAACCTGAATGCATATTCTGCAACAAGCAACCTTCAGTAGACCTGGCGGATTGTATTTCAGAAGACCAAAGGTCTGATAGAAGACAAAGAGCCCACAGACAGCTTACAAAGACTCATTGACAATATGGACTCTATGAATTATACTAACAAACAAAAACTATATTCTATTTTCTAACACATATTTTAACATATTAATATAAATGTCTATATTGCTCTGTCATAAAAATTTATCTATATCATCCCCTTATAATAATCCCTCAATAGAAATAGGGTTAGAAGAAACATAAAATCATAATAGAGCATCCATAAAAAGTTTCAATAAATAAATATATGTATAAAAAAATAAACTTACATCAATTGCATCTCTTTCAAAAATGCGCAGCTGCAGAAAAAGCTCAAGTTTAACTTTTCTTTCTTGGAAAAGCTCCTCCATCTGAGATTGAGCTTCATCCAACTGTTGGAGAACGCTTTCAATATGATTAATAGAGCTGTTGTGTGGTGCTTTATTACTGGAAAGTGCACACTCCCTTAAAACACAAAGGAGAAAAAAAGGACACAGTTTATCTTGTTCAGTTATCAAATTTTACATGAAATAATTTAGTGCACTACTAGGACAAACCCTTCTTGATTGGTCCATTTAAAATTAAAAAGACTATACTCACATCGCATGCCAGCGCCGTTCCTGCGGTGTCGTCACTCGTGGTCTCAGGGCTGCCGTGCTGTTGTTGTGAAATGTGATGCCAGCATCCAAGCAGCGTTGGCGTTGCAGTCTCTGCCTTCAAGACAAATTGAACATAAAGAGGAAGTCATGGTTGTGGCTGATCTCAGACTTCCTCTTCATGCTCAATTCGGCAGATGGAAAAACAGTTATGGCATAAAGTGTCACAACAACAGTACGGGAGCCATGGCATGAGTAAGTGCTGACACTGTTGGAACGGCGCCAGTACAGGAGGCGAGTATAGGCTTTATTATTTTATGGGGAACAAGCTAGGGTTATAAATAGGGGTTGTTCAATAGTGGACAACTTCTTTAATGACAAGCATACATTGTAAATTAGGTGTGCAAAGTTATGCACTTCTGTGAGGCCCCAAATCCAACAGATTGACCGGTTTTGGGGAGGAACGTAAAAATGATATGTCAAATTAATTTTGTGGGTCAGTACAATTATCATGACATTGATAAGGAATAACTTCTCAGTCTCCCAAGGATGATGTCACAACCTTAATTGTGTAAAAAAGGTTTATTGTAGCCACAAGAGCTCTGATCTAGATTAGAACAGAACTGCTTCCATTGTGTCGAGGTACCATTCTTATAGTGATTGTCTGGGAGGATGTACAGGTAGGTGGAACATAGGGAGGACACTGAATAACCAATTATTGTAAAGTACAAACAATTAACAACCAATCAGTTTACAGCAAGGTATTACATAAAGATGATTCTGTGTGTTTAGGCTAAACAGCAAAGAATGCAACATAAGGGGTTTGATTTTCAAGGTTTGTAAATTGTACCCTAGACCATACTGACCCTAAGGGTAGCGTGACCAGGGCACATGGCTTACTGTAAATACCACAGTAGCGTCTGTCAACATTGTATCTTTGCTTAGTAATTACTTATTGATTTAGAACAGATTTACTAGCTATAATTTGGTTTTACTATTCTGCTAAGAAGGACAGTTAAAGGGATCTGGGTAGTCTTTAAAGGAGAAGTAAATTATGGTATATTAATTTTCCTATCAACATCAAATTTAGACTATGTGTACACCACGTCTTTAAGATGCTAGCTCACCTGCCAAGTTATTTCTAGGTAAAGCCACTTCAGGAAAAACCCATCGTTGTACATCTCTATTATCATATCACATATCTATTTGACTAACTATCCAATAAAATGAAGAAAAAAAAGGGCCACTCCACGACAAATAATACAATAACATTTTATTACATATACTAAAAACACACGTGAGGTCGGACAGCTCAAAGTAAGCAGCAGATGTAAGGTTAAACTGCAGGTTATTAACATTATCCGTCCGCCTTACTGAAAGCATGGTTTCTGGGTGACAATTAAATTTATTTCTCCCAGGAGACGCCGGCTTTCAGTCATACAGGTGTGTCAGTGCATCTACAGTAACCAAGCTCTGTCACTTTGACAAACATCCTGGTCACTGGTACACAGCCAACAGTCAGCTAGTTCTAGGATGTGTTTACAGCTGCTGCTAACTGAGCTGTGAGTAGTGACTGAAGCCGCACCAACACACCTGTATAACTGAAAGCTGAATAGAGAAAAATTAATTTTTTTCTGAGCACCTTACTTTTAGTACGGGGCAAGGCACCTTCTTAACGCCATTAACGTGAAGATTAACCCTATATAGTCAGATTAGTGGCACTATCTGACTTGACAGGTTCACAGAAAATCACAAAAAAACAGATAATTAAATTAACTGGTAATTTTCTTTTAAGAGCCCACAACAGCATCATGAGAGAGGGTCCACCTCCTAGGACAGTGTAGTGTGAACATAAAAATTTATACATTTACAGACAGACAATGATCATAGTGACACAATCTTGAGAACTGTTTACTTATTGTCTGAAAGCTTTTACCTCACAAATAGTTCTATGTTTTTCTATGTTTGTTCTTGTAAAACATAGAGGTTTATTTAACCTCTGTCTGTTGTGGACTTTATCTTCTATGGGTTTATTACCCATTGTCTGATGTTTTCCTGGTATCTCTGATTCATCTTATCCTGAAAGCAGGCCACTAGATGGCGAGGCTGAAACCAGAGTTACACAGTATAAATCACTATATAAGGCCAGAGAAACATGACTTAGGCTGGTTTCACACTTGCGTTTTAAAACGCATGCGT
Source organism: Ranitomeya imitator (assembly GCF_032444005.1). Taxonomy (NCBI): domain Eukaryota; kingdom Metazoa; phylum Chordata; class Amphibia; order Anura; family Dendrobatidae; genus Ranitomeya; species Ranitomeya imitator. The sequence goes on from NC_091287.1 coordinate 199,013,992, forward strand.
TTAAAAAAAACGCATGGTGAAAAAATGCATGTAAACGCGTGCAAACGCTGCATTTTTTAGACGCATGTGTTTTTGCATGTGGTGAAAAAAATGCGGCGTTTTGACACGTTTACATGCGTTTTTTCATGCGTTTGCGTATTTTTAAATGCATGCTGAGAAATGTGTGACAGCTGCCAATCATCAAAAGAAAGTAAAAAACCCACTATAAACAGAAATAGCTAGGGTTAGGGGTAGGGATCCTAACCCTAAAGGGATCCTAACCCTAACCCTAAAGGGATCCTAACCCTAACCCTAAAGGGATTAGGATTAGGGGTAGGGTTAGGGTTAGGATCCCTTTAGGGTTAGGATTCCTTTATCACCTTTATGGTGGGGGGTGGCATATCAGTGTGTTTTCTGTTTTTTTTTATAAAAACGCATGCGTTTTTAACGCAAACAAACGCATGTGCTTTAAAACGCATGCGTTTACATAGACATCAATAGATTTTTTTGCCGAAAAAAAACATGCGTTTTTTTGCGGCAAAAAAAGCCACTAAAAAATGCTACATGTTGCATTTCTGCAACACAACGCATGCATACAAAAGACGCATGCGGTGGCAAAACGCGGCAAAACACATGCAAAAAAAATGCATGCATTTTTAATGTTAAGTATAGGAAAAAAACGCATGTGTTTTTTTGCGGAAAAACGCAGCGGCAAAAAACGCAAATGTGAAACCAGCCTAAGACAGAAGCAGAAAGTTGGGTACCTGTACTTATACGTGTACTGTGTTGTGATACCTGCATAGGTGGGGACGCCCATGCAGTGTTGTGAATTTCCCAAGGGTTCTCTGTCTTGGTGAATGCTTCTCTTGAATTCCAGACGAATGATGTTTCAAAGCTCCTTGATGATGATGTGAGTATATGTGCTTAATCTTTATATGTATTTAATCTTTATATGTACTTAACCTTTGCATATTAAAATATACAAAAGTGTAAGCAATCATACTATTCATTTACCGTATATACTCGAGTATAAGCCGAGATTTTCAGCCCAAAATACTCGAGTCACGGTGGGCGGCAGGGTCGGCGGGTGAGGGGGAGAGGGCGCTGAGGCATACTCACCTAGTCCCGGTGATCCTGGAGCTCCCCCTGCCCGTCACACAGTCTTCGGTGCTGCAGTTCTTCTCCTCTTCAGCGGTCACGTGGGACTGCTCATTAGAGAAATGAATATTCATTTCTCTAATCAGCGGTGCCGGTGACCGCTGATAGAGAAAGAGGCTGCGGCACCGAAGACCGTGTGACAGGCAGAGGGAGCGGGACGCCAGGAGCAGGTAAGTATGTAATATTCACCTGTCCCCGTTCCACACGCCGGGCGCCGCTCCATCTTCCCGGCGCTGCTCCATCTTCCCAGCGTCTCTCCGCTCTGACTGTGCAGGTCAGAGGGCACGATGACGCATATAGTGTGCGCGGCGCCCTCTGCCTGATCAGTCAGAGCGGAGAGACGCCGGGACCGGACGCTGGGAGCTGCAAGCAAGAGAGGTGAGTATGGCGTTTTTTTTATTGCAGCAGCAGCAATGGCACAGCTTTCTATGGCACAGCTATGGGGCAATACTGAACGGCGCAGAGCACTATATGGCAGCTATGGGGCAATAATGAACGGCGCAGAGCACTATATGGCACAGCTATGGGGCAATACTGAACGGCGCAGAGCACTATATGGCACATCTATGGGGCAATACTGAACGGCGCAGAGCACTATATGGCAGCTATAGGGCAATAATGAACGGCGCAGAGCACTATATGGCACATCTATGGGGCAATACTGAACGGCGCAGAGCACTATATGGCAGCTATGGGGCAATAATGAACGTGCAGAGCACTATATGGCAGCTATGGGGCAATACTGAAAGGCGCAGAGCACTATATGGCAGCTATGGGGCAATACTGAATGGCGCAGAGCACTATATGGCACAGCTATGGGGCAATACTGAACGGGGCAGAGCACTATATGGCACATCTATGGGGCAATGTCATGATCCCAATGGCAGGGGATCACAAAAAGGACAAGCACAGATACAAACAAGCTCTAGGGCGATGGAACCTGAGCTGACCGCGACCCTGAACCTAACACACAAATAAAAGTAGCCAGGGAACGTGCCTACGATGATCCTAGACGTCTCGCTCCAGCCGAAGATCTAACTTCCCCTATCAGAAGAAACACAGACCTCTCTTGCCTCCAGAGAAATACCCCACAGCAAATAGCAGCCCCCCACATATAATGACGGTGAAATGAGAGGAAAGCACATACGTAGTATGAAAACAGTTTCAGCAAAATGAGGCCCACTAAAGCTAGATAGCAGAGGATACAAAAGTGAACTGCGCGGTCAGCGAAAAACCCTTCAAAAAACCATCCTGAAATTACTTGAACTCATGTGCCAACTCATGGTACATGAAAAGCAATTTCAGCCCACTAGAGCAACCAGCAGCAGAGAATCACATATCTGCAGGCTGGACTAAAAACCAAATTAAGCAAAACACAAAACAGGAAAATCCAAACTTAGCTTGTCCAGAAGGTTCTAGGAGCAGGGAGCAGAGGTAACAAGACACACTGGATACATTGATAACCGGCGAGGAAATGCCAGCAAAGCCAGGTTAAATAGGAAACTCCCATATGCTGATGGAACAGGTGGAACCCAGAAACCCAGGAAAGACAAGTCACCCAGTACCATCAGTAACCACCAGAGGGAGCCCAAAAACAGAACTCACAACAGGGCAATACTGAACGGCGCAGAGCACTAAATGGCAGCTATGGGGCAATAATGAACGGTGCAGAGCACTATATGGCACATCTATGGGGCAATACTGAATGGCGCAGAGCACTATATGGCAGCTATGGGGCAATACTGAACGGCGCAGAGCACTATATGGCAGCTATGGGGCAATAATGAACGGTGCAGAGCACTATATGGCACAGCTATGGGGCAATACTGAACGGCACAGAGCACTATATGGCAGCTATGGGGCAATACTGAACGGCGCAGAGCACTATATGGCAGCTATGGGGCAATAATGAACGGTGCAGAGCACTATATGGCAGCTATGGGGCAATAACAAACGGTGCAGAGCACTATATGGCAGCTATGGGGCAATAACGAACGGTGCAGAGCACTATATGGCACAGCTTTATATGGCACATCTATGGGGCAATAATGAACGGTGCAGAGCACTATATGGCACAGCTTTATATGGCACATCTATGGGGCAATAATGAACGGTGCAGAGCATTGTGTTTTTTCGCAAGTAGTAGCCTTCTTTAAAGCCATATCCAAACCTTAGTGGTAAAAACTTGGCAATACATAATTTGGTGTAGTCGTCAGGATACGCAGAAGGCTCGGAAGTTTTTTATTAATATTAATGGGACTCTGAAAGAGTGATATTGCGTAAAACATGACTCTCTGTAAGAAAAAGTTGACTGTGAGTGAGTCTATTGAAATTCCAAGTTAGGGACAGGCACCCTATCATATTTTGGCAACCAAGTGGTTGCACAGTGCAGGTTTGGGTGAAGAATGGGACACATTTTTGAAGGATGCTGAACCTGTTGATGTAGCTGGATGCTTACAGAAAGTCAAAGTGGAGAAAGTTAAATAATTAGGTGCTGTTGGTAAGTGTGGATAAATATTGTAGTCTGCATATAGAAAACAGCATGATGAAAGAATATGTATGTAAGGCTACTTTCACACTAGCGTCGGAATTCGGCCCGTCGCATTGCGTTGGGCCGAGATTCCGACGCAATCTTGCCTTGCGCAGGCGTGTACTATGGAGAACAGAGAATGAACTTCAATCCAATATTGCAGCCAGCATGCAGCCAGCGGATGAGGAAAGGGTTAATAGAACACCTGAAAACCCCGCCCCTATGGCTGAAGATTGTTCCCTCCAAATTCAGGTGACAGAGTCCCTTTAAAAAGTACAGGAATTGGAAAAACAGTCGTGTGAGACCAAGAATACATTGGTTATAGCACAATGTCAGAATAAGCTATTAACCCCTTTCTGACATCGGACGTACTATCCCGTCCATGTGGGGTGGGCCCCTATGACCTGTGCAAACTGTCAGATCACTGATCTGTGATGTCCCCCCCTGGGACAAAGTAAAAACGTTAAAAAAAAAAATTTCAAATGTGTAAAAAAAAATATAAAAAAAAGATTCCAAAATAATGAAAAAAAAAAAATATTATTCCCATAAATACATTTCTTTATCTAAATAAAAAAAACAAAACAATAAAAGTACACATATTTAGTATCGCCGCGTCCGTAACGGCCCGACCTATAAAACTGGCCCACTAGTTAACCCCTTCAGTAAACACCGTAAGAAAAAAAAAAAAAAAAAACGAGGCAAAAAACAACGCTTTATTATCATACCGCCGAACAAAAAGTGGAATAACACGCGATCAAAAAGACAGATATAAATAACCATGGTACCGCTGAAAACGACATCTTGTCCCGCAAAAAACGAACCGCCATACAGCATCATCAGCAAAAAAATAAAAAAGTTTTAGTCCTGAGAATAAAGCGATGCAAAAATAATTATTTTTTCTGTAAAATAGTTTTTATCGTATAAAAGCGCCAAAACATAAAAAAATCATATAAATGAGGTGTCGCTGTAATCGTACTGAACCAAAGAATAAAACTGCTTTATCAATTTTACCAAACGCGGAACGGTATAAACGCCTCCCCCTAAAGAAATTCATGAATAGCTGGTTTTTGGTCATTCTGCCGCACAAAAATCGGAATAAAAAGCGATCAAAAAATGTCACGTGCCCGAAAAGGTTACCAATAAAAACGTCAACTCGTCCCGCAAAAAACAAGACCTCACATGACTCTGTGGACCAAAATATGGAAAAATTATAGCTCTCAAAATGTGGTAACGCAAAAAATATTTTTTTGCAATAAAAAGCGTCTTTCAGTGTGTGACGGCTGCCAATCATAAAAATTAGGGCTAGGGTTAGGGCTAGGGCTAGGATTAGGGCTAGGGTTAGGGCTAGGGTTAGGGTTAGGGTTAGGGCTAGGGTTGGGGCTACAGTTAGGGTTGGGGCTAAAGTTAGGGTTAGAGTTTAGATTACATTTACAGTTGGGAATAGGGTTGGGATTAGGGTTAGGGGTGTGTCAGGGTTAGAGGTGTGGTTAGGGTTACCGTTGGAATTAGGGTTAGGGGTGTGTTTGGATTAGGGTTTCAGTTATAATTGGGGGGTTTCCACTGTTTAGGCACATCAGGGGCTCTCCAACCGTGACATGGCGTCCGATCTCAATTCCAGCCAATTCTGCGTTGAAAAAGTAAAACAGTGCTTCTTCCCTTCCGAGCTCTCCCGTGTGCCCAAACAGGGGTTTACCCCAACATATGGGGTATCAGCGTACTCAGGACAAATAGGACAACAACTTTTGGGGTCCAATTTCTCCTGTTACCCTTGGGAAAATACAAAACTGGGGGCTAAAAAATATTTTTTGTGGAAAAAAATATTTTTTATTTGCACGGCTCTGCGTTATAAACTGTAGTGAAATACTTGGGGGTTCAAAGCTCTCACAACACATCTAGATGAGTTCCTTAGGGGGTCTACTTTCCAAAATGGTGTCACTTGTGGGGGGTTTCTACTGTTTAGGTACATTAGGGGCTCTGCAAATGCAATGTGACGCCTGCAGACCATTCCATCTAAGTCTGCATTCCAAATGGCGCTCCTTCCCTTCCGAGCCCTCCCATGCGCCCATACGGTGGTTCCCCCCCCACATATGGGGTATCAGCATACTCAGGACAAATTGGACAACAACTTTTGGGGTCCAATTTCTCCTGTTACCCTAGGGAAAATACAAAACTGGGGGCTAAAAAATAATTTTTGTGGGAAAAAAATTTTGTTTTATTTTTATGGCTCTGCATTACAAACTTCTGTGAAGCCCTTGGTGGGTCAAAGTGCTCACCACACCTCTAGATAAGTTCCTTAGGGGGTCTACTTTCCAAAATGGTGTCACTTGTGGGGGGTTTCAATGTTTAGGCACATCAGTGGCTCTCCAAACGCAACATGGCGTCCCATCTCAATTCCTGTCAATTTTGCATTGAAAAGTCAAACAGCGCTCCTTCCCTTACGAGCTCTCCCATGCGCCCAAACAGTGGTTTACCGCCACATATGGGGTATCAGCGTACTCAGGACAAATTGGACAACAACTTATGGGGTCCAATTTCTTCTCTTACCCTTCGGAAAATAAAAAATTGGGGGCGAAAAGATAATTTTTGTGAAAAAATATGATTTTTTATTTTTACGGTTCTGCATTATAAACTTCTGTGAAGCACTTGGTGGGTCAAAGTGCTCACCACACCTCTAGATAAGTTCCATAGGGGGTCTACTTTCCAAAATGGTGTCACTTGTGGGGGGTTTCAATGTTTAGGCACATCAGTGGCTCTCCAAACGCAACATGGCGTCCCATCTCAATTCCTGTCAATTTTGCATTGAAAAGTCAAATTGCCCTCCTTCGCTTCCAAGCTCTGTCATGCGCCCAAACAGTGGTTTACCGCCACATATGGGGTATCTGCGTACTCAGGACAAATTGTACAACAACTTTCAGGGTCCATTTTCTCCTGTTACCCTTGGTAAAATAAAACAAATTGGATCTGAAGTAAATTTTTTGTGAAAAAAAGTTAAATGTTCATTTTTATTTAAACATTCCAAAAATTCCTATGAAACACCTGAAGGGTTAATAAACTTCTTGAATGTGGTTTTGAGCACCTTGAGGGGTGCAGTTTTTAGAATGGTGTCACACTTGGGTATTTTCTATCATATAGACCCCTCAAAATGACTTCAAATGAGATGTGGTCACAAAAAAAAAAAATGATGTCGTAAAAAATGAGAAATTGCTGGTCAACTTTTAACCCTTATAACTCCCTAACAAAAAAAAAATTGTGGTTCCAAAATTATGCTGATGTAAAGTAGACATGTGGGAAATGTTAATTATTAAGTATTTTGTGTGACATATCTCTGTGATTTAATTGCATAAAAATTCAAAGTTTGAAAATTGCGAAATTTTCTAAATTTTCGCCAAATTTCCGTTTTTTTCACAAATAAACGCAGGTACTATCAAAGAAATTTTACCAATATCATGAAGTACAATATGTCACGAGAAAACATTGTCAGAATCACCAGGATCCGTTGAAGCATTCCAGAGTTATAACCTCATAAAGGGACAGTCGTCAGAATTGTAAAAATTGGCCTGGTTATTGACGTGCAAACCACCCTTGGGGGTAAAAGGGTTAATACTCCTGTTAATGTCTGTAAGACTGGAGCATCAGCAGTAAGATTCATTAAAAAAAAAAAGATTGTGGCACTATGACTCCTTTTCGAAGCCCTGGTCTCAGAAAAAAATAAGATCAGAATTTTTTTTTTTTTTCAAAAACATTTTCAGTAGCCTGTAGAAAACACATCAGTCTAAAACAGTACGGGTGGGTAATTTATTCCATGTCCATTATTCATTTATTTATACATTATTTTTTCTTTGTGGTGACATGATTGACAGTGGGTGCTATCGTCTGCTGTCCTGGCAGTATTCAGAATGACCGCATGGACCAAGGCTCATCCCATTGAAAGTCTGCACTCTTTCCCCAGGGCATACTACTACTCTGACAACACAGCACAATGGTAAACAGTGTGGCAATACTTTATTAAACCACCAACAGAAAAAAACAGAGAACAGTGCCAGCAAATACACAAGATGTTGCAAATTGCAGAGTCTCACCCTTCCATTGACATGCCGGATTTAGAGTAGCTGCAGGGCTGACTATCCCACCAGTGGCAGCCCGCTTTTGGGGGGCACCCACAGAAAGGCGGTAACAACAAACTTAGGAAGCTCATCACACTGTAATGGGAGTTAGTGGACAATATTCAGCGCTGCTGACAGAATGGAGACGCATATCCCAGTATGGTACAGTAAGGTGGTGGTATATTTCAACGCGTTTCGAAGCATATAACTTCTTCTCCAGGAAAAGTTCAGTGGATCCACTGTGGTTGATTTTCTACATTATATGTGTCTTTAACAGATTGAACAGGTGAGTTTAATCTGAGTGCTAAACTAACTGTATTTCTCGGATAAGACCCTGTTTGTGCTGATTTCTCCTACAGTTTCTTGGTAAACTTAGGAAGCTGACAGTCCATTTAAGTATGTGACCAGGTGATGGGAGGTTCTCAACTTGGCTTCTCCAAATGTCTCCATGTGCCCGGGTGACTGGTGGGTCCCAACCTGGCTTCTCCATGGGTTCATATCTGTGATCTTCCAGCTAGGGCTGTCGTCATTTAGGCTGGCATCCTGTACAATGTCAAATTTGTGTCTCTCTTGATGGAGCCATGGTGTCCTGGCTGCGTTTCTGTAGAGTCTCTCCTTATCTACTATATAATTGTCTAAGGGGTACTTTGGTCTTTCTGTCTGTCCTTCTGTCGGCAACTTCCGTCATGGAAATCCCGCGTCGCTGATTGGTCTCGCCAGCTGCCTTTCCTGGCTGCCGCGACCAATCAGCGAGGGGCACAGTCCGGCCGAGAATTAGTTCCTCCCTGCTCCCGTCCAGTCAGTGCCCGGCGCCCGCATACTCCCCTCCAGTCAGCGCTCACACAGGGTTAATGCCAGTGTTAACAGACCGCATTATGCCGTGGGTAACACACTCCATTAACGCTGCTATTAACCCTGTGTGTCCCCATCTTTTTACTATTGATGCTGCCTACGCAACATCAATAGTAAAAATATGTCATGTTAAAAATAATTAAAAAAAAAAAAAACCTGCTATTCTCACCTTCCGTAGTCCGCCGAGGCGTGCACGGCTGCCGCCATCTTCTGTCCCCAGAGATGCATTGCGAAATTACCCAGAAGACTTAGCGGTCTCGCGAGACCACTAAGTCTTCTGGGTAAATTCACAATGCATCCTGGGAACCGAACATAGCGGCAGCCGCGTGCACATCGGCACAGCTTCACTGGATCCCGGCAGGTGAGTATATAACTATGTTTTATTTTAATAATTTTTTTTTAACAGGGATATGGTGCCCACACTGCTATATACTATGTGGGCTATGTTATATACTGTGTGGCTGCTATATACTACCTGGCCAGTGTTAGATAATATGTGAGCTGTGTTATATACTGTTTGGGCTGTGCTATATATTACGTGGCCAGTGTTATATACTGCGTGGGCTGTGTGATATACTGTTTGGGCTGTGTTATATACTGCGTGGCCTGTATTAACGCATCGGGTATTCTACAATATGTATGTATATAGCAGCCACATAGTATATATCACAGGCCACAAAGTATTTGTCTGCGATATATATAGCGCGCCTGCTATATACTGTGCGGGCTGTGTTATATACTGTTTGGGCTGTGTTATATACTGTGTGGCCACTGTTAAATATTGCGTGGCCTGTATTAACGCATTGGGTATTCTACAATATGTATGTATGTATGTATGTATGTATGTATGTATGTATGTATATAGCACACAGTATGTATGTATGCATATAGCACACAGTATATAGCACAGGCCACGTAGTATTTGTCTGCTATATACTACATGGCTCCTATATACTACATGGCCTGTGCTATATACTATGTGGCTGCTATATACATACATACATACATACATACATACATACATACATATTCTAGAATACCCGATGCGTTAGAATTGGGCCACCATCTAGTAGAAGTATACAGATCCCTTTTTATACCCACTATTGTTGGTACAGGGCATCATCCACAGGTCAGGTGAAGGAGGAATGATATTAATTCTCATTGTTTGAGTATTTTATCAATCTGCATAGTTTAGCCTTCACTGTTTTGCAGTCAAGGTGCATCTATGTATAAAAGGGGGAATCAACATATTGAAACAAATATTGTTCAATGACCCTGTGTCCCTGTCCTCCAAGAATAGCAGTACAATAAACTGTAGGAGCTGATATCAGAGGTGAACAGAAGCCATTCAACAATTCACAAATATCAATTCAAGAGTCAAAGTTTAAACTCATGAATAATAGTCCTACCCTACTGAAAATATGTCTGGCATAAATAAGGTTAAATGCTGTGTCGGCACAAACCCTTGCAGGTGCTGGCTGTATTACATAGCTAGCACGAGTCTAACTACTGTGATCACAGCTCACAACAAGTTCACCAGTCTGCTACATTAGTTGCTACTGTCCATTCAAACATTTATTTACTGAAGGGTATTTGTTAAGTTTTGGTTTCGAGTTTTGCCTCTTTAGTGGCTAGTGTGAATGTTCGTTTACACACAGCATGCACACTAACTTATACTACATTTCACTGCTTCAGGTTTTTTGTTTGACTTTTTTTTGTACCCTGTGCAAATAAAGGTGTAGCCTACCTTTTCTTTGAGCTGAATATTACAGTCATATAGAAAAACACTGAAAGATAATCTAACTTTCAAAGAAGAAACTGGAAATTTTGGAAAAGGCATTATCCCATCATAAAAAAACAAAAGGGGGAAATATATGGGTAAAAAAATATCTATTTTGGCATTATCCTCAAAAGCAAAAATTCCAATGGTAGCAGGCGTGCTTAAATTAGTTAAAATTTGTTTGTAAAAAAACAACATATTTTATTCCTAAAACTCATATAAAGTAAAATATTTCTTAGTGCATCTGTAAAAACACTCTAAAACAAATGTATGCCAATTACCTTAACTGTTGGATAAGATCTTCACCTTCTTTAATTATATTCACTGTAAACTGGAGAGATTTTTGTTGTTGCTGTCCAAATCGCTTTATTAAGTCTTGAACAGCTTCAACTGACTCGGCATAGACATCATCCAGAAGTTCCTTTTGCAAGTCCTCCATCCAGGTCCACAACTAGAATGCATAAATATAAAATATAATTGTATTCTAAATTAAGCACTGAAAAAAAAAAATCGCTCAAAAATTTTTAATAATTATATTACATTAATGGCAAAAAAGAATATAACCTTTTGCACACTTGGGTGCATACCGCATAGAGTATAAGCCAACCCGAGTATAAGCCAAGACCCCTAATTTTGCCACAAAAAACTGGGAAAACTTAATGATTCGAGTATAAGCCTAGGGTGGGAAATGCAGCAGCTACTGGTAAACAAAAAAAAAAAAAAAACTAGATACCAATAAAAGTAAAATTAATTGAGACATCAGTAGGTTAAGTGTTTTTGAATATCCATATTGAATCAGGAGCCCCATATAATGCTCCATACAAAATACGCCCCATATAATGCTCTATGAAGGTTGATGGCCCCATAAGATGCTCCATAGAAAATGTGCCCCATACAATCCTGCATAAAGGTTGATGGCCACATAAGATGCTCGATATAAAATGTGCCCCATACATTCCTGCATAGGTTGATTATGGCCCCATAAGATGCTCCATAGAAGCAGAGGGTGACACGCACACTAAACACTATAAAGGCACGGATGATTGACCTCGTGGAGACCAAAACATCCAACACCGCGGAGACACCATCATGTGTTTCTCAACGCAGTGATCCAGAACACTGCCCCCAAATATGCAAATGCATGTAGAGGAGCTGCGGAGACACCATCACGTGTTTCTCAACACAGGCAGTGCATAGCCAGGCCTTTCCCTGGGAAGGAACAACCAAGGGAAGGGCAGCATCCAATAAAGGAAAACATCCAATAAAGGAAAACCACCTATGCCAAGCATGGTATCCATCCACAGACCCCGAAACAGCTGTCTGTGGATGGATACCATGCTTGGCATAGGTGGTTTTCCTTTATTGGATGTTTTCCTTTATTGGATGCTGCCCTTCCCTTGGTTGTTCCTTCCCAGGGAAAGGCCTGGCTATGCACTGCCTGTGTTGAGAAACACGTGATGGTGTCTCCGCAGCTCCTCTACATGCATTTGCATATTTGGGGGCAGTGTTCTGGATCACTGCGTTGAGAAACACGTGATGGTGTCTCCGCGGTGTTGGATGTTTTGGTCTCCACGAGGTCAATCATCCGTGCCTTTATAGACTTTCTACTAGGCACTGCTCCTGATAGCCAGTTTCCTACTCCACACTGATAAGGGGCAAAAACCCCGAAATAGCTGTCTGTGGATGGATACCATGCTTGGCATAGGTGGTTTTCCTTTATTGGATGTTTTCCTTTATTGGATGCTGCCCTTCCCTTGGTTGTTCCTTCCCGGGGAAAGGCCTGGCTATTCACTGCCTGCGTTGAGAAACACGTGATGGTGTCTCCGCAGCTCCTCTACACGCACACTAAACACGTCATCGCACCCTCTGACCTGAAAGTCACAGGCAGAGGACGTGGGAGACAGAGCGACGCGCAGCGGTGGAACGGGGACAGGTGAATATTGGAATGGTCACCCACCCTCATTATACTCATATGCTCCCGGCGCGGTCCCTGGCAGCCTCTCACTGACAGATGGTCTCCGGGCACTGGTAGCTTCTTCCTATGTTCAGTGGTCACATCGTACCGCTCATTAAAGTAATAAATATGCGTCCATATTCATTACTTTAATGAGCGGTACCACGTGACCGCTGAACACAGGAAGAGCTGCGGGCGCCGGAGAAGCAGGGACATACAGAGATGCACCGGGAGCAGGTGAGTATGATGTGACAGTCTCTGCTCCCCCTCCCCCGCCGACCCCCTGGGACAACGACTCGAGTATAAGCAGAGGGGGGTACTTTCAGCCTAAAAAAAATGGGCTGAAAATCTCAGCTTATACTTGATTATATACAGTATGTACATACCTGTAGGCTCTGGACAGGGAGGAATAATATTGTGATAATACATGATGCTTTTTACCACAGATTTTTGTGAAAATCTAAAAGGCACACAAACATAACACATGAGTTTTGACTATGGTGCTATATTTAGAATCATTGTGAAACAGATCAGATAGATTAGTGCATGCAGAATCCACAGGTTTTACATTACTGTCATGTTGACACGATAGAAAAATATAGGTTCCAGCCATAGCATCATCATGTCTTCAATGATATAGACCAGACCTGGGCGAACTGTGGCTCGCGGACCGAGACACTCGTGGGCCTGGAAACCAGAGGTCCACGGGCTACCCTGTGCCCGCCCACTCGCTGTCTCCATCTGTGCTGACTTCTTTGGTGGAGGCGGGGCCTCCGTCCACTTCCTCCACCAATTAGCGGGCGAAACAGCTGATGCTATGACATAATTTCATAGAGTCAGCTGTGTACTGCGGAGAGTCAGTGCACCAGAGACAGGAACAGAAAGTTGGGGAAAAGGACCAAGGTGTGTATGTGATGGTCTTTTATTTTTCATGTGTATGGGATGTTTGGGGGGACACGAATAGGCTATGGAGGTGCTTTGCAGCACATGGGGAAGCTATAGGGGAGACATGCTGCACATAGGGAGGCTATGGGGGTGACATGCAGTATATGGGAAGGTTGTGGGGGTCTCATGCTGTATATAGGGAGGCTGAACAGAAAGGGATGCCAGCAACACTTAATTCTGCTCAATATTAAGTAATATAGTTAATATTAATATAATTATCAATAATAATAAAATTATAATACATTGACTATTAATATTGAGCAGAATTAATGTTGCATATGGGGGAGGCTGTGTGGGGCTCATGCCGTATATTTGCGAGTCTGTGTGGGGCTCATGCCGCATATGGGGGAGCATGCATGGGGCTCATGTTGAATATAGGGGGGGCTGTGTGGGGCTCATGCTGTATATAGGGAGGCTGTGTGGGGCTCATGCTGTATATGGGGAGGCTGTGTGGGGTTCATGCTGTATATAGTGAGGCTGTGTGAGGCTCATGCTGAATATGGGGAGGCTCTGGGGCTCATGCTATGTATAGGGAGGCTGTATGGGGATCATGATGCATATTGGAGAGGCTGTGTGGGGCTCATGTCGCATATGGGGGAGGATGTGTGAGGCTCATGCCGTATAAGGGGAGGCTGTGTGGGGCTCATGCTGTATATGGGGAGGCTGTGTGGAGTTCATGCTGCATATGAGGGAGGCAGTGTGGGGCTTATGCCGCATATGGGGGAGTCTGTGTGGGGCTTATGCTGTATATGGGGAGGTTGTGTGGGGTTCATGCTGCATATGGGGGAGGCTGTGAGGGGCTCTTACAGTATATAAGGGGCTGTTGGGGGGGCTCATATGATATACAGAAGTGGCTGTATTCGGGTTCAAATGATATAAAAGGGGATGTCAGCATACTTAATTATGCTCAAAATTAAGTAATACAATAAAAATATAATGATCAATAATATAATAATTATAATATACTATTATTTATTTATAGAGCACCATTAATTCCATGATGCTGTACATGAGAAGGGGTTATATACAAAGTTATAGATATCGTTTACAGTAAACAAATTTACGATGACAGACTGGTACAGAGGAGAGAGGACCCCGTCCTTGCGGACTTACATTCTAAGGGATTATAGGGAAGAGACAGAAGGTCGGGGTGCAGCAGCTCTGGTGGTGGTGAGGCGGCAGCTCGGGTGGTGGTGAGGCGGCAGAATGGTTATTGCAGGCTGTAAACTTTCCTGAAGACATGCGTTTTCAGGCTCTGTCTGAAGGATCCGAACGTGGTGGATAATCGGACATATTGAGGCGTGGAATTCCAGAGGATGGGGGATATTCGGGAGAAATCTTGGAGGTGGTTGTGTGAAGAATGAATAAGTGTGGAGGAGATTAGGAGGTCTTGGGAGGACTGAAGATTAAGTGAGGGAAGGTATTGAGAGATTAGTTCAGAGATATAGGGAGGGGATAGGTCGTGGATGGCATTGTAGGTCACTGTTAATAGTTTGAAATGGATTCATTGGGGAAATGGGAGCCAGTGGAGGGATTTGCAGAGGGGAGAAACAGGGGAGTAGCGAGGAGAGAGGTGGATTAGTCGGGCAGCAGAGCTGAGGAAAGACTGGAGTGGTGCAAGAGAGTTAGCAGGGAGGCCACAGCGGAGGGTGTTGCAGTAATCATGGCGGGAGATTATGAGGGCATGCTCAATAGTTTTAGTAGATTGAGTGCTGAGGAAGGGACGGATTATGGAAATATTTTTGAGTTGGAGGCGACAGGAGGTGGCAAGAGTTTGGACATGCGGTTTGAAGGACAGGGCAGAGTCAAGACTTACTCAGAAGCAGCGGATTTCAGGTGCGAGAGAGAGTGTGATGCCGTTTACCATAATAGATTGGTCGGGTAGGGGAGATACGCGAGATGGAGGAAGGATGATGAGTTCGGTTTTGTCTACATTGAGTTTTAGAAAGCAAAAGGTGAAGAAAGAGGATATGACTGATAGACACTCCGGGATTCTAGACAGCAGAGAGGTGACATCTGGGCCAGAGAGGTATATATGAGTGTCATCCGCATACAGGTGGTACTGGAAAGACATGGGACTTTAGAAGTTGTCCTAGGCCAAGGGTTAAAATGGAAAAGGGTAGGGGTCCCAGGACAGAGCCTTGAGGGACTCCAACACAGAAGTAGAATGAGGAGGTAGTGTGGGAAACGCTAAATGTGCGGTCGGAAAGGCATGAGGCAACCAGGATAGGGCAAGGTCTATGATGCCAAAGGAAGAATCTGTAGCAGTAGGCAGTGGTCGACTGTGTTGAAGGAAGAGGACAGGTCGAGAAGCAGGAGGATGGAGAATTGTCTATTAGCTTTGGTTGTGAGTAAATCAATAGTAATTTTGTCAGGGCAGTTTCGGTGGAGTGGTGGGGGCGGAAGCCAGATTGGAAGTTATCAAGGAGAGAGATGCGAGGTGGGAGGAAAGATGAGCATGGATATGCTGCTCAAGGAGTTTGGAAGCAAAAGGGAGCAGTGATATGGGACAATAGCTGGGCATAGCAGTTGGGTCAAGGTTAGTTTTTTTGAGGATGAGTGTGATGGTGGCATGTTTGAAGGCAGAGGGGAAGGTACCAGAAGATAGTGATAGGTTGAAGAGATGGGTTAGGGCTGGAATGAGCGTGTTTGTGAGGTTGGGGAGAAGGTGGGAAGGGATGGGAATATCCGCGTCTTCGCTCACGGAAAATAGGTTAAATTGTTGGTTATGGTAGCTAAAGTAAAATTTTCAGTGTCACCCTGAAATTTACATTTTCAGAGTGCTACAGTAATTTTTTTCTCCCCATTAAATTTTTATTATTTTGGCATTTTACTAATTTGTCGTAACATTGATGTTTACAACTTTTTTTTATTTCAACCTTTTTTTATTGATTTTACATATTCAATACATATTATGTAGTATAAACTATAACAACTATTTTTGTTTTATCAAAAATTAAAATTTATGCACCTTACACAAACATATAAAACATTTACACCCACTTAACAACATAGTGCAATCCTTCACCCTCCCTCTAGTGTAATCTATAAGTAGTTCACGGACAATAGAGTAAAGATGGTTTAGGCTGTGTGCACACGTTCAGGATTTTTCACATTTTTTTTAGCTTTTTTTGCTATAAAAACAATAAAAACACTTTAAAAACGCATACATATGCATCCCATCATTTATAATGCATTCCGCAATTTTTGGGCAATTTATGCGAAAAAAAAACATTGTGGTAAAAAACGCAGCATGTTCATTAATTTTGTGGATTTTTGGTGGATTTCCCACTGTATTATTGCATTGGGAACCTCCGGAACAAAATGCAAAAAAATCCACATAAAACGCATGCGGATTTCTTGCAGAACATGTCAGGTTTTGTTCAGGAAATTTCTGCAAGGAATCCTAACGTGTGCACATAGCCTTATGTTGTGTGCTGTGCACACGATGCGGATTTAGTGCAAATCCACAGCAGATTTTTCCACACAGAAATGCTGCAGTTCTGCAAAGTGATTTACAGTACGAAAAATCCGCATGAAATCCGCTGTGGATCAAAAGAAGTAGCATCAAAAGATCAAAAGTCTATCCACTTGCATTTGTTCGTCACCCAAAAAATAAATTTGTAAAAACTTTGGATCTTCATTTGTTACAGGAAGCATTGAATCGATTTTGTGACATATTTGGCCCTGGACTTTAAAAGTTGGCATAAATCCTGCTTTCTGGAGCACAGCTGTCGTACCAAAGGATGTCATATGGAAAGATGAATTGTATCTCCTAATATTTTGCAGAAAATGCTTGAACTCGGGAGTTGTTCCTGACATGTATGAAAGAAGTGGTTCAGGAGGTAGATCTAAAGGTGGCAAACTGACTTTGCCATTTGAGCAGCACATACCAGGCAATTCCAAGTTAAACTTCTTTTCTTGACAATGTTTGCACATTATGTCCATTTTGTTAATTAGGACTTTCTGATATGACCTACAGTCTTGAATTGGGTTGCAGTGAAATGCTTCCAAACTCAAATCAGCCTGCCTACATCTTTGCACACGTTGCATATGTTGTATGCGGTCATTTTCACAAAATCCATCCTTTTGTTCAGATGCTTCAATATTCCTTGCTTCAGCCTGCCTTATCTGATTCTTGTGAAGATGACATTCCCGTTGTTTTGATGTTCAGCTGCCTTACATTCATCCGATTCTTTTCAAGCAGTGAGTCACGTTGTTCACTTGTCTCAGCTCTTTGACACAATTTTTCTTTCTTAGCTTTTGGATAAGGCTACTTTCACACTGGCGTTTTCTGCAATCCGTCACAATGCGTCGTTTTGCAGAAAAAACGCATCCTGCAAAAGTGCTTGCAGGATGCGCTTTTTCCCCATAGACTTGCACTGACGACGCATTTGCGACGGATTGCCACACGTAGCATCCGTCGACCGACGGATGCGTCGTGCTTTTGCGGACCGTCGGGAGCAAAAAACGCTACATGTAACATTTTTTGCTCATGACGGACCGCTTTTTCCGACTGCGCATGCGCGGCCGGAACTCCGCCCCCACCTCCCCGCACCTTACAATGGGGCAGCGGATGCGCCGGAGAAATGCATCCGCTGCCTCCATTGTGCAGTACGATAAACGCTAGCGTCGGAATCTCTCCCCGACGCATTGCGACGGGGAGATTCCGACGCTAGTGTGAAAGTAGCCTTAACTTGCCCAATAGATGGTCTTTTTTGGGCGGCATCTTAAAAAATAGTCATAGTATTATGATCCTTTAGTATTCACCTGGCACTGATAAGAGATGTAATAGGATGTATAGTAAATACAGAGCAGCCCTCACACAGTATTACCTGAAGGAGCTCCCATCTCAGTAATGAAAACCGCCTCACAGGCAGACTTGTCTAGTTGCCCATAGCAACCAATCAGAGCTCAGCTTTCACTTTACCTCAGCAGCTTCAGTGATGAAAGCTCCCTGTATAGTAAGTAATAATGACAATCTTACTATGAGGCATTTTTCGCCTGACCAACATTGCTGCTCATTAATGTTCATCCGTGTGCATAGGGTGCATCCTTTTGAGTGTGTTTGCATGCGTGTGCTCCTTGCGTGTGTGTGTGGTGTGCATGTGGTGTTTATGGGGTGGTGTTGTGGTATTTGTGGGGTGGTGTTTGTGTTCTGTGTTTCTAGGGTGGTCTGGTGTTTGTGTCGTGTGTTGTGGCATTTGTGTGGTGTTGTGCTTGCGAGTTGGTGTATGTGTGCTGCCTGTGTGATGTTTGTATGGTGTTTATGAAATGTTTGTGTGTTGTGTGTGGTGGTGCAGCCCCTTTAGCAGCGACTCTTTGGCGCCGTTGCTATAATCCATCCCTGTCAGTAACAACTGTCGTTTTCCCCTCAGCACTTTTACTTTTTACTTCGCATTTCTCCATCATTATATGTATAGGAGCACAGTAAAACCAAAAACAATCCGTTCCAAAAAAATCACAGTAATAAGCAAGTGCTAGTAAAGAGATGTAAAAAACAGGGTATGTTTTTTACAAAAAATGTATGCTAAGCTGCTCCACCAAACTTCAAGGTATAGCCATATAGAGCAGTTCTAACTGATGTATGCAATACATCAGTTAAGACTGCTCTAGGGTATACCTTGACGTTTGGTGGAGCAGCTTAGCATACATTTTTTGCAAAAAACATATCAACCAAATACCCTGTTTTTTTTAACACCTCTTTACTAGCACTTGCTTATTACTTTGATTTTTTGCAACAGAGTGTTTTTGGTTTTACTGTGCTCTTTTGTGTCTTCAAGTTTCTTGGTGGTGTGTGAACATGTTCCTACAGACTTGTTCACTGTGCAAGCAGTCCATGTGTTTCTGTTATATGTATAGGGCCTAAATTCAGGGGCACGAATCTCATGATGGGGGGACACTAGCGAAATGCAACATGTGCAGTATTCTGCTCCTGTGGGTGGAGAGGGGGCATGCCAAGTTTCACCCAAATTGGGTGATAACTGTGGATTTGTATAAGGCGGGCTACTACAGATTTTGAGTTTTATACACATATATATATATATATATATATATATATATATATATATATATATATATACATGGTATATATATATATATATATATATATATATATATATATATATATATATATATATATATATATACATCAACCCTTTCTAGCCTGGGTGGCGAGCATTTATATTGGTATATGGTCTCCATCCTGTCATGTGCTGCTCCATCCTGCGTCCCCATCCTGTCATGTGCTGCTAAATCCTGCGTCCCCATGCTGTCATGTGCTGGACCCATCCTGCGCCCCCACTTTGTCATGTGCTGCTCCCATTCTGCGCCCCCATTCTGACATGTGCTGCTCCCATCCTGCGCCCCCATTCTGACATGTGCTGCTCCCATCCTGCGCCCCCATTCTGACATGTGCTGCTCCCATCCTGCGCCCCATTCTGTCATGTGCTGGACCCATCCTGCGCCCCCATTCTGTCATGTGCTGGACCCATCCTGCGCCCCCATTCTGTCATGTGCTGCTCCCATCCTGCGCCCCCATTCTGACATGTGCTGCTCCTATCCTGCGCCCCCATTCTGACATGTGCTGCTTCCATCCTGCGCCCCCATTCTGACATGCGCTGCTCCCATCCTGCGCCCCATTCTGTCATGTGCTGCTCCCATCCTGCGCCCCCATTCTGACATGCGCTGCTCCCATCCTGCGCCCCCATTCTGACATGCTCTGCTCCCATCCTGCGCCCCATTCTGTCATGTGCTGCTCCCATCCTGCGCCCACATTCTGACATGTGCTGCTCCCATCCTGTGCCCCCATTCTGACATGTTCTGCTCCCATCCTGCGCCTCCATTCTGACATGTGCTGCACCCATCCTGCGCCCCCATCCTGTCATGTGCTGTTCCCATCCTGTGCCCCCGTTCTGTCATGTGCTGCTCCCATCCTGCGCCCCCGTTCTGTCATGTGCTGCTCCCATCCTGTGCCCCCGTTCTGTCATGTGCTGCTCCCATCCTGCGCCCCCGTTCTGTCATGTGCTGCTGCCATCCTGCACCCCTGTTCTGTCATGTGCTGCCCTATTCTGTCATGTGCTGCTCCCATCCTGCGTCCCCGTTCTGTCATGTGCTGCTCCCATCCTGCGCCACCATTCTGTCATGTGCTGCTCCCATCCTGCGCTCCCATTCTGTCATGTGCTGCTCCCATCCTGCGCCCCCATTCTGACATGCGCTGCTCCCATCCTGCGCCTCCATTCTGACATGTGCTGCACCCATCCTACGCTCCCGTTCTGTCATGTGCTGCTCCCATCCTCTGCCCCCCTTCTGTCATGTGCTGCCCTATTCTGTCATGTGCTGCTCCAATCCTGCGCCCCCGTTCTGTCATGTGCTGCCCTATTCTGTCATGTGCGCCCATCCTGCGCCACCGTTCTATGCCCCATACGCTGCTCCATAAAGGTTTATGGCCCCATAACATGCTCCATGGTATTATATGCCCCGTATGCTGCTGCGATATATAAAAAAAAATAGCATACTCACCTATCGTCGCTGGGCGCCGGGTGCTGGGGGCCTGAGCAGGCGGGGACACTGGCGCGCTGTGGGGGTCAGATGCCGGAGTCGCCGCTAGCTCAGGCCCCTGACACTTGCTATATTCCCCTGGCCCTGATCCAGAGCTGCGTCTGCTTCGTGTTCCGGCTCCTCTGGCTGTGACTGTTCAGTCAGAGGGCGGCGCGCATTAAGCGCGTCATCGCGCCCTCTGAACTGTGAACGTCACAGCCAGAGGACCCGGGAGATGGAGCCGCACGGACAGGTGAATATACTTACCCTCCTGGCGCGTCCCTGCCTCTCCGGTGGAGATTGCGGTGTGCGTTCAGTGTTTACGCATACCGCGATCTCCTGGGAGCGTCACTCTGTGGGGTCCAGACTGTGCCGGCGCTTGTGCAGTCTATAAAGGCTTCGGACAGAGTGACGCTCCCAGCGTTATAATATAGATATATATATATATATATATATATATATGTGTATATATATATATATATATATATAATTATATATATATATATATACACATATATATATATATATATATATATATATATATATATATATATATATTGAATATTAATATTGAGTAGAATTAATTTAGACCCTCCACAACAGTAACAGTCTCTCACGTGGCCCCTCGGGAAAATTAATTGCCCCCCCTGCCATATAGACGTTATTATTTACAAAATTATGGCCAAAAAAAATTTACTTCAATTTTACAGAAAAAAATGACCCTGCATCCATATAGTAAAACATATTGTTAGGCCCCCTTCACAAGTCAGGGTTGATAGCCCGTGTGAATTATTTGTGGTGCATGTGTGGCATCTGTGTACGTGTGCGCCATCCACGTGCCGTCCCTGTGACATGTACCAGAATAGAGTGCAGAACAGAGATTACATATGTTTAGGTGTTAAAGATGTGCAAAGATATAGATAGATATCTACTATATAATTGTCTAAAGGTCACTTCCATCTGTATGTCTGTCTGTCACAGATATTCAGTGGTCGCGGCCTCTGTCTGTCATGGAATCCAAGTCGCTGATTGGTCTCGCCAGCTGACTGTCATGGCTGCCGTGACCAATCGGCGACGGCCACAGTCCGATTAGTCCCTCCCTACTCCCCTGCAGTCAGCGCCCGGCGCCTGCTCCATAGTCCCCGCAGTCACCGCTCACACAAGGTTAATGCCAGCGGTAATCAACCGTGTTATGCCGCGGGTAACTCACTCCGTTACCGCCGCTATTAACCCTGTGTGACCAAGTTTTTACTAGTGATGCTGCCTATGCAGCGTCAATAGTAAAAAGATCTAATGTTAAATAAAAAAAAATAAAAAATCATCATATACTCACCTTCCGGCACCTTTCCAACTCCTTGCGACGCTCCGGTGACCGCTCCAGCAAGGTGGCAGGTTCCGGTGCTAAGGATGGTATGTGACAAGGACCTTCCATGACGTCACGGTCATGTGACCACGACATCATCACAGGTCCTGCACGCCTACGCGAGAAGGACCTGCCATGACGTCACGACCCAGACTCTGGGTTGTAAGCACAACATCCACTTGTGAACTTCTGACCCTCATACCACCCCCATGGAGTCTGTTTCTGACAGTGTAAGCAGACATATGTATGATAGTGGCATGCTGTATGTCATATTTCAGTGATCTGAAATGGCTCCTTCTTGTACAAAAGAGGAGGTAGCGGTCCTGCCACTGGTTGTTGCCCTTCTACGGCCCCCTCCAAATCTCTAATCATCTGCTCCATGCTCTGGTGTTATGGTCTGGTGATTATGGAGCGACATGAAACTAGCTCTGAGCAGGTGGTACCTATACTGACCGCAGACCCTAAGCTCAACACACAACTAGAAGCAGCCGTGGATTGCTCCTAACGCTCCCTAGGCAACTCGTCACAGCCTAAGAGCTAGCTACCCCTAAAGATAGAAGCAGGAAAACTATCTTGTCTCAGAGAAAATCCCCAAAGGAAAGACAGCCCCCCACATGTAATGACTGTGAGAGGAGATGGAAATGACATACGTAGTATGAAACAAGATTGAGGACAGGAGGCCACTTCTAGCTAAAAAGGAAAGTACAGAAAAGAGCTCTGTGCGGTCAGTAGAAAAAAACTAGAAAAAGTCCACCGCAGAGAAATGCAAAAATCTCCACACCTAACTAAAGGTGTGGAGGGCAAACTCTGCTGCCCAGAGCTTCCAGTTTAGCTAAATAGATCCATACTGATAAACTGGACAAATGATCAAAAAACAAGACAGTACAAAACAACAAGTCCACAATAAGTGAACAGCAAAGGACATGGAAGGACTTAGCTTTGCAGAACTTGGTCAGAGTGTAAGGACAATCCAAAGAGCAATGACTCCAGGCAGAGACAATTGACAACTGGCATTGAATGAGGACTAAGGCCAGACTAATAAAGCCGAGCCCAAAAGACAATCAAAAGAAACAGCTGAGAAACTAAATCCAAGAAGCAGTCATACCACTAAAGACAACAGGAGGAGCCCAAGAACAGAACTCACAAAAATACTACTTACAAACAAAAACGGAATTCACAACAGTACCCCCCCCCCCTTGAGGAGGGGTCACCGAACCCTCACCAGAGCCCCCAGGCCGATCAGGACAAGCCAAATGAAAAGCACAAACCAACTCGGCGGCATGAACATCGGAGGCAACAACCCAAGAATTATCCTCCTGGCCATAACCCTTCCACTTGACAAGAAACTGAAGCTTCCGCCTTGAAAAACGAGAATCCAAAATTTTCTCAACCACATATTCCAACTCCCCCCAACCAACACCGGGGCAGGAGGATCAACAGATGGAACAACGGGCTTCACATATCTCCGCAACAAAGATCTATGGAAAACATTGTGGATGGAAAAAGAAGCTGGAAGGGCCAAACGAAAAGACAGAGGATTGATAATCTCAGAAATCTTATAAGGACCAATAAACCGAGGCTTGAACTTAGGGGAAGAAACCTTCATAGGGACATGACGAGAGGATAACCAGACCAAATCCCCCACACGAAGCCGAGGACCAACACACCGACGGCGGTTAGCAAAACGCTGAGCCCTTTCCTGGGACAACGTCAAATTGTCCACCACATGAGTCCAAATCCGCTGCAACCTGTCCACCACAGAATCCACACCAGGACAATCAGAAGGCTCAACCTGCCCTGAAGAAAAACGAGGATGGAAACCAAAATTACAAAAGAAAGGTGAAACCAAAGTAGCCGAACTGGCCCGATTATTAAGGGCAAACTCGGCCAACGGCAAAAAAGTCACCCAATCATCCTGATCAGCAGACAAAAAGCATCTTAAATAAGCTTCCAAGGTTTGATTAGCTCGCTCAGTTTGGCCATTTGTCTGAGGATGGAACGCCGAAGAAAAAGACAAATCAATACCCATCCTAGCACAAAAGGCCCGCAAAAACCTGGAAACAAACTGGGAACCTCTATCAGACACAATATTCTCCGGAATGCCATGCAAACGAACCACATGTTGAAAAAACAATGGAACCAAATCAGAGGAGGAAGGCAATTTAGGCAAAGGTACCAAATGAACCATTTTAGAGAACCGGTCACAAACCACCCAGATAACAGACATCCTCTGGGACACCGGAAGATCTGAAATAAAATCCATGGAAATATGCGTCCAAGGCCTCTCCGGAATGGGCAAAGATGAAAGCAACCCACTAGCACGGGAACAGCAAGGCTTAGCCCGGGCACAGGTCCCACAGGATTGCACAAAAGCACGCACATCCCGCGACAAGGAAGGCGACCAAAAGGACCTAGCAACCAAATCTCTGGTACCAAAAATTCCAGGATGACCGGCCAGCACAGAACAATGGACCTCAGAAATTACCTTACTTGTCCATCTATCAGGAACAAACAGCTTCCCCACAGGACAGCGGTCAGGCTTATCAGCCTGAAACTCCTGAAGCGCCCGCCATAAATCAGGGGAGATGGCAGATAAAGTCATCCCTTCCCTAAGAATGCCAACCGGCTCAAGGACACCAGGGGAATCAGGCAAAAAACTCCTAGAGAGAGCATCCACCTTAATATTCTTAGATCCAGGAAGATACGAGACCACAAAATCAAAACGGGAGAAAAACAGGGACCACCGAGCCTGTCTAGGGTTCAGCCGCTTGGCTGACTCAAGGTAAATCAGATTCTTGTGAATGCGGTGCTTGGCTCCCTCAAGCCAATGACGCCACTCCTCAAATGCCCACTTCATAGCCAACAACCCCCGATTGCCGACATCATAATTGCGTTCCGCAGGCGAAAACTTCTGAGAAAAGAAGGCACATGGCTTCATCAAGGAACCATCAGAATTCCTCTGTGACAAAACGGCCCCTGCCCCAATCTCAGAAGCGTCAACCTCAACCTGAAAAGGAAGAGAAACATCCGGCTGACGCAAGACAGGGGCAGAAGTAAATCGGCGATAAGTTCCAGAAAAGCCTCAATAGCCTCAGAGGACCAGTTAGTCACATCAGCGCCTTTCTTAGTCAAATCGGTCAGGGGTTTAACCACACTAGAGAAGTTAGCAATGAAACGGCGATACAAATTAGCAAAGCCCAAAAATTTTTGAAGACTCTTCACAGATGTGGGTTGAATCCAGTCATGAACGGCTTGGACCTTAACAGGATCCATTTCTATAGACGAAGGAGAAAAAATAATCCCCAAAAAAGAAACCTTCTGAACTCCAAATAGGCACTTAGACCCCTTCACAAATAGAGCATTATCACGAAGGATCTGGAACACCATCCTGACCTGCTTCACATGAGACTCCCAATCATTAGAAAAAATCAAAATATCATCCAAATACACAATCAAGAATTTGTCAAGATAATTGCTGAAAATATCATGCATAAAGGACTGAAACACAGAAGGAGCATTAGAAAGCCATCACCAAATATTCAAAATGGCCTTCGGGTGTATTGAATGCAGTTTTCCATTCGTCACCCTTTCTAATACGAACAAGATTATATGCCCCTCGGAGGTCAATCTTGGTAAACCAACTAGCCCCCTTAATCCTAGCAAATAAATCAGAGAGCAAAGGCAAAGGATATTGGAATTTGACCGTGATCTTATTAAGAAGGTGATAATCAATACAGGGTCTTAAGGAGCCATCCTTCTTGGCAACAAAAAAGAATCCCGCTCCCAATGGTGACGAAGACGGCCGAATATGCCCCTTCTCTAAAGACTCCTTAACATAGCTCCGCATGGCGGCATGCTCTGGTACAGACAGATTGAAATGTTGGCCCTTTGGGAATTTACAACCAGGAATCAAGTAAATAGCACAATCACAGTCCCTATGTGGAGGAAGGGAACTGGACTTGGGCTCATCGAATACATCCTGGAAATCCGACAAAAATTCAGGAACATCAGAAGAGGGGGAAGAGGAAATAGACATCAGAGGAACGTCACTATGTACCCCTTAACAACCCCAACTAGTCGCAGACATTGATTTCCAATCCAGCACTGGATTGTGTACTTGTAACCATGGAAAACCCAGTACAACATCATCATGTAAATTATGAATACAGATAATAAATGGGAAATGTTTAAGAACATCCTAAATAGGCAGTGTAAGCGGTTTATACCTTGTGGGAATAAAAGGACTAGAAATAGGAAAAACCCAATGTGGCTAAACAAAGAAGTAAGACAGGCAATTAACAGTAAAAAGAAAGCATTTGCACTACTAAAGCAGGATGGCACCATTGAAGCTCTAAAAAACTATAGGGAGAAAAATACTTTATCTAAAAAACTAATTAAAGCTGCCAAAAAGGAAACAGAGAAGCACATTGCTAAGGAGAGTAAAACTAATCCCAAACTGTTCTTCAACTATATCAATAGTAAAAGAATAAAAACTGAAAATGTAGGCCCCTTAAAAAATAGTGAGGAAAGAATGGTTGTAGATGACGAGGAAAAAGCTAACATATTAAACACCTTCTTCTCCACGGTATTCACGGTGGAAAATGAAATGCTAGGTGAAATCCCAAGAAACAATGAAAACCCTATATTAAGGGTCACCAATCTTACCCAAGAAGAGGTGCGAAACCGGCTAAATAAGATTAAAATAGATAAATCTCCGGGTCCGGATGGCATACACCCACGAGTACTAAGAGAACTAAGTAATGTAATAGATAAACCATTATTTCTTATTTTTAGGGACTCTATAGGGACAGGGTCTGTTCCGCAGGACTGGCGCATAGCAAATGTGGTGCCAATATTCAAAAAGGGCTCTAAAAGTGAACCTGGAAATTATAGGCCAGTAAGTCTAATCTCTATTGTTGGTAAAATATTTGAAGGGTTTCTGAGGGATGTTATTCTGGATTATCTCAATGAGAATAACTGTTTAACTCCATATCAGCATGGGTTTATGAGAAATCGCTCCTGTCAAACCAATCTAATCAGTTTTTATGAAGAGGTAAGCTATAGGCTGGACCACGGTGAGTCATTGGACGTGGTATATCTCGATTTTTCCAAAGCGTTTGATACCGTGCCGCACAAGAGGTTGGTACACAAAATGAGAATGCTTGGTCTGGGGGAAAATGTGTGTAAATGGGTTAGTAACTGGCTAAGTGATAGAAAGCAGAGGGTGGTTATAAATGGTATAGTCTCTAACTGGGTCGCTGTGACCAGTGGGGTACCGCAGGGGTCAGTATTGGGACCTGTTCTCTTCAACATATTCATTAATGATCTGGTAGAAGGTTTACACAGTAAAATATCGATATTTGCAGATGATACAAAACTATGTAAAGCAGTTAATACAAGAGAAGATAGTATTCTGCTACAGATGGATCTGGATAAGTTGGAAACTTGGGCTGAAAGGTGGCAGATGAGGTTTAACAATGATAAATGTAAGGTTATACACATGGGAAGAAGGAATCAATATCACCATTACACACTGAATGGGAAACCACTGGGTAAATCTGACAGGAAGAAGGACTTGGGGATCCTAGTTAATGATAAACTTACCTGGAGCAGCCAGTGTCAGGCAGCAGCTGCCAAGGCAAACAGGATCATGGGGTGCATTAAAAGAGGTCTGGATACACATGATGAGAGCATTATACTGCCTCTGTACAAATCCCTAGTTAGACTGCACATGGAGTACTGTGTCCAGTTTTGGGCACCGATGCTCAGGAAGGATATAATGGAACTAGAGAGAGTACAAAGGAGGGCAACAAAATTAATAAAGGGGATGGGAGAACTACAATACCCAGATAGATTAGCGAAATTAGGATTATTTAGTCTAGAAAAAAGACGACTGAGGGGCGATCTAATAACCATGTATAAGTATATAAGGGGACAATACAAATATCTCGCTGAGGATCTGTTTATACCAAGGAAGGTGACGGGCACAAGGGGGCATTCTTTGCGTCTGGAGGAGAGAAGGTTTTTCCACCAACATAGAAGAGGATTCTTTACTGTTAGGGCAGTGAGAATCTGGAATTGCTTGCCTGAGGAGGTGGTGATGGCGAACTCAGTCGAGGGGTTCAAGAGAGGCCTGGATGTCTTCCTGGAGCAGAACAATATTGTATCATACAATTATTAGGTTCTGTAGAAGGATGTAGATCTGGGGATTTATTATGATGGAATATAGGCTGAACTGGATGGACAAATGTCTTTTTTTCGGCCTTACTAACTATGTTACTTTGTTACTATGCAACATTAGAAAACGGCAATCTTCCTGATGTGCAGGAGTCATGCACATAGTCAGCTGAGTCCAATACTGAGGTTTATTCTTGGCCAATGGTGTAGCATCAATACCCCCTCAAGGGTATGGGACTCTGCAAAGGCTGCAAAGAAAAACCACAGCGCCTAGCGAATTCTAAGTCCATTAAGTTCAGAGCAGTGCCTGAATCCACAAATGCCATTGAAAAAGATGACAATGAGCAAATCAGGGTCACAGACAGGAGAAATTTAGGGTGCACAGCACTAATGGTAACAGATCTGGTGACCCTCTTAATACGCTTAGGGCAATCAGAAATAGCATGAGCTGAATCACCACAGTAAAAACACAGGCCATTCTGACGTCTGTATCCCCTCTGTTCCGCTCTAGTCAAAATCCTATCACATTGCATGGATTCAGGACTCTGCTTAGAGGACACTGCCATATGGTGCACCACCCTGCGTTCACGCAGGCGTCGATCAATCTGAATGGCTAAAGACATAGATTCGCTCAAACCAACAGGCGTGGGAAACCCCACCATAACATCTTTAAGGGCTTCAGAAAGACACTTCCTGAAAATGGCTGCCAGAGCGTCCTCATTCCATCCAGTGAGCACAGACCATTTTCTAAATTTCTGGCAGTATAGCTCTGCTGCTTCCTGACCCTGATACAGGGCCAACAGTGTTTTCTCAGCATGCTCTACAGAGTTAGGTTCGTCATACAATAATCCGAGCGATTGAAAAAATGCATCTACATTAAGCAATGCCGGATTCCCTGACTCAAGAGAGAATGCCCAGTCCTGAGGATCGCCACGTAGCAGAGTAATAACAATCTTTACTTGCTGAATGGGATCACCAGAGGAACGGAGCTTCAGAGCAAAAAACTATTTGCAATTATTTTTAAAGTTCAGAAACTTAGATCTATCCCCATAAAAAAACAAATCCGGAGTAGGAATTCTAGGCTCTAAGGCCGGAGTCTAAACAACAAAATCTTGGATATTCTGTACTCTTGCAGCCAGCTGATCCACAAGAGAAAATAACCCCTGAACATCCATGTCTGCATCCAAATCCAGAATCACCCAGAAATCAAGAGGAAAAAAAAAAGACAAAACAAACCCAAGAAAAAAAAATGACTCAAAACTCCTTTTCTTTTCCTTCTTTTGAGAGGCATTCAGTTCAATTGTGACCAGTTGTACTGTTATGGTCTGGTGATTATGGAGCAACATGAGACTAACTCTGAGCAGGTGGTATCTATACTGACCGCAGACCCTAAGCTCAACACACAACTAGAAGCAGCCGTGGATTGCTCCTAAGGCTCCCTAGGCAACTCGTCACAGCCTAAGAGCTAGCTACCCCTAAAGATAGAAGCAGGAAAACTATCTTGCCTCAGAGAAAATCCCCAAAGGAAAGTCAGCCCCCCACATGTAATGACTGTGAGAGGAGAAGGAAATGACATACGTAGTATGAAACAAGATTGAGCACAGGAGGCCACTTCTAGCTAAAAAGGAAAGTACAGAAAAGAGCTCTGTGCGGTCAGTAGAAAAAAAACTAGAAAAAGTCCACCGCAGAGAAATGCAAGAATCTCCACACCTAACTAAAGGTGTGGAGGGCAAACTCTGCTGCCCAGAGCTTCCAGTTTAGCTAAATAGATCCATACTGATAAACTGGACAAATGATCAAAAAACAAGACAGTACAAAACAACAAGTCCACAATAAGTGAACAGCAAAGGACATGGAAGGACTTAGCTTTGTAGAACTTGGTCAGAGTGTCAGGACAATCCAAAGAGCAATGACTCCAGGCAGAGACAATTGACAACTGGCATTGAATGAGGGCTAAGGCCAGACTAATAAAGCCGAGCCCAAAAGACAATCAAAGGAAACAGCTGAGAAGCTAAATCCAAGAAGCAGTCATACCACTAAAGACCACAGGAGGAGCCCAAGAACAGAACTCACAAAAATACTACTTACAACCAAGAACGGAATTCACAACACTCTGGACACTGTTCTGACAGATAAATAAACCTTTCTTGCCACAGCTCGCATTGATGTGCCATCCTGGATGAGCTGCACTACCTGGGCAACCTCTGTGGATTGTAAACACTGCCTCATGCTACCGTACAGTACCACTAGGGGTGAGAGCACTAACAAAATGCAAAAAGTGACGAAAACATCATCATCCAAAAAGGATAAGAACAGAGGAATGGTCTTGCTAATAGGGGTTGTCTTGCTAATTGGGTATCATTTCTGTTGTCTGTCCCATTTGCACAACAGCAGGAGAAATTAATTCACAATTGGTGTTGCTTTATAACAGGCTAATTTGAATTTGAGTTATATTGTTATTTGAGTGATATTATTGAGTTATATTGTGTTATTTGCATTATAAATCTCCAAAAATAATGGAAGCAATAGAGAATATCCTCGTAAAGCAAAAAGATGAAGCAGCGACTCAAGGAGAAGTCATTATTATGGGGGACTTCAACTACCCTGAAATAGATTGGGGAACGGAAACCTGCAGTTCCAGCAAAGGTAATCGGTTTTTGACAACTATGAGAGACAATTACCTTTCACAACTGGTTCAGGACCCAACAAGAAGGGGGGCACTGCTGGACCTAATATTAACTAACAGGTCATACCGCATAGCAAATATAAGGGTTGGGGGTCACTTTGGAAATAGCGATCACAAAATAATAAGTTTTCATGTATCCTTTAAAAAGATGTGTAATAGAGGGGTTACAAGGACACTAAACTTCAGGAGGGCAAATTTCAAACAGATGAGAGAGGATCTTGGTGCAATTAACTGGGACGATATCCTGAGACACAAAAATACACAAAGAAAATGGGAGACATTTATTAGCATCCTGGATAGGACCTGTGCACAGTATATACCGTATGGGAATAAACATACGGTACTAGAAATAGGAAGAAACCAATATGGCTAAATAGAGCTGTAAGGGGCGCAATAAGTGACAAAAAGAAAGCATTTAGAGAATTAAAGGAAGTAGGTAGTGAGGAGGCATTAAATAAATACAACAAATTAAATAAATTCTGTAAAAAGCAAATCAAGGCAGCAAAGATTGAGACAGAGAGACTCATTGCCAGAGAGAGTAAAAATAATCCTAAAATATTCTTTAACTACAAAAATGGTAAGAAACTGAAAAATGATAGTGTTGGCCCCCTTAAAAATAGTCTGGGTGTAATGGTGGATGAGGATGAGGAAAAGGCCAATTTGCTAAATGACTTTTTTTCATCAGTATTTACACAAGAAAATCCCATGGAAGACAAAATGACTAGTGATAAAAATTCCCAAATAAATGTCACCTGCTTAACCCAGCAGGAAGTGCAGTGGCGTCTAAAAATCACTAAAATTGACAAATCTCCGGGCCCGGATGGGATACACCCTCGAGTACTGCAGGAATTAAGTACAGTCATTGATAGACCATTATTTTTAATCTTTAAAGACTCCATAATAACAGGGTCTGTACCACAGGACTGGTGTATAGCAAACGTGGTGCCAATATTCAAAAAGGGGACAAAAACTGAACTCGGAAATTATAGGCCAGTAAGCTTAACCTCTACTGTGGGTAAAATCCTGGAGGGCATTCTAAGGGATGCTATACTGGAGTATCTGAAGAGGAATAACCTCATGACCCAGTATCAGCACGGGTTTACTAGGGACCGTTCATGTCAGACTAATTTGATCAGTTTCTATGAAGAGGTAAGTTCCGGATTGGACCAAGGGAATCCAGTGGATGTAGTGTATATGGACTTTTCAAAAGCTTTTGATACGGTGCCACACAAAAGGTTGATACATAAAATGATAATAATGGGGATAGGGGAAAATATGTATATAAGTGGGTTGAGATCTGGCTCAGGGATAGGAAATAAAGGGTGGTTATTAATGGAGCACACTCGGACTGGGTAGCGGTTAGCAGTGGGGGTACCACAGGGGTCAGTATTGGGCCCTCTTCTTTTTAACATATTTATTAATGACCTTGTCGGGGGCATTCAGAGTAGAATTTCAATATTTGCAGATGACACTAAACTCTGCAGGGTAATCAATACAGAGGAGGACAATTTTATATTACAGGATGATTTATGTAAACTAGAAGCT
The DNA here is from genome assembly GCF_032444005.1 of Ranitomeya imitator. Taxonomy (NCBI): domain Eukaryota; kingdom Metazoa; phylum Chordata; class Amphibia; order Anura; family Dendrobatidae; genus Ranitomeya; species Ranitomeya imitator. The sequence goes on from NC_091287.1 coordinate 199,046,603, forward strand.
TGGGCTGATAAATGGCAAATGAGCTTTAATGGGGATAAATGTAAGGTCATGCACTTGGGTAGAAGAAATAAGATGTATAATTGTGTTCTTAATTCTAAAACTCTGGGCAAAACCGTCAATGAAAAAGACCTGGGTGTATGGGTGGATGGCAAACTCATATTCAGTGGCCAGTGTCAGGCAGCTGCTACAAAAGCAAATAAAATAATGGGATGCATTAAAAGAGGCATAGATGCTCATGAGGAGAACATAATTTTACCTCTATACAAGTCACTAGTTCGACCACACTTAGGCCGGCGTCACACTTGGCGTAAGACAATACGGAACGTATTATACGTCCGTACTACGCGTTCAATACGCCACAATGTCTCCGTAATCGACTTCCGTAGTTACTGTGTTTCTTAGGTGTGGTCGCGTATTTTGCGCATGTGCTTGTGCGTGTGTATTCCGTATGTAATCCGTATTGCGTTTTTTTCACGCACCCTCACAAAATGGACATTTAACGATTTTCTGGCCTGCACATCATTTAAATCATCATTAAACACACTATTTAAGCCCTCGACAACAGGTGGACCCCTCCCATCTGCCCTATATGTTCTCTAGCATATTTTGGGTGTGTTGCTTGGAACTTACAAACATGTCTGACCATGTGTATTTAAGCACAACTCAGCGGGTGTTGCTTCACTGGGTGTTGTCTCGTCGCTTTGGACAGCCATATCCGGTCAATGTTGATCCGCGAAGGAGGAGACGAAGATTGTGGGTCCATCCTCTATTGACCCAACGCCAGAGTAAAGGACATTTCCAGAGACTATATTCAGCTTTGAGGGCACATCCTGACAAGTTTTACCTGTATAGTCGCATGTCCATCAGGACTTTTGACATGTTGTTGGAGATCTTACGTCCTGGCCTCACCTATCAGGACACCTGGATGAGAAAAGCCATCTCTGCTGAGGAGCGTATGCTCCTTACCTTACGGTATGTATTCCACATTCGCCCATACTGTTTTTTGTTTGTTTGTTCTAAACTGTGTGGTGTCCTACTATGTTTCATTAACTTAACTTGGACATGAAGCCACAAGCACATATAAAAGAATGTTGTTAATATGCTATTATTTTAAGATAGTAAAATTAACCTTTTTCGATTGGAAATCATGTCCTAGGAAATGAAATATACACTTTTGATTATTCCTGTTTTCGTAGTCATCATGTTAATGGTTTTTTTACATTTTTCTTGTCTTTCAGCTTCCTGTCCACAGGCTTGTCCTATGCGGGTCTACACCTGGAGTTTCTGATTGGGCGGTCAACAATTTCATGCATTGTTAGGACAACCTGTTCCCAAATATGGCAGAAACTTCAGGAAGTTGTGATGCCTGAGCCCAAACAGGAGGATTGGCTCAAAATCGCCACTGGTTTCAAAAATACTTGTGACTTCCCTAACTGCATTGGAGCTGTGGATGGGAAACATATCAGGGTGCGTAAGCCGCCGAACTCTGGTTCCCAATTCTACAATTACAAACAGTTTTTCTCTGTAGTTCTGTTAGCAGTTGCTGACAGTAACTACCGGTTTATAATTGTAGACATTGGTGCCTATGGGCGAACTGGAGACTCTAGGGTCTTCAATTCGTCCATAATGGGTCGGCGGCTACGTGACAACCAGTTGAACCTCCCACCACCACAACAACTCCCAGGCTCCAATGCGGAAGCACTGCCTTTTGTTTTTGTTGGAGATGAGGCCTTCCAACTGACGAGGCACGTCATGAGGCCTTACCCCAGGCGCAACCTTGACCACCGGCGGAGGGTGTTTAATTTGAGACTTGCAAGGGCACGTAGACTGGTTGAGTGCGCCTTTGGGATTCTTGTTGCCAAATGGCGTGTTCTTCAGTCTGCCATCCAGCTGAGTGAGGATACAATCAATGAAGTGATCAAAGCCTGTGTAATTGTACATAATTTCACAAGAATACATGATTGTTCCTCTCCACATTTTGAAGATCACCTCATGACCAATGTTAGTAGGCCTACCCCATATGTCCCTCCTTCGCGCCGTCCACTTTCTGGTCTTAAAGTTTGTGATGTCTTTACAAATTATTTTTTGACTCCTCAAGGTGCTACTCCCTGGCAAGACTATGCATTTTTGCATGTTTAATTATTTTGATCTATGAAGTATGTGTTAACCAATTTCTAAACTCTGTCTGTTGTATTTAATTATTTCACATATGGTTGTCAGCATATCATGTGTGTGTGATGGAAGAATGATTCGAGCGCATCCAGACTTTGATTGGTATTAATATAACTTTTTACTGCATACCATTTGTTATGGGTTTTTTTTTTTGGGCCCATAACCAGATTTAGGCCACAAATTTGCCTTTTTTTAGTGGCAACAACATTATGTCCAAAATCCACAAGTAAGACGGTTATTTATGCACAATCTAAACCAATATTCTGGTTAAAAAAATATAAACCTCCAAAAAATAAAAAGGAAAAAATAACTAACAAAAACAAACATAAAAAAAAATTACAAGTCCTGGTAGGTTGGTGCAGGAGATGTAGCTTGCTCAGGGTCAGCATCAGGTGGCCTTTGTAGGCCCAATTGTCCAGCACCCTGTGCAGATGTTGTAGTGGCCTGAGGGACATTAGCCCAGCTATGATGCTGGTAAGTTTGAAGAGTGGGCCGAGGATTTTGGACATACCCCTGCTGTTGCTGACCATATGTCCGGGAATCATATCCCAACCCAAAATGACCATATTGTCCATACCCAGGTTGGGACCAGCCTCCAGCACTAGGTGAGGACAAGTGGCCATATTGGGATGGTTGATGATATCCAGCCATATGTTGATGAGTTTGCCATTGTGGGTTCGTTGTTGTTTGGGGTTGAGGTGTTGGCTGACGTTGAGGGGGTGCTTCAGATCCTTGTTGAGCAGCCAGGCCTTGTAATCTTTGAGGCCGAAGAATATTTTCAGGTGACATCTGCCACTGTTCAATCATCTGCAATAGATTGTATGGGTTATTTGGGGGGGTGCATGCGTCAATAAGGATCTGAAAACACCCTCTCAAACGCAGCCTCAACTCCCGCTCTATGGACCTTAAGTACTGGGAAAGGCTCCTTGTAAATCCCTCCTCCCCATCATCCTCTCGAACCCGTGCCAAATAGTTCATGACCCCGGCATCAACGTTTCGGCGGCTTTGGATCAGCTCTCTCCTGCGGCGTGAACGCTGTGGTCTGACTGCAGCCTGTGGGGATGGATCCAGGGCAACAGTTGGGCTGCTGCTATTTCCAGGCTCATCCTGGCTAGGTGGTGGTGCTGCAGCTGATGATGATGCTGCGGCGGAAGATGAAAACTCTGGGGCCTCTGGGTGTGGTTGTGATGCAGATGGAGCTGCCTGGCCAGATGTGGCGGATCTATGAGGGATGGAGCCTGAGGGAGCAGCAGATGGACCAGCCACCTCTTCACCTTCCCCAACTGGGTCAATGACCAGCTCTGACTCAGACCCTGTCTCCCTGTCAGTGAGGTTAGACTGAGTTCTGAAAAATAAAACAAAAAATTTTGTCACAATTTTAAAGAAATTTTCTATCCCCCCAAAAAAAAAAAAACAGTGAGTGATGTTTGTACTTACGGCCTGAGGTCCATGCTGGGGTTAAGGAAGGTTAGGCGGGCGAAATATATGTATTTTTTTTTTTTAGGAGGTGCCCCGACTCCACTTTTCTCCCGCTGCTGCCTCTCCCTCCTATACTGGTCACGGATACTCCGCCACCTTGTTGTAACATCACCCACTAAAAAACAAAAAAAAAAAAAACACACATTCATTACACCATTATGCAGATTGCTCACACATGGTGAAATTTAATACACAGATTTTAGTGAAGCATACAAATAGGCATTTGAGGAGCACATTTAATTTTAAATTTGAAAACAAAACACACAATTATGAAGCAAGGCCACAAGGACAGAGTCCCCTAACCTCTATCACAGAAAGGACAATTAATGGGAAACACTGTTAGTAAGGGACACCTATTTAAAACATTCATGAAATCCTTTTATCAGGTACAACACCATGTATCTACTGGTGTGCTTTCTAGTTCTTTCATGAATATTTAAGACATTCTTGATGAGAAATTCAAAGTAGTAAAGGCCTGCTGTTTCACAAGAGCATTACATTTCCAACATGGGTGTACTTACTTATCTGTCGCTGTGCCTCACGTGGCTGCTGGTCATAATGTGGGAAGAGGGACCCACACACACTCCTCCATGCAGCCTCTTTTTGTGCCCTGTTGGCATAATTTGGGTCTCTTTGGTCCCATATGACAGGCCTCTCTTGGACCAAAATTATCAGCATGTCCGTATTGACAATGTTTGCCATGCTGAATATCACTCCGTGGAGGCGTGCAGCAGACTTCCGGGTTCACTGTCTGGCTTTTTCAGCTAATTAGCATGTCTCACCTGCCTGATTGACGCCTTTGGACATTTCCGGACATCTGCCTGTAAGTTGCGTATTTCTCGCAATGCACACGCATGGTCCGTATGCATTCCGTATTATACGCTCTCCCATAGACTTGCATTGGCGTATTTTTTGCGCTATACGCTGACAAACGCAGCATGCTGCGATTTTGTGCGGCCGTAGAACGCCGTATATTACGGATCCGTAATATACGGCTGATAGGACTAGACCCATAGAGAATCATTGTGCCGTATGTTATGCGAGTTTTACGGACGTAGTTTCTGCGCTCTTACGTCCGTAAAACTCGCAAGTGTGACGGCGGCCTTAGAATACTGTGCACAGTTCTGGTCTCCGGTGTATAAGAAAGACATAGCTGAACAAGAGCGGGTGCAGAGAAGAGCGACCAAGGCTATTAGACGACTGGGGGGTCTGCAATACCAAGATATGTTATTACACTTAAGGCTATTTAGTTTGGAAAAATGAAGACTAAGGGGTGATCTTATTTTAATGTATAAATATATGGGGGGACAGTACAAAGACCTTTCTGATGATCTTTTTAATCATAGACCTGAAACAGGGACAAGGGGGCATCCTCTGCGTTTGGAGGAAAAAAGGTTTAACCCCTTTCTGACATTAGACGTACTATCCCGTCGATGTGGGCCCGTATGCCCACCGACGGGATAGTATGTCATAGCAATCGGCCGCGCTCACGGGGGGAGCCTATTGCAGCTGACATCCAGCACTATGTGCCAGGAGCGGTCACGGACCGCTCCTGGCACATTAACCCCCGGCACACCGCGATCAAACATGATCGCGATGTGCCGGCGGTACAGTGAAGCATTGCGCAGGGAGGGGGCTCCCTGCGGACTTCCCTGAGCCCCCCGCAGCAACGCGATGTGATCGCGTTGCTGCGAGGGTCTGCCTACCTCCCTCCCTGCAGCAAGGCCCGGATCCAAGATGGCTGCGGCATCCGGGTCCTGCAGGGAGGGAGGTGGCTTCACAGAGCCTGCAGTCCTGTAAGTGAGATCGGAGATCTGACAGAGTGCTGTGCACACTGTCAGATCACCGATCTGTGATGTCCCCCCCTGGGACAAAGTAAAAAATGTAAAAAAATTTTTTCCAAATGTGTAAAAAAAATAAAATATTCCTAAATAATGAAAAAAAAAATATTCCCATAAATACATTTCTTTATCTAAATAATAAAAAAAAACAAACAATAAAAGTACACATATTTAGTATCGCCGCGTCCGTAACGGCCCGACCTATAAAACTGGCCCACTAGTTAACCCCTTCAGTAAACACCGTAAGAAAAAAAAATGAGGCAAAAAACAACGCTTTATTATCATACCGAAGAACAAAAAGTGGAATAACACGCGATCAAAAAGACGGATATAAAAAGCATGGTACCGCTGAAAACGTCATCTTGTCCCGCAAAAAACGAGCCACCATACAGTATCATCAGCAAAAAAATAAAAAAGTTATAATCCTGAGAATAAAGCGATGCAAAAATAATTATTTTTTCTATAAAATTGTTTTTATCGTATAAAAGCGCCAAAACATAAAAAAATGATATAACTGAGGTATCGCTGTAATCATACTGACCCGAAGAATAAAACTGCTTTATCAATTTTACCAAAAGCGGAACGGTATAAACGCCCCCCCCAAAAGAAATTCATGAATAGCTGGTTTTTGGTCATTCTGCCGCACAAAAATCGGAATAAAAAGCGATCAAAAAATGTCACGTGCCCGAAAAGGTTACCAATAAAAACGTCAACTCGTCCCGCAAAAAAACAAGACCTCACATGACTCTGTGGACCAAAATATGGAAAAATTATAGCTCTCAAAATGTGGTAACGCAAAAAATATTTTTTTGTAATAAAAAGCGTCTTTCAGTGTGTGACGGCTGCCAATCATAAAAATCCGCTAAAAAACCGGGTATAAAAGTAAATCAAACCCCCCTTCATCACCCCCTTAGATAGGGAAAAATTAAAAAAATGTATTTAATTCCAATTTCCCATTAGGGGTAGGGTTAGGGTTAGGGTTAGGGCTAGGGTTAGGGCTAGGGCTAGGGTTAGGTTTGGGACTAGGGTTAAGGCTACTGTTAGGGTTGGGGCTAAAGTTAGGGTTAAGGTTGGGGCTAAAGTTACGGTTAGGGTTTAGATTACATTTACAGTTGGGAATAGGGTTGGAATTAGGTTAGGAGTGTGTCAGGGTTAGAGGCGTGGTTAGGGTTACCGTTGGGATTAGGGTTAGGGGTGTGTTTGGATTAGGGTTTCAGTTATAATTGGGGGGGTTTCCACTGTTTAGGCACATCAGGGGCTCTCCAACCGCGACATGGCGTCCGATCTCAATTCCAGCCAATTCTGCGTTGATACAGTAAAACAGTGCTTCTTCCCTTCCGAGCTCTCCCGAGTGCCCAAAAAGGGGTTTACCCCAACATATGCAGTATCAGCGTACTCAGGACAAATTGGACAACAACTTTTGGGGTCCAATTTCTCCTGTTACCCTTGGAAAAATACAAAACTGGGGGCTAAAAAATAATTTTTGTGGGGAATTTTTTTTTTTTTTTTTCACGGCTCTGCGTTATAAACTGTAGTGAAACACTTGGGGGTTCAAAGTTCTCACAACACACCTAGATAAGTTCCCTGGGGGTCTAGTTTCCATTATGGGGTCACTTGTGGGGGGTTTCTACTGTTTAGGTACATTAGGGGCTCTGCAAACGCAATGTGACGCCTGCAGACTATTCCATTTAAGTCTGCATTACAAATGGCACTCCTTCACTTCCGAGCCCTCCCATGCGCCCAAACGGTGGTCCCCCCCCCCCACATATGGGGTATCAGCGTACTCAGGACAAATTGAACAACAACTTTTGGGGTCGAATTTCTCCTCTTACCCTCGGGAAAATACAAAACTGTGGGCTAAAATGTAATTTTTTGGGGAAAGTTTTTTTTTAATTACTTTCACAGCTCTGCGTTACAAACTGTAGTGAAACACTTGGGGGTTCAAAGCTCTCATAACACATCTAGATGAGTTCCTTAGGGGGTCTAGTTTCCAAAATGGTGTCACTTGTGGGGGGTTTCTACTGTTTAGGTATATTAGGGGCTCTGCAAACGCAATGTGACACCTACAGACCATTCCATCTAAGTCTGCATTCCAAATGGAGCTCCTTCCCTTCCGAGCCCTCCCATGTGCCCAAACAGTGGTTCCCCTCTACATATGGGATATCAGTGCACTCAGGGCAAATTGGACAACAAATTTTGGCGCCCAATTTCTCCTGTTACCCTCGGGAAAATACAAAACGGGGGGCTAAAAAATAATTTTTGTGGGAATTTTTTTTTTTATTTTTACGGTTCTGCATTATAAACTTCTGTGAAGCCCTTGGTGGGTCAAAGCGCTCAAAACACATCTAGATAAGTTCCTTAGGGGGTCTACTTTCCAAAATGGTGTCAATTTTGGGGGGTTTCAATGTTTAGGCACATCAGTTGCTCTCCAAACGCAACATGGCGTCCCATCTCAATTCCTGTCAATTTTGCAATGAAAAGTCAAATGGCACTACTTCCCTTCCGAGCTCTCCCATGTGCCCAAACAGTGGTTTACCCCCACATATGGGGTATCAGCGTACTCAGGACAAATTGTACAACAATTTTTGGGGTCCAATTTCTTCTCTTACCCGTGGGAAAATAAAAACTTGGGGGCGAAAAGATCATTTTTGTGAAAAAATATGATTTTTTTATTTTTACGGTTCTGCATTATAAACTTCTGTGAAGCACTTGGTGGGCCAAAGTGATCCCCACACCTCTAGATAAGTTCCTTAGGGGGTCTACTTTCCAAAATGGTGTCACTTGTGGGGGGTTTCAATGTTTAGGCACATCAGGGGCTCTCCAACCGCAACATGGTGTCCCATCTCGATTCCAGTCAATTTTACATTGAAAAATCAAATGGCGCTCCTTCGCTTCCGAGCTCTGTCATGCGCCCAAACAGTGGTTTACTGTTATGATCTGGTGGTTTAGGAGCAACTTGGGACGAGAGTAGTGTAGCATAGGGTGGTTTCGTCAAACTCAATCTGACAGGTGCCCCGCCCCTATCAAAGTGTATCAAAGTGTGTAACCCCTCCCCTCCTCCTGTCAGCCAGCTGTCCCTGAGGCTGGCTGATTTCCCCTTTTGATATAGTTTGATATATTTTAATTTGTTGCAGTTTGATATTATTCCCCGTATTTTGTTTTATATTAGATTTTATACGTAGCTCGAGTTTGATTCTGTAAGCTGTGTTTTATTCACAGTGTACAGATATAGTGCAGAACTTTGTTTTATAACACACCAAGCTGTTTATTTGTGCGAAACGCGCGTCGGGGTCTCTCGGTGTCTTCAGCCATCCACGGTCTCTCTCCCACATGGGTAAGCATTTGTTACGCTCCTAACTAGCCTGTGGGCTCACATACTCTCTGTGTCTATTAGAACCAGCAGTGTGCTGGTATGGGCTCCCTAGTGCCAGATGGTATATACAATTATTGGGATGCTCTTCTATTTATTGAATTACATTTTGCTCCAGGCTTTCCTTAGCAGGGAGACATGCTGAGTGGCTGATCACACATGTTTTTTATCATGTTTCTGTCCCTTTCATTCTCGTCATGTTTCTACATTGAGCTATTAGCCATTATTAATTGTTATTGAGCTTTTTGTATTAATTAAACTTTTTTGATATGATATTACTGGTATTTGAGCTCGATTTATTTATTGTATCCATACTATTGAGAGTATAGACTCCTATTTCTCTTGTAGGTTTATCTCATATTTTGGAGTAGCGTTCAGCGCTCTCATCCTAGATCCTGGTGTACAGGATCATTATCCTTTTAAGTGTTTTCCAATATGTCAGTGGTTGTTAATTTCATATATATATATATATATATATATATATATATATATATATATATATATATATATATATATTATGCTTTACACATATAGTGCAGAACTTTTGTTTTATAACACACCAAGCTGTTTATTTGTACCTCTACTGACCATTAACTAAATATTTGATTTCCCCTTTTGATATAGTTTGATATTATTCCCGTATTTGTTTTATATAGTTTTATATAGTTTGATATTATTCCCGTATTTGTGGGATAACACATGTTTATAATTATATCCTAGTCGTGTATTTATTTTATACGTGGTTTATAACACCTTTCTCATTTGTTTTATATTAGATTTTATACGTAGCTCGAGTTTGATTCTGTAAGCTGTGTTTTATTCACAGTGTACAGGTATAGTGCAGAACTTTGTTTTATAACACAACCAGCTGTTTATTTGTGTTTCTACTGACCATTAACTAAATGCTTATTTACACAAACAGAAAAGACAGATTTTTCTGTTTGTACCTGTATTGTACCTGTAGGTTATGTAGGGTTATCTGCGGGTCAGTGGTTTATAACACCTAGGTCAATTGTTTTTGTATGCGCTTTCTCAGAAAAGTTATTTGTGTCTCTACATTTCTCAGAAAAGTTATTTGTGTTTCTACTGACCATTAACTAAATGCTTATTTACACAAACAGAAAAGACAGATTTTCTGTTTGTACATGTATTGTACCTGTAGGTTATGTAGGGTTATCTGCCGGTCAGTGGTTAATAACACCTAAGTCATTTGTTTTCTGTATTCGCTTTCTCAGAAAAGTTATTTGATGTCTCTACTGACCATTAACTAAATGATTGTCAGCTTGATTCTGTAAGCTGTGTTTATTCACAGTGTACCAGATTTTCTCTTTGGGCCTGTATATATATATATATATATATATATATATATATATATATATATATATATATATATATATATATATAATATGCCCCAATGTTACAACACACGCAAGTAAGAAGCGGTGTGCTTTATACGAATATAAAACCAAAGACACGATATTGTAAAAATGTAAAAAAAAAATTATTTCTCACAATAAAACAGCATCTCAAATTTTAAGTTAGCTAACAGCATGATGCTGACAAATGCATCTTTGCGGAATCTGATAACAACGCGCTGAACAAAGGGCTGAGCCTGAAAATCTTGATGTCACAAAATCTGATACGATTCGATCATTATTCTGCAAGTCAGACGTGAAATGCTGTAAAACCTTCTTAAATGGAAAGCCTCGCGCTAAATGGTATAATACATATATGCAATAATGACCGCATACACGGCTATACAGATCTTGAATTTGTGCGCTCTGATAACAATAAGAATAACAATTCTTGTTCAGGAATGTCACAAAAGCGCGTGGAAAGATAATATTATCCGCACGGAAGCCGTAACTGTCAAAAAATATGCCCGTCTTATCGTCGCAGAGTACGATTAATATCCAGTGGCGACCAGCTTGATTCGCCGGGTCTGTATTCACAATATATGCCGCGGGTCTCTGAGTCACTCTTTCTTCCGGAAGCAAATCACACGGAAACACACCGGCGAATATGCGGTCTGTATAATTATCGGACCGCGCTACAACTGTAAGCTGCAGACTGTCCATCGTTGCTTAATTAAAATCGTACAAGATCTCTCGCCTGTTATTAATTTCCAGAATGGTGTGGTTGACTGCAAAGACAATCATATTTATCGTGTAGGGTGTCGCTATCGCAAAGCGGACTTCAGCACTCAGATTACCTGTTTTAATGAGCGAGAAATGGCCTCCAGGCTCTTGATCAGGCGATAAATCAAAAGCAAATAGCGTGAAGCCAGCCATAAATTCTTCACGATCTATCGCCATGGCACAATCAGCCTTTTGCTTGCCCGATATATGGGCAAGCGCCATATATTCTCTGATGGCTAAATCAGCATTAAAATTAGGATTATAAGGCCTCACGGGTATCTGCTGACCATCCAGATATAATGCCGCGTGGTTGACATGGTAGTGGTGAAAGTCCAACGGGTTTTTTGTATAAGAACCGTTGAAGCCCTCATTATCTACAAACCCCAATATAACAGTTTTTGGTATCTGTCCTAGGAAGAGGTTCTTGTGGTTCGTGATCCGTGTCCCTGCGGCGATGCTGTACACTTTCAGGCATGTTCGGTCGACAGCGTACTTGGCTGTTGCGGCTAGGAGGGCCTGGCTGTGGCCGATTCGGACAGCCGGAGATACCTGCACTCTTTTCACACAGAGAGCCGCCTGCGAGATTTGTACCTTCAGCGGCTCGGCTTCTGCGGACATGAGGCAGAAAGTATCCTTATTTCTTGACAGCTTAACCTTAAGGTCAAGGCCGTTCAATATTAACTTTGGCTGGTTAAATATATCCCCAAAAATGGGCCCCAAAAGATTGATGGGTTTTGAGCGAGAAGCGGCACTGGCTCTTTTGATAAATCCCGCATTTGCGCCATCCAGGCGCCTGTCATTATGATGTCCCGCAGTGTCTTTATAGAACAAACCGGCTGTAAATTGTGATGGATACGCATCTGCAACACCTGTTCTCGTGCATTCTAGCAGGCCCGTCTAATTCTGGAAAGAGCTATTTTGTAAAACAGCTGCTATATAATATTGAAGCTAATTTTTCTCAGAAACCTGATAATATTGTATGGTTTTATTCGTGTTGGCAAAAACTATATGATGAAATCTCTCTCTCTTTTCCCCACGCCAGATTTGTGGAGGGTCTGCTGAATACATTCGTAGATGACGAATGTAGATGACGTAGATGATGAATTTGGCGATTGTTGATGATCTCATGGAGAGCGCTAGTGAGAATTGTGAGATAGAAAAAGCCTTTACCAAGTATGTGCACCACAGAAATCTCAGCATTTTCTACCTGGTGCAAAACATATTTTGTCAGGGTAAGAAAAGCCGTACGATAAATTTAAACACAAAGTACATGGTGCTTTTTAATAACCCCCGAGATAAATTACAAATTTTAACTCTAGCTCGTCAGATGTATCCCGGAAAAACACGTTTTTTCCTAGAAGCTTTTGAGGATGCCACGCGGGAGCCTTACGGGTATTTGCTTGTAGATTTGAGAGCTAATACTCCTGAGGATCTGCGTTTAAGGACTGGGTTGTTTCCACCCACGTTGCCCGCTGTCTATGTTCAGAAGAAAAACACTTCTAAAAAGTGAATTTTACCCGGTATCAGACATTCTACGCTGTGTGCGTTGTGATGTAAAGATGTCTGAGAGGCTCCGGCGTAACTGGGCTCTCTTAAAAACCCTAGTGAAAGCAACCCCCGCTGTCAGAAAGTCTATTTTGCGCGATGCAAGCAATGATTTAATTACAGCCATAGGCGAGATTGCTTTAAATATCTTAAAAGGCAGGATTCCGCTGAAAGAGCGCCAACAAGGTATATTAAAGAAGTGGCGTAAAGCTATAAGAACCCTGAGCGACAGATCTCAGCCCATAAAGAAAAAGAAGCGACTACTAAAACAGGCCGGCGGGTTTATCGGACCTCTTTTAGCTTTTGCAATTCCAATAATAACAAGCCTGATCGCCGGAAGATAATGGAGCATGCAGCGAAAATGTATCTAGTCCCCAAACAGGAGCTAGACAAACTAAGACCCGATACTACAGATAACATACGCGACAGTGTTATTCGACGCCTTGATGGTGAAATTAGCGACATTTTACAGCGTCGTGACATTCCCGATGATGTGAAAATTAAAATGTATAGCTCTGTGCTGCAACGCTACTTGGTACATACGCGACACAGCTCAAAAGAAGTAACGGCTTTAAATCTCGTTAGCCCTCCTGATCCTGGTCAGCAGCAATTGCCAAATACCGACTCTGATAAAAGTCATGAGATCGCTGAAATTGTCAGCCATATAAACCAAAGATATAAAAAAAATGCTGAATTTTTACTAAACAGGCTGCTGCAGAATAAAAATGTCACAGCATGGAATAATAAAACTGAATTTATTTTCAAAGGATCCGTAATACCAGGGTCTAACTTACTGGATTTGGTACGTAGTACAACGCAGAGCCATGCTCTGAACAGTAGAAATTTACCACCGGGTTGGGATTCATTTATGCAGGCTATGGCCGAGCTAAATATGCCGTCTACAGATGTGGGTAACACCGCTACTAGGAAGCTTTTAGATGAATTAAAAATTACCAACAGTGAGACACGCTCTGTATCTACACCGCTGAAGTTAGCGGCGGCTCCCCGTAAAATTCAATCTTTACATTCCCCGTCATTAGGTACCACACGTGGAACTCTGCTACCTAAAAAAAGGTCTCTACCGATGCTACAAACCATGTGGCTCATGATGTAAAGAATGTACTGGCTAAAATGCTGTACTCGCCTTGTAACACTATATTAATTATTTTGTAAGAAGTGTAATGATGTATGTTCATTGTACTATTTAATGTTTTTACTTTTTATATTCTGTAAGAATTTTTATAGTATTGAAATGTCTTTGAGTTGTATTAATGTTATTACTTTTTATATCCTGTAAGAATTTTTATAGTATTGAAATGTCTTTGAGATGCTGTTTTATTGTGAGAAATAAATTTTTTTTTAAATTTTTACAATAACGTGTCTTTGGTTTTATATTCGTATAAAACACACCGCTTCTTACTTGCGTGTGTTGTAACATGACCACATACATAATATGCACATATAATGAGAGAGGTGTTATAAACCACTGACCCGCAGATAACCCTACATACCCCTACAGGTACAAATTTCTGTTTGTGAAAAAAAGCATTTAGTTAATGGTCAGTAGAAACACAAATAACTTTTCTGAGAAATGTAGAGACACAAATAACTTCTCTGAGAAAGCGCATACAAAAACAATTGACCTAGGTGTTATAAACCACTGACCCGCAGATAACCCTACATAACCTACAGGTACAATACAGGTACAAACAGAAAAATCTGTCTTTTCTGTTTGTGTAAATAAGCATTTAGTTAATGGTCAGTAGAAACACAAATAAACAGCTGGTTGTGTTATAAAACAAAGTTCTGCACTATACCTGTACACTGTGAATAAAACACAGCTTACAGAATCAAACTCGAGCTACGTATAAAATCTAATATAAAACAAATGAGAAAGGTGTTATAAACCACGTGTAAAATAAATACACGACTAGGATATAATTATAAACATGTGTTATCCCACAAATACGGGAATAATATCAAACTATATAAAACTATATAAAACAAATACGGGAATAATATCAAACTATATCAAAAGGGGAAATCAAACATTTAGTTAATGGTCAGTAGAGGTACAAATAAACAGCTTGGTGTGTTATAAAACAAAAGTTCTGCACTATATGTGTAAAGCATATTATATTATATATATATATATATATATATATATATATATATATATATATATATATAGGACCCCGCACAAATAAACAGCTTGGTGTGTTATAAAACAAAGTTCTGCACTATATCTGTACACTGTGAATAAAACACAGCTTACAGAATCAAACTCGAGCTACGTATAAAATCTAATATAAAACAAAATACGGGGAATAATATCAAACTGCAACAAATTAAAATATATCAAACTATATCAAAAGGGGAAATCAGCCAGCCTCAGGGATAGCTGGCTGACAGGAGGAGGGGAGGGGTTACACACTTTGATACACTTTGATAGGGGCGGGGCACCTGTCAGATTGAGTTTGACGAAACCACCCGATGCTACACTACTGACGAGCTCTGAAGGAAGTGGTACCTGTACTGACCGCAGTCCCTAAGCTTAACACAACACTAGAAGTAGCCGTGGGATGCTCCTGACACTCCCTAGGCACCTCGTCACAGCCTGAGAACTAACTACCCCTAAAGATAGAAACAGGAAAACTATCTTGCCTCAGAGAAAATCCCCAAAGGATAGATAGCCCCCCACAAGTAATGACTGTGAGTGGAGAGGGAAAAGACATACACAGAATGAAACCAGGATGAGCACAGGAGGCCAGTCTAGCTAGATAGATAGGACAGGATGGAATACTGTGCGGTCAGTATAAAACACTACAAAATATCCACACAGAGTTTACAAAAATCTCCACACCTGACTAAAGGTGTGGAGGGTAAATCTGCTTCCCAGAGTTTCCAGCATCACTGAATTAATTCATACTGACAAGCTGGACAAACATAAAAAGCACAGAACGGATAAGTCCACAACCTGTGGACAGAAAGGAGCAAGCAAGGACTTAGCTTTGCTGAACTGGTCAGGATAACAGGGAAATCCAAAGAGATATGAATCCTAGTTAATGATAAACTTACCTGGAGCAGCCAGTGCCAGGCAGCAGCGGCCAAGGCAAACAGGATCATGGGGTGCATTAAAAGAGGTCTGGATACACATGATGAGAGCATTATACTGCCTCTGTACAAATCCCTAGTTAGACCGCACATGGAGTACTGTGTCCAGTTTTGGGCACCGGTGCTCAGGAAGGATATAATGAAACTAGAGAGAGTACAAAGGAGGGCAACAAAATTAATAAAGGGGATGGGAGAACTACAATACCCAGATAGATTAGTGAAATTAGGATTATTTAGTCTAGAAAAAAGACGACTGAGGGGCGATCTAATAACCATGTATAAGTATATAAGGGGACAATACAAATATCTCGCTGAGGATCTGTTTATACCAAGGAAGGTGACGGGCACAAGGGGGCATTCTTTGCGTCTGGAGGAGAGAAGGTTTTTCCACCAACATAGAAGAGGATTCTTTACTGTTAGGGCAGTGAGAATCTGGAATTGCTTGCCTGAGGAGGTGGTAATGGCGAACTCAGTCGAGGGATTCAAGAGAGGCCTGGATGTCTTCCTGGAGCAGAACAATATTGTATCATACAATTATTAGGTTCTGTAGAAGGACGTAGATCTGGGGATTTATTATGATGGAATATAGGCTGAACTGGATGGACAAATGTCTTTTTTCGGCCTTACTTGCTAACTATGAATCCAACCAGGAACCATTGACAAGTGGCACAAGCTGAAGGAAAGGGCCAGGCTAAATAGCCGAGCAGAATAGACAATCAGTGGAAGCAGCTGCTGACTGCTAAATCCAAGGAGCAGCCATTCCACTTAAAAACACCGGAGAGAGCCAAGAGCAGAACTCACAAAAGTGCCACTTACAAACACCGGAGGGAGCCCAAGAGCGGAATTCACAACAGTACCCCCCCCTTGAGGAGGGGTCACCGAACCCTCACCAGAGCCCCCAGGCCAATCAGGACGAGCCAAGTGAAAGGCACGAACCAAATCGGTGGCATTGACATCGGAGGCAACAACCCAAGAATTATCCTCCTGGCCATAACCCTTTCACTTGACAAGATACTGAAGCCTCCGCCTCGAAAAACGAGAATCCAAAATTTTCTCAACCTCATATTCCAACTCTCCCTCAACCAACACCGGGGCAGGAGGATCAACCGAGGGAACAACAGGCACCACATATATCCGCAACTAAGATCTATGGAAAACATTATGAATGGCAAAAGAGTCAGGAAGAGCAAAAGGAAAAGACACCGGATTGATAATTTCAGGAATCTTATAAGGACCAATAAACCGAGGCTTAAACTTAGGGGAAGAAACCTTCATAGGAACATGACGAGAAGACAACCAAACCAAATCCCCCACACAAAGCCGGGGACCAACACACCGACGGCGGTTAGCAAAACGTTGAGCCCTTTCCTGAGACAACGTCAAATTGTCCACCACATGAGTCCAAATCTGCTTCAGCCTGTCCACCACAGAATCCACACCAGGACAATCAGAAGGCTCAACCTGCCCAGAAGAAAAACGAGGATGAAAACCAAAATTACAAAAGAAAGGTGAAACCAAAGTAGCCGAACTAGCCCGATTATTAAGGGCAAACTCGGCCAACGGCAAGAAAGCCACCCAATCATCCTGATCAGCGGACACAAAGCATCTCAAATAAGTCTCCAAGGTCTTATTAGTTCACTCAGTTTGGCCATTAGTCTGAGGATGAAATGCCGAAGAAAAAGGCAAATCAATGCCCATCCTAGCACAAAAGGCCCGCCAAAACCTAGAGACAAACTGAGAACCTCTGTCAGACACAATGTTCTCCGGAATGCCATGCAAACGAACCACATGCTGAAAAAACAAAGGAACCAAATCTGAGGAGGAAGGCAACTTAGGCAAAGGTACCAGATGGACCATTTTAGAGAACCGCTCACAAACAACCCAGATAACAGACATCTTCTGGGAAACAGGAAGATCCGAAATAAAATCCATGCAAATATGCGTCCAGGGCCTCTCAGGGACCGGCAAAGGCAAAAGCAACCCACTAGCGCGGGAACAGCAAGGCTTGGCCCGGGCGCGAATCTCACAGGACTGCACAAAAGCACGCACATCGCGCGACAAGGAAGGCCACCAAAAGGACCTAGCAACCAAATTTCTGGTACCAAAAATCCCAGGATGACCAGCCAACACTGAACAATGAACCTCAGAAATCACCTTACTTGTCCATCCATCAGGAACAAACAGCTTCCTCACTGGACAGCGGTCAGGCCTATCAGCCTGAAATTCCTGAAGCACCCGCCGCAAATTAGGGGAGATGGCAGAAAGAATCACCCCTTCCTTAAGAATGCCAACCGGTTCAAGGACTCCAGGAGAATCAGGTGAAAAACTCCTAGAGAGGGCATCAGTCTTAACATTCTTAGATCCCGGAAGATACGAGACCACAAAATCAAAACGGGAGAAAAACAGGGACCATCGAGCATGTCTAGGATTCAGCCACTTGGCCGACTCGAGTAAAATCAGATTCTTATGATCAGTCAAGACCACAACGCGGTGCTTAGCTCCCTCACGCCAATGTCGCCACTCCTCAAACGCCCACTTCATAGCCAACAACTCCCGATTGCCGACATCATAATTGCGTTCCGCAGGCGAAAACTTTCTGGAAAAAAAAGCACACAGTTTCATCAAAGAACCATCAGAATCCCTCTGAGACAAAACGGCCCCTGCCCCAATCTCAGAAGTGTCAACCTCAACCTGAAAAGGAAGCGAAACATCCAGCTGACGCAACACAGGGGCAGAAGTAAATCGGCGCTTAAGCTCCCGAAAGGCCTTAACAGCCGCAGAGGACCAATTCGTCACATCAGCGCCTTTCTTCGTCAAATCAGTAAGGGACTTAACCACACTGGAAAAGTTGGCAATGAAACGGCGATAGAAATTAGCAAAGCCCAAAAATTTTTGAAGGCTCTTCACAGATGTGGGTTGAATCCAGTCATGAATAGCTTGGACCTTAACAGGATCCATTTCCATAGACGAGGGAGAAAAAATAAAACCCAAAAAAGAGACCTTCTGAACTCCGAATAGGCACTTAGACCCCTTCACAAATAAAGCATTATCACGAAGGATCTGGAACACCATCCTGACCTGCTTCACATGAGACTCCCAATCATTGGAAAAAATCAAAATATCATCCAAATATACAACCATGAATTTATCAAGATAATTGCGGAAAATATCATGCATGAAGGATTGGAACACAGATGGAGCATTAGAGAGCCCGAATGGCATCACAAGGTATTCAAAATGGCCTTCGGGCGTATTAAATGCAGTTTTCCATTTGTCACCCTGTTTAATATGAACAAGATCATATGCCCCTCGGAGGTCAATCTTAGTAAACCAACTAGCCCCCTTAATCTGAGCAAACAAATCAGAAAGCAAAGGCAAGGGGTATTGGAATTTGACCGTGATCTTATTAAGAAGACGATAATCTATACAGGGCCTCAAGGAGCCATCCTTCTTAGCAACAAAAAAGAAACCCGCTCCCAATGGTGACGAAGACGGCCGAATATGCCCCTTCTCCAAAGATTCCTTAACATAGCTCCGCATGGCGGCATGCTCTGGCACAGACAGATTGAAAAGTTGGCCCTTAGGGAACTTACAACCAGGAATCAAGTTAATAGCACAATCACAGTCCCTATGTGGAGGAAGGGAACTGGACTTGGGCTCATCAAATACATCCTGGAAATCCGACAAAAAGTCAGGGACCTCAGAAGAGGGGGAAGAGAAAATTGACATCAAAGGAATGTCACTATGTACCCCTTGACAACCCCAACTAGTCACAGACATAGTTTTCCAATCCAGCACCGGATTATGTTCCTGTAACCATGGAAAACCCAGTACAACAACATCATGCAGGTTATGCAACACCAGAAAACGGCAATCTTCCTGATGTGCAGGAGCCATGTACATGGTCATCTGCGTCCAGTACTGAGGTTTATCCTTGGCCAATGGTGTAGCATCAATGCCCCTCAAAGGAATAGGGCTCTGCAAAGGCTGCAAGGAAAAACCACAGCGCCTGGCGAATTCTAAGTCCATTAAGTTCAGGGCAGCGCCTGAATCCACAAATGCCATGACAGAAAAGGACGACAATGAGCAAATCAGGGTCACAGATAAAAGAAATTTAGGCTGTACAGTACTAATGGTAACAGACCTAGCGACCCTCCTAGTACGTTTAGGGCAATCAGAAATAACATGAGCAGAATCACCACAGTAAAAACACAGCCTATTCTGACGTCTGAATTCCTGCCGTTCTGTTCTAGTCAAAATCTTATCACATTGCATAGGTTCAGGACTCTGCTCAGAGGACACTGAAATATGGTGCATAGCTTTGCGCTCGCGCAGACGCCGATCAATCTGAATGGCTAGAGACATAGATTCGCTCAAACCAGTAGGCGTAGGGAAGCCCACCATAACATCTTTAAGGGCTTCAGAAAGATCTTTTCTGAAAATAGCAGCCAGAGCATCCTCATTCCATTTAGTGAGCACAGACCATTTCCTAAATTTCTGGCAGTATAATTCTGCCGCTTCCTGACCTTGACACAGGGCCAACAGAGTTTTTTCTGCATGATCCACAGAATTAGGTTCGTCATACAATAATCCGAGCGCTTGAAAAAATGTGTCTACATTCAGCAATGCCGGTTTCCCTGATTCAAGGGAGAATGCCCAGTCCTGAGGGTCACCACGCAGCAAGGATATGATGATTTTAACTTGCTGAATGGGATCACCAGAAGAACAGGGAATCAAAGCAAAAAACAATTTGCAGTTATTTTTAAAGTTCAAAAACTTGGATCTGTCCCCAAAAAACAAATCAGGAGTAGGAATTCTAGGCTCCAAAGCCGGAGTCTGGACAACATAATCTTGGATACTCTGTACTCTTGCAGCAAGTTGATCCACACGAGAAAACAAACCCTGAACATCCATGCCAGATCATAAATCCTGAACCACCCAGAGATCAAGAGGAAAAAAAAAGACAAAATAGAGCACAGAAAAAAAATGGCTCAGAATTTTTTCCTTCTTTTGAGATGCATTTAATTCATTTTTGGCCACTTGTACTGTTATGATCTGGTGGTTTAGGAGCAACATGGGACGAGCTCTGAAGGAAGTGGTACCTGTACTGACCGCAGTCCCTAAGCTTAACACAACACTAGAAGTAGCCGTGGGATGCTCCTGACACTCCCTAGGCACCTCGTCACAGCCTGAGAACTAACTACCCCTAAAGATAGAAACAAGAAAACTATCTTGCCTCAGAGAAAATCCCTAAAGGATAGATAGCCCCCCACAAGTAATGACTGTAAGTGGAGAGGTAAGGCTACGTTCACATTTGCGTCTTACGACGCAGCGTCGTCGACGCCTAACGACGCATGCGTCATGCGCCCCTATCTTTAACATTGGGGATGCAAGCGTATGCGTTGTCATGCGTTTTCGTGAAACGCACGACGCATGCGTCATTTTACCGCACCTGGCGGGGCGCCGGCGACGCTACATGTTGCAGTTTTGTAGCGTCGTAAAAACGCGTGCGTCGCACTTGCGTCGCCCGTGCGTCGTAATTGCGTTACAATCCCCCATTGAAACCAATTGACAATGCACGGAACGCAAGTGCGTGCGTCGTGCATGCGTTGTGCGACGCATGCGTCGTGCGACGCATGCGTCGTTAAATAAAATTACACAAAAAGTGTGTAGACACTATATATAAAGAATGTTTGGATTGTTTGTCACTTCTGCTGCATCATACCAAGGACACCAGACGTCATCATCTGCTGTCCAGAGATGTAAGTATAGAATGATTCTGCGCATTTTCTACATGTTTTATTTTTAAATTGTTTTATTGCAAGTTGTGTATGTTCTGCACTATGGTTGTGTAAAGACATTGGTTGATTTTTCTCGTTGTGATGTATGGCGTTGTATAGGATGGCGTTTTAGTGTCTCCGGCCTTGTTGATGTAAAATATTTGTCTTTCCAGGATTGACTTTTCTTTTCAAATTTTTTTTTGGGGGTGTTTTTTTATTCTGTTGTGATGTATATTTCTAGCGTTATATGATGGGGTTTCATTGTCTCCGGCCATGTTGGTTTATTGTAAAGTATGGTAGTATAGAATGATTCTGCGCATTTTCTACATTTTTGTAATTTTAAATTGTTTTATTGCAAGTTGTGCATTATGTTCTGCACTGTGGTTGTGTAAAGACATTGTTGTATTTTTCTCGTTGTGATGTATGGCGTTGTATGGCGTTTCCTTGTCTTCGGCCTTCTTGATTACTGTAAAGTATGGTGGTCTTTCCAGGATTGACTTTTCTTTTCAATTTTTTTTTTTGGGGGGGTGATTGTGTTGTGATGTATATTTCTTGTGTTACATGATGGCGTTTCATTGTCTCCGGCCATGTTGGTTTTATTGTAAAGTATGGTGGTGTATCCAGGATTGACGTTTCTTTCCTTAATTTTTGGGGGTTATTAATTTTTTTTTCAGAAATCTATTGTGCTGTTTGGGTTGTTCCATGCATGCGGTTGTTCCATTTTTTTTTTTTTTACATAGAAATGTTTGCTTTTTTAATCAGGTTCTGAGGAATTTCAGGGCTTCATATGTAGCCGTACTCTTTTATATATTTTTTTTTTCTATTGTAACGTATGGCGGTATGGTTTGCCTTTTCTTGTGCCTTTTGGAAATCAATGTTTTAAAAATGTTGTTCAAAAAAATCTGAGTCTTTTTGGATTACTACATAGGGTCTGTTGTGTATTTGTTTTGTTATCTTTAGGCTTTTGTTTACTCTGGCATTGTGTTGTCTCTGTCATTGTTTTTTATTTCAATGGGGCAGTGTTTGCTCAGCGCTAGTTCAGTTGGCATTGTACAATGAGTGCACTGTTTGTTGTGGTTGTAATGTAAATGTATGGATTTTTTTTAAAATTTTCCTATGTTCCTCTGTATTGTGCATAGTAAAATAATTCAATTTTTTTAATTTCAGAATTTAATCTACAATGGCCAGCGACTCTAGCCACACCCCACCGCTGAGGAGTCCGGTGAGTACATGATCTACTGTTGCTTATAAATTCGGTGTCATTTGTAGACGTGTCACAACTTTTTTTAAACTATTTTCCAGGCTTCTTCAAGTGAGGAGGAGAGCCAGGAGGAACAGAGCCAGCAGGAGCAGCGACCACGGGGCCAAGCTGTGGTGGCAGGACGGCGAGTAAGTTTTTTTTCAAACAACCTAGTATTTTTTTTTCTTTTACTACCTTTTTTTTTGTTTGTTTTGTGGGAGGTGGGGGAGGAGGTAGGGAGACCAATTTTTATTTATCTTGCAAACATTAATGTTTTCCAATTATTCTAGGTTTAACAACGGGACCAAGATGAGGCCATAGACATTAACATAATGGTCGCATCAATCCAGGAGAGGCCTGTTGTGGGACAGCCGTGACCCCCGGCACGCGGACCAGGTGGTGTTGCGACGTTTGTGGGCTGAGGTGGCAAAATCGCTGTGGGATGGCTTCGACAGCGCTTCACCCGAGGACAAAGATAAATTTGGTAAGTATTGCAGAAATGCAGCTCTGACCATCATGCCAGGATACACAACCATCTGTGATGTGATCTACTTTCGTGGCATCACACACGGTTGCGTTTTTAATTTAAAAATTTTCTCTCAAACTTAATTTTTGGTTTGACTTTTCCACAGTCAAAAAATTGAAGACCAGATGGCGCTCCATGAAGGACCGTTTCAAGAGGGTCATGAAAAAGGAGGGACAGACTCGTAGTGGTGCTGCTGCGTCAAGGGCCTCTACATACAAGTTCAGCCGTATTCTGCAGTTCCTGAGACCGGTCCTTGACAGTCGAGAGTAAGTATTTTCTTCCCACACATTGGTTATTGGAAAACATGCATATTCACGTAGTATATTTCCCAGCCACGTAGTTTATTGCCCAGCCATTTATATTGCTCAGTACGTACTATACAGCACACAGACACATAGTACATTGGCCAGCCACGGGCAATATTTCATAGTGGCGTAGTATATTGCCCATCCAGGTTTATCACAGATTCCCAGATTCCCAAAAAAATGAAAAATAATAGACACGGGAGACCTTATAGTCCACGGCAGGTTATGTTCCCAGGGTTGCTCTGATCGCAGGACCTGTGATGACGTCTCGGGTCACATGACCTTGACGTGATGGCAGTTCCGACGATAAGCGTAAGCCATATCGGCCGTTACAAACGCCAACCATGGGTGAGTATAGCATGGCAATTTTGAAAAAAATAAATGTATTCTATTTTTAATATTGATGCGGCATAGGCAGTGTCAATATTAAAAATTAACATCTTAACGGCGGCAACGGTTACCGCCGGTAAGTGTTTATCGATGACAGGGGAGTATGCGGGCGACGGCCATTCACTGCGCGGAGTAAGGAGCGGCCATTTTATTCAGGCATGTGACCCGCGCTGATTGCTCGCATCAGCCATGTTAGGCAGCTGGCCGGTTCAAACAGCGAATTACTACCGTTACGACTGACAGACGGAACTAAAAACCCTTTACAATTATGTAAAATTATAATTTTATAGTATGTGATGCAATGTTTAACTTTTACACAGGTGGTGGCGAATGTGAAATGTTATATTTTGTATACTAATGTTTTCCTTATGTTTTCACAGAACACACAGCAGCACCCGCGAGCCTGTTCGGCCCTCTGGAGCGGTCCTTCGTGAATCGCCATCTGACCCGTCACAGCCATCCCACAGCGAGAGCAGGTCTGCACCACCATCTGGAGAACCGGCAGCCGGTCCATCAGATGTTCCCCTGTTTTTACATTTGAGCACGGTCTTCCAGAATTGTTTCAAGGCGCTGGGCGATCGAATGGACACAGCTCTGTCCAATATCGACCGACGTCTTCAAACAATGGAATCCGAGCTCTCGAGGCCGGCAAAACATTTTTTTAGTGCCATTGAGAAGGGCATGGTGGAACATCTTACGCCGGAACTCCAGATTTTGGTTATGCAGGCCTGGAACAATGCATACGTGACTGCTCTGCAGCAGGCTCGGGTCATGCAGTCAGCGACTACAATGCCCGGAGTACCATCGCTGGCTAGCATGGCTCCGACTCCTGCTGCAGAGCACCCACACAGAGCTCAGCGTGCCGAGGGCCACCACCGCCGCCACAAACACCGTAGAACCGAGCCCCAAAGTTCTGCTCCTGCCAGGCCTTCAAGGGCACAAAGACGGAAAGCTGAAACACACCCAGAGGGAGAGAGGAGAAAACGCAAAAAAACCAAAACAACAACGGCGGCTATGGCTGCTCCAATAAGCACACCAAGTACTCGGCCGGGGTCTACCCGGAGCAGGAGTAGTCATAGCCAGTCCACAGTGGTAAGGACACTGGCCGTGCCTCCTCCCTCACCTCCTGCATTGGCAATATCGCCACCATCTACCACAGGGTGGACAGACGTAGGCATACCGTCAAGTGTATTGCAATATGGTGGTTCCTCCCCCTCGTCCTCCTCCTCCATGTTCTCCTCCACCCACTCCCAAACTGGAGGACATCAATCCCCCTCAATAGCTGAAGTTCCCACCCCTTAGAACCTATACCCATTTTTTCTTTTTGTGTCCCCATTAATAAAACTGTTATTTTGATGAAAAAAATTGAGTTTATTGGTCTAAAATAACGTTTGCACCAACTCACACCGTGCGCTGTATACAAAAATCTTGTGTTTGTTACACCTCATATCTGCATTGTCTGACACAATTTTATCAAGTTTCTGTTGTAAATTTTTTAGGGCTGTCTATTGCACGATGAGATGTTACAAACACAAAGAGGAGTAAAAAATATATCAATTTTCAAACCTACTGTAAAGGTACCGTCACAACGATTTCATTAACAATATAGTTGCTTTTTGTCACGTAGCAACGATATCGTTTAAGAAATCGTTATGCGTGACAGCGACCAACGATTATGCCCCTGCTGGGAGATCGTAGGTCTCTGCGGATGATCAGGACCTTTTTTGTGTCACTGATCACACGCTGTCATCGTTGGATCGGCGTGTTTGACACTGATCCAGCGATGTCTTCGCTGGTAACCAGGGTAAATATCGGGTTACTAGCGCAGTGCCCAGGGAAAAAAGTGTAAAACAAAAAAAAAAAAATACACTACATACATTCCGGTGTCTGCCACGTCCCTCGCCGTCATCTTCCCGCAGTGACTGACTCCGTCATTCCTGGCCGTAAAGTAAAAGCAGAGCACACCGTTGACGTCAACGCTGTGCTGTGCTTTAGGGCTGGCACAGTGCGGAAAGCTGACGGCGATGGTCGTGGCAGACACAGGAATGTAAGGATGTATTTTGTATTTTTTCACATTTACAATGGTAAACGGGAAACATTGTGAGTGTGGCCCTGCGCTTCATAACCCGATGTTTACTCAGGTTACACGGGGACTTGGTAATTTTTTGTCGCTGGAGAGCTGTCTGTGTGACAGCTTTCCAGCAACCACACGACGACTTAACAACGATCACGGTCAGGTCGTATCGCTGGTCGGGATCGTTGGTTAATCGTTTTGTAACGGTACCTTAAGGTTATTGGTCAGGTGAGGTGGTAGCAATGTTCACGTGGCCAAGTGTCGCCACTATTTTACTCTAGACGTATTCCAGCATCCTGAGTTCAATAGTGTTAACTCAGTAGACTTTAGCAAACATGATCGTCTCCCTCCTTGTCAAGCCAGTTTCCATATGCAAATAGTCTGCAAGATTCAAATTGCTTGACAAGGTGAGAGCCAATCATGTTCCCTTTTAAAACTATGGAACACACGGCTATGTGAATAATTTGGTTGTTCTGTCAGAGTCAATTTGGGAAATGGTGCTCACATTACAAAATTTTGTGGTACACACATTTGGTTCTAGAACATCGGATTTCTTAAAAATGTTTAATTTGTAACAACATTTGGGAGCATTTTTTTTAAAAAACGGAAAGGCACAATAAAGAACTTTATTAAAAAACACAACACAGTAGAAAATCAGGGGACTTTACAACATATAAAGAACATTGCATAGGCTGGTAAAATGTCATGGACTCAATAGTGTTTACATGACAGTGTTTAGATTTTTATAAATCACAATAAATTTAGTACAAGCAAGATGAAATACTGTTTCCAAACTAAACCATTTGATCTTGCCATGAAACACGGCCAACATCTGAAACAAAATATGCAGCAAATTGATCTCTCATCTGAGCAATTTCCAAAGTTGTCCTCAGAGGATGATCTTGGTAATCAGGCAATGGGTTTGGTATGGGTTCATCTAGTTCCACGTTGACTCTCTCTTTACCAATAATGTAATTGTGGAGAACCACACAAGCCTTCACCACCTCATCCACTGTCTCAATTTTCAAATTTATTGCGGATCCTAAAATCCGCCATTTGGAGACAAGGATTCCAAAGGCGCACTCCACAGATCTTCTGGCCCTGGACAGTCTATAATTAAAAATACTTTTTGTGCGGTCCAAGCCCCGACTGGAGTATGGTTTCAGTAGGTTGGCACTCATTTGAAAAGCCTCATCCCCAACCACAACAAATGGCACGGCCGAGCCTTCGGTGTTGGGAAGAGGTCGTGGCTGGGGGAAATTAAAATTGTTCTCATTTAATCTTCGGCCTATGTCAGACTCCTTAAATGTCCGTGAATCATTTGCACGGCTAAACGCTCCAATGTCCACGGCGAGAAACCTGCAGTCCGCACCTGCAATTGCCATGAGCACGGTGGAAAAATATTTTTTGTAATTGAAAAACAGAGATCCACTTCTTGCAGGCTTTGTAATCCTAATGTGCTTCACATCCACTGCTCCAATACAGTTAGGGAAAGAACACAGTTGTTCAAATTTTGGGGCGTTGGCCTCCCATAACGCTGTCGTTGGGATTGGTAAAAATTCCTCCCGGAGATTGTCCCACAATGCGCGGCATGTGTCGGCAATAATACCCGAGAGTGTGGAGACGCCAATCCGAAACTGGAAATGCAGTGATCTCAATGTCTCTCCGGTAGCCAGGAAACTGACAAGAAGAAAAATAAATAAATTTAATTTCATTACATTGTTATAAAATAAAATTTCATTTTCAATTCCTCACCCACACCCCCCAAAACCAAAAAAAGGTTATTTCAAAAATGGCCAGAACATATAAAGTCCTTCAAATTGCTACATTACGTACCGTAGAGTCACCAGCAGACGTTCCTCGGGGGAAATCGATTTCCGGAGCTGCGTGTCCTGCCTGGAAATGGCTCCTTCTACCAGACGCAGGAGATAGCAGAAGCTGTTTTGAGACATCCGGGTATATTCAAAATATTTATCCAGGTTGTCATTTAACTCGCCAAACAAACAAAGGTAGGCTCCACGGCTCTCTCGGACTTCCACTATAGGGTGTAGCCAAAAGCGCCGATGACTCCTTCTCCGTAGTTTGTCTCTTTTCCTTTGTTCATGACAGGCAATAGCGTAAGCAATAGCAAGGGCAAAATCCAGCACCATATTGAGGTAGATACTCTCCATGGGACGCTCCATCTTGATGCTGTAAAAACAAGCAATGGTAGGAAATGATCTATGCCGGGGTATATATACTACAATTCCATTATACCCACCCTCTTCTATCCATTGGTGGTGTTATCTAGTGTCTAGACACTAGACCCACCCTCTTCTATCCATTGGTGGTATTATCTAGTGTCTAGACACTAAATTGGGTTGAAAAATGGCATCATTGTTTGACAACGCATGCGTCGAAAAACCCTGCGTTTTTAAGAAAAACGCAGCAAAACGCACAAAAAAACGGTGCGTTTTTGTGTGCGTTGTCAATGCGTCATGCGTTGCGTCGACGACGCTGCGTCGTAAGACGCAAATGTGAACGTAGCCTAAAAGACATACACAGAATGAAACCAGGATGAGCACAGGAGGCCAGTCTAGCTAGATAGATAGGACAGGATGGAATACTGTGCGGTCAGTATAAAACACTACAAAATATCCACACAGAGTTTACAAAAATCTCCACACCTGACTAAAGGTGTGGAGGGTAAATCTGCTTCCCAGAGCTTCCAGCATCACTGAATTAATTCATACTGACAAGCTGGACAAACATAAAAAGCACAGAACGGATAAGTCCACAACCTGTGGACAGAAAAGAGCAAGTAAGGACTTAGCTTTGCTGAACTGTTCAGGATAACAGAGAAATCCAAAGAGATGTGAATCCAACCAGGAACCATTGACAAGTGGCACAAGCTGAAGGAAAGAGCCAGGCTAAATAGCCGAGCAGAATAGACAATCAGTGGAAGCAGCTGCTGATTGCTAAATCCAAGGAGCAGCCATTCCACTTAAAACCACCGGAGGGAGCCCAAGAGCAGAACTCACAAAAGTGCCACTTACAACCACCGGAGGGAGCCCAAGAGCGGAATTCACAACAGTTTACCCCAACATATGGGGTATCGGTGTACTCAGGACAAATTGTACAACAACTTTTGGGGTCCAGTTTCTCCTGTTACCGTTGGTAAAATAAAACAAATTGGAGCTTAAGCAAATTTTTTGTGAAAAAAAGTTAAATGTTCATTTTTATTTAAGCATTCCAAAAATTCCTGTGAAGCACCAGAAGGGTTAATAAACTTCTTGAATATGGTTTTGAGCACCTTGAGGGGAGCAGTTTTTAGAATGGTGTCACACTTGGGTATTTTCTATCATATAGACCCCTGTTATGATCAGGCGGCCTTGGAACAGCATGAAAAAACCTTCGCAGGAGTAGTGGTAACTATACAGACCGCAAACCCTGATCTTATCACAGACACTAGAAGTAGCCGTGGGGTGTGCCTAACCAGACCTAGACACCTCGACACAGCCGGAGGACTAAATATCCCTAAAGATAGAAAATAGGAAAACTGACTTGCCTCAGAGTAGACCCCCAAAGGATAGGCAGCCCCCCACAAATAATGACGGTAAGTAGGAGAGGAAAAGACACACGCAGGCGGAAAACAGGATTAGCAAAGGAGGCCACTTCTACCTAGATAGGAAAGTATAGTACAGGATACTAAGCGGTCAGCACAAAAACTACAAAACATCCAAAGCAGGAAAATGCAAAAACTCCACCACCTAACTAAAGATGTGGAGAGTATATCTGCGACTCCAGCGAATCCAACCAGACTGAGAGAACAACAGGACAGTCTAAGCTGGAACAAAATAGAAACTATGAACAGCACAGAAAATAGACACACAGCCTGTGTGCCTAAGAAAATGAAGCAGACACTTATCTTTTGCTGAAATGGCAGCAAGCAGGAGAGGCCAGGCAGAGAACCAATACTTCCAAAAGAACATTGACAACTGGCAAGGACTAATGAGTCCTGCAAAGCTAAATACCCCAGTCCGAATTGCAATTAGCAGAAACACCTGTCCAGGACTGCCGCCCAGGCACAACTGCATTACCATCAACAACCACCGGAGGGAGCCCAAGAGCAGAATTCACAACAGACCCCTCAAAATGACTTCAAATGAGATGTGGTCCCTAAAAAAAAAATGGTGTTGTAAAAATGAGAAATTGCATGTCAATTTTTAACCATTATAACTCCCTAACAAAAAAAAATGTGGTTCCAAAATTGTGCTGATGTAAAGTAGACATGTGGGAAATGTTACTTATTAAGTATTTTGTGTGACATATCTCTGTGATTTAATTGCATAAAAATTAAAAGTTGGAAAATTGCAAAATTTTCATAATTTTCGCCAAATTTCCGTTTTTTTCACAAATAAACGCAGGTACTATCAAAGAATTTTTACCACTATCATGAAGTACAATATGTCACGAGAAAACAATGTCAGAATCACTGGGATCCATTGAAGCGTTCCAGAGTTATAACCTCATAAAGGGACAGTGGTCAGAATTGTAAAAATTGGCCCGGTCATTAACGTGCAAACCACCCTTGGGGGTAAAGGGGTTAAGCATAATAACAGACGCGGATTCTTTACTGTAAGAGCAGTGAGACTATGGAACTCTCTGCCGTATGATGTTGTAATGAATGATTCAATACTTAAATTTAAGAGTGGACTGGATACCTTTCTGGAAAAGTATAATGTTACAGGGTATATACACTAGATTCCTTGATAGGGCGTTGATCCAGGGAACTAGTCTGATTGTTGTTTGTGGAGTCGGGAAGGAATTTTTTTCCCCAATGTGGAGCTTACTCTTTGTCACATGGTTTTTTTTTTGCCTTCCTCTGGATCAACATGTTAGGGCATGTTAGGTTAGGCTATGGGTTGAACTAGATGGACTTATAGTCTTCCTTCAACCTTAATAACTATGTAACTATATATTGTGTTGTTTAAGGGTTCCCTTTAATTTTTTGAGCAGTGTAATATCTACTATATAATTGTCTAAGGGTCACTTCCGTCTTTCTGTCTGTCTGTCTTTCTGTCTGTCACGGATATTCATTGGTCTCGGCCTCTGTCTGTCATGGACATCAACGTCGCTGATTGATCGTGGCAAAACAGCCATGACCAATCAGCGACGGGCACAGTCCCGAAGAAAATGGCCGCTCCTTCCTCCCGGCAGTCACTGCCCGGCGCACGCATACTCCCCTCCGGTCAGCGGTCACACAGGGTTAATTACAGCATTGACCGTGGTGTAACACACTCAGTTAACGCTGCTATTAACCCTGTGTGACCAACTTTTTACTATTCATGCTGTCTATGCAGCATGAATAGTAAAAATATCTACTGTTAAAAATAATTAAAAAAATAAAAAATAATTACATACTCACCCTCGGTTTGCCCCCGGATCGAAGCGACCGGTTACCGATGCTCCTCGCGATGCCCCGGTGACCGCTCCATGCATTGCGGTCTCGCGAGATGATGATGTGCGGTCTCGCGAGACCGCTACATCTTCATCTCGCAAGACCGCAATGCACTCTTCAGACCGGAGCGCGTGACGAGCATCGGTAACCGGTCGCTTCGAT
This sequence comes from Ranitomeya imitator, assembly GCF_032444005.1. Lineage (NCBI taxonomy): Eukaryota > Metazoa > Chordata > Amphibia > Anura > Dendrobatidae > Ranitomeya > Ranitomeya imitator. The sequence goes on from NC_091287.1 coordinate 199,078,179, forward strand.
ACGGAAGGTGAGTATATAACTATTTTTTATTTTAATTCTTTTTTTAACAGGGATATGGTGCCTACTACGTGACTATGTGCTGTATACTACGTGACTGTGCTGTATACTACATGGCTATGTGCTGTATACTATGTGGCTGGGTAATATACTATGTGGCTGGGCAATATACTATGTGGCTGGGCAATATACTATGTGGCTGGGCAATATACTATGTGGCTAGGCAATATACAATGTGGCTGGGCAATATACTACGTGGCTGGGCAATATACTACGTGGCTGGGCAATATACTACGTGTCTGTGCTGTATACTACATGTCTGTGCTGTATACTACATGTCTGTGCTGTATACTATGTGGCTCTGTGCTGTATACTAGGTCACTGGGCAATATACTATGTAGCTGGGCAAAATACTACGTGGCTGGGCAAAATACTACGTGGCTGGGCAATATACTACGTGGCTGGGCAATATACTATGTGGTTAGGCAATAAATTACGTGGACATGCACATTGTAGAATACCCGATGCTTATATATACACACACACACATATTCAATACATACATACACGTGCCTTGCGAAAGTATTTGGCTCCCTGGAACTTTTCAACCTTTTCCCACATATGCTTCAAACATAAAGATACCAAATGTTAATTTTTGGTGAAGAATCAAAATCAAGTGGGACACAATTGTGAAGTTGAACGAAATTTAATGGTGATTTTAAATTTTTGTGGAAATACAAAAACTGAAAATTGGGGAGTGCAATATTATTCGGCCCCTTGACTTTCAGTGCAGCAAACTCACTCCAGAAGTTAATTGTAGATCTTTGAATGATCCAATGTTGTTCTAACTGCCTAATGAGGATAAATATAATCCACCTGTGTGTAATCAAGTCTCCGTATAAATGCGCCTGCTCTGTGATAGTCTCAGGGATCTGTCTGAAGCACAGAGAGAATTATGAGGACCAAGGAACACAACAGGCAGGTCTGTGATACTGTTCTGGAGAAGTTTAAAGCCGGGTTTGGATGTGAAATGATTTCCAAAACTTTTAACATCCCATGGAGCACTGTGCAAGCGATCATATTGAAATGGAAGGAGAATCATACCACTGCAAATCTACCAAGACCTGGCCATCCCTTAATCTTTCATCTCAAACAAGGAGAAGACTGATCAGAGATGCAGCCAAGAGGCCCAGGATCACCCTGGATGAACTGCAGAGATCTACAGCTGAGGTGGGACAGTCTGTCCATAGGACAACAATCAGTCGTATGCTGCACAAATCTGGCCTTTATGGAAGATTGGCAGGAAGAAAGCCATTCCTCAAAGACATCCATAAAAAGTGTAGTTTAAAGTTTGCAACAAAGCAACTGGGAGACACACCAAACGTGGAAGAAGGTGCTCTGGTCAGATTAAACCAAAATTAAACTTTTTGGCAACAATGCCAAAAGATATGTTTGGCGTAAAGTCAACACAGCTCATCACCCTGAACACACCATCCCCACTGTCAAACATGGTGGTGGCAGCATCACTGTTTGGGCCTGCTTTCCTTCAGCAGGGACAGGGAAGATGGTTAAAATTGATGGGAAGATGGATGGAGACAAATACAAGACCATTCTTGAAGAAAACCTGTTGGAGTCTGCAAAACACCTGAGACTGGGACGGAGATTTGTCTTCCAACAAGACAATGATCCCAAACATAAAGCAAAATCTACAATGGAATGGTTCACAAATAAACGTATCCAGGTGTTAGAATGACCAAGTAAAAGTCCAGACTTCAATCCAATTGAGAATCTGTGGAAAGAGCTGAAAACTGTAAGTGATATCTGTAATTTGTATGTAAGCCATTCTCATGTACAGCACCATGGAATCAATGGTGCTATATAAATAATATTAAATATTAAAACTGCTGTTCACAAACTATTTCCTCATCCAACCTCACTGAGCTCGAGCTGTTTGCAAAGGAAGAATGGGCAAGAATTTCAGTCTCTCGATGTACAAAACTGATTGAGACATACCCCAAGCGACTTTCAGATGTAATCGCAGCAAAATGTGGTGCAACAAAGTATTAAGTTAAAGGGGCCGAATAATATTGCACACCCCAATTTTCAGTTTTTGAATTTTCCACAAAAATTTAAAATAACCAATAAATTTCGTTCAACTTCACAATTGTGTCCCACTTGTTGTTGATTCTTCACCAAAAATGTACATTTGGTATCTTTATGTTTGAAGCATGATACGTGGGAAAAAGTTGAAATTCCAGGGAGCCAAATACTTTCGCAAGGCACTGAATCTATCTATCTATCTATCTATCTATATATATATATATATATATATATATATATATATATATATATATATATAGCATCGTGATTACTCGTTAATCCCGCCCCCTGTACAAAAGCTCTGCCTCCCACCACACACAATCCCGCCCCCCACCACATTGCCATAAAAAACCTACCCCCACATCATTACGCACAATCCCGCCCCCACCCCATCACCACACACAATCCCACCCCCCACCCCATCATCACACACAATCCTGCCCCCCACCACATCACCACACATAATCTCGCCCCTCACCCCATTACCACACACAATCCCACCCCCATCACATCACCATCCCTAATCCCGCCCCCCACCACGTTACCACAAACAATCCCGCCCCTCACCCCATTACCACACATAATCCCACCCCCACATAACCACACATAATCCCGCCCCCCACATCACCACACACAATCTCGCCCCCCACATCACCACACAATCCCGCCCCCACCCCATTGCCACACACAATCCCACCCCCCACTCCATTACCACACATAATCCCACCCCATCACATCACCACACATAATCCCGCCCCCCACACCATTACCACACACAATACCGCCCCCCACCCCACATAATCCCACCCCCACTTCACCACACATAATCCCACCTCCCACCACACACAATCCCGCCCCCACCACATTGCCACACATAATCCCTCCCCCTACATCACCACACGTAATCCTTCCGCCCATCCCATTACCACACATAATCCCACCCCATTACCACACACAATCCGGCCCCCCACCCCATCACCACCCATAATCCCGCCGCTCACCCCATCACCACCCATAATCCTGCCCCCCACTAAATCACCACACATAATCCCGGCCCCCACCACATCACCACACATAATCCCGCCCCCACCCCATTATCACACATAATCTGACCCCATTACCACATGCTATCCGGCCCCCCACCCCATCACCACCCATAATCCCGTCCCTCACCCTATCACCAAACATAATCCCGCCCCCCACCCCATCACCACTTATAATCCTGCACTCCCACACCATCAGTACACATAATCCCGCCCCCCCCACCACATTACCACATAATTCCGCCCCCCTAACACATCACCACACATAGTCCCACCCCCACATCACTCTCGCTAATCCTGCCCCTGCACAGTAGCTCCACCCCCACATCACCACACACAATCCCGCACCCCACCCCATCACCACACACAATCCCGCCCCCACCCCATCACCATGCATAATCCTGCCCCCCACCCATCACAACGCATAATCCCGCCCCAACACATCACCACGCATAACCCCGCCCCCACCACATCAACTCACATAATCCCGCCCCCACCACGCATAATCCCACCCCCACCACATTACCACAGATAATCCCACCCCCCACCACATTACCACACAATCCCACCCCACCACATTACCACAGATAATCCCGCCCCCCACCATATTACCACACATAATCCTGCCCCCCACCATATTGCCACACATAATTCCGCCCCCCACTCCATTACCACAGATAATCCCGCCCCCCACATTACCACACAATCCTGCCCCCCACACATTACCACAGATAATACCACCCCCCCCCCCACCACATTACCACACATAATCCCGCCCTCCCACCACATCACTACACATAATCATGCCCCACCACATCAGCACACATAATCCCGCCCCCCACATTTCCACATAATCCCGCCCCTCACCACATTACCACACATAATCCTGCCCCCACCACATTACCACACATAATCCCGCCCCCCACATCACCACACATAATCCCGCCCCCTACCACATTACCACACATAATCCCCCTACCACATTACCACACATAATCCCGCCCCCCAGCACATTACCACACACAATCCCGTCCCCACACATTAAATTGTACCTGGCAGAAGTGAAGGAAAGATCTTTGAAAATGACGAAAATGACTATACATTTAATTGTGTTTACAGATAAATTTTAACTTATGTTTCGTTATGAAATTTGTTTAGATGCTGGAATGAATAAAAACGCACATCTTACTGAATCCAGTTTGTTTTTTTATTTTACACTGTAAATAAAATGTATTATTAGTACTATTCAGATTTTTAATGATTATTATTGTTATTAACTTCATTTTAAGTCAATTTACCACCTGTGTAAGCGCTAATGACTGTTGTCATTATTTACTTTAATCACCAGCAGCGTTAATTAGATAGCAATGAGCGTGCCGAGCGTTAGCTGGCTGGAAACAGCTAGTGTAATAATATATATACACACACACATACACATAAAATTAGGTCCAAAAATATTTGGTTTGTTATTGAAGCTTCATGACTTGGGCTATGCATATCATTACTTTGGATTTAAAATGTAATTAAAGTGTAGACTTACAGGTTTACTTAAAGGGGTTGGAAAAAAATCCACTGTGAAACATTTTAGGAATTTCAACCATTTTTCTACAAAGCCTCCTCATTTCAGGGGCTTGAAACCAACTGGACAAATTACCTTTATCATAAGTAAAATGTTCATTCTTAATATTTTATAGAGAATCTCTAGTAGATAATGACCGCCAGAAGCCTTGGACGTCACCAAATGCTGGGTTTCCTCCTTTGTGATGCATTGTCAGGCCTTTACTGCAACTGACTTCAGTTGTTGCTTGTGTGTTGGTCTTTCTGCCTTAAGTTTTGTCTTAAACATGTTAAATGCATGCTTGATAGGGTTGTGATCTGGTGCAAGACTGGGCCATTGCAGAATATTCCACTTCTTTGCATTTAACCCCTTAGTGACAGAGCCAATTTGGTACTTAATGACCGAGCCAATTTTTGCAAATCTGACCACTGTCACTTTATGAGGTTATAACTCTGGAACGTTTTAACGGATCCCGCTGATTCTGAGATTGTTTTTTCGTGACATATTGTACTTCATGTTAGTGGTAACATTTCTTCGATATTACTTGCGATTATTTGTGAAAAAAATGGAAATATGGCGAAAATTTTTAAAATTTAGCAATTTTCAAACTTTGTATTTGTATGCCCTTAAATCAGAGAGATATGTCACGAAATATAGTTAATAAATAACATTTCCCACATGTCTACTTTACATCAGCACAATTTTGGAAACAAATTTTTTTTTTGTTAGGGAGTTATAAGGGTTAAAAGTTGACCAGCAATTTCTCATTTTTACAACACCATTTTTTTTAGGGACCACATCACATTTGAAGTCATTTTGAGGGGTCTATATGATAGAAAATAATGAAGTGTGACACCATTCTAAAAACTACACCCCTCAAGGTTCTCAAAACCACATTCAAGAAGTTTATTAACCCTTTACGTGCTTCACAGGAACTGAAACAAAGTGGAAGGAAAAAATGAACATTTAACTTTTTTTTGCAAACATCTTAATTCAGAACCATTTTTTTTTTATTTTCACATGTGTAAAAACAGAAATGTAACCATAAATTTTGTTATGCAATTTCTCCTGAATACGCCAATACCCCATATGTGGGGGTAAACAACTTTTTGGACGCACCGCAGAACTTAGAAGTGAAGGAGCGCCGTTTGACTTTTTCAATGCAGAATTGGCTGGAATTGAGATGGGACGCCATGTCACGTTTAGAGAGCCCCTGATGTGCCTAAACAGTGGAAACTCCCCACAAGTGACACCATTTTGGAAACTAGACACCTTAAGGAACTTATCTAGATGTGTGGTGAGCACTTTGAACACCCAAGTGCTTCACAGAAGTTTATAACGTAGAGCCGTGAAAATAAAAAATCGCTTTTCTTTACACAAAAATGATCTTTTCTCCCACAAATTTTAATTTTCACAAGGGTAACAGGAGAAATTAGACCACAAAAGTTGTTGTGCAATTTCTCCTGAGTACGTCGATATCCAATATGTGGGGGTAAACCACTGTTTGAGCACACCGCATAGCTTGGAAGAGAAAGAGTGCCGTTTTACTTTTTCAATGTAGAATTGGCTGGAATTAAGATCGGACACCATGTCACATTTGGAGAGCCCCTGATGTGCCTAAACAGTAGAAATCCCCCACAAGTGACCCCATTTTGGAAACTAGACCCCCCATTGAACTTATCTATATGTGTGGTGAGAACTTTGAATGCCCAAGTGCTTCACAGACGTTTATAATGCAGAGTCGTGAAAATAAAAAATATTTTTTTTCCACAAAAAAGATTTTTTAGCCCCCAAGTTTTTATTTTCACAAGGGTAACAAGAAAAATTGGACCCCAAAAGTTGTTGTCCAATTTGTCCTGAGTATGCTGGTACCCCATATGTGGGGGTAAACCACTGTTTAGGCGCACGGCAGAGCTCGGAAGGAAGGAGCGCCGTTTTGGAATGCAGACTTTGATAGAATGGTCTGCGAGCATTATGTTGCGTTTGCAGAGCCTCTGATGTACCTAACCAGTAGAAACCCTCCACAAGTGACCCCATTTTGGAAACTAGACCCCCCAAGGAACTTATCTAGATGTGTGGTGAGAACTTTGAATGCCCAAGAGCTTCACAGAAGTTTAGAATGCAGAGTCGTGAAAATAAAAAATATTTTTTTTTCCACAAAAAAGATTTTGTAGCCCCCAAGCTTTTATTTTCACAAGGGTAAGGCTACGTTTGTTAGGAGTCGAGTTTCCTCTGCTGCACAGGGGGAATCTCGATCCGTCCCCGCTGCGGTCTCCCATTCTCCTCCAGCCGCAGTGGAGCCTGCTCAGCAGGGACGTCGATCCCAGCGTCTCGCTCAGTCTGACTCTGTGAGAAGAGTTACTGCTGCTTCTCCAGCTTCTGCCTGTAAAGCCTATACTGGTCAGCAGCGAGAGGACTTCTCTGGGACTAAGTCCTTGTCTGCGCACACTGAGCATGCCCAGGGTAAGATCTCCCGTTGGAGATCGAGGGTCATGTGCTCAGACTCTGCAGCGCATTCTATTGGTCCTCTTGGCAGGTCTTGGAAGGGCAAAGTTTCTGTGGGCGCTTCCTGTCCTGCAACTATATAAACTGCGCATGACCGCACGGCCATGCGCTAGTGTACAATTTAATACGTGTGTTTGTTGTGAGTGCAAGTCGTTCTTTAAATACCTCTACCCTATTGTATGATTGTTCGCGTATGGAGTATGGCTGCTATCTAGCGCCCGACTTATCACTCAACGTGTCACACACGTGTCAGCGTCTACTGCTGTGACCGCCAGTGCGGTGCCACGCGCCAGTGTGCGCTTCCTGACCCACGTCTGGGTGCTTAGTGGTGCCTGCCAGCATGGCACAGTTCGCACTTCGGTGCCTTAATTATATAATTCCTTTCACACCCAGTAGCGGTGTAGTGCCAGCAAGGGTCTAATCGGACTACAATCCCTGTTGGGGTTTAGTTCGCTGACCACTTGCTCGCGCTCTATGTGCGGTACCGCGGTCCTGTGACGCAACAGGATCGCTTTCTTCACGCTGGGTGAGGTTTAACCCACGCGTGTATACTTTTGAATACCGCCATATTGTCTGTCATTTCCTAGCAGCAGGTTTCACCTGCACGGTGGACCCCGGACTGCGAACGCACCTATATCATCTCTCTTGGTGCGTTCCGCCAGTCCTTACAACGTTCACATTTGCGGTTTGCGCCGCAGCGGCGTAGCTGCAACACAACGCATGCGTCGTGCGGCCCTATCTTTAACATTGGGGCCGCATGGACATGCGTTGTCATGCGTTGTGTTGCGTTTTGCAACGCATGCATCGTTTGGCCGCACCTGGCAACATGTTGCATTTTTTCGGTGGCGCCTACTTTTTAAAAAACGCATGCGTCGTGTTTGCGTCGTGTTTGCGTTGTCAATGCGCCTAATTCCCCATTGAAGTGTATTGACAACGCATAGGACGCAAGCACTTGCGTTGTCGTGCGCTGTACGACGCATGCGTTTTAATTTAAACAACAAGGAAAAGTGTCTAGACGGTGTCTAGACACTGACAAAAGGTCACTATATATATATATATATAAAGAAAAGGGGTTGGCATTGTCTTTCACTAGGCTATTCAACAGAGAAGACACTATTCACCAGAGAAGACACAGAGAGGAGCAATCTGCTTTCAAAACCTGTAAGTATATATATATATATTTCTCATTGCATTTTATTCTGTGTTTTATTTCTTGATTTTGAATGTATTTTTGTGCAATTTTTGGTCTGTGCTATTGTATGGTTATGCCACTGTGTGTTGTTATTGAAAATGTATCTGGTTTAATGTATTTCTGATGTTATACGATGGCCTTTCTTGTCTCCGGCCTTGCTGGTTTTTAGATTTGTTGTAATTGGATTTTGTGTTTTTCTGGTGTCATGCGGTTGTTCAAAATGATTTTTTATTGTTTAATTTCTGGTGAATGTCTTGTTATTATTCTGGTTTCTATTTTTTGTGGTAACCGTATGGCGTTTTCTTGGCTCATTTATTGTCTTCGGTGTCTTTTCTTGGTGGTGGGGGGGTTATGATTGGGTTGTTCCGTGCGGAAATATGCCTTTTTTTCCCCATTGTATTGTTATGTTTTATTTTATTTATTTTTGTGTTTAATGTATCTGATATTTCCGGCGTTTGTAACCATATGGCATATATGTCCTTCCGTGACTGTTTGCATTGTAAAGTTTTTATTATGGATGCTAATTTTTTTGGGGGGCTGGTGATTTTTTTTTTTTTTTTCATGTTTTTTTTTCGCTTTGACTATGGTTGATGTTGTATATTGGGTTGCTGTAGATTTTAACAGCGGCTGTACCATAATGTTTATTGCTTTATATCAAATGGTTTTTATATCTGTTTCTGATGTATGATGTGGTACAAGATGGTGTTGTTTTGGATAATGTCTTGTTGTAATTGTAAAGTATGGCGTTCTAGTTCTTGTGCCATATATATTTTTTTTTTTTTAAAAGAAAGATATGGGTCATTTTATTCACAAAATTGTACCTAGTGGTGTCCTGTAGCTGAATGTTTTTTGGTCTATTCTGGATGACACTTTTTGCTTCTGCATTGTGTTGTATCTGCTATTGTATTCAATTGCGATGTATGGCATTGTGGTATGGCTTGTTGAGTTTGCATTGTCCTATGAGTGAACATTCCATTGTGGTAGTAATGATTTTTTTGTTAAATTTTTTGCTATGCTATTGTATGTGGTAGTGTTTGCTTTTGAATAATTTTTTTTTTCTTTTTCTCCTTACAGAATAACTTGAAACAATGGCGTCAGATTCACCAGCTAGCCAATCGGCACAGGGGAGTGCGGTGAGTAATTATGTCCAGTTGCTTACTATTCGGTGTCATTTGTAGCCTTGGCACTAATTTTAAAACAATTTGTACAGGCTTCTTCAAGTTAGGAGGAAGGGACCCAGCAGGAGCAGGGAGATCGTGGCCAAGGTGTGGCGTCAAGCGGGCAAGTAAGTAAAAATTTTTTGTTTTTTTTGGTTATTATTTCTTTACTAATCCAGCTGTGAGGAAGGATGGCTATTCTTTCACTTGTGATGTTGACATTAGGGCAGCAAGTAATGGGGGAAGGAGACATTTTAGGTGAACTCCCAGCACAAGAACAAACAAGTGGCATATACTTCAAATACAGGACAGGGCAAAAGTACATATCATGACAGGTGCAGGTGGTTGTTGTGAATATTTTCAACCATTTAACCTTACTGTTTTCCTATTATTCTAGGTTTCACAATGGGAACACGAGAGTATTGATGTTGACCTGCTAATTACCAGCATCCAGGAGCGTGGCCCGTTGTGGGACAGCCGTGACCCCCGGCACGCGGACCAGGTGGTGTTTAGGCGGATGTGGGTTGAGGTGGCAAAAGCGCTGTGGGATGGCTTTGACAGCGCTTCAGCCAAGGAGAAAGGCAACTTTGGTGAGTATTGCTGATACGCCGCTATCATCAGGCCAGGATAAAACAACCGTGTGTGATGTGAGCAACGCCTTTAACTTTGCATCACAAACGGTTGTGTTATCATTTTTAAATGCAAAATATTTAACCATTTTTGTTGTTTTCATTCACAGTCAAAAAGTTGAAGACCAGATGGCGATCCATGAAGGACCGTTTCAATAAGGTCCTCCGTGCTGAGGAGAAGCAAGCTTGCAGTGGTGCTGCTGCGGCCAGGTCTGTGCCCTACAAATACAGCAGGGCGTTACAGTTCCTGAGACCGGTCTTTGGCCGCCGAAAGTAAGTATTTCTGGTACAGCACAATATGCATTTTACACATACCATATTGCCCAGCCACATAGCATATTGCACAGCCACATCATACATTGCCCAGCCACGTACATTGCGCATCCACATAGTATATTGCCAGGCCACTATATCACAGCCACATAGTACATGTTCTAGCCACGTATCCACATAGTAGATTTTACAGGCACACAGTGTATTGGCCATCCACGCAGTCAGCGTAGCATATTGGGCATCCACATATCTTTTGGGATGGTATATTGCTAGTGTTGAGCGATAACTTCCGATACTTCAAAGTATCGTATAGTATCGCCCGATACCCGAAAAGTATCGGATATCGCCGATACCGATACCCAATAGCAATAATTGGACACCAAGTATCTGAAGCTATCCTGTATGGTTCCCAGGGTCTGAAGGAGAGGAAACTCTCCTTCTGGCCCTGGGCTCCATATAAATGTTTAAAGTAAAGAATAAAAATTAAAAATATTGACATATATACTCACCCTCTGACGCGTCCTGGTTGTAACCAGCAGCTTCCGTTCCTTTGAATGAGCGCTTCAAAAACCAGATGATGTTGCGGCTTGTGATTTGTTGCATGAGCGGTCACGTGATCGACACGCAACCAATCACAAGCCGCAACGTCATCTGGTCTTTCAAGCGCTCATTCAAAGGAATGGAAGCTGCTGGTTACATCGGTAAGGTCCAGGTTGCGTCGGAGAGGAGAGTATATCAATATTTTTTAGTTGTATTGTTTATTTTAATATCGATCCCGATACCGATTCGCAATATCACAAAATTGTTGGAACTCGGTACCGGAATTCCGCAAACACTGATAGACAGAGGATTGTAATCTATTGTTGTGTGACCTAATTTAAACATTATTATTACAGGATTTGGCGTATGTGAGAGATTATTATTTGTAGACTAATGTTGCCCTTTTCTTTTCACAGAACACACAGCAGCACCCTCGAGCCTGGCCCATCTGGAGCGGTCCGTCATGAATCGCCATCTGGAACAGCCATCCCACAGCGCGAGCAGTCTTGTACCACTTTCTGGGGAACCGGCAGCCGGTCCATCAGGTGTTCCCCTGCCCGATGCCTCTGGCGCTCCTTCTTTCGGGTATTCCCATCAGCGTCAGCGGGCCTCGGACAGGCCGCTGCCCGAATTTTTGCATTTGAGCACGGTGTTCCAGAATTGTTTCAAGGCGCTGGGCGATAGAATGGACACTGCTCTGTCCAATATCGACCGGCGCCTTGAAACAATGGAAACCGAGCTCTCGAGGCCGGCAAAACATTTTTTTAGTACCATTGCTAAGGGCATGCTGGAACACCTTACGCCGGAACTCCAGATTTCGGTGATGCAGGACTGCAACACTTCCTACGTGAGGGCTCTGCAGCAGGCTCGGAGAATGCAGTCAGCGACTACAATGCCCGTAGTACCATCGCTGGCTAGCATGACTCCGACTCCTGCTGCAGAGCCGCTCCAGCCATCCCACCGAGGTCCGCGTGCGGAGGAACGCCACCACAGACATTACATTGCGCCGCCGACTCCTGCTCCTGCCAGGCCCTCAGCCTCCAGTACCCGTCATGCTGAAGGAAGAAAAAAAAAGAGGAGGAAGACTACAAGGTCATCATCTGAGTCTCTGGCTGCTCCAACACAAACACCCAGATCTCGGCTGGGGTCGAGCCGGAGCAGGAGCAGCCAGAGCCAGTCGAGATCAAGTGGGAGACTTGTTATGCCTCCTCCCTCCCCTGCAGAGGTTGCTGTCTCATCGCCAGCTTACATTGAGGGCTTGCCCTCTAGTTTATTGGAATATGGCTCCACATCCTCATCCTCTCCCCACTCCCAAACAGAGACTTACCACTCACCCATGGTAACTGAGGTTGATACACCATAGTATTATTTCCCATCCTTTTTTCCTGTTTCCCCAAATAAAAGTTTTATATTTCAAACAATATGTGTTTTTATTGGGCAGTAGACTTCTCGGCAATATACACCGTGCGCCGTCTACACATATCTTGTGTTTCAAAACACCTCATATATATGCAATGTCAGACACAATTTTCTCAATTTTCCCGTTTCCTTTTTTTGGGTGTCTCACATTGCTGTATGAGGTGTTTAGAAACACTTTAGGCCACTTTCACACGTCAGTGTCTCCAGTACGTGAGGTGACATTTTCCTCACATACCGTAGACACTGACACACGTAGACCAAATCAATGCATCTGTTCAGATGTCATTGTTTTTTTGGGGTCCTTGTCTACGTTTTCCAAACACGGACACATGTCAGTGTTTGTGGGAGCGCACGTATAAGGGACCCATTAAAGTCAATGGTTCCGTGTAAACACGTACCGCACCCGGACGTTGTCCGTCTGCAGTCCGTGTGCGTGCATGAGACACCGCTATAGTAAGCGCTGTCCCCCCCACATGGTGCTGAAGCCGCGATTCATATCTTCCCTGCAGCATCGTTTGCTGCAGAGAAGATATGAATTATATAGTGTTTAAAATAAAGATCTATGTGCCAACCCGCCCTCCCACCCCCTGTGCGCCCCACCGCTGTTCTGAAAATACTCACCCGGGTCCCTCGTTGGCTGTCTCTGCTTCCTGTCCTGGGCGCACCTTGTACTGTATGCGAACACGTGGGGCCGCCAATTAGAGTCATCAATAGGCGGCTCCACCTCCCATACTGGTTGACCCTTCTATTCATGACTGTAAATGAGCGTCCCCACGTGACCGCATACAGTAGAAGGTGCGCCCAGGACAGGAAGCTGCGACAGCCAACGAGGGACCCGGGTGAGTATTTTCAGAACAGCGGGGGGGGGGGGGGGGGGGGGGGGCGCACAAGGGGTGGGAGGGCGTGGGGCACATAGATCTTTATTTTAAACACTATATAATTCATATCTTTTCTGCAGCAAACGCTGCTGCAGGGAAGTTATGAATCGCGGCTTCAGCACCAGATGCTGGTACGTGTGGTACCCAGTGGGCACACAGGCGACACACGTGTGCCACACTGATGTGCCACAGAAACGTAGGGGCACACGGACACGTAATTCCGGTACCGATTGTTTCTGGTCCCGGAATTATGTTGACGGGTGACTGCCCTAGATTGTATACATAAGGGTTTTGCAGAACATTTGGTAGCTGGTGATCACCAGAGTACATTTTGTGCAGTACACCGTTTAGCCCAGTTGGTAGATAAATGTACTTTTGAGAAGTGTTGAAAAATCCAAAAAATTTTTTATTAAACAACAAGTCTTTATAAAAAGGGTAGCAATTTTAGTCAAAACACAAACATTTATGAAGTATAGGTAGATGCCAAATTGGAAATTACATTACCCACCTACACTGATGACATTTATTGCACATAATACTGTATAAATATTTTACTATCATTATATTATATATTTAGCACAGTTACAGTTAAAAGGTATTTAGTGTTGTAGTTAAAACCAGTAATACAATAGTCAAACATAAACACTACACCATAGTATCTTGCCATGCTACACGGCCAACATCTGAAACAAAATAGGAAGCAAATCGATCCCTCATCTGCACAATTTCAACACTTGTCCTCAGAGGATGATCTTGGTAATCGGGCAATGGGTTTGGAATGGGTTCATCGAGTTCCACGTTCAGTCTCTCTTTGGCCATAATATAATTGTGGAGAACCACACAAGCCTTCACAACCTCATCCACTGTCTCAGTTTTCAGATTAATGGCAGATCCTAATATACGCCATTTGGAGACAAGGATGCCAAAGGCGCACTCCACAGTTCTTCTGGCTCTGGACAGTCTGTAATTGAAAATACTTTTTGTGTGGTCCAAGCCCCGACTGGAGTAGGGTTTCAGTAGGTTGGCACACATCTGAAATGCCTCATCCCCAACCACAACAAATGGCATTGCCGGGCCTTCGGTGTTGGGAAGAGGTCGTGGCTGGGGGAAATTAAAATTGTTCTCATATAACCTTTGGCCCATATCAGACTCCTTAAATGTTCGTGAGTCATTTGCACGGCCAAACGCTCCAATGTCCACGGCGAGAAACCTGCAGTCCGCACCTGCAATTGCCATGAGCACGGTGGAGAAGTATTTTTTATAATTAAAAAAGAGAGATCCACTTCTTGCAGGCTTTGTAATCCGAATGTGCTTCCCATCAACAGCTCCTATACAGTTAGGAAAAGAACAGACTTGCTCAAATTTCTTGGCGTTGGCCTCCCATATTTCACTTGTAGGGACGGGTAAAAATTCTCCACGTAGATTGTCCCACAAAGCACGGCATGTGTCGGAAATAATTCCAGAAAGAGTCGAGACTCCAATCCTGAATTGAAAATGCAGGGATCTCAAGGTCTCTCCAGTAGCCAGGAAACTGCCAAGAAGAAAAACAAAGAAATTACATTAAAGGACATTGTATTTTAATAATTACATTGACCATACCCAACCCAAAACAAATTTAAAAAAAGGGAAAAAAAAAAAAAGGGAAAAACATATCACAGTCATTCAAAGACCTACGTACCGTAGAATAACCAGCAGCCGTTCATCTGCGGAAATTGATCTCCGGAGCTGTGTGTCCTGCCTGGTAATGGCTCCTTCCACAAGACGCAGAAGATAGCGGAAGCTGTCTCGTGACATCCTGGTATATTCATAATATTTTTCCAGGTTGTCATTAAGCACGCCAAACAATCAATGGTAGGCTCCACGGCTCTCCCGGACTTCCACAATAGGGTGTAGCCAAAAGCGATGATGACTCCTTCTCCGTTTATCCCTTTTCCTTTGATGATATCAGGCGGTAGCATAAGCATTGGCCAAGGCAAAATCCACCTCCATATCCAGGTAGATACTCTCCATGGAACGCTCCATCATGATGCTGAGACACAAGGAAAATGGGACAAATTCATCTCTGCCAGGGTATATATACACACACTTTACATACACCCACCCTCTTCTATCCATTGGTAGTCTTTATCTAGTGTCTAGACACATTATAAACATCAATTAAGGAAAACGCATGCGTCGTAAAACGCTGCATTTTTTTGTAAAAACGCAATTGCGTTTAAAAAAAACGCTGCATTTTACAACGCATGCTTTGGACGCATGCGGTACAAAACCATGCGTTTTGTTTGCGTTTTCACTGTGTTGCGCGTTGCGGCGACACCGCTGCGGCGCAAACCGCAAATGTGAACGTAGCCTAACAAGAGAAATTGGACCCCAGAAGTTGTCCAATTTATCCCGAGTACGCTGATGCCCCATATGTGGGGGTAACCCACTGTTTGGGCGCACGGCAGAGCTCAGAAGGGAGGGAGCACCATTTGACTTTTTGAGCGCAAAATTGGCTGTCGTGTTTGGAGACCCCCTGATATAACTAAACAGTGGAAACCCCCCAATTCTAGCTCCAACCCAACTCCAACACACCCCTAACCCTAATCCCAACCTGATCCATAATCCTAATCACTAACCCTAACGATAATCACAACCCTTACCCCAAAACAACCCTAATATCAACCCTAACCATAACCCTAATCAAAACCCTAAATCCAACACACCCCTAATCCTAATCTCAACCCTAACCTCAAACCTAACCCTAATCCCAATACACCCCTAATCACAACCCTAACCTTAACCCTAATCCCAAACCTAACCCTAATTCCAAGCGTAACCCTAATACCAACCCTAATCCAAACCCTAATCCCAACTCTAACCCTAACTTTAGCCCCAACCCTAGCCCTAACTTTAGCCCCAACCCTAACCCTAGCCCTAAGGCTACTTTCACACTTGCGTCGTTTGGCATCCGTCGCAATCCGTAGTTTTGGACAAGAAACGGATCCTGCAAATGTGCCCGCAGTATGCGTTTTTTGCCCATAGACTTGTATTGCCGACGGATCGTGACGGATGGCCACACGTCGCGTCCGTCGTGCACTGGATCAGTTGTGTTTTGGCGGACCGTCGGCACAAAAAAGTCCAATGAAACGTTTTTTGTACGTCGCATCCGCCATTTCTGACCGCGCATGCGTTGCCGTAACTCCGCCCCCTCCTCCGCAGGACATAGATTGGGCAGCGGCTGCGTTGAAAAACTACATCCGCTGCCCACGTTGTGCACAATTTTCACAACGTGTGTCGGTATGTCGGGCCGACGCATTGCGACGGCCCCGTACCGACGTAAGTGTGAAAGAAGCCTAACCCTAAATTTAGCCCCAACCCTAACCCTAAATTTAGCCCTAGCCCTAACCCTAGCCCTACCCCTAACCCTAACCCTACCCCTAGCCCTACCCCTAACACTAATTTTAGCCCCAACTGCTGTTCTCCTGCCGGCCAGCAGATGGAGACAGATGGCGGGCGCACTGCGCATGCACCCGCCATTTTCTTTTCCCCGGCAGCCAGGAGGAGCAGCAGGAGGACCCAGGGACACAGGTGAGTATGCTAGGGTCCCCGAATCCCCCTATTTCTCTGTCCTCTGATGTGCGATCACATCAGAGGACAGAGAATTACACTTTACTTTTTTTTTTTTTTTTGCGGTCGCCGGTAAACAGTTAATTACCGGCGATCGCAAAACAGGGGTCGGTAAAACCGACCCCGATTATGTTCTTTGGGGTCTCGGCTACCCCCGGTAGCCGAGACACCAAAGATTCTCCCGGTGCCGGCCGGCGGGCGCAGTGTGCATGCGCCCGCCATTTTGAAGATGGCGGCGCCAATCGGGAGACACGAGGAGCATCGGGGGAGATAGGTGAGTATTGGGGGGCTACCTGGGACCACTTTTCTCTGTCCTCCGATGTGCGATCACATCGGAGGACAGAGAAATTAAAAAGAGATTGCGTTTTTTTTTTGCGATCGCCGGTAAACGGTTAATTACCGGCGATCGCAAATGCGGGGTCGGTTAAAAACCCCCCGAATCATGTTCTCTGGGGTCTCGGCTACCCCAGGCAGCCGAGACCCCGGATAAAATCCGACTCTGGGGGGCGCTATTCACTTTTTCCACAGCACCGTGGTTTAAGTACCCTTAGCAGCCGCCGTTAAAAGGCGTATTGGCGGTCGCTAAGGGGTTAAAAAACTAATCCATTTATTTTGTAGTATGTTTTATGTCATTGTCCATTTGTACTGTACAGGGGTAGAACAGTGGCACAGTGGTTAGCACAGCAGCCTTGCAGTGCTGGGGTCTTGGGTTCTAATCCCACCCAGGACAACATCTGCAAAGAGTTTGTTTGTTCTCTCCGTGTTTGCGTGGGTTTCCTCCCACATTCCAAAGACCTACTGATAGGGATTCTAGATTGTGAGCCCCATCGGTGACAGTGATGATGCAAAAACTGTAAAGCGCTGCGGAATATGTTAGCGCTATATAAAAATAAAGATTATTATTATTATTATTATTATTACTGAAAAGCGCTGTCCTATCAACCTTTCTGCATTTGGTTGAATCTGAGCAGAAACTTTATCCCTGTACACTTTAGAATTCATCTGTTAGTTTCTGTTTTCATTACCATCTTCAATAAAACTAGTGGCCCAGAGATGTTAGTAGCCATGCATTCTCATGCCATCACACTGCCTCCACCATGTTTTACAGAGGATTTGAGCTGCTTTGTATCCTGAGCCATTCTATGTCTCCTCCATACTTTCTCCTTTACACCATTCTGGTACAGGCTGAACTTCATTTAGATGCTTTTTTGATAAAGTCTAATCTGCCCTTACTACGGTAATTTTAAAATTGATTAATGGTTTGCACCTTGAGGTGAACCTTCTGTGGTGAAAATTCTTTACTTGGATGGATGTTGTGAAGAGGTTTTTCTTCACCATGGAAAAGATTCTGCAATGATCCATCACTGTTGCCTTCTGTGGACGTCCAGGCCTTTTTGAATTCCCAATTTTTTTTTTTTGCAAAATGTACTAAACTGTTGACTTGGTCACTCTTAACGTTTCTGTATTCTCTCTGATAGATTTCTTCATTTTTTTCAGCCTAATGATGGTCTGTTTCACTTCTATTGAGAGCTCATTTGACCTCACTTTGTGTGCTCACAGGGAACAGCTTCCAAATGCAAAAGCCACATCTGAAATCAGCTCCACATATTTTACCTGCTTAGTTGATGACGGATTAATGATGGAAAAGTCAATGCACCCCATTTTAGAGCTTTTGCGATTATTGTCCAAAAACTTTTGATCCCTTGGACAAGAGGCAGCTACATATTAAAGAGCTGTAATTCCTAAACAATTACTTAAATTAGGATGTGAAAACCCTCAGATGAAAACCGCGAGTCTGGACTTTAAGCCCAAATAGGTTAGAAAACTGTATCATGAATATGTTTTGGTAAACATTTAAAATAAACATGTGTCACTGTCCAAATATTTCTGGACCTAACTGTATATCCACACAGTCATGGCTGAAAGTGTTGGCACTCTTCAAATTGTTCCAGAAAATTAATGATTTCTTGCAGAAAATTATTGCAATTGCACATGTTTAGTTCCTGTGTATGCATTGGAACAACACAAAAAACTGAGAAAAAAAAGCAAATTGGACATAATTTCACACAAAACACTTTCACTTTCCAAAATTATGGCCAAACAACTTTGCTTCAAGCATGTGATGAACTTTCAAACTCCCCTGTGGTGAGTAGCATGTATAGTCAAAATTAAAATCATACCTGAAATTAGATTAAACGGGGAGGGGTTTAACCCTTCCCGACACGTGAAGTACACATACTGCTTTGCGGGAGCTGTGCTCCCGCAAACAGCAGTATGTATACGGTGCCGCGAATGCGCAGCCTCACGCTGAGCGCAACGGTGGTCGAGTGAGGGTGTCCGTTCTATGTGAGAGCTGACACCCCACAGCAATGCTCACGATCGTTGCAAGCACCGATCGCTGGTATTTAACTGCTCTGATGCTGCAACATAGAGGAGTATCATGCAGGGAAAGCTAAATGGTTCCTCGCTCCCCAAAAGAAATTCAGCAAATTCTTCACTCTCAAAATCCAAATGCCCCTTCCCTTCTGAGCCCCAGTGTGCCTAAACCACATATAGCACCCACATGTTTGGCATTTCCGAGTTGATGAGAGCCTGCCTAAGTCATAAGTGTGTGTCTCCAGAAGCATGAGCTTGACATAATCTACTGGTGACTGCAACGTACTGGTCACTACAATGTACTGATCACTACAACAGCAGTTTGTAATTTTCACTCAGCAACATCTACTACTGCTAGTTTCTGGAAAAACACCCATGGAGTCAAAATCATGACTACATCTGTAGATACATTTTGAAATAGTTATTATTTCTAAAATGGGGTCACTTGAAAGGGGATTCTGCTTTTCTAACACTTAGGGGCTCAGTATATGGAATCCACAAATGAGTCTAAGAAAATCTGCAATCCAGGAGAGAAATAGCGCCCGTCCCTCCCGAGTCACTCTGTATGGCTAAGCAGTACTGTACAGCCACATATGGGGTATTTCAACATTCAGCAGAAGTTGTGGGACACATTTTGGTGCTATTTTACCCATTTCCCAGTATGAAAATGTAAAACTTGGGGCTAACACACAATCTTGGTGGTAAAAATGTAAATTATTTTTTCTTCACTGCCCAATGGTATAAATGTTTGTGCCACAACTGTGATGTCAATATAATCACTGCACCCCTAGATGAATTCATTGAGAGGTTTAGTTTGTAAAATAGGGTCACTTATGGGGGGTTCTGCTGTTCTGACACCTCAGGGGCTCTGCCAATGTAACATGGCACCCTCAAAGTAAAATCTGCAATATGGTGCTAATGCCCTTGTAAGCTTTGCACTGTGCCTCCAAAGTAGTTTTCAACCACATATGGGGTATCCGTGAACTCAAAAGAAATTGCACAACAAATTTTGGGGTCCATTTTCTCCTGTTACCCTTTTGAAAATACTAAATTTGTAGCTAAAAATGATTTTTGTGGGAAAAATGAGATTTTTGTAAAAATTTTCACGGCTTAAAAGGGAACCTGTCAGCAGGATTGTGCAGTAACCTACACAGTGTCAGGTCGGCACCGTTATACTGATTAAAATGATATCTTGGTTGATGAAATCCATCTTGTGGTTGTTTAATCTTTATCTTCAGTTTTGAGTTAATGATATGACCATGTTCCGGGGCTGGCCTGGAGGGGGGGGTCTTTATGTGGTGCTTTGATTAGGTATTCATAATGCAGACTGCTGACAGGTCACTGATCCCTCACTGGCCTGCCGCCGAGTTTGCATACTGAATACCTGTACATACTGAAGAGAAAAAAACCCTTCTGAAGGCAAGCACCAGACGTGGCACCTGAGCTGCAGCATATTCGCATGTTTAGTGTCCTATTCTAGTAATCACTGTTCTTGATGTTATTGATCGCCGAGAGCTGCTACTGCGTAGACGGCGCCATCTTGGAGAAGGAAATCTCTACATACACCGATATCTGCCACTGAGCAGAAGCGGCAGGTGCCATTTTCACATTTTTTTTTTTTTTTTTACAATACTCAATATTCTGCCACCGATATATGTGGATGATGTAGCTGAGGGATGTGATCACGAATCGCAATATAAACAATGGCGGGTAGCGTTACTCGCTAACCTGTGCTCCTTGTCCTTATCAGCTGCGCGTGGTGATCCAGAAGGATGATGCAGTGATACATTCAACAGGTTTTATTTACAGTAATCCAAAAAAAGAGAAAAAAATCCAGCTTCCAATAATAATATTGTTTCTCTTTTTTTCGGATTGCTTGCTCACGTGATGACTACACGTTATCCGTGCTTCCCCACAACACATGCCGACAGGTGAGCTGGTATATATTTTTTTCTTTTTTCTGCTTTATTTACAGTACCTTGGGTGAGATGAGGTGAGAGTGAGGATTGTAGGTTAGAGCTGTTATAGAATCACCAGATAGAGATAATAGAAGCTCCAGGTTACAGAAAACAAGAGAATCCTTCTCCAGCTCTGCAGCACATGTGTATTCCAAGATGGCACGGAGTACAAAACAGGAAGAGAAGGAAAAAGATAGGAGGAGCTATGACAGAAAAGTATTGTGGGAAAGTACTATAACAAATATTACTGTGTAATACAGCAATGGCCAGTAGATTGCAGCAAAGTATAAAATACAATAACTAGGCATATTAGCATTACATAAATGTCCATGTATGACTGAAAGTCTATCAGAATAAACTGAACAGCACACTCCCTGTCTGAAATCCTTGGATTTCACTATACCATCAGTCTCGAATTGGGAGTGTTTACCAGAAGTGCATGGAGGGATACCTCAACCTGTAAGATAAAAACAATGCATGCAATGCAACAATAACATATTGTATAACAAGATAGACAAATGTCTATAAAGAGTTCCTGAAGTAATCCAAAGAATAACCCATGTTTGGATTGGAGAAGCCGCACTAGGCCAAACTGTCTCCAACCCATTTGTAATCCAAAGGTTCAAGTTCCTTGAAAGAGTTCCTTCTGGATTGGATGGATAATCAATCCTCAACCGGTATGAGTAAGATAATCTCTTATATAGGCCTAATAAAAGATTTAGGGTCACCTTGCTTAGTAACTGTCACTTTTATCTTGTGTACCTTGCCATCGTCACTTGGAAAGGTTTTAGACATAAGTCCCATAGGCCATGAGTTTCTTTCCTCCTTCTGGTCTTTCAAGAGGACAATATCTCCTATTTGTAAGTTTGGCTTTACTTGTTGCCATTTTCTTTGTTTTTGGAGAAGTGTCAGGTACTCCCTCTTCCATCTATTCCAGAAACAATTAGCCAGATGTTGCACATATTTAAACCGTCTCTGATATTTGTTACCGGACACAGAGTCTTCAGGCGGGTTAGGAACAGTTCCAAGTTTCTGGGTAAGGAGAGTTGCCAGAGTGAGAATTGTAGGAGATTCTGGATCCGTAGATATGGGTACAAGAGGTCTTAAGTTTACTATAGCAGAGACTTCTGCTAAGAAAGTGGTCAAGGTCTCGTGAGTGAGTCTTGAAAGATTTGAGTCCATCAGCATAAATTCCAGTATCCGACGGGTAATGCCTATCATTCTTTCCCATGATCCGCCCATATGGGAAGCATGAGGAGGATTGAAGACCCAGGAACAGCCATTGGCTGTCAAGAAGTTCTGGACTCGTGTTGAATTCAGTTCCATGGACTCTATCACTTCTATGTGTATTGCTCGTACACTCATGCACGTGAACAACACTGCCCAACGTTTACTTTCCGCATGCCCGCCTCTGGTCCGACGTGCAGCGACTGCCCATGGGCCAAAAACATCCAAGCCAACATAGGTAAATGGAGGCTCTGTGCTTGTCCTATCAGCAGGCAAATCAGACATCTGTTGTTGTTGCAGTTTTCCTCTTGTCTTACGACACTGAACACAATGATGAATTAAATGGGAAACCGGTCTCTTTGCTCCCAATCCAGAAGCCTGCAGCTCTTAAGGCTCCTTCAGTGAAGTGTCTGCCTTGATGTTTGATTTTTTCATGGTAATGTCGTATTAGTAGAGTGGTGATATGATGATGACGAGGAATAATTAGAGGATTCTTTTCTGCCTTATCCAATTTAGCTTTGTTTAAACGACCACCAACTATCAATAAACACCTCTCGTCTATTACTTGGTTTAGGTTGACAATGAGGCTGTTTTTAGGAATGTCTTGTTTTTTTACGTATACATTCCAGTTCCTTGTGAAAAACATTCTGCTACACATTGCGTATCACAATGAGTTCACTCAGAGCAATGTCTTCTGCAGAGAGAGGCTTATGGCAGATATGCCAACTGTGACAATCAGTGTTACTGTCCTTATTGTGATAGCATTGTACAATGTGTACTAAGCTTGCAATTGCTCGAACCAGACTCGTCCATCTCGAGAAGCGATCAAAATGCCGGCAGTCCAAGCCAACCTTCTCCTTGAATTTGGTGATGAAGGTGCTGACATCAGGATGGATCTCTGGGTCGACATCTGGATCCTGAAGGTTGAAGCTGTCTTCAACGGCAGTCTTTTCGCATTGGTCATGAAGGAACGCTGGTCCTTGTGTCCGTTTGAGCAGATCTGTGGCTTCTTCCACTGTGGGCAGGGATTTAAGACCATCGCCCACGTAGAAGTCCTTTTCAACGAACTGTTGGGCATCCTTCCCGAACTCTGCTGCACCATCGGAGGTGGTCCTATGTAAGCCGTATGTAGCGACTGCAGAAGAAGGACTGTTTCCGAACACGTGCACCTTCATGCGGTATTCGACCATTTCCTTGTTGGTGTCGTTGTCTCGGTGCCATAGAAAACTGAGATAATTTCTGTGATCTTGTTGCATGATGAATCAATGGAACATTTGTTTGATGTCGGCGGTAATGGCGACCGGTTCCTTTCTGAATCTCATGAGTACTCCCACAAAGATATTAGTCAGGTTCGGACCAGTGAGGAGAACGTCATTCAGAGATACGCCGTCATGTTTGGCACTTGAATCGAACACCACTCTGATTTGTTTTGGCTTTCTTGGATGATACACTCCAAAGGAAGGTAGATACCAGCATTCTTCATCAGCTTGCAATGGTGGAGCTGGCTCTGCGTGATCATTGCGAAATATCTTGTCCATAAAAGCTATGAAATGTTCCTTCATTTCAGGCTTGTTCCTTAATGTTCTCTGCAGTGAGATGAATCTAGATAAGGCCTGTTCTCTGTTGTTAGGAAGCCTGGTCCTTGAAGCGTAAGGGAGCAACCCAGCGGTCAGATTCATTTTTGAAGAATCCACTGTCCATGATTTTAAGAAACTCCTTGTCTTCTATGGATAAGGCGACTTTGTTGTCATCTTTTGTTGTATGAAACACTGTTCTCCCCAAGTCATCACCGTGGGGAGTGGGAATAATGTCAGGCTCCTGGATGCAATCAGAGAACCTTTCTTTCACTTCGTAGTGATGAGGGCATGGCTTAAAGTGAGTTGCACGACAATTTTGGAGCACATACGTTTTACAGGCGTTGACTTCGGATGCCTTGTGACTCCTATCCAGACATACATCGCCCACGATTACCTAGCCTAGGTCGAGTCTTTGGGCGTATGGAGCATCGTCTGGGCCGTTGCATTGTTGGCGCACCTTGTGGACCTTCAGAATGTCCCTCCCGAGTAAGATTAGAATATCAGCATTCGTGTCCAGAGGAGGAATTTCATTAGTCAGGTGCCTTAAGTGGTGATGATGATGAATCGCAGCTTCCAGAGTGGGAATCTCCTCACTGTTATCAGGTATCTGGTCACATTCAATTAGGGTTGG
This sequence comes from Ranitomeya imitator, assembly GCF_032444005.1. Classification (NCBI taxonomy): domain Eukaryota; kingdom Metazoa; phylum Chordata; class Amphibia; order Anura; family Dendrobatidae; genus Ranitomeya; species Ranitomeya imitator. Next base: position 199,102,848 of record NC_091287.1, read on the forward strand.
GAAGGGTATATGCACGTTTCCCTTGATTGAAGAGACTATGTACCGAGAGGCTCTCCTGCCAGAAGTCATAATACGACCAGAGCAGGTGTTTAGGGTGTATGGAGTCGTTTGTCCCTTTATGTCGAAGATCTCAAAGAATTTGGACCTTGCTAGAGATAGTTTACTTTGCTCGTCTATTATGACGTACACTGTGGAGGCCTTGTCGGGTTGTCCTTCTGGATAGACCTGAACTAGACATACCTTGGCACAACATTTAGGAACAATCCCTTCTCCACATATCTCAGTACATGAGTAGGAAACAACAGTTGGGTCAGGGACTTGTGGCTCCCCGCCATGCTTTTGAGCAGGGTTGGATGCTGCAGAAGGTTGTGAGTTGCGTGGAGCTGGCGTGGGATGCATGGCTGTGACGTGTTTATCACTGCAGCATTCAGTGCACTTAACGGTGTCCTTACAGTCCTTAGCGAGGTGGTCTGAGGAGGTGCAACACTTATAACATATCCCAAGCTCCTTGAGGGTATCTTTACGCTCCTTCAAAGTCCTTGCTCTGAATCCACAGCATTCTTTAAGTGGGTGAGGCCTTTTGTGGATAGGGCACATACGGTTACTGTCCATGACTTTAGGAGCAACATTATTTGTTTTAGTGAAGGCAGGTGTAGTAAATGGAACGTCAGTCTTTCTCACGGATACTGTGTTCCTTAAATCTCTACGTTTGGCAATGTTATCATACCTTGTAGATGATGATGATGCTGGTGGAGTAGGCTCAGTGAAGTCGAAGCTGGGATCATTCTTCATCCGAGCTTGGTCGATGATGAACCTGGAAAAATGTGAAAAGGGGGGAAAGGACACATCATGCTGCCTTTTATATCGTGAGCCGTGGTCTGCCCATTTATCCTGCATGCCGTGTGGCAACTTGGACACTATTGGATTAACGCCATGAGCAGTATCTAGGTAGCTCAGTTCTGAGAGACGTGGGTCTAATTTTGCTAATTCTATTTCCTTTAGCATGTCGCTCAGATCTTGAAGTTTTCTATTGTCCCTGTTAGTTATCTTTGAGAAGGTTTGCAGTCTTTTAAATAAGGCACATTCTGTTGCTTCTGAGCTGCTGTAGGTTTGTTCCAGTCTCTCCCAGGCTGCAATAAGACCTGCATCTGAGTAGTCCACATGAACTGTCCTTATAGTCTTTATGCGCTCTGCTGATTCAGGGCCTAACCAGTTAACGAGCAAATCCAGTTGTTCCTTGCCAGTGAGATTAAGGTCTTGGATCACTGCTTGAAAGGTCGATTTCCAGGCTCTATAATTATCGGCACGATCATCAAACTTTGAGAGACTAATGTTTATTAACTCCCGGCGAATCATGTATCTGGCGAAGTCAGACATGTCCGATCTCCCAGTCATTGTTGCAGGATGAACTTGTGATATCCGTGGGGGATGTAAGTTCTCTGGCTTATATGACTGTGACAAATCAGAATGAAACGATGCGGCATAAGGGTTAAACTGCGGTTTAGTCTCTATAGGGTCCGCTGGCTGTGGCCTAATTAGTAAGTTAGTGCTGGAAGTTACCTTGTCGGCAGTAGGTGGCGACATCTCTTGGCTTGCGGGCGCATCTGTGTTAGAAACTGGAGGTGGTGCTGGTGCAGATGTTAAATGTCTTAGCACGTAGTCAGAAGTGCGATCAGCTGTGTCTTCCATTTCTTCTGGAATAAGACTGGATTATCATCTTGTCCCAGTGCTTGTTGAAGGACCTTCAGTTTAGCAAGGGCAGTTGCTTCTTCCTTTTCTGCTTGGAGTAATTTTAATTTCCTTTGAGCTTCTACTTCAGCCTCCTTTTTAGCAAATGAGCTTTTTACTCTAGCTTCCTCTGCAGCCGCACGGATCTCCAGTAGCTTGTCGGACAATGTTGACTTCCTGGCGTGAGATGATCTGGAAGACCGATGCGGAGTTCTGCTTTATCCTGGGCATCTCGTACTAATGAGGTCTTTTCTTGGAGAAGAGTTTCCCTTTCAGTTAGTTCTGCTGGGGCATCTTCCATGTCACAGTTACTCAGGAATGTGATGTACCTTGCAAACAGTCTCTGGTAGCAATCATAGGCGGCATATAAACTCTTCAATGTGGCGGTTAAAACTGTGGTGTCACTGTGATAGCGTGGAAGAGCTGCTAAATAGTGATCAACTGTGCCCCATTAATGTTCTAGGTTATCATGGAACTCGTCTCTAGTAGTCTCAAAGTTCTCTCTGGCCTTTTTGTGTCGGCTTGGTTACACATCTGGGTGGTACGTAAGTGTGGACTCTGCTCCTGCAGCATCTATGGTATCAGGAACCTGATGTGCTTCACTTGCAGATGGGTCCACGGTGCTTTTTGTAGACATGTTTTAGCTAAGATGGCGGACGGTTAAGACTTGCTAGCAGACAATGCATATGCACAGACACTGAAGACTTAGGTCTCTTGTTACTATTCTGCCACCGATATATGTGGATGCTGTGAAGATGTATCTGAGGGATGTGATCATGAATCGCTATATAAACAATGGTGGGTAGCGTTACTCGCCATCCTGTGCTCCTAGTCCTTATCAGCTGCGCGTGGTGATCCGGAAGGATGATGCAGTGATACATTCAACAGGTTTTATTTACAGTACCTTGGTGAGATGAGTTGAGAGTGAGGACTGTAGGTTAGAGCTGTTATAGAATCACCAGATAGAGATAATAGAAGCTCCAGGTTAGAGGTAACAAGAGAATCCTTCTCCAGCTCTGCAGCACATGTGTATTCCAAGATGGCACGGAGTACAAAACAGGAAGAGAAGGAAAAAAATAGGAGGAGCTATGACAGAAAAGTATTGTGAGAAAGTACCATAACAAATATTACAGTGTAATACAGCAATGGCCAGTAGATGGCAGCAAAGTATAACAAATACAATAAATGATAGAACTAGGTATATTAGCATTACATAAATGTCCATGTATGACTGAAAGTCTATCAGAATAAACTGAACAGCACACTCAATACTTAATTAGTATAAACAGAAAGAAAGAATGCGGAACTCACCCTGTATCTTCAGCTAAATTTGTGTCCTTTATTTAGCACTTATGCCATAACAGACATTGTGCGGCAACGGCAGGAGTGCACGAGGGAGCGGGAGAGTGAAGAGACGGGACGATGGCCGTTTCGCCCACAAGAGCTTCTACGAGTCCTAGTGTCAGGTATTAATTATGCACACTAGAAGGCAGGTCACAGAGATCAGTGACCTATCAGCATTCTGCATTATGAATACCTAATCAGAGAACCACATAAAGACCCCCCTCCCGTCCAGGCCCGCCTGGAACAAGAATATCATTATCTCAAAACGGAAAATAAAGATTAGACAACAACCACGGTTTCATTTTAATCAGTATAACGGTGTCAACCTGACACTGTGAGTAGATTACTGTGCGCAATCGGCTGACAGGTTCACTTTAACGTTATAAACTTCTCTGAAGCACCTTGGGATCCAAGATGCTCAGTACACATATACCTAAGTTCCCAAAGGGGTCTAGTTTCCAAAATGGTGTCACTTGTAGGGGGTTTCCATTGTTTAGACACATCAGGGACTCTCCAAAAGCGACATGGTGTCCGATAAATATTCCAGCTAATTTTGCATTCAAAAAGTCAAATGGCATTACTTCCTTTCCCAGCGCTGTCGTGCGCTCAAACAGTTGTTTTACTTCACATATTGGGTATCGGCGTATTCAGGAGAAATTGCACAACAAATTGTAAGGAGCAATTTCTCCTGTTATCCTTATGAAAATGCTAAATTTGGAGCTAAAAAAGATTTATCTGTAAAAAATTTTTTTTTTTTTATTTCCACGGCTCTACTTTATAAACTTCTGTGAAGCACGTGTTGATTCAAGGTTCTCAATATACATCTAGATACGTTCCCTAAGGGGTCTAGTTTCCAAACTAGGGTAATTTGTAGGGGGTTTCCACTATTTAGTCACATCAGGGGCTCTACAAACATGGCATTGCGTCCGCTGATTATGTCAGCAAATTTTACATTCAAAAAGTGAAATAGTGCTCCTTACATGCCAAGCCCTGCCGTGTACCCAAACAGTGGTTTTACCCCACATATGGGGTATCGGCATGCTCAGGAGAAATTGCTCAACAACTTGTATGGTCCATTTTCTCTTGTTAACCTTGCAAAAGTAAAAAAAAAAGTTAGGTTTAAAGGACAATTTTTGTGAAAAAGTTAAATGTTTATTTTTTCCTTCCACATTCCCTTACATGAAGGATTAATAAAAACATTTGAATGAGGTTTTGAGCACCTTGAGGGGTGCAGTTTTTAGAATGGTGTGATATTTGGATATTTTCTGCCATATAAGCCCCTCAAAGTCACTTCAAATGTGATCCCTAAAAAAAATTGTTTTGCAAATTTTGTTTTAAAAATTATAAATCGCTGGTCAACTTTTAAGCCTTATAACGTCCTAATAAAAAAAAACTATGTTTCAAAAATTGTGCTGATGTAAAGTAGGCACTTATTAACCATTTTTGTGACATGACTTATTTTAGGGCATAAAAATAAAAATTTTGAAAACTGCAAAATTCCAAAAATTTCTGCCAAATTTCCAATTTTTAAAAAAATAAACCCAAGTCATATCAGGGAAATTTTACCACTATCATGAAGTAAATATGTCAAAAGAAAACATTCTCAGAATCAGTGGGATCTATTGAAGAGTTCCAGAGTTATCACCTCATAAAGTAACAGTGGTCAGAATTGTAAAAATTAGTCTGATCATGAATGTGAAAACAGGCTTTGGGGTGAAGGGGTTAGTCTTTGCATAGTGTGTCTGTGTGCCACACTAAGGCTATGGTCACACTATCAGTATTTGGCCAGCATTTTACATCAGTATTTGTAAGCCAAAACCAGGTGAGAAATAACAAGAGGAAAAGTATAATACAAACAAGTACAGCAGTGCTGCATTTTTGACCCACTTCTGGTTTTGGATTACAAATACTGATGTGAAATACTGACCTAATACTGATGGTGTAACCATAGTCTAAGCATGGAGAATAGAAATACAGTATGAGTAGATGAGTAGTAGTTTTTTCCACGCAGAAATGCTGCAGATCCGCAAGTGATTCACAGTACAATGTAAATCAATGGGGGAAAAAAATGTTGTGCTAATGGTGCGGAAAATTCCTCACTGAAAATGCAGCAAATTCAAAAAAGGACCATGTCAATTCTTGCGGATCTGCAGCATTTCTGCACCCATTGACTTGCATTGATTCCGTCAAATCTGTAGCAATACCGCAGGATCTGTGGTTTCGCTGCAGAGTTGGGTCCAATAAAAGCTGCAGATTGGGAGAGGGAAGAGTGTGTGGGTGGAGACTATGTGGGTGTGCGGAGACTGCGTGTGGGCGGGGAACATGTGCGTGTGCTTGTGTGTGTCTGCGGAGGTCTGCGGTGCTGTGTGTGTGTATGCAGCACTGTGTAGTCCCATCATCCGGCTACTGTGTTCAAGTGTAAAAAAAAAAAAATAAATAACACATACACATATACAGTACATACAGTACACATATATAGACATACAGTACATACAACAGAGTACATACTCACCAATCACCTTGATCCCGAAGCTCTCGATTCACCTGTAAAAAATATTAAAATAATCAACAATATACTCCCTGATCCGCAGAAATCCAATTAAAACGGGTGTCCCACGACGATCTACCGTGGAGAGCTGCCACATCAGCTGATGCGACCACTCTCCAGGGGCTCCGCGATACAATGACAGAAGGTATCCTTGCGCACTTTATCTCTCTGCCACTGAAAGTACAGTAGAGTTCATACTGTCAATTGTGGCACTGCTGTGTGGGAAAATTCCCACACTGCTGTTATGATCAGGCGGCCTTGGAACAACATAGGCAGCCCCCCACAAATAATGACGGTGAGTAGGAGAGGAAAAGACACACGCAGGTGGAAAACAGATTTAGCAAAGGAGGCAACTTCTACCTAGATGGGAAAGTATAGTACAGGATACTAAGCGGTCAGCAAAAAATCTACAAAATATCCACCGCAGAAAAATACAAAAACTCCACCACCTAACTAAAGGTGTGGAGAGTATATCTGCAACTCCAGCAAATCCAACCAGACTGAGAAAACAACAGGACAGTCGAAGCTGGGACAAAATAGAAACTATAAACAGCACTGAAAAATAGACACACAGCCTGTGAGCCTAAGAAAAAGAATAAGACACTTATCTTTAGCTGAAATGGCAGCAGGCAGGAGAGGCCAGGCAAAGAGCCAATACTGGCAATAGAACATTGACAACTGGCAGGGACTAATGAGTCCTGCAAAGCTAAATACCCCAGTCAGCTTTGCAATTAGCAGATACACCTGTCCAATCCTGCAGTCCAGGCACAACTGCATTACCATCTACAACCACCGGAGGGAGCCCAAAAGCAGAATTCACAACAGTATACCCCCTTGAGGAGGGGTCACCGAACCCTCACCAGAGCCCCCAGGCCGATCAGGATGAGCCCGATGAAAGGTACGAACCAAATCAGCGGCATGGACATCAGAGGCAGAAACCCAAGAATTATCCTCCTGGCCATAACCCTTCCATTTGACAAGGTACTGAAGCTTCCGCCTCGAAAAACGAGAATCCAAAATCTTCTCAACAACATATTCCAACTCCCCATCGACCAACACAGGGAGGATGAACAGAGGGAACAACGGGCTCCACATATTTCCACAACAAAGATCTATGGATGACATTATGAATAGCAAAAGAGGCCGGAAGCGCCAGGCGAAAGGACACCGGATTAATAATCTCAGAAATCCTATGAGGACCAATAAACCGAGGCTTAAACTTAGGGGAAGAAACCTTCATAGGAACATGACGGGAAGATAACCAAACCAGATCCCCAACCCGAAGCCGGGAACCAACACACCGACGACGGTTAGCAAAACGTTGAGCCTCCACCTGAGACAGCACCAAATTGTCCACCACATGAGCCCAAATCTGCTGCAACCTGTCGACCACAGAATCCACACCAGGAAGGTCAGAAGGCTCAACCTGCCCAGAAGAAAAACGAGGATGAAAACCAAAATTACAAAAAAAGGGCGAAACCAAAGTAGCCGAACTAGCCCGATTATTAAGGGCAAACTCGGCCAATGGCAAGAAAGCCACCCAATCATCCTGATCAGCAGACACAAAGCATCTCAAATAGGTCTCCAAGGTCTGATTAGTTCGCTCAGTCTGGCCATTTGTCTGAGGATGAAATGCAGAAGGAAAAGACAAATCAATGCCCAGCTTGGCACAAAAGGCCCGCCAAAACCTAGAAACAAACTGGGAACCTCTGTCGGACACAATATTCTCCGGAATACCATGCAAACGGACCACATGCTGAAAAAACAACGGAACCAAATCAGAAGAAGAAGGCAATTTAGGCAAAGGCACCAAATGAACCATCTTAGAGAATCGGTCACAAACAACCCAGATAACCGACATCCTTTGGGAAACATTAAGATCGGAAAAAAAATCCATAGAAATATGCGTCCAGGGCCTCTCAGGGACCGGCAATGGCAAAAGCAACCCACTAGCACGGGAGCAACAAGGCTTGGCCCGTGCACAAGTCCCACAGGACTGCACAAAAGACCGCACATCACGCGACAAAGAAGGCCACAAAAAGGACCTACCAACCAAGTCTCTGGTACCAAAAATACCAGGATGACCAGCCAACACAGAACAATGAACCTCAGAAATCACTCTACTAGTCCATCTGTCAGGAACAAACAGTTTCCCCACAGGACAACGGTCAGGTTTGTCAGCCTGAAATTTCTGAAGAACCCGTCGTAAATCAGGAGAAATGGCAGAAAGGACCACCCCTTCCTTCAAAATACCGACTGGTTCCAAGACCTCAGGAGAATCAGGCAAAAAACTCCTAGACAGGGCATCAGCCTTAACAGTCTTAGTACCAGGAAGGTACGAGACCACAAAATCAAAACGAGAAAAAACAAGGACCATCGAGCCTGTCTAGAATTCAACCGTTTGGCAGACTCGAGGTAAATCAAACTCTTATGGTCGGTCAATACCACAATACGGTGCTTAGCTCCCTCAAGCCAATGTCGCCACTCCTCAAACGCCCACTTCATAGCCAACAACTCCCGATTGCCGACGTCATAATTGCGTTCCGCAGGCGAAAATTTACGGGAAAAGAAGGCACACGGTTTCATCAAGGAACCAACAGGATCCCTCAGACAAAACGGCCCCTGTCCCAATCTCAGAAGCGTATACCTCAACCTGAAACGGAAGAGAAACATCCGGCTGGCGCAACACTGGAGCAGAAGAAAAACAACGTTTAAGTTCTTGAAAGGCAGAGACAGCCGCAGAGGGCCAATTCGCCACATCAGCGCCCTTCTTAGTCAAATCAGTCAAGGGTTTAACCACGCTGGAAAAATTAGCAATGAAACGGCGATAAAAATTAGCGAAACCCAAAAATTTCTGAAGGCTCTTCACGGATGTGGGCTGAATCCAATCATGAATGGCCTGGACCTTAACCGGATCCATCTCTATAGATGAGGGAGAAAAAATAAAGCCCAAAAAAGGAAACCTTCTGCACCCCAATAAGACACTTAGACCCTTTCACAAACAAGGCATTGTCATGAAGGATCTGAAATACCATCCTGACCTGCTGCACATGAGACTCCCAATCATCGGAAAAAATCAAAATATCGTCCAAATATATGATCAAGAATTTATCAAGATAACTCCGGAAGATATCATGCATGGACTGAAAAACAGATGGAGCATTAGAGAGTCCGAATGGCATCACAAGGTATTCAAAATGGCCTTCGGGCGTGTTAAACGCAGTTTTCCATTCATCACCCTGCTTTATACGAACAAAATTATAAGCCCCCCGAAGGTCAATCTTAGTAAACCAACTAGCTCCCTTAATCCTAGCAAACAAATCAGAAAGCAAAGGCAAGGGGTATTGAAACTTGACCGTGATCTTATTTAAGAGGCGATAATCAATACAGGGTCTCAAAGATCCATCTTTCTTAGCAACAAAAAAGAACCCCGCTCCCAACGGTGAAGAGGATGGACGAATATGCCCCTTCTCCCAAGACTCCTTAATATAACTCCGCATGGCGGTATGTTCAGGTACAGAAAGGTTGAAAAGTTGACCCTTAGGAAACTTACAGCCTGGAATCAAATCAATAGCACAATCGCAGTCCCTATGCAGTGGAAGGAAACTGGACTTAGGCTCATCGAATACATCCTGAAAATCAGACAAAAACTCCGGAATTTCAGAAGAGGAAGAAGGAGCGATTGACATCAGAGGAACATCATTATGAACCCCCTGACAACCCCAACTAGTTACAGACATGGACTTCCAATCCAAAACAGGATTATGGACCTGCAACCACGGGAAACCCAGCACAACAGCATCATGCAAATTATGCAACACCAGAAATCGACAATCTTCCTGTTGGGCTGGCGCCATGCACATGGTCACTTGTGTCCAAAACAGGGGCTTATTTTTAGCCAAGGGTGTAGCATCAATGCCCCTTAAAGGAATAGGATTCTGCAAAGGCTGCAAGGGAAAACCACAGCGCCTAGCAAAATCAAAGTCCATCAAATTCAAGGTGGCGCCTGAATCCACAAACGCCATGACAGAAAATGACGACAATGAACAGATCAAGGACACAGATAACAGAAATTTAGGTTGTACAGTACTGATGGTAAATGAACTGGCGACCCTTTTTGTCCGCTTAGGGCAGACAGAAATGACATGACAAGCGTCGCCACAATAAAAACACAACCTATTGAGACGTCTGAAACCTTGTCGTTACATTTTAGACTGAATCCTATCACACTGCATAGGCTCAGGACCTTGTCCTGAAGATAATGCCATATCATGCACAGCCCTGTGCTCCCGCAAGCGCCGGTCAATCTGAATGGCCAAAGACATAGAATCACTCAGATTGGAGGGTGTGGGAAACCCCACCATAACATCCTTAACGGATTCAGAAAGACCCTTTCTGAAAATTGCCGCCAAAGCATCATCATTCCATTTAGTCAGCACAGACCATTTTCTGAATTTCTGAGAATACAATTCAGCCGCCTCTTGCCCCTGAGATAGGGCCAACAAGGTCTTCTCAGCTTGATCCACAGAATTAGGCTCATCATACAATAACCCCAATGCTTGAAAGAAAGAATCAACATTAAGCAAAGCAGGATTGCCAGATTCCAGGGAAAATGCCCAATCCTGTGGGTCACCACGCAGCAGGGATATGATGATTTTAACCAGCTGAATGGGATCACCAGAGGACCAGGGTCTCAATGCAAAAAACAGTTTACAGTTATTTTTGAAACTCAAAAATTTGGATGTCACCAAAAAATAAATCAGGAGTGGGAATCTTAGGTTCTAAAGCAGGAGTCTGAACAATATAATCTGAAATACCCTGTACCCTAGCAGCAAGCTGATCCACACGAGAAGCTAACTCCTGAACATTCATGTTAGTACTAGGTTCCTCAGCCACCCAGAGATTAAGAGGGAGGAAAAGACAAAACAGGCTAAGGAAAAAAAAAAGGCTCAAAACCTTTCCTCCCTTCTTCTGAGATGCAATTAACTCATTGTTGGCCAGTGGTACTGTTATGATCAGGCGGCCTTGGAACAACATGAAAAGACCTTCGCTGGAGTAGTGGTAACTATACAGACTGCTAACCCTGAACTTATCACAGACACTAGAAGTAGGCGTGGGGTGTACCTATCAGACCTAGACACCTCGACACAGCCGGAGGACTAAATTTCCCTAAAGATGGAAAATAGGAAAACTGACTTGCCTCAGAGTAGACCCCCAAAGTATAGGCAGCCCCCCACAAATAATGACGGTGAGTAGGAGAGGAAAAGACACACGCAGGTGGAAAACAGATTTAGCAAAGAGGCCACTTCTACCTAGATAGGAAAGTATAGTACAGGATACTGAGCGGTCAGCAAAAAATCTACAAAATATCCACCGCAGAAAAATACAAAAACTCCACCACCTAACTAAAGGTGTGGAGAGTATATCTGCAACTCCAGCAAATCCAACCAGACTGAGAAAACAACAGGACAGTCGAAGCTGGAACAAAATAGAAACTATGTACAGCACTGAAAAATAGGCACACAGCCTGTGAGCCTAAGAAAAGAATAAGACACTTATCTTTAGCTGAAATGGCAGCAGGCAGGAGAGGCCAGGCAAAGAACCAATACTGGCAATAGAACATTGACAACTGGCAGGGACTAATGAGTCCTGCAAAGCTAAATACCCCAGTCAGCTTTGCAATTAGCAGATACACCTGTCCAACCCTGCAGTCCAGGCACAACTGCATTACCATCTACAACCACCGGAGGGAGCCCAAAAGCAGAATTCACAACACACTGCATTGCCATAAAGTGAGAGCAATTAACTACAGTAATCTCTTCAGTGATGCACAGAAGGAGCCATTGTCTCCTGTCAGTGTGTCACTGGAGGCCTATAGAGCAGTGACATCACACAATGTCACTGTTCTATAGGGGAGATCGTCGTGGGACACTCGTTATTAATTGGACTGTGTCGGACAGGGAGTATACAGATGGTTTATTATTTTTTATTTTTTGCAGGCGATCGAGGGCGTCGCAGGAATTAGGTGTGGTTGTAAGTATGGTCAAATTAAGAATATTAAAATACTTTTTTCTGGCTGTGTCTTTTTTTAACTCCTTCACTACTATAGGATTAGTAATGGATAGGTGACTTATTGACGCCTCTCCATTACTAACCGGGCTTAATGTCACACCATTTCTGGGGTGGCTGCGGGCTGCTATTTGTAGCCAGGGGGCAATATCCATGGTCCCTTTCCTAGGCTATTAATATCAGCCCACAGCTGTCTGCGTAGTCTTTCTGGCTATATAATATAGAGGGACCCCACATTATTTTTTTGGGTCCCCCTATTTTAATAGCCAGTAAAGGCTACGCAGACAGCTGCGGGCTGATATCCATAGCCTGGGAAGATCCTTGGGTATTACCCCCTTCCCAGGCTATAAACATCACCCCCAATCGCTGGCTTTTCCACTCTGGACTTAAAAATTGCACGGGAGCCACACAAATTTTATTTCTTTTTTTTATTTTTATTAAACAGACATTGCGTTTAAGGCCGGGGTCACACTTGCGAGAAACTTGCACGAGTCTCGCACCTCAAACCTGGCACTGCTGCCGACACTGGGAACGGAGTGTGCGGCTGCATGAATTTTTATGCAGCTGAACGCTCATGTCCAAGTGCCAGCGGCTCTGCCCGGTATTGAGGTGCGAGATTCGTGCGAGTTTCTTGTAAATTGCGACCCGGGCCTAACGCAGATTTTTTTTATCTATCTATAGATCTATCTATCTATCTAGAGACATATCTATCTATATCTATCTAAAGATGTATCTATAGATATATATCTGTCTATCTATCTCATTCCTTCTATCTATCTCATTCCTTCTATCTATCTATCTATCTCTGTGTAATGGAGTGTGGGTTGGACAAATGTTAAAGAGGAGGCTGGCCCACGAAATGACTTCACAATTTTTTTTTATTTAATAAAAGATTTTGATTTAGCTTTCAAAAACGAATGCAAATCGGCATGGAAAAAACGCATAAAAAACCACATCAAAAATGCAGCAAAAACGCAACAAATCCGCACCTGCGTTTTCTGGCAAGAGAGGGAAGAATCTGTACAGAAAATTCCACATGCAAATCCGCAACGTGTGCACATAGCCTTAAAGTTCCTTTGACCACGATGCTTAACATAATCAAGAAGTTTACAACCTACAATAATGCAGCTAATCTCCCTGGACAGCAGAGAAAAATTAATTAAAACTTGCAACGGAGGATAATCCGGATGGGGAATAAGCAGTTCCAAACGAGTTCCAGAAAAATTCAAGTTACCCTGCAGGCTCAGGGTGCATCAGTGTCAATGTGAACGGTCGACATTTGAATGAAATGAAACGCTATGGCAGGACACCCATGAAGACCCCACTGCTAACACAGAGACATAAAAAGTTAGACTGCAGTTTGCCAAAATGTATGTGCTTAAGCAAAAATCCTTCTGGGAAAGTGTCTTGTGGACAGATGAGACCAGGGGCGGACACTGACAGCTTGGTGCCCCTGTGGAAGAAATGTGCCTATATACACATGTATATATATTACATAGTCTCCTTTATTATGTATATTGTCGTACCTTATTATACAGTGCCCTCTCTTGTTCAGCACTGTCCCTTACATATTGGATTTCATACAGACCTGTTTTTTTTTTTATTACATACCGCCCTGTCTTGTTAGCTGTATAATGCAACGATGGCAGATAGAGCATGGGAAAGCTTCTTTTCTAATAGAGGAGCTGATGGACAGGTCGTCTGGTCACTGGCTCCTCCATCAGCAGTCATTTTATATCTAACAAGAGAGGGGACTATGTAATATAAAAGGGTGCTGTGAATAATAAAAATAACAAGAATACACTATGTAAGAGACAGCACTGTACATAACAGCAAAGGAAGCTATAAAATAAGGGACGGCATCATAAAATGTGACTACACTATATACTGAGGGATGGTGCTATACATAATAAACAAGTACACTATATACTAAGGGACTGTGTTACAGTTAGGTCCATATATATTTGGACAAAGACAACATTTTTCTAATTTCGGTTACAGACATTACCACAATGAATTTTAAACAGAACAATTCAGATGCAGTTGAAGTTCAGACTCTTGGCTTTCATTTGAGGGTATCCACATTAAAATTGGATGAAGGGTTTAGGATTTTCAGCTCCTTAACATGTGCCACCCTGTTTTTAAAGGGACCATAAGTAATTGGACAATTGACTCCAAGGCTATTTCATGGACAGGTGTGGGCAATCCCTTCATTATATCATTCTCAATTAAGCAGATAAAAGGCCTGGAGTTGATTTGAAGTGTGGTTCTTGCATTTGGAAGGTTTTGCTGTGAAGTAAACATGCGGTCAAAGGAGCTCTCCATACAGGTGAAACAAGCCATCCTTAAGCTGCAAAAACAGAAAAAAAAACATCCGAGAAATTGCTACAATATTAGGAGTGGCAAAATCTACAGTTTGGTACATCCTGAGAAAGAAAGAAAGCACTGGTGAACTCATTAATGCAAAAAGACCTGGGCGCCCACGGAAGACAACAGTGGTGGATGATCGCAGAATGATCTCCATAGTGAAGAGAAACCCCTTCACAACAGCCAACCAAGTGACCAACACTCTCCAGGAGGTAGGTGTATCAATATCCAAATCTACCATAAAGAGAAGACTGCATGAAAGTAAATACAGAGGGTTCACTGCATGGTGCAAGCCACTCATAAGCATCAAGAATAGAAAGGCTAGACGGGACTTTGCTAAAAAAACATCTAAAAATGCCAGCACAGTTCTGGATGAACATTCTTTGGACAGATGAAACCAAGATCAACCTCTACCAGAATGATGGAAAGAGAAAAGTATGGCGAAGGCGTGGTACAGCTCTTGATCCAAAGCATACCACTTCATCTGTAAAACACAGCGTTGGCAGTGTGATGGCTTGGGCATGCATGGCTGCCAGTGGCACTGGGTCACTAGTGATTATTGATGATGTGACACAAGACAGAAGCAGGTGAATGAGTTCTGAGGTATTCAGAGCCATACTGCGTGCTCAGATCCAGCCAAATGCAGCAAAACGGATTGGTCGTCATTTCATACTATAGATGGACAATGACCCAAAACATAAAGCCAAAGCAACCCAGGAGTTTGTTAAAGTAAAGAAGTGGAATATTCTTGAATGGCCAAGTCAGTCACCTGATCTCAACCCAATTGAGCATGCATTTCACTTGTTAAAGACTAAACTTCAGACAGAAAGGCCCACAAACAAACAGCAACTGAAAACCACAGTAGTGAAGGCCTGGCAGAGCATCAAAAAGGAGGAAACACGGCGTCTGGTGATGTCCATGAGTTCAAGATTTCAGGCAGTCATTGCCAACAAAGGGTTTTCAACCAAGTACTTAAAATGAATATTTTATTTAAAATTATTGAATCTGTCCAATTACTTTTGGTCCCTTTAAAAACAGGGTGGCACATGTTAAGGAGCTGAAACTCCTAAACCCTTCATCCAATTTTAATGCGGATACCCTCAAATGAAAGCTGAAAGACTGAACTTCAACTGTATCTGAATTGTTTTGTCTAAAATTCATTGTGGTAATATCTATAACCAAAATTAGAAAAATGTTGTCTCTGTCCAAATATATATGGACCTAACTGTATATATAAGTGAGTACACTATTGTTGTGAATTCTGCTTTTGGGTTCCCTCCAGTGGTTGTAGGTGGTAATGCAGTTGTCCCAGAGTTGCAGTCATGGTCAGGTGTATCTGTTGATTGCAGTTCTGACTGGGGTATTTAGGTGTGCAGGATTCGTTAGTCCTTGCCAGTTGTCCATGGTTCAGGGAGGTTTTGGATCTTTGTCTGGTTCCTCCTGCCTTGCTGCCAATTCAGGAAAGATAAGTGTTTTTTTTTCTGTGGCACACATGCTGTGTGCTTAATAATTTTGTGCTATTCATTTGTTTTCTCTTGTCCAGCTTAGATTGTGTCAGTGTTTTCTCAGTCTTGTTGGATTCTCAGGAGTTGCAGATATACGCTCCACATCTTTAGTTAGATGGTGGAATTTTTTGTATCATCTGCTGTGGATATTTTTGGAAGGGTTTTAATACTGACCGCTTAATATTCTGTCCTATCCTTTCCTATTTAGCTATAAGTGGCCTCTTTTGCTAAATCCGGTTTCCTGCCTGCGTGTCTTTCCTCTACTACTCACAGTCAATATTTGTGGGGGGCTGCCTATCCTTTGGGGTTCTGCTCTGAGGCAAGGTAGAATTCCTACTTCCATCTATAGGGGTATTTAGTCCTCCGGCTGTGTCGAGGTGTCTAGGATTTGTTAGGCACACCCCACGGCTACTTCTAGTTGTGGTGTTAAGTTCAGGATTTGCGGTCATTACAGTTTCCACCAACTCCAGAGAAAGTTCCATGCGGCTCCAAGGCCACCAGATCATAACACACTATATAGAAAGTGGCTGTGTTAGACATAAGCGAAAATAACGTCTTCCTCCCCCTGGTGCTAAATTCATTATAAATCCCCCGTCCTCCCATCCCAATCCCCCACACCCCTCATTGCCCTCCTCCCCCCGCATACCATTATTGTCCTCTCTCCCACCCCAATCAATACAATCTTCACCATTTCCATCATTGCTTTCCTCCCTCACCAACCCATCATTGCCCATTCCAACACCCCCATCATTGAACGCTTCATCATCTCCATCACTGCTTTCTCCTCACCACCCCCATTATTGCCCTTTCCACCACCGGTGAAGTATATGCAGAAAGGACATTCTGTTAAAGGGATCCTGATATTAAATGCATATGCGGCCCAGGGGCAGCTTGAATCAGACACTGCACCATTGCAACCTGGAAGCAATACCTTGAAATGCTGTGATATTTCAGAGTAAAAATGCTTTAAAAGCCAGCCAGAAACTACTTTTCTTGGCCGATTGGTCTTATGTGCTCCCTGGCCGGCTATTCCCAGCGCCGATCACTTAAACTGACAGTTTTCTCCCTATGATTTCTCGATAGGAAGAGATTTGGTTTTTAACTGGCACGGGGGGGGAAGGGGCTAGGAACGTAGGCACTTCCAATATGAGTGGGGAGTAAGTCATTACCCGGCACTGATGGTGGATTATCTGACAGGAGGAAGAGGATCAGTAGTTAACATTCAAAGTGCCTGATCATTTTCTCCACCTCTGGGGAGATTTGGGAGGTACGATCATTAATTACTCTTTTGGAACTGCAAAAATTATCAAATTGTGTTGACTTCTCTCTAATGTGCAGAGTCTCATAGCTGCTTCAGTGAGCCTCCATTGCCCAAGATCCCAAATACGCCAGGAGCTGTTATTGCTGGGGTTAGATAGACATATAGACATGAGATAGATAGTGTGGGGGCTGTGCTCCCTCAGGTGCACTGGGTGTCAATCAGGAAGCACATTCCTTTTAAAGTTCACAGGGTTTATTGCCTCATAAACCCACAAAGCAAAGCAGAGAAAACAAATAGCCTTTAGCTCAGTCAAAAGAAAGTTCAAATGTCCAGTACTTCAGACTCAGTCCTGGAGCCCCAAAACACATTGGAGGCTTTCACCTCCCCACATACAGGTCCTGTGTTAAGCATTAGGCTACATTATATAGCTCTAACCACACCCAGGAACCCATCACATGATTAGTCACGTGGTAGTGACATCATCGCAAGTCCTCAAACACATATAGAGGTATGATGATGCCCCTACCCAGCGGTAAGGTATATGGGTAGCCAGACCCTCCCATCTCTCACAGCTACTAGCAACCTGGACCCAAGAGTACTAAAGGATCCCTTATTGCTTATCTGCATTAAAGAAAACACTCCGGGTTACATCACAGAGACAAACCATCTCTGCGACACATACCTTCCGTCGACTATACAACCTTTAGCCATGCTACATACCTCCCCCCTCTGCCTAAAGCCGTGGGGCTTGGCACTTTCCCGCACTAGACAAGGGATTCTTGAGAGGGCATCAGCATTACCGTGTAGCTTCCCTGCCTTATGTTCTACATGGAAGCTGAAGTCCTGCAGGGCTAAGAACCAACAGGTGACCCTAGCATTTCTACCCGGGGGGCGAGCCCCCCGAGGAAGCCGTGGGCGAAACGCGCATAGGGGCGCATGTTGGTACTCATGGATAGATAAAAGGGTAAGAACACAGCATGGGACTAGTTCCCTTATATTGATACTATTTTGGGGTCACTAGACCATGGAGTATATCCGTTTTACTTAGTGATATGGTTTTGATCTTTATGGTTGTTTAGGGATGTAGTAAGCACTAGCACGTTATTTTTTTCCATTTTTGCATACATTGGATCTAATCACTACAACCTATTCCCCTTTTCTGTATCCATGATGCAACACTGGTTTTAGGGCACCCATTCTCAATATTCAATTGACTCTGTATGATACATTTCTGGTTATTTATTTGGAGTTATGTTTTGTAGTTTATAGTTTTTGCTTTATTGCATTAATAAATATATATTTTTTAACGTATTGATGAGTTGTTATACTTCATGTTCTTTGGTCTCTATATATTAGGAAGTATCTCAGGGTATTACCCCAATTAGTCCTGGGTGATCCAGACAGGACTGTTCTTTATGGCAATGGTATCTGCATCTGAGGTTTTGCTTCTAACCTTTAGCCATGCTACATACCGCCCCCTCTGCCTAAAGCCGTGGGGCTTGGCACTTTCCTGCACTAGACAAGGGATTCTTGAGAGGGCATCAGCATTACCGTGTAGCTTCTCTGCCTTATGTTCTACATGGAAGCTGAAGTCCTGCAGGGCTAAGAACCAACAGGTGACCCTTCATTTCCCTCATCCATCTGAGTGGGGCATGGTCGGATATCAATCTAAACTTACGTCCCAGCAGATAGTATCATAATGTGTCCACCGCCCACTTTATGGCCAAGCACTCCTTCTCTACGACGGAGTAATTTCTTTCACATGATGACAGCTTCCTACTCAGGTAGAGAACAGGATGTTCCTCCCCATGTATCTCCTGGGAAAGGACTGGGAAAGGACTGCTCCTACCCCAACATCAGGGGTGTCTGTCTGAAGAATAACTTGTTTTTTAATGTCCGGGGACATCAGAACGGGTTGCTTACACAGAGCCCCTTTCATTTCATGGAAGGCTGGCTCTGTCTCTTCGGACCATTTAACCATTACTGATTTTGTCCCCTTTAGAAGATCGGGCAGAGGCACAGCCACCATGGCGAAGTTTGGGATGAACCTCTAACCTGCTTTTTGGAGAGTGGTCTTGGCCATGTTTGAATTGCTGCCATTTTACTGATTTGGGGTTTTATTTCACCACGACCCACTACATATCCCAGGTACTTGGCTTCTTCTTTACCCAAGGCACACTTCTTCGGGTTTATTGTAAATCCCGCTTCCCTTAGAGCATCAAACACTGCTTGGACCTTTTCCAGATGACTCTCCCAGTCCGGGCTAAAGATGACGATATCATCCAGCAGCGTATGGTGTTATGGACCTGGTGGTTAGGAGCACCCGGAACGACCTGATGGTTAAACTCACACAGGACAAGCTCTGGGAAGTGGGAGCTCTGCTGACCGCAACCCCTAATCCTATCACACAACTAGAAATAGCCGTGGAGCGTACCTAACACGACCTAGACGCCTCTTCACAGCCTAAGAGCTAACTAGCCCTAAAGATAGAAAATAAAGCCTACCTTGCCTCAGAGAAATTCCCCAAAGGAAAAGGCAGCCCCCCACATATATTGACTGTGAGTTAAGATGAAAGTCACAAACACAGAAATGAAACAGGTTTCAGCAAAGGGAGGTCAGACTTACTAAACAAACTGAGGATAGGAAAGGTATCTTTGCGGTCAGCACAAAAACTACAAAAGACCACGCAGAGTGTGCAAAAAGACCTCCGCACCGACTCACGGTGCGGAGGTGCCACTCTGCATCCCAGAGCTTCCAGCTAGCAAGGCAAAATCATGATAGCCAACTGGACAAGGAAACAATGAACAAATAATAACTAGCAGGGACTTAGCTTCTGCTGGAGTAGACAGGTCACCAGAAAGATCCAAGAGCGAACTGAACCAGTGCAAGAACATTGACAGCTGGCATGGAGTAACAATCTGAGTGGAGTTAAATAGAACAGCCAGCCAAAGAATAAACTATGTCACCTGTGGAAGGAACCTCAGAAGCAGCAGCTCCACTCACAGCCACCAGAGGGAGTCCATGAACAGAACTCGCCGAAGTACCATTCATGACCACAGGAGGGAGTTCGAAAACACAATTCACAACAGTATGGCTTATGAGGTGCAAAGATTCTATACATAGCCCTCTGGAAGGTCACCGGAGCTCTCTGCAGGCCAAACGGCATCCTGATATACTTGAAGCATCCGTCTGGTGTAAAAAACGCAGTATTCTCCTTGGCTTCCTGTGTCATGGGGATCTGCCAATACCCCTTCATCAATTCCAATGTGGTTATGTACCTGGTGGGCCCAAGTATTTTGATGAGCTCATCAACGCGTGGCATGGGATATGCATCGAACTTGGAGACCTGATTCAACTTCCAATAGTCATTGCAAAACCTCCATTCATCATCAGGTTTTGGGACCAGGACAATTGGGCTCGACCAACCGCTCTTGGATTCCTCAATGACTCCAAGCTTCAACATACGCTCCACCTCCTTGGAGACTACTTCTCGATGGGCCTCAGGAATTCCATAGGGCTTCTCGTTCACCCGCACATGTGTCTGTCAGGATCTCGTGCTCTACGACCTTCGTGCACACTGGCAACTCTGAAAACAGGTCCCTGTTCTTCTGGAGTAACTCCTGGAAGTGCTGTTTCTGGGCCTTCGATAGCGTCTTCGCTATAGTAACCCCTCCAACAACGCCTTCTGGCTTGCCCAGAAAACATGGAGTTACCATTGGCTCTCTATCTTGCCATGGCTTGATGAGGTTGACATGGTAAACTTGAATTGGTTTCTATCTTCCTGATTGGTGAATTTTATAGTTTACCTCACCAAGCCTCTCGACCACCTCATATGGCCCTTGCCATTTGGCCAAGAACTTGCTCTCCACCGTCGGAACTAGCACAAGAATTCAGTCTCCCAGATTGAACTGCCTCACTCTTGATGACCGGTTGCAGACCCTGGCCTGAGCTTCTTGTGCCTGGCGGAGGTGTTCTTTCACGATGGGCATCACCTTCGAAATCCTCTGCTGCATCACTGCCACATGCTCAATGACGCTTCTATGGGGAGTGACTTCGGCTTCCCAGGTTTTCTTGGCTATATCCAGGAGACCTCGCGGATCTCGGCGATACAGAAGCTTGAATGGCGAGAACCCTGTGGAGGCCTTTGGAACTTCACGGATGGAAAACAGCAGATACGGTAAGAGACAGTCCCAGTCTCTACCATCTTTCTCTATGGCTATTCTTAGCATGCTCTTCAGTGTCTTGTTAAACCTCTCAGCAAGGCCATCTGACTGAGGATGTGTTGTGAGTTCCGTTCTGGAGCTCCCTCCTTTGGTTGTTAATGGTATGTTTGCGAGTTCTGCCCTTGGGCTTCCTCTGGTGGTTTCGAGTGGAACTGCTGCTCCGTTAGGTAGCTGTAGCAGCTGCCTCCACTAATCGCCTTGCCTGGGTTTGCTATTTAAACTTGCTCTGGGCTTTAGTCCATGCCTGCTGTCAATGTTCTTGGTTGGATTTGATTCTTCCCTTGGATTTCTCATATTGCCAGTCCTTGTCTGCAAAAGATAAGTTTTGCTAGTTTTGTTTGTCCATCTGTTTGGACTCTATTGCTTTGCATTTTGTCTCTTTTGTCCAGCTTGTCACTATGTCTTTTTTAGGCTAGCTGGAAGCTCTGGGAAAGCAGATTTGCCCCTCCACACCGTGAGTCGGTGTGGAGTTCATTTTTGTAAACTCTGCGTGGATTTTGTACTTTCTAATACTGACCGCACAGTATCCTTTGCTCTCTGTCTATCTAGTTTAGTATTGGCCTCCCCTTTGCTGAATTCTAATTTCATTTCTGTGTTCGTCATTTTGCTCTCCTTTCACAGTCAATATTTGTGGGGGGCTGTCTTTTGGGGGTTTCTCTGAGGCAAGATAGCTTTCTATTTCCTTCTTTAGGGGTAGTTATATCTTAGGCTGTGACGAGGTGTCTAGGGAGTGTCAGGAACATCCCACGGCTATTTCTAGTTGTGTTGTTAGGATTAGGGACTGCGGTTAGTAGAGATACCACCTTCTCAGAGCTCGTTCCATGTTGCGTTTTAGCCACCAGGTCATTTCAGTGTGGCCTCTTAACCACCAGGTCATAACAGGATGATACACTGAAGTCCTCAACTGGGAGATTTTCAGGACTTTGCACAACTCAATCATCAACTTGCTCATAAAAGGTGTTCCCTGGTCTGTCAGGATCTCCTTCGGCAAACCTCTCCGGGAAAACACATGGACCAACTCGCGGGCTATACTATTTGCGGAAGAATTTCTCAGGGGAATTGCCTCAGAATAGCGTGTGGCATAGTCCAGGATGGCTAATATATACTGATGGCCCCGGGCTGATTAAACTAGGGGACCTACGAAGTCCAGGGCAATTCTCTCGAATGGCACATCACTAATAGGCAATGGTACAAGGGGGCTCTGGAAATGAGGAGAGGGGGCAGTTAACGGACATGTAGGGCAGGACCTGCAATAGTTCACTATTTCCCGGTGACACCCAGGCCAATAAATCCTCTGCACAACCCGTCCCTGCCTTTTTTCCACCCCTAGGTGTCCACTTAAGATGTGTGAATGGGCCATGTCCAACACCTTCCGTCTATAGGAACCCGGCACTATCAACTGCTCTACTAACTCCTCCCTTATATTTGAGACCCGGTACAACAGCTCCCCACTGACCATAAAATAGGGAAATCTTGTGTCCGCCCCGACTCCTGTGCAACCCCATTAATGACTGTGACATTATTAAAGGCTTCCCTCAGAGTTGGGTCCCTATGTTGGGCAGTCCCAAAATTCTCACCGGCCACCCCTTACTCCGGAATGTCAGCTACAGGGGACACTTCCTCCTCATCCTCTACTAGGACACAAAAAGGAAACCGGTCTGTCTCTGGATGTGGCGTTACCTTATTAGGGTTCATTTGTTCCCTACTCTTGCTAGTGTCCACAGAAGCCTTTCCCCACAGATCCCAAAACAAACAGAAATCCTGGCCTATAATTATAGGGTGCAACAAATCCCAAATGACGCCGACTTCATGGGACTCTGTCCATTCTGGCCATAGGGAAGTCCTTTGCACCTCCATGTATGCACTGAATGTTGACCATCCTCCCCGGGAGTAGGTTAAGAGGAAAAGTGGCCCTCACAAGGGTTAACAAGCACCCAGAGACAAGCACCGCCGGTACTGCTCGACTGTTCATCTTCACGGGACATGCTTGATGCCCCTCGTTGGGCGGAGAGTTCACATTGCAATCTGAATATGCATAGTATTAACTACGGCGTCCTATGCTGCAGTCCATCTGCTCGGTGGTCTGGGGACAATGGGCAGCTATATGTCCTGGACCGTGGCACCTCCAGCAAATAATATCACCCGTAGGGAACTTGGGCACCACCTACCCTGCCCCTTTTGACCTTGGACGCCCCACCCCTTTTTGGGACTCGGCCCCTTTCTGAGACCCCCAATATGGCATGGGCTGCCTCCCCAAGGAGCCTTCCATCCCCTGGTATCTCTCGACCAGTTCATCGGCATTCTGGGGATCACCCTGAGCAACCCAAGTCTGTATGGGTCTCGGCAGGGAATGCACAAACCGATCCATAACCACTCGTTCTACCATCTGTGCAGGTGTAGAGGAATCTGGCTGCAGCCATTTCTGAACCAGGTGCAACAGGTCGAACATTTGGGAGCAAGGTGGTTTGTCCCGATGATAGGCCCAGCAGTGAACTCACTGTGCCCTGATAGTCAGTGTCACCCCTAAATGTGCGAGAATCTCAGCTTTTAGTTTGTGATACTCCTTGACGTCCTGCAAGGTCAAGTCATAGTACTCCATCTGGGGTTCCCCCGTCAGATATGGCGCCAGTACCTCTGCCCACTGCTCTCAGCGACTCTCAAAAACATTGTCAAGAAGGCCTCAACATCATCCCCAGGGGTCATTTTCTGCAATGCGCGTCTTACCGCCTTTCGGACGTGGGCGCCATCAGCCAGATGTGGGGTTGGGGGCACTCACACTGCCCTGGAAGGCGGTTGCCAGAAGCTGCATCTGCTGCAGTTGCTCCTGCTGACTCTGTTGTATCTGCTACAATAACAGCCTGTTGGTCTCTTGCTGCTGTGACTGTAACTGGACCTAGTGTTTCAGCAGGTCCTCCATTTTTTCCGGCAATGCTTGCTGACCTACTACAGACTTGACCCAGGACATGCAGTAACAGTCTCACGTCTCCGCTGGGAACGCTGCCCGCAGGTCTAACACCAATTGTAGGGGTTGTACTCGCTCAGATGCAGCGGGTGGCAATCAGGAGGCACGTTCCTTTTAAAGTTCACAGGGTTTATTGCCTCATAAACCCACAAAACAAAACAGAGAAAACAAATAGCCTTTAGCTCAGGCAAAATAAAGTTCAAATGTCCAGTACTTCAGACTCAGTCCTGGAGCCGCAACACACATTGGAGGCTTTCACCTCCCCACATACAGGTCCTGTGTTAAGCATTAGGCTACATTATATAGCTCTAATCACACCCAGGAACCCATCACATGATTAGTCACGTGGTAGTGACATCATCGCAGGTCCTCAAACACATATAGAGGTATGATGATGCCTTTACCCAGGGGTAAGGTATATGGGTAGCAAGACCCTCCCATCTCTCACAGCTACGCGTAACCCGGACCCAAGAGTACTAAATGATCCCTTAGTGCTTATGTGCATTAAAGAAAACACTCCAGGTTACATCACAGAATCAAGCCATTTCTGCGACACATACCTTCCGTCGACTATACGACCTTTAGCCATGCTACAATAGATATAGAGATAGATAGATAAATATGAGATAGATACATAGATAGAAGATAGCAGAAACACATGGGCTTTTTGGAAGTGCATTGAGCAGCAAGGTGGATTACAGCTGAGGGGAAAAAGAAAAAAAAATTCTTTAAATCTTCAGCTTAGCGAGGGTGAGTGAGCTGAGTATGACCTGAGCGTAAGTGTGAACGGCGGTAAGTGTGACTTGTGATTCAGTGACTTTGGAGTCAGGGAGTTTCCAAGGGGGGAATTACTGAATTGCTGTCTGTGTTTTATTGATACTTTGCATTTTTTTTTTTTTTTGGTTAACGTTTCTGTCTGGTGCAATCCCCATTAGGAAATGTGCTCCACTATTGTTAATGCTGTCCAGTGCACATCTTGCCACATGTATGCAGTCCTTGATCAGCCGGTCGAGGGGGCATACTGCTGTGCACGATGTGAGCACGTTGTGCATTTGGAAGCCCAGATTCTGGATCTAAATGTGCAGCTGGCAACACTGAGATCCATAGACAATATGGAGAGGAGTCTTCTGCTCACTGAGCAGACGCTCAATGGGATAGATGAGGCGGGGGATGGTAGGATGGAGCTGCAGGACGGTGAAGTAGCAAGCTGGGTGACAGTTAGAAGGCTGGGTAGAGGGAAGAGTGCCAGGGAGGCTAGTCCTGATCTGGCACACCCAAATAAGTTTGTCAAGTTGGCAGATGAGGGGGGTGCAAGTACAGGAGTAGCACTGCTGCAGCCAGGCATGTCCTCTGAAAGCCAGAGGAGTGACTGCTCCAGTAAGGAGGGAAATAGGAGAGCAGGGCAGGCCAGACAGGTGCTGGTAGTGGGGGACTCAATTATTAGGGGAACAGATAGGGCAATCTGTCACAAAGACAGGGATCGTCGAACGGTGTGCTGCCTACCTGGCGCTCGAGTACGACACATCGCTGATCGGGTGGACAGATTACTGGGAGGGGGTTTGTTATAAATCTCCAAAAATAATGGAAGCAATGGAGAATATCCTCGTAAAGCAAATAGATGAAGCTGCGACTCAAGGGGAAGTCATTATTATGGGGGACTTCAACTACCCTGAAATAGATGGGGGAACAGAAATCTGCAGTTCCAGCAAAGGTAATCGGTTTTTGACAACTAGGAGAGACAATTACCTTTCACAACTGGTTCAGGACCCAACAAGAAGGGGGGCACTGCTAGACCTATTACTAACCAACAGGCCAGACCGCATATCAAATATAAGTGTTGGGGGTCACTTGGGGAATAGTTAACACAAAATAATAAGTTTTCAGGTATCCTTTAAAAAGATGTATAGTAGAGGGGTTACAAGGACACTAAACTTCAGGAGGGCAAATTTCCACCGGATGAGAGAAGATCTTGGTGCAATTAACTGGGACGATATCCTGAGACATAAAAATACACAAAGAAAATGGGAGACATTTATTAGCATCCTGGATAGGACCTGTGCACAGTATATACCGTATGTGAATAGACATACTAGAAATAGGAGGAAACCAATATGGCTAAATAGAGCTGTAAGGGGCGCAATAAGTGACAAAAAGAAAGCATTTAGAGAATTAAAGGAAGTAGGTAGTGATGAGGCATTAAATAAATACAGAAAATTAAATAAATTCTGTAAAAAGCAAATCAAGGCAGCAAAGATTGAGACAGAGAGACTCCTTGCCAGAGAGAGTAAAAATAATCCCAAAATATTCTTTAATTACGTAAATAGTAAGAAACTAAAAAAATATAGTGTTGGCCCCCTTAAAAATAGTCTGGGTGAAATGGTGGATGAGGATGAGGAAAAAGCCAATATGCTAAATGACTTTTTTTCATCAGTATTTACACAAGAAAATCCCACGGCGGACAAAATGACTAGTGATAAAAATTCCCCATTAAATGTCACCTTCTTAACCCAGCAGGAAGTACGTCGGTGTCTAAAAATCACTAAAATTGACAAATCTCCGGGCCTCGATGGGATACACCCCCGAGTACTGCAGGAACTAAGTACAGTCATTAATAGACCATTATTTTTAATCTTTAAAGACTCCATAATAACAGGGTCTGTACCACAGGACTGGCGTATAGCAAATGTGGTGCCTATATTCAAAAAGGGGACAAAAACTGAACTTAGTAATTATAGGCCAGTAAGCTTAACCTCTACTGTGGGTAAAATACTGGAGGGTATTCTAAGGGATGTTATACTGGAGTATCTGAAGAGGAATAACCTCATGACCCAGTATCAGCACAGGTTTACTAGGGACCGTACATGTCAGACTAATCTGATCAGCTTCTATTAAGAGGTAAGTTCCGAGCTGGCCCAAGGGAACCCAGTGGACGTAGTGTATATGGACTTTTCAAAAGCTTTTGATATGGTGCCACACAAAAGGTTGATACGTAAAATGAGAATAATGGGGATAGGGGAAAATATGTGTAAGTGGGTTAAGAGCTGGCTCAGGGATAGGAGACAAAGGGTGGTTATTAATGGAGCACACTCGGACAGGGTCGCAGTTAGCAGTGGGGTACCACATGGGTCAGTATTGGGCCCTCTTCTTTTTAACATATTTATTAATGACCTTGTAAGGGGCATTCAGAGCAGAATTTCAATATTTGCAGATGACACTAAACTCTGCAGGGTAATCAATACAGGAGGAGGACAATTTTATATTACAGGATGATTTATGTAAACTAGAAGCTTGGGCTGATAAATGGCAAATGAGCTTTAATGGGGATAAATGTAAGGTCATGCACTTGGGTAGAAGTAATAAGATGTATAACTATGTGCTTAATTCTAAATCTCTGAGCAAAACCGTCAATGAAAGACCTGGGTGTATGGGTGAATGACAAACTCATATTCAGTGGCCAGTGTCAGGCAGCTGCTACAAAGGCAAATAAAATAATGGGATGCATTAAAAGAGGTATAGATGCACATGAGGAGAACATAATTTTACCTCTATACAAGTCACTAGTTCGACCACACTTAGAATACTGTGCACAGTTCTGGTCTATGGTGTATAAGAAAGACATAGCTGAACTAGAGCGGGTGCAGAAAAGAGCGACCAAGGTTATACGATACGATACGATACACTTTATTGATCCCGTGGCAAATTATGGTATCACAGCAGCACAACTTAAATCATAAAAATCATAAAGGAATTACATAGTTGGCATGACAGTGGAGTTGACAGAAGAACATTATACATTAGAATAGGACATACACAACAAGTGAACTGAAATGTAGAGAAATAAGTAGACATTCACCTTGGTGGTTTAACCCTAATGTTATTGTTGTACATTCCCATAGCAGTTGGCACAAACGATTTCCTATATTTTTCCTTCTTACACTTCAGAAGTATTAGCCGGTTACTGAAGGTGCTCTTCTGTCTCATAAATAGCTCATATAATGGATGTGCATTATTGTTCATAATTGCCATACACTTTTTCAGAGTTCTTTTCTCCACTACCTCCCCAAAAGAGTCCAGCTTGCAGCCCACAGCAGAACTTGCCTTCTTAATAATCTTATTCAGCTTATTAGCATCAGAGGCCCGCACACTACTACCCCAGCACGTGATTGCAAAAAAGATGGCACTTGCCACTACAGATTGGTAGAACATTTCTAACATTTTGCTACACACATTAAAAGACCTCAGTTTCCTTAGGAAATACAATCTGCTCATCCCCTTCTTGTAGACAAACTCTGAGTGGCATCTCCAGTCCAGTTTGCTATCCAAATGGACCCCCAAATATTTGTAACTCTCCACCTGCTCTACCTCCTGACCAGCAATAGTGATCGGTAAGCATTCCATCTTTATCCTGCTATAGTTGGCCACCAACTCCTTAGTTTTCTTAACATTTAGTTGTAGATAGTTACCATTGCACCAATCCACGAAATTCGACACCACCCTTATAATATAATAATAATAATAATAATAATAATAATAATAATAATTTTTATTTATATAGCGCCAACATATTCCGCAGCGCTTTACAAATTATAGAGGGGACTTGTACAGACAATAGACATTACAGCATAACAGAAATACAGTTCAAAACAGATACCAGGAGGAATGAGGGCCCTGCTCGCAAGCTTACAAACTATGAGGAAAAGGGGAGACACGAGAGGTGGATGGTAACAATTGCTTTAGATATTCGGACCGGCCATAGTGTAAGGCTCGGGTGTTCATGTAAAGCTGCATGAACCAGTTAACTGCCTAAGTATGTAGCAGTACAGACACAGTGGGCTATTAACTGCATAAAGTGAATGAGAACATGATGCGAGGAACCTGATAGTTTTTTTTTTTTTTTTTATAAATAGGCCACACAGGGATAGTTAGGTTAATGCATTGAGGCGGTAGGCCAGTCTGAACAAATGAGTTTTTAGGGTACGCTTAAAACTGTGGGGATTGGGGATTAATCGTATTAACCTAGGTAGTGCATTCCAAAGAATCGGCGCAGCACGTGTAAAGTCTTGGAGACGGGAGTGGGAGGTTCTGATTATTGAGGATGCTAACCTGAGGTCATTAGCGGAGCACCCTTCTGTATTCCTCATCCCCCTGATCTCCCCTAATGCATCCCACAACCACAGAGTCATCCGAAAATTTTTGAAGGTGGCAAAGTTCAGATTTATACTGAAAGTCTGAAGTATACAGTGTGAATAGAAAGGGCGCAAGCACCGTTCCCTGGGGGGCACCTACACTGCTCAATAATCTGCTTGAGACAACTGCTCCCATCTGTACAAACTGTGGCCGATCTGACAGGTAGTCAGTTATCCAATTTATCATCCCCTCCTCCACCTTCATATCAGTCATCTTTTTGTGTAGTAAAAGTGGCTGCAGGGAGTTAAATTCACTTGAGAAATCGAAGAACATCGCTCGCACCATGGTACCGTCAGTCTCCAGAAATGAATGTACCCTATGTGACAGAGAAAGAATAGCATCATCCACCCCCAATCTATGTCGGTAAGCAAACTGAAGGGGATCGATAAAAGCATTGACCCTTGGTCTTAAGTGAGCAAGCACTAATCTTTCCAAGGCCTTCATAGCGTGAGATGTTAAGGCTACAGGACGATAGTCATTTAGGGTTGCAGGAGAAGAAGTCTTGGGTACCGGCACCAGACAGGAAGTTTTCCATAACACAGGTACCCTCTGTGTTTGTATACTTCCATTAAATAGGCGTGTAAAGACAGTACACAGCTGGTCTGAACAAACTTTAAGGACACGTGAGCTGAGTCCATCTGGTCCTGCTGCTTTACCAATGTTATTAGAGGACTGGGGGGTCTGCAATACCAAAATAAGACACTTGGGGCTATTTAGTTTGGAAAAACGAAGACTAAGGGGTGATCTTTTTTTAATATATAAAAATATGAGGGGACATTACAAAAATCCTTTCTGATGATATTTTTAATCATAGACCTAAGACAGGGACAAGGGGGCATCCTCTACGTCTGGAGGAAAGAAGGTTTAGGCATAATAACAGACGCGGGTTCTTTACTGTAAGAGCAGTGAGACTATGGAACTCTCTGCCATATGATGTTGTAATGAGTGATTCATTACTTAAATTTAAGAGGGGATTGGATACCTTTCTTGAAAAGTATAATGTTGTAGGGTATATATACTAGATTCCTTGATAGGGCGTTGATCCAGTTAACTAGTCTGATTGCCGTATGTGGAGTCGGGAAGGAATTTTTTTTTCCCCAAAGTGGAGCTTAATATTTACCACATGGGTTTTTTTTTTGCCTTCCTCTGGATTAACAGGTTAGGGCATGTTAGGTTAGGCTATGGGTTGAACTAGATGGACTTAAAGTCTTCCTTCATCCTTAATAACTATGTTACTATATTACTTGCAGAATGAATAAGTCTGTAGGAACCTGTTCACACACCACCAAGAAACTTGAAGACACAAAAGACCACAGTGAGGTCAAAAATACTCTGTTGTAAAAAAAAAATCACAGTAATAAGCAAGTGCCAGTCAAAAGATGGAAAAAAAACATGGTATTAAGTTGATACGCTTTTTTGCAAAAAAATGTATACTAAGCTGCTCCACCAATCGTCAAGGTATACCCATATAGAGCAGTCCTACCTAATGTACATAATCCCTATCTGATGTATTTAAAAACCTGATCATCTGTATAGTACCTGTATAAGCAGGGTTCAGAGAGGGAATTTTCATGTGGACATGCTGGATGGAGCAGCTTTGATGCAAATGACCCATAAGGAGTGGTGGACTCCCTAGTCTTCTAGAAACAAGAGAACAATTACAGAACCAGAAACACATGGGCTACTTGCACAATGAACAAGTCTGTAGGAACCTGTTCACAAAACACCAAGAAACTTGAAGACACAAAAGAGCACAGTGAGGTAAAAAATACTCTATTGCAAAAAAAAATCACAGTAATAAGCAAGTGCCAGTCAAAAAAATGGAAAAAAACAGGGTATTTAGGTGATACGTTTTTTTTTGCAAAAAAATGTAAACTAAGCTGCTCTACCAATCGACAAGGTATACCCATATAGAGTAGTCCTACCTAATGTATATAATCCCTATCTGATGTATTTAAAAACCTGATCATCTGTATAGTACCTGTATAAGTAGGGTTCAGAGAGGAAATTTCCATGTTTCTACAAGACTAGGGAGTCCACCACTCCTTATGGGTCATTTGCCTCAAAGCTGTTCCATCCAGCATGTCCACATGAAAATTCCCTCTCTGAACCCTGCTTATACAGGTACTATACAGATGATCAGGTTTTTAAATACATCAGATAGGGACTGTATACATTAGGTAGAACTGCTCTATATGGGTATACATTGACAATTGGTGGAGCAGCTTAGTATACATTTTTTTGCAAAAAAATTATCAACTAAATAGTATTTTTGACCGCACTGTGCTCTTTTGTGTCTTCATAGATAGAAGATAGATAGGTAGTAGATAGATAATAGATAGATGATAGATAGAATAAATAGATAGATCATAGATAGATAGATGGATAGATAATAGATAGATAATAGAGAGATAGATGGATAGATACAGTTAGGGCCAGAAATATTTGGACAGTTACACAAGTTTTGTTATTTTAGCTGTTTACAAAAACATGTTCAGAAATACAATTATATATATAATATGGGCTGAAAGTGCACACTCCCAGCTGCAATATGATAGTTTCCACATCCAAATCGGAGAAAGGGTTTAGGAATCATTGCTCTGTAATGCATAGCGTCCTCTTTTTCAAGGGACCAAAAGAAATTGGACAATGGACTCTAAGGGCTGCAATTAACTCTGAAGGCGTCTCCCTCGTTAACCTGTAATCAATGAAGTAGTTAAAAGGTTAGGGGTGGATTCCAGGTGTGTGGTTTTGCATTTGGAAGCTGTTGCTGTGAGCAGACAACATGCGGTCAAAGGAACTCTCAATTGAGGTGAAGCAGAACATCCTGAGGCTGAAAAAAAAGAAAAAATCCATCAGAGAGATAGCAGACATGCTTGGAGTAGCAAAATCAACAGTTGGGTACATTCTGAGAAAAAAGGAATTGACTGGTGAGCTTGGGAACTCAAAAAGGCCTGGGCGTCCACGGATGACAACAGTGGTGGATGATCGCCGCATACTTAATTTGGTGAAGAAGAACCCGTTCACAACATCAACTGAAGTCCAGAACACTCTCAGTGAAGTAGGTGTATCTGTCTCTAAGTCAACAGTAAAGAGAAGACTCCATGACAGTAAATACAAAGGGTTCACATCTAGATGCAAACCATTCATCAATACCAAAAATAGACAGGCCAGAGTTAAATTTGCAGAAAAACACCTCAAGAAGCCAGCTCAGTTCTGGAAAAGTATTCTATGGACAGATGAGACAAAGATCAACCTGTACCAGAATGATGGGAAGAAAAAAGTTTGGAGAAGAAAGGGAACGGCACATGATCCAAGGCACACCACATCCTCTGTAAAACATGGTGGAGGCAACGTGATGGCATGGGCATGCATGGCTTTCAATGGCACTGGGTCACTTGTGTTTATTGATGACATAAGAGCAGACAAGAGTAGCCGGATGAATTCTGAAGTGTACCGGGATATACTTTCAGCCCAGATTCAGCCAAATGCTGCAAAGTTGATTGGACGGCGCTTCATAGTACAGATGGACAATGACCCCAAGCATACAGCCAAAGCTACCCAGGAGTTCATGAGTGCCAAAAAGTGGAACATTCTGCAATGGCCAAGTCAATCTCCAGATCTAAACCCAATTGAGCATGCATTTCACTTGCTCAAATCCAGACTTAAGACGGAAAGACCCACAAACAAGCAAGACCTGAAGGCTGCGGCTGTAAAGGCCTGGCAAAGCATTAAGAAGGAGGAAACCCAGCGTTTGGTGATGTCCATGGGTTCCAGACTTAAGGCAGTGATTGCCTCCAAAGGATTTGCAACAAAATATTGAAAATAAAAATATTTTGTTTGGGTTATGTTTATTTGTCCAATTACTTTTGACCTCCTAAAATGTGGAGTGTTTGTAAAGAAATGTGTACAATTCCTACATTTTCTATCAGATATTTTTGTTCAACCCTTCAAATTAAACGCTACAATCTGCACTTGAATTCTGTTGTAGAGGTTTCATTTCAAATCCAATGTGGTGGCATGCAGAGCCCAACTCGCGAAAATTGTGTCACTGTCCAAATATTTCTGGCCCTAACTGTAGGTAATAGTATATTGATAGATAGTAGATAGATAATAGATAGATATATATGAGATAGATAGTAGATAGATATGGGATGGAAAGATAGATATGGGATAGATAGATAGATAGATATATAGATAGATAGATAATAGATAGACAGATATAGGATAGATAATATATAGATATGAGATAGATAAGAGAAAGATAATAGATATAAGATAGACAGATAGATAGGAGATAGATAATATATATCTATATATATATAATTGCCTAAGGGTTTTTCCGTCTGCCTGTCTGTCTGTCCTGGAAATCCCGCGTCTCTGATAGGTCGAGGCCGCCAGGCCTCGACCAATCAGCAACGGGCACAGCGACGATGATGTCATAAAGGATGTAGAAATCGCGTGTTTCTGATTCAGCGATGGGCACAGTATCGACGTAGATGTCATAATGGTTGCCATGGCGACGATGATGTCATAAAGGTTGCCTCGATCAATCAGCGACGGACACAGTCTGCCGCGAATTCTGGAATCATCATTGTCCATATACTACGGGGACATGCATATTCTAGAATACCCGATGCGTTAGAATCGGGCCACAATCTAGTATATATATATATATATATATATATATATATATATATATATATATATATACATATAGATATATATATATGATAGATAGATATGGGATAGATGGATAATATATAGATAGATATGGATAGATAGATATGGGATAGACAGATATATAGATAGGAGATAGATAATGAATAGATATATAAGGGATAGATAAATAATAGATAGGAGATCTATAGATATGGGATAGATAGTTAGATAACATACAGATAGATCTGAGATAGATAGATAGATAGATAGATAGACAGACAGATAGATAGATAGATAGAGAAACAGTAAAATCCCATATATTTTGCATGTTATTCTCTGGTTCCTTTGCTGCCATGAGTACAGCAGGTCGCAGAGGGGATGCTCTGCAGTGGACGATCCCCTGCACCTATAGCACTGGATACTCTGCACCCAGCTCTCCTTGAGGAACTGTTTCCAGCCTCCTCCACAGCTGCTGCATCTCCTAGAAGGAGCCTGGCCGTGCTGCATATGACTGCTACAAAGCTTTGGATGTTGAGTTTTTCTCTGGCAGCAATTTGTCCCTTCTTTGTTATGATATGCTCAGTAAAGTGAATGCAGAGGGAGGAGCCACCCTTTTCTCCTTACCTCCCCCAAGCACATTCTCCTGCTACTAATGTGACTTCACTGTCCTTTGATTGGCATCCCTTCAGCACATGCAGAGCTGGAGCTTTGTCCTAGGTGAGAAGTGAAGTTGTACAGATTTTAGTCTGAAGTCAGCAATCATGGGTGTTTAGTGTACTGCAGAGCAGTGCGAGGGGAAGAAGATTGCACACACACATACCTCTCTGGGGATCACCGTCATCTTCCACTCTCTGGCACAGCAGCATGCAGCCGCGCTGTGTGAGAAACCGGAAACACGGGAAGGGAGCATGAGGGATCGCTGCTCCTCAAGTGCCATTTTCTTTTGCAGTCAGGGGAGCTTGCCGCACATGAAGACAATCTGGCCAGGGGCCCCCCGGAGCCTCTGGGCCAGATTGCCCTCATTATTAGCCGTCCTGCAGGGGCCCCCCTCCACCTCCGGGGCCCTATGCAGCTGCACCGACTGCACATGTGGTATGTCCGCCCCTGGACGAGACCAAGATAGAGTTTTCTTAAAGCACATCACTCTACTGTTTACTGAAAACGGAATGAGGAAAGAGCAAAACACCTACATTCAAATATGGTGGAGGTCCAATGATGTTTTGGGGTTATTTTGCTGCCTCTGGCACTGTGATTTGACTGTGTGTAAGGCATCATGAAATATGAAGATTACCACATGATTTTTTGTGGCAATGTAGTGTCCAGTGTCAGAAAGCTGGGTTTGCATCCTAGGTCATAATTTTATTTCAAACTATGTCCAACTTGGAATTTTTCTATGTTGTTCCAGTACTCACACAAAAAAATAAATGCATGCAACAAAACATGTGTAATTGCAAACATTTTCTGGGAGAAATACTTCATTTTTTGTAACAATTGCAAGGGTGCAAACACTTCCAGCCATGAGGGTATATATTTAAATAAATCAACAAACAATCCAGGAACAGATTGTTTTGTTCATGTATCAAAACCATAAAAAGTAAAATATGTCAACTTACCTCCTTGACATGTGATTGAAGTGAAACAGACATATCTAACAAACCCTTCCGCTGTTCAACACGCCTAACAAAATCTTGGATTCGGTCCTCTAATTGATGAGCTGCCTGATATATTTCTTCCGGGTCACACTCGCCTGTTTGTGCCAACTGTTCTGCAGCTTCCAGCAACTTGTCTGCATTTGTATATGTATTCTGAACATTGATGAGAAAAAAATAAAAAACAAGAACAAAAAAAGAACACATCACCTTGCAATGGATAGGACAAAGTACAGTTTTACAGAAAAAAGTAACCGTACAAGAAAAGCATTAAAGAGGTTGTCCACTACTTTTTCATTGATGACCTATCCTTGGGATAGGTCATCAATGTCTGATCAGTCGCGGCCAGAAATGCTCACTTGCAGAGCTGCTCGGACTTCTGCTGCAGCAGTGTGCAACACATCCTCCTCCTATTCAAATCAAAAGGAGACTGATGTGCAGTATCCAGCTCCGGCCATTGTCAGAAGATGGAGTCCGCATGTGAGCTTTTCCAGCCGCTACTGCTGACACCAATAACAGTTGATAGGCTGGGGTCCAACACCTAGGGATGGTTCATCAATGAAAAAATAGTCTACAACCTCTTAACACCCAGAGAAAGTAAGTAGTATAGAGGGATTAACTTGTTTGTTCTTCATAAGCTTAATTCTTTTACCACCAATCATATTCTGTATTATTTTTAGCATCTGCACATTAATAGCTAAAACATTTGTATTGTTTCTTTCTTAGTTGTTTAATGGGATGATTTTATGGTTTGTGTTTTGGTTTTTAATAGCACCAATTTTGGGCTAATTGCTGTGGTAGAATTATGCTGCCACTGGTGGTTAGTGACAGCACTGCAGGGTACCATTGAAGTGACAGAGGGAGACTCCTCTCTCTTTCTAACCAACTAGAGGTTATGGTCACTACTGAGCACTGCATCTGAAGGATTAAGCATCTCATGTTCATCAACTAAACGTAACAGCACATCCACTTGTATTTTAAATAAAGCAATTTGGATGCACAGTTACATCCACTTTTAACAAGTTGAATCAATTACAATAGAATTAGAAAAACTAGGCAATATACTAAAATAACTGATATTATTCACCTATTAAATCCCTTAATATTCCAATTATCCCATAAATCTTTGCTCATTTTCTCAAGTGATGCATTGCATTCATGGAGGCGATTTAATAGTGAGTAGAGATTTTTTTTCTAAACATTTTTTGCAGTTTCTTTATTATCGAAAATACTATTAGTTCCAAAAATTTGACACCTATAAATCAAAACTGTACACCTTTTTTGTAAATAATATAACAAATTCCAAAGATGAATCTTAAATAAATTAGCTGTACTTAAAAAAAAAGTTAATCGGATAAGATAACATGTGTAATATAAAAATAATCAAAATACCCTACTCAACAATGAAATTTCAACGCCAATAGCCTCAAAAGTTGTGGAATTCTGAAAATCACGATTGATAGACATGATAATGATATTGAAATGTTGAGGAAATTAAAACATTTTGTTAACATTTCAATTTATTAAGTATGAAGTATTAGCACCATACATACTTTCACGCATAGGCACGGTATCAATTAGGTTATCAATTTTCTATGAAGAATGTTCTGCCACACTGAATGAACTTGGGAACACAAATTATCAGGATGAGCTGCTGGCAGCTCCCTTTACAACTGCTCACTAATGAGGTCCCAGATGTGCTCCATGAAAGACAAGTCCAGAGACACAAGCAGCATGCGGCCATTAATAACCTCATTGATAAGAGATGTCAAAGCGTGCAAGTCCACGTATTTATGCATATGGCATACATGTATTATATTAAAAAGTTCCAGATGTTTTGAACATTTTACTTCCATTTTTCATTGGCATATTATTAACATGTCAATCGATTCTGTGATTTTCATAAATCCCTACCATTTTACTTCTTCTTGTTGAAAATGTTGAGGAGTGAATTTTGTTTTTGCGTTTTACTATAAAAAAAGACAAATGCATATAGAGGGAGAGTGTGTGTGAATGTATGTAGTATGTATAGAAAAATATTTAGATTTGAGAGTCCTCAGTGGTTGATACCTTTTAATTGCTAACTGAAAAGATGGTAACAAATTGCAAGCTTTCGAGACTACTCAGGTCTCTTCATCAGGCATAGATGAAGAGGCCTGAGTAGTCTCGAAAGCTTGCAATTTGTTATCATTTTTTCAGCTAGCCATTAAAAGGTATCAACTCCTGAGGACTCTCAATTCTAAATATTTTCTATCTACTGGCTAACACGGTACAAAGATATATATCTTTCCTGCAGTATGTATACGCACTGTAGGAGAGGGTAAAGTCCTGAGTGGTGTATGTGTCACCTAGGTGATAGCCTCTCTGATGCAAAAACCCCCCAGAAAAGGCTGCAGTGCTGAGAGGTTTATTTAACCTCTTTCTAACATTTGCAGTAATAATACATCCACGCGCCCTGGGCTTTATTGACCAGGGAGGTATTATTACTGTATGGCGATCGTGCGCGCACACATGGTGTTTCTGAATCTGACAGCTGACACACGACACAAAATGCCAGAAATGGTCCAGCACCGTTTCCGGCACTTTAACCCCCTAAATGCTGTGATCAAAATCAATCAAACTCAATTGCAGCATTCTGGGAACCAGCAGAGGGATGACAGCCCCTCCGCCGCATGATGTGGGGTCCTGATCGTTGCCTTGGTGACCAGATGTCATCATGATGACATTTGGGTCACCTGAGCTAGGAGGGCTGCTAGATCATGCTCAGAGAATGATCTGCAACTTTCTCTGTCAGTGCAGAGCTGAAAGTTTTCACAGCATAGGGATGCTGCTGCATCCCCATGCTAGACAAGCGATCCAGCCTGCAGAAAACTGTCCCATAGACAAAATTGATTTTTATTTTACTAATTTTAAAATATATTAAAAAAAAAACAATAAAAAAATCAAAAGATATTGCATCCATAAATAAATATTTGTATGAAAAAAAAATTAACAAAAAAAAATACACATATTTGGTATAACCGTGTCCGGAACAACCCGACCTGTAAAACTAGTTAACCACTTTAGTGAACACCATTGTAACGGGATCTACCAATCTGGGGTACCTTTTTAGTACCACTCCTTGTTTCCGGAGGTCAACTCTGCTTTGGCTGGAGTTTGAATGAAGGACGCTGGCTGGAATTCCTTGGTTACATGGGCACATATAAAAGATCACTGCTTCTCCACGTATTTCCAGTCTGACAACACTTTACTCACAGGACACAGAATATATAACACAGATACAGAGGGCAGGCCAATAGAAAAGCGGCAGGCTAGACATACATTACAAAAGCCGCAGGTGGCCAGCAGAGCCTGCCGATATTTACTGTGGGAATTACAAAGGTGGGGGGCAGACAAAATGGGAATATTGTGTCCCTTCTGCCCAGGGGCGCAGCCTGTTGGCTGATGCATTAGGGACATGTATCTCACATGGAACCTATTATACATACATAACTGCATAACATATTCTGGGTGCTGAGTGGTTCCATAACACAGCTCCCCCTTTCAGCGACGCGATCGGCATACACAGTCTGATCCTTAACGGATCGGTTTGGGAATGACCGAAGATTATGGGGTTGGTACAAGTTCCGTTTCTCGACTTAGTCCATCGGTGTTACCGTTTTGTTTGCCGATTCTGTAGTGGATGGTGAAGTCCAGAGGTTGTAGGGCTAAACTCCACCGCAGCAATCTGGCGTTGTCTCCGGAGACCCGATTAAGCCAGACTAGAGGATTATGGTCCGTTAGGAGGGAAAACTGTCATCCATACAAATATGGTTGCAACTTTTTGAGTGCCCATACTACCGCCAGGCACTCATTCTCGATGGCCGCATAGCTTACTTCACGGGGCAGTAGTTTCCGACTGAGGTAAGCTACCAGGTGTTCTTGGCCGTCCGGCCCGACTTGGCTCAGTACTGCCCCCAATCCAAACACAGAAGCATCTGTGTGAACAAGGAAACGCTTTGTTGGATCGGGTGCGGCCAATACAGGGGTATTGGTGAGGGCATCCTTTAGTTGGCGGAAGGCTTCCTCACAATCTGGGGTCCAGATTACCTGGCAGGGTTGGTTCTTACGAATCAGATCAGTAAGGGGCTTGGCTATGCTGCTGTAATTGGGAACAAATTTCCTGTAATACCCCGCTGTGCCTAGAAACGCCATGGCCTGGGTTTTAGTGAGTGGGGTGGGCCATTTGGCTATGGCCTCAATCTTGGCTGGTTCTGGTCGCTGTTTCTTACTTCCCAACCAATGCCCTAAATACTGAACCTCTGCTTTGCCCATGTGACACTTGTTTAGGTTCAGGGTGATTCTGGCCTGGTGGATCCTGTCCAATACTGTCTCTAGGTGATTTAGATGCTCTTCCCATGTCACACTGTAGATGGTGATGTCGTCCAGGTAGGCACAAGCATAGTCCTGGAGACCATCCAGAAGCCGGTTAGCCAGCCTTTGGAACGAACGGGGTGACAAATGCCGACTTGGGAATAGCGTCAGGACTAAGGGTAATCTGCCATTAGCCTTTGCATAGATCGATGGTGGTCAAATACTTTGCCTCCGCCAGCCGGTCTAACAACTCATCCACACGCGGCATGGGATATGCATCCGTAACTGTTTTCTCATTGAGCTTACGATAGTCTACACAAAACCGTGTAGTTCCATCCTTCTTGGGCACTAACAATACAGGGGATGCTGTTATGATCTGGTGGTTTAGGAACAACATGAGACAAGCTTTGAAGGAGGTGGTATCTGTACTGACCGCAGACCCTGAACCTAGCAGCGCAACTAGAAATAGCCGTGGGGGGTACCTGACGCTCCCTAGACCCCTCGGCACAGCCTAAGGTCTAACTTCCCCTAAAGATGGAAACAGGAAACCTATCTTGCCTCAGAGAAAATCCCCAAAGGATAGATAGCCCCCCACAAATATTGACGGTGAGAGGAGGGGGAAATAACATACGCAGAGATGAAATCAGATTTTAGCATAGGAGGCCAGTCTAGCTTGATAGATAGGACAGGAAAGGATACTGTGCAGTCAGTATAAAAACTACAAAACAATCCACACAGAGTTTACAAAATCTCCACACCTGACTAAACGTGTGGAGGGTAAATCTGCTTCCCAGAGCTTCCAGCTAACAGAAAAAATCCATAATAACAAGCTGGACAAAAATAGAATGCACAGAACAATAGTCCACAACAACATGTGGACTGAAATGAGCAAAGCCAGAACTTATCTTAGCAGAACTGGTCAGGAAACCAGGAGAATCCAAGCAGAGATGTGAATCCAGCCAGAGAACATTGACAAGTGGCATAGGCTGAAGACTAGAGCCAGGTTAAATAGCAGAGCCAGGAGAGACGATTAGTGAAAGCAGCTGCTAAAGCTAAACCCAAGGAGCAGCAGTTCCACTCAAAACCACCAGAGGGAGCCCAAGGGCAGAATTCACAAAAGTGCCATTTACAACCACCGGAGGGAGCCCAAGAACGGAATTCACAACAGAATGCCCTGGGACTATCTGACTCTTCAATGACCCCTAAACGCATCATCTCTTGTATCTCTTGTCAGGAACGTGGAAGGGGTTTTGTCGCAGGGGGGTCTGATCCTGGGTCTCAACCTTGTGTTGTGCCAGGCGAGTGTACCCTGGTCTCCCCGAAAACATCCTCTGTCGCTGCCTCAACAACTCCTCCATCTGCTGTCTCTCCCGGGGGCATATGTCTTCACCCAAGTGTACCTGGTCCCATGTTTTAGACTGAGTCCTTTCCCCTAAGACACCGGGCAAGGGAAGTGAGGCTAAATCCTCTGCTTCAGGTTCACAGATGGCCACTACCTCTTCAGGGCGCTCCCGATAGGGCTTCAGCATATTCACGTAGAACATGCGGATAACCCTGGGGTCGTCACAATCGGCGACATTATAGGTTGTGTCGGCTATTTTCCCCACTACCTGGTAGGGCCCCTGCCTTGCAGCTTGGAATTTGTTCTGCTTAGTGGGCTCTAACACCAGGACCTTCTGTCCTATTTCCAAGGTGCGCTCTCTGGCCCTCCGATCGTACCATATTCACAGGCGCCACTGGGTCGCCTGTATGTTCTCACGTACAACCTGGGTCAGCTCCTGCAGGCCGAGATAATCTCCCGGGGAAATCCAACCCGTGAGAAAACCTGGAGCAGGGCGGCCGCCACCGTCTCTGCCAGTATGTTAGGTAACGCAACCGCCTCTGGATACCGTGTGGCATAGTCTACCACTGTCAATATATACCTTTTCCCTGACGGACTGGGTTTGGCTAACGGCCCTATCAGATCGACCACTACTCGGCTAAATGGTTCTTCCACAATGGGGAAGGGGCATAATTTGGCCTTGCATCGATCCCCCCTCTTGCCAATGCGCTGGCAACTGTCACAGGTCTCGCAGTACTGACGAACATCATAGGTTACCCCCGGCCAAAAGAAGTTTTGTGTCAGACGATGCCAGGTGAGACTGACGCCGAAGTGCCCAGCCAAGGGTATGTCATGAGAGATTCGCAGTAACTCCTGCCTATACTTCTTGGGAACTACCAGCTGTCGTTTTATAGTGGGGCTCGTCCCTGTGTGGTGCTGCTCTGTGATCCGGTAGAGGAGTCCCTGCTTCCATACAAACTGTTCCCCTTCCAGTACCCCTCTCCCCTCCTGTGCCTTCTCACGATATCCCTCCAATGAAGGATCCTCAAGTAACTCCCTCTTAAATTCATCTGGGGTGGCCCAAGAAATGTGTCTGGCTATGGGAATACGTGTAGGGCTGGGATGTCTTACCTGGGCCTCCTCTGAGTGTGATTCCGCCTCTGCAGCTCGAGCTGGTCTTCGGGTGGTCATAGAATATGTCTCAGCCAGAGGGGCAACTGAGAAGGCAGACAACATGGGCCCCAAGTCATTTCCCAGCAAGACGTCTGCAGGCAAATCCTCCATCAAGCCGACCTCAACAAGGCCATCCCCAACTCCCCAGTTCAGGTGAATACTGGCAGTGGGCAGTCGATGTATAGCTCCCCCTGCTACACGGACTGCCACTGTCCGGTCTGTCTTATCTTGGTCCCGAACGAGGTGAGGCTTCACAAGGGTCAAAGTTGCCCCGGAATCTCTTAGTCCCTGCATGCGTTTCCCATTAACCCACACGACCTGTCATTGCTGTTGTCGATTATCTGCCCGGGCGGCCTGCATGGGGTCTACTTCATGCAGCACTTCCTCCATCTCTTCCACCCCTTTGTTAGTCGTAGCCCCCAATGTCGGGTCAGCTTCGCCTTGGTAGCAGTGTACAGCAGCCTGGCTGAAGGTAGCTGTTCCGGCCTTTGGCCACTGGGTATGCTGAGTCCGGTTGGGACATTGTCTTTGCAGGTGGCCCAGCTGACGGCAGGTGTGGCATCGCGCCCCAGGGGGACTGTGGTAGGCCGGGTTTCTAGCTGGTCCCCCTACAATCTTTGGTGGTTTGGGGCCCTCCAGGTCCATGGGCGGGCCCCTAGTGACCATCTTTGATCCGGACAACTGCGGCCTCCTGGCATCATGATGTTCATCGGTCAGATGAGCGGCTTCCTCAAGAGTCGTTGGCCGCCTGTCCCTAAGTCATCTGTGTCTCGGAGGGTTAGTCCATTAAAGAATCATTTTAACAAGAAGAGATGGAGGACGTCCTCCTTAGTGGTTGCTTGGCTCCCTTGTACCCACTGTAGCAGTGACCACCGTAATTTACAGGCCCATTCAGCGTGGGTATCGGTTACGCGTTTTATAAGTCTGTGGAACTTTTGGCGGTATGCCTCTGGTGTCAGCACATACCGGGCCAAGATCACTTCTTTGATCCGCTCATAGTCCATACAGTCCTCATCAGGTACCGTGCGATAGGCGTCCGCTGTCCGGCCTGACAGCTTGCTGGCCAGAATCTGAACCCGTTTCTCCGGCTTCACTTGATGAAGGGCACACTGCCGCTCAAAGTCCTGCAGAAAGCCATCAATGTCTTCCTCTGCCTCTCCTAACTGTCGGAAGGCATTATACTGGATCTTTTTGTGGCTTACTGTTGAAGGTACCTGGTTGAAGGCCAGACCTCCCCCTGCTCGCTGACTCTCCTCTCTCTGCTCTGCCATCTCCATCTTGGCCAGCTCCACTTTGGTCCGTTCTGCCATCTCCATCTTGGTTAGCTCTATCCTGGTCCGCTCGGCCATCTTTTCCTTCAGATCAGTACGCACATCAGCCATCACCTGTCGTATGATCTCTACTGCAGGGTTTGGGCCATAGAACGCCAGTCTGTTCTTTACCTCCCTCTGGAATTCAGTCTCCTCCACATTCACATTTGGGGGCGCTGCACTGTCGTGTTCCATGATGGGTGCTATCAAATCCGCTTGTTTTGTTGCTGGCGATCAACCCTCGGGCTTCCACCAGACTTTTTAATGT
The DNA here is from genome assembly GCF_032444005.1 of Ranitomeya imitator. Classification (NCBI taxonomy): domain Eukaryota; kingdom Metazoa; phylum Chordata; class Amphibia; order Anura; family Dendrobatidae; genus Ranitomeya; species Ranitomeya imitator. The sequence goes on from NC_091287.1 coordinate 199,146,778, forward strand.
AATCATCTTTAACTTCTGGTAGTTGTTTTCCATTCATTCCTTTCCTCCTGTAGAAGGGGTATCATATCCCACTGTCTGCCACCAGTGTAACGGGGTCTACCAATCTGGGGTACCTTTTTAGTACTACCCCGTGTTTCTGGAGGTCCACTTTGCTTTGGCTGGAGTCTGAATGAAGGATGCTGGCTGGAATTCCTTGGTTACATGGGCGCATATAAAAGATCACTGCTTCTCCACGTATTTCCACTCTGACAACACTTTACTCACAGGACACAGAATATATAACACAGATACAGAGGGCAGGCCAATAGAAAAGCGGCAGGCCAGACATACATTACAATAGCCACATATTTACTGTGGGAATTACAAAGGTGGGGTGGCGGACAAAAGGGGAATATCGTGTCCCCTCTGCCATGGGGCGTAGCCTGTGGGCTGATGCATTAGGGACATGCATCTCACATGGAACCTATTATACATACATATAACTGCACAACATATTCTGGGTGCTGAGTGGTTCCGTAACACGTAACAACCATAAAAAAATTAATAAAAAACAATGCTGTATCATCATACTGCCGAACAAAAAGTGGAATAAAATGTGATCAAAGAAATTGATATTAAACCTGGTACCGCTGAAAACGTCATCTTGTCCCGCAAAAAAACAAGATGTGATACAGCTCCAACAATGGAAAAATAAAAAAGCTATAGTTCTCAGAATAAAGCGATGCAAAAATAATATTTTTTTTTTCTATAAAATAGTTTTTATTGTGTAAAAGCGTCAAAACATAAAAAAATTAGTGTGGTATCGCTATAATCATACTGAACCGAAGAATAAAACTACCTTATAACTTTAAACACACGAGGATTGACATCTACACCCCCGAACAAAAAAACCTGAATTGCTCATTTTTGTTCATTCTGCCTCCCAAAATCGGAAAAGAGAGCGATCAGAAAATGTCATGTGTCTGAAAATGGTACCAACAAAAAAATTCCACAAATAAACAAGCCATCCCATCACTCTGTGGGCCAAAATATGGAAAAATTATAGCTCTCAGAATATGACAATTGAAAAATTATTTTTGCATTAAAAAGCATCTTTTAGTGTGCGACATCAGCCAAACATAAAAATCCAATATAAATATGGTATCACTGTAATCACACCGACCCGAAGAATAAAGTCACCTAATCACTTATACCGCACGAGAAACAGTGTAAAAAATAAATCTAACAAATTGTTCACATGCTGTTTATTTTTTATTTCTGCCTCCCAAAGATCGCAGTAAGGCTTGGCGCACATATATCCTGCGCTTGCATCGGGGTTTCAGTGTAATTCTCTCAAATACGTGATTGAGATGGAACATCTGGCAAAAAATTCCCTATAATTAGGCAAATGGAGTCACTGTGGACGCAGTCTGACCTGTGATCTGGCGGTGTCCGTCTTTTTAGGATTGAATAAAAAGTGCCGTTCGCCACATTTTTGTGCACTTCTGAAAAGAAGGACACTGCTGAACAGAGGCCAAACTGAGTCCAGAGTAACTCTGCTGCCACATTATAGTGAATGGATCCCTTGTGGTTTCATCTGAATCACGTCACTCAGAGATTTAGATGGAAACCCCAAAGTAAGTGTTCAGCGTAGAGTGCAAGATAAATGTGATCCTAAACGTTTTGTAAAACGTTCCCAATAAAAGATTCAACTCAGTCCACAAAAAAGCAAGTATCCACTCAGGTCTGTCATCTGTTAATGGAAATATAGGGGGCTTCCATATTACTGGTAGTACAAAGGCGCTGGAAAAATGATATAGCTCATCAACCGCCAAAAGAAATTCATAAAATTATCTGCTCCCAAATCTAAATGCCCCCCTCTCTTCTGAGGCCCACAGTGTGCCTAAACAACATACAGCTCTGGCAAAAATTAAGAGACCACCACATCAAAACCCTGTCATGGGCAGCCCAATCTCCAGACCTAAACCCCATTGAAAACCTCCGAAATGTAATCAAGAGGATGATGGATAGTCACAAGCCATCAAACAAAGAAGAACTGCTTACATTTTTGCGCCAGAAGCAGTGTGAAAGACTGGTGAAATGCATGCAAAGACGCATAAAAGCTGTGATTAAAAATCATGGTTATTCCACAAAATATTGATTTCTGAACTCTCTCTGAGTTAAAACATTAGTATTGTTGTTTCTAGATGATTATGAACTTGTTTTCTTTGTATTATTTGAGGTCTGAAAGTAATGTGTTTTTTTTATTTCGACCATTTCTCCTTCACTTGAATGGGGGGGGGGGGGAGGCTGAAAATCCATTGTTTGCCATACTGTCATGTGCATGACAGTGCGGCAAACACTGCTTCTGTTCCACGGCACGGTAAAGGTTGCGGTTCCCAAGCTATAAAGTGACAGTGTGAAACCGCAGCTGTGATTGGAGGTAAATAGGTTACCTTTGGTCAATGGTGTTGGTTGATGGGGCTACTGCTCCCATCAACCTACACCTGCTGTTGCTAATAACAGCAAGAGCAGACAGCAGCTGATGGGAGTACTCATCAGCCTGCACTGTAAATAAATGATTTAAAACAAAAAACAGCGTATGTTCCCCTGTATTTTTGATAACCAGCCAGGTAAAACTCAAAGCTGGGGGCGGCAACACTCAGCTTCAGCAAGGCTGGTTATCAAAAATAAAGGGGTCCCCACTCCGATTTTTAATAGAAAAAAAAACGGTGTGGTGTTCCCCCAATTTTTGAGAACCAGCCAAGCTAAAGCAGACAGTTGGGGGTAGGTATTCTCAGGCTGGTAAGGAGCCATGGACCTTGCCCCCTCAGCTTAAAAATAGCATCGCGCAGCCACGCAGAAAAAGAGCATGTATTAGATGTGCCAATTATGGTGTTTTGCCCAGCTCTTCCCACTTGCCCTGTAGCGGTGGCAAGTGGGGTTCATATTTGTGGGGTTGATGTCACCTTTGTATTGTCAGGTGACATGAAGCCCATGGATTAGTAATGGAGAGGCATCTATAAGACACTTATCCATTACTAGTCTTATAGTAATTGAATCTCTCGTCTCCTGTAATAAAGCAAAAAATTAAAAAGCAACAATATGCCTCACCTGTCTGTCATTCTGTTCCACTATGTAATCCATATCTGGGAGATAAACAGTTTTCAAAATGGACGGTGCCAACATGCAACTGTCCAGGCGGAGAACCACTGATGAATGAGCTGCTGCAAGCTAAGCATCAATTACTAGCAGTGTCGTCATGAAGGTTACTGCAGGTCACAGAGGCTACATTCCCAGCCAGGCAAATGAACTGCGGTGACCTCAGTGAGATCCCCGCTAGCAAAGTGAGAAAGTCTCACAGTGAAACGTTGAGCTCACTGCAGTTCACTGACAGAAATCGGTGAACTCTCTGAGGTCAGCGCTACAGCATGAGACTTTCTCACAGTCCTAACGGTGATCTATGTTCGCATACATTGGTCTCTACAGAATGCTGCTGCGTTCCTCCTTTTTGCAAGCTATGTATTCATTGCAGTAGGCATCTGTTCATACTATATGGAGGTGCTGGTCAGTTTTTTTGTTCTATGCAGTTATCCATTGGAGGTTGTTACCTCCTCCTTTCTGACTCTGCACCCCACCCATCAGCCTAAGGGTGTTGTTTATAATCAACTCTGTTTCCTAGCAGCTTACTTTAATGTGAAAGTTTGTAACACATGAGAGGTATTTTTGCCCATTCACACTGTAGACTTTTACAAGCACAAGAGACGCATTTATTAGATGATAGGACCCATCAGAGAAGTGCCACCTTGTCGCGTTTGATGGGCTCAAATTAATTGACTAATTTATGCGCTAAGAACCTTTACTTTCGTACGTAATTTTTTTTTTTACTTTTTATTACAGTTTACTCAGCAATTATGATAGATTTTGTGTTCGCATATATATTGGTCTCTACAGAGTGCTGCTACGTTTCTCATTTTTGAAAATATCCCTCACCTGTCAGTCATTATGTCCCACTACGTAATCCATATCTGGGGGACAAACAGTTTTCAAAATGAACGGTGCCAACATGCGACTGTTCAGGCTGAGAACCACTGATGAATGAGCTGCTGCAAGTGAAGCATCAATTGCCAGCAGCGATGTCATCAAGGTTACCGAAGGTCATTGAGGCATATGTTCCCAGCCGGGCAAATGAACTGCGGTGACCTCAGTGAGATCCCCGCTAGCACAGTGAGAAGCTCTCACAGTGCAGCTTTGAGCTCAGAGAGTTCACCGCAGTTCACTGTGAGAAATTGGTAAACTCTATGAGATCAGCACTACACCATGAGACTTTCTCACAGACCTAGTGGTGATCTCACCGAGGTCACTGCAGTTCATTCGCCCGGCTGGGAACACAGCCAATATGATAGTCAGTAACCTCGATGATGTCACCGCTAGTCACTGATGCTACGCTCGCAGCTCCTCATTCCCCAGTAGTTCTCAGCCTGAACGGTCGCATCTTGGCCCCATCTAGGTTGAAAACAGTTTATCCTCAAGACATGGATTATGGCGTGGGACAGAATGACGGACAGGTGAGGGATATTGTTGTTTTTTTATTTTATTACAGGAGATGAGAGATTCAATGGAATGGGCATTAGGTAAGTATAATTGTGTTTGTTATTTTTAAATAATAAAGTAAAAGTGTTTTTTGTCTTATTTCAAATAAAAGACTTTATTCTGGCTGTGTGTTTATTTACAATTCAACTATAGGATTAGTAATGGAGAGGAGTCTTATAGATGCCTCTCCATTACTAATCTGTAGGCTTGATGTCACCTGACAATACAAAGGTGACATTAATCCCACAAATATGAACCCAAATTGGCACAGGTACAGAGGAAGTAAGAAGAGCTGGGCAAAGAGACAGAATTGGTGCATATAATAGATGTGCCTTTTCTGGGTGACTGGGGGCTGCTATTTTTGGCTGTAGTGGGGTTAAAATATCCATTACCAGCCTGAAAATACAATCCACCAACTGTCTGCTTTAGCTTGGCTGGTCATCAAAAATGGGGGGGACCCCACGACGCTTTTTTCAAATTATTTATTTCAATAAAAAATCAGGAGTGGGGCCCCTTCTATTCTTGATAACCAACCAGTGCTCAGAGGCCGAACATGAACAATGACATGAACTTCCTGGTGAAGTCAGTGTTTGGTGTCCGTACCGAACACCTATTGTTCGGGCACGGACATCGAACTTTATTGCTCAGGTTCGCCCATCTCTAAGACCTGCCATATCTAAATGGATGAGCCTGTATGTTCCTGTGTATGAACTGTTTTTTATATTATACCTTTTGTGTACAGAAGAGGCTATTTGTGTTTGTATGCTGGAAGTTTATGGACGTTCAATAAATCTTTCTGTGTGATCAAGACACCAAATGTCTGTGCATAAACTTCAACCACTGCCAAGAGTGAGTGAATCTCTACAACACAAACAACTATACTTTTAATTTATTTTCATAGCAATCATTTGGTGGATATTTACCTGTGCAACTTCCTCAAAATCCTCATGACGTTTTTGTAATGCCCTTGCTCTGTGAAGAGACTTTCCTACTCCTGTGTGTTTACTAAGAAATGCTTCTCCATGGTTCTCAATCCAATCCAGCACCTATATAGGTTAATAAATAAGGGGAATAAGAAGTAGTTACCAGTGGGTTGCAGAGACGAATCAATGGCAGATTTTAAGCAATGGTCACTAATTGTTCTTCAAGATTTGACCAGCAATCAAAAATAATCATTAGGCTGGGTACTACTTTTAGGTTTCAAGAACCAAAATCACTTGTAGTCAAGAACCTCCATTTATGATGCAAACTTACTGTATGTTTATTGCTTGATCAGCTTTTGACAAATCCAGTAGTATGCAAAAAAAAAATCCTCGCACAGAGCAATCAATAGATAAATTAAAATGTTACAGGTTACATAGTTATTAAGGTTGAAGGAAGACTATAGGTCCATCTAGTTCAACCCATAGCCTAACCTAACATGCCCTAACATGTTGATCCAGAGGAAGGCAAAAAAACCCCATGTGGCAAAGAGTAAGCTCCACATTGGGGAAAAAAATTCCTTCCTGACTCCACATACGGCAATCAGACTAGTTCCCTGGATCAACGCCCTATCAAGGAATCTAGGGTATATACCCTGTAACATTATACTTTTCCAGAAAGGTATCCAGTCCCCTCTTAAATTTAAGTAATGAATCACTCATTACAACATCATACGGCAGGTTTTGGAAAATGGCAGCAAGCTATTTTATTGTATTTATTTTGACAAATTTCTGATTTATTTTCACCACTTAAAAAAAATAGATATTAAAAAATACACAAGCATCGCTGTAATTATACCGACCTGGAGAATCATATTGTCAGGTTATTTTTACAGGACAATGAAGAAAAATCCACACCAACTATTTCAGAATTGCAGTATTTGTGCAATTTCCACCACTTGTAATTTTTACCCACTTTTCAATACAGTTTACTACTCAATGTGAATTCAAAACTACAACTCATCCTGCAAAGAAACAAGCTCACATTCAGCTATATCGATGTAAAAATAAAAAAAGTTATGGCTTTTGAAAGAACGAAAGAAAAAAAAAAACAAAACCAGAAAAACAAACTTGCCCAGTCGGTAAGGGTTTATGCACTGTGGAATTATTTTTAATCCTATTATATATATATCCAAATGGTGCCTAGGGCTACAAAATGTAAAGGTCAAAGACCAGATACCTCACAGTGTAACCGCATATATCTAGACGTTTGAGGTGAAGGTGTTATATAAATAGCAATGGAGAGAAATATAAACACCAGCACAATTTCACAATACAGATATATATATATATATATATATATATATATATATATATATATATATATATATATATATATATACACAGTATATCCATACAGGGTGGTCCAAAGGTAGGTGGACAGAAAATAATAACATTTATTTTTATTTATATATAAAATTATATTTACTAACACAAGAATAACATTGAGAATTACATTTTATTTTGAACAATAATACAAAAGCCCTTAAATTTTATTAACGCAGGTGCTCAAACGGTTTTCCATCACAATGTGTACAGCTTTGAAGTCTGCCTCTTACGCTTCGACAAACATTTTTGCACACGTCTCTTTGGGTATTAATTTCCTGAAATGCATCTCTTATGTAATTTTTCAAATCACTTACACTTTTTTGGTTTTCGACTACAAACTTTGTTCTTTCACTTTAATTATTGTAATGTTAACGTTGCTACTTATGACTGTTGTGTTTGAAACGGTTAAACTGTAAAGCGCTGCGGAATATATTGGCGCTATATAAATAAAGATTATTATTATTATTATTATATTATTATTATTATTCTTGAGTACTCCCCAAAAGAAAAAATCCATTGGGGTCAAGTCTGGTGAACGTGCTGGCCAATCAAGTGGGCCTCTTCGGCCAATCCATTTATTAGGAAATGTTTCATCAATATACTCGGGGACTACTCTTGAATAATGTGGAGGAGCCCCATCTTGTTGGAAATAAAGGTCATTTTAATTAGGCTGTTGCAGTAACTGGGGAACAACTTGACTCATTAGAATTTCAAAATACTTATCACCTGTGACTGTTCCATAAAAAAAAAAGGTCCAAAAACATCAAAACTTGAAATACCACCCTAAACATTGACACCAGACTCATTTAGTTGTTGCTCTAATGTTAAATGCATGTTCTCATTATATCAGTAAATACAATTAAGGTACCGTCACATTAAGCGACGCTGCAGCGATATAGACAACGAGCCGATCGCTGCAGCGTCGCTGTTTAGGTCGCTAGGAGACGTCAAACACCAGCAACAGCAGAACGATGCAGGAGTGATCCAATCACGTACTTATCGTTCTCGCTGGTTGTTGCTCCATGGAAAAACATTGCAGGCATCGTTGCTTTTGCTGTCAAATATGACGAATCACGCCGACCTGACGACCAAATAAAGTTCCGGAATTTCAGCGACGACCAGCGATGTCACAGCAAGATCCTGATCGCTGCTGCGTGTCAAACACAACGAGATCGCTATCCAGGACGCTGCAACGTCACGGATCCTTGTCGTTCTTGTTGGAAAGTTGTTCAGTGTGAAGGTACCTTTACCGTATACAGTACCGACCAAAAGTTTGGACACACCTTCTCATTTAAAGATTTTTCTGTATTTTCATGACTTTGAAAATTGTACATTCACACTGAAGGCATCAAAACTGTGAACTAACACATGTGGAATTATATACTTAACAAAAAAGTGTGAAACAACTGAAATTATGTCTTATATTCTAGGTTCTTCAAAGTAGCCACCTTTTGCTTTGATGACTGATTTGCACACTCTTAGCTTTCTCTTGATGAGCTTTAAGAGGTAGTCACTGGAAATGGTCTTCACTTCACAGGTGTGCCCTGTCAGGTTTAATAAGTGGGATTTCTTGCCTTATAAATGGGGTTAGGACCATCAGTTGTGTTGTGCAGAAGTCTGGTGGATACACAGCTGATCGTCCTACTGAATAAACAGTTAGAATTTGTATTGTGGCAAGAAAAAAGCAGCTAAGTAAAGAAAAACGAGTGGCCATCATTACTTTAAGAAATGAAGGTCAGTCAGTCCGAAAAATTGGGAAAACTTTGAAAGTGTCCCCAAGTGCAGTGGCAAAAACCATCAAGCGCTACAAAGAAACTGGCTCACATGAGGACCGCCCCATGAAAGGAAGACCAAGAGTCACCTCTGCTTCTCAGGATAAGTTTATCCGAGTCACCAGCCTCAGAAATCGCAGGTTAACAGCAGTTCAGATTAGAGAACAGGTCAATGCCACACAGAGTTCTAGCAGCAGACACATCTGTACAACAACTGTTAAGAGGAGACTTTGTGCAGCAGGCCTTTATGGTAAAATAGCTGCTAGGAAACCACTGCTAAGGACGGGCAACAAGCAGAAGTGACTTGTTTGGGCTAAAGAACACAAGGAATGGACATTAGACCAGTGGAAATCTGTGCTTTGGTCTGGTGAGTTCAAATTTGAGATCTTTGGTTCCAACCACCGTGTCTTTGTGTGACGCAGAAAAGGTTAACGGATGGACTCTACATGCCTGGTTCCCACCGTGAAGCATGGAGGAGGAGGTGTGATGGTGTGGGGGTGCCTTGCTGGTGACACTGTTGGGGATTTATTCAAATTTGAAGGCATACTGAACCAGCATGGCTACCACAGCATCATAAAGCAGCGGCATGATATTCCATCCGGTTTGCGTTTAGTTGGACCATCATTTATTTTTCAACAGGACAATGACCCCAAACACATCTCCAGGCTGTGTAAGGGCTATTTAACCAAGATGGAGAGTGATGGGGTGCTACACCAGATGACCTGGCCTCCACAGTCAGCAGACCTGAACCCAATTGAGATGGTTTGGGTGAGCTGGACCGCAGAGTGAAGGTAAAAGGGCCAACAAGTGCTAAGCATCTCTGGGAACTCCTTCAAGATTGTTGGAAGACCATTTGCGGTGACTACCTCTTGAAGCTCATCAAGAGAAAGCCAAGAGTGTGCAAAGCAGTCATCAAAGCAAAAGGTGGCTACTTTGAAGAACCTAGAATATAAGACATAACAAAAAAGTGTGAAACAACTGAAATTAAGTATATATAACTCCACGTGTTAATTCAGAGTTTTGATGCCTTCAGTGTGAATGTACAATTTTCATAGTCATGAAAATACAGAAAAATCTTTAAATGAGAAGGTGTGTCTAAACCCTTTGGTCTGTACTGTATACTCGAGTATAAGCTGAGATTTTCAGCCCATTTTTTTGGGCTGAAAGTCCCCCTCTCGGCTTATACTCGAGTCATACCCGGGGTCGGGAGGTGAGGGGGGCGCGAGGGCAGTGTACTTATACTTACCTGCTCCCGGCACGGTCCCTGGACGTCCCTGCTTTCTTCCAGTGTTGCAGCTTCTTCCTGTACTGAGCGGTCACATGGTACCGCTCATTACAGAAATGAATATGCGGCTCCACCTCCCATAGAGGTGGAGCCGCATATTCATTAATGTATGAGCGGTAACGCTGACTGCTCAATACAGGAAGAAGATGCAGCGCCGGGGAAGAAGCAGGGACACAGCGCCAGGAGCAGTTAAGTATACGGGGAGGGGAGCGAAGCGCTTCGCAATATTTACCCCTCCTCCTCCTCGTTCCAGTGCGGCTCTGTCTTCATCGTCCTCTGGCAGTGACGCTCAGGTCAGAGGGCGCGGTGACGTAGTCAGTGCGCGCCCTCTGCTGAACGTCAGTGCCTTAGACGGAGCTGCACGAGGAGCAGGTAAAAGTGCCGGGGTCCTGCGTGACGGAGAGGTGAGTATGTGATTTTTTTTTATGGCAGCAAAAGCAAATGGGGCAAGTGGCTGTGCGGAGCATCTGTATGGGGCCATAACACTTGTGCAGCACTGTAAGGGGCAAGTGGCTGTGCGGAGCATCTGTATTGGGCCATAACACTTGTGCAGCACTATAAGGGGCAAGTGGCTGTGCGGAGCATCTGTATGGGGCCATAACGCTTGTGCAACACTATAAGGTGCAAGTGGCTGTGTGGAGCATCTTATGGTGCCATAACGCATGTGCAGCACTATAAGGGGCAAGTGGCTGTATGGAGCATCTGTATGGGGCCATAACACTTGTACAGCACTATATGGGGCAAGTGACTGTACGGAGCATCTTATGGGGCCATAACGTTTGTGCAGCATTATATGGGGCAAGTGACTGTACGGAGCATCTGTATGGGGCCATAACGCTTGTGCAGCACTATATAGGGTAAATACCTCTATGGAGCATCTTATGGGGCCCTTATTACCCTTTATGCAGGATTATATGGGGCATATTTTAATATGGAGCATCTAATGGGGCCCATCAAACTTTATGGAGCATTATATGGGGCTCCTGATTCAATATGGATATTCAAAAACACTTAACCTACTGATGTCTCAATTAATTTTACTTTTATTGGTATCTATTTTTACTTTTGAAATTTACCGGTAGGTACTGCATTTTTCACCCTAGGCTTATACTCGAGTCATTAAGTTTTCCCAGTTTTATGTGGCAAAATTAGGGGGGTCGGCTTATACTCGGGTCGGCTTATACTCGAGTATATACGGTATGTCTGTTAATATAGCCAGATAATTTGAAAGAAGCTTCATCACTCCACATAATGTTATCTAAAACTACTGGATTTTCTTCAATTTTGTTAAGCATAATCTCACTAAATTGCAGCCTCCAGTCTGGATCATCCTCCAATAAACCATGAATTAGATGTGGACGATAAGCTTTCCACCCAATAGATTTCAGGATTCGCATGATGGAAGCTCGTGAAATTCCCAATTCTAAAGAGACTCTTCTGGTGGACTTTTTTGGACTCTGAACAAATGTTTCAGCAACAAGTTCTTTATTATTTTCTCTAGAGGCTGTTTTGGGTCGACCAGTTTTTGGAGCATTAAGGATTGAGCCAGTGGCATCGAATTTGTCATGAATGTGGTAAATGGCTTGTCTCTTTGGGGCTTGAGTACCAAATCTTTCAACCCAATTTGCTCTAACTGTTTCAGCATTTTGAGATTTCCAATTCTCTTAAAATCCATTTTCTTTGATCTGTATTTAAATTATTTGCCATTTTGGGGGAGGTTTATCTGTGAAAACTGGATCTGTGAAACTGACTCTGTTGCCCTTAGCAACCAATCAGATTCCACCTATCATTTTCCAAAAAGTCCATGAAGAATGAAAAGTGGAATCTGATTGGTTGCTAAGGGCAACTGAGTCAGTTTCACTTTACACCATGTTTGATAAATCTCCCCCTTCATAACCCTATTACACATATTGCCAACCTACTTTTGGACCACCCTGTATATATGTGTCTGTGGTTAGGTGAGGGGAGCGCTCCGCTCACTTTTTCCTATTCCTAAGTAACAGCAGAAGTATAGAGACAGGATCATATAGTATGAGACCCAGTGTCGAGTCACTGAAGACCAGTTGATGTGTGTGGTACACAGATCCTGGAATTATGCGAGTTAGTCACATATAACATATTAAAAAATCGGTCCGTTTCTCACGGCAGAGAATCGCACCAATGTTCTCCGTATGGTCATCCGTGTGTAATCCGTCTGCAATGCGATGATGCGATTTCCTCGCATCTGTATATCCGTATGACATCCGTATGGCTTTACATTTCTCACTGCTTTTCCTCATTTAACCCCTTCATGACCCAGCCTATTTTGACCTTAATGACCTGGCCGTTTTTTGCAATTCTGACCAGTGTCCCTTTATGATGTAATAACTCAGGAACGCTTCAATGGATCCTAGCGGTTCTGAGACTGTTTTTTCGTGACATATTGGGCTTCATGTAAGCGGTAAATTTAGGTCAATAAATTCTGTGTTTATTTGTGATAAAAACGGAAATTTGGCGAAAATTTAGAAAATTTTGCAATTTTCACATTTTGAATTTTTATTCTGTTAAACCAGAGAGTTATGTGACACAAAATAGTTAATAAATAACATTTCCCACACATCTACTTTACATAAGCACAATTTTGGAAACTATTTTTTTTTTTTGCTAGGAAGTTATAAGGGTTAAAATTTGACCAGCGATTTCTCATTTTTACAACGAAATTTACAAAACCATTTTTTTTAGGGACCACCTCACATTTGAAGTCAGTTTGAGGGGTTTATATGGCTGAAAATACCCAAAAGTGACACCATTCTAAAAACTGCACCCCTCAAGGTGCACAAAACCACATTCAAGAAGTTTATTAACCCTTCAGGTGCTTCATAGCAGCAGAAGCAACATGGAAGGAAAAAATGAACATTTCACTTTTTAGTCACAAAAATGATCTTTTAGCAACAATTTTTTTATTTTCCCAATGGTAAAAGGAGAAACTGAACCACGAAAGTTGTTGTCCAATTTGTCCTGAGTATGATGATACCTCATATGTGGGGGTAAACCACTGTTTGGGCGCACGGCAGGGCTTGTATTATGCTATACGGGGGTGAGACGACGAGACGTAGCGAACCCAATAGTGGACCCTCTGGGTCACGGTCCCAGAGCCCCCCAGGGCGAGCAAACCTGATGGAAGCACCCCCTATACAGGGAGCGTTAGGAGCAGGCCCGAGGAGGATGGTACCGCAACTGCCGGAGCCAAAGGGACGACTGGGTGCAGCAGCGGAGCAGGAACGCAGAGGAGACGAGGCGGAGAGCTGAAAAGGAAAAACACAAATATAAGGACAAGGCAAAACCAAGAACCAGTAGGAACAGGGAACAGCGGAAAACCGGAGGAACAAGGAGGAACCGGAGAAACGGAACACAGAGAGGAACCTAAGGAAGGACCCAGAGACAACGCTGGCGCAAGCAAGCACGCTACAGCGAAGATACAGAGGCGCTTACCTGAGGGAGCGCCGAGCAGAAATACCCGGTGGGCGCCGCCATATTGGAGGCGGAGCCACCGGGTCACAACCTCCCAGCAGGCAGAGCGGCGGAAGAGACCCTACGGCGCATGCGCGGACCGCAGATGCGCCGAGAAGCAGAGAAGCCGCGCTGACCAGAAGAAGAAGGGACGTCGGGAGCGTGCCGGCCGGACAGGTAAGTATAGGTGATCGTGACAGTACCCCCTTTCTTACTCCCCCTTCTTTTAGAGCTGGAAAGAAACCTCTTTAAAATATGGGGTGCATTGATGTTCTCTCGAGGTTCCCATCTCCTCAGGACCAAATCCCTTCCAGTCAATCAAAAATAGCGTTCGGCCCTTAACCGTCTTTTGAGCTAAAATATCTCTTACCTCGAACTGATCGTCGGAAGAGGAAAAGGAAGGAGCAAAAGATGACGAAGAGTGAAGACGATTAAATACAGCAGGTTTAAGGAGCGAGACATGAAAGGCATTAGGCACACGCAAAGAAGCTGGTAATTTTAACTTATATGCCACCTTATTGATTCGGCTAGAAATTTCAAAAGGCCCAATGTAGCGAGGTCCCAATTTATGAGAAGGGATTTTTAGCCTAATGTACCGAGAGGAGAGCCAAACCTTATCCCCCGGTTGAAATGGGGGAGCATCAAGCCGTCTTTTATCTGCAAACCTTTTCATACGATCAGTAGCCTTAAGAAGAGACTCCTTAGTCTCTAGCCAAATCTTGGAGAACTCCAGGGACAGAGAATCAGCCGCCGATACGCCTGAAGTGCTGGAAATGGGAAAAGGAATGCTAGGGTGTTGCCCAAAGACCACAAAGAAAGGAGATTTAGAAGAAGATTCATTAGGATGATTGTTATAAGCAAATTCCGCCCAAGGAAGCAAGGAAACCCAATCGTTATGATGAGCATTGGAGAAATGTCGTAGATAGGACGTGAGAATTTGATTGACGCGCTCCACTTGGCCATTAGACTGAGGATGATAAGCAGAGGAGAAATCTAGCGTTACTTTCATTAAGCCACACAGAGCTCTCCAGAATCGTGCCGTGAACTGGACTCCTCGGTCCGAAACAATATGAAGAGGAAAGCCGTGAAGTCGGAAGATATGGCGGATGAAGATCTTCGCCAGTTCGGAGGCAGATGGCAAACCAGATAAGGGAATGAAGTGAGCCATTTTGGAAAATCAATCGACAACCACCAGGATGACGGAGCAATTACAGGAGCGAGGGAGATCCGTGATAAAGTCCATGGCGATATGACTCCAAGGAGTGGAAGGTATAGGTAGCGGATGTAAGAGTCCGGAAGGTAGTTGCCGGGGAACCTTGTTTTTAGCACAGGAAGGACATGAAGCGATGAAATCTCGGACATCTTGACGAAGGGACGGCCACCAATAGTGGCGAGCCATAAGAAAGAGGGTCTTCTTAGTTCCAGCATGTCCAGCAATTTTGGAAGAATGACCCCAGAGTAGTACTTTCTTTCTGTCCTCGCTTGCCACGAAGGTCTTCCCAGGAGGTAAGGAGATCACTTCTAAAGGAGTAACGGAAATGATCCTAGCAGGGTCAATAATGTGTGCAGGAGTCTCCACCTCATCCAACGGCTGAAAAGACCGTGAGAGAGCATCCGCTCTGACATTCTTGTCACCAGGACGAAAATGGAGTTCAAAATCAAAACGTCCAAAAAACAGGGACCATCTAGCTTGTCGAGGATTAAGTCTTTGGGCCGACTGCACATAAGCCAGATTCTTATGGTCCGTAAATATAGTAAAGGGGTGAACAGCCCCTTCGAGAAGATAACACCACTCCTCTAAGGCCAACTTAATGGCTAACAGTTACTTGTCTCCGATGGAGTAATTTCGTTCCGAAGACGAAAAGGACTTGGAGAAGAAACCACACGTGACGATACGTCCAGAGGCTGACTTTTGTAAGAGAACTGCTCCGACCCCCAAGGAAGATGCATCCACCTCAAGAACAGAGGGTCTGTTGACATCAGGACGATGAAGCACCGGAGCTTCAGCAAATCTCTGTTTCAAGGTGAGAAAAGCATTTTGCGACTCTGTAGACCAGTTGTTGGAATGTTGGAATCAATCCCTTTGCGAGTAAGAGCCGAGATGGGCTTGGTTAATGAAGAAAAATGTGGGATGAATTGCCTATAGTAATTGGCAAAGCCGAGGAAACGTTGAATGGCTTTAACTCCTACTGGTCGTGGCCAATCCAAAACCGCAGACACTTTGGCTGGATCCATTCGTAGACCGGCATCAGAAACGATATATCCCAGGAAAGGTACACTTGACTGCTCGAAGACACATTTTTCAATCTTGGCAAAAAGATGATTCTCACGAAGACGTTGTAAAACAAGACGGACGTCACGTCGATGAGTGGAGAGATTCGGAGAGAAGATGAGAATGTCGTCAAGATAAACCACGACACTAACATACAGACAATCTCTGAAGATGTCATTTACGAATTCTAGGAATACAGCAGGAGCATTACAGAGTCCAAAAGGCATAACCAGGTACTCATAATGGCCATCTCGAGTGTTAAACGAGGTCTTCCATTCATCTCCTGCACAAATTCGTACCAGATTGTATGCACCACGGAGATCCAGCTTAGTGAACACTCGTGCTCCTCTTAAACGGTCGAAAAGCTCTGAGATCAATGGCAACGGATATTTGTTCTTCACCGTTATGTTGTTCAAACCTCTGTAATCAATACATGGACGAAGAGAGCCGTTTTTTTTCTTGACGAAAAAGAAACCGGCTCCTGCAGGCGAAGAGGATTTTCGAATGAAACCTTTGGCTAAGTTCTCTTGCACGTACTCCGACATGGCTTGAGTCTCTGCAGGGGAGAGGGGGTAGATTCTTCCTCGCGGAGGCATGGTACCAGGAACCAGGTCTATGGGACAGTCGTAGGACCGATGTGGAGGAAGACTCTCCGCTTCCTTCTTATTGAAAACATCAGAAAAAGAAGAGTAGACAGAAGGCAGACCAGAAAGAACAAGGGAAGAGGAGGAGTCACCCACAGGACGTACTGACGACAGACACCGAGTCTGACAGGAATCCCCCCAAGAAAGGATATTGCCATTATGCCAATCAAATGCGGGCTCGTGGGTCCGCAGCAAGGGTAACCCTAAAAGAACAGGATGAGAAATATTGGCTAAGACGTAAAACGCAATTTTCTCTTTATGTAAAACCCCTACTTGCAGCGCTACTATCTGAGTGACCTGGGTAACAGTCTCTTGCAAAGGGCTTACCATCAACTGAAGCAAGAAAAAGAGGACTTTCTAGGGTCCTAACGGGAACAGAAAATCTATCAACCTCCTCTTGTCTAATAAAATTCCCAGCTGCACCCAAGTCAACGTAGGCAAGTAAAGAATAGCGTTTACAAGAGACATGAAGTAAAACGGAAAGTGTAAGGGGTTGAGAGGTATCACTTGCACCTAGGGAGGCCTCTCTTACCTGACCTAGGCGGAGGAGTTTTCCGGACGATCAGGGCAAGCACGGAGGAGATGGGCAGCACTACCACAGTAGAAACACAAGCCTTGGGTGCGCCTCTCCTGGCGCCGTTGCTCAGACATCTTGAGCCGGTCCACTTGCATCGGCTCTGGCGCTGGTACAATAGTAGATGCCCTGGGTCTGGGACTAGGTGGTCTTCGTAATGGCAGGGAAGGACGAGGATTCCTTCTCTCACGCGCACGCTCTTGAAATCGGAGGTCTATACGGGTAGCCAGAGATATCAAATCCTCCAAATTTGTAGGAGTATCCCGACCCGCCAACTCATCCTTAATGCGTCCGGACAATCCCCGCCAGAATGCCCCTACCAGGGCCTCATTATTCCACCCAAGATCAGACGATAACGTGCGGAACTGAATTGCGTACTGACCCACAGATAGAGTCCCCTGTTGTAAACCAAATAGAGACTTGGTAGTAGAGGCCAGACGACCAGGTTCGTCGAAAACCCGACGAAAGGTTTCAAAGAAATCGACTAAGTGTGACATCAGATGGTCGTCTCGCTCCCAGAGAGGATTTACCCACGCCAATGCATCCCCCTCAAGATGAGAAATTATGAAAGCTATCTTAGCCCGATCGGTGGGATATTGTAGGGGCAAGAGCTCAAAATAGAGACGGCACTGATTTAAGAAACCCCGACATAATTTGGGGTCTCCATTATAACGTGGGGGTTTGGCCAAACGAGGTGGTGCGTGAGACACGGAAACCGGAGCGGGGGTGGATGCAGAAGTCTGCAGAGAGAGGAGACGAGAGTCTACTGCTGCCATATAAGACAAAATTTGCGTTTGTGTGTCGCGCTGCTGCTCCAGTTCTTGCTGCAAATTAAGCAACAAAGACGCATTCCCGGGATCGGAGGACTGAAGTGAGGACAAACGGGAGTCCATAGACTTCATGAAGGCCATCATACGGGATTGATTTTCACGAAGAAAGAGCAATTCTTTCTGAGCAGCCGAGGCTCCAGCGGGATCCATGGCCTATGTATACTATTATGCTATACGGGGGTGAGACGACGAGATGTAGCGAACCCAATAGTGGACCCTCTGGGTCACGGTCCCAGAGCCCACCAGGGCGAGCAAACCTGATGGAAGCACCCCCTATACAGGGAGCGTTAGGAGCAGGCCCGAGGAGGATGGTACCGCAACTGCCGGAGCCAAAGGGACGACTGGGTGCAGCAGCGGAGCAGGAACGCAGAGGAGACGAGGCGGAGAGCTGAAAAGGAAAAACACAAATATTAGGACAAGGCAAAACCAAGAACCAGTAGGAACAGGGAACAGCGGAAAACCGGAGGAACAAGGAGGAACCGGAGAAACGGAACACAGAGAGGAACCTAAGGAAGGACCCAGAGACAACGCTGGCGCAAGCAAGCACGCTACAGCGAAGATACACAGGCGCTTACCTGAGGGAGCGCCGAGCAGAAATACCCGGTGGGCGCCGCCATATTGGAGGCGGAGCCACCGGGTCACAACCTCCCAGCAGGCAGAGCGGCGGAAGAGACCCTACGGCGCATGCGCGGACCGCAGATGCGCCGAGAAGCAGCGCTGACCAGAAGAAGCAGGGACGTCGGAAGCGCGCCGGCCGGACAGGTAAGTATCGGTGATCGTGACAGCTTGGAAGGGAAGGAGCGCCATTTGACTTTTTGAATGAAAAATTGGCTGCACTCTTTAGCGTACACCATGTCACGTTTGGAGAACCCCCGTGTGCCTAAAAATTTGAGCTCCCCCCAAGTGACCCCATTTTGGAAGCTAGACGCCCCAAGGAACTTATCTAGATGCATGGTGAGCACTTTAAACCCCCAGGTACTTCACAAATTGATCCGTAAAAATAAAAAAGTACTTTTTTTCACAAAAAAATTCTTTTAGTCTCAATTTTTTCATTTTCACATGGGCAACAGGATAAAATGGATCCTAAAATTTGTTTGGCAATTTCTCCTGAGTACACAGATTCCTCACATGTGGGGGTAAACCACTGTTTGGGCACATGGTAAGGCTCGGAAGGGAAGGAGCGCCATTTGACTTTTTGAATGAAAAATTATCTCCATCGTTAGCGGACACCATGTCGCGTTTGGAGAGACCCTGTGTGCCTAAACATTGGAGCTCTCCAACAAGTGACCCCATTTTGGAAACAGGACCCCCCACGGAACTTATCTAGATGCCTAGTGAGCACTTTAACCCCTTTACCCCCAAGGGTGGTTTGCACGTTAATGACCGGGCCAATTTTTACAATTCTGACCACTGTCCCTTTATGAGGTTATAACTCTGGAACGCTTCAATGGATCCTGGTGATTCTGACAATGTTTTCTCGTGACATATTGTACTTCATGACAATGGTAAAAATTATTTGATAGTACCTGCGTTTATTTGTGAAAAAAACGGAAATTTGGCGAAAATTATGAAAATTTCGCAATTTTCCAACTTTGAATTTTTATGCAATTAAATCACAGAGATATGTCACACAAAATACTTAATAAGTAACATTTCCCACATGTCTACTTTACATCAGCACAATTTTGGAACCAAATTTTTTTTTTGTTAGGGAGTTATAAGGGTTAAAAGTTGACCAGCAATTTCTCATTTCTACAACACCATTTTATTTTAGGGACCACATCTCATTTGAAGTCATTTTGAGGGGTCTATATGATAGAAAATACCCAAGTGTGACACCATTCTAAAAACTACACCCCTCAAGGTGCTCAAAACCATATTCAAGAAGTTTATTAACCCTTCTGGTGCTTCACAGGAATTTTTTGAATGTTTAAATAAAAATGAACATTTAACTTTTTTTCACAAAAAATTTAATTCAGCTCCAATTTGTTTTATTTTACCAAGGGTAACAGGAGAAAATGGACCCCAAACATTGTTGTACAATTTGTCCTGAGTATGCCAATACCCCACATGTGGGGGTAAACCACTGTTTGGGCGCATGGCAGAGCTCGGAAGCGAAGGAGTGCCATTTGACTTTTCAATGCAAAATTGACTGGAATTGAGATGGGACGCCATGTTACGTTTGGAGAGCCCCTGATGTGGCTAAACATTGAAACCCCCCACAAGTGACACCATTTTGGAAAGTAGACCCCCTAAGGAACTTATCTAGAGGTGTGGTGAGCACTTTGACCCAACAAGTGCTTCACAGAAGTTTATAATGTAGAACCGTAAAAATAAAAAATCATATTTTTTCACAAAAATTATTTTTTCGCCCCCAATTTTTTATTTTCCCAAGGGTAAGAGAAGAAATTGGACCCCAAAAGTTGTTGTACAATTTGTCCTGAGTACGCTGATAGCCCATATGTGGGGGTAAACCACTGTTTGGGCGGATTAGAGAGCTCGGAAGGGAAGGAGCGCCGTTTGACTTTTCAATGCAAAATTGACAGGAATTGAGATGGGACGTCATGTTGCGTTTGAAGAGCCACTGATGTGCCTAAACATTGAAACCCCCCACAAGTGACACCATTTTGGAAAGTAGACCCCCTAAGGAACTTATCTAGAGGTGTGGTGAGCACTTTGACCCACCAAGTGCTTCACAGAAGTTTATAATGTAGAACCGTAAAAATAAAAAATCATATTTTTTCACAAAAATTATCTTTTTGCCCCCAATTTTTTATTTTCCCAAGGGTAAGAGAAGAAATTGGACCCCACAATTTGTTGTCCAATTTGTACTGAGTGCGCTGATACCACATATGTGGGGGGGAACCACTGTTTGGGCGCATGGGAGGGCTCGGAAGGGAAGGAGCTCCATTTGGAATGAAGACTTAGATGGAATGGTCTACAGGTGTCACATTGCATTTGCAGAGCCCCTAATGTACCTAAACAGTAGAAACCTCCCACAAGTGACACCATTTTGGAAACTAGACCCCCTAAGGAACTCATCTAGATGTGTTGTGATAGCTTTAAACCCCCAAGTGTTTCACTACAGTTTGTAACGCAGAGCCGTGAAAATTTAAAAAAAAAATCTTTCCCCCCAAAATTATTTTTTAGCCCCCAGTTTTGTATTTTCCCGAGGGTAAGAGGAGAAATTCGACCCCAAAAGTTGTTGTCCAATTTGTCCTGAGTACGCTGATACCCCGTATGTTGGGGGAAACCACCGTTTGAGCGCATGGCAGAGCTCGGAAGGGAAGGAGCGCCATTTGGAATGCAGACTTAGATGGAATGGTCTGCAGACGTCACATTGCGTTTGCAGAACCCCTAATGTACCTAAACAGTAGAAACCCCCCACAAGTGACCACATATTGGAAACTAGACCCCCCAGGGAACTAATCTAGATGTGTTGTGAGAACTTTGAACCCCCAAGTGTTTCACTACAGTTTATAACGCAGAGCCGTGAAAATAAAAAATCTTTTTTTTTCCCACAAAAAATATGTTTTAGCCCCGAGTTTTGTATTTTCCCAAGGGTAACAGGAGAAATTGGACCCCAAAAGTTGTCCTATTTGTCCTGAGTACGCTGATACCCCATATGTTGGGGTAAACCCCTGTTTGGGCACACGGGAGAGCTCGAAGGGAAGAAGCACTGTTTTACTTTTTCAACGCAGAATTGGCTGGAATTGAGATCAGACGCCATGTCGCGTTTGGAGAGCCCCTGATGTGCCCAAACAGTGGAAACCCCCCAATTATAACTGAAACCCTAATCCAAACACATCCCTAACCCTAATCCCAACAGTAACCTTAACCACACCTCTAACCCTGACACACCCCTAACCCTAATCCCAACCCTATTCCCAACCGTAAATGTAATCTAAACCCTAACTGTAACTTTAGCCCCAACCCAAACTGTAGCCCTAGCCCTAACCCTAATCCTAACCCTAGCCCTAGCCCTAGCCCTAACCCTAGCCCTAACCTTAGCCCTAACCCTAACCCTAAGGGGAAAATGGAAATAAATACATTTTTTTAATTTTTCCCTAACTAAGGGGGTGATGAAGGGGGGTTTGATTTACTTTTATAGCGAGTTTTTTAGCGGATTTTAATGATTGGCAGCCGTCACACACTGAAAGACGCTTTTTATTGCAAAAAATATTTTTTGCGTTACCACATTTTGAGAGCTATAATTTTTCTATATTTTGGTCCACAGAGTCATGTGAGGTCTTGTTTTTTGCGGGACGAGTTGACGTTTTTATTGGTAACATTTTCGGGCACGTGACATTTTTTGATCGCTTTTTATTCCGATTTTTGTGAGGCAGAATGACCAAAAACCAGCTATTCATGAATTTCTTTTGGGGGAGGCGTTTATACTGTTCCGCGTTTGGTAAAATTGATAAAGCAGTTTTATTCTTCGGGTCAGTACGATTACAGCGACACCTCATTTATATCATTTTTTTATGTTTTGGCGCTTTTATACGATAAAAACTATTTTACAGAAAAAATAATTATTT
Source organism: Ranitomeya imitator (assembly GCF_032444005.1). Classification (NCBI taxonomy): domain Eukaryota; kingdom Metazoa; phylum Chordata; class Amphibia; order Anura; family Dendrobatidae; genus Ranitomeya; species Ranitomeya imitator. The sequence continues at coordinate 199,169,063 of NC_091287.1, forward strand.
TGGCATCGCTTTATTCTCAGGACTATAACTTTTTTATTTTTTTGCTGATGATGCTGTATGGCGGCTCGTTTTTTTGCGGGACAAGATGACGTTTTCAGCGGTACCATGGTTATTTATATCTGTCTTTTTGATCTCGTGTTATTCCACTTTTTGTTCGGCGGTATGATAATAAAGCGTTGTTTTTTGCCTCTTTTTTTTTCTTACGGTGTTTACTGAAGGGGTTAACTAGTGGGCCAGTTTTATAGGTCGGGCCGTTACGGACGCGGCGATAATAAATATGTGTACTTTTATTGTTTTTTTTTTTTTTATTTAGATAAAGAAATGTATTTATGGGAATATTTTTTTTTTCATTATTTTGGAATATTTTTTTTTATTTTTTTTTACACATTTGAAATTTTTTTTTTTTACTTTTTTACTTTGTCCCAGGGGGGGACATCCCAGATCAGTGATCTGACAGTTTGCATAGCACTCTGTCAGATCACTGATCTGACTAGCAGCGCTGCAGCCTTCACAGTGCCTGCTCTAAGCAGGCTCTGTGAAGCCACCTCCCTCCCTGCAGGACCCGGATCCGCGGCCATCTTAGATTCGGGGCTGGAGGGAGCAGGGAGGGAGGTGAGACCCTCGCAGCAACGCGATCACATCGCGTTGCTGCGGGGGGCTCAGGGAAGCCCGCAGGGAGCCCCCTCCCTGCGGGAAGCTTCCCTGTACCGCCGGCACATCGCGATCATCTTTGATCGCGGTGTGCCAAGGGTTAATGTGCCGGGGGCAGTCCGTGACCGCTCCTGGCACATAGTGCCGGATGTCAGCTGCGATAAACAGCTGACACCCGGCCGCGATCGGCGGCGCTCCCCTCGTGAGCGCCGCCGATTGCGCTGGACGTAATATCCCGTCCATGGTCATAGGGGCCCACCCCACATGGACGGGATAGTACGTCCGATGTCAGAAAGGGGTTAAACCCTCAGGTGCTTCACAAATTGATCCGTAAAAATGAAAAAGTACTTTTTTTCACAAAAAATTTATTTTCGCCTCATTTTTTTCATTTTCACATGGGCAATAGGATAAAATAGATCCTACAATTTGTTGGGCAATTTCTCCCGAGTACGCCGATACCTCACATGTGGGGGTAACCATAGACACCATGTCACGTTTGGAGAGCCCCTGTGTGCCAAAACATTGGAGATCCTCCACAAATGACCCCATTTTGGAAACTAGACCCCCAAAGGAACTAATCTAGATGTGTAGTGAGCACTTTGAACCCTCAAGTGCTTCACAGAAGTTTATAACGCAGAGCCATGAAAATAAAAAAAAAATTTTATTTTCTCAAAAATGATATTTAGCCCGCAATTTGTTATTTTCCCAAGGGTAACAGGAGAAATTTGACCCCAAAAGTTGTTGTCCAGTTACTCCTGAGTATGCTGATACCCCATATGTGGGGTACACCACTGTTTGGGCACATGCCGGGGCTCGGAAGTGAAGTAGTGACGTTTTGAAATGCAGACTTTGATGGAATGCTCTGCGGGCGTCACGTTGCGTTTGCAGAGCCCCTGATGTGGCCAAACAGTAGAAACCCCCCACAAGTGACCCCATTTTGGAAACTAGACCCCGAAAGGAACTTATCTAGATATGTGGTGAGCACTTTGAACCCCCAAGGGCTTCACATAAGTTTATAATGCAGAGCCGTGAAAATAATAAATACGTTTCTTTCCTCAAAAATAATTTTTAGCCCAGAATTTTTTATTTTCCCAAGGGTTACAGGAGAAATTGGACCCCAAAAGTTGTTGTCCAGTTTCTCCTGAGTACGCTGATACCCCATGTGTGGGGGTAAACCACTGTTTGGGCACACGTCGGGGCTCAGAAGGGAAGTAGTGACTTTTGAAATGTTGACTTTGATGGAATGGTCTGCGGACGTCACATTGTGTTTGCAGAGCCCCTGGTGTGCCTAAACAGTAGAAACCCCCCACAAGTGACCCCATTTTGTAAACTAGACCCCCCAAGGAACTTATCTAGATATGTGGTGAGCACTTTGAACCCCCAAGTGCTTCACAGACGTTTACAACGCAGAGCCGTGAAAATACAAAATCATTTTTCTTTCCTCAAAAATGATGTTTTAGCAAGCAATTTTTTATTTTCTCAAGGGTAAGAGGAGAAATTGGACCCTAGTAATTGTTGCGCAGTTTGTCCTGAGTATGCTGGTACCCCATATGTGGGGGTAAACCACTGTTTGGGCACACGTCGGGGCTCGGAAGTGAGGAAGCACCATTTGACTTTTTGAATACAAGATTGGCTGGAATCAATGGTGGCACCATGTTGCGTTTGGAGACCCCTGATGTGCCTAAACAGTGGAAAACCCTCAATTCTACCTCCAATACTAACCCCAACACACCCCTAACCCTTATCCCAACTGTAGCCATAACCCTAATCACAACCCTAACCACAACCCTAATTCCAACCCTAACCCCAAGGCTATGTGCCCACGTTGCAAATTCGTGTGAGATTTTTCAGCACCATTTTTGAAAAATCTGCAGGTAAAAGGCACTGCGTTTTACCTGCGGATTTACCGCGGATTTCCAGTGTTTTTTGTGCGGATTTCACCTGCGGATTCCTATTGAGGAACAGGTGTAAAACGCTGCGGAATCCGCACAAAGAATTGACATGCTGCAGAAAATACAACGCAGCGTTTCCGCGCAGAGGATTTGGTTTTCCATAGGTTTACTTGGTACTGTAAACCTGATGGAACACTGCTGCGGATCCGCAGCCAAATCCGCACCGTGTGCACATAGCCTAATTCTAAAGGCATGTGCACACGCTGCGGAAAACGCTGCGGATCCGCAGCAGTTTCCCATGAGTTTACAGTTCAATGTAAACCTATGGGAAACAAAAATCGCTGTACACATGCTGCAGAAAAACTGCACGGAAACGCAGCGGTTTACATTCCGCAGCATGTTACTTCTTTCTGCGGATTCCGCAGCGTTTTTACAACTGCTCCAATAGAAAATCGCAGTTGTAAAACCGCAGTGAAATGTGCAGAAAAACCGCGATAAATCCACAGCGGTTTAGCACTGCGGATTTATCAAATCCGCTGCGGAAAAATCAGCAGAGGACCAGAATACGTGTGCGCATACCGTACCCTAACCCTAGTTCTAACTCCAACTTTAGTGGAAAAGAAAAAAAAATCTTTATTTTATTATTGTCCCTACCTATGGGGGTGACAAAGGGGGGGGGGGGGGGTCATTTACTGTTTTTTTTTTTATTTTGATCACTGTGATAAAACCTATCACAGTGATCAAAATTCACTCTGGAACGAATCTGCCGGCCAGAGATTCGGCGGGCGCACTGCGCATTCACCCGCCATTTTGGAAGATGGCGGCACCCAGGAAAGAAGACGGATGGACCCCGGGAGGCTCGGTAAGTATGATGGCGTGGGGGGAGCACGGGGGGTGGACCGGAACACGGGGGGTGGATCGGAACACGGGGGGGGAGGTGGATCGGAGCATGGATCGGAGCGCGGGGGTGGATCGGAGTGCGGGGGGTGGATCGGAGTGCAGGGGGGTTGGATTGGAGCACGGGGGGTGGGATTGGAGCACGGGGGGAGCGGGCAGGAGGATGGGGGAGCGGAGCACAGGACGAAGGGGAGCGGACCACAGATCGGAGGGCCGGGGGGCAATCGGTGGGGTGGGGTGGGGGCACATCAGTGTTTCCAGCCATGGCCGATGATATTGCAGCATCGGCCACGGCTGGATTGTAATATTTCACCAGTTTTTTAGGTGAAATATTACAAATCGCTCTGATTGGCAGTTTCACTTTCAACAGCCAATCAGAGTGATCGTAGCCACGGGGGGGTGAAGCCACCCCCCCTGGGCTAAACTACCACTCCCCCTGTCCCTGCAGATTGGGTGAAATGGGAGTTAACCCTTTCACCCGATCTGCAGGGACGCGATCTTTCCATGACGCCACATAGGCGTCATGGGTCGGATTGGCACCGACTTTCATGACGCCTACGTGGCGTCAAAGGTCGGGAAGGGGTTAATTTAATGGCTCAATGGGCTGAAATGAGAAAAATGTGGGCGTATTTCTCGCAAGTCACACGCATGGTCCGTGTGTAATCCATTGTTTTTTCTTGCACCCATAGACTTGCATTGGCGAGTCTAGGCCTTAATACGGTGCAAATCACAGCATGCTGCGATTTCTCTCGCACGTATAATGTGGCCGATAAAAAAATGGTGATGGGAGCTGCCCCTTAGATTAACATTGGTCCGAGTGCTATGCGATTTTTTCTCGCATAGCACTCGTTTATATTTCTCTCTAGTGTGACGCCACCCTTAAGCATAAGCCGTACTTGAGTTTCCGGTGTTTATGAAGGAATGTGATCCAGTGACCGGTACTGGAGCTTTACATGGAGGTGGATGAATGCTGTGCTCTATCAATAGTCAGTCAGGGATATCTATGAGGATGCTGTGGTGAGTATCTTGATGGATTGATCCTCATTACGATGGCCCGCTGGGTTGCACGGTGTAGTTCAAATGAAACCGTGGTGCAGTGAATAGAGGAGATTCGCGCAGTCCAGGTCGGTGGCAAGTGCAAAGGAATCACTGTCGGTCGACCCAAGAGGCATTACACTGCTGATGGGTCAAGATAATAACGTCAATCCCGGGCATGTGCTCGGGTAAACAAGAAGCTGATTGTCGCTGATTTGACGCATTTCAAAAGATTGCGACTTCTTTGTCAGGGATATGCCAGCCCCATTCAAATGAACTTATAAGTAGAGGGATCAATTAGTACAAATGGACGTGTGACTGATAGTTGTCATGGGTCTCACCTCATAGGGTTTGTAATCATGTTAGTGTAGCGAAAGAGGGGATGGGGGGGATTTGGTTTAAATGCTATAAATTATATAAAAAACGGTATAGGTAACGATAAGGGGGGAGTTTTCAGCACAAAAAAATTGGCTGAACAATTCGGCTAATTCATGAGTATATACGATTATATATATATATATATATATATATATATATATATATATATATATATATATATATATATATGAGAGATCGGCTATCGGCTCTATAGTAGACGCTGGTTCACACACAGGAATCAGTTTGTTGATTCAAAACAAACAGGTGGTTTATTAAAAGTTAATCGACCTGTGGAGAAACGGGGTCAGTGGGTGCTCTCATCCGCTGGCCCGGCTGTCTTTAGCAAGACTGCATGGACCACGGCTCATACCACTGAGCGCCCGCTCTATCTCCCAGTAGGCAATACACTACACAGACAACACAGGGTTAAGGTAAAGCAGTGTGGCAATACTTTATTGAACCACCACACACAATAGCAAACAGAACAATCCCACCATGGTTGGGATTGTTTGGTTACATGGGCACATATAAAAGATCACTGCGCCTCCACGTATTTCCAGTATGACCTGATGTCAGGGCTCCCAGGGTCGCTATTCCACCTGTGATACACACACAGAGAAGAAGTAACGACATGCAGAGGGAGATGACCAAGAACTGTCCATAGAGTCCATACAAGGTCCAAAGCCAATTGACACGAGAGTCACCACCTGGCTTATTTGGCCATCTCTATTGAACCAGGTGACCAGCAGGTCCCAAACCTGGCTTTCTCCAAACATATCTATGGTTCAGAGATGGACACTGGATCAGATCTGTGTCCTTCCAACCGGAGCTGAAAACCCCTAGGTTGTTTCCTATAGAATCATAGATCAGTGTCCCTCGTGATGGTGCCATGATGAATTGGCTGCAGTCCGTTCTCTTGTCTGTTGGGGTGGTTTGCAGAATGTCTGGCTGGTAGCTCTGTGTTACTTCAGTCTCCCAGGATGTGATCTCTGAGTCTTTTTATACCCAAGGCATGTAAGCTATTTTTAGAATTACCCAGGGTCCTTCAGTCCAACAGCAAGATGTGCTCAAGGTGATCAAGGTGTCTCCCCTTTTCCTCATAGTTTGTAAGCTTGCGAGCAGGGCCCTCATTCCTCCTGGTATCTGTTTTGAACTGTGATTTCTGTTATGCTGTAATGTCTATTGTCTGTACAAGTCCCCTCTATAATTTGTAAAGTGCTGCGGAATATGTTGGCGCTATATAAAATTATTATTATTATTTATTAAGATAAGGTAAACAATGGTGATGGGATTAAGTAGCACTATTAGCATATAAGCACAAATCAATAAACAAAGCTTAACACACCCTATGTACAGTCACTATTACAGACTTACACAGTATGTTAGATAGTATATCAGTTGGCAAGTCTGTCTTCTTGACCCACCAGACATAAACACTTAAATTCACAAGCCAATATACAGATAAAAAGCCAGTTCTTTTGGTTTGCAAAAACATGGTTGTCTGGGAAATTAAGATACAATCTGGTTTCTTCACACAGCCATCAGGGTTAACAAAATAATACATCCTCTTCCCTTTTCTGTTAAGTCAAGTAGTGAAGTGCACAGGCGCTGGGCCTCTCTGACCTTTCCTAGCACCTGCGCACTGTAGAACTTTGGTCCTCCCTCATCAGGGCATATAAGTACGCCTGCGCAGGAGTGCGATTCAGGGGAGGATGAAGCAACAGCGGGGTGGCATGGCAAGAAGATGGGTGGTGCCAGACCCGGACCTGCGACACCCATTGGACCGGACTGCCCCCCTCCCCGGGTGAGTATAATAAAACTTATATCTTTCAGGTCGGACAGGGGCTTATCTACAGCATTATAGAATGCTGTAGATAAGCCCTGAAAGGCGGTGGCCATATCTTATCGGCCAAACCTGCTGACAGGTTCTCGTTAATGACCAAGCCAATTTTTACAATTCTGTCACTTTATATAAGTTATAGCTCTGGAACGCTTCAACGTATCCTATTGACTCTGAGATGTTTTTTCCTGACATACTGTACTCCATGTTAATGGTAAAATATCTTCGATATAACTTGCGTTTATTTATGAAAAAAAATTGTCAAAAAGTTTGAAAATTTTGCAATTTTCAAACTTTTAATTTTTGTACCCTTAAATCAGAGAGTGGTGTCACACAAAATAGTTAATAAATAACATTTCCCACACTTCAACTTTACATAACATTGAAATATTGTGCTACTTGCCTTCTGAGCTTTGCACTGTGCCTGAAAAATAATCCCAGATTACATGTAGGGTATTGGCACACTGAGGAAAAATGGACCTCAGTTTGTTGTTATAAAAAAAAAAAAATCCTATTAGCCTTAGAAAAATTAAAACTTGGGGCTTGAAACATTGGGAACTTTTGGAAGGGGGTAGTTGATTGATAAAATCTGTGTTCGGAATCCATATATATTATTGGAACCCAGAATCCGCATACTTGGTCTGTTTGAGGGGGGCTGAATTCAGATTCCCCTATAGCTATAGCCATCTCCCGAGTGCTAGCTATAGCCATCTCCTGAGTGCTGTTTAAAGCTAGAAAACTGTTAGCCCTACACTGGATAGAAAAATCCCCCCAAAGATAGAAGAATTAAAATCCAAACTAAATAATGTCTTATGTATGGAAAGGGGAATATATATTAAAACAAAAGCTCCAAAAAAATGTAATAAAGATATGGGAGCAATGGTCAAATACTCAGGGGATTGCATCGGAAAGCCTTCTTAGAAACACTATGATGGACCGTCTGTGCCTTTCATTGTCATAAACCTGTAAAATCTCCTAACTCATCTCAGATCCTTAACTCATTTGCCCAAAGTGTTAAGGTACCGTCACACTAAACGATATCGCTAGCGATCCGTGACGTTGCAGCGTCCTGGCTAGCGATATCATTCAGTTTGACACACAGCAGCGATCAGAATCCTGCTGTGATGTCGTTGGTCGCTGCAGAAAGTCCAGAACTTTATTTCGTCGCTGGACTTCCTGCTGACATCGCTGAATCGGCGTGTGTGACGCCGATTCAGCGATGTCTTCGCCGGTAACCAGGGTAAACATCGGGTTACTAAGCGCAGGGCCACGCGCTCTGCGTCACCGCTCTGCTTTCCGGCCGCTGTGCTTACACAGGGCAGAGAAGCAGAGCGCGCGAGGGACAGACACCGGAATGTAAGTATGTAGTGTTTTTTTTTTTTTTTTACTTTTACGCTGGTAACCAGGGTAAACATCGGGTTACTAAGCGCGGCCCTGCGCTTAGTAACCCGATGTTTACCCTGGTTACCGGCATAGTTGGTCGCTGGAGAGCTGTCTGTGTGACAGCTCTCCAGCGACCAAACAGCGACGCTGCAGCGATCCGGATCGTTGTCGGTATCGCTGCAGCGTCGCTTAGTGTGACGGTACCTTTAGACATTGGGAAACAAAGGGGTCCTAGATAACCATGTCCAAATGCTGTGATTTTCTGTATTTTGGCGCAATACACAGGCAGTCAGTTGGTATTCATTTGGGGGGGCGTGGCCAACTGCTGAGGGAGCAAGACATGCTTTTACTGTGCTCCTCTGTCAGCTACAAGAATCTATAGCATCCAAAGCCCTATAAACTTCATCCACACCCCTACAGGGTGACATTTATCTCCCCTAAATCTTGGGGATCACCATTTGCCCTTTTTGGTCTCCAACGTGAGCCCTGGACACAGCGCAACACAGGGGCCTACAAATAGGCCTGAAGCCTACAGAAGGTGCTTCTATCTTGCCTGCAACTTGAAACACCCAGCGCATCTCCTCGAACCAGAGAACAACAAGTAAGGAGGTGAGGGTATATACCCTTTATTTAGCCGAAAATTTGACTACATCCCCGGACAAACTCTGGTGCCTGGAGGCGAGAGGAGAGTTCAAGGCGGGAGACAGGCCGCGATCTCCAGGCGATTCACCCCACCAGCCGATCACTACTTACTGGAGCGGCTGCCGAGACCTCACTCTGCTGGAGACGGTGACGCTGTGCCGCTGAGAGGTACCCCTCGTCACTCACCTGGTGAGTGATTAGCCAGGAGCTGTTTAGTGGCGGTGGCACGCTCCTCCTCGTGGCGCTTCCTCGCGCCTGGAGTCCCATCGCGGCTGTCGGCTGTGGGCTGCTGGCGAAGAGAGACGTGTCAGCATAAATCAGGCCACAGGTGGGGATCGGACCAGACCGCTGTTACCCCGCAGTAGATGCGGATGAGCCCTGCGGTGAGTGGACATTGGTAACACCCTGCTGCTAGCCTTCACCCCCGCAGTAGAGGAGCTCGCTCAGATATCCCTGACGAAAAGTGATTATAATTAGCAATTTGGGGGCTGTGTGGATTCCCCATCTCCCCTTGACTTGAACTACGTAAGGGAACTCACTGTTTTATCTTAGTAAATGAAAACTGTTTACTTTATTTAAGGGTGATTAAGACGAGAGTGGAAGCACTAGTGGATTTCCTGCTGAAACAAGAGACACACGTTTTTGCATCTTCTGTCTGAGGAGAGGGGGTTCGTCCACAGAACAGCATTCATTGACGATTAGCCTTGTAGTCACAACCTTGATCCCTAAGACCACATTAACTTCTTTGGAACTGGTATCCATAGGAACACTCAGATATTGGGGAGCCCGTTGTTACCTGAGGGCAGTTATATGGTGTTAGGCTGACATCTAGTGGCTGAAATAAGAACAGGAGCTCTCTGAAACCCATAACTGTGTTTGCAACATCTGAATTATTCAACTACCTTACTAGCACTGGAATAACATGGAACTATAACCACCTTATCTGCTGACTAGAGGAGGAATCAAAAGCTTCTTTCATATATCATCACACTACAAAATGGTTAAATCAGGTGCTAAAACACCCAGATCAGCCAAAACAAGCTCTCTAGCTACTCAATCAGACCTGGATAAATATTTAAAGAAACGCCTCAATAATCCCAGTGCTGCTAAAGCAACCTACCCATCACATTTACCTCCAGAAGGGAAAACAGATTCAGGATTCATGGAAAGTGACTCTGATATAGGATTTGGCTCTAAAGACCAGCCGGTGACACGCGCTTTTATCAAATGAATCTTATCTAAGGCACTAGAGCCTATAGGAAAATAATTAACCAATATCAAACAGGAAATCTCCCAACAAGGCAATAGACTGGAATTCTTGGAAAACGCACAAAGTAGCAGAGCAGAATATTCCAATGCTATATTATCTTGCATAAAAGCCCAAGAGGAACAATTACAAATTGTCCACTCCACTCTGGAGGATCATGAAAATCAAGAGCGCAGGAACAACATCGGGATAAAAGGTCTACTGGAATCTGTCGCCTCGGACGCTTTAAACAAAGCAGCTACTGAAATCTTTCGATCCTTACTTTTAGAGCAAGATTCCCAAAACATTGAAATTGTAAGAATACATAGAGTGCTCCGCCCTAAACCCAAGCAAGGAGATCCCCCTCGAGATGTATTATGCAGATTCTTAGACTTTCGCACCAAAGACCTGATACTAAGGCGTGAGAGGGAGACATGAGACATCGAACTTGAAGGATCTCACCTCAAACTCTTCCAAGATCTATCAGCAATCACATTGAAAAAACGCTATCTGCTCAAACCGTTCACTGAAGCGGTTCTACAGAAAAAATACCAATACCGCTGGCTTTACCCATTCGGGATACAAATTATCACCGAAGATAAAAGACTACAAGCAAGATCTTCAGCTGACATCCGAAAAATCTGCAAAGAATTGGATATCAACCTATACCAATACCCGGACATTGAGACCTTCCATGCAGCTTCACTACTACAACCTCTTCCTATCCCCACCCCTTGGCAATCTGTTTCTACTCCTAAATCCCAGAAATCGAAACGCAAAGTCTCCAGGATGACTCCTACTAAGGACTCGGAAACTTGAAGCCATTAAATCAGATACCTTGGCTGATTAGACAGCACTGGAAATTTCTTCATTATGATTTTTCCTAATATCGTGCTTTGATTATTTAACCAATTGTGTGAATTTTTCTAAATATTTAGAATTATTGTTCATCAGTTTTGCATTGTAACTGTAGTTACAAGTTAATTTGCCTCCTTACTAGCTAGCAGTACTTATTGCTCTTAGTTCTGTCTTTTAATATGTTGTACTCTGTTGAGTACTATGTTATGCTACTTCAATTTCTAATGCCTCATTTCCACAAATCTTCTACGCCTCCTCTTCCCCTTCTCTTTCCCTCTCCCCAAATCCCTCCTTTCTTCTCCTTTCCCCAGGCACCTTGGGATGTCCACGGTTATTATGTGAAATGTCCAGATGGCTGACAATCAGAAGGTTTTCAAATTAATCACTTTCAACACCAATGGGTTCAACTCTCCGACTTCCAGAGGCCAAACCCTTTCACATTTTAAGAAACAAGGTATTGATTTATTACTACTCCAAGAAACTCACTTTACTAATAACAAAGTTCCCTCATTTGGGAAATCGTACTATGACAGATGGTTTCATGCTACCTCACCCCAAGCAAAATCAAAAGGAGTATCAATAGCCATAGCTAAAAATATACCATTTTTACTCCACGACCAAAAGGCAGACGAAAATGGCCGTTATTTACTGTTAAAGGGAATCTTATCGGGTGTGGCTGTTACTATCTGCAATGTGTACACCCCAAACAGGAAACAATTAAAATGGCTTTTGTCCAGATTTAAAAAAATAAGAGAATTCAGAGAAGGCACCCTTAGGGTATGTGCACACGTCAGGATTTCTTGCAGAAATTTTCCTGACAAAAACCGGACATTTCTGCCAGAAATCCGCATGCGTTTTTACCGCGATTTTGATGCGTTTTTGACACGTTTTTGGTGCGTTTTTTGTGCGTTTTTCCCAAATGCATAGAATTGCGGGGAAAACGCTGAAAATCCGCAAAAATAATGAACATGCTCATTTTTTTACCGCGATGCGTTTATTTCGCGGTAAAAAACGCATCCATGTGCACATAACATGCAGAATGCATTCTAAGTGATAGAATATATAATGTATGTGTTTTTAATGAGTTTTTATAGCGAAAAACCGTGAAAAAAACGCGAAAAAACCTGAACGTGTGCATATAGCCTTATAATGGGAGGAGACTTTAACCTAGCCCTTGAACCATCCATTGAGAGATCTGGCAAGATTAAAACAAGCCCTTCTTCCCTTAAACTTAGTAGATATCTGGCACTATATGCACCCGGCTAAACGCGACTACACCTTTTTCTCTCACCCGCACGGTTCTTATCATAGAATCGATTACTTGTTTGCACCCAGATCTTTGCTTACCAATATTCAACAAGCAAATATAGCCCCCTCACTATTCTCTGATCATTCATATGTAATGGTGGAATTAATCCTGTCTAAACAATTCTCCCCTAACAAATCCTGGCAATTAAACGACTCTCTACTAGACAATCCCTCTACTAAGAATCACAATAAAAAGGTCATAAAAAGATATTTTGAACTAAACCATACGGCTGAGGTATCTTCCTTAATATTGTGGGAAGCACATAAATCAGTAATAAGAGGAGAACTTATTTCTATCACGTCCTATTTAAATAAAATAAAAAATAAAGAATTAGATTCCCTTTATGGAGAAATGATACATCTAGAATCCCAACATAAGAAAACATTGCAATCGCAAACTTTATTAGAACCCACTGAAAAAAGGCATAGATTGAAAGATATCCTCAGAGAACAATCAGCTAAACTTTTTACCTCTTGGAAAAATTGCATTTTTGTACATGGAGACAAAGCTTCTAAATTAACCATGTCATTAATCAAAAAAAGGCAGGCTCGAACGTTCATTCAATCCATCAAAACTAGTGCTGGACCTACATCCCAGAATTACTCCCAGATGGAAAAAGAACTTTTAAACTATTATAAATCCTTGTATCAATTATGCCAAAACGAAGGGGAAAAAGAGAAAGCAAGATATTCAAATGTTTTTGAAAACTTTAAATCTCCCAACCCTTTCTGCCTCCCAACAGGAACAATTAAACCATTTACTCTCCTGGAGCTCCAGTCACCCCTGTTGAAATGCCCCAAGGGGAAAGCCCCAGGACCGGATGGCTTCCCAGCTCATTATTATAAATCCAACTCAGATATTCTGCTCCCCTACCTTCTAAATATGTGTAACTCTCTGCAGGGAGGTAAAAAAAGCACCACGTCAGTTTCTGGAAGCGAGAATTTCTCTGATTTACAAATTGCCTCTTCTGAGAAAAAGAGGACTTAACCCCTTCCCGACCTTTGACGCCACGTAGGCGTCATGAAAGTAGGTGCCAATCCGACCCATGACGCCTATGTGGCGTCATGGAAAGATCGCGTCCCTGCAGGCCGGGCGAAAGGGTTAACTCCCATTTCACCCGATCTGCAGGGACAGGGGGAGTGGTAGTTTAGCCCAGGGGGGGTGGCTTCACCCCCTCGTGGCTACGATCGCTCTGATTGGCTGCTGAAAGTGAAACTGCCAATCAGAGCGATTTGTAATATTTCACCTATTATAACGGGTGAAATATTACAATCCAGCCATGGCCGATGCTGAAATATCATCGGCCATGGCTGGAAATACTAATGTGCCCCCACCCCACCCCACCGATCGCCCCCCCAGCCCCCCGATCTGGCCGGTCCTCTGCTCCGGCTCCCCTCCGTCCAGTGCTCCGCTCCCCCCCGTGCTTTTGTCCGCTCCCCCCGTGCTCCAATCACCCCCCGTGCTCCAATCACCCCCCCTGCACTCCGATCCACCCCCCCCCGGTGCTCCGTTCCACCCCCCGTGCTCCATTCCAGCCCCCCCGTGCTCCGTTCCACGCCCCCGTGCTCCGTTCCACCCCTCCCGCACTCCGATTCCCCCCCCGTGCTCCGATCCCCCCCCACCCCATCATACTTACCGATCCAGCCGGGGTCCCGTCCGTCTTCTCCCTGGGCGCCGCCATCTTCCAAAATGGCGGGCGCATGCGCAGTGCGCCCGCCGAATCTGCCGGCCGGCAGATTCGTTCCAAAGTGCATTTTGATCACTGAGATAGATTATATCTCAGTGATCAAAATAAAAAAAAATAATAAATGACCCCCCCCCCCTTTGTCACCCCCATAGGTAGGGACAATAAAAAAATAAAGAAAATTTTTTTTTCCACTAATGTTAGAATAGGGTTAGGGGTAGGGTTAGGGTTAGGGTTAGGGGTAGGGTTAGGGGTAGGGTTAGGGTTTCGGTATGTGCACACGTATTCTGTTCCTCTGCGGATTTTTCCGCTGCGGATTTGATAAATCCGCAGTGCTAAACCGCTGCAGATTTATGGCGGATTTACCACGTTTTTTTCTGCGCATTTCACTGCGGTTTTACAACTGCGATTTTCTATTGGAGCAGTTGTAAAACCGCTGCGGAATCCGCACAAAGAAGTGACATGCTGCGGAATGTAAACCGCTGCGTTTCCGTGCAGTTTTTCCGCAGCATGTGTACAGCGATTTTTGTTTCCCGTAGGTTTACATTGAACTGTAAACTCATGGGAAACTGCTGCGGATCCGCAGCGTTTTCCGCAGCGTGTGCACATACCTTTAGAATTAGGCTATGTGCACACTGTGCGGATTTGGCTGCGGATTGGCTGCTGCGGATTCGCAGCAGTGTTCCATCAGGTTTACAGTACCATGTAAACATATGAAAAACCAAATCCGCTGTGCCCATGGTGCGGAAAATACCGCGCGGAAACGCTGCGTTGTATTTTCCGCAGCATGTCAATTCTTTGTACGGATTCCGCAGCGTTTTACACCTGTTCCTCAATAGGAATCCGCAGGTGAAATCCGCACAAAAAACACTGGAAATCCGCGGAAAATCCGCAGGTAAAACGCAGTGCCTTTTACCCGCGGATTTTTAAAAAATGGTGCGGAAATATCTCACACGAATCCGCAACGTGGGCACATAGCCTTAGGGTTAGAATTAGGGTTGTGGTTAGGGTTGTGATTAGGGTTATGACTACAGTTGGGATTAGGGTTAGAGGTGTGGGGGGGTTAGTGTTGGAGTTAGAATTGAGGGGTTACCACTGTTTAGGCACATCAGGGGTCTCCAAACGCAACATGGCGCCACCATTGATTCCAGCCAATCTCGTATTCAAAAAGTCAAATGGTGCTCCCTCACTTCCGAGCCCTGACGTGTGCCCAAACAGTGGTTTACCCCCACACATGGGGTATCAGCATACTCAGGACAAACTGCGCAACAATTACTGGGGTCCAATTTCTCCTGTTACCCTTGTGAATCTAAAAAAATGCTTGCTAAAACATAATTTTTGAGGAAAGAAAAATGATTTTTTATTTTCACGGCTCTGCGTTGTAAACGTCTGTGAAGCACTTGGGGGTTCAAAGTGCTCACCACATATCTAGATAAGTTCCTTGGGGGGTCTAGTTTCTAAAATGGGGTCACTTGTGGGGGTTTCTACTGTTTAGGCACACCAGGGGCTCTGCAAACGCAACGTGACACCCGCAGACCATTCCATCAAAGTCTGCATTTCAAAAGTCACTACTTCCCTTCTGAGCCCCGACGTGTGCCCAAACAGTGGTTTACCCCCACTCATGGGGTATCAGCGTACTCAGGAGAAACTGGACAACAAATATTGGGGTCAAATTTCTCCTGTTACCCTTGGGAAAATTAAAAAATTCTGGGCTAAATAATTATTTTTGAGGAAAGAAAACGTATTTATTATTTTCACGGCTCTGCATTATAAACTTCTATGAAGCGCTTGGGGGTTCAAAGTGCTCACCACACATCTAGATAAGTTCCTTTCGGGGTCTAGTTTCCAAAATGGGGTCACTTGTGGGGGGTTTCTACTGTTAATCCACATCAGGGGCTCTGCAAACGCAACGTGACGCCCACAGAGCATTCCATCAAAGTCTGCATTTCAAAACGTCACTACTTCACTTCCGAGCCTCGGCATGTGCCCAAACAGTGGTTTACCCCCACATATGGGGTATCAGCGTACTCAGGAGAAACTGGACAACAACTTTTGGGGTCCAATTTCTTCTGTAACCCTTGGGAAAATAAAAAATTCTGGGCTAAATAATTATTTTTGAGGAAAGAAAACGTATTTATTATTTTCACGGCTCTGCATTATAAACTTCTATGAAGCACTTGGGGGTTCAAAGTGCTCACCACACATCTAGATAAGTTCCTTTGTGGGTCTACTTTCCAAAATGGGGTCACTTGTGGGGGGTTTCTACTGTTAATCCACATCAGGGGCTCTGCAAACGCAACGTGACGCCCACAGAGCATTCCATCAAAGTCTGCATTTCAAAACGTCACTACTTCACTTCCGAGCCCCGGCATGTGCCCAAACAGTGATTTACCCCCACATATGGGGTATCAGCGTACTCAGGAGAAACTGGACAACAACTTTTGGGGTCAAATTTCTCCTGTTACCCTTGGGAAAATAAAAAACTGCAGGCTAAAAGATCATTTTTGAGAAAATATATATATTTTTTTTTTCATGGCTCTGCGTTATAAACTTCTGTGAAGCACTTGGGGGTTCAAAGTCCTCACCACACATCTAGATTAGTTCCTTTTGGGGGTCTAGTTTCCAAAATGGTGTCATTTCTGGGGGATCTCCAATGTTTAGGCACACAGGGGCTCTCCAAACGTGACATGGTGTCCGCTAATGATTGGAGCTAATTTTCCATTTAAAAAGCCAAATGGCGTGCCATCCCTTCCGAGCCCCGCCGTGCGCCCAAACAGTGGTTTACCCTCACATATGGGGTATCAGCGTACTCAGGACAAACTGGACAACAATATTTGGGGTCCAATTTCTCCTATTATCCTTGGCAAAATAGGAAATTCCAGGCTAAAAAATCATTTTTGAGGAAAGAAAAATTCATGGCTCTGCGTTATAAACTTCTGTGAAGCACCTGGGGGTTTAAAGTGCTCAATATGCATCTAGATAAGTTCCTTGGGGGGTCTAGTTTCCAAAATGGGGTCACTTGTGGGGGAGCGCCAATGTTTAGGCACACAGGAGCTATCCAAACGCGACATGGTGTCCGCTAACGATGGAAATAATTTTTCATTCAAAAAGTCAAATGGCGCTCCTTCCCTTCCGAGCCTTACCATGTGCCCAAACAGTGGTTTACCCCCACATGTGAGGTATTGGTGTACTCAGGAGAAATTGCTCAATACATTTTAGGATCCATTTTATCCTGTTGCCCATGTGAAAATGAAAAAATTGAGGCTAAAAGAATTTTTTTGTGAAAAAAAAGTACTTTTTCATTTTTACAGATCAATTTGTGAAGCAACTGGGGGTTCAAAGTGCTCACTATGCATCTAGATAAGTTCCTTGGGGCGTCTAGTTTCCAAAATGGGGTCACTTGTGGGGGAGCTCAAATTTTTAGGCACACGGGGGCTCTCCAAACGTGACATGGTGTCCGCTAAAGAGTGGAGCCAATTTTTGATTCAAAAAGTCAAATGGCGCTCCTTCCCTTCCAAGCCCTGCCGTGCGCCCAAACAGTGGTTTACCCCCGCATATGAGGTGTCAGCGTACTCAGGACAAATTGGACAACAACTTTCGTGGTTCAGTTTCTCCTTTTACCATTGGGAAAATAAAAAAATTGTTGCTAAAAGATAATTTTTGTGACTAAAAAGTTAAATGTTCATTTTTTCCTTCCATGTTGCTTCTGCTGCTGTGAAGCACCTGAAGGGTTAATAAACTTCTTGAATGTGGTTTTGAGTACCTTGAGGGGTGCAGTTTTTAGAATGGTGTCACTTTTGGGTATTTTCAGCCATATAGACCCCTCAAACTGACTTCAAATGTGAGGTGGTCCCTAAAAAAAATGGTTTTGTAAATTTCGTTGTAAAAATGACAAATCGCTGGTGAAATTTTAACCCTTATAACTTCCTAACAAAAAAAATTTTGTTTCCAAAATTGTGCTGATGTAAAGTATACATGTGGGAAATGTTATTTATTAACTATTTTGTGTCACATATCTCTCTGGTTTAACAGAATAAAAATTCAAAATGTGAAAATTGCGAAATTTTCAAAATTTTCGCCAAATTTCCGTTTTTATCACAAATAAATGCAGAATTTATTGACCTAAATTTACCACTAACATGAAGCCCAATATGTCACGAAAAAACAATCTCAGAACCGCTAGGATCCGTTGAAGCGTTCCTGAGTTATTACCTCATAAAGGGACACTGGTCAGAATTGCAAAAAACGGCAAGGTCTTTAAGGTCAAAATAGGCTGGGTCATGAAGGGGTTAAACTCTATAGCGCCACCTGTTGGAAGTAGCGATCCTACAAGTCACAATCAGCTCTTTAACGAGTCATGCAATATGACAGGATAAAAGCCAAATTAGCATCTCAATTCGCAGACACGGTGTTTCGGGCTGTTGGCCCTCGTCAGTGCAAAGCATGAGAACTAATTTGGCTAGGTGAGAGGCTCTGGACTGGGGTCTAAGGGGTATCGTTTCTCCTTATGGAGAGTGACATACCATCTCTGGCTTGTCAAGGTAAGGAGGCTTATTTGCCGTACAATGCTCCTCTGGGAAATATAATATGCAAATTGCCTCTTCTGAGAAAAAGAGGACTTAAACTCTATAGCGCCACCTGTTGGAAGTAGCGATCCTATAAGTCACAATCAACTCTTTAACGAGTCATGCAATATGACTTAGGATAAAAGCCAAATTAGTATCTCAATTCGCAGACACGGTGTTTCGGGCTGTTGGCCCTCGTCAGTGCGAAGCAAGAGAACTAATTTGGCTAGGTGAGAGGCTCTGGACTGGGGTCTAAGGGGTATCGTTTCTCCTTATGGAGAGTGACATACCATCTCTGGCTTGTCAAGGTAAGGAGGCTTATTTGCCGTACAATGCTCCTCTGGGAAATATAATATGCAAATTGCCTCTTCTGAGAAAAAGAGGACTTAAACTCTATAGCGCCACCTGTTGGAAGTAGCGATCCTACAAGTCACAATCAACTCTTTAACGAGTCATGCAATATGACTTAGGATAAAAGCCAAATTAGTATCTCACTGACGAGGGCCAACAGCCCAAAGCACCGTGTCTGCGAATGGCGGCTGGGAAATCCTTGATTCCAACATACTATAACACTGAGACCATACCCACATCTAACCAACTATACTTCAAAATTGAACAACTGTTTCATATAGAGGAATTAGCTGCAAGAGTGAATCATACCACAGAAAACTTTCATAACACTTGGAAATTTTGGACCCAATATATGACCCAGAATACATTTTACTCTGCATTAGTCCCGTAAATTATTCAACATTCCCAAGGTGACACTCTAACCTATCCCTCTTACCTCCCTCTCCCTCTTCTCGTGTCCATTTATGCTCCTCCTTTCCCCCTATTCCCTCTTCTCTTCCTATATCATTAAAGTTAATCTTTTATCAATAAGCCTGACGGAGTCAGAGGACTCACGTTTAATTATATATATATATATATATATATATATATATATATATATATATATATATATATATATACTCATAATTGATATGTATCTAGATAGAGCTTACCAAACCGATTGCATACCTGTCCTCATGCATTTTGGTAGACTCTTTAATGCTTATGCTGTTTTTTCATTAAAATTTCAATAAAAATAAAATTGAAAGAAAGAAAGTTGGTATTCAATTATATTTGCATTCACGTATGTAAACAGAAGCAAGCAAATGATAATACCTACGATGAATGATAATGTGAACCGTTTTGTATTTGGTTTGTAATGACATTTTATTTTTGTGTGTTTGTTCTATTTAGTTTTGATTGTTTGAAAAAATAAAATTAAAATGTGAATATATCTTGATATTTTTCACAACAAAAAATGATCCGATTGAAAAAAAACTCGGGGCTAAAACAACATTTTAATAGTAAAAATGTAATTTATTCGTCCTTCACCGCTCAGTGGCATAAAATTCTGTGAGGCACATGTGGTGTTAATATGATCACTGCACTCCTAGATTAATTAATTGGGAGTGTAGTTTGTAAAATTAGTTCACATATAGTGAACTCAGGGGCTCTGCCAATTTGATATGTCACCCATAAACAATTCCAGCAAAATCTAAAATCCAATATGGTGCCTCTTCTCTTCTGAGCTTTGGACTGTGCCTCAAAAGTAGTATTCCCCTACATATGGGGTATTGGCATACTTAAGAGAAATTGCACAACAAGTTTCGGGGTCTAATTTCTCCTGTTGCCCTTGGGAAATTTAAAAATTGAGGGTGAAAAATTATTTTTGTGGAAAAAAAATGATTTTTTTATTTTCACGGCTCTTCGTTATAAACTTCTGTGAAGCACTTGGGGGTTCAAAGTGCTCACCACACATTTAGATAAGTTCCTTAGGGGGTCTAGTTTCCAAAATGGTGTCACTTGTGTGGGGTTTCAATGTTTAGGCACATCATAAGCTCTCCAAACGAGACATATCATACGATCTCAATTCCAGGGAATTTTGCACTGAAAAAGTAAAACTGTGCTCCTTCACTTCGAGCTCTGCGATGCACCCAAACAGTGGTTTGCCTGCACATGTGGAGTATCAGCGTACTCAGGTCAAATTGCACAACTTTTGGAATCCAATTTCTCTTGTTACCCTTGGTAAAATAAAAAAAAAATGGATCTGACGTAAATTTTTTGTGAAAAAAGTTAAATGTTCATTTTTTCTAAAAATTCCTTTGAAATACCTGAAGGGTTAATAAACATATGTAATGTGGTTTTGAGCATCTTGAGGGGTGCAGTTTTTGGAATGGTGTCATTTTGGGTATTTTCTATCATATAGACACATCAAAGTGACTTCAAATGTGATGTGGTCCCTAAAAAAAATGGTGTTGTAAAAATGAGAAATCACTGTTTAAATTTTAACACTTATAAGTTCCTAACAAAAAAAATTTGGTTCCAAAATTGTGCTAATGTAAAGTAGACATGTGAGAAATGTTACTTATTAACCCTGCTGTACTGTTCAGGTCAATATGACCCGAAATGATTTTTGAGACCCTGTAGATTTCTTTTTATATGAGGATTTGAAACTAGTGGTATCTTGACTTCTCCTCATTTGTGGAGCTCTATATATATATTTTTATTTGTTTTTTTTTACTTTTTGATACACGCTGATTCTTACACTTGTACTGTTCGGGTCAATAAGACCCGATATCATTTTATACTGTTCTACAGGTCTCTGATTATTTCTGACTGCAAAAGTTATGTTTTTTATGTGTACTTCATCTCAAAATGGTGGTGGTTTCACTGTTCTTAGCCGACGCTGCACCGCACAACGCAAATGTGAACGCAGCCTAAGGCTGCATTCTGTGAAGGTGGCTCTTATGTTTCTGATCCCTAGTAACACTGAAATATTGGCTTTTATAAATTGCGCCCCATGCCTGTATTGAGTCCCAGAGGTATGGTGTCTCCCCTTGTTTCAGCCACCTCCCAGCCGTCCATCATCCACCTCTTGCGTCTGTGCGCCGCCTTCTGCGTTGCTCTTACATCCCCTCCCCATCGCCTGTTCTGTGCCAAAGCGCTGCCCAGGAACTGACATCAGGCTATCGTGCCTGTGTGTTGCGGAAGCCCCAGATCCCGCCCCGCAGTGTGTTATGATGTATTCACACTGCGGGGCTGGGAATCTGGCGCCTGTGCAGTGGAGCAAGTCACCTTGCTCCATTTAAGATACTGCCAAAGTCTCGCGAGACTTCCCAAATCTCGCGAGACATCAGCACTATCTTCAATGGAGCATGGTGACCCGCTCCACTGTGCAGGCGCCAGATTCCCAGCCCCGCAGTGTGAATACATCATAACACACTGCGGGGTGGGATCTGGGGCCTCCGCTACACGAAGGTGCCAGTGACGTCAAGACAAAGAGAGGAGGTGGCGCCCGGAGGACACAGGGGGATGATTGACGTCTCGGAGGAGGTTGACACCGGGGGAGAAGACATACCTCCGGGACTCAATACAGGTATGGGGCGCAATTTATAAAAGTCAATATTTCAGTGTTACTAGGGATCAAAAACATAAGAGCAACCTTCACTGAATGCAGCCAGCTATGCGCACACGATGCGGATTTACTGCGGATCCGCAGCGTTCTTTCCCGCGCAGAAACGCTGCAGATCAGCAAAGTAATTTACAGTACAATGTAAATCAATAGGAAAAAAAAAATGCTGTGCTAATGGTGCGGAGAATTCGGCATGAAAAATGCTGCGGATCATAAGAAGGAGCATGTCACTTTTTTGTGCAGATCTGCAGCGTTTCTGCACCCTTCCATTATAGAAGTCCGCAGGGGAGAAAAAAGCATGAAATCTGCACAAAATCCACAGTATATCTGCACAAAAAACGCATCAAATCCACACCTGAATTTTCTGCCAGGAGATGCAGATTTTGTGCAGAAAATTCTGCACCCCAATCTGCAACGTGTGCACATAGCCTTAGTGCTGCTGAAGGTGGCTCTTTTACTTAAAAACGCCCAGAGCTTCCCTTTAAGAATACATACCATCACGCTAAATTGTGTTATTTTCATATAATTATTTTGCATCTGTTTGATATAACTACGATAAATGCTTAGTATGTGTTTCTTTTAACTCCTTAGTGACAATAGCCAATTTTGACCTTAAGGCCCAAGCCAAATTTTACAATTTTGACCAGTGTCATATGACGTTATAACTCTGGAATGCTTCAACGGACCCCAATGCTTCTGAGACTGTTTTTTCGTGACATACTGTCACGATTTTTAAACTTTTAATTCTTATTCCCTTAAATCAGAGAGATATGTCACACAAAATCTACTATATTATTGTCTAAGGGTCACTTCCGTCTTTCTGTCTGTCACGGATATTCATTGGTTGCGGCCTCTGTCTGTCATGGAATCCAAGTCGCTGATTGGTCTCGCCAGCTACCTGTCATGGCTGCCGCGACCAATCAGCGACGGCCACAGTCTGATTAGTCCCTCCCCTACAGTCACAGTGCCCGATCCATACTCCCCGTAGTGAGTGTCCCCGGCGCTCTCTCCATACTCTCCGCAGTCAGTGTTCCCGACGCCCACTCCATACTCCCCGCAGTCAGTGTCCCCGGCACCCGCTCTATACTCCCCACTCCATACTCCCCGCAGTCAGTGTCCCCGTCGCCCGCTCCATACTCCCCGCTCCATACTCCCCTCCGGTCACTGCTCACACAGGGTTAATGCCAGCGGTAATGCTATGTTGCGGGTAACGCACTCAGTAACCACTGCTATTAACCCTGTGTGACGAAGTTTTTACTATTGATGCTGCCTATGCAGCATCAATAGTAAAAAGATCTAATGTTAAAAATAATAAAAAAAAACAAAAAACCTGCTATTCTCACCTTCCGTCGTCGGACGATGCGCTTGCGCCGGCCGCCATCTTCCGTTCCCAGAGATGCATTGCTAAGTTACCTAGAAGACTTAGCGGTAAGTCATCAGGGTAATTTCGCAATGCATCCTGGGAACGGAAGATGGCGGCCGCATCACACAGCTTCGCTGGATCCCTGGGGTGAGTATATAACTATTTTTTTATTTTAATTATTTTTTTTAACAGGGATATGGTGCACACACTGCTACATACTGCGTGGGCAGTGTTATATAACTACGGGTCTGGGCAATATACTACGTGACTGTCCAATATACTACGTGGCTGGGCAATATACTACATCGCTGGGCAATATACTACATGGCTGGGCAATATACTACGTGGCTGGGCAATATACTACGTGGCTGTGCGATATACTACGTGGCTGGGCAATATACTACGTGACTGGGCAATATACTACGTGACTGGGCAATATACTACGTGACTGGGCAATATACTACGTGACTGGGCAATATACTACTTGACTGGGCAATATACTACGTAACTGGGCAATATACTACGTGGCTGGGCACTATACTATGAGGGTGGGCAATATACTTTGTGGGCTGGGCAATATACTTTGTGGGCTGGGCAATATACTTTGTGGGCTGGGCAATATACTACGTGACTGGGCAATATACTACGTGGGTTGTGCAATATACTACGTGGGCTGTGCAATATACTACGTGACTGGGCAATATACTACGTGGCTGGGCAATATACTACGAGGTTGCGCAATATACTACGTGGACATGCATATTCCAGAATAACCGAAGTGTTAGAATCAGGCCACCATCTAGTAGTTAATAAATAACTTCCTATGTCTACTTTACATCCATACAATTTTGGAAACATTTATTTTGGAAGGAAGTTATAAGGGTTAAAATTTGCAAAACCATTTTTTTAGGGACCACATCACATTTTCAGTGACTTTGAGTGGCCTCTATGACAGAAAACCCCCCAAAGTGACACCATTCTATAAACTTCACCCCTCAATGTGCTCAAAACCACATTCAAAAAGTTTATTAAACCTTTACGTGCTTCACAAGAACTGAAGCAATATGGAAGCAAAAAATGAACATTTATTTTTTTTTCACAAAAAATATACTTTAGACCCAAACTTTTTTCTATTTTCAGGGGTAAAAGGAGAAAATAGACCCCAACATTTGTTGTGCAATTTCTCCTGAAAACGCCGACACCGTATTTGTGGGGGAAGTCTACTGTTTGGTGCAGACTTCAGAGCTCAGAAGGAAGGAGCACTATCTGACTTTTCAAATGTACAATTTGCTGGAATAATTAGCGGACGCTATGACGCCATTTTGGAAACTACACTCCTCAAGGATTTTACCCAGTGGTATAGTGAGCATTTTGAATAAACAGATATGACACAGAATTTGATAATATTAGGTTGTCATATTGAATTTTCCATTATTAGTGTTGAGCGCAAGTGCTCGATACTCCAGTTTGAATCACGTGTTCGGATATGCATCGAATATTACGAGTACCTGTCCCGCATTTTTCACGTCTGCTAGACAACCCCCTCCAAAAAAACATGCGGGGATCCGCGATACTCAGAGCATACCCGAGCACCTGATGAAAACTTGAGTAGCAAGTACTTGCAGTCAAAACTAGCCGTCATATCATATTACTTTTGAAAAAAACAAAATTCTAACACCAACCTTGATCTACCCGTAACCCAAACCCTAACCCAGCCCTAACCTCAACCCTAACGCCAACTGCAAAACATGGAAAAAAAATTAACTTTATTTAACTAAGGAGGTGACAAAGGGTACTTTGATTTTACTTTTTTATTTAGATCACTGTGATAGGATTTCTAACAATGATCAACAGGAACCAATAGGGAAAAATGTCCTATTGTTGACGGGTATCATTTTTTTTTTCCAAGAAGACACCAGTAAGGGGACTGATCATGAGGGACAGAGGGATCTCGGGGGGCATCATTTCTCTCTCCTCTGACATGTATATCATGTCAGAAGAGAGAGAAATCATTGAAAAAGTGGGCACACTTTTTTGTGATTTAAGTTATTCACTGAAAAATAGTGATCACGTGATCGGAAACCAGAAAATCCAGCCCTGATAATTTTCTTCGAAGTCTCAGATATTTCCAGTATGACTCTGGGGGCGATACAGTCTTATACCCACTCACCATTTTTAAATTGCAATGATGCAATGATGGAATATATACCAGTTTTAATGTGCATCAGCGGTCGCTAAGATGTTAAACATGTGTTTTAAATTATTGCGATTAACTCTCAAGATTTCATTGACTGGGAGCACTGTATCTAATATATAAAGCTGAATGTGTGTGTGAATGTGTGTATGTGTGTATGTATGTATGTATGTATGTATGTATGTATGTATGTATGTATGTCCGGGATTGGGATCTGCACTGTCGCAGCTACAGCCACAACATTTTGCACAGTCACACGTCTGGACCCTGAGAGTGTCATAGGCTATGTTGTGAGGCAAAATTTTAACCCCGCACGTTCCAATTCACCAAACAATTTGGCCCCTATCTACATACAGGGGAAAAAGGCAGCTGCCAGATGTGAACAAAGGGGACTTAAAGAACAAGAGCGATGGCGCCAAAGAGTATCTATCGTACAGTTGCTAAGGTGGGGCCCCGACATAGGATACTCGCCACACATGGGGATAGGAACACACAAAATGTGCCACACACTACCACATGCTTGAACACATATACCACCCTCAGCACACATTTCACCACACAAACACCAACCTCGCCACATAAAAGTCGAAACACAAAAGTCGCCGCTCAAAACTCGCCACGCGCCAAATTCGCCACATGCAAAACTAGGCTCACGCAAAACTCGCTACACGTGCAAAACTCACCTCAAGGAAAACTCGCCACATGCAAAACTTGCACACGCGGAAAAATTGCACATAAGTTGCAACACATGCAAAAGTTGCCTCACACAAAACTTGCACATACTCAAAATGCACCACACATAAAACTTGACGTGCAAAACACACTAACCTGTCACATGCAACTCAACACACAAAAAGTTGCTACACACATGTCGCCACACAAAACTCATCTCACAAAAGTCGCTACATGCATGTCACCACACGCAACTCAACACAAACAAATTGACACATGAAACTCGCCCTAAAATACACACAAGTCTGGTATTATCCTTCATAAATAAAAATCTGATTAATAAGCAGACAAACTACAAGAGCAACAAATGTACCATATAGGAAATACGACAGCTGTCAGTCACATGACCTGTCTATTATGTGTATGTGTGAGCTAATATATACTGCCAGGGGGGAGGGCTTCCTGTTGGCTGGCATTTATCAGTCTGCCAATAGCAACCAATCACAGCTCAGCTTCTACTTTGCTACAGTTAATTAATCTGAGCTCTGATTGGTTAATATAGGCAGGACATTCTCAGTATAACAAAGCTTGTGTGAGGTAATAGCATGTTGTTAGGGTGTGTTGGTGGAAAGGCTGATGTCAGTCACATTACCTTTATGTGAGAGGATATAGAAACTGCCAGTTACAAACTATTTTTACCACAATAATGCCTCATAAGAAAAGGAATTCCATGGTACGAATGTCAGCTGATGCGAAAAGAACAGCTGCATTACGAGCCAATGAAAAATGTGAAGACCGAGAAACAAGGCTGACACACATGAGAACAGCAGCTGATTTCTCAAGAGCCAATGAACTTTTTGAGCAGAGGGAAGCGAGGCTTGCAGACATGAAAACAAGAGCTGCTTCCTCAAGAGCCAATGAATTCTCTGAGGAGAGGGAAGCGAGGCTTGCAGACATGAAAACAAGAGCTGCTTCCTCAAGGGCAAATGAACTTTCTGAGGAGAGGGAAGTGAGGCTTGCAGACATGAAAACAAGAGCTGCTTCCTCAAGAGCCAAAAAAGTTTCTGAGGAGAGGGAAGCGAGACTTGCACATAAGAGAAAAAGAGCTGCTTCCTCAAGGGCCAATGAGTCATCTCAGCAGAGAGAAGGCCGACTTGCCGCTAAGAGAATTGCTATTTCTTCCACCAGGGCACTGGAAATGGTTGGAGATTTGAAACATGCTGCCTTTTGTTACCAGTCAGACATTAACTATCAGGATAATTCTAAAGTTCACATAGGAAAAATGGATGTGGTCTGCATGTACTGCAGTGCCCTAAAATGGAAAGATGAACCGCCAGGTTTATGCTGTGCAAATGGCAAGATAAAACTTCCACCTCTCCTGTCACCACCAGATCCCCTAAAGTCTCTGAAGACGGGTACCAGTACAATATCAAAGCATTTCTTGGACAACATCAGGAAGTACAACTACTGATTCCAAATTACATCATTTGGTGCAACAAAAGAAATGTTTACAAATGGATTTATGCCGACATTCAAAGTTCAAGGACAGGTTTACCACTCAATTGGCTCACTGCTTCCATTACAAGAAGAACCTCAATTTCTTCAACTCTTCTTCATGGGAAATGCAGAAGCAGAGGCTCAGCGGAGATGCTCTTTAATTCCTAACACTCGCCTTGATATTGTCACTATCTTTCAGCAGTTCCTTCACTCAAACAATCCATATGTTCAACTTTTCAAGACTGCACTTGAATGCATGCCAAATGATGATTACAAAGTTGTAATTCGAGCTGAGAAAACACCGCAAGGTGTGCATCAGCGACGTTTCAATGCTCCCACATTTGATGATGTAGCAATCTTGATTGTAGGCAATGATTTTCAAAGCCGTGACATTGTGCTTCAGAAAAGGAACAATAGTTTGCAACGAGTAGCAGAAACTCACAGGTCCTATGATGCACTGCAATAGCCAACCATCTTTTGGCAGGGACAGGATGGCTATCACTTTGGAATACCTCAGACAGATCCTACAACAGGCAACGCTTCAGGAAAAAAAGTGTCTGCCACGGACTTCTATGCATATAGGATCATGACAAGATTTGCAGAGGAAAATTACATCTTGAAATGCAAACACCACTTCCACCAATTTATTGTTGACATGTATGCAAAGATTGAGAGTGAACGTCTTTTATATATCCGACTAAATCAAAAGAAGCTCAGGGCAGAGGAATATATTCACCCTAGAGATGCTGTTGCAAATGATGCTGATCCAAAAGAGTTGGGGAAAATGGTTATTTTTCCATCAACTGTCACTGGAAGCCCACGACACATGCATGAATACACACAGGATGCAATGACTTATGTGAGAAAGTATGGCCGTCCAGATCTTTTCATCACCTTTACTTGCAATCCTGCCTGGGAGGAAATTGGAGGGCACCTGTTGCCGGGCCAAAAAACAGTGAATTGCCATGACCTTATTGCTTGGGTTTTCAAACAGAAACTTTCAAAAATGACTAATCTCATCACAAAATCACATATTTATGGTGAGACGCAGTGCTGGATGTATTCAGTTGAATGGCAAAAAAGAGGCCTTCCTCACGCCAACATCTTGATCTGGCTGAAGCAAAAAATACAGCCTACCGAAATTGACAATATCATCAGTGCCAAATTGCCAGACCTTCAGATTGACCCATTGCTGTTTGACACCATCACAAAAAACATGATCCATGGCCTGTGTGGGAGTCTCAACAAAAATTCTCCCTGTATGATTGATGGAAGGTGTTCAAAGCATTACCCACGATCCCTGGTCCAAGAAACCCAAACAGGACAAGATGGATATCCAGTCTACCGAAGAAGAAAGCCAGTGGATGGTGGTTTCACAGCAAAGCTCAAAATGCGTGTTGGATCATCACTCCAAGAGATAGAAATTGACAACAGATGGGTAGTGCCTTACAACCCTTTGCTCTCAAAAATCTTCCAGGCCCACATAAATGTCGAATCTTGCCACTCTGTGAAATCAATCAAGTATATCTGCAAATATGTCCACAAAGGAAATGATCAAGCAGTTTTTGAACTCCAGAAAAATGAACCTATTATTGATGAAGTGGAGGCATTCCAGATGGGCAGGTACATAAGCAGCAATGAAGCTGTTTGGAGAATACTAGGATTCTCCATTCATGAGCGCTACACACCAGTTGTGCATCTGAGTGTGCACTTGGAAAATGGACAGAGAATTTATTTTAACCCAGGAAACTTGCAGCAGCAGCTCTTAACACCACCTAAGACCACCCTCTTGGCATTTTTTGAGCTGTGTCAACAAGACCCTTTTGCAAAAACAATTCTCTACTGTGATTTTCCAAAGTACTACACTTGGAATGCCTCCAGAAAAACACTGGAACGGAGGAAACGGGGCCTTGATATTGAAGGCTATCCAGGGGTGAAAGCAACTGATACGCTTGGTCGCGTCTACACTGTTCATCCGTCAAATGCAGAGTGCTTCTACCTGCGCATGTTACTTCATGTTGTCAAAGGCCCTACATCATTTTCTGACTTGAAGACCGTCGGAGGCCATGTGTGTGAAACATTCAGGGAAGCTTGCCAAAGAAAAGGACTTCTAGAAAATGATGGACACTGGGACATGACCCTCAGTGAAGCAGCAGCCACACAAACCCCAAAGCGACTAAGGCACCTCTTTGCTATTATTCTAACAACATGTAGCATTTCAAATCCTCTTGAGATTTGGACAAAGTACAAAACTGATCTCAGTGAGGACATCCTCATGCAGATAAGAAGGGAAAATCCTCAGCAACTCATCAACTTCACTGAGGAAATGTTCAATGAAACTTTAATGCTCCTTGAAGATCAGTGCATAGCAATGTCAGGAAAAGCCTTACAGTTGCTTGGTTTGCCTGCTCCAATAAGAAATCCTGAAGGCATCCAAATGTGTAGGGAGATTTTCATAGAAACAAACTACAATATTGATGAACTGACAGCATGTGTGTCTCAGAACGAGCCAATATTGGTACCAGATCAAAGGGACCCCTATAACTATATTTTAAGTTTCAGTGAAACCAACAAAGCTGGTATGTCTTCCACAATGCTCCAGGTGGAACAGGAAAGGCATTTGTAATCAACTTGCTCCTGGCAAAATTTCGACAACAAAAAAAATTGCACTTGCAGTGGCATCTTCTGGAATTGCAGCTACACTTTTAAACGGTGGCAGGACAGCACATTCGACATTCAAACTACCACTTAACCTGTGTCATATTGCCAAGGGATCAGGACTGGCCAAATTGCTTCAAAAATGCAGTGCCATCTTTTGGGATGAATGCACCATGTCACACAAAAGGGCTCTGGAAGCAGTGGACAGACTTCTGCAAGACCTGCGTAGCAACAAATATATCATGGGAGAAGTAGTTGTTGTTTTGGCAGGTGACTTCCGCCAAACACTACCTGTTATTCCAAGATCAACCCCTGCAGATGAACTCAATGCCTGTCTCAAAGCATCGTACCTTTGGAGAAAAGTAAAGAAAATGTCACTGAACACAAACATAAGGGTCTACATGACAGGCGATGTTTCTGCTGGACTGTTTTCGAGCCAGCTGTTGACTATTGGAGATGGCAAGGCACCAGTAAACTCAACCACTGGACAGATCACCTTCCCAAGCAACTTTTGTTGCATTGTGACTTCCATTGAGGAGTTGAAAGCAAAGGTTTTTCCAAACATTCAACTCCACTTCAAAAATTCTGGCTGACTGTGTGAAAGGGCTATTCTAGCTCCCAAAAATGACAGCATCAACAAGATCAATCTTCAAATTCTAAATCTTCTTCCAGGTGTGTGCACAACCTACAAGTCATTAGATACAGTAATAGACCCTGCTCAAGCATTATTTTATCCAACTGAGTTCCTCAATTCCTTGGAGCCACAAGGACTTCCTCCTCACAACCTCTTTCTAAAACCTGGAGCACCTATTCTGCTATTGAGAAATTTGGATCCACCAAAGCTGTGTAATGGAACAAGACTCTTGATTAAGAACCTGTTTCCACATGTAATTGAGGCAACCATTTTGACAGGATGTGCCACAGGAGAATATGTTTTCATTCCAACAATTCCTCTCATTCCATCTGATTTGCTGTTTGATTTTAAACGCCTCCAGTTTCCTGTTCGACTGGCATTTGCTATGTCCATCAACAAGGCTCAGGGACAGTCCTTGAAAGTAGTTGGAATCGATTTACAATATCCATGCTTTTCTCATGGTCAACTTTATGTGGCCTGTTCAAGAGTTGGAACAGCCAAAAATATGTTTGTCGTTGCACCTGAAGGAAAATCTAAGAATGTTGTTTATCAAAAGGCTCTCGAATAAGTAGTAGAAGATTACTTCACATTACTTGGCCAATTTAGTTAAATCTGTGTGGAATATCTCTGGTGCTGAAATATATGTTGTAAAATGCTTATAGTAGCTGTAAGACTCATGCTGGTGTGGTAGTTGGAGGCAGGTATATCTCGCCCAGGTGTTTGTCCTATGTGAATTAGGCCACTCAGTATCTTCAGGGTGCTAATGGGTTAATGATTGCAGGAATAAAAGATGACCAGCTGGGGTTTCCAGTGTCTGCCTGGGGCACACAGATTGCCTGCCTGTGAGACAAACGTGAGTGAAGAGCTGTGCTCAAGATCTGTGTGATGTTAGCTGGGTGGGAGAAGCCCCCCAGTTGTTGAGATAGCAACGTATTTGTTTAGTTAGTGCCGGACAGGCTAGGATTTATTTTTATGTTTTGTTTTGTTCATGTTGCTTTCACGTTAATAAATCTGACCTGAGGTCAGCCTGCTCAGAAACCTGCTGTACGCCTCAGATTCAATGCACAAACCACGTGACCTTTGACCCCAGCAAAGGCGATCCCAGAGTGTTTTGTCACATTGTGGTGGAGAACGCGGGCATACCGTGGCACAGGCGACAGCATGGAAGATGTGGTGAAAGCCTTAGTACAGTCCACTGCCGTGCAGCAGCAGGCCACTGCCGCACAGCACGAAGCTAATCGCTTGATGGCCGCACAGCTGAAGGAGTTAGTGGACATGACGGTTGCAGACCGCCAACTTCTCCAACAGGTGGCGCAGCGCCTGGTGAGCATGCCTGACGCTGACCCGGAAGCAGAGTCCAGAAGGATCCATGTGAGTCGATACTGGCAAAAGCTGAATGCAGAAGATGACGTCGAGGCATACCTGACAACGTTTGAGCGGACGGCGTTGAGAGAGAAGTGGCCGAAGGCACGATGGGCCGATTTGATCGCCCCGTTTCTCTCCGGCGAGGCCCAAAAAGCTTACCATGATTTGGACCCGGAGGTCGCTCAGGACTTTGAGAAACTGAAAGCTGAGATCCTGGCCCGGCTGGGTGTGACGACGGCTGTCCGGGCACAGAGGGTACATCAGTGGACATACCAGCAAGATAAATCGGCGCGGTCTCAGATGTTCGACCTGATCTACTTAACCCTCCGTCACATACAATATTCGGACTAACGAGTTCACATACAATGTGCCTGTCAGGCGCCTGCTGGAAAAATACCTATAATATCTAATGTTTGCAATTTCAGTGCTCTAAAAGTGATCAGTGACCTTCATAGGGATGTAGTAAAAGAGACTACACATAATCAGTTGCAAAAAAAACATTTACGTAACATAAAACTAATAACTATGAAATACAAACTTTTCAAAACTCCCGCCAAATAGTCCCCAGTTCGACTCTCTCAAAAAAATGTACAAAGAAAATTTTTGAACACAAACTTAATTTTAAGGCACCTTAAGTACTATTAAAAACATATTCAATCAGAAGTAGATGCTGAGGTTTCCCCAGAAAAGTCACACTTGCAGAGCAAATAGCAAGAATTACACACCATTTTTGCATGTGTCAGGCAAATTGCTTTATGACATTTGAGACATTCATAATTTGAAAGCCTTCTGGTTCCGCTTTCCGTTTGGCAGGTGGTGCATCTCCTTCTTTTGTGAGGTGGTGCAGATGGTGACTTTTCACCATCATCTTCTGGGCGGAACCTTTTGAGCTGAACTTGAAGGCGAGAGGGGATACCGATTGTTTTCACGCTTCTCCTGCGTAGCTCTCCAAGTACTAGTTCATGGGCCAATTTTTTCAGATACAATCGTCTACGGAGTGGTTCAAGCTTGTTTTCAAGATAAATTACTTGTGAATTTATACCACCCAAATTCAACATAGCAAAAAATATGACCATTGGCCAGCGTTTGATGTTTCTGCTGACGTTGAAAGTGGAGCACATCTGATCTGCTGTATCCACACCCCCTTTGGTGGCATTGTAAAAAGTAATTATCTCCGGTTTTTTTTCTGCCCCAGTCCCAGGATCGATGGCAGCATCATCATGAAGTGTTGATAGAAGAAGTACGATTTTTTTGGCATGTGGTACATAGGAAACTAAAGCCTTTCCATTATGGAATGCAAACATACTGCTGTACTGTTGTCTCTCTTTCACACTTACAAACTGTGGCGGCAATTCCCTTTTGTTTTTTCTTACAGTTCCCACATATGACAGCTTCTGAATTTTCAGATAATCAATCAGATCACAACTTGTAAACCAATTGTCAGCTGTAATATTGCGACCCGATCCAAATAAGGGTTCAGCCAGTCTTTTTACAACATCAATGGGTTTGTTGCTCACACAGTAAGGACCTTCTGGTTGTATTCCTGCATAAACTTCCAGGTTGTAAGTGTAGGTCTTACTGGCATCAACAAGGGCATAAATTTTTATTCCATATTTGTTTGGCTTTGATGGAATATATTGACAAAAGGCACATCTACCACGAAAACCAGGGAGCATTTTGTCAATAGTGAGATTCTCTCCAGGGTAATAACTTTGTTTACAGTTTACAACAAATCTTTGAAATATATCACGAATTGGAGCAAGTCGGTCATGTGTTTTGCGTTCGGTTCGGGTAGTTCTGTCGTCAAACCGAAGGCAACGAATTAGAATCTTGAATCTGTTTATGGACATAACAAGGCTAAATTTTTCAACTCCATCCCCATCTTTACCCCAAAGTTCCTCCAAACTTTGTCTATTTGCCCTATAAGCTCCTGCAAGGTACAGTAATCCAAAAAAAGCACGCAGTTCTATTTCATCTGTGGGCTTGATGGTTCTGTTGCAGATGTACTTGTCCTTTATAATGTCTATATATTGGTTGGTATATGTGACAATAGAGTCCAGAATGTCATCTGTAAATATACTGTTCCAGCATTCAACTGCAGTTTTTGCATTACGTGCAGTTCCTATTACTACAGGAAGGTGAGTAATAATGTTTAAAGGTTCCCTACGTTTTTTCTGGAATGGCTTCTTGTTCCATTTAGTATTTTTATCTTTTCCAATATAATATGATCCAACTTCTTCATCCTCACCACTGTCACCATCTTGCTCTGTTTCAGAATCCAGGACACATTCTTCCACCTCATCATGAGAATCAATCTCACTTTCCTCTCCTAAATCCTCATTCAGTGTGAGGTCTCTATCATCTAACAGCATGTTTGTTACTTCCTCAACATCAAGTTGTTTGGATAAATTGTACATTTTCCTCTCCATTTCAGCAGATAATCTGAAGAAAGAGAAGGAATATGTTAGGGAACTACTGTATATGCCTGAGCAGCACACTTTCTTTTATAAAATCTCCCTTATTTCTATGAAATATCCTCACATTTTGTGCTATACATTCATAAAACAAGCTAAATAAACTATTGTGATGAATAAAAACATAAAATACCAACCTTACTGAATGTGACGTATTCACATACAATGAGCCTGAGAGATCTGTGCAGCTATATCCTCTCCCCTGAAGCTCTGAAATCCAACTGTGATATCAGGTTTCACAGACCTTCAAGAGACAGGAGACTAACTGGAGGGAGGGGGTTTCCTCACAATCTGGTGAGGAAGGAGAAATGAAAGTAAAAGAGAAGCGCATGTCAGATCAGTTGTATGTGACGGAGGGTTAACAAAGAAATGGCTGCAACCCGAGGCACTGACAATACCCGAAATAATCCAGCGGGTTGTCCTGGACAAGTACCTGAAAGTACTACCCCCAGCGCTGAAAAGGTGGGTAAGCCAAGGAAATCCCACGACAGCGGATCAACTTGTGGAGTTGGTCGAGCGTTATTCCGTGGCAGAAGGACTTCCCGACGACACCGCCAACCCCCGGTCTGTGCCTCCTCCTCGTGGAACCGGTAAGACTGTTCCAGGGACCACGGGTGAAGGAAAATCGCTTAAAACTGTGGGGGAGGAGTCCGGGACTGCTCGCACTCCGAGACCAAGAGTATTGGACGGTGGTCTCAGTAGGGGACCTGTTAGGTGTTTCCGCTGCCATGAGAAGGGTCATGTTTCTGCGAACTGTCCTGTTACCGCTGAACCCATGCAGTGCGACGTTATAGACTCTAGAAAACGCATGTCTTTGGTTACACAGCTAGTGAGTGTGAATGCGGGTAAAATGATACAGTGAAACACCTGTGTGAATTATCTGTTGATGGGAAAAATGTTGTGGCATTACTAGACTCTGGAAGTGTGGTGACTCTGGTGAAAGCTAGTCTGGTGGCACTTCCGTCTGGTCCGTCTGACAAGTTTTCTGTGACGTGTGTGATGACACCCGCTCGTACTTAACAGCGGTCATATGGATTTCTACTCCCTATGGGTCAGTGCAGCACAAAGTGGGACTCGTTCCCGCATTGTTACAGGATGTAATCCTGGGCAGGGATTTTCCCTATTTCTGGCAGTTGTGGGAGAATCAGTTGCTCCTTCACGGTAGCTGTACCCGTGAATCTTCTCCCATGCCATCTGGAGGTCCCGAGTCCCTAGAGGAGACCCCACAGGAAGATGTTGCTGGGGAGGTTAGTGAATCTAACCTTCAGTACCCCTTCTCCGTCATGGCGGGAGAAACGGAGGAAACTGAGGAACCTCAGCGAGAGGCGGAGGCAGACAGCCATCCGGCACCCTGCCTGCCAGATTTGGGAGTCCAGGTGGATGACTTCCACAGCAAGCAAATGAAAGATCCTACCCTGACTCCGGCTAGGAAAAATGTAAAAATGATAGATGGGGTACCCGTAGAACCTGACACTAGGCTAGCGTACCCGTATATGGTTCTTGAAAATGATTTGCTCTACCAGGTAGAAAAAAAAGGGGAAGACACAGTGCAACGGTTAGTGGTACCCAAACCTTATCGGCGGAAGGTACTGGATTTGGCCCACGGACATATAATGGGGGGACATCTGGGGGTACAGAAAACCACAGAAAGGATATTGCATTGTTTTGTGTGGCCTGGAATACATTATGATTTGCGTAACTATTGTGAGTCCTGTCCAGAGTGCCAAATCGCGGCCCCTAAATCTCTGTTCCGTAGCCCTTTGGTACCCCTTCCTATCATCGGGGTCCCTTTTGAGAGAATTGGGATGGATTTGGTTGGGCCCCTTCCCCGATCCGCACGTGGGCACCAACATATCGTCGTCATCGTGGACTATGCCACTCGTTACCCGGAAGCCGTCCCTTTGCGTAACACAGCTACCAAGACGATCGCCAAGGAATTGGTACAAGTGTTTAGTCGGGTGGGAATTCCAAAACAGATACTCACCGACCAGGGGACTCCCTTTATGTCGAGGGTAATGAAGGAGCTCTGCAGGCTCTTACAAATAGACCCGTTGCGTACGTCTGTCTATCACCCTCAAACAGATGGCCTGGTTGAGCGCTTCAACAAAACCTTAAAACAGATGCTCCGGAAGGCGATAGACAAAGATGGGAAGAACTGGGATTACTTGTTACCCTATTTGCTGTTTGCCATTAGGGAAGTTCCCCAGTCTTCCACAGGGTTTTCGCCTTTCGAACTGTTGTACGCCCGTCGTCCCCGGGGACTGCTGGACGTCGCAAAAGAAACTTGGGAAGGTCAAGTCACTCCCTTTAAAACAGTGATCGACCATGTAACACAAATGCAGGATCGTATTGCCGCTGTCATGCCCATTGTTAGGGACCATATGTTACAGGCCCAGGGAGCCCAGAGGCAAAGTTATGATAGAGGCGCTAAGGTCCGTACATTTGCACCCGGCGATAGGGTGTTGGTCCTAATCCCTACGGTGGATAGTAAATTCCTGGTGAAATGGCAGGGCCCATTTGAGGTCCGAGAAAGAGTTGGTGAAGTGAACTATAAAGTGTGCCAGCCGGGTAAGAGAAAACCGGAACAGATTTATCATGTGAATCTGATAAAATCCTGGAAAGACCGCTCTGCCCTAACGGCGGATCTGCCCCGTCCGGTTAGTTCACCTACTGTACCGGAGGTGCAGGTTGCCGAGACTCTCTCAGAACGACAAAAATCTGAGGTTAAGCAATTTTTGTTACAGAACCGACAGTTTTTCTCCGAAAAACCTGGCCGGACTAAGTTGGTGAAACATGAGATTGTCACAGAGCCTGGCGTCACTGTTCATGTGAAGCCCTACCGGATTCCAGAAGCCCGCCGTGAAGCCGTCTCCCGGGAAGTGATGGCAATGTTGGACTTAGGAGTCATTGAGGAGTCGCACAGCGCCTGGTCCAGTCCAATTGTGTTGATACCTAAACCGGATGGCTCCATCCGGTTTTGTAATGACTTTAGGAAACTGAATGCAGTTTCTAAATTTGATGCGTACCCTATGCCCCGGGTCGATGAGTTGATCGACCGGCTTGGTAAAGCCCGATACATTACGACCCTGGATTTAACAAAGGGGTACTGGCAGATTCCTCTGGCCGAGTCGGCCAGAGAGAAGATGGCATTTGCTACACCAGAAGGTCTGTTCCAGTATGTCTATATGCCGTTTGGACTTCACGGAGCTCCCACAACGTTCCAGAGATTGATGGATCGAGTCTTGAGGCCTCACAGACAGTACGCTTCTGCCTACCTGGATGACATCGTAATTTACAGCATGGACTGGGAAACTCATCTCCAGAAGGTACAAGCGGTGATTGATGACCTGCGAGATGCAGGTTTAACGGCAAACCCCAAGAAATGCCACATCGGGCTTGAAGAAGCCCGATACTTGGGCTACGTGATTGGCCGAGGAGTGGTTAAACCCCAGATCGACAAAATACAGGCAATTCAGGGCTGGCCACAACCAGATAACAAAAAACAAGTACAGGCTTTCCTGGGGATTGCCGGCTATTATCGCCGGTTCATACCCAATTTTGCAGCCATGGCTACTCCCTTGACGGATCTTACCAAGGGGAAGGGTTCAGTCATGGTAAAATGGACCTCAGCTGCTGAAGAGGCCTTCCACAGCCTGAAACGGGCTTTGTGCTCTCAGCCCGTACTAGTGACTCCTGATTTCAGCAGCGAGTTTGTGGTACAAACCGATGCCTCTGATACTGGTGTCGGAGCTGTACTTTCCCAGGTGAGGGACGGAGTCGAACACCCGGTCCTCTATCTCAGTCGGAAACTGAATGTATATGAGCAGAGGTATGCGGTGGTTGAAAAAGAGTGACTAGCCATTAAATGGGCTCTCGACTCCCTCAAGTATTACCTGGCCGGTAGGAAGTTTAGGCAGGTCACAGACCATGCCCCTCTCAAGTGGATGCACCTCCACAAAGACCATAATAGTCGGGTAACCCGGTGGTTCCTTGCTCTGCAGGCTTACTCTTTTACGGTGGAGCACCGACCTGGGGTGCAGATGGGGAACGCCGATGCCCTATCCCGAGTGCACTGTTTCAAAAGTGTTCTTGCTCGACCGGAGTGGTCTGAGCAAGGGGGGGGGGGGGGGGGGGATATGTAAGACTCATGCTGGTGTGGTAGTTGGAGGCAGGTATATCTCGCCCAGGTGTTTGTCCTATGTGAATTAGGCCACTCAGTATCTTCAGGGTGCTAATGGGTTAATGATTGCAGGAATAAAAGATGACCAGCTGGGGGTTTCCAGTGTCTGCCTGGGGCACACAGATTGCCTGCCTGTGAGACAAACGTGAGTGAAGAGCTGTGCTCAAGATCTGTGTGATGTTAGCTGGGTGGGAGAAGCCCCCCCAGTTGTTGAGATAGCAACGTATTTGTTTAGTTAGTGCCGGAAAGGCTAGGATTTATTTTTATGTTTTGTTTTGTTCATGTTGCTTTCACGTTAATAAATCTGACCTGAGGTCAGCCTGCTCAGAAACCTGCTGTACGCCTCAGATTCAATGCACAAACCACGTGACCTTTGACCCCAGCAAAGGCGATCC
The DNA here is from genome assembly GCF_032444005.1 of Ranitomeya imitator. Taxonomy (NCBI): domain Eukaryota; kingdom Metazoa; phylum Chordata; class Amphibia; order Anura; family Dendrobatidae; genus Ranitomeya; species Ranitomeya imitator. The sequence continues at coordinate 199,208,338 of NC_091287.1, forward strand.
CAGAGTGTTTTGTCACATTGCTTAGTTTTTGCCTTTTAATAATTGCATTTCTATCTATTTGTTTTGTGTTTTTTGTGTGCAGAATAAATTTTTGTTAACACATTCTATTTTGCTAACAGCAGTTATTAACCCGGGCGAAGCCGGGTAGTACAGCTAGTACAATATAAACATGAGAGAGGCCTGTAATTGACATCATACGTAGACCACAGCTATGACAGTCAAAATGAGAAAAGAAATCCAGAAAATCAACTTGTCTGATTTGGCAAGATTTATTTTGCAAATTATGGTGGAAAATAAGTATTTGGTCATTAACAACAGTTCATCTCAATATTTTGTTACATATCCTTTGTTGGCAATGATAGAGGTCAAACGTTTTATGTAAGTCTTCACAAGGTTGGCATACGCTGTTGGTGGAATGTTCTCCCATTCCTCCATGCAGATCTCCTCTAGAGCATTGATGTTTTTGGGCCTCTCACTGGGCAACACGGACTTTCATCTCCCTCCAGAGATTTTCTATGGGGATGAGATCTGGAGACTGGCTAAGCCACTCCAGGACCTTTATATGATTCTTACGAAGGCACTCCTTCATGGCCCTGGCAGTGTGCTTGAGATCATTATCATGCTTAAAGACCCATCCACATATCATCTTCAATGCCCTTGCTGATAGAAGGAGGTTTGAACTCAAAATCTCATGATACATGGCTCAATTCATTCTTTCATGTACGGATGGAGCCTTGTATGGTAAAATCCTGAGTGACAACCTCCTTCCCTACACCAGAACATTAAAAATGGGTCATGGCTGGGTCTTCCAGCAACATAACGACCCAAAACATACAGCCAAGGCAACAAAGGAGTGGCTCAAAAAGAAGCACATTAAGGTCATGGAGTTGTGTAGCCAGTCTCAAGACCTTAATCCCTTAGGAAACTTATGGAGGGAGTTGAAGCTCATAGTTGCCAAACGACAGCCTCAAAATATTAACGATTTAGAGATGATCTGCAAGGAGGAGTGGACCAAAATTCATCCTGACATGTGTGCAAACCTCATTATCAACTACAAAAAAAGTCTGACCGCTGTTCTTGCCAACAAGGGTTTTGCCACCAAGTTTTAAGTCTTGTTTGCCAGAGGAATCAAATACTTATTTCTCACTGCAAAATTTAAATAAATGTATATAATTTATATAATGTGATTTTCAGGATTTTATTTTTGATATTCTATCTCTCAATGTTAAAATTAACATTTCTTGGTCAGTGGGCAAACATCCAAAATCAGCAAGGGATCAAATTATTATTTCATTCACTGTATATTGTGCAAAAGAATATAGAGTGGAGCTGTGTATATACTATATAGTGTAGAGATGTGCTAGTATATATAGTGTGGATTCCACACTATACAATATATATACAGCACTATACTATATAAATATCTCTACACTATATATACACATCTCTACAATATAATTAAGACAGCATTATAATATATACGGTACTATATTATGATAGAAAGAAAAAACAAAGGGTGTAGTTCCAGCACCTTAAAAATTCCTTTTATTTATATCATATATTAAAAAACATAGTGTACATGGCGTACATGCTCCCTGGAATAAATGCCGACCTCCAACAAGAATAAAACAGAACTGCAGTCTAGAGGGGGATCTGGCGGGTGAATTAAAGAAGGTATCAAACAAATTAAAACACCGCAAATATCCACAGTGGACTATTAATTGAGCAAAACGGATTATTGACAATAAAGACCGCAAAGACCTTATTATTTCTCAGAAAAATATTAATTCAGATATGGGAAAAAAAAAACGTACATATGTTTTCAGTATAGTCCACAATTTACCAAAATTAAGGGTATTATTTATAAGTATTTGCCTATTTTATATGAGGATCAACAATTATGTGGCATACTGGAATCAGAAAACCACTGAAAAAATAGTGTACAAGTCCAGAAGTTACATATAAAAATATATATATTTATTTATTTAAACAAACCATACAACATGGACACATACAGCAAGGTAGGGGATGTGAAAACCTCATGAGACCTAAAGAGCCGGCAAGGGTCCCCAGATGGCATAAGTAAAACCACCTCACAAACAGTTGTGGATGTATAGGTAGGCACACATAAATGATAATGATAACACTCAGAAACAGGGCAAACAGCATATTGCATGATGATACAAGTAAAGTTACAATGCCCAAAGATAGATATACGTGCAAATGATACAAATGTACATACCAAAATAAATCAAAGGGACCGCACCAGCTCTAGCCCACCCCAACGCGCGTTTCGGCAAAGTCCTTCCTCAGGGGACGTGCCAGGAACAGAGGTCGGTGGATTATATAGTGGCCAAGCCAGGAAGCCTCACCAATAAGCGGACGCATCAAAACTATACCGGCCACACCTGTCTGTACCGATCACACATGGGCCCGTGTGTGTCAGCGCAGAATCGCGGACCGGAAGTAGAATGACGCGTACCGCGCATGACAGGAAGTGTACTCGCGGCCATTTTTGTAAAGGGCAAATGGAACCAGCATTACAACAGGTAATGGGTGCGTAGAAAAACAACGCTAACCATGTGTTCTTTATGGAAAACGACACAGTAATCATGCCCAATAGAGCCACAAGGAGACCTTAAAAATACACAGGGCATATGTAAAGATATCCCAGTAAAAAGCAGGAATCGCATGCAGAAACTGGCACATAGGCAGCAAACAAATAGGAGGAACAATAACACAGCGGAATATCCCTGATGCATGTAAATAACATATAAAGAGTACACATACATCAGATGTTACATAAAAAATACATAACACAAATGCACATTAAAAGCGCACATGCACAAATACTAAAGATTTATACATATAATGCCATTGTATATAACAAGACCGCTGTAGATAAAAAATGCACGCTGCCATGTACAAGTCACACAATAACATAATATCCCCATATACTATGGTGAGAATACAGATATACAAGAATAGAAAAATAAAGGCCACTACTATATACTCAAACAAATCAAAAACAACATATAAAGACGAAATATACATATAACCATGAATCTATAAATTTAAATTTTTATTAGAAACATATAATAGAACAAATAACCGAAGACCGATGGTACATCCAGAGATACGTGGAATCCACCGTAGCCAGACGGACTCCTGACAAACGAAAATCACTAAAGATAAAAACGAAACGTTAAAATCAAATAGAAAGGAAACATGAGGATAATACCACATACAATATGTTCAGCAGCCGGTAGTACGAAGGAATGGGACAAATGAAATACATTTGTTTAAACCAAAAGGGTGGACCGTATTAAGTCGCCATATCCATCTCGTCTCAAGCCTACCCAGTTTCCTGGACAGATCACCACCCCTGACACTAATCCTCAAGGCATCAATGCCCCGCACTCTAAAGAAAGTACTATTACAGTTGTGAAATTCCTTGAAGTGTCGGGGTATATTTTTGAGGGTGGATGTCTCCATATGGGTGGCCGCCGCCTGAATACCCAGGACATGCTCTCTGATGCGAACCTTAAGCTGACGCGTGGTGAGCCCCACATAAATAAGCCCACAAGGGCAGGTAGCATAATACACCACGTATCTGGTGGTACAAGTAATATACGATCTTATCCTATAGCTCTTGGTCGCATCAGAGCAAATGAAAGTGTCACAACGATCGACATTGGGACAGGCTACGCAGCCACCACATGGAAAACAACCCACCCTCCTTGGAAACCTGTCCAGGAACGTAGGTTTAGAATGATGGGAATAGTGACTCGAGACAAGATGGTCCCTCAAATTTTTAGCGCGGCGAAACGCCAACGAGGGATACTTCGGGATAAATTTCGACATAACAGGATCCACCCTTAAGATAGGCCAGGCATTGTTCAAAATGGAACGGACTCTGTCAGACTGAGAGCTAAAGGTAGTTACAAAGCGTACCACCTGTTTGTCACCATGTCCACCCCTAGTCTGCATGCCATACAGAAGGTCATGACGGGAAGCATGTTTTGCCCTAAAATAGGCCCGCTTAATTGACCTCCGGCTATAACCACGTGATCTGAACCGCTCCCTCAACTCCTCCGCACGTCGCTCAAACACAGCATCTGAAGAACATATTCTCCTGATGCGGAGGAACTGACCAACCGGGACAGATCTGATCACATGCCGTGGATGGCCTGATGATGCATGCAGCAAAGCGTTCCTAGCCGTTTCCCTCCTGAAAACATCCGTCTGCAACATCCCAGACGGATCTCTCCTGATAGTAACATCAAGGAAGTCCAAGGATGCAGCATCAGATGAGAATGTTAAATGGATGTTATAGTCGTTGCCATTCAGAGTCTCGACCAGTTGCGCAAGGTCGGACGGAGTGCCCTGCCAGATGAAGAAGATATCGTCTATGTAGCGTGTCCACAATGGGACACACTCCATAGACCCCAATTCATCCGACAGGAAGAGATCCCTCTCCCACAACCCCAGGAAGAGACCGGCATAGGCCGGCGCAAAGGCCGCCCCCATGGCGGTCCCCTGGAGCTGCAGGTAGAAGGCAGATGCTGTGTTTGAGCGACGTGCGGAGGAGTTGAGGGAGCGGTTCAGATCCCGTGGTTATAGCCGGAGGTCAATTAAGCGGGCCTATTTTAGGGTAAAACATGCTTCCCGTCATGACCTACTGTATGGCATGCGGACTAGGGGTGGACATGGTGACAAACAGGTGGTACGCTTTGTAACTACCTTTAGCTCTCAGTCTGACAGAGTCCGTTCCATTTTGAACAATGCCTGGCCTATCTTAAGGGTGGATCCTGTTATGTCGAAATTTATCCCGAAGTATCCCTCGTTGGCGTTTCGCCGCGCTAAAAATTTGAGGGACCATCTTGTCTCGAGTCACTATTCCCATCATTCTAAACCTACGTTCCTGGACAGGTTTCCAAGGAGGGTGGGTTGTTTTCCATGTGGTGGCTGCGTAGCCTGTCCCAATGTCGATCGTTGTGACACTTTCATTAGCTCTGATGCGACCAAGAGCTATAGGATAAGATCGTATATTACTTGTACCACCAGATACGTGGTGTATTATGCTACCTGCCCTTGTGGGCTTATTTATGTGGGGCTCACCACGCGTCAGCTTAAGGTTCGCATCAGAGAGCATGTCCTGGGTATTCAGGCGGCGGCCACCCATATGGAGACATCCACCCTTAAAAATATACCCCGACACTTCAAGGAATTTCACAACTGTGATAGTAATCTCTTTAGAGTGCGGGGCATTGATGCCTTGAGGATTAGTGTCAGGGGTGGTGATCTGTCCAGGAAACTGGGTAGGCTTGTGTTGTGAGTTCTGTTTTTGGGCTCCCTCTGGTGGTTACTGATGGTACTGGGTGACTTGTCTTTCCTGGGTCTCTGGGTTCCACCTGTTCCATCAGGATATGGGAGTTTCCGATTTAACCTGGCTTTGCTGGCATTTCCTCGCCGGTTATCAATGTATCCAGTGTGTCTTGTTATCTCTGCTCCCTGCTCCTAGAACCTTCTGGTCAAGCTAAGTTTGGATTTTCCTGTTTTGGTGTTTTGCTTTATTTGGTTTTTTAGTCCAGCCTGCAGATATGTGATTCTTTGCTGCTGGTTGCTCTAGTGGGCTGAAATTGCTCCTCATGTACCATGAGTTGGCACATGAGTTCAAGTAATTTCAGGATGGTTTTTTGAAGGGTTTTTCGCTGACCGCGCAGTTCACTTTTGTATCCTCTGCTATCTAGCTTTAGCGGGCCTCATTTTGCTGAAACTGTTTTCATACTGCGTATGTGCTTTCCTCTCATTTCACCGTCATTATATGTGGGGGGCTGCTATTTCTGTGGGGTATTTCTCTGGAGGCAAGAGAGGTCTGTGTTTCTTCTAATAGGGGAAGTTAGATCTTCGACTGGAGCGAGACGTCTAGGATCATCGTAGGCACGTTCCCCGGCTACTTTTATTTGTGTGTTAGGTTCAGGGTCGCGGTCAGCTCAGGTTCCATCGCCCTAGAGCTTGTTAGTATCTGTGCTTGTCCTTTAGTGATCCCCTGCCATTGGGATCATGACAGTATAACTGGCCCACAAAGTGTTAATTGTATTGGCTGAAGTAGGAGGATAAGTAGTCTGAGGAAGTTTTTTTTTTTTTTTTCTCTTTCCCTCAGAGTTTGCTGCCTAGTCTTATTGCAGCCTGGCTACTTCCTCCTCCTCTTAATCTTTGAAAGGCTCTGATCCCAGCTGTTTATCATGGACGTCCAGAGTTTGGCTTCCAGCCTGAATAATCTTGCCGCTAAGGTTCAAAATATACAGGATTTTGTTGTACATGCTCCTATGTCTGAACCTAGAATTCCTGTCCCAGAGTTTTTTTCTGGAGATAGATCTCGTTTTCTGAATTTTAGGAACAATTGCAAGTTGTTTCTTTCTTTGAATTCTCGCTCCTCTGGAGACCCTGCTCAGCAAGTCAAGATTATTATATCTTTCCTGTGGGGTGACCCTCAGGATTGGGCATTTGCATTGGCACCAGGGGACCCTGCGTTGCTTAATGCGGATGCGTTTTTTCTGGCATTGGGTTTGCTCTATGAGGAACCTAACCAAGAGATTCAGGCTGAAAAAGCTTTGTTGGCCCTCTCTCAGGGGCAAGATGAAGCAGAAATTTATTGTCAAAAATTTCGGAAGTGGTCGGTGCTTACTCAGTGGAATGAGTGCGCCCTGGCTGCAAAGTTCAGAGATGGCCTTTCTGAGGCCATTAAAGATGTTATGGTGGGGTTCCCTGCGCCTACTGGTCTGAATGAGTCTATGACTATGGCTATTCAGATTGATCGGCGTTTACGGGAGCGCAAACCTGTGCATCATTTGGCGGTGTCGTCTGAACCGTCACCTGAGATAATGCAATGTGATAGAATTCAGTCCAGAAGTGAACGGCAAAATTATAGGCGGAAAAAAAGGTTGTGCTTTTATTGTGGTGATTCAGCTCATGTTATATCAGCATGCTCTAAACGCACAAAAAAGGTTGATAAGTCTGTTGTCATTAGTACTTTACAGTCTAAGTTCATTCTGTCTGTGACTCTGATTTGTTCATTATCATCCATTTCCGTCGATGCCTATGTGGATTCAGGCGCTGCCCTGAGTCTTATGGATTGGTCATTTGCCAATCGCTGTGGGTTTAGTCTGGAGCCTCTGGAAGTCCCTATTCCTTTGAAGGGAATTGACTCTACACCTTTGGCTATGAATAAACCTCAGTACTGGACACAAGTGACCATGCGTATGACTCCTGTTCATCAGGAGGTGATTCGCTTCCTGGTACTGTATAATTTGCATGATGTCCTAGTGCTTGGTCTGCCATGGTTACAAACTCATAATCCAGTCCTTGACTGGAAATCGATGTCTGTTTTAAGCTGGGGTTGTCAGGGGGTTCATGATGATGCACCTCCGATTTCTATCGCTTCATCTACTCCTTCTGAGATTCCTGTGTTTTTGTCTGACTATCGGGATGTTTTTGAGGAGCCTAAGCTCAGTTCGCTTCCTCCTCATAGGGATTGCGATTGTGCTATAAATTTAATTCCAGGCAGTAAATTTCCTAAAGGTCGTTTGTTCAATCTGTCAGTGCCAGAGCATACTGCTATGCGGGATTATGTTAAGGAGTCCTTGGAAAAGGGACATATCCGTCCATCTTTGTCCCCTTTGGGAGCAGGTTTTTTTTTCGTGGCCAAAAAAGATGGTTCCTTGAGGCCTTTTATAGATTATCGTCTTTTGAATAAGATTACCGTAAAATATCAGTATCCTTTGCCATTGTTGACTGATTTGTTTGCTCGCATTAAGGGGGCTAAATGGTTCACTAAGATTGATCTTCGGGGTGCGTATAATCTTATACGAATAAAGCAAGGTGATGAGTGGAAAACCGCATTTAATACGCCTGAGGGCCATTTTGAGTATTTGGTAATGCCTTTCGGACTTTCTAATGCTCCTTCAGTCTTCCAGTCCTTTATGCACGATATTTTCCGTGAATATCTGGATAAATTTATGATTGTGTATTTGGATGATATTTTGGTTTTTTCTGATGACTGGGAGTCTCATGTTCAGCAGGTCAGGAAGGTGTTTCAGGTCCTGCGGGCCAATTCCTTGTTTGTAAAAGGCTCAAAGTGTCTCTTTGGAGTCCAGAAGATTTCTTTCTTGGGGTATATTTTTTCCCCTTCTACTATTGAGATGGATCCCGTCAAGGTTCAGGCTATTTGTGACTGGACGCAGCCTACATCTCTTAAGAGTCTACAGAAGTTCTTGGGCTTTGCTAATTTCTATCGTCGTTTTATAACTAATTTTTCTAGTGTTGTTAAGCCTTTGACAGATTTGACTAAGAAGGGTGCTGATGTTGCTAATTGGTCTCCTGCGGCTGTGGAGGCCTTTCAGGAACTTAAGCGCCGGTTTTCTTCTGCTCCTGTGTTGTGTCAGCCAGATGTTTCGCTCCCTTTTCAGGTTGAGGTTGATGCTTCCGAGATTGGAGCGGGGGCGGTTTTGTCACAGAGAAGCTCCGATGGCTCGGTGATGAAGCCATGCGCGTTTTTTTCTAGAAAGTTTTCGCCGGCTGAGCGGAATTATGATGTTGGTAATCTGGAACTTTTGGCCATGAAGTGGGCATTTGAGGAGTGGCGTCATTGGCTAGAGGGTGCTAGACATCGTGTGGTGGTCTTGACTGATCACAAAAATTTGATTTATCTTGAGTCTGCCAGGCGTCTGAATCCTAGACAGGCTCGTTGGTCACTGTTTTTCTCTCGTTTCAATTTTGTGGTTTCATACCTGCCAGGTTCAAAGAATGTGAAGGCGGATGCTCTTTCTAGGAGTTTTGTGCCTGACTCCCTTGGAAATTCTGAGCCCTCTGGTATCCTTAGGGATGGGGTGATTTTGTCTGCTGTCTCCCCAGACTTGCGACGTGCTTTGCAGGAGTTTCAGGCGGGTAAACCTGATCGTTGTCCGCCTGAGAGACTGTTTGTTCCTGATAATTGGACCAGTAGAGTCATCTCCGAGGTCCATTCTTCTGCGTTGGCAGGTCATCCTGGAATATTTGGTACTAGAGACTTGGTGGCCAGGTCTTTTTGGTGGCCTTCCTTGTCGAGGGATGTGCGTTCTTTTGTGCAGTCTTGTGAGGTTTGTGCTCGGGCTAAGCCTTGCTGTTCTCGGGCCAGTGGATTGTTGTCACCTTTGCCTATCCCGAAGAGGCCTTGGACGCACATTTCCATGGACTTTATTTCGGATATCCCTGTCTCTCAAAAAATGTCCGTCATCTGGGTTGTGTGTGATCGCTTTTCTAAAATGGTTCATCTGGTACCCTTGCCTAAGTTACCTTCCTCCTCTGAGTTGGTCCCTCTGTTTTTTCAGAATGTGGTTCGTTTGCATGGGATTCCTGAGAACATCGTTTCTGACAGGGGATCCCAGTTTGTGTCTAGATTTTGGCGGACGTTCTGTGCTAAGATGGGCATTGATTTGTCCTTTTCGTCTGCATTCCATCCTCAGACGAATGGCCAGACTGAACGAACTAATCAGACCTTGGAAACTTATTTAAGGTGTTTTGTTTCTGCTGATCAGGATGACTGGGTTACCTTTTTGCCGCTGGCCGAGTTTGCCCTTAATAATCGGGCTAGTTCTGCTACCTTGGTTTCTCCTTTCTTTTGTAATTCGGGGTTTCATCCTCGTTTTTCCTCTGGTCAGGTGGAACCTTCTGATTGTCCTGGAGTGGACATGGTGGTGGATAGGTTGCATCGGATTTGGAGTCATGTGGTGGACAATTTGATGTTGTCCCAGGAGAAGGCTCAGCAGTTTGCTAATCGCCGTCGCCGCGTGGGTCCTCGACTTCTTGTTGGGGACTTGGTGTGGTTGTCTTCTCGTTTTGTTCCTATGAAGGTCTCTTCTCCTAAGTTCAAGCCTCGGTTCATCGGTCCCTATAGGATCTTGGAAATTCTTAACCCTGTGTCGTTTCGTTTGGATCTCCCGGCATCGTTTGCTATTCATAATGTGTTCCATCGGTCGTTGTTGCGGAAGTATGAGGTACCTGTTGTTCCTTCGCTTGAGCCTCCTGCTCCAGTGCTGGTGGAGGGAGAATTGGAGTATGTTGTGGAGAAGATCTTGGATTCTCGTGTTTCCAGACGGAAACTCCAGTATTTGGTCAAGTGGAAGGGTTATGGTCAGGAGGCTAATTCTTGGGTGGTTGCCTCGGATGTTCATGCTGATGATTTGGTCCGTGCTTTTCATTGGGCTCATCCTGGTCGCCCTGGTGGTTCTCGTGAGGGTTCGGTGACCCCTCCTCAAGGGGGGGTACTGTTGTGAGTTCTGTTTTTGGACTCCCTCTGATGGTTACTGATGGTACTGGGTGACTTGTCTTTCCTGGGTCTCTGGGTTCCACCTGTTCCTTCAGGATATGGGAGTTTCCTATTTAACCTGGCTTTGCTGGCATTTCCTCGCCGGTTATCAATGTATCCAGTGTGTCTTGTTACCTCTGCTCCCTGCTCCTAGAACCTTCTGGTCAAGCTAAGTTTGGATTTTCCTGTTTTGGTGTTTTGCTTTATTTGGTTTTTTAGTCCAGCCTGCAGATATGTGATTCTTTGCTGCTGGTTGCTCTAGTGGGCTGAAATTGCTCCTCATGTACCATGAGTTGGCACATGAGTTCAAGTAATTTCAGGATGGTTTTTTGAAGGGTTTTTCGCTGACCGCGCAGTTCACTTTTGTACCCTCTGCTATCTAGCTTTAGCGGGCCTCATTTTGCTGAAACTGTTTTCATACTGCGTATGTGCTTTCCTCTCATTTCACCGTCATTATATGTGGGGGGCTGCTATTTCTGTGGGGTATTTCTCTGGAGGCAAGAGAGGTCTGTGTTTCTTCTAATAGGGGAACTTAGATCTTCGGCTGGAGCGAGACGTCTAGGATCATCGTAGGCACGTTCCCCGGCTACTTTTATTTGTGTGTTAGGTTCAGGGTCGCGGTCAGCTCAGGTTCCATCGCCCTAGAGCTTGTTTGTATCTGTGCTTGTCCTTTAGTGATCCCCTGCCATTGGGATCATGACAGGCTTGAGACGAGATGGATATGGCGACTTAATACGGTCCACCCTTTTGGTTTAAACGAATGTATTTCATTTGTCCCATTCCTTCGTACTACCGGCTGCTGAACATATTGCATGTGGTATTATCCTCATGTTTCCTTTTTATTTGATTTTATCGTTTCGTTTTTATCTTTAGTGATTTTCGTTTGTCAGGAGTCCGTCTGGCTACGGTGGATTTCACGTATTTCTGGATGTACCATCGGTCTTCGGTTATTTGTTCTATTATATGTTTCTAATAAAAATTTAAATTTATAGATTCATGGTTATATGTATATTTCGTCTTTATATGTTGTTTTTGATTTGTTTGAGTATATAGTAGTGGCCTTTATTTATTTTTCTATTCTTGTATATCTGTATTCTCACCATAGTATATGGGGATATTATGTTATTGTGTGACTTGTACATGGCAGCGTGCATTTTTTATCTACAGCGGTCTTGTTATATACAATGGCATTATATGTATAAATCTTTAGTATTTGTGCATGTGCGCTTTTAATGTGCATTTGTGTTATGTATTTTTTATGTAACATCTGATGTATGTGTACTCTTTATATGTTATTTACATGCATCAGGGATATTCCGCTGTGTTATTGTTCCTCCTATTTGTTTGCTGCCTATGTGCCAGTTTCTGCATGCGATTCCTGCTTTTTACTGGGATATCTTTACATATGCCCTGTGTATTTTTAAGGTCTCCTTGTGGCTCTATTGGGCATGATTACAGTGTCGTTTCCCATAAAGAATGCCTGGTTAGCGTTGTTTTTCTACGCACCCATTACCTGTTGTAATGCTGGTTCCATTTGCCCTTTACAAAAATGGCCGCGAGTACACTTCCTGTCATGCGTGGTACGCGTCATTCTACTTCTGGTCCGCGATTCTGCGCTGACACACACGGGCCCATGTGTGATCGGTACAGACAGGTGTGGCCGGTATAGTTTTGATGCGTCCACTTATTGGTGAGGCTTCCTGGCTTGGCCACTATATAATCCACCGACCTCTGTTCCTGGCACGCCCCCTGAGGAAGGACTTTGCCGAAACGCGCGTTGGGGTGGGCTAGAGCTGGTGCGGTCCCTTTGATTTATTTTGGTATGTACATTTGTATCATTTGCATGTATATCTATCTTTGGGCATTGTAACTTTACTTGTATCATCATGCAATATGCTGTTTGCCCTGTTTCTGAGTGTTATCATTATCATTTATGTGTGCCTACCTATACATCCCACAACTGTTTGTGAGGTGGTTTTACTTATGCCATCTGGGGACCCTTGCCGGCTCTTTAGATCTCATGAGGTTTTCACATCCCCTACCTTGCTGTATGTGTCCATGTTGCATGGTTTGTTTAAATAAATATATATATTTTTATATGTAACTTCTGGACTTGTACACTATTTTTTCAGTGGTTTTTTGCTTTTGTAGCATCAGTGTGTCCTACAAATTTTTCCAGATAGTGGCTGGTTCTACTATTCTATTCTATTAGTATGAGTATACAACCTAATACCAGCCATCAGTGTATGCCTTGCTTTATATGTTTATACTGGAATCAGGCATAAATGTAGTGTCAAGAAGAGCTCCAACAATTGGGAGTAAAATAGCTCCCAGTATGTTCTGTTCAGAAAGTAATAAATCCACAAAAACCTGGCTTAATTGTACCGTTTTTTTAGATGTGGAACAAACCTGTAAAACGTGCAAACATGCAGCTGTCACCAAGTGTTTTTATAACACGGATAGAACAGTAAAATTTGATATTGAACAGTATATTAATTGCAGCTCCTCTAATGTAGTGTATAAAATTGACTGCAGTGTCTGTAATTTGTCATGTGTAGGATGTACCTCTAGAAAGTTAAAGACACGGATCAGAGAGCATCTGTACGATATAAACAACACCCAGAATGTAGAGAGGAATGTGTCAGCAGCATCCAGACACTTCATCACATATCATGCCCGCAGCACAACACATTTCCGAGTCCAGGGGATAGAGCACGTTCATGTGCCGGCTCATGGGGGAGACATCAGACGGTGTCCCCTTACACGAGAAGCCTTTTGGATTTATCATTTAGATACCAGATACCCTTGTGTCTCTGTCTGCCCGTACTCGTGTATGACTCGATCTGTTCCCTGGACTTCGGCTCTTGTTTTCTGTCTCTGATACCACGTTACCTTCCTGGTTCTGACTTTGCTTGTACCCCGACTTTGTCTTACATCTCACGATTTGGTTACCACGTTCCCGGTAGGCTCGGATTCCTTGCATGTCCCTGACTATTCTTCTGACTGCCCCTGTGTACAGTGCTGATATCTTTGTGTATGACTTTGGCTTGTCTGACGTCTCTCATTACCTGTGACACCTGTGCCTGAGCTCTGTGTTACTTCGCTTAATGTTTAACCTCTCTTCCCTCACCAGCTCCCCCTGGTGGAGGTTTCATTACATTATCACTAACCAGACATTTAAACAGGATTTTGCTTTTTTTTTCCTCTGGTCATGGATCCGCTGCATAACTTGGTGGATCGAGTGTCCAGTTTGACACAGATGATGCGGGATTTTTCTGTGAGACATCAGTCCCTTGTCACGTCTCAAACCCACCTACAGAAAAAACTGACTGAGACTGTTAGGAACCTGCAGGAAAACACCTCTCAAGTTGTTAGTCTACCTGGTGACTCTGTGGATGTTGTTTTGCACTCTCCAGAACCCTCGGTTAAACTTCCAGACACGTTTTCTGGCGAAAAAGATAAATTACACATTTTTAGGGAGAGTTGTAAATTATAGTTTTCTCTTAGACCTCGATCATCTCGGGATGAGACTCAGCGGGTAGGGATTATTATCTCCCTACTTAGAAAGGGTCCCCAATCCTGGGCTTTCTCTCTGCCACCTACTACCCCTGAACGGAGGTCAGTGGATAGGTTCTTTGAGGCCCTAGGACTTATTTATGACGAACCGGACCGTCTCAGGGTGGCAGAGGATACCCTTATGGATCTGGTTCAGGGGAAGCATTCAGCTGAATGGCATAGTTCCGAGTTCCGTTGATGGTCCACTGAGGTATCTTGGGATGGCTCTGCACTGAGATGTCTATTCAGAAAGGGACTATCGGATTGCTCGAAGAACGCTCTGGCTCTCCATCCAGCTCCCAGCTCTTTGGATGAGGCTATGACTCAGGCTATCCGTATGGATCGGAGGCTACGGGAAAGAGGTCTCACGCAACGAGGGATTCCGTTGTTCCCTGTTAACCCTGATGTTTTGCTTCCATCTGAACCTATGGAAATGGGAGCCACCGACCTCAAAGATAAAGAGAGGAAACGGTGTCGTGATGGAAAGCTATGTTTTTTCTGCGAAGATCCCGGACACTGGAAAAAGGACTGCCCCTCCTGTCCTTCATCTAACAAGCGGCTGAGTCTGGGTGATCATCGTGGAGGTCACTCAGACTCTCAGGTACCATTTTCTTCGTTTGCAAAGATACTGTTAAAAGTGGAACTTGGTGTGGATAACAGCTTGGTTCATACTTCGGCTTTTGTAGACTGTGGGTCATCCCTGAACCTGATTGTCTCTAAGCTGGTGGCCCGCTGTAGATTAGGGACAGTTAGGTTGGAGACTCCCTTAAAAATTGTGGCTATTGACTCTACACCTCTCACAAAGGATGGTCTCCATTTTATTTCTAAAGAATTCACCCTCAGGGTGGGGGCCCTGCACCAGGCGCGTATGACATGCTTTGTTTTGGATAACCTCCCTGCTAGCCTGGTGTTGGGGTTTCCCTGGTTGCAACGGCATAACCCGGTTATTGACTGGGGGTCCCGGGATATTGTTAAATGGGGACCTAGTTGTTCGGAACATTGTCTTGCTACTGTGTCTATGTCATCCATCAGTCTGGAGGGTATTCCAGAGTACCTGAAGGACTTTGAGGATGTGTTCTCCGAAAAGCAGGCTGAGGTTCTACCACCACACCGCCCATTCGATTGTGCCATTGATCTTGTTCCCGGTGCGAAATTGCCCAAAGCCCGTCTGTACAATCTCTCAGGCCCTGAGCGGGCTGCTATGAAGGAGTATATCTCTGAAAGCCTCCATAAAGGGCATATTCGGCCATCTGTATCTCCCGTGGCGGAGGGGTTCTTTTTGTAAAAAAAAAAAAAAAAAGATGGTGGTTTATGCCCATGCCTGGATTTTCGAGAACTAAATAAGATCACAGTGAGAAACACTTATCCTCTCCCACTTATACCTGATTTTTACAATCAATTGTCAAGGGCTAGGTGGTTTTCTAAGTGGGATCTCAGGGGAGCATAAAATCTCATCCGTATGCGGGAGGGGGATGAGTTGAAAACTGCATTTCTCACTTCTGAGGGTCTGTTTGAAAATTTGGACATGCCGTTCGGTTTGACAAACACACCAGCGGTATTCCAGAATTTTATTAATCATGTTTTTTTCTGACTTTATTGGGCGCTTTGTGGTAGTTTATCTTGATGATATACTCATATATTCCTCTGATAAACTAAGTCACATGAGTCATCTTCGTGCTGTTCTCCAGTGACTCAGGGATAACTTACTCTTTGCCAAACTGGAGAAGTGTTCATTTTTCACTCAAGAATTGTTCTTTCTAGGGGTCATTTTATCCGCTGAGGGGTTTCGTATAAACCCTAGGAAGGTACAGGCCATGGTGGATTGGGAGCAGCCCAGACATCTCAAGGGTCATCAGCGATTTCTGGGTTTCGCCAATTACTACAGAAAATTCATCAAAGGGTTTTCTTAAGTGGTCAAACCTCTCACTGATCTCACTCAAAAGGGGGCTGATCTCAAAAACTGGTCAGCTCCAGCGGTGGCAGCATTTTCTTAATTAAAAACCTGTTTCATGACTGCCCCTGTACTGATTCAACCTGATTTATCTAAACCATTTATCATAGAGGTGAACGCCTCTGAGGTGGGGGTGGGAGCTGTGTTGTCCCAAGGTCCCACCACATTAACTAACTTAAGACCCTGTGCCTTCTTATCGAGTAGATTTTCCTCTGCTGAGAGCAATTATGATGTGGGTAACCGGGAGTTATTGGCCATTAAATTGGCGTTTGAAGAATGGAGGCATTTATTGGAGGGGGCGGTTGTAGCATGGCTAAAGGGTGTGTATGTGTCACATAGGTGGCTTGTCGCTGTGATGTAGCCTAGTGTTTTCTTTATTTCACATAACCATGTATATATATATATATATATATATATATATATATATATATATGTGTGTTTCAGGACCTGTGGTGATGTCAGACCACATGTCTAATCATGTGATGGGTTCCTGGGTGTGGTTAACTCTATATAAGGCAGGCTAATGCTTTACACAGCAGATATGTGTGGAGGTGAAACCCTCCTGAGTGTGTTAAGGCTCCAGGACTGAGCCTGAAGTGTTATGATTAGGTGGCCTTGGAGCAGCATGAAAACCTTCACTGGAGTAGGTGGTAACTATACTGACCGCAAACCCTGATCGTATCACCGCAACTAGAAGTAGCCGTGGGGTGTGCCTAACAAAACCTAGACACCTCGACACAGCCGGAGGACTAAATACCCCTAAAGATGAAAATAGGAAAACTATCTTGCCTCAGAGTAGACCCCCAAAGAATAGGCAGCCTGTTATGACCTGGTGGTTAGGACAACAATGGACCTGATGGTTAAGAGCACCCAGAAAGACCTGATAGCTACAAAACCACAGGACGAGCTCTGGGAAGTGGAAACTCTGCTGACCGCAATCCCTAATCCTATCACACACACTAGAAATAGCCGTGGATTGCTCCTAACGCTCCCTATGCAACTCGTCACAGCCTCAGAACTAGCTTGCCCTAAAGATAGGAAAATAAAGCCTACCTTGCCTCAGAGAAATTCCCCAAAGGAAAAAGGCAGCCCCCCCACATATACTGACTGTGAGTAAAGATGAAATCACAAACACAGAGATGAAATAGATTTAGCAAAGAGAGGCCCGACTTACTGAACAGACAGAGGATAGGAAAGGCAACTTTGCGGTCAGCACAAAAACCTACAAAAAGCCACGCAGAGAGTGCAGGGAAAATAAACCTTCCGCACCGACTCATGGTGCGGAGGCGCCCCTCTGCGTCCCAGAGCTTCCAGCAAGCAAGGCAATATTCACAATAGCAAGCTGGACAGAAAAATAGCAAACAAGAAAATAGCAAAGAGGAACTTAGCTTCTGCTGGAGTAAACAGGTAACAGAACGATCCAGGAGCGAACTAGACCAATAGTACAACATTGACAGCTGGCATGGGGCAAAGATCTAAGTGGAGTTAAATAGAGCAGCCCACTAACGAATTAGCCTCGTCACCTGTGGAAGGAAACTCAGAAACACCCACAGCCACCAGAGGAAGTCCATGGACAGAACCAGCCGAAGTACCATTCACGACCACAGGAGGGAGCTCGACAACAGAATTCACAACAGCAGCCGCCCACAAAAAAATGACTGAGTTGGAGAGGAAAAGACACACGCAGGCAGAAAACAGGCTTAGCAAATGAGGCCACTTCTAGCTAAATAGAAAAGGACAGGACAGGATACTAAGCGGTCAGCATAAAAATACTACATAAATATCCACATTAGAAAATACAAAACTCCACCACCTAACTAAAGATGTGGAGAGTATATCTGCAACTCCAGAGAATCCAACCAGACTGAAAAATACAAGTGACACAGTCTAAGCTGGACAAATAGAAACAAAAGATCAGCACTGAAAATAAGCACACAGCATGTGTGCTTCAGAAAAAGAAACATACACTTGTATTTGCTGAACTGGCAGATAAGCAGGAGAGGCCAGGCAGAGATCCAACACTTCCAAAGAAACATTGACAACTGGCCAGGACTAAAGAGTCCTGCAAAGCTAAATAACCCAGTCAGAATTGCAATTAGCGGATACACCTGTCCAAGACTGCAGCCCAGAGACAACTGCATTACCATCTACAACCACCGGAGGGAGCCCAAAAGCAGAATTCACAACAGCACCCCCCCCCTTGAGGAGGGGTCACCGAACCCTCACCAGAGCCCCCAGGCCGATCAGGATGAGCCAGATGAAAGGCACGAACCAAATCAGCGGCATGAACATCAGAGGCAAAAACCCAAGAATTATCCTCCTGGCCATAACCTTTCCATTTCACAAGATACTGAAGCTTCCACCTCGAAAAACGGGAATCCAAAATCTTCTCAACAACATATTCCAACTCCCCATCAACCAACACAGGGGCCGGAGGATCAACAGAGGGAACAACGGGCTATGGAAGACATTATGGATAGCAATAAACCGAGGCTTAAACTTAGGAGAAGAAACCTTCATAGGAACATGACGGGAAGACAACCAAACCAGATCCCCAACCCGAAGCCGGGAACCAACACACCGACGATGGTTAGCAAAACGTTGAGCCTCCTCCTGAGACAGCACCAAATTGTCCATCACATGAGCCCAAATCTGCTGCAACCTTTCAACCACAGAATCCACACCAGGACAGTCAGAAAGCTCAACCTGCCCAGAAGAAAAACGAGGATGAAAACCAAAATTACAAAAGAAAGGCGAAACCCAAGTAGCTGAACTAGCCCGATTATTAAGGGCAAACTCGGCCAATGGCAAAAAAGCCACCCAATCATCCTGATCAGCAGACACAAAGCATCTCAAATAAGTCTCCAAAGTCTGATTAGTTCGCTTGGTCTGGCCGTTTGTCTGAGGATGAAATGCAGAAGAAAAAGACAAATCAATGCCCAGCTTGGCACAAAAGGCCCGCCAAAACCTAGAAACAAACTGGGAACCTCTGTCGGACACAATATTCTCCGGAATACCATGCAAACGGACCACATGCTGAAAAAACAACGGAACCAAATCAGAAGAAGGCAATTTAGGCAAAGGCACAAAATGAACCATCTTAGAGAATCGGTCACAAACAACCCAGATAACCGACGTCCTCTGGGAATCAGGAAGATCGGAAATAAAATTAATAGAAATATGCGTCCAGGGCCTCTCAGGGACCGGCAAAGGCAAAAGCAACCCACTAGCATGGGAGCAACAAGGCTTGGCCCGCGCACAAGTCCCACAGGACTGCACAAAAGAACGCACATCACGCGACAAAGAAGGCCACCAAAAGGACCTACCAACCAAGTCTCTGGTACCAAAAATGCCAGGATGACCAGCCAACACGGAACAGTGAACCTCAGAAATCACTCTACTAGTCCATCTGTCAGGAACAAACAGTTTCCCCACAGGACAACGGTCAGGTTTGTCAGCCTGAAATTCCTGAAGAACCCGTCGTAAATCAGGAGAAATGGCAGAAAGGACCACCCCTTCTTTCAGAATACCGACCGGTTCCAAGACCTCAGGAGAACCAGGCAAAAAACTCATAGAGAGGGCATCAGCCTTAATATTCACAACACTGAAGGACTGGACACTTGCTTTTCTTCCCTGAGCCAAAGGCTATTTGTTTTCTGTTATTTTTGCCATGTGGTTTATGAAGCAATAAACCCTGTGAACTTTTAAAGGAACGTGCCTCCGGTTACTATAGCGGAGACGCTATCGAAGACCCAGAAACAGCAGTGCCGGGAGTTACTCCAGAAAAGCAGGGACCTGTTTTCAGAGTTGCCAGGATACACGAAGGTTATAGAGCACGAGGTCCTAACAGAGCCACATGTGCGGGTGAATGTGAAGCCCTATCGTATTCCTGAGGCTCGTCGAGAAGTAATCTCCAAGGAGGTGGAGCGTATGTTGAAGCTTGGAGTCATTGAGGAATCCAAGAGCGGTTGGTCGAGCCCAATTGTCCTGGTCCCAAAACCTCATGGAGAGTGGAGGTTTTGCAACGACTATCGGAAGTTGAATGAGGTCTCCAAGTTCGACGCTTATCCCATGCCCCGCATTGATGAGCTCATCGAAAGGCTTGGGCACGCCAGATATATAACCACCTTGGATTTGACGAAGGGGTATTGGCAGATCCCCATGGCACAGGAAGTCAAGGAGAAGACAGCATTTTCTACACCAGATGGATGCTTCCAGTATGTCCGGATGCCATTTGGCCTACAGAGAGCTCCGGCGACCTTCCAGAGGGCTATGGATAGAGTCCTTGCACCCCATAAGCCATACGCTGCTGCCTACCTGGATGATATTGTCATTTTTAGCCCAGACTGGGAGAGTCATCTGGAAAAAGTCCAAGCGGTGTTTGATGCTCTAAGAGAGGCGGGGTTTACAATAAACCCGAAGAAATGTGCCTTGGGTAAGGAAGAAGCTAAATACCTAGGCTATATATTGGGTCGTGGAGAAATAAAGCCCCAAATCAGGAAAGTGGAGGCAATCCAAACATGGCCAAAACCACTATCCAAAAAGAAAGTTAAAGCCTTTCTGGGGATTGTGGGATATTACAGGAGGTTCATCCCGAACTTCGCCACAGTGGCTGCGCCTCTTACCGATCTGCTAAAGGGGACAAAATCAGTGATGGTTAAATGGCCGAAGAGACAGAGTCAGCCTTCCAAGAATTGAAAGGGGCTCTATGTAAACAAGCCGTTCTGATGGCCCCAGATTTCAAGAATGAATTTATTCTTCAGACAGATGCCTCAGATGTTGGGGTAGGAGTAGTCCTTTCCCAGGAGCTAGATGGGGAGGAGCATCCTATTCTCTATCTGAGTAGAAAGCTGCCTTCATCTGAGAAGAACTACTCAGTCGTGGAAAAAGAGTGTTTGGCCATAAAGTGGGTGGTGGACACGTTATGGTACTATCTGTTGGGACGTAAATTCAGACTAATATCCAACCATGCCCCACTTAAGTGGATGAGGGAAACAAAAGGTAGAAATGCTAGGGTCACCCGTTGGTTCTTAGCCCTGCAGGACTTCAGTTTCCATGTGGAACATAGGGCCGGAAAGCTGCACGGTAATGCTGATGACCTATCAAGAATCCCTTGTTTAGTGGGGGAAAGCCCCATGGCTTTAGGCAGAGGAGGGAGGTATGTAGCATGGCTAAAGGGTGTGTAGTAGTCGGGAGGTGTGTGTCACATAGGGTGCTTGTCGCTGTGATGTAGCCCAGAGTGTTTTCTTTATGTCACATAACTATATATATATATATATATATATATATATATATATATATATATGTGTGTGTGTGTGTGTGTGTGTGTGTGTGTGTGTGTGTGTGTGTTTCAGGACCTGCGGTGATGTCAGACCACATGTCTAATCATGTGATGGGTTCCTGGGTGTGGTTAGCTCTATATAAGTCAGGCTAATGCTTTACACAGCAGATATGTGTGGAGATGAAACCCTCCTGAGGACTGACCCTGAAGGACTGGACACTTGCTTTTCTTCCCTGAGCCAAAGGCTATTTGTTCTCTGTTATTTTTGCCATGTGGTTTATGAAGCAATAAACCCTGTGAACTTTTAAAGGAACGTGCCTCCTGAGTGTCAGCCGTCGCACCTGAGTGAGTGAAATCCATACACTGTCCATCGTGTAACTGTCATTACTGATCACAAGAACCTGTCTTACATCGAGTCCGCCAAACGTTTAACTCCGAGACAGGCACGGTGGTCACTTTTTTTTCCCGATTTCAGTTTTCCATCACTTTCAGACCAGGGTCCAAGAATGTGAAGGCGGATGCCTTGTCTCGCAGTCTAGATCCAGTATCACCGCCTGAGCCTCCTTCCTCCATTCTTCAGCATGGGGTGGTGGTAGCTGTGGTGTCCCTGAAATTGGAACAGGAGATTTGTGAGGCCCAATCTCTTGCTCCGTTGTCCATACCTGAAAATAAGCTCTTTGTGCCTGTCCAGTATCGGTTGAGGGTGCTTCAGAAGTTTCACCACTCTGCTTTGAGTGGGCATCCTGGAATCTTGGCCACTCGTAAAGCCATCACTAGGCTGTTCTGGTGGCCCTCATTGACTTCGGACGTCATTGGGTTTGTGACGTCCTGTGAAACTTGTGCTCATGCAAAAACCTCCCACAACTGGCCGGCCGGGGAATTGATACCACTGCTAAATCCAGTTAGACCATGGACTCATCTGTCCATGGAATTTATCACTGATCTTCCCCCCTCTAATGGAAAAACTGTGATCTGGGTAGTGGTTGATAGGTTCAGTAATCAAGCACATTTTGTACCATTAGCTGGCCTTCCTAATGCTGAGACTCTATCTAAACTATTTATTGAGCATGTTATCCGGTTGCATGGTGTGCCTGTCAGTGTGGTGTCTGATAGAGGGGTGCAATTTGTGTCAAAATTTTGGAGGGCTTTTTGTAAAAGGCTGGGCATCAGTCTAACCTTTTCATCGGCCTACCATCCCGAGACCAACGGTCAGACTGAAAGGACCAATCAGTCTTTGGAACAGAATTTACGGTGCCTTGTTACGTCTAGACGGGATGATTGGTTCTCTGTAATTCCTATAGCGGAATTCGCTTACAATAATCGTGTCAATCAGTCCACTGGTACTTCTCCATTCTTCTGCAATTATGGATTTCACCCTCATTTTGGTGAATTCTCCCGGCTGGATTCGGGGTGTCCAGGGGCTGATTCGGCCTTTCTGCGCTTGGGAGAGATCTGGAGGGAGGTCCAGAGAAACATTGGGGAGGCTCAGGGTAAAAATATTTTTTTTGTGGATAAACAACGTTCTGTGGGGCCGGCCTATCAGGTGGGGGATAAGGTATGGTTATCCACTAAAAATATAAAGCTGAGAATTCCCTCTGCTAAGTAGGGCCCCAAGTTTATTGGTCCGTATGAAATTTTAGAGGTGATTAATCCTGTGGCCTTTTGCCTGCGTTTGCCTCCGTCTTTGCAGATCCCCAATGTGTTCCATAAGGCACCTCGGAAGCCGTCGGTGCCCTCCTCTGGTGAGTCTCCCTCGCACCCGTCGCCTGTTGTGGTAGATTGCCAGACCGAGAACGAGGTAGAAGAGGTGGTAGATTATCGTATGCTCCGCCGTTCACTTCAGTACTTGGTCCATTGGAAAAGTTACGATCCTGAGGACCGGTCATGGGTGCCGGCGCGTTCGGTCCATGGTGATCGCTTGGTCTGGGCCTTTCACGCTTGTCATCCAGGGAAGCCTGGGGGTCCGGTGCACCCCCATTGAGAAGGGGGTACTGTCATGGTCCAGTCCGGAGATTATTTTCATCTTTCCTCTTTTGAGACTGGTCATGCGGGGGTTAATCTCATCAGCCCCGTTCTTGAGCTAGCTGGGCAATGTCAGTCCCTCACAGCCTGCCTACCGCTGTTAGTGATAGTTCATGCTTCCCAGCTTGAGCCCCTCACCTGTATCCTGATTTTGGTGATCCTGGTGTCTCTGTCTGCCCGTACTCGTGTATGACTCGATCTGTTCCCTGCACTTCGGCTCTTGTTTTCTGTCTCTGATACCACGTTACCCTCCTGGTTCTGACTTTGCTTGTACCCCGACTTTGTCTTATGTCTCACGATTTGGTTACCACGTTCCCGGTAGGCTCTGATTCCTTGCATGTCCCTGACTATTCTTCTGACTGCCCCTGTGTACAGTGCTGATATCTTTGTGTATGACTTTGGCTTGTCTGACTTCTCTCATTACCTGTGACACCTGTGCCTGAGCTCTGTGTTACTTTGCTTAATGTTTAACCTCTCTTTCCTCACCAGCACCCCCTGGTGGAGGTTTCATTACATGTGATACTGTGATTGCTGTGTATAGTTGCAATATAAATATCATGTGGTAGTTCAACTAATTTGGTGGTAAAACAGGATTACTGTCTCTTTAACCCCTTCACCCCAAGGATGGTTTGCACGTTAATGACCTGGCCAATTTTTACAATTCTGACCACTGTCCCTTCATGAGGTTATAACAATGGAACACTTTCATGGATCCCGGTAATTCTAACACTGCTTTCTCATGACATATTGTACTTTGTGATAGTGGTAAAATCTCCTCGATATTACTTGCGTTTATTTGTGCAAAAAAAATGGAAATTTGGCGAAAATCTTGAAAATTTTGCAATTTTCCAAATTTGAATTTTCATGCCCTTAAATCACAGAGATATGTCAAACAAAATACTTAATAAGTAAAATTTTCCACATGTTTACCTTACATCAGCACAATTTTGGAACCAATTTTTTTTTGTTAGGAAGTTATAAGAGTTAAAAGTTGACCAGCGATTTCTCATTTTTACAACACCATTTTTCTTAAGGGACCACATCACATTTGAAGTCACTTTGAGGGGTCTATATGATTGAAAATACCCCAAAGTGACACCATTCTAAAAACTGCACCCTTCAAGGTGCTCAAAACCACATTCAATAAATTTATTAACCCTTCAGGGGCTTCACAGGAATTTTTGGAATGTTTAAAAAAAAATGAACATTAAATTTTTTTTCACAAAAAAAAATACTTCAGATCCAATTTATTTTATTTTACCAAGGGTAACGGGAGAAATTGGACCCCAAAACTAGCCCTGCTGTTCTGTTGGTCAAAAATGACCGACTTTGAACTTCAATATTCTTTAAAATATTCAAGATGCGGCTCTGAAACCCGTGGCCGACCGACCCATCCTCATTTAAGTCAATCAACCACAAGTTTCAGAACCGCATCTTGAACACCCCAAAAAATACCAAAGTTCAAAATAGGTCTCCCCAGACCGAACAGAACAGCAGGGCTAGTTGTGCAATTTGGCGTGAGTATTCCGATACCCCATATATGGGGCTAAACCACTGTTTGGGCGCATGGCAGAGCTCGGAAGGGAAGGAGCGCCTTTTGACTTTTCAATGCAAAATTGACGCCCTGTTGCGTTTGGAGAGCCCCTGATGTACCTAAACAGTGGAAACCCCCACAAGTGCACCATTTTGGAAAGTAGACCCCCTAAGGAACTTATAACTTTATAAGTGCTTCACAGAAGTTTACAATTTAGAGCCGTAAAAATAATAAATCCTTTTTTTCACAAAAATGATCTTTTTCCCTCATTTTTTTTTTATTTTCCCAAGGGTAACAGGAGGAATTGGACCCCAAAAGTTGCTTTCCAATTTGTCCTGAGTACGCTGATACCCCATATATGGGGGGACCACCATTTGGGCGCATGGCAGAGCTCAGAAGGGAAGGAGCGCCGTTTGGAATGCAGACTTATATGGAATGGTCTGCGGGTGTCACCTTGCATTTGCCGAGCACCTGATGTACCTACACAGTAGAACCCCCCCATAAGTAACCCTATATTGGAAACTAGACCCCCAAGGAAATTATCTAGATGTGTTGTGAGAACTTAGAGCCCCTAAGTGTTTCACTACAGTTTCTAACGGAGAGCCATGAAAATAATCTTTTTTTTCCACAAAAATGATTTTTTAGCCCCAGTTTTGTATTTTCCCAAGGGTACCAGGAGAAATTGGACCCCAAAAGTTGTTGTCCAATTTCTCCTGAGTTCTCTGATACCACATATGTGGGGGTAAACCACTGTTTGGGCACACGACAGAGCACAGAAGGGAAGGAGCACTGTTTTACTTTTTCAATGCAGAATTGGCTGCAATTGAGATTGGATGCCATGTCATGTTTGGGGAACCCCTGATGTGCCTAATCAGTGGAAACCCCCAATTCTAACTCCAACCCTAACCCGAACACACCCCTAACAGTAATCCCAAACCTAACCATAACCCTAACCACACCCCTTACCCAAACATGCCCCTTGCCCCAACCCTATCCACACCCCTGACCCCAACACGCCCCTAACCCTAACCACAGCCCTAACCAGACCCCTAACCCTGACACACCACTAACCCCAATCTCAACCGTAAACGTAATCCAAAAGCTAACCCCATTTCTAACCCTAACTTTAGCCTCAACACTAACCCTAACTTTAGCCCCAACCCTATCTTTAGCCTCAACATTAACTCTAACTTTAGCCCCAATTTTAACTTTAGCTCTAACCCTAAGGCTTCTTTTACACATACCGGGTTTTTTGCGGCCTGTTATTGCGGGCCTTTATTGCGGGCTGTATCGCCGCAATTTTCACAGTCTGCCGTAATAAAGGACCTCAGAAAACTTGTGGATTGCCGTTTTTCGGGTTTCCAATACTATGAAAATAGTATTGGAAAAAAAAACGGCGGTCAGCAAAAACGGTAGTCACGGTGCACCGCAAAAACAAACTTCCGTTGTTTTTGCGGCCCCATTGAATTTCAAAGGGGACCATGTCCATAAGCCATGGAAATCTATTGGGGGGCCGCAAAACAACAATACTTTTTTTATTTTACTATTTTTCCCTAACTAAGGGGGTGATAAGGGGGGGTTGATCTACTATTTAAGGCGGGTTTTTATGTTTGGCAGCTGTCACACACTAAAATACATTTTTTATTGCAAAAAATAGTTTTTGCATCACCACATTTTGAGAGCTATCTGTGACCGCTTCTGGCACATAGTGCTGATTATCACAGCTAACACCTGGCCGAGATCGGCTGCGCTCCCCCCATGAGCTTGGCTGATTGTGCTGGATGTACTATCCCATCACTGGGAATTAAGTCCCAGGTCACCTCGACGGGATAGTATGTCCGATGGCAGAAAGGGGTTAAGTCTTCAGTTGGTTTATTATATGGCAGCATAAACCAACAAGAAAGTAAACGCAGCCCTTTGTGTTGTGAATTCTGTTGTCGGGCTCCCTCCTGTGGGCATGAATGGTACTTCGGCTGGTTCTGTCCATGGACTTCCTCTGGGAGTTTCTGAGTTTCCTTCCACAGGTGACGAGGCTAAGTCATTAGTGGGCTGCTCTATTTAACTCCACTTAGATCTTTGCTCCATGCCACCTGTCAATGTTCCAGTATTGGTCTAATTCACTCCTGGATCGTTCTTGTGACCTGTCTTCCCATCAGAAGCTAAGTTCCTGTTTGTTTTTCTTTGGTTTGCTATTTTTCTGTCCAGCTTGCTATTTTTATTATTGCCTTGCTTGCTGGAAGCTCCGGGACGCAGAGGGAGCGCCTCCGCACCTTGAGTCGGTGCGGAGGGTCTTTTTGCGCCCTCTGCGTGGTCTTTTTGTAGGTTTTTGTGCTGACCGCAAAGCAACCTTTCCTATCCTCAGTCTGTTCAGTAAGTCGGGCCTCGCTTTGCTAAATCTATTTCATCTCTGTGTTTGTATTTTCATCTTTACTCACAGTCATTATATGTGGGGGGCTGCCTTTTCCTTTGGGGAATTTCTCTGAGGCAAGGAAGGCTTTATTTTTCTATCTTCAGGGCTAGCTAGCTCCTTAGGCTGTGCCGAGTTGCATAGGGAGCGTTAGGCGCAATCCACGGCTATTTTTAGTGTGTGTTATAGGATTAGGGATTGCGGTCAGCAGAGTTCCCACGTCCCAGAGCTCGTCCTTAATTATCAGTGACTATCAGGTCATTCTGTGTGCTCTTAACCACCAGGTCCATTATAGTCCTGACCACCAGGTCATAACAGTACAGGTGGCCCAAAGTACTAATGCATCTCAATAGAGGGATAAGAGAAGTTCTGAGACCATTTTTTTTTCTTTGCAGTGTGTTTTGTCTCTCTTTTCCCCTTTACCTCTGGGTGGTTCAGGACACAGGTGTAAACATGGACATTCAAGGTCTGTCCTCTTGGATGGATAATCTCACTGCAAGGGTACAAAACATTCAAGATTTTGTGGTTCAGAATACGATGTCAGAGCCTAGGATTCCTATTCCTGATTTGTTTTTTGGAGATAGATCTAAGTTCTTGAATTTCAAAAATAATTGTAAATTGTTTCTTGCCTTGAAACCTCGCTCCTCAGGTGACCCTGTTCAACAAGTAAAGATCATTATTTATTTGTTACGTGGTGACCCTCAAGACTGGGCATTTTCCCTTGCGCCAGGAGATCCGGCATTGCGTGATGTTGATGCGTTTTTCCTGGCGCTTGGATTGCTTTATGACGAACCTAAATCAGTGGATCAGGCAGAGAAAATCTTGCTGGCTCTGTGTCAGGGTCAGGATGAAGCGGAGATATATTGTCAGAAGTTTAGAAAGTGGTCTGTGCTCACTCAGTGGAATGAATGTGCCCTGGCAGCAATCTTCAGAAAGGGTCTCTCTGAAGCCCTTAAGGATGTCATGGTGGGATTTCCCATGCCTGCTGGTCTGAATGAGTCTATGTCTTTGGCCAGTCAGATCGATCGACGCTTGCGTGAGCGTAAAGCTGTGCACCATTTGGCGGTACTATCTGAGCATGGACCTGAGCCTATGCAATGTGATAGGACTTTGACCAGAGCTGAACGGCAAGAACACGGATGTCGGAATGGGCTATGTTTTTACTGTAGTGATTCCACTCATGCTATCTCCGATTGTCTTAAGCGCACTAATCGGTTCGCTAGGTCTGCCACCATTGGTACTGTACAGTCTAAATTTCTATTGTCCGTTACTCTGATTTGCTCTTTGTCATCCTATTCTGTTATGGCATTTGTGGATTCAGGCGCTGCCCTGAATTTGATGGACTTGGAGTATGCTAGGCGCTGTGGTTTTTTCTTGGAGCCCTTGCAGTATCCTATTCCATTGAGAGGAATTGATGCTATGCCTTTGGCCAAGAATAAGCCTCAGTACTGGACCCAATTGACCATGTGCATGGCTCCTGCACATCAGGAGGATATCCGCTTTCTGGTGTTGCATAATCTGCATGATGTGGTCGTTTTGGGGTTGCCATGGCTACAGGTTCATAATCCAGTATTGGACTGGAAATCTATGTCTGTGTCCAGCTGGGGTTGCCAGGGGGTACATGGTGATGTTCCATTTTTGTCTATTTCATCTTCCACTCCTTCTGAAGTTCCAGAGTTTTTGTCGGATTATCGGGATGTATTTGATGAGCCCAAATCCAGTGCCCTACCTCCTCATAGGGATTGCGATTGCGCAATTAATTTGATTCCTGGTAGTAAGTTTCCTAAGGGCCGATTGTTCAATTTATCTGTGCCAGAACACGCCGCTATGCGGAGTTATATAAAGGAATCCTTGGAGAAAGGCCATATTCGCCCGTCGTCATCACCATTAGGAGCAGGGTTCTTTTTTGTGGCCAAGAAGGATGGTTCTTTGAGACCTTGTATTGATTACCGCCTTCTTAATAAAATTACAGTCAAATTTCAGTATCCTTTACCGTTGCCCAGCGGAGAAACTGTTTGTCCCTGATAGATGGACTAGTAGAGTTATCTCTGAGATTCATTCTTCAGTGTTGGCTGGGCATCCTGGAATCTTTGGTACCAGAGATTTGGTGGCCAGATCCTTTTGGTGGCCATCTTTGTCAAGGGATGTGCGTTCTTTTGTGCAGTCCTGTGGGACTTGTGCTCGGGCTAAGCCCTGCTGTTCTCGTGCCAGTGGGTTGCTTTTGCCCTTGCCGGTCCCGAAGAGGCCCTGGACGCATATTTCTATGGATTTTATTTTGGATCTCCCCGTCTCTCAAAAGATGTCGGTCATTTGGGTGGTTTGTGATCGCTTTTCTAAGATGGTCCATTTGGTACCTTTGTCTAAATTGCATTCCTCCTCTGATTTGGTGCCATTATTTTTCCAGCATGTGGTTCGTTTACATGGTATCCCGGAGAACATCGTTTCTGACAGAGGTTCCCAGTTTGTTTCGAGGTTTTGGCGATTCTTTTGTGCTAGGATGGGCATTGATTTGTCTTTTTCCTCGGCTTTCCATCCTCAGACAAATGGCCAAACCGAACGAACTAATCAAACTTTGGAAACATATCTGAGATGCTTTGCTTCTGCTGATCAGGATGATTGGGTGTCCTTTTTGCCGTTGGCTGAGTTCGCCCTTAATATCCGGGCCAGCTCGGCTACTTTGGTTTCGCCGTTTTTCTGCAATTCTGGTTTCCATCCTCGTTTCTCTTCAGGGCAGGTTGAGTCTTCGGACTGTCCTGGTGTAGATACTGTGGTGGACAATTTGACATTGTCCCAGGAGAAGGCTCAATGTTTCGCTAACCGCCGGCGCTGTGTGGGTCCCCGACTTCGTGTTGGTGATTTGGTTTGGTTGTCGTCTCGTTATGTTCCTATGAAGGTTTCCTCTCCTAAGTTTAAGCCTCGTTTCATTGGTCCGTATAAGATTTCTGAGGTTATCAATCCTGTGTCATTTCGTTTGGCCCTTCCTGCTTCTTTTGCCATCCATAATGTGTTCCATAGGTCGTTATTGCGGAGATACGTGGCGCCTGTGGTTCCATCCGTTGATCCTCCTTCCCCGGTGTTGGTTGAGGGGGAGTTGGAGTATGTGGTGGAGAAGATTTTGGATTCTCGTATTTCGAGACGGAAACTCCAGTACCTGGTCAAGTGGAAGGGTTATGGTCAGGAAGATAATTCCTGGGTTTTTGCCTCTGATGTTCATGCTGCCGATCTGGTTCATGCCTTTCATTTGGCTCAACCTGGTCGGCCTGGGGGCTCTGGTGAGGGTTCAATGACCCCTCCTCAAGGGGGGGTACTGTTGTGAATTATGTTGTCGGGCTCCGTCCTGTGGTCATGAATGGTACTTCGGCTGGTTCTGTCCATGGACTTCCTCTGGGTGTTTCTGAGTTTCCTTCCACAGGTGACGAGGCTAAGTCGTTAGTGGGCTGCTCTATTTAACTCCACTTAGATCTTTGCTCCATGCCACCTGTCAATGTTCCAGTATTGGTCTAATTCACTCCTGGATCGTTCTTGTGACCTGTCTTCCCATCAGAAGCTAAGTTCCTGTTTGTTTTTCTTTGGTTTGCTATTTTTCTGTCCAGCTTGCTATTTTTATTATTGTCTTGCTTGCTGGAAGCTCTGGGACGCAGAGGGAGCGCCTCCGCACCGTGAGTCGGTGCGGAGGGTCTTTTTGCGCCCTCTGCGTGGTCTTTTTGTAGGTTTTTGTGCTGACCGCAAAGCAACCTTTCCTATCCTCAGTCTGTTCAGTAAGTCGGGCCTCGCTTTGCTAAATCTATTTCATCTCTGTGTTTGTATTTTCATCTTTACTCACAGTCATTATATGTGGGGGGCTGCCTTTTCCTTTGGGGAATTTCTCTGAGGCAAGGTAGGCTTTATTTTTCTATCTTCAGGGCTAGCTAGTTCCTTAGGCTGTGCCGAGTTGCATAGGGAGCGTTAGGCGCAATCCACTGCTATTTTTAGTGTGTGTTATAGGATTAGGGATTGCGGTCAGCAGAGTTCCCACGTCCCAGAGCTCGTCCTTAATTATCAGTGACTATCAGGTCATTCTGTGTGCTCTTAACCACCAGGTCCATTATAGTCCTGACCACCAGGTCATAACAGTACAGGTGGCCCAAAGTACTAATGCATCTCAATAGAGGGATAAGAGAAGTTCTGAGACCATTTTTTTTTCAGGTCATAACACCTTTGGCCAAAAACAGGATAACAACAAAGAAAACAAAAAGGCTGTATGGCTATGTGCGCATATTGAGAATTTGCTTGCAGAAATTTCTGCAAGGCTTCTGCATCCCATGGCAGGAAATACGCTGTTGCAAAAATGCGTGTTTTACAGCGATTTTGGGTGCATTTTTGCCGTGGTTTTGTATGCAGTTTTGTACAGTAAAGAAGGCTTTTTTTCAGCTAAATAAAGATATTAAAGAAAAAAAGTTTTGTGATGTAATTTCTTGGTTCAACA
Organism: Ranitomeya imitator; assembly: GCF_032444005.1. Lineage (NCBI taxonomy): Eukaryota > Metazoa > Chordata > Amphibia > Anura > Dendrobatidae > Ranitomeya > Ranitomeya imitator. The sequence continues at coordinate 199,239,901 of NC_091287.1, forward strand.
TCACCTTTTCCATTCTGATGCAGTATCATCAGAGTAATGGGATCAGGTTTTGGTGTCAGCAGCTGTCATTGACACCAAGCCCTAGGATTAGTAATGAAAAGGTGTCAGCCCAACATCCTCATCGAGTAAGTAAACACAACCACACACACATTGTTACCAGCATAGGCAGGAGCATTAACAGAATGAACCTACATAAGCTGTAACCAAACAGCAACTATTTATTGAAAGAAATAAAAATGAAAAAAAAAAAAAAATTGTGTGGGCTCCCGCATAATTTTCATAACCAGCTGAAGTCATATCGATGGCTGATGTTAATATTCTGGGAAGGAGCCAATAACCATAAAGGTTCCTAGGCTATTAATATCAGCTCACAGCTGTTTGCTTAGCCTTTACTGGCTAGTTTACAGGGGGACCACAGAAAAAAAATTGACATAGGGTCCCCCTATAAAATATAACCAGCAAAGACTAGGCAGACAGCTGCAGGCTGATATTAATAGCATAGGAAGGGGCCATGGATATTGGCCCTCCCCCAGGCTAAAAACATCAGCTCTCAGGTGACCCAGAAAAAAAGGTGCATCATTAAGATGTGCCAAATCTGGCGCATAGCGTTGATCTTCCCACTTGCCCTGCAGCAGTGGCAAGTGGGGTGATGGTTGGGGAGGTGTCTGTCACCTTTGTTTTGTCAGGTGACATCAAGCCCACAGGTTAGTAATGGAGAGGCATCTATAAGATACACCCTTTAGTAACCAAATAGTCATATAAAAACAAAGACACCCAGAAAAAAGTCTTTTTTTTCAAATAATTACACAGACTTCTTTATTGAATCTAAATTAAACCATACTTACCGAATACCTAATCCACTGACGCCAACGTCTCCTGCAACAAAAATAAAATAATTAACCATAATATCCCTCTCCTGTCCGCAGAGAAGATAATAATCCATAATGTCCCACGACGATCCTGATGACTTTGAGAGCAGTCACATCAAAGACAGTCGGTTATACACTGATACAGGAGGTAATCACTCCCACAGTGTATATCACTGAGCTGCTGTGAGAAAGTTCATCAGCTGATGAGCTCAAATGCTCTCGCTTACAGCACCATCGCTGCATGAGAATTATTTCCCACCGCAGTGGTGCCATAAGGGAGATCACTGGAGCTGATCAGCTGATGAACTCTCTCAAAGCAGATAAGTGATATACACTGCAGGAGCATTAACAGTTTATCTCCGGGGGCCGGGAAGAGCAGTCACATCTCCCGATATGACTGTTCTACATGTGAGATCGCCGTGGGACACTTGGGAGTACATGGACTACAGTGGACAGTTGAGTATATAGCGGTTTATTATTTTTTACTTTTTTTCAAGGAGACATGGGCATCGGGTATTAAGCGTCAAGGTGAATATATATTTTTTATTTTACATTTTGTCTAGAGAGATGAGGGACGAGGGATTTAGTGTTAGGTGAGTATGATGTGTTTTTTATTTTTATTTGTATTTACATGTAAGTATTTTACAAGTTGTATTTTTTTTGTTTTTTAACAGTGAAAGCAGATGTAGGCTGATGGGAGGAGTAATCTCATCAGCCCATGCCTGCTGACTTGCAATAAGCGTTATACCGCAGGACACCGCTGCAGGTCACAGTATCTCTGTGGTTTCATGCTGACAGCTGACAGCATGACCCTACAGCACTCTGACCAACTATTTTAGCAGAAGTAGCGTTACCTCCGATGAGATCCACCATGCCCGTTTCCCACGCTGCCCCACAGATGACAGCATGCTAAACACCATAGGAAGCCAGTAAAAACTCAAACAGAAACTCAGCAAATCTCCAGACATTTTAATAGCATTTTGGCCCAGTTCCGCGTGGAAAAGATGCAGCGAAAATACCTCCAAAATGCACAGTGTGCACATAGCCTAACAGTCCATGTGTTGTGAATAACATCCCACTCTGGAGCAACACAGGTTCAGTCTTTCCTCCACATGACACAAACTACTGGAGAATCCTCTTTCCAGTCTTGCTGACCAAGGACTGCCTCTGGAGCCAAGCCATTTAAGCCCTAGACCATGTGACTCCTTCTGCCATGTGACTGAACACATGACTGTAATCACAAGAGAAAGAGGCGGGGAGCACTACCAACAGGCAGAGAACCAATCATAACCTATAAGGTAAATATAACCAGGGGTGCAACTCAATGCACAGCAAAAAAATGATATATCAAAAAACAAGAAAAAGAACCATGCATATGAACACATGACTGTAATATCACACAGGTCTTGTCAGTACATGGCGGTGCCAGCTCTGCAGGTGAAGACCCGCCCTCCCACTGAATGTATTTCCACATATAAACCAGCCCATTACGAAACTTAGCTTAAACCACACAGCACGTAGTGTGCTGGAGGAAATTACTCTGGGTTTTAAATCACTGATGCCAATAAGCATAGTGACACTTATCTCCAATCCAGCACTTTACTGGGGGTTTTGGCACCTTCAGTCGCTAAGCAGGGGAGTCTGGACAGGGCATCTGCATTTCCATGCAACCTTCCTGGTCTATTCTTGACATGAAAAGTGAAATCTACGGCCTAGCAAGTAATATCTCAGGGTATCTACGGCCCATTTTATGGCTAAGCATACAGCATGGCTCTCAAGCCGATTTCTGACGCATCTGTCTGGAGCACAAACTTCTTCATGAAATCTGGTGTGACCAGACCTGGACGTCTACACAGAGCCTGCTTCAGCTCCTGGAAAGTCATCTCAGTCTCAGCAGACCATGTAATAGTTGACGATCTTATGACTTGAAGGAGATCTGTCAACAGTGCGGAAATTATGGTGAAGCTTGGGATAAACACTTGCTTCTTGGAAAGTGGTTGTGGCCATTTCTGGATTGCCTCAATCTTGTTTACCTGGTATTTGATTTCGCCCCTCCCAACGACATAGCCTACGTATACCCACTCTGTCCAAAGCGCTGCCTGCTTTTGTACACGTGGTGATTCTGCATGTGTTCATTGAACCGAAAGTAAGCAACGCATCCTATACATAGACTGTGGCATTTCTCTTGTGGAGACTGAGCGTCTCTGCAAGATAAATAGACATGCTGCAGTCTATAAAGACGCGCTGCATGTGCGTATACGCAGGTCTGCCACCTGTGTCTTTAAACGCATAGTGGAGATGGGATTTCATAAAATGTAACATCGGGCCACTGCAGATTGGACGCTGCGTCCAATCTGCAGCGTTTCCTGACCGTGGAAACGTACCCTAAGGCCGGGGTCACACTTGCTAGAAACTCAAGAGAGTCTTTTGCATCAATTCTCGGCACTGCCGCCAGCACTTAGACCGGAGCGTTTAGCTGCATAGAAATACATGCAGCCAAACACTCTGGTCCCGAGTGCTTGGAGCAGTGCCGGGTATTGAGGTGCGAGTTTCTTGCAAGTGTGACCCCGACCTTAAACACAATAATGGTTTAATTTTTAAAAAAAATGGCGTGGGCTCCCGTGAAATGTTCAAAACCAGCAGAGGGAAAACCAGTGACTGGAGGCCAATGTTTATAGCCTGGCAAGGGGGAAATGTCCATGGAGCTTCCCAGGCTGTAAACATCAGCTCACAGCTGCATATTAAGCCTTTACTGGCTATTAAAATATGGGAGCCCCCCAAAAAATGACGTGTGGTTCCCCATGTGAAGAAACCAGATTGTATCTTAATTTCCCAGACAACCATGTTTTTTGCAAACCAAAAGAACTGACTTTTTATCTGTATATTGCCTTGTGAATTTAAGTGTTTATGTCTGGTGGGTCAAGAAGACAGACTTGCCAACTGATATATTATCTAACAAACTGTGTAAAGGTACCGTTACACTAAACAATTTACCAACAATCACGACCAGCGATACGACCTGGCCGTGATTGTTGGTAAGTCGTTGTGTGGTCGCTGGAGAGCTGTCACACAGACAGCTCTCCAGCGACCAACGATGCCGAAGTCCCCGGGTAACCAGGGTAAACATCAGGTTACTAAGTGAAGGGCCGCGCTTTGTAACCCGATATTTACCCTGGTTACCATTGTAAATGTAAAAAAAAAAAAAACACCACATACTCAGATTCCGGTGTCTGTCACGTCCCTCGCCGTCAGCTTCCCTGCACTGACTGTGTCAGCGATGGCCAAAAAGCACAGCACATCGGTGATGTCACCGCTGTGCTTTACAGCCGGCGCTCACGGCGAGGGACGTGACAGACACCGGAATGTGAGTATGTAGTGTTTTTTTTTTTACATTTACAATGGTAACCAGGGTAAATATTGGGTTACTAAGCGCGGCCCTGCGCTTAGTAACCCGATGTTTACCCTGGTTACAAGTGAACACATCGCTGGATCGGCGTCACACACGCCGATCCAGCGATGACAGCGGGTGATCCAACGACGAAATAAAGTTCTGACCTTCTAGCTCCGACCAGCGATGTCACAGCAGGATCCTGATCGCTGCTGCGTGTCAAACACAACGAGATCGCTATCCAGGACGCTGCAACGTCACGGATCGCTATCGTTCTCGTTCAAAAGTTGCTCAGTGTGAAGGTACCTTAAGTCTGTAATAGTGACTGTACATAGGGTGTGTTAAGCTTTGTTTATTGATGTGTGCTTATATGCTAATAGTGCTACTTAATCCCATCACCATTGTTTACCTTATCTTGATGTTGGACCAAAGGACCCTGGGTAATTCTAAAAATAGCTTACATGCTTTGAGTATAAAAAGACTCAGAGATCACATCCTGGGAGACTGAAGTAACACAGAGCTACCAGCCAGACATTCTGCAAACCACCCCAACAGACAAGAGAACGGACTGCAGCCAATTCATCATGGCACCATCACGAGGGACACTGATCTATGATTCTATAGGAAACAACCTAGGGGTTTTCGGCTCCGGTTGGAAGGACACAGATCTGATCCAGTGACCATCTCTGAACCATGGATATGTTTGGAGAAAGCCAGGTTTGGGACCCGCTGGTCGCCTGGTTCCATGGAGATGATCAGATAAGCCAGGTGGTGACTCTCGTGTCAACTGGCTTTGGACCTTATATGGACTCTATGAACAGTTCTTGGTCATCTCCCTATGCTTGTCGTTACCCCTTCTCTGTGCGTGCATCCACGGATGGAGTAGCGACCTTGGGAGCTCGGACTCTCGTGTCAACTGGCTTTGGACCTTGTATGGACTCTATGGACAGTATTGCCACACTGTTTTACCTTAACTCTGTGTTGTCTGTGTAGTGTATTGCCCACTGGGAGATAGAGCGGGCGTTCAGTGGTATGAGCCGTGGTCCATGTAGTCTTGCTAAAGACAGCCTGGCCAGCGGACGAGAGCACCCACTGACCCAGTTTCTTCACACCCCTTAATTAATAATCAGCAAAGGCTATGCGGACAGCAGAGGGCTGATATTAATAGCCTAGGAAGAGGACATGGATACTACCCCCCGGCTAAAAACATCAGCTCTCAGCTGCTCCAGAAGGCGCATCTCTAAGATGTTCCAATTCTGGCACTTAGCCTCTCTCTTCAAACTTGCCCTGTAGTGGTGGCAAGTGGGGTAATAGTTGTGGGGTTGATGTCACCTTTGTATTGTAACGTGACATCAAGCCCGGCTTAGTAATGGAGAGGTGTCAGTAAGATACCTATCCATTACTAATCCTATAGTTATAGTCCTAAAACAAAACAGTTTCCCAATTTTATTATACAGCTAATCCATGCGACACCCTCAATCTCCTGCAAAAAAATAAAAAAAATAAACCAACAATATGCTCCCTGTTTCGATTTAATCCATTTAATAACTACTGTCCCACGATGATCTCCCCAATAGAGCTATAACATCAGGAGATGTGACTGCTCTATAGGCCTCCCGCGATGCACTGACAAGAGATAATCGCTCTTGCAGTGCATCACTGAAGAGGTCACTGGCGTTCGGGCTCTCACTTTACGGCTCCGCTACATGAGAATTTTCTCACACAGCCAGTGACAGCATGAACTCAGGTGACCTTTCTCCCGGCAGCAGAGGGACACAGTGCGGAGGATTACCTCCTGTCAGTGCATCGCGGGAGGCCCTGTAGAACAGTCACACTCCTGATGTGACTGTTCGACACGGGAGATCATCGTAGGACACTCGTTATTAAGTGGACTACGGCGGAAAGGTAAGTATAGGTTGGATTATTTTATTTTTGTTACAGGAGAACGAGGGCGTTGGGGACTTGGTGTTTGGCGAGCATGTACTGTATGTTTTATGTTTTATTTATTTATTTTTTTACAACTGAACACAGGCATCGTCTGATGGGACTACTGTCCCATCATCGGCTCATGCTGTCACTGTTATATGTGACAGCAGATATAGCCGGATGGGACTAGCAGTCCCATGAGATGATGCTTGCCTACGCACAGACCCGCACACACAGAGTCACACACAGACACTTGCAGACAGACACACACACCGGCAAACTCCTGCACACAGACAGCCACCCGCACACAGACACACACATCTTCTCCACCCACACAAAGTCTCCACCCACATACTCTTCCTCCTTCCTTTCTCCAGCGTTTTTCGCACACACATCCACAGCAAAATCGCAAATCTTTTTACACTTGCAGTTTTGCGGCGGATTTGACTGACTCAATGGAAGTCAATGGCTGCAGAAATGCTGCAGATCCGCAAAAAGAATTGACATGCTGCTGAAAATAAAACGCTATGAATTCCACACAGATTTTTATGCAACATTTGCACATCAATTCTGGATTTCCCATTGATCAAAAAAAGGTTGTGCACTACACTGGGGATTCAAATCAATTCCACGTGTCCAAAAACACTGCAGATCTGCATCAAAATTTGCAACTTGTGCACATAGCCTTAGGGAGCTCTCGACCACCAGGTACCTTTCAACTAGGCTGACCAGGTCATCCGCATTTCAGGGATTAACCTCGGAACCCCATGCCTGAATCGACTTTGGAAGGGAGTGGATAAATATGTCCGTTACAACCCGCTCCAGCTGCAACCATTTTTGCACCAGATGCAGCAAGTCGAACATTTGGGAGCAAGGAGGTTTATTACAGCAATATGCCCAGTGATGAACGCTTTGCGCTCGGACAGACATAATCATACCCCTGAGCGTGCCAGCAACTCAGTTTTTAGTTTGGCATATTCCTGGGCATCTTGTAAGGCCAGGTAATAATAAGCCTTCTGGGGCTCGCTGGGTAGGGGGCCAGCACCGCTGACCACTGGTCTGGTGGCAGTCTCTCCCGCTCTGCTACCCACTCAAAAACAGTTAAAAATGTCTATACATCATCACCTGGGGTCATTTTCTGCATCGCTCGTCTTACCGCCTTCTGGACATGTGTGTCATCACCTGGACTTGTGGAATGGGCTTTCGGTCTCCTACGAATCGCCTCGGCAAGCAACTCAATGTGCTGCTGTTGTCTGAACAATGTGCTGCTGTTGATATTGCTACTGTTGTTGGAGCTGCTGCAGATTCTGCCAATGGTGCATCTGTTGGATAAGCAACTTAAGCCCCCGTCACACAAAGCAAGATCGCTAGCGAGATCGCTGCTGAGTCACAAGTTTTGTGACGCAACAGCGACCTCAGTAGCGATCTCGCTATTTGTGACACGTAGCAGCGACCAGGCCCCTGCTGTGAGATCGCTGGTTGTGTCGGAATGGCCTGGACCTTTTTTTGATCGTTAAGGTCCCGCTGGGTAGCACACATCGCTGTGTTTGACACCTTACCAACGACCTCATGACAGGACGTCCCTCATTGAGGTCTGTTAATCGTCATGAAATAGCTGCCATGTAACATCGTTGTACAGGTCGCTACAGGTCGCCGCATCGCTGCTGCGTCGTTGGGGAGATCTCACAGTTTGACATCTCACCAGCGACCACATAGCGACGCAGCAACGATCCCTGACAGGTCGTATCATTGTCGGGATCGCTTTAGCGTCGCTAAGTGTGACGGGGCCTTTACTCATCTCCTGATGTGCCAGCTGTTGCTGCTGCGCATTCACCAGATGCTTGAGCAAGTCTTTTATTTTGCCCAATGTCATCCGCTGGCTTGAGGCCTCCTTTACCCAGGACATGCGGTTTGACCATAGCTGCTACTGGTGTTCCCAGAACGTTGCCCGCATTACAATCACCACTTGGTAGAAAACAGGTACTCAGTCTCTTTAAGTCTTCAGTTGTTTTATTATATGCCAGCATAAACCAACATGAAAAGGAAAGTAAACACTGCCCTTAGGGCAAAAACAGGAAAACAACAAAGAAAGCAATATGTTGTAACAGAGTCCATGGGTTCTGGGTAACATCCCGCTCTGAAGCAACACAGGTTTAGTTTTTCCTCAAGATACAAACCACTGGAGAATCCTCTCTTCAGTCTTGTTGACCAAAGACCGTCTCTGGATCCAAGTCATTTAAGCAGGTATGAACTGGGACTGACTGAAATTCCGCCCTGACATTTGCAATCACACAGGCCCATGTTGTCCCCATTTAAAAGCCCCAGATGGTGATATATTACTAATATTACCCTGGATGGAGGAAAGCAAGACTTACTACAAGAAAAGTATTTCTAATAATGCATGTGGCCTGCTGGGGTAAGTGACAGAGTCAGCGACTTTGTGCTCCATCACAACTGTTAACAGTATGGGTGTCTTGAGGACACTGATTCTGTTAACGTAGCAGACTAGGCAGCCCATAACCAGACAGGCCCTTCTGGCATTTTCCAGAATTGCTAGATGGCCAGTCCGGCCCTGCATTTAAGCCCCAGACCATGTGACTCTTCTCCCATTTGACCGAACACATGACTGTAACATCACACAGGTCCTACAGGCTCTGCAGGTGGAGATAAGGTGGACATCCTCTCACCCACTCTGTGGATGTCCACATAAAAACCAGCTCATTACGGAACTTAGCTTAAACCTCGCGCATGTAGTGTGCTGGAGGAAATGACTCTGGGTTTTACATCACTGACACCATTAAGCGTAGTAACACATATCTCCAATCCAGCACTTTACCAGTGGCTTTGTTACATATCTCACCCCCCACCCACCCCGCCCAAAGCCGGGGGTTTGGGCACCTTCAGTATATGTACAGTGGGGAAAAAAGTATTTAGTAATCCACCAATTGTGCAAGTTCTCCCCCTTAAAAAGATGAGAAAGGCCTGTAATTGACATCATAGGTAGACCGAGTCAAAATGAGAAAGGAAATCCAGAAAATCACCTTGTCTGATTTGGCAAGATGTATTTTGCAAATTATTGAGGAAAATAAGTATTTGGTCATTAACAAAAGTTAATCTCAATATTTTGTTCAATATCCTTTGTTGTTAATGATAGAGGTCAAATGTTTTTTGTAATTCTTCACAAGGTTGACACATACTGTACTGTTGGTGGTATGTTGGCCCATTCCTCCATGCAGATCTCCTCTAGACCAGTGATGTTTTGGGCCTGTCGCTGGGCAACACTAACTTTCAACTCCCTCCAAAAGTTTTATATGGGGTTGAGATCTGGAGACTGGCAAGGCCACTCCAGGACCTTCATATGCTTTTTAGGAAGCCACTCCTTCGTTGTCCTGAAGGTGTGTTTGGGATCATTATCGTGCTGAAAGACCCATCCACGTTACATCTTCAATGCCCTTGCTGATGGAAGGAGGTTTGCACTCATATTCTCACGATACATGGCCCCATTCATTCTTTCATGTACGATAAGTCGTCCTGAGAAACAGCCCCAAAGCCTGGCCTGATGTTGCCACCCCATAATAAGAATAATAATCTTTATTTATATAGCGCCAACATATTCCGCAGCGCTTTACAGTTTAACAGTTTCAAACACAACAGTCATAAGTAACAACGTTAACAATACAATAATTAAAGCGAAATAGGACGACCCTGCTCGTGAGAGCTTACAATCTACAATGAGGTGGGGGAGATACAAAGTACAGGTGTGTATTTACAATGATGTATTTACAATGATGGTCCAGCCATCTTCAAGGGGTGGGGGATAGATGGAGATAGTGAATGGGCTACACACACAAACATAACATGACTTTGATTACTGAATGTGATAGGCCGCTCTGAACAAATGTGTTTTGAGCGAGCGCCTAAAACTATGCAAATTGTGGATGGTCCTAATATCTTGGGGTAGAGCATTCCAGAGGATTGGCGCAGCGCGGGAAAAGTCTTGGAGTCGGGAGTGGGAGGTACGGATTAGTGCAGAGGTTAGTCGAAAGTCATTTGCAGAGCGCAGCGGTCGGCTAGGCCGATAGACCGAAATGAGGGAGGAGATGTATGGGGGTGCCGCACTGTGGAGAGCTTTGTGGGTGAGAAAAGTACTTTGAATTGTATCCTGTAATGAATGGGCAGTCAGTGTAACGACTGGTGAAGAGCGGATGCATCTGAGTAATGACTAGCCAGATGGCAGCTGCATTAAGGATAGACTGGAGAGGGGAAAGTCGAGTAAGGGGGAGGCCAATTAGTAGAGCATTACAGTAGTCCAGGCGGGAGTGGATCAGGGCAACAGTGAGGGTTTTTGTTGTTTCCATGGTGAGAAAAGGGCGGATTCTAAAGATGTTCTTTAGGTGCAAGCGGCACAAGCAGGCAAGAGATTGTATATGGGAGGTGAAGGAGAGATCAAACATAACACCCAGACAGCACGCCTGCTGCCGGGGTGTTATTATAGTGCCACCCACGGAGAGGGAAATGTCAGATTTAGGGAGGTTAGTAGAGGGCGGGAGAAGAAGTTCAGTTTTGGAGAGGTTGAGTTTCAGATAGAGAGCAGACATGATGTTGGAGACTGCAGACAGACAGTCAGTGGCGTTCTGTAGTACAGTGGGGGTAAGGTCAGGGGAGGATGTGTATAGTTGTGTGTCATCAGCATAAAGATGGTACTGAAAGCCAAATCTGCTGATAGTCTGTCCAATTGGGGCCGTGTAGAGAAAGAGAAGGGGGCCAAGGACTGAGCCCTGAGGTACCCCGACAGTGAGAGGAAGAGGAGATGAAGTGGAGCCAGAGAACAGAACACTAAAGGAGCGGTCAGAAAGATAGGAGGAGAACCAGGAGAGAGCAGTGTCCTTAATGCCAAATGACTGGAGCCTAGAGAGTAGGAGAGGGTGGTCAACAGTGTCGAAAGCTGCAGAAAGGTCGAGAAGAATGAGCAGAGAGTGGTCACCATTATGTTTTGCTGTCAGAAGGTCATTGGTCACTTTGATGAGTACAGTTTCTGTCGAATGTAGGGGGCGGAAACCGGACTGTGAAGGGTCTAGGAGGGAGTGAGTGGAGAGGTAACTGGTAAGGCGGGAGTATATCAGGCGCTCCAAGAGTTTAGAGATGAAGGGGAGATTGGAGACTGGTCTGTAGTTGTTTGTGCAGGATGGGTCGAGGGTGGGTTTCTTTAGCAATGGTGTTCTGTCCAGCCATATAATAGCGGTCTAGAAAATCTAGTCATTTTTTTATGTCTCCGTTATTACAGACATTGTATTTTTGTGTGTATTAATCCTTCATATATATTTCACATTGTAAGGTAACAGCACCACCTGCTCTCCGTTTAATGCATAGATTCTAGTTTAATTTGCAATGTCTTGTGGGAAGTTCCTAGGGCACTGTGGGATTGTTCATGTTGCATTATGGTCTTATTATGACACTGTGAAGGGAACAGCAGCCATTATTCCTCTATGTGTCTTAGAAGAAACTACATCATTTGTGTTCTTCATGCTCCTTAAACAGCCTGCTCTAAGCATAGTTGGTAAGCACTATCTATGTGTTATAATCTTGTGTTTATCAATACGTTTGCTGTACTAAGTAGGTAATCAGTTTGTATATTACCTCATGTTACTGTGTATTGCAGACTATTTGTGTTTCATGCTCTGTGCAGTTATATATTCTGAAATGCTCCTGTTATTGCATCCTATAGTTTCACCCTTTCCTGTCACATCTGCAATCAATAAAAGAAGGTTACAATTTTACGGCCTCTTTTCTTAAAGGAGACAGGGGGTTTAGCTACATGTCTCATTGCACACCCTGCTAACGTGTATGAGGACAGTATGAATGGAGTAATGATAGAGTGTTTGAAGGAGGAGGGGAAAATGCCAGAGGAGAGGGAGAGATTAAAGATTGTAGTTAGGTGAGTTGTGACGACTGAAGAGAGAGACTGGAGGAGATGTGAGGGAATGGGGTCGGTGGTGCATGTAGTCAGAAGAGGAGAGGAGCCTGGAGACTTCTTCTGTGATGGGATCGAATGTGGAGAGTGAGCCAGGGGAAATGCAGGGCTGATTCACTCTGTGTTTGGAGGTTCTGAGGGTGAGGGGAGCTACCTGGTCAAGGGTGCTTCTAAGAGTGTCATTGAAGTGATGTACAGCCAGATCAGGACAGGAAAAAGAAGAGATTGGGGACAATGATGAGTGTAGGGAGTCTGAAAGTGTATGAGGGTTAATGGCATGTAGATTTCTGACTGAATGGTAGGTAGGAGGGTGCTGGGGTGAGTGAGGATTTGTGAGTGTGAAGGAGAGAATGTTGTGGTCAGAGAGGGGAAGCAGTGAGTTATCTAGGTAGGAGATTGAGCAGAGCCGGGCGAAAACCAGGTCCAGGGTGTTACCGTCTTTGTGTGTTTCAGAGGTTGAGAGCTGTGAGAGGCCTAGAAAACTGGTTATTGATAGAAGCTGGGATGCAGATGTGAAAGTGGGGCTGTTAATGGGGATGTTGAAGTCTCCCAGGATAAGGGTTGGTAGTTCTGAGGACATGAAGTGCGGCAGCCAGGCAGAGAAATGGTCCAGGAAGTGTGTGGGTGAGCCTTGGGGGCCGGTATATGACCGCTACTCTGAGGGAGAAGGGACGGAAGAGCCTGATGGTGTGGACTTCAAAAGAAGGGAATGAGAGCGATGGAACTGGGGGGATGACCTGGAAAGTGCACTTTGGGGAAAAGAGTATGCCGACTCCACCACCAGGTGTGTTTGTGGGTCTCGGGGAATGGGAGAATTGTAAGCCACCAGGGAAAATGGCAGCAGGAGAGGCAGTGTCAGAATCCTGAATCCAGGTTTCCGTGAGGGCCAACAGATTCAGAGAGTTTTTCAGAAAGTAATTGTGAAGGAAAGGAAGCTTGTTGCAAACAGACCGTGGATTCCAAAGGGCACAATTAAAAGAAGGAGATGAAGGGGTGCAAATAATATTAGTAAGATTATTAAGGTTTCAATGTGAGGTAGGGTAGGGGTTGAGGATGGGGGACCAAGGTTGGGGGAGATGTCCCCTGAAATCAGTAGGAGCAGAAAGATAAAGAGCAAGTAGTTTTTGGAATTCTATGAAGTTTTTTTGTGCAGTGTGTTTGGGTAAGATGGACTGAGGTTTTTCAATAAGGTGAGAAGTGCATGGGAGATGTACATGGGAAAGACCAAAAAAGGAAAAATTCAAGAAAACACACCAAAAACAGGCAGAGACGCTTACCTGTCTAAATGGGCCTCAATACAAATGCACACGCAGGGTGCAGCGGACCCAAATAAAATAGCAAATGCACAGGTGCAATACTTAATGAAACAGCCAGTCTTCAATAAGGGTTTGGCCATGTGGTACACCAATGCACTAAGATACATACTCTGGCCTCTGTTCACACGGGATGCATTTTAGCACTGGGCAGCCCGCCATAGGGCGTTATTAATAGGCTGGAGCCAGATGCTTTGCATTCCTTGTGTGAACACGCCACATACATAGTATGTATATGAGCCGTGATGGAGGGGGGATTGGTCGGTGTAAGTGAATTGCAAGGGAACACAGGAGGATAGGAATAAAGCACATGGATAGAGGGGAGAGCAGAGTATGGGTTACCTGACTCCTGCCCTGACTAACTGCCAGGGAATAACTGCTGTATCACAACGCTTAGCTCCGTGACGCTTAGCTCCGTGACGCTTTGCTTCTGGGATGCTTGCACCCCTAAGGATGGTTCTAAATTTTGCATCTCAGTAGGTATGGTGTTCTTTGGATGCAACTCAGTATTCTGTCTTCTCCAAACACGACAAATTTTGTTTCTACCAAACAGTTCTGCTTTGATTTCATCAGACCATATGACATCCTCCCAATACTCTTTTGGATAATCCGAATGCTCTCTAGCAAACTTCAAACAGGCCCGGACATGTACTGGCTTCAGCAGAGGGACACATCTGGCACTGCAGGATGAGTCCCTGGTGGTGTTGTGTGTTACTGATAGTAGCCTTTGTTATGGTGGTCCCAGCTATATGCAGGTCATTCACTAGGTCTCCATGTGAGGTTCTGGGATTTTTGCTCACCGTTCTTGTGATCATTTTGACCCCACAGGGTGAGATCTTGCGTGAAACCCCAGATCGAGGGAGATTATCAGTGGTCTTGTATGTCTTCCATTTTATTATTATTGCTCCCACAGTTGATTTCATCACATCAAGCTGCTTGCCTATTGCAGATTCAGTCTTCCCAGCCTGATGCAGGACTAAAATTTTGTTTTTGGTGTCCTTCGACAGCTCTTTGGTCTTCACCATAGTGGAGTTTGGAGTGTGACTGAGGTTGTCGACAGGTGTCTTTTATACTGATAACTTCAAACAGGTGCCATTACTACAGGTAATAAGTGGAGGACTGAGGAGTTAGAAGTCTGTGAGTGCCAGAAATCTTGCATGTTTTAGGTACCAAATATTTATTTTCCTCCATAATTTGCAAAATAAATCTTGCCAAATTAGACAAGGTGATTTTCTGGATTTGTTTTCTCATTTTGACTCTCATAGTTGTGGTCTACCTATGATGTCAATTGCAGGCCTCTCTAATTTTTTTAAGTGGGAAAACTTGCACAATTGGTGGCTGACTAAATACTTTTTTCCCCACTTTATACTCATAGCAGTATCATCTATATAATATATATACACAGCAGTCACAGTATCACCTCTATAATGTATATAGACTGCTGTATATACATTATACAGGTGATACAGCAATTATATAGAGCAATAGCAGTATCAGTTATATATTCTACAGTATATACACCAGGTGAAACTGAAAGTGCTGTATATAGATAAAAAAAAGTTTTCATCTTGGGACTCACAGAAATCCCTTAGATGGGGGGAGGTTGGAGAGCTGTGGTGGGTCCACTGTCCAGCATTGGAGGTGGTGAGGAGCGGATGCCTGGGATTGGTGAGTAGAGCTTAGTTTTTCTGTCATTGGTGCAGGCCAGCGCTGGACAAAGATACATCCTGTGAGCACGGCGGCTTCCTTTCTCAGTCGCCCATGACAGCAATACCAGAGAGAGGGGATCCGCCCTTCAGGGACAGGAAACCTATAGGATAAAAGGGTGATACCTCTCTCCTGCGTCAGTTTGGTTCCGTGTCGCTGACAGGGAACCCTCTAGGATCGGTACCTGAAGATCCAGAGTCGGCCAGTCGAGCTATGACGGCGGGGAGGCCCCTGTTACGGCTGGTGCGGTGTCCGACGCTGCCACTTATGGGTCCGAAGGGTCTGCAGAGTGCGCGGAGGGAAGCACGGCCGCCTCTCCGGATTGGGATAGGGGCTTCAGGGACCCGGTGTGCCTCAGACGGCTTCACGCAGAGGCACTTCCTGATTCGGGGCAGCCGGCTCGGTGTGTGAGGTGCACCAAGATGGCCGCCGCACCGGATCTAATGCGTTCTACTTCCGGGTCCAGGGCAGCGCACGCATGCGCAGATCAAGGGGATCAGCGCTTCCCTATGATGCAGCCCTGGAAGAGGGGGTGGATCGGCGCTGAAAAAAAAACAAAAAAAAGCCTTTCTAAAGACCTCTGTGGAATTGCTTCTTGCTGCATGCAGTCCCAATAATGGAGGACAGCGATCAGCAGCTCCAGGCGCCACAGCCATTACAGCCGCAGCAGCAGCGTCACCACCAGCGCAAGCCAGATGCGCAAAAGAAAAGATCCTCTGCCGGCACCCGCAGTACTCGCTCCATCAGTCATTCCACGCCGCAGAGTAAAGTCTCCAGCATGGCTAACCAGCCGACACCACCGACTACGGATCCCATACAGGATCCTATACCTCCTCCAGAACCGGTACCTGTGGCTGCGCAAGATGGGTGAGTGATCTTCATGAAAGTTCACCAAATAATTGGGGTCCCCTTTTCCGTTTATTTTTAGGCAAGAAAGAAAACGGAGAAAACTAAGCATAGGTCCTGTTCCCTGTGCAGAAAATCCTTGTCACAAACCTGGGATAAAAAATTGTGTGGTTCCTGTATAGGACAAGTCCTTTGTGAAGAAACCACTAGTTTTGCCTCTGAATTACGATCTGTAATCAGATCAGAGGTAGAAACAGCATTTAAATCCCTTAAAGGGGAAGGGGTTAAAGAGAAAATACCTGTACCCTATTCTCACTCCAATTCTTCTAGTTCTGAAGAGGGTGCTTCAGACAGGCGGGGTTCCTCGTCCTCCTCGGATTCTGAGAGCGGAGGTCGCCACTGCTTCCCTTTAGACGGAGTCGATGCCCTTGTGAAGGCCGTACGATCGACCATGGGGGTCCTAGATCCCCGTCCTGACAAAACAGTACAGGACATCATGTTTGGAGGCCTAGGCCAGAAAAGGCGCAGATTCTTTCCACTTAACGAAAATGTTCAAGCTTTAATTAACAAAGAATGGGAGAAACCAGGAAGAAAAAATTCATCTCTACCCTCCCTTAAAAGGAAATATCCCTTCGAGGAAGAGGCTTCTACGTCATGGGATAATGCCCCTAAACTTAACGTAGCAGTAGCTAAGGCCTCAAAAAAAATTACGTTGCCCTTTGAGGACATGGGAACTCTGAAGGATCCCCTCGATAAAAGAGCTGATACATTCCTTAAAGGGGCCTGGGAATCGGCAGGGGGATGTTTAAGGCCGGGGCCACACTAGCGTATTGCATCCGATGCGAGAGCATCGGATGCGATATGCTAATGACACTCGCCTCCTGCTCGCAGCAGAGCAGGAGCCGAGTGTCATGCGTCTGTGCTCCGATTCTCTTGCACAGGGAGGATCGGAGCACAGCTGCGGAGGAGGCGGAGAAATGAATTGCTTCATGATAGTGTTGGATCTCAGCGACGTGTATTATCACGTCCCCATCCACAAAAACTCCCAGAAATACCTCAGACTAGCAGTGGTCATGAGAGGGGAAGTAAGGGAATACCAGTACAAAGCCCTTCCCTTTGACATTTCAGTGGCACCCCGTATATTTACCAAATTGGTAGCGGAAATGATGGCCCATATAAGAGAAAAAGACATTTTAATAATACCATACTTGGTCGACTTTTTAATTGTCAGCAACTCAGCTCAACTTCTGTCGCCAACAATGCGACAGAGTAGTAAAATCTCTAACGGAGTTAGGCTGGCTTCTAAATCTCCAAAAGTCAAAACTAGAACCGACCAGAGTTTTCGGGCCTAACTTTGGAATCGATAACACAGGAATGTCGTCTTCCAGACGAGAAAAAAAACAAAAAATATTAAATCTTGTGTCAAGAGCTAGCTCAAACCCTCATATGACCTTGAGAGTGGCGATGTCACTGCTGGGGTCCCTTTCTGCCTGTCTTCCAGCAATACAGTGGGCACAAATCCACACGAGGGACCTCCAGTGGGATATTCTGTGGAATTAGGTTACACTGGGGGGACACCTAGAAGGACACATGACTAAGTTCAAACACTATTCGTTCCCTAGCCTGGTGGCTAGATTCCAACAACCTATCAAAGGGGGTTCCTTGGGTAATAAACATATCTCGGATAGTTACCACGGATGCCAGTCCAATGGGGTGGGGAGCTCACCTGGACAACAGTATCACTCAGGGAGTCTGGACAGATCGAGAATGCGGGGTATCCTCAAATCAAAAAGAACTTTGGGCAGTGAGCCACGCTCTATCATTTTTTCTTCCCAGCCTGCAGGGGCATCATGTCCGGGTTTTTTCGGACAATCAGGTAGTGGTAGCCTACCTGAACCACCAGGGGGGGACCAGATCCCAAGCCCTAATGAAGGCCACTTCCCAAATCTTTACCTTAGCAGAAGATAACTTCCTATCCCTATCTGCGCTACATATAAAGGGGGTAGAGAACCAAAAAGCAGACTTCTTAAGCCGTACCCCATTAAAACAGGGGGAATGGACACTGAACCACAGCGTCTTCGATCAGATCACCAAAATATGGGGGGTCCCTGTAATAGACCTTTTTACCAGTGCAGAAAACAGAAAAGTAAAGGAATTTTGATCTCTGAACCCCAGAGGGGGCCCTCGGGCACTGAATGCATTCACAATTCCCTGGACTCAGGGTCTCACATATGCCTTTCCCCCTCACATACTTATCCCGGCAGTTCTGCGGAAAATCAGACAGGACAGGGCGAGACTCATCCTAATAGCCCCCTTCTGGCCCAAAAGGGCCTGGTTTTCCTGGCTGAGAATCCTATCGGTCACCGATCCCTGGGTTCTTCCGGACCTTCCGGCCTCTTATCACAGGGACCGGTGTTCCACCCCCAGTCAGTGAATCTCCACTTAACAGCGTGGAACTTGAGAGGTCACTACTAAAGGCAAGAGGCTTTTCAGATAAATTAGTGTCTACGCTATTAAAAAGTAGGAAAACAGTAACAACTAAAATCTACGGTAAAACCTAGAAAAAGTTTCTGTCCACCTCTGGGGTAAAACTACAAGATGGGGACCCAGCTGTTAAAATATTAGAATTTCTACAAAAAGGGTTAGATATGGGCCTCTCGGTGACCACCATAAAAGTGCAAATAGCGGCATTATACAGTGAGAATATTGCCACTAACCCATGGGTAACAAGGTTTATTAAAGCTGCTGTACGGTCTAAACCCATAAATATTAAAAAACTACCAACCTGGGACTTAAATTTAGTCTTGTCAGCTCTGACAGAACCTCCGTTTGAGCCCATAGATTCGATACCACTTAAAATTCTATCATGTAAAACGGCCCTTCTCACAGCTTTAACATCTGCCCGTAGAATAAGTGATCTCCAGGCTCTATCTGCAAATCCTCCCTTCACGCAAATCATGGATGATAAGGTAATACTAAGAACAGACCCCGCTTATCTACCCAAGGTTGCTTCCAACTTCCACAGGTCCCAGGAAATAATCCTTCCTTCCTTCTGCACAAATCCTAAAAATAAGGAAGAGGAAAGATTCCATACATTAGATGTGAGAAGGTGTCTAATACATTACTTAGAATCCTCCCAACAGTATAGGAAGGAAGGGTCTCTCTTTATCTGTTTTCAGGGACCTAGAAAAGGACTCAAAGCCTCCAAAAGCACTAAAGCTCGCTCGGTAACTGATGCGATAGCCTTGGCGTACTCATCCACGGGAAACACAGTTCCTGAGGGGCTCAAAGCGCACTCTACAAGAGCTATGGCGACCTCCTGGGCCGAAAGGTCGGAGGTACCAATAGACAAAATCTGTAAGGCGGCCACCTGGTCATCACCTTCAACCTTTTTTAGGCACTACCGCCTAGACCTAGCCTCTTCGTCTGACTTAACCTTCGGAAGAAGGGTCTTGCAGGCTGTGGTCCCTCCCTAAAGCAATAATCTCTGCAATTCTCTCTGGTAGTGCTGTCATGGGTGACTGAGAATAACATAGTTACTTACCGATAACGGTATTTCTTAGAGCCCATGACAGCACCAGCTTATTCCCCCACCCCCCCCACCCCCGTCCCCTCCTATATCACGTGTGCGGTGAGCACCATATTATAAGAAGTGTGTTTTTTTTAACTTTTAGACACGGTGTAATCCTGCTAAGCATTTTTTTAAAATTGTATTTTTTCCTGTTGTCACTAACCTGGAGGACCTCTGATGCTCTGTAAACCAAATTGACGCAGGAGAGAGGTACCGCCCTTTTATCCTATAGGTTTCCTGTCCCTGAAGAGCAGATCCCCTCTCTCTGGTAGTGCTGTCATGGGCTCTGAGAAATACCGTTACCGGTAAGTAACTATGTTATTTCAAACTTTACTGAGGCCCTATGTGTGCACGCTCATCTGCTTGCATGCACTGACGAGGGCCGCAGCCACGAGCACGCACGATAGAGGGCCGCAGTCACGCACACACATTGATGCAAGCCGCCATGGCCCTTGTCAGAATGTGCAACGAAAGAGCGCAAGCACAAAGGGGCTGTTAGTCTGAAGGGCAGGTGGGCCAATTTGTAGTTCAGAGACACCAAACCACCGAACATCTGCCCGCCTTGGCAGATTGCCAATTCTGGCCTGTATATAACTGTATCTTGAATATGTTTTGGCTAAAATGCCAATACTTGTGCCACTGTCAAAGTATTTCTGGACCTAACTGTATACCTAAGTCAAATGACGCTCCTTCCCTTCCGAGCCCTGCCCTACACCCTAAAAGTAGTTTTTCCCAACATTTGGGCTATCGGAGTGCTCAGGAGAAATTACACAGCAAATTTGGGGTCAGTTTTCTCCTGTTACCCTTGTGAAAAAAATGTTTGTTTTTTCCTTCCACATTCAAATTGTTCATGTGAATCATCTGAAGGGTTAATAAACTTATTGAATGTGGTTTTGAGCAACTTGAGGGGTGCAGTTAATAGAATGGTGTCGGAGCTGTTGTTGCTGGTGCTCCTGCTGGAGCTACTGCTGCAGCTACTGCTGCAGCTGTTGCAGATGCTATTGGTGCTGCTGCTGGCTACGGACCAGATGCTTGATAAGCTCCATTTTGTCCAACCGCTGTTCCGTTTTTACAGCCGCCCTCATCGAAGACATGCAGTTTGTCGGCAGCCTCCACATTTCCTTTCTGGGTAAATTTGCCAGCATTTCTAAAAACTGTAGTAGATAGGCTCACTCGGCTGCAAATAGAGGTAGGCACAGGAACACTGTCTTTAAATCTTCCATTGATTTATTGAGAGTACTGCATAAACCAGGGCAACGTTAGGAAAACAAAAGCGGCCTTCACTGCCTAACTGAAAATCAAAAACATCACGTATAGCACAGTCTTTGATGCTACAGGAAAATGCCCGCTTCAGGAAAAAACACAAGGTTTAGCTTTCCTTCACATGACAATACACCTCCACAGCTTTCACCTTTAAGCCCACCTCCACACCAAATACTCTAGAAGGCTGGGTATTTATCCTCTGGACTCCTCCCACTCTACAGCTGTTTAACCATCCTAGCACTAAACATGGCACCACTCAGCAGTTCATGTGCTGGAGAATTTGTCTATGTGCATATTATTGGAGGTAACAATCTCAGTGCTACATATCTCCCCTCCAGTACTTTGCCAGTGACTTTGTCACAAGGGATTGACACTTTAATTAATTGCAAATAATGATAGATACCTAAATCTGAAAGCAGAAGATTGCTGACCATCCGTGATAAAAAATACACAACCCCAGAGGAAAGAAAACATCTAGTAATGTGACACTCATTTAGAACTACCCTTAAAAATAAATTACCTGCTGAACATCTTGCTGAAAAACACAAAGTTGTAGTCGTTGATGTAATCGAACCTTACGATGCTGCCATATATTTTCCAGCTGTCGTTGATGATGCAAAACCTCATGGACAGCATCTAAGACGTGATGAACAGCCTTTGAATAGTTGGAAGAAGTAGTCAGGGAATCAGAGGTACCAGGAGTTAATGGTCTTTGAAGCTTGTCCAGCAGAGATTTTCCTTCTTGACTAACCTTTAAACAAAAATATATAACTGTTGTAAGTTTCAATATTTTTTTCCTCACTTTTTATATGCTACATATTTTAGACTATCAAAATCTGTGTTTCATGGTTTCCTCTTCCAAGAACTTTAACTTTTTAATTACTGCATTGACATAGCCAGTCGAAGGATTATTTTTTTTCTTGTGGAACGAATTGCACCTTGGATTTTACCATATAATGTAATATAAAACAGGAAAAAATTGTAAGTGCAGTGAAATGGCGGGAAAAAAAACGCAATTCTGACACAGGTTTCTTTTGTCTGTTTATATGATGTTCATTATGCAGTAAAAATGGTATGCCGACATGAATCATCAGGTCAGAAAAATTACAGCCATATCAAACTTGCATAGGTTTTAATTTTATTTTTGATGATGAAAAAAATTCTGAAATTTAAATAAAGTTTTATTTTCTGAGACCCAAAACATTTATTATTTTTCCATCAGTAGAGTTTTTTTTTTCTTTTTATTAGTTAGCTGGGATTTCTATTGATATATTTTAGGTTACATACAATGTACTTAGAGTGGTTTTATTTATTTATTTTTTTAAGTTTGTGGGTGGCACGGTGACCGAACTTACAATTCTGGCATTTTAATTTTGTTTTGCTATATAATTTAATTTTACAGACACATCAATAGCAAATATGTATATCTTATTACCGGTAATTTTTTTTATATTTTGATTTTTTAGTATGAAAGTCTGGGTCATTCCAATTTTTATATTTACATGTTTTATTGAAATGACTTAAAACTGTGATAATAATATAAAAATCACGGCACTCTTGTGATAGTCAATTGTATGTGTTCAAGTAGGGTGTCCAGCCCGTCGCAACAACTATATGTAAAAAAAAACTTGGCACTCAAGAGGTACCAAAAAAGAAGAGTTCCATTTATTGTGCATCCAGACAATATGTTATTATGTTAACCGTTTTCGGTATGCAAAAGGATCTTCATCAGTATAAAACTGGTTCAGTAATATAGTTGAGAACATTTTATCAGGCCCTTATTGGATTAGGTGCCTGAATGCCGTAGTCCAATCTATGTAAACATAGAGCGTCTGTGGCTTGCGACAACCGTCGCTATGGGTATGCGCTGGATGCTGGAAGGATAAATGCCGCGACAGCGCGTCTGGGGCATGCGACTCCATCGCAGTGGATATGAAATCATCCTTTGCTTTTAAAATATAGTCATACAGAGAGTAATAAAATCTTCACAACTATGATACTGAACCAGTTTTTTCTGATGAACGTCATTTTGCGTATCGAAAACATTTAACATAACATATTTTCTGGATGCACAATAAATAGAACTCTCCTTCTTTGCTACCTCTTGAGTGCCAAGTTGTGTACATATAGTTGTCAAAACTGTAATAGTCTGATTGCAGTATGTAAGAAAGATCATGTTTTCCTATTATGACAATCTTGTTTTTCAGCTTCAAAGGTGAATTGACATGGCAACCATATGTAGGACATGACAATCCATTAAAAACTTGTGATTGTGTCTTGGGAGAGGTGGTGTGGGAGCAATGGGTGACTGAAATAATGTGCTTTTCGGACCATAAGCTTTAACCTCTTCACGATCTTTGACATATATTTACATCAAAGGTTATGTCCCAGCCTTTGATGTGGGCTCACACACTGAGCTTACAACTTTCCCTGCTCTTGATAACTGATTTAATACTGTGTCAACCGGAAGCACGAAATTCATCATGCCCATCAGAGCCCCTGTTATGTGATTATGGGGTGCCGATATGTAGTCATGACAAACGAGGTCTGTTGATATGACCCACATGCCTGTCATGCCTGTGAATGCCAGCCAGTGGAAGATTGTGATTTGGTGGAGCACTGATATATAGAACACAGGCAATCAGATGATCGTAGATTCAAGGGGACTACGTATTGAAGCCAGTAAAAAGTGAGATAAAAAGTTCTTAAAAATATGAAAAAGATAAAAAAATAAACAAACACCAAAGTTCAAATTTCTTCACTTTTTGCCTTATTAACCACTTTATCTCCCAAGGCTGTTTGCACCTTCATGACTGGGCCAAATTTTACAATTCTAACCACTGTCACTTTATGATGTAATAACTCTGGAAAAATTCTACTGATCCTAAAATAGTGTTTAGTAACATTTAATACTTCATGATAGTGCTAAAATTTCTTTGATATGACTTCTGTTTATCTGTGAAAAAAAAAACAGAAATTTGGGGAACATTTTGCAATTTTTAAAATTTTAATTATTTTGTCCTTAAATCAGAGAGATGTGTCACAAAAAATAGTTAATAAATGACATTTCCCACATGTCTACTTTACACCAGAAAAAATGTTTAACCCCAATATTTTTTTTTGTCAGGAAGTTAAAAGGGTTAAAAGTTCAAAAGCAATTACTAATTTTTCAAACAAAATTTACAAAACCATTTTTTAGGGACCACATCACATTTGAAGTGACTTTGAGGGGTCTATATGACAGAAAATATCCAAAAGCGACATAATTCTAAAAACTGCACCCCTCAAGATGCTCACAACCACATTCAAGAAGATTATTAACCCTTCAAGTGCTTCACTCTTGTAAGCAAAGTGGAAGAAAAAAAATAACATTTAACTTTTTTCACAAAAATTTTACCTTAGACCCAATTTGTTTTATTTTCACAAGGGTAACAGGAAAAAATGGACCCCAAACCAAAATTTGTAGTGAAATTTCTCAGGAACATGCAGATACCCCATATGTGGGGAGGAAAACACTGTTTTGGCACACGGTGGGGCTTGAAAGGGAAGGAGCGCCATTTTACTTAGCCTAAACAGTGAAAACCCTCCACAAGTGATCCCATTTTGGAATCTAGACCCTTCAGGGAACTTGGAACTTATATAGATATAAGGTGAGCACCTTGAACCCCAAAGTGCTTCACAGAAGTTTATAACATTGAAAAGTGAAATAAAAAAAAAATCACATAATTTCCACAAAAATTACCTTCAGTCCCTTTTTTTTCCGCAAGGGTAATAAGAGAAAATGTACCACAAAAGTTTTTGTGCAATTTCTCATGAGTACGCCGATACCTTATGGGAGAAAAAAACATTTTTTGGGTGCACATCAGGCCTCGGAAGTGAAGGGTGACACCGCTGAACAGGGGCCAGATGGAATCCACAGTAACTCTGCAGCCACATTATAGTGAATGGATCCCTCGGGGGTTTCATCTGAATCACGTCACTCGGAGACTTAGATAGAAAACCCCAAGTAAGTGCTCAGCATAGAGCACAGGATAAACTTGATCCAAAATGTTCCCAATTAGAGCTTCAACTCAATTCACAAAAAAGCAAGATCCCACTCAGGTCCATCATCGGTTAACAGAATATAGGGGGCTTACACATTAGTAGTGTAGCATCGGGTGGTTTTGTCAAACTCAATTTGACAGGTGGACCCGCCCCTATCAAAGTGTATCAAAGTGTGTAACCCCTCCCCGCCCTGTCTGCCAGCTGTCCCTCCTTGTCTGGTTTTCCCTTTTGATACAGTTTGATATTGTTATCACAGTATTTGATACAGTGATTATTATCCCAGTATTTGTTTTTATATCCTATTAGATTTTCATTTTATATGTAGCTGCTGTGAGATTGCATTCTGTAATTTGAGCAATGTATTTTATTCACAGTGTCCACATATAGTCCCCAATGATCACATATAGTGCAAAATTGTGTTTATACAAACAGCCAGAGTTTCTACAAACAGGTGTAGAACGTACACAGACAGCAGCTTAACCCCTTAATCCCATATGACGTACTATCCCATCCAGGTGACCTGGGACTTAATTCCCAGTGACGGGATAGTACGTCATATGCGATCGGCCGCGCTCACGGGGGGAGCGCGGCCGATCGCGGCCGGGTGTCAGCTGACTATCGCAGCTGACAAACAGCACTATGTGCCAGGAGCGGTCACGGACCGCTCCCGGCACATTAACCCCCGGCACACAACGATCAAACATGATCGCGATGTGTCGGCGGTACAGGGAAGCATCGCGCAGGGAGGGGGCTCCCTGCGGGCTTCCCTGAGACGATCGGTACACGGTGATGTACTCACCGTGTACCGAGCGTCTTCTCCCTGCAGTCCCCGGATCCCAAATGGTCGCGGGGCTGCATCCGGGTCCTGCAGGGAGTACTTCCGGGTCGCCTGCAGGTGCTGGTAAGCCTGCAGCAATGTCAGTGAGATCGACGATCTTACAGAGTGCTGTGCAAACTGTAAGATCGGCGATCTGTGATGTCCCCCCCTGGGACAAAGTAAAAAAGTAAAAAAAAAAATTTCCACATGTGTAAAAAAAAAAAAATAAATTACTAAATAAATAAATAAATAAATATTATTCCCATAAATACATTTCTTTATCTAAAAAAAAAAAAAAAAACAATAAATGCACACATTTAGTATCGCCGCGTCCGAAACGACCCAACCTATAAAACTGTCCCACTAGTTAACCCCTTCAGTGAACACCGTAAGAAAAAAAAAAAAAAGGAGCCAAAAAACAACGCTTTATGTCATGATCCCAATGGCAGGGGATCACAAAAGGACAAGCACAAAAACAAAACAAGCTCTAGGGTGATGGAACCTGAGCTGACCGCGAACCTGAACCTAAACACACAACTAGCAGTAGCCGGGGAACGTGCCTACGATGATTCCTAGGCGTCTCGCGCCAGCCGAAGGATTAACTTTCCCTATTAGAAGAAACACAGACCTCACTTGCCTCCAGAGAAACACCCCACAGAAATAGCAGCCCCCCACATGTAATAACGGTGAAATGAGAGGAAAGCACATACGTAGTTATGAAAATAGAATCAGCAAAAATGAGGCCCGCTAAAGCTAGATAGCAGAGGATACAAAAGTGAACTGCGCGGTCAGCGAAAAACCCTTCAAAAAAACCATCCTGAAATTACTTGAACTCATGTGCCAACTCATGGAACATGAGGAGTAATTTCAGCCCACTAGAGCAACCAGCAGCAAGGAATCACATATCTGCAAGCTGGACTAAGACAAAAATTAAGCAAAACGTGGAACAGGAAAATCAAAACTTAGCTTGTCCTGAAGATAACAGACGCAGGGAGCAGAAGTAAAAAGACACGCTGATTACATTGATAGCCGGCGAGGAAATGACAAAAAAGCCAGGTTAAATAGGAAACTCCCATAACCTGATGGAACAGGTGGACACCAGAGACCGCAGAGAACACAAGTCACCCAGTACCATCAGTAACCACCAGAGGGAGCCCAAAAACAGAACTCACAACAGTACCCTTCCCTTGAGGAGGGGTCACCGAACCCTCACGAGAACCACCAGGGCGACCAGGATGAGCCCTATGAAAAGCACGGACCAAATCGGCAGCATGAACATCAGAGGCAATCACCCAAGAATTATCCTCCTGACCATAACCCTTCCACTTGACCAAATACTGGAGTTTCCGTCTGGAAACACGAGAATCCAAGATCTTCTCCACAACATACTCCAATTCACCCTCCACCAGCACCGGAGCAGGAGGCTCAAGCGAAGGAACGACAGGTACCTCATACTTCCGCAACAACGACCGATGGAACACATTATGAATAGCAAACGATGCCGGGAGATCCAAACGAAACGACACAGGGTTAAGAATTTCCAAGATCCTATAGGGACCGATGAACCGAGGCTTGAACTTAGGAGAAGAGACCTTCATAGGAACAAAACGAGAAGACAACCACACCAAGTCCCCAACAAGAAGTCGAGGACCCACGCGGCGACGGCGATTAGCAAACTGCTGAGCCCTCTCCTGGGACAACTTCAAATTGTCCACCACATGACTCCAAATCCGATGCAACCTATCCACCACCATGTCCACTCCAGGACAATCAGAAGGCTCCACCTGACCAGAGGAAAAACGAGGATGAAACCCCGAATTACAAAAGAAAGGAGAAACCAAGGTAGCAGAACTAGCCCGATTATTAAGGGCAAACTCGGCAAGCGGCAAAAAGGAAACCCAGTCATCTTGATCAGCAGAAACAAAACACCTTAAATAAGTTTCTAAAGTCTGATTAGTTCGTTCCGTCTGGCCATTCGTCTGGGGATGGAATGCAGACGAAAAGGACAAATCAATGCCCATCATAGCACAGAACGTCCGCCAAAATCTAGACACAAACTGGGATCCCCTGTCAGAAACGATGTTCTCCGGAATGCCATGCAAACGGACCACGTTTTGAAAAAACAGAGGGACCAACTCAGAGGAGGAAGGTAACTTAGGCAAGGGTACCAGATGAACCATCTTAGAAAAGCGGTCACACACAACCCATATGACGGACATTTTTTGAGAGACAGGGAGATCGAAATAAAGTCCATGGAAATGTGCGTCCAAGGCCTCTTCGGGATAGGCAAAGGTGACAACAATCCACTGGCCCGAGAACAGCAAGGCTTAGCCCGAGCGCAAACTCCACAAGACTGCACGAAAGAGCGCACATCCCTCGACAAGGAAGGCCACCAAAAAGACCTGGCCACCAAGTCTCTAGTACCAAATATTCCAGGATGACCTGCCAACACAGAAGAATGGACCTCGGAGATGACTCTACTGGTCCAATTATCCGGAACAAACAGCCTTTCCGGCGGACAACGATCAGGTTTATTCGCCTGAAACTCCTGCAAAGCACGTCGCAAGTCTGGGGAGACAGCCGACAAAATCACTCCATCCCTAAGGATACCAGTGGGCTCAGAATTTCCAGGGGAGTCAGGCACAAAACTCCAAGAAAGAGCATCCGCCTTCACATTCTTTGAACCTGGCAGGTATGAAACCACAAAATTGAAACGGGAGAAAAACAGTGACCAACGAGCCTGTCTAGGATTCAGACGCTTGGGAGACTCAAGGTACATCAGATTTTTGTGATCAGTCAAGACCACCACACGATGTCTAGCACCCTCAAGCCAATGACGCCACTCCTCAAATGCCCACTTCATGGCCAAAAGCTCCCGATTACCAACATCATAATTCCGTTCAGCGGGCGAAAATTTTCTAGAAAAGAACGCACATGGCTTCATCACTGAGCCATCGGAGCTTCTCTGTGACAAAACCGCCCCCGCTCCGATCTCGGAAGCATCAACCTCAACCTGAAAAGGAAGCGACGTATCTGGCTGACGCAACACAGGAGCAGAAGAAAACCGGCGCTTAAGTTCCTGAAAGGCCTCCACAGCCGCAGGAGACCAATCAGTAACATCAGCACCCTTTTTAGTCAAATCCGTCAAAGGCTTAACAACACTAGAAAAATTAGTTATGAAGCGACGATAAAAATTAGCAAAGCCCAAGAACTTCTGTAAACTCTTAAGAGATGTAGGCTGCGTCCAGTCACAAATAGCCTGAACCTTGATGGGATCCATCTCAATAGTAGAAGGGGAAAAAATATACCCCAAAAAAGAAATCTTCTGGACTCCAAAGAGACATTTAGAACCCTTTACAAACAAATAATTGGCCCGCAGGACCTGAAACACCTTCCTGACCTGCTGAACATGAGACTCCCAGTCATCAGAAAAAACCAAAACATCATCCAAATACACGATAATAAATTTATCCAGATATTCACGGAAAATATCGTGCATAAAAGACTGGAAGACAGAAGGAGCATTAGAAAGTCCAAAAGGCATCACCAAATACTCGAAATGGCCCTCAGGCGTATTAAATGCGTTTTTCCACTCATCACCCTGCCTTATCCGCACAAGATTATACGCACCCCGAAGATCAATCTTAGTGAACCATTTAGCCCCCTTAATGCGAGCGAACAAATCAGTCAACAATGGCAAAGGATACTGATATTTGACTGTAATCTTATTCAAAAGACGATAATCTATGCAAGGCCTCAAGGAACCATCTTTTTTGGCCACAAAAAAAAAACCTGCTCCCAAAGGAGACGAAGATGGACGGATATGTCCCTTTTCCAAGGACTCCTCAACATAATTCCGCATAGCAGTATGCTCTGGCACTGGCAGATTGAACAAATGACCTTTAGGGAATTTACTGCTAGGAATCAAATCTATAGCACAATCGCAATCCCTGTGAGGAGGAAGCGAACTGAGCTTAGGCTCCTCAAAAACCTCCCGATAATCAGACAAAAATACCGGAACCTCAGAAGGAGTAGATGAAGCGATAGAAATCGGAGATGCATCATCATGAACCCCCTGACATCCCCAGCTTAACACAGACATTGTTTTCCAGTCCAGGACTGGGTTATGAGTTTGTAACCATGGCAGACCAAGCACTAAGACATCATGTAAATTATACAGTACCAGGAAGAGAATCACCTCCTGATGAACGGGAGTCATATGCATGGTCACTTGTGTCCAGTACTGAGGTTTATTCATAGCCAAAGGTGTAGAGTCAATTCCTTTCAAAGGAATAGGAACTTCCAGAGGTTCCAGACTAAACCCACAGCGATTGGCAAATGACCAATCCATAAGACTCAGGGCAGCGCCTGAATCCACATAGGCATCAACGGAAATGGATGATAATGAACAAATCAGTGTCACAGACAGAATGAACTTAGACTGTAAAGTACCAATGGCAACAGACTTATCAACCTTTTTTGTGCGTTTAGAGCATGCTGATATAACATGAGCTGAATCACCACAATAAAAACACAATCCATTTTTTAGCCTATAATTTTGCCGTTCACTTCTGGACTGAATTCTATCACATTGCATTATCTCAGGTGCCTGTTCAGAAGACACCGCCAAATGGTGCACAGGTTTGCGCTCCCGTAAACGCCGATCAATCTGAATAGCCATAGTCATGGGCTCATTCAGACCTGTAGGCGCCGGGAACCCCACCATAACATCTTTAATGGCCTCAGAAAGGCCATCTCTGAATTTTGCAGCCAGAGCGCACTCATTCCACTGAGTAAGCACCGACCATTTCCGAAATTTCTGACAATATATTTCTGCTTCATCTTGCCCCTGAGAGAGAGCCAATAAAGCTTTTTCAGCCTGAATCTCTAGGTTAGGTTCCTCATAGAGCAAACCCAATGCCAGAAAAAACGCATCCACATTGAGCAACGCAGGATCCCCTGGTGCCAATGCAAATGCCCAATTCTGAGGGTCACCCCGCAGGAAAGATATAACAATCTTGACTTGCTGAGCAGGGTCTCCAGAGGAGCGAGATTTCAAGGAAAGAAACAACTTGCAATTGTTCCTAAAATTCAGAAAACTAGATCTATCTCCAGAAAAAAACTCTGGGACAGGAATTCTAGGTTCAGACATAGGCGTATGTACAACAAAATCTTGTATATTTTGAACCTTAGCAGCAAGATTATTCAGGCTGGAAGCCAAACTCTGGACGTCCATGATAAACAGCTGAGGTCAGAGCCATTCAAGGATTAAGAGGAGGAAAGAAGCAGTCAAGCTGCAATTAAGGCTGGGCAGCAAACACTGAGGAAAAAAAACAAAAAAAAATAACTTCCTCAGACTACTTTTCCTCCTACTTCAGCCAAAACGATGACCAATTTTTTCGGGCCGGCTATACTGTCATGATCCCAATGGCAGGGGATCACAAAAGGACAAGCACAAAAACAAAACAAGCTCTAGGGTGATGGAACCTGAGCTGACAGCGAACCTGAACCTAAACACACAACTAGCAGTAGCCGGGGAACGTGCCTACGATGATTCCTAGACGTCTCGCACCAGCCGAAGGATTAACTTTCCCTATCAGAAGAAACACAGACCTCACTTGCCTCCAGAGAAACACCCCACAGAAATAGCAGCCCCCCACATGTAATAACGGTGAAATGAGAGGAAAGCACATATGTAGTTATGAAAATAGAATCAGCAAAAATGAGGCCCGCTAAAGCTAGATAGCAGAGGATACAAATGTGAACTGCGCGGTCAGCGAAAAACCCTTCAAAAAAACCATCCTGAAATTACTTGAACTCATGTGCCAACTCATGGAACATGAGGAGTAATTTCAGCCCACTAGAGCAAACAGCAGCAAGGAATCACATATCTGCAAGCTGGACTAAGACAAAAATTAAGCAAAACGTGGAACAGGAAAATCAAAACTTAGCTTGTCCTGAAGATAACAGACGCAGGGAGCAGAGGTAAAAAGACACGCTGATTACATTGATAGCCGGCGAGGAAATGACAAAAAAGCCAGGTTAAATAGGAAACTCCCATAACCTGATGGAACAGGTGGACACCAGAGACCGCAGAGAACACAAGTCACCCAGTACCATCAGTAACCACCAGAGGGAGCCCAAAAACAGAACTCACAACAGCTTTATTATCATACCGCCGAACAAAAAGTGGAATAACACGCAATCAAAAAGACGGATATAAATAACAATGATACCGCTGAAAACGTCATCTTGTCCCGCAAAAAACGAGCCGCCACAAAGCATAATAAGCAAAAAAATAAAAAAGTTATAGTCCTGAGAATAAAGCGATGCCAAAATAATTATTTTTTCTATAAAATAGCTTTTATCGTATAAAAGCGCCAAAACATAAAAAATGATATAAATGAGGTATCGCTGTAATCGTACTGACCCGACGAATAAAACTGCTTCATCCACTTTACCAAACGTGGAACGGTATAAACGCCTCCCCCAAAAGAAATTCATGAATAGCTGGTTTTTGGTCATTCTGCCTCACAAAAATCGGAATAAAGAGTGATCAAAAACTGTCACGTGTCCAAAAATGTTACCAATAAAAACGTCAACTCGTCCCGCAAAAAACAAGACCTCACATGACTCTGTGGACCAAAATATGGAAAAATTATAGCTCTCAAACTGTGGAGAAGCAAAAACTTTTTTGCAATAAAAAGCGTCTTTTAGTGTGTGATGGATGGCAATCATAAAAATCCGATATAAAAAACGCTATAAAAGTAAATCAAACCCCCCTTCATCACCCCCTTAGTTAGGGAAAAATAATAAAATTAAAAAAATGTATTTATTTCCATTTTCCCATCAGGGCTAGGGTTAGGGTTAGGGCTAGGGTTAGGGTTGGGGCTAGGGTTAGGGCTAGGGTTGGGGCTAGGGTTGGGGCTAGGGTTGGGGCTAGGGTTGGGGCTAGGGTTAGGGCTAGGGTTGGGGCTAGGGTTAGGGTTGGAGCTAAAGTTAGGGTTAGGGTTGGGGCTAAAGTTACGGTTAGGGTTGGGGCTAAAGTTAGGGTTAGGGTTGGGGCTAAAGTTAGGGTTAGGGCTAAAGTTAGGGTTAGGGTTTGGATTATATTTACGGTTGGGATTAGCTTTGGGATTAGAATTAGGAGTGTGTCAGGGTTAGGGGTGTGGTTAGGGTTACCATTGGGATTAGGGTTAGGGGTGTGTTAGGGTTAGGGTTTCAGGTAGAATTGGGGAGTTTCCACTGTTCAGGCACATCAGGGGCTCTCCAAACGCGACATGTCGTCCGATCTCAATTCCAGCCAATTCTGCGTTGAAAAAGTAAAACAGTGCTCCTTCCCTTCCGAGCTCTCCGGTGCGCCCAAACAGGGGTTTACCCCAACACATGGGGTATCAGCATACTCAGGACAAATTGGATAACAACTTTTGGGGTCCAAGTTCTCTTGTTATCCTTGGGAAAATAAAAATGTGGGGGGCTAAAAATCATTTTTGTGGGAAAAATAAGATTTTTTTTATTTTCGTGGCTCTGCGTTGTAAACTGCAGTGAAACACTTGGGGGTTCAAAGTTCTCACAACACATCTAGATTAGTTCCTTGGGGGGTCTAGTTTCCAATATGGGGTCACTTGAGGGGGGCTTCTACTGTTTGGGTACATCAGGGGCTCTGCAAATGCAACGTGACGCCTGCAGACCAATCCATCTAAGTCTGTATTCCAAATGGCGCTCCTTCCCTTCCAAGCTCTGCCATGCGCCCAAACAGTGCTTCCCCCCACAAATGGGGTATCAGCATACACAGGACAAATTGGACAACAACTTTTGGGGTCCAATTTATCCTGTTACCCTAGCGAAAATACAAAACTGGGGACAAAAAAATCATTTTTGTGAAAAAAAAAAGAATTTTTATTTTCACGGCTCTGCGTTATAAACTGTTGTGAAACACTTGGGGGCTCAAAGCTCTCAAAACACATCTAGATAAGTTCCTTAGGGGGTCTACTTTCCAATATGGTGTCACTTTTGGGTGGTTTCAATGTTTAGGCACATCAGGGGCTCTCCAAACGCAACATGGCGTCCCATCTCAATTCCTGTCAATTTTGCATTGAAAAGTCAAACGGCGCTCCTTCCCTTCCGAGCTCTGCCATGCGCCCAAACAGTGGTTTATCCCCACATATGGGGTATCAACGTACTCAGTACAAATTGTACAACAACTTTTGGGGTCCATTTTCTCCTGTTACACTTGGTAAAATACAACAAATTGGAGCTGAAATAAATTTTGTGTGAAAAAAAGTTAAATGTTCATTTTTATTTAAACATTCCAAAAATTCCTGTAAAACACCTGAAGGGTTAATAAACTTCTTGAATGTGGTTTTGAGCACCTTTGAGGGGTGTAGTTTTTAGAATGGTGTCACACTTGGGTATTTTCTATCATATAGACCCCTCAAAATGACTTCAAATGAGATGCGGTCCCTAAAAAAAATGGTGTTGCAAAAATGAGAAATTGCTGGTCAACTTTTAACTTTTATAACTCCCTAAAAAAAAAAAATTTTGGTTCCAAAATTGTGCTGATGTAAAGTAGACATGTGGGAAATGTTACTTATTAAGTATTTTGCATGACATATCTCTGTGATTTAAGGGTATAAAAATTCAAAGTTGGAAAATTGCAAAATTTTCAAAATTTTCGCCAAATTTCCATTTTTTCCACAAATAAACGCAAGATATATCGAATAAATTTTACCACTAACATGAAGTATAATACGTCACGAGAAAACACGCCAAGATCCGCTGAAGCGTTTCAGAGTTATAACCTCATAAAGGGACAGTGGTCAGAATTGTAAAAATTGGCCCGGTCATTAACGTGCAAACCACCCTCGGGGCTTAAGGGGTTAAAATATTTATTGGTATGCGTAAAAAGTACACTATAAGACAGCTTTAAGTGCTGGGCAGACATTTAGATCAACAAAACTGACAAAGGCAAGCAGATTTTTGCTGAATTTGATAACTACTGGCAGAACAACGGGTTAAACTTGAAAATTTTGATGACACAAAATCTGATATGATTCTATCATTTCTCTGCAAGTCAGAAGTCTGTAATCAGAGCAATGTATTTTATTTCCAATGATCACGTATAGTGCAAAATTGTGTTTTATAACACACCATACCGTTTATATAATTTATATCCTAGGCGTGTATTTATTTGATACTGGATTCTCATTTTTACACGTGGCTTATAACACCAGGGTCACTATATGGGCATATTACGTATACGGACATGTTACAACACCTTACAACACCCGCAAGTATGAAGCTGTGTTTTTTATACGCTTATAAAAAAAGCAAAGACGCGATATTGTAAAAGTTTAAAAGATTTTATTGTTGTAAAATAAATGCATCTCAAAGGCATTTCAATAATATAAAAATTCTTAAAGAGTATAAAAAAGGAAAAACATTAAATAGTACAATGAACACACTCCAACACACTTCTTACAAAATTAATAAGTAAATAGTATCACAAGTACAATTAACATTCATCATTACACTTCTTACAAAATAAATAATATAGTGTTACAAATCAAGTACAGCATTTATCCAGTACATCCTTTACATTGTGAGCCACATGTTTTGTAGTAGCGGTAGAGACCTTTTTTTAGGCAACAGAGTTCCACGTGTGCTGGCTAATGACGGGGAATGTAAAGACTGAATTGTACGGGGCGACGGAGCTAGCTTCTGCGGTGTAGATACAGCGCGTGTCTCACGGCTGAAAATTTATAATTCATCTAAAAGCTTCCCAGTAGTGGGATTACCCACAACTGTGGATGGTATATTTAGCTCGGCCATAGCCTGCATAAATGAATCCCAACCCGGAGGTAGATTTCTGCCAGTCAGAGCATGACTCTGTGATGTACTACGTACCAAATCCAGTAAGTTAGACCCTGGTATTACGGATCCTTTGACAATAAATTCAGCTTTATTATTCCAGGCTGTAACATTTTTATTCTGCAGTAACCTGTTTAGTAAAAATTCAGCATTCTTTTTATATCTTTGGTTTATATGGCTCACAATTTCAGCGATCTCTTGATTTTTTATCAGAGTCAGTATTCACATATAGTGCAAAATTGTGTTTTATAACACAGCAGGCTCATTGTACGGGCATATTATGTATATCATGTGTTTTTGCAGCATTATTTGATACTGTGATTCTCATTTTATATGAGTTTTATAGCAGCAGGCTCATTGTACGGTCATATTATGTATATCATGTGTTTTTGCAGCATTATTTGATACTGTGATTCTCATTTTATGAGTTTATAACAGCAGGCTCATTGTATGGACATATGTATATCCTGTGCTTTTGACAAGTATAAAGCGGTTGTTTTATTCATTTCTAAAAAAGCAAAGACACGGTATTGTAAATTTTAAAGATTTTAATGTAATAAAATAAATACATCTCAAAGACATTTCAATACTATAAAATTCGTACTGAATGATATAAAAATCATCACATGTACAATTAACATATATCATTACACTTCTTACAAAATAGATAATTTACAGTGTTACAGTTCAGCTACAACAGCACATTTCAGTGGGATTACAGCATGATGTACATCAGCATTCAGTGGTGATGAGTTTAATAAGATAAAGCATCACTTATTTTACAAGTGTTCAGAAAGTGGTGATAGCATCATTTTTAACACTGTCAGGGTCTGTGTTAAGAGGTGTTTACCAAATATGTGTTCTGACCTGCAGGTAATTAATTAAAACAAGCTATAAAAATGTTTGTGTTTTTGTTGTGATAAAATCATACTGGATCACCACTGCTGTTGACACCTCCAGGGTTGTCTTGGATGTGTAAAACTGTAGTTGAATCATGTAATAGCCTCTGGGGATATTGTGTAGTTATAGCGCTGCAATCTGTCTTTCGCCCGCTTCTAGCTGCTGGCGATCTTCTGGAACTAGCCAGCATCTGTAGAGCCTTCTTAATGACTCTGGCTCTATAAGATCTTTGCGGTGTTATTTTAGTTAATTTTTTCAGCCCATAGCCAGCCAGGTTTAGTCAGTTGGATTTAGATTTATTTAAATTCACAGGGTGTATGTACACATGCATGATTTAGTTTAAAAGCATATAGTTCAGCAATAATGTCAGGTGTTGGACATGCATTTATCAATCTTTCATACGTATCACAGAAAGATTTTAGTTTGATCTGTGCGAGTTTGGCATGGATGTACTGAGCAGACACAGCAATAAAGATTTTGTTGTGTTCATCATTCCACACAGGGCCCCCTGCAACTTTCTGCTTTTTACTTACACGCCATCGTGATAGTGATCGTTTCTTTAGAGGTAATACAATGCCGAAATCGCTAGAAGATCCTGCAAGAGCAGTACCTTTAGATTGTACAGCTTGACACACCCATATATTGAACGGATCTATGGGTGACCACATACCCTCGGAGAGCTGTTCAATTTCTCTGTTTTCAGAAGTAACTTGTGGAATGCTGATTGTGCTATTGGCTTCCTGAGTTATGCGGTGACTTTCATTCTGCGATGCAAATCGCTTTCTTGAAACGTTCTTAGATTTTTTATGTGAAATCTTGGGGCTTGGATTCCTGGAGTGTTTGGGTGCCGCGTAGCCTTCCACACGATCCACAACACAGATGGGCGAAAGAGGCGATGTTCTCACAGCCGCATTAGCTCTTTGGGGGTGATTCTGTACAGATCCATAATTACGCCAATGCAAAACTCGTGGTTGAAGATCCGACGTATCTAAAAGAAAAGATACAAGTGTCAGTTATCCGCGAGACCGATGTAAATTGGAAAAACTACACCCCCGCACTTAACCCTGTTCCTGTGTAATATTTGAAAAGTTACGGTAATTGTGCCAGTTATCCATGATCCCGCGTAATATTTGAAAAGTTAACTGTGCCAGTTATCCATGATCCTGCGTAATATTTGAAAGGTTAACTGTGACAGTTATCCACGAAATCACTGTAACAATGTTTGTATAAATCCAGTATAGAGCATTCCAAATATATACTTACAGGTATGAACTGGGAAATGCACTTCCGCAGCTCCTGGTTTAATGGACATCTCATTGTTCGGACTCGTTGAGACAGGAATATTCTCTTTTTCAAATTGAATTTTTCTGACAGCTAGTTTCGCAGATGTAAATAAAATATAACTATTAGTTAACACAGAATTGATTTTCTACACAAAAGTGAG
This sequence comes from Ranitomeya imitator, assembly GCF_032444005.1. Taxonomy (NCBI): domain Eukaryota; kingdom Metazoa; phylum Chordata; class Amphibia; order Anura; family Dendrobatidae; genus Ranitomeya; species Ranitomeya imitator. The sequence continues at coordinate 199,277,830 of NC_091287.1, forward strand.
AACCATATGCATTTCAAGTGAACCGTTACCTTTTTTATTCTGGAGACACCTGCTTAACGAATTTCCACGACTTTTAAGAGCATCGGGCAGCGGTGAAATTACAGGGTTCTTGACATCTATGATCTCGACATCTGAATCCAGATTTTCACATGGTTCGTGAACACCACAGTTTTCCAACATATAGACCGATGGTTGCGTGTCAGTATCTGTATGAGAAATTGTACTTAGTTCGTGTTTACATACAAAGGATTAAATCAGCTGATACAGCATAATATAGTTTTACTGTATAACCCGTGTCTATGGTGTATTTGTTTTAATAATTTAACCGTATATTTATTATGACATAATCTGTGTAATACAATAGTTAATAGCTGTTAATACATCCTAACTGCCGTGTTCATCGCTTGAGGTATTTAACAGTGTATAAAGACTTATTACATATGCTTTGCTTAACAGTCATATTTATGCAGTAGGCTTAAATTTAGCTGTTGCGGTGTATAAAATCTGTTTGTCTGTGGTGTAACATAGTAACATAGTAACATAGTTAGTAAGGCCGAAAAAAGACATTTGTCCATCCAGTTCAGCCTATATTCCATTATAATAAATACCCAGATCTACGTCCTTCTACAGAACCTAATAATTGTATGATACAATATTGTTCTGCTCCAGGAAGACATCCAGGCCTCTCTTGAACCCCTCGACTGAGTTCGCCATCACCACCTCCTCAGGCAAGCAATTCCAGATTCTCACTGCCCTAACAGTAAAGAATCCTCTTCTATGTTGGTGGAAAAACCTTCTCTCCTCCAGACGCAAAGAATTCCCCCTTGTGCCCGTCACCTTCCTTGGTATAAACAGATCCTCAGCGAGATATTTGTATTGTCCCCTTATATACTTATACATGGTTATTAGATCGCCCCTCAGTCGTCTTTTTTCTAGACTAAATAATCCTAATTTCGCTAATCTATCTGGGTATTGTAGTTCTCCCATCCCCTTTATTAATTTTGTTGCCCTCCTTTGTACTCTCTCTAGTTCCATTATATCCTTCCTGAGCACCGGTGCCCAAAACTGGACACAGTACTCCATGTGCGGTCTAACTAGGGATTTGTACAGAGGCAGTATAATGCTCTCATCATGTGTATCCAGACCTCTTTTAATGCACCCCATGATCCTGTTTGCCTTGGCAGCTGCTGCCTGGCACTGGCTGCTCCAGGTAAGTTTATCATTAACTAGGATCCCCAAGTCCTTCTCCCTGTCAGATTTACCCAGTGGTTTCCCGTTCAGTGTGTAATGGTGATATTGATTCCCTCTTCCCATGTGTATAACCTTACATTTATCATTGTTAAACCTCATCTGCCACCTTTCAGCCCAAGTTTCCAACTTATCCAGATCCATCTGTAGCAGAATACTATCTTCTCTTGTATTAACTGCTTTACATAGTTTTGTATCATCTGCAAATATCGATATTTTACTGTGTAAACCTTCTACCAGATCATTAATGAATATGTTGAAGAGAACAGGTCCCAATACTGACCCCTGCGGTACCCCACTGGTCACAGCGACCCAGTTAGAGACTATACCATTTATAACCACCCTCTGCTTTCTATCACTAAGCCAGTTACTAACCCATTTACACACATTTTCCCCCAGACCAAGCATTCTCATTTTGTGTACCAACCTCTTGTGCGGCACGGTATCAAATGCTTTGGAAAAATCGAGATATACCACGTCCAATGACTCACCGTGGTCCAGCCTATAGCTTACCTCTTCATAAAAACTGATTAGATTGGTTTGACAGGAGCGATTTCTCATAAACCCATGCTGATATGGAGTTAAACAGTTATTCTCATTGAGATAATCCAGAATAACATCCCTCAGAAACCCTTCAAATATTTTACCAACAATAGAGGTTAGACTTACTGGCCTATAATTTCCAGGTTCACTTTTAGAGCCCTTTTTGAATATTGGCACCACATTTGCTATGCGCCAGTCCTGCGGAACAGACCCTGTCGCTAGAGAGTCACTAAAAATAAGAAATAATGGTTTATCTATTACATTACTTAGTTCTCTTAGTACTCGTGGGTGTATGCCATCCGGACCCGGAGATTTATCTATTTTAATCTTATTTAGCCGGTTTCGCACCTCTTCTTGGGTTAGATTGGTGACCCTTAATATAGGGTTTTCATTGTTTCTTGGGATTTCACCTAGCATTTCATTTTCCACCGTGAATACCGTGGAGAAGAAGGTGTTTAATATGTTAGCTTTTTCCTCGTCATCTACAACCATTCTTTCCTCACTATTTTTTAAGGGGCCTACATTTTCAGTTTTTATTCTTTTACTATTGATATAGTTGAAGAACAGTTTGGGATTAGTTTTACTCTCCTTAGCAATGTGCTTCTCTGTTTCCTTTTTGGCAGCTTTAATTAGTTTTTTAGATAAAGTATTTTTCTCCCTATAGTTTTTTAGAGCTTCAATGGTGCCATCCTGCTTTAGTAGTGCAAATGCTTTCTTTTTACTGTTAATTGCCTGTCTTACTTCTTTGTTTAGCCACATTGGGTTTTTCCTATTTCTAGTCCTTTTATTCCCACAAGGTATAAACCGCTTACACTGCCTATTTAGGATGTTCTTAAACATTTCCCATTTATTATCTGTATTCTCATTTCTGAGGATATTGTCCCAGTCTACCAGATTAAGGGCATCTCTAAGCTGTTCAAACTTTGCCTTCCTAAAGTTCAATGTTTTTGTGACTCCCTGACAAGTCCCCCTAGTGAAAGACAGGTGAAACTGCACAATATTGTGGTCGCTATTTCCTAAATGCCCAACCACCTGCAGATTTGTTATTCTGTCAGATCTATTAGATAGTATTAGGTCTAAAAGTGCTGCTCCTCTGGTTGGATTCTGCACCAATTGTGAAAGATAATTTTTCTTGGTTATTAGCAGAAACCTGTTGCCTTTATGGGTTTCACAGGTTTCTGTTTCCCAGTTAATATCCGGGTAGTTAATATCCGGGTAGAATTAACATAGATTATATATATATATATATATATATATATATATATATATATATATATATATATATATATATATATATATATATAAAGAAAATGGAACAGCACAATGCTCACCAATGGTGGGTGCCTAGCCTCCTGGATAAAAATGGTCCAAACATTAATCCAACATGTATACAAAATAGCAAAAAGAAGGCAGCACTCCAAAAGTTTCAGATGAAAAAGAGGTGAAGTTTAATCGACCCACATCACTGCGCGACGTTTCGGCTCACTGAGCCTTTTTCAAGCTATATTTTGTATATATATATATATATATATATATATATATATATATATATATATATATAGATAGATAGGTTTCTTACATGTGATACAGGAAAGATAAATATCTTGGCACCGTGTTAGAATGACATTTCCCTATCTAAATGCAAAAAGGAGAATCTAATTACCTGTGATAGGGTGATGAGCAGACTCATTATCTTCTAATGGTTCCGCAGTTACGGATTCAAAGCGTTCATAATTCTGCGTGATGAAATTATTGCCATAATCACGAGACATACACTCGGCTTAAATAAAAAAAAGATATGTGGCGTTGATCAACAGCCGCTTACCTCTTCAATTGTACAAAATTTCATATTAGATGTTGTATTTATTCCACATATTCCAGACCTAGATAATATATTTCAGTCTAGATAAGTTATTTATTTTAACACAACAGTTGTAACTCATTAATGTAATCATATACTGCCTGGATGAAATCACTGAAGGGCTGAACACTGTCAGAACTTGTGGGTGGTGTTTTCTCTTTAAATGCAGGGCAGACTCGCTCCAGGTTTGACAAGCAGAATCTTAAAGACAGTTTTTCTGTGAGTCTGAACAGCGGCCCCCTGCCCTACTCTCTGAAAAAAGTAAGTGTTTACTGTTTTATTTGATCCCTAATAGTATCATTGTATGTAGCGTATATATTTGTAACGTAGTTTTAAACTGAATTTATCGTCGGTATAGATATAGATAAAACTTTTCCCCTTTTTTATTTAAGATGGAATCCCAATATCACTGCGATCAATACAGTCCCCTTCTTACAAACACACCATTAGGTATTATACCGAATATAATGTACAGAGTATTGGCTCATTCTGATTAAGTCATTATATTAGAAGTAATTTATATTAATTATCTATTCTTTCATTATTTTTTATTTAAGCCGAGTGCATGTCTCCTGATTATGGCAATAATTTCATCACGCAGAATTATGAACGATTTGAATCCGTAGTTGCGGAACCATTAGAAGATAATGAGCCTGCTCATCACCCTATCACAGGTAATTAGATTCTCCTTTTTGCATTTAGATAGGGAAATGTCATTCTAACACGGTGCCAAGATATTTATCTTTCCTGTATCACATGTAAGAAACCTATTTATCTATCTATATATAAAAAACACCAAGAAAACCATCCTTCACACAATATCAATAAAAACCATATATACTTTATTGAAAAATTATTAAAAAATAAACAGTGATAGATAAAATCCACAGCACAGGAAAAGAAGGTGGGCTATCCAGGAATACACACTCCAAGTATAATAACTAAATCCTAATGCATGACATATGTGTTAAGTGACCATGTACATACATGCAGAGGAAAATGGGTAAAAGTAGGAACAGTATAAAGTAAATACTAAGTGTATAATATAATATAATTACCTATGGAGCGCTCCTGGAGACCCACCACACCCGACGAACGTTTCGCAATGAAATGCTTCGTCCAGGGGTGGTTGGGTACTAGCCAGAGAAAGTATATATGTCCCTAAGGACCAATGGAAATGGTGCTAGAATTGCAGAATGACAAACTCCTATGTGCACACATGCGCAGAGGAACCTTAAAACAACACAGAAGCAGCTGACCAATGGACAGCAGAAGAACAGGGTACAGAGCATGCATCAGAAACAAAAGGCCATGGCAACAGTAAACCACACATGATCCGGTAATTAGATATACTGGCCCAAGACAACGCCTACCTTCAATATCGTGGCTGTAGGCCACACACGGATACAGCCGACATCATATCCGGTGCGCCACACGCGTAACCATGGTCACCAAATACATACCAACCTGTCATATCGCGGCGATAAACCACACACGGGCACAACCGACATCATATCCGGTGCGCCGCACATGTAACCATGGTCACCAAATACATACCGGCGGTGCGCATATAAAGTACACCGCGCCTCCCAGCGCGCACCGACCGGCAACTATTTCCGGTGCACAGGTCAGGCATGTTGCCCGCTTCACTACGGAGAAGCGTCATGAACCGCCGACGTAACTTCCGGTGCATAAGGGCACGTTGCCATAAACACCACTACGCCATGGTGAAAACACAAAACCGTCTAGAAACACACCCGCGCGTGCGCCGAATGGTTAAAATGGATCATAGAAAAAAGTGATCGCAACTAAGAATATTTTAAGAAATTGGCTCAAACAGTAATATTACTGGAGCCAGAAAGTGCAAAAAGTGCGTAAGTGAATAATAAAGTGCGCAAAAAAAAAAAAACAGCAAGCTGCAAGGAAAACAGGTTAGGTTTTTATTTAAGCCAAGTGTATGTCTCCTGATTATGGCAATAAGTTCATCACGCAGAATTATGAACGCTTTGAATCCGTAACTGCGGAACCATTAGAAGATAATGAGTCTGCTCATCACCCTATCACAGGTAATTAGATTCTCCTTTTTGCATTTAGATAGGGAAATGTCATTCTAACACGGTGCCAAGATATTTATCTTTCCTGTATCACATGTAAGAAATCTATCTATCTATCTATCTATCTATCTATCTATCTATCTATCTATCTATCTATCTATATATATATATATATATATAATCTATGTTAATTCTACACCACAGACAAACAGATTTTATACACCGCAACAGCTAAATTTAAGCCTACTGCATAAATATGACTGTTAAGCAAAGCATATGTAATAAGTCTTTATACACTGTTAAATACCTCAAGCGATGAACACGGCAGTTAGGATGTATTAACAGCTATTAACCATTGTATTACACAGATTATGTCATAATAAATATACGGTTAAATTATTAAAACAAATACACCATAGACACGGGTTATACAGTAAAACTATATTATGCTGTATCAGCTGATTTAATCCTTTGTATGTAAACACAAACTAAGTGCAATTTCTCATACAGATACTGACACGCAACCATCGGTCTATATGTTGGAAAACTGTGGTGTTCACGAACCATGTGAAAATCTGGATTCAGATGTCGAGATCATAGATGTCAAGAACCCTGTAATTTCATCGCTACCCGATGCTCTTAAAAGTCGTGGAAATTCGTTAAGCAGGTGTCTCCAGAATAAAAAAGGTAACGGTTCACTTGAAATGCATATGGTTCTCACTTTTGTGTAGAAAATCAATTCTGTGTTAACTAATAGTTATATTTTATTTACATCTGCGAAACTAGCTGTCAAAAAAATTCAATTTGGAAAACAGAATATTCCTGTCTCAACGAGTCCGAACAATGAGATGTCCATTAAACCAGGAGCTGCAGAAGTGCATTTCCCAGTTCATACCTGTAAGTATATATTTGGAATGCTCTATACTGGATTTATACAAACATTGTTACAGTGATTTCGTGGATAACTGTCACAGTTAACCTTTCAAATATTACGCGGGAACAGGGTTAAGTGCGGGGGTGTAGTTTTTCCACATTACGCGGGATCATGGATAACTGGCAGTTAACTTTTCAAATATTACGCGGGATCATGGATAACTGGCACAGTTAACTTTTCAAATATTGCACTGGAACAGGGTTAAATGCGGGGGTGTAGTTTTTCCAATTTACATCGGTCTCGCGGATAACTGACACTTGTATCTTTTCTTTTAGATACGTCGGATCTTCAACCACGAGTTTTGCATCGGCGTAACTATGGATCTGTACAGAATCACCCCCAAAGAGCTAATGCGGCTGTGAGAACATCGCCTCTTTCGCCCGTCTGTGTTGTGGATCATGTGGAAGGCTACGCGGCACTCAAACACTCCAGGAATCCAAGCCCCAAGATTTCACATAAAAAATCTAAGAACGGTTCAAGAAAGCGATTTGCATCGCAGAATGAAAGTCACCGCATAACTCAGGAAGCCAATAGCACAATCAGCATTCCACAAGTTACTTCTGAAAACAGAGAAATTGAACAGCTCTCCGAGGGTATGAGGTCACCCATAGATCCTTTCAATATACGGGTGTGTCAAGCTGTACAATCTGAAGGTAGTGCTCTTGCAGGATCTTCTAGCGATTTCGGCATTGTATTACCTCTAAAGAAACGATCACTATCACGACGGCGTGTAAGTAAAAAACAGAAAGTTGCAGGGGGCCCTGTGTGGAATGATAAACACAACAAAATCTTTATTGCTGTGCCTGCTCAGTACGTTCATGCCAAACTCGCACAGTTCAAACTAAAATCTTTCTGTGATACGTATGAAAGACTGATAAATGCATGTCTAACACCTGACATTATCGCTGAACTATATGCTTTTAAACTAAATCATGCATGTGTACATACACCCTGTGAATATAAATAAATCTAAATCCACCTGACTATACCTGGCTGGCTGTGGGCTGAAAAAATTAACTAAAATAACACCGCAAAGATCTTATAGAACCAGAGTCATTAAGAAGGCTCTACAGATGCTGGCTAGTTCCAGAAGATCGCCAGCAGCTAGAAGCGGGCGAAAGACAGATTGCAGCGCTATAACTACACAATATCCCCAGAGGCTATTACATGATTCAACTACAGTTTTACACATCCAAGACAACCCTGGAGGTGTCAACAGCAGTGCTGATCCAGTATGATTTTAGCACAACAAAAACACAAACATTTTTATAGCTTGTTTTAATTACTTACCTGCAGGTCAGAACACATATTTGGTAAACACCTCTTAACACAGACCCTGACAGTGTTAAAAATGATGCTATCACCACTTTCTGAACACTTGTAAAATAAGTGATGCTATATCTTATTAAACTCATCACCACTGAATGCTGTTGTACATCATGCTGTAATCCCACTGAAATGTGCTGTTGTAGCTGAACTGTAACACTGTATATTATCTATTTTATAAGAAGTGTAATGATATATGTTAATTGTACATGTGATGATTTTTATATCATTCAGTATGAATTTTATAGTATTGAAATGTCTTTGAGATGTATTTATTTTATTACATTAAAATCTTTAAAATTTGCAATACCGGGTCTTTGCTTTTTTAGAAATGTATAAAACAACCGCTTTATACTTGTCAAAAACACAGGATATACATAATATGTCCGTACAATGAGCCTGCTGTGTTATAAAACTCATAAAATGTGAATCACAGTATCAAATAATGCTGCAAAAACACATGCTATACATAATATGCCCGTAAAATGAACCTGCTGTGTTATAAATGCACATAAAATGAGAATCACAGTATCATATAATGCTACAAAAACACATGATATACATAATATGCCCAATACAGTGGGCCTGATGTGTTATAAAACTCATATAAAATGAGAATCACAGTATCAAATAATGATGCAAAAACACATGATATACATAATATGCCCGTAAAATGAGTCTGATGTGTTATAAAACTCATATAAAATGAGAATCACAGTATCAAATAATGTTGCAAAACACATGATATACATAATATGCCTGTAAAATGAGTCTGATGTATTATAAAACTCATATAAAATGAGGATCACAGTATCAAATAATGCTGCAAAACACAACCGCTTTATACTTGTCAAAAACACATGATATACATAACATGCCCGTACAATGAGCCTGCTGTGTTATAAAACACAATTTTGCACTATATGTGAATACTGACTCTGATAAAAAATCAAGAGATCGCTGAAATTGTGAGCCATATAAACCAAAGATATAAAAAGAATGCTGAATTTTTACTAAACAGGTTACTGCAGAATAAAAATGTTACAGCCTGGAATAATAAAGCTGAATTTATTGTCAAAGGATCCGTAATACCAGGGTCTAACTTACTGGATTTGGTACGTAGTACATCACAGAGTCATGCTCTGACTGGCAGAAATCTACCTCCGGGTTGGGATTCATTTATGCAGGCTATTGTCGAGCTAAATATACCATCCACAGTTGTGGGTAATCCCAATACTGGGAAGCTTTTAGATGAATTAAAAATTTTCAGCTGTCAGACACGCGCTGTATCTACACCGCAGAAGCTAGCTCCGTCGCCCCGTACAATTCAATCTTTACATTCCCCGTCATTAGCCAGCACACATGGAACTCTGTTGCCTAAAAAAAGGTCTCTACCGCTACTACAAAACATGTGGCTCACAATGTAAAGGATGTACTGGATAAATGCTGTACTTGATTTGTAACACTATATTATTTATTTTGTAAGAAGTGTAATGATGACTGTTAATTGTACTTGTGATACTATTTACTTATTCATTTTGTAAGAATCGTGTTGGAGTGTTACATACTTATTAAGGTTGAAGGAAGACTATAAGCCAATCTAGTTCAACCGATAGCCTAACCTAACATGCCCTAACATGTTGATCCAGAGGAAGGCAAAAAAACCCATGTGGCAAAGAGTAAGCTCCACATTGGGGAAAAAAATGTCTTCCCTACTCCACATACGGCAATCAGACTAGTTCCCTGGATCAACGCCCTATCATGGAATCTAATGTATATAGCCTGTAACATTATACTTTTCCATAAAGGTATCCAGTCCCCTCTTAAATTTAAGTAATGAATCACTCATTACAACATCATACGGCAGAGAGTTCCATAGTCTCACTGCTCTTACAGTAAAGAATCCGTAAGTGTGTTCATTGTACTATTTAATGTTTTTGCTTTTTTATATTCTGTAAGAATTTTTATATTATTGAAATGCCTTTGAGATGCATTTATTTTACAACAATAAAATCTTTTAAACTTTTACAATATTGCGTCTTTGCTTTTTTTATAAGCGTATAAAACACACCGCTTCATACTTGCGGGTGTTGTAAGGTGTTGTAACATGTCCGTATACGTAATATGCCCATATAGTGACCCTGGTGTTATAAGCCATGTGTAAAAATGAGAATCCAGTATCAAATAAATACACGCCTAGGATATAAATTATATAAACGGTATGGTGTGTTATAAAACACAATTTTGCACTATATGTGATCATTGGTAATAAAATACATTGCTCTGATTACAGACTTCTGACTTGCAGAGAAATGATAGAATCGTATCAGATTTTGTGTCATCAAAATTTTCAAGTTTAACCCGTTGTTCTGCCAGTAGTTATCAAATTCAGCAAAAATCTGCTTGCCTTTGTCAGTTTTCTTGATCTAAATGTCTGCCCAGCACTTAAAGCTGTCTTATCGTGTACTTTTTACGCATACCAATAAATATTTTAAGTTGCTGTCTGTGTACGTTCTACACCTGTTTGTAGAAACTCTGGCTGTTGTATAAACACAATTTTGCACTATATGTGATCATTGGGAACACTGTGAATAAAATACATTGCTCAAATTACAGAATGCAATCTCACAGCAGCTACATATAAAATGAAAATGTAATAGGATATAAAAACAAATACTGGGATAATAATCACTGTATCAAATACTGTGATAACAATATCAAACTGTATCAAAAGGGAAAACCAAACAAGGAGGGACAGCTGGCAGACAGGGCGGGGAGGGGTTACACACTTTGATACACTTTGATAGGGGCGGGTCCACCTGTCAAATTGAGTTTGATAAAACCACCCGATGCTACACTACTCACATTACTGGTAGCACAAAGGCTCTGGAAAAGTGCTATGGCTCCTTGCCCCCTAAAAGAAATGCAGCAAGTTCTGTACTCCCAAATGTAATGCCCCCTTCTGAGCCCCAGTGTGCCTAAACCACATTTAGAATCTACATGCTTGGCATTTTTGTGGCAAAGAGAGCCTACCTAATTTACAAATTCCAATTCTCCAGAAGCACGAGCTGGGCACAATGAACGTGAACTACAATATACTAAAATGGCCAAATTTGCTTTTTTCACACAGCAAAATACATTAGTGCTTATTTCTTTAAAACACAGGTTGAGTCAAAATCGTCACTATACCTGTAGATAAATTTATAGAGGTATAAATTCCAAAATGGGATCACTTGAGGGGAGGATTCTACTGTTCTCAAACTTAGGGGCTCTGTATATGGATTCCGCAAACAATTTTAAAATAATTTGTTCTCCAAGAGTCAGATAGTGCTCCTTCCCTACAGTCTCGCCATGTGGCTAAGCAGTACTGTACAGCTACAGATGGGAGTATTGCCACGTTCAGCAGAAAATGTGTGAAACGTCTTGGTGCAATTTTTGCTCATTGCCCTGTGAAAATTCTACGACACACCTGTGGCATAAATATGATATCTGTGGCCTAAGATGATTGCATTAAGAGGTGTAGTTTGTAAAATGGGGTCCCTTATGGCGGTTCTGCTGTTGTGGCACCTAAGGGGCTCTTCCAGCGGGTTGTAGCACCCGTAAAACACAATAGTAAAATCTGCACTATAATATGGCAATCCTTCTCTTCTGAGCTATCCACTGTGCCTGTACCTGATTACATGTAGGGTATTGGTGTACTCAGGAGAAATTGTGTAACAAATTGTATGGCCCATTTTCTCTTATTATCCCTTTCAAAATTAAAAGCTTGGGGCCAAAGCAACATTTTAGTGAAAAATAAATGGTAATTTTCCATTGACTCAGCCCAATGTTATACAATTATGTGAATCGTTAAAAATGCTCACTACCCCCCAGATGGGGTCACTTTCTGCTGTTTTAGCATGTCCATTTTCTTCTTTTACCCTTGTGAATAGAAAAAGATGGGGCCCAAGCGAATTACAAAAGTGGTTATGGTGTAAAAACAGATATTTACAAAGGACATTATAGGTATCAGATTAACGAATAATAGCCTTGCAGAAGTAAGGTGCACCTAATTAATTTAGGCTAGGTTCACATTTGCTGTTGAGTCCGCAGCGTCTCATCCGCATGGAAAAACGCATGCAAACGCATGATAACGCTACGTTTTTATCCGCAGCAACATACGAATGATGAATAAAAAATGCAACATTTGCATGCTTTTGCATACGTTTGGGCTTTTATGCGCATGCGTTTGATAGGAAAAAAAAATTTCAGGAGAATTTCCTTGACACAAGCCACGCCAAAAGGGCGTGGCTCATGGGATTTCTGTATATAAACCCTTGTACAGATGAAATCCCCAGATTTTGCTCCTGTATCCTGCATCAAGATGCGTCAAGTGAGCTGTGTAAAAACCCGGAGAAATATTTTGAGTACACGAGGATGTGTAAAGACAGCTTCATGGAATTGCTGAACCGTGCACAAGGAGCCATCAGCAGGCAGGATACCAAGCTCCGTAGAGCTATTTCTGTTGAGGAATGTCTGCTGGTGATACTAAGGTACGTAGTATTTAAACATTAACGCCTGTTATAATTCTTATTGTTCGGCAATGTACCGTATATACTCGAGTATAAGCCGACCCGAGTATAAGCCGACCCCCCTAATTTTGCCACAAAAAACTGGGAAAACTTATTGACTCGAGTATAAGCCTAGAGTGGAAAATGCAGCAGCTACCGGTGAATTTCAAAAATAAAAATAGATGCTCCATACCGTTCATTATGGCCCCATAGCTGTGCCATATAGTGCTTTGTGCCGTTCATTATTGCCCCATAGCTGTGCCATAGAAAGCTGTGCTATTGCTGCTGCTGCTGCAATAAAAAAAAATGCCATACTCACCTCTCTTGCTTGCAGCCCCCAGCGTCCGATCCCTGACTGATCAGGCAGAGGGCGCCGCGCACACTATATGCGTCATCGCGCCCTCTGACCTGCACAGTCAGAGCAAGAGGACACGAAGACTGTTGTGAATTCTGTTGTCGAGCTCCCTCCTGTGGTCATGAATGGTACTTCGGCTGGTTCTGTCCATGGACTTCCTCTGGTGGCTGTGGGTGTTTCTAAGTTTCCTTCCACAGGTGACGAGGCTAATTCGTTAGTGGACTGCTCTATTTAACTCCACTTAGATCTTTGCCCCATGCCAGCTGTCAATGTTGTACTATTGGTCTAGTTCGCTCCTGGATCGTTCTGTTACCTGTTTACTCCAGCAGAAGCTAAGTTCCTCTTTGCTATTTTCCTGTTTGCTATTTTTTCTGTCCAGCTTGCTATTGTGAATATTGCCTCTTGGATGGATAATCTCACTACAAGGGTACAAAACATTCAAGATTTTGTGGTTCAGAATCCAATGTCAGAGCCTAGGATTCCAATTCCTGATTTGTTTTTTGGTGATAGATCTAAGTTCTTGAATTTTAAAAATAATTGTAAATTGTCTCTTGCCTTAAAACCTCGCTCCTCAGGTGATCCTGTTCAACAAGTAAGGATCATTATTTCTTTGTTACGTGGTGACCCTCAAGACTGGGCATTTTCCCTTGCGCCAGGAGATCCGGCATTGCGTGATGTTGATGCGTTTTTCCTGGCACATGGATTGCTTTATGACGAACCTAATTCAGTGGATCAGGCAGAGAAAATCTTGCTGGCTCTGTGTCAGGGTCAGGATGAAGCGGAGATATATTGTCAGAAGTTTAGAAAGTGGTCTGTGCTCACTCAGTGGAATGAATGTGCCCTGGCAGCAATCTTCAGAAAGGGTCTCTCTGAAGCCCTTAAGGATGTCATGGTGGGATTTCCCATGCCTGCTGGTCTGAATGAGTCTATGTCTTTGGCCAGTCAGATCGATCGACGCTTGCGTGAGCGTAAAGCTGTGCACCATTTGGCGGTACTATCTGAGCATGGGCCTGAGCCTATGCAATGTGATAGGACTTTGACCAGAGCTGAACGGCAAGAACACAGACGTCGGAATGGGCTGTGTTTTTACTGTGGTGATTCCACTCATGCTATCTCCGATTGTCCTAAGCGCAATAAGCGGTTCGCTAGGTCTGCCACCATTGGTACAGTACAGTCTAAATTTCTGTTGTCCGTTACTCTGATTTGCTCTTTGTCATCCTATTCTGTTATGGCATTTGTGGATTCAGGCGCTGCCTTGAATTTGATGGACTTGGAGTATGCTAGGCGCTGTGGTTTTTTTCTTGGAGCCCTTGCAGTATCCTATTCCATTGAGAGGAATTGATGCTACGCCTTTGGCCAAGAATAAGCCTCAGTACTGGACCCAATTGACCATGTGCATGGCTCCTGCACATCAGGAGGATATCCGCTTTTTGGTGTTGCATAATCTGCATGATGTGGTCGTTTTGGGGTTACCATGGCTACAGGTTCATAATCCAGTATTGGACTGGAAATCTATGTCTGTGTCCAGCTGGGGTTGCCAGGGGGTACATGGTGATGTTCCATTTGTGTCAATTTCGTCCTCCACTCCTTCTGAAGTTTCGGAGTTTTTGTCGGATTATCGGGATGTATTTGATGAGCCCAAAGCCAGTGCCCTACCTCCTCATAGGGATTGCGATTTTGCAATTAATTTGATTCCTGGTAGTAAGTTTCCTAAGGGCCGATTGTTCAATTTATCTGTGCCAGAACACGGAGTTATGTAAAGTAATCCTTGGAGAAAGGCCATATTCGCCCGTCGTCATCACCGTTGGGAGCAGGGTTCTTTTTTGTGGCCAAGAAGGATGGTTTTTTGAGACCTTGTATTGATTACCGCCTTCTTAATAAAATTACAGTCAAATTTCAGTATCCTTTGTCGTTGCTGTCTGATTTGTTTGCTTGTATTAAAGGGGCTAGTTGGTTCACCAAGATAGATCTTCGAGGGGCGTATAATATTGTGCGTATTAAACGGGGCGATGAATGGAAAACATCATTTAATGCGCCCGAGGGCCATTTTGAGTACCTGGTTATGCCATTCGTGCTTTCCAATGCTCCATCAGTATTTCAGTCCTTTATGCATGACATCTTCCGAGAGTACCTGGATAAATTCCTGATTGTGTATTTGGATGATATTTTGGTCTTTTCGGATGATTGGGAGTCTCATGTGAAGCAGGTCAGAATGGTGTTCCAGGTCCTTCGTGCGAATTCCTTGTTTGTGAAGGGGTCAAAGTGTCTCTTTGGAGTTCAGAAGGTTTCATTTATGGGGTTCATTTTTTCCCCTTCTACTATAGAGATGGACTCTGTTAAAGTCCAGGCCATTTACGATTGGACTCAGCCGACATTTGTGAAGAGCCTGCAAAAGTTCCTGGGCTTTGCTAATTTTTATCGTCGCTTCATCGCTAATTTTTCTAGTGTTGCTAAACCGTTGACTGATTTGACCAAGAAGGGTGCTGATGTGGTCAATTGGTCTTCTGCGGCTGTGGAAGCTTTTCAGGAATTGAAGCGTCGTTTTTCTTCTGCCCCTGTGTTGTGCCAGCCAGATGTTTCGCTCCCGTTTCAGGTTGAGGTTGATGCTTCTGAGATTGGAGCAGGGGCTGTTTTGTCGCAAAGAAGTTCTGATGGCTCGGGAATGAAGCCATGTGCTTTCTTTTCTAGAAAGTTTTCGCCTGCTGAGCGCAATTATGATGTTGGTAATCGAGAGTTGTTGGCCATGAAGTGGGCATTCGAGGAGTGGCGTCATTGGCTTGAAGGAGCCAAGCATCGCGTGGTGGTCTTGACAGATCACAAGAATTTGACTTATCATGAGTCTGCCAAACGGTTGAATCCGAGACAGGCTCGATGGTCGTTATTTTTCTCCCGTTTTGATTTTGTGGTTTCGTACCTTCCGGGCTCTAAGAATGTGAAGGCTGATGCCCTGGCAAGGAGTTTTGTGCCTGACTCTCCGGGTGTTCCTGAGCCAGCGGGTATTCTCAAAGAGGGGGTAATTTTGTCTGCCATCTCCCCTGATTTGCGGCGGGTGCTGCAAAAATTTCAGGCTGATAGACCTGACCGTTGCCCAGCGGAGAAACTGTTTGTCCCTGATAAATGGACTAGTAGAGTTATCACTGAGGTTCATTGTTCGGTGTTGGCTGGGCATCCTGGAATCTTTGGTACCAGAGATTTGGTGGCTAGATCCTTTTGGTGGACGTCTTTGTCACGGGATGTGCGTTCTTTTGTGCAGTCCTGTGGGACTTGTGCTCGGGCCAAGCCCTGCTGTTCTTGTGCCAGTGGGTTGCTTTTGCCCTTGCTGGTCCCGAAGAGGCCCTGGACGCATATTTCTATGGATTTTATTTTGGATCTCCCCGTCTCTCAAAAGATGTCGGTCATTTGGGTGGTTTGTGATCGCTTTTCTAAGATGGTCCATTTGGTACCCTTGTCTAAATTGCCTTCCTCCTCTGATTTGGTGCCATTGTTTTTCCAGCATGTGGTTCGTTTACATGGTATCCCGGAGAACATCGTTTCGGACAGAGGTTCCAAGTTTGTTTCGAGGTTTTGGCGATCCTTTTGTGCTAGGATGGGCATTGATTTGTCTTTTTCCTCGGCTTTCCATCCTCAGACAAATGGCCAAACCGAACGAACTAATCAGACTTTGGAAACATATCTGAGATGCTTTGTTTCTGCTGATCAGGATGATTGGGTGTCCTTTTTGCCATTGGCTGAGTTCGCCCTTAATAATCCTGCCAGCTCGGCTACTTTGGTTTCGCCGTTTTTCTGCAATTCTGGTTTCCATCCTCGTTTCTCTTCAGGGCAGGTTGAGTCTTCGGACTGTCCTGGTGTAGATACTGTGGTGGATAGGTTGCAGCAGATTTGGATTCATGTGGTGGACAATTTGACATTGTCCCAGGAGAAGGCTCAACGTTTCGCTAACCGCCGGCGCTGTGTGGGTCCCCGACTCCGTGTTGGGGATTTGGTTTGATTGTCGTCTCGTTATGTTCCTATGAAGGTTTCCTCTCCTAAGTTTAAGCTTCGTTTCATTGGTCCGTATAAGATTTCTGAGGTTATCAATCCTGCGTCATTTCGTTTGGCCCTTCCAGATTCTTTTGCAATCCTTAATGTGTGCCATATGTCGTTATTGCGGAGATACGTGGAGCCTGTGGTTCCATCCGTTGATCCTCCTGCCCCGGTGTTGGTTGAGGGGGATTTGGAGTATGTGGTGGAGAAGATTTTGGATTCTCGTATTTCGAGACGGAAACTCCAGTACCTGGTCAAGTGGAAGGGTTATGGTCAGGAGGATAATTCCTGGGTTTTTGCCTCTGATGTTCATGCGGCCGATCTGGTTCCTGCCTTTCATTTGGCTCATCCTGGTCGGCCTGGGGGCTCTGGTGAGGGTTCGGTGACCCCTCCTCAAGGGGGGGTACTGTTGTGAATTCTGTTGTCGAGCTCCCTCCTGTGGTCATGAATGGTACTTCGGCTGGTTCTGTTCATGGTCTTCCTCTGGTGGCTGTGGGTGTTTCTGAGTTTCCTTCCACAGGTGACGAGGCTAATTCGTTAGTGGACTGCTCTATTTAACTCCACTTAGATCTTTGCCCCATGCCAGCTGTCAATGTTGTACTATTGGTCTAGTTCGCTCCTGGATCGTTCTGTTACCTGTTTACTCCAGCAGAAGCTAAGTTCCTCTTTGCTATTTTCCTGTTTGCTATTTTTTCTGTCCAGCTTGCTATTGTGAATATTGCCTTGCTTGCTGGAAGCTCTGGGACGCAGTGTGGCGCTTCCGCACCGTGAGTCGGTGCGGAAGGTTTTTTTTTTTTTCCCTGCACACACTGCGTGGCTTTTTGTAGGTTTTTGTGCTGACCGCAAAGTTGCCTTTCCTATCCTCTGTCTGTTCAGTAAGTCGGGCCTCTCTTTGCTAAATCTATTTCATCTCTGTGTTTGTGATTTCATCTTAACTCACAGTCAATATATGTGGGGGGCTGCCTTTTCCTTTGGGGAATTTCTCTGAGGCAAGGTAGGCTTTATTTTTCTTTCTTAGGGCTAGCTAGTTCTGAGGCTGTGACGAGTTGCATAGGGAGCGTTAGGAGCAATCCACGGCTATTTATAGTGTGTGTGATAGGATTAGGGATTGCGGTCAGCAGAATTTCCACTTCCCAGAGCTTGTCCTGTATTTTTGTAGCTATCAGGTCTTTCCGGGTGCTCTTAATCATCAGGTCCATTATTGTCCTAACCACCAGGTCATAACAGAAGACAGAGCGGCGCCCGGCGGGTGGAACGTGGACAGGTGAATATTACATACTTACCTGCTCCCGGCGTCCCGCTTCCTCTGCCTGTCACACGGTCTTCGGTGCCGCAGCTTCTTCCTCTATCAGCGGTCACCGGCACCGCTGATTAGAGAAATGAATATGCGGCTCCACCCCTATGGGAGGTGGAGCCACATATTCATTTCTCTAATCAGCGGTCCCACGTGCCCGCTGAAGAGGGGAAGAGCTGCAGCACCGAAGACCGTGTGACAGGCAGAGGGAGTGTCAGGACCGCCGGGACTAGGTAAGTTTGCCTCAGCGCCCTCTCCCCCTCACCCGCCGACCCTGCCACCCACCGTGACTCGAGTATAAGGCTATATTCACACTAGCGTTTTCTGCAATCCGTCACAATGCGTCGTTTTGCAGAAAAATGCATCCTGCAAAAGTGCTTGCAGGATGCGTTTTTTCCCCATAGACTTGCATTGACGACGCATTTGCGACGGATTGCCACACGTCGCATCCGTCGAGCATTTGCGGACCGTCGGGAGAAAAAAACGCTACATGTAACGTTTTTTTCTCCTGACGGACCGCTTTTTCCGACCGCGCATGCGCGGCTGGAACTCCGCCCCCACCTCCCCGCACCTTACAATGGGGCAGCGGATGCGCCGGAAAAATGCATCCGCTGCACCCATTGTGCAATGCGCTAAACACTAGCGTCGGAATCTCTCCCCGACGCATTGCGACGGGGAGATTCCGACGCTAGTGTGAAAGAAGCCTAAGCCGAGAGGGGCAATTTCAGCCCAAAATTTTGGGCTGAAAATCTCGGCTTACACTCGAGTATATACGGTACTTAATATTTTTCCCTTTTACTGTTTTGCAAAAAACTGTACTAAATATTATTGTTATAAAAGCCATTTTTTTCTTTCTCCGTTTTGCAAAACCCCAGTCATAACTAATAATACATAATTTTTATTTACATAGCGCCAACATATTCCGCTGCACTTTACAATTAAGAGGGGACATGTACAGACAATAAATTCAATACAAGTTAAGACTTAAGGTACCTTCACACTGAACGATATCGCTAGTGATCCGTGACGTTGCAGCGTCCTGGCTAGCGATATCGTTCAGTTTGACAGGCAGCAGCGATCAGGATCCTGCTGTTCCATCGTTGGTCGGAGCAGAAAGTCCAGAAGTTTATTTCGTCGCTGGACTCCCGCAGACATCGCTGAATCGGCATGTGTGACACCGATTCAGCGATGTCTTCACTGGTAACCAGGGTAAACATCGGGTTACTAAGCGCAGGGCCGCGCTTAGTAACCCGATGTTTACTCTGGTTACCAGCGTAAACGTAAAAAAAAAAAAACACTACATACTTGTCTGTTCCCCGGCGCTGTGCTTCTCTGCACTGGCTGTGAGCGCCGGCTGGCCGTAAAGCACAGTGGTGACGTCACCGCTCTGCTTTACGGCTGGCCGTCGCTGACAGTTCAGGAAAGCACAGCGCCGGGGGACAGACACCGGAATGTAAGTATGTAGTGTTTTTTTTTTTTACATTTACGCTGGTAACCAGAGTAAACATCGGGTTACTAAGTGCGGCCCTGCACTTAGTAACCCGATGTTTACCCTGGTTACCAGGGGACCGGCATCGTTGGTCGCTGGAGAGCTGTCTGTGTGACAGCTCTCCAGCGACCAAACAGCGACGCTGCAGCGATCGGGATCGTTGTCTAGATCGCTGCAGCGTCGCTAAATGTGACGGTACCTTAAACAGTGACATTAGGAGTGAGGTCCCTGCTCTCAAGCTTACAATCTACAAGGAGATAGGGGGGACCCAATAGGTGAAAAATGCTTGTTATTTCAGGTCTGGCAATTATAATAAATAGGGATTTTCATATAAAGCTGCATGATCCAGTCATCAGTCCGTGTGTTTAAGTGCAATAGTCAAGTATCAAGTGCAGTTATCGTGTGCATGGAGGGTGTGGAGACAGATGAATAGTAGGGTGCAGAACTAACTATTACACTGGGGAACAATTTGAAAAAAATTTTCTGTTGAGTTAGGTTTTTGAGCTGATTTATACTAAAATTGGCATGCTGATTCCAAAAATGTAGTCAGTTTTTTCTAGCACGTCAAGTTTTTCCTCCACAACTTACCTACCAGAGAAGCACAATTGCACTGATATCTGTAATAAGACTTGTTATCTGATTAAAATTTGACTCATATAGAGCTACGTGGCAACTTGTAAGAGTAGTCACAACTGAGACAGTGTGGTGAGAGGTGTGTGCAGCTCCCAATACGTCATAATTATCAATATCTTTACACAAAAAAATTATCATAGTAGGAATAAATAGGATTTGTGATAGCTTTTCTCTTTACAATGGGCGCTTAGTTGTAATTTATATATCTTTTATGATTTTTTTCTTTGTTAGTTTTCAAAGCTTGTAACTTTCCATCTCAGTGTTTTATTTACATATGTACATATTTCCTTTGTTTCAGATCATGTCTGCTCCTTCTTCCTCTCGTCGTAAATGCCCATTTGGACTATTTAAAAAAAACAAACACTTTTTAGGTACAGTAGTTTACGTATTTTTGAGAAGACAAAAATCCTATAGTTCAAAAACTTGACATAGCGGCGGCCATTTTCCTGAAGCAGAGTTCGAATCTCGGCTTCAGGAAAATGGCCGCCGTGATGTCCATCTGCGCACGCGCGGCATCCCGCGGCCATTTTTCTGAAGCCCCGGGAAGCAGGAGACTCCATCTGTGCACGCACGGCCTCAGGAAGATGGCCGCACCCACCGAGAAACCGCTGAATAGCGGCGAGCGCGCTCTTTTTCTACAGCTGCACAGTGCATTCGGCACTTGCGCATGCGAGAAGCACTACGCCACCAACGGGAACATAAGCAAGATGTGGGGGAAGAAACATCGCTGTGACCACGCCCATCTGACCTGACCAGCCTGATTGACAGGCGAAAAAAGGCCACTTTTGTAAGGTATTTCGGCAGCATAGGTAGGGAATCAGGGGACAAAAAATACCCTATTGTAAAGCACAGCTCAGGCCCTATTTAACGGTATTTTTATCTCCTACTGAAAAAACGGGGTGACAGGTTCCCTTTAATCTCAAAACGCAGACAGTCAATGAGGTTCTCAAGGCGTGTGTGGTTCTACACAACTACATCATGGTTAAAGAACGACCCAACGTTGAACCTGTTTCTAACCCATTGCCAGATTACCATCATCACCCTCTCAGGACAGTTGAAGTTGCCCAACATAGGGATACATTTGCGTCCTACTTTGTTTCTGAGAGTGGACGTCTGTCTTGGCAAGATGACATGGTTTAGTGTTCTTGTAATGTTGTGTAATGTCATGTGCCTGTAATTATTAAAATCTACTTTAATGTTTGCTGACAATAAAACACCTCTAGTTAAACACCTGTTCCAAGTGCCATATTAGAATATTTTTTTTTTTTTTATTTGATCACCGGTTCACAACTAGTTTTTATAAAAATCTACTCGCCGTATTATGCAGATTGCATGAGACAGGGATTGGATTATAACCAAATTGGGTTATGTAACCCATACTTTACACTACACCTCTTCTCTCTGAGGTCAGTGCTATGGTAAGTGACGTTGGAGCTAATCTATCATCTCTTCAGTCTGCTTTTCTATATTTCTATTTATTAATGCAGACAAGAGATGATGGAGCTAATCCACCTCATATCTTTACTCACACGCCCGTGTCTCAGAACTAGTGCACTCAGGATGCAGAAAACACAGCATCCTGAGTGCACAAGTGCTGACACCTGAGCAGGTGAGCATTGTTGACCCCTGACCTTTTTTGCTGTATTAATATATATTTTTGGAGGATTTTCAGTCCTCTTTGTGTTTTTGCCACCTCATAGCTCCATGACAGACACAAGAAGCAAAGCTGTGTAAAGCAAATAGAGAAAAGGGGTAGTAGATTGTGTGTCATGGAGCTACGAGGTGGCAAAAACAGAGTATTTGTACACGGCGACATGTGTGTTGACGGCGCATGGTGTGTGTTGCCGGCGACGAAAGAGACAAAGATCAAGCAGGGATTGGCACAAAAAAAAACAGAAATTTATTTAAAAAATAAATTAATTAACTTTTATGAACCAATGAGGGGGAAATGTTATGGTCCTGGGGGGTGTGGAGCTGGGAGGATTGGCTATGGGTGGACGATAAAGGGGTTCCAGGGGAAGGGCTAACTAAACTTGTGAGGTCTGGGAGGTCAAGGATGGAAGTAGACACATTAGGAGAGGAAGCATGGGACTGGAGAGACACATTGGAAGGTAGAGAAAAACTGGACAACACACATTGGGAGGTGAGGGTGGAGGTAGTACGACACTTCTGCTGCCACGAGGCCTTTTGGCTTTCTGTCCCGTTTTATGCGGCAGCTTTTCTTTTTCGTGTCTCCTTGGGAGGGTGGGAGTGGTGGGGTCAACAGGTCGTTCACAATGTGGACCCGGCCTGGTGGTGGCGGTGGACAGCCGTGCAGGATCTTCAGGCGGCCTAGTGGTGGTGGGTAGCCGTGCAGGATCTTTATGCAGCCTACTGCTGGTGGCGGTGGTCAGCCGTGCAGGATCAGGATTCGGCATGGTGGTGGAGTGGCTTTCAGCAGCACCCGGCATGGTGGTGGCGGTGTAGTGGTATGCGGCAGGACTGGGCATGGTGGTGGCCGTACAGTGGTATGCAGCAGAACTCGGTATTGATGTTAAGTGTGTAATTTGTGGCCTAGGTGGAAATACCACCTGTGGCTAGTGGAAGTACCGAGTCTGCTGCATAGCCTGAAATTAAGCAGCATTGCAGGCCTGTATCACGTTGAGCTGCAGTTCAGGCGTAAGGTGTTTCAAAATGCCCTGCTCTATCTTATTAAAAAAAATGGTGTGCTGGTTTCTGGAGGTCGGCTTCCAGATGGTTATGGCGTTGGTTGACATCCTGGAAAAGTGTGTTATTATGGGTCAGACCACTTTCCCATCTATCTCCCGGCGCCTTCAAGCTATTCTGGAAGACCGAGCTCATGTGAATAAAATTGGGCATGAGTGACCTGTCCGAGGCCTTCTGCCAATGGCGGGAAGAGCCCCCCAAAAAAGAGGCAGAGCACTGGGACAGGGGAACACCTGAAGGAACAGCTGCCTGTTCTCTAGCCTGTGACGCCAGCCCACTCGCTGCTTCACTGGTGGATGGCTGAGACTTGTCCATGGTTGTTCGATGAGGGAACGCTCCAGAGGATGATCCGGGTTCGAGGGTGCTGCTCCATTGTAAAAGCGCCAACTCCTGTGGAATAGAAACATTTCATTTTAGGGAATCCAACACAATGGAATCCAACACAAAAATACTTACGTTCTCTGAGCAAGGACAGGCCTCAGGAAATCCAGCAGCCGGTGGTATTTGTATTTCCCTATCCTTGCTGCAGCACCACTGCGATCTCCTGTCTCAGGTCCTTGTTGAAGCGATCCTTCATCGAACGCCAACGAGTTTTGACTTTGTTCACTGTGAATAGGGGAAAAAAAATAGTTAAACAGTGCACTTTAGGCCGGGATCACACAACTATGTGTGATGAGAGAAACTCACAGGAGTTTATTGGATCACACACGGTTGTGTGATCCCGGCCTTAAGGTTCACTGCTGCATCAGAACACATTGCAACACTTACAAAAAGCCTTTCTGACACATTGTGTGGCATTGTCCCAGTTATCCATCATCGCTTGGGCCACCTCATTCCACTGCCGCTGAATCACCACAGCGTCCTGGTGCTGCTGCTCCCGGGTGTCCCACAACGCAACTCGCACCTGCAACAAGGTGATGAGGAGGTTGTTGTCTATGAATTCCTTCTCCCGTTGTGGAACCTAGAAATAAAACAAAGACATTAATGTTGGAAAGATAAAACACTTAACACAAAATCAGTCAGAAAGAAAATAAAAACAGTCAAGAGTACCAAAAACAGTCAAGAATAAATAAAAACAGTCAAGAATACTTGCACGCTGTCTTGTCCCTGGAACTTGGGCCTGAGCCTGCTGATCCTGCTCATCTGCACTGGAATGGTTCTGTAAAAAGAAAAAAAATATATTTTGCCTCATGTGTAATAGTGACAGTGAATACTTACCAATCAGTAGCAAATGTACTCACTTCAGTCTCCTGTCCACTCTGTGAGGTCTAATCTTCACTGGAGGACATGATGAGGACTGCTGCAAGAGAGACAGAAATGATTACAGACCTCAGGGAGAAAAACAGACAGGCAGACATATAGCTTGTATACTTACATTATAGTCAGAGTCTTCCAATGCTTCCAAAAAAGATGCTGCAATCCTAGTAGAGTCTTGAGAGTAATGGAATTCCTTTGCCGACACCTTCTTTTACAAGCTTTGTTTGGGGGGTGGCTTAAAACAATTTCCAAGACATGTTTACTCATAAAAACGCATGTGTACGCAAACACAATCGTACGTATGTCCTTGCGTACGAATGCGTTCCCACAGACTGTAATGTGTTTATTTGACACACTCCTTCCGTAAGCGTCCGCATGCGTAGGCGGCGGAAATTTGCCGCCACAGAAAAATGCAACATGGTGTGTTAGCCGCGCATGGCGAAAATACACATGCGTAAGCAAACACGGGCGAACACATGCAAATGCATGCACCTGCATCTACAATGTTAAAGATATGAAATCAAGACGCATGCGGATGTATGAATCCGAAACGCTGTGGACACAACCGCAACTGTGAAACCAGCCTTAGAGGCACTTAATGAATTAGGCCAATGTTATCCCTGGTGTGCGCCTTACCAGAAGTGTACATTGCTGGAAAAGTTATGTCACTAAAGTGGTGTAATGTTTGAATAATTTGGTGATTGGGCTGCCACACTCCACCCCATCCACGTTCTTCATACTTTGATGTATCTGGCCAAGACTGGGAGAAAAAGGCAAAAAGCACAACATTTTTGAACAACTTAGAAAATTTTGTGACTTTTCAAAGTGTACTATGGCTCCGGTAAAAACACTGATGAATTGGGGGCTTAAGTGTATTTGTTGATTCAGAGCACAAAACACATTGAAATTTATTTGGCAACTTTCAGTTTAGCTCCGCAATCTTACACTGTAAACACTGGGGTATCACTGCAATCGAGTATGTGATTATCACAGTAGACAGGTTAAGACCTGGGTCTCAGTTAGAATCAGTTGTTGTAGCATTTGTTTACGGTAACGCTGCAAAGAAGACTATTCAATTTGGGGTTTTATAAAATGGTTTCTTAGAAGCTGCACCTAAGATGTGCACTACACACGCCGATTGGTATGTAAAACCTTAGCCTAATGATTGGCCACAGGCCAGTGCTGTGTGTTTGCCTCCAAAGTTAAAATTTGCAAGTCAGCCCATGGTCCCTTTCAAAATCCACTGCCCACAGGGCTCAATCTGCTATAGTGGTTATGGAGCGAGCCAGGCTGCAAACAACTAAGCCATCGAAGAAAGCAGAAATGGAGTTGGATGCACTGCAGAGAAGTCAGAGAGGGAGCAGCGCTGAAGGTGGGGAGAGCTGCAGGGAAGACTGGGGACAGCCATGAAGTGTTTGAGAGTGGGCTATGATAGAGTGAGGCTGTGAATGAGGGCAAATGTGAGGAGTCATGTTAGAGTGGACCATACAGATTTTTTTCATGAAAAAACTCTATAGTGGCAGATTCAAGAAAACTGTCACAGTACTGTTGCAGGATTTCTAGGGGAAAAGGGACTCCTTCTCTATCCCTCATGCTATCCCCCGGAAGATGAAGACACCGGGTCACATGCCTTGCTATGCTTCTGACTCACCCATATCTGTTCCCTCCCCCACTCAGGATGGTGTGAGGCCGAAGTGTATAGGATAACAAACACTAACCAGATAAACAAGGGAAGATGGATAGGGATAAATAAAAACTGTAATCACACAAAATACACCAACCAAGCAACAGAGTGGAATGCAAGGGAGGCTAAGGTAGGTGAAATAAAATAGAAGGGAATGAGGATGAATACGCAAACAAACTCCACACAGAAATCTCCATAACGACTCTCCAAACACTCAACAACTCTTCCAACTCCAAACCAGTCAGAATGAACTATCACTGGCAATTCCCAAATGCCAGTGGCAAGCGTATATACCAGAGGGGACTGTCCAACACAGAAGAGTTGAGGCAATCCATGATAGAGAGCTCCAGGAGATCAACTAAACTGACAAAACCTATTAATACCCAGGCACAGAGAACCTGCACTGTTTAGCATGAAGGTGAAGCAGTTCTAACCAGTGCAACAGTTCGAGTAATCAGACACCGGTATCTTCTGGCCCATCTCTGTCACGGGATCCCATTGGATGGACCAGAAATCAGCTGCTCACTAAATCCATTGGTGTGAGTTTGGGATGTGTTCAGTGCACTTAATCATGGTAAATGTAAACTGGATGATCTGGAGGGAAAGCTGGAAGGAAATCTGGAACATAAGCAATAAACTGCATGGATGTCTGCAGTGAGGTGAGGGAGCGCTCAATGTGAAAAATAATAACGGGGGTCATTAGACTCACTGTAGGGACAGAAAAAAATATTCATATGCCTAGAATATCCCTTTAACTTTCACGACCTTGGGATTTTCCATTTTAGTGGGGGTTTGTTTTCTCCCCTTTTTCCTAGAGCAATACATTTTTTATTTTTTCGTCAATATGGCAGTGTGAGGGCTTTTTTTGTGGGACGAGTTGTACTTTTAAACAAAACTGTTGATTTTAACATATAGTGTATTGGAAAACGGGGAAAAAATTCAAGTGCAGTGAAATTGCAAAAAAGTGCTGTTCCACAAATTTATTTTTTTTACCATATTCACTAAATGCTAAAAGAGACCTGCCATTATGATTCACCAGGCTATTACGAGTTTGCAGATACGGAACATGTATTTCTTCTTTTTTATTTAACGGGAACCTGTCACCCCCAAAATCGAGCTAAGCCCACCAACATCAGGGGCTTATCTACAGCATTCTGGCATGCTGTAGATAAGCCCCCGATGTATCCTAAAAGATGATAAAAAGAGGTTAGATTATACTCACCTGGGCGGGCGGTCCAATCCGATGGGCGTCACGGTCCGGTTCAGGGACTCCCATCTTCATAGGATGACTTCCTCTTCTGGTCTTCACGCTGCGGCTCCGGCGCAGGTGTACTTTGTCTGCCCTGTTGAGGGCAGAGCAAAGTACTGCAGTGCGCAGGCACCGGGAAAGGTCAGAGAGGCCCGGCGCCTGCGCACTGCATTACTTTGCTCTGCCCTCAACAGGGCAGACAAAGAACGCCTGCGCCAGAGCTGCAGCGTGAAGACCAGAAGAGGACGTCATCTGCTGAAGATAGGAGGCGCCGGACCGGACCGCGACGCCCATCAGACAGGACCAGCAGCAGGAACGCCCCTGGGTGAGTATAATATAACCTCTTTTTCTCATCTTTTAGGATACATCGAGGGCTTATCTACAGCATTCCAGAATGCTGTAGATAAGCCCCTGATGCCAGTGGGCTTACCTCACCTTCGATTTTCGGTGTGACAGGTTCCCTTTAAGAGGTGAAAAAAATAAATTCAAAGTTTGTAAAAAAAAAAATAAAAAATGGCGCCATTTTCAGAGACCTGTAGCATCTCCATTTTTCGGGATCTGGGGATGAGTGAGGGTTTATTTTTTGCACACAAAGCGGATGTTTTTACTGATACCATTTTGGGTTATGATGTTTTGAAGGCCTGTTAATGTATGTTATTGCAGTATTGCAGCGACCAAAAAATGAAATTCTGGCATTTTGATTTTTTTTCACGTTACTCTATTTACTGATCGGATTAATTCTTTTTATATTTTGATAGCTTGGGCGTTTCTGAACGCGGCGATACCAAATAAGTGTTTTTTTTTGCTGTTTTACTTTGAATAGGGCAATTCTTTAAAACATTTTTTTAACAGTTTACATGCTTCAATGCTTAGCAGAATTAAAGCTGCAATCTTATAATCACTTGTGCTACACATAGCAGTAGTAGAAATGATTATCTGCTATGATTGCCGACCAACAGGAAGCAGGCATATCAGATAGGCAATGAAGACAATGGGGGACGTCTATCATGGCAACCCATCGGTGCCATTCGATCATGTGACAGAGGTGCCAATGGGTGAAGTAACAGACAACTTACGGCAGGAGCATGTTAAGTGCCGCTGTCAAAGGTTGACAGCGGAATTTAACTTATAAAAGGGAATCTATCACCCCCTGGGACGTATTTGACCATATATGTGGGAACTGCATTAATCCCTGAAAAGCTCAGAAGGGAAGTGGCACCATATTACAATGCAGATTTTGCTGTACTTGTTTGAGGATGCCATGTTACATTGTCAGAGCCCCTGAGGTGAAAGAACAGCAGAACCCCCCATAAGTGACCCCATTTTACCATCTAAACCTCTCAATGAATTAATCTAGGGGTGCAGTAATGATATTGACACCACGGGTGTGTCACAAACTTTTATACTATTGGGCACTGTAGAAAAAATAATTTATATTTTTACCACTTGTGTGGTAACTTGTGTTAGCCTCAAGTTATACATTTTCACACTGGGAAATAGGTAAAAATGTCAACAGAATTTGTCCCACAATTTCAGCTGAATGTAGAAATATCCCATATGTGGCTGTACTGTACTGCTTAGCTATACGGAGTGACTCGGGAGGGACAGTGCGCTAATTGCCTCCTAGAGCACAGATTTTCCCAAACTAGTTTGCGGATTCCATATAAAGAGCCCATAAGTGCTAGAAAAGCAGAATTCCCCCTCAAGTGACCCCATTTTGGAAATTATAACCCTTTAGGAATTTATCTACAGATGTAGTGATGATTTTTACTCCATGGGTGTTTTCCAGACACAAGCAGCAATGGATGTTGCTGAGTGAAAATTGCAAACTTCCATTGTAGTGACCAGTACACTATGCTCAACTCATGCTTCTGGAAACATGCAACTGTAAATTAAGTGGGCTCTCATCACTACAGAAATGCTAAACATGCGGGCGCTAAATGTGGTTTAGGCACACTGGGGTTCAGAAGGGAGGGGGGCATTTGGATTTGGGAGCGGAGAATTTGCTGAATTTCTTTTGGGGGGCAAGGAGTCATTTCGCTTTCCAGAGACTTTGTACTACCAGTAATGAGGAAGCCCCCTACATTTCCATTAACAGTTGACAGACCTGATGGGGACTTGCCTTTTTTGTGGGTTAAGTTGAAGCTTTTATTGGGAACATTTTACATAACGTTTGGGATCATATATCTGCTGCTCTACGCTGACCACTTGGGTTTTCCATCTAAATAATAGGCGGAGCCCCTGAAATGACAGAACAGAAAGCCCCCATATGTGAACTCATTTTCCAAACTACACTCCCCAATGAATTCATATAGTGGTGCATTGATTATATTGACACCACATGTGTCTCACACAATTTTATACCACTGAGCGGTTAAGAAAGAATAAATTACATTTTTACCACTAAAATGTTGTTTCAGCCACAAGCTTTTAATTTTTTTAAGGGCTGTGATGCAGTGACCCCTGTTACAGGTAGGGAGCGCTTTATGGTATTCCAGGAATGCGCATTGATGTGTACTGAGGCCATAGGAATCATGGCAGTCGCAGGCATAACTATGGTGATGAGACAAAATCTGGCATTATAGTGAATGGCCAATATGTGTGTATGTGTGCAGAGGAAGATACTCTGTGCTGTCAGCCTGAAGTAAGGATGTTCTGAAACCTGTAGTCCCACAAATAAATGTGTTGTTTGTATAATTGTGAAGGGAGGCTGACAGGGAAAGTTATGAGAGCTGGGCGGGTCAAACTAGCCACACACACACTCCCACCTAGGGGAGTGGTTACAAGTATATGTGACCAGGGAGTGGGCCACATGTCTCTTGAGTATGGACCTGAATGGTTCTGTGCTGGAAGGTCCTGGAAGCCTATGTGTTGGGAGTGTTAACTTCCTGAATAGCACGTGGTGGGGCTTTGGGACCTGGTGGCCTGTGTTTTGGATTGTCCCAACTGGGGACCAACGTCCTGAACAGCACACTGTAGAGGCCTTGGTGTTGGACGGTCCCAGTCTGGGATAGACATCCTGAAGAGCACCTGGTGAGGCAGTGGTCCTGAGTGGCTTCTGTGTTGGGAGGTCCTGTGTGTGTGGGGACCGGATCCCTGAAGAGCACAAGGTGAGGTCAAGGACCTGCAGAGCCGGTGACGGCTGCTGTGTGGGGAAGCTACCATCCTTCGGTGGGTCTGGAACCGACTGGTATATGTCTGTCAGGCAAGTTGGTGAACCCCGTAAGGCAGTTTCCACAGGAGAGAGGACTGACAAAGAGTCAGAAGGTGCTCAAATAAAGTACTGTGTGGAAACCCACGCCAACTGGTCAAAAGAGGACCAGCATGTTTAGTTGCCGCAAACTAATGATGAGAAGCCTTATGTAAAGACTGTTTGCCTTTGGTTCACCTTTCTATGGTTAGTGATACCAGAATAAACCAAATAGACTGTTTAAGTGCAAAAACAGTGCCCATGTGCATTTATGCCTTTGCCAAGCGAGTATTCGCTGGTGAGTGCCATCTCACAGGGCTAAAACAATTTTTTTTTTCCAACAAACTGAGGTAAATTTTTTCCTACATGTAATAGGAAAGTATTTTTCAGGCACAGTGCAAAGCTCAGAAGGGAAGGAATACCATATCATAGTGCAAATTATACTGTTATGGTTTGTGGGTGCCATGACCCACTGGGAGAGCCCCTGAGTTGCCAGAACAGCAGAACCCTCTATAAGCGACCCCATTTTACAAACTACACCTCTTAATGCATTCATCTAGGATTGCAGTGATCATAATGACACCATGGTTGTGCCCCAGAATTTTATACCATTGAGCAGTGAAGAAAAATTACGGTAACTACATTTTTACCACCAAAATTTTTTTAAAAATTTACATTTCCACACAAGAAGTGGGTAAAAATATCACCATAATTTGTCCCAAAATTTCTACTGAATGTAGCAATATCCCATATGTGGTTGTACAGTACTGCTTTGCAATATGGAGAGATTCGGGAGTGATGGAGCGCTATTTGCCTCCTGGAGCGCAGCGTTTCCTAGAATAACTTGCGGATTCCATATACAGAGGCCTAACTGCTAGAAGATCAGAATCCTCATGTGACCCCATTTTTTAAAGTATACTCCTTTGGGAATTTATCTGCAGTTGGCTTTATATATTTTTTATGCCATTCCTTGTGTAGTATAAGTGAATAGGTGACTTTATTCTTTGGGCCTGTTCTGCCCATCTTATTGTGCAGAAAGTTAATTATCTTGTAATTCAAGTTGTGGCCACTGGAGGTCATCAGTTGCCTACTTTTCATGTTGTTTACCAACCTTTCACTCAGAACAGCAATGTCTTCTGGGTAAGTTCCGCCCTCATTCTTTTTGTGGAAGACAAGCTTCAGTAGCCATTTTCCTCTGGTCTGAAGAGAGGCACACGTGCTCCTGTCTCGCTTACTTTCTTACCCCTGTCCTAACGGATCTCGGTACGTTTATAAAGGTTTAATGCATCTTATGTTTGTGTTAGTATTTAAGCCTTATGCAGCTCCTATAGTCAAATATAGTTAGGCAGATTGTGCTTTGCAGCTTGCAGTTAGGTTAATGTGTACTCTGCATTTAGATAGATGCATCTTTGTATAGAATAGGGCAGTGCTGCAGAATTACTGTGTAATGCACTCTGTATAATTTCTGCTGTAATGTCCCAGTTATTTATGTGATTGCACCCTGTATGTGCATATACTGAAATGCTGTTATTCTTTACAGTTTTTAACCAGTCATCCACTATGATCAGTCATCCACTATGATCAGTCATCCACTATGATTATTCACTGAACATCCACCTTGTACATCAACATCATTCACTATTCGATCATCTACTATGAATACTGTCCACCATTGTTGTTCAACGTTATAGTTTTGGTTATCATCACCCTAATAAATAAGACTTAAGCATCAACACAGTCTGTTTACTGGGATGTGGATGAAGGTTTAGCCGTATGTTGGAATCCACACAGCATCCTACGTGGAGGAAGACAGATCAGTGAAAAATGAGACCGCCAGTCGCAGGCGGTGATTGTAAAGTAAGAACAGATTAGCTGCCTTTAGTGAAACTGATAGCCGGTCGCAGGCTGTAGTTGATCAGACTGTACGGAACCGCTAACACCCACACTGCTCCGCATTCGGGTATCACAACAGCCGCCATACAGCCGCAGAACTATACTGCAGCCCGCCAAGAAGAGCTACATCATTCCTGCCACGCGGAAGCTCACCGCACACAGACTCAGTTTCCCGCCAAAACACTCAGCAGTACGCAGCTAACCGCACAATGTCTCGAAACAGCACATCCTCACTCAAGACGAGGTCACGCGCAAGCTCTAGCAGGTCATCATTAGCAGAGCTGGCTGCTGTCGCTCGTGCTGAAGCTGAAGCAGCCAAAGCGAGGTCTTCCTTCGCCGAGAAAGAAATACATCTAAAGCTGAGACAAACAGAGCAAGAAGCAGAAGGTGCGCGCCTGCAAGTGTCTCTAGAAAGACTTATGGTAGACAAAGAGGCAGCAGCTGCAATAGCTAAGGCAGAGTACTTGGAAGCCATGAAGGATCCTGATTATGAGGGACGCAGCAACGTTCTTGGAACAGATCTAGAGCAGCAAGATCCAGCTCAGCGCGTCGCAGAGTACGTTCATCGACACTCCAGCATGGACAACACCCTAGATAGACTACAACGATCAGCCTACGCCGATTATCATCGATCCAACCCCGAACTTCGCTACTACAAACAAGAGGACGTCCAACACAGAAGAGTCGACCACAGCTACCGTTCCACTGAGAAGAAGGTACAGCTCCCACCTCACCTTAAAGAGACATCTTCTTCACCAGAAAGGTACTATGCAGACTGTCCGAAGCCAAGAGCGTCTCACAGGTATGGTGATGCACCACACACTAGACATGGCTATAACATACCGGCTCGTACCAACACTGATCAAGCCACCATAGACTTGGCAAAGTTCTTTGCCCGCCGAGAACTGGTAACAAAAGGACTTGTAAAGTTCACTGACAAAGCCGAAAACTACAGGTCGTGGCGAGCTTCGTTCCAGAACGCCATTCAGGGACTGGGCCTTTCTAGTAGTGAGGAGTTAGATCTCCTGGTAAAGTGGCTTGGAACTGAATCGGTCGAGCATGCTAAAAGACTAAGAGACATTAACATAGAATACCCACACATAGGTTTACGTAAAGTGTGGGAAAGACTTGACGAATGCTATGGGTCCGTAGAAGTAATAGAGAATGCTTTATTCAAAAAAATTGATGATTTCCCTAAGATAGGGCCCAAGGGTTATCAAAGACTTAGAGAATTGAGTGATTTATTGATAGAGTTACAGGTCGCCCAGAAGGAAGGTCACTTGGCTGGATTGGCATTCTTAGACACTGCTAGGGGTGTCAGTCCAATAGTACAGAAACTTCCTTACAATCTTCAAAAAAGGTGGATTATACATGGTTCACGGTATAAACAAATTCATAACGTACTATTCCCTCCTTTTACTGTATTTGTTGAGTTTGTCACCCAGCAAGCCAAGATCAGAAATGACCCTAGTTTTGATTTCACTCTGTCAAGTTCCACTACCCCTGGTGTCAAACCCAGTAAGACACCCGTGGCAGTCCATAAAACTGATATTGATTCCACAGGTCCTCCACACAAGATAACTAAGCCCCCTACGGTAGAGAGCAAACCTCAGGATGTCAGTAAGCAGTGCCCTCTACACAGGAAACCACAGCCTCTACTAAAGTGCAGAGCCTTCAGGGAGAAGACTTTAGAGGATCGCAAAGGTTTCCTCAAGGAAAACAACATCTGCTTCAAATGCTGTGCTACAACCTCTCACTTCGCCAGGAACTGTGGAGCTAGCGTGAAATGTGCAGAATGCAGCAGCACGGATCACAATACAGCCTTGCATCCTGGACCACCTCCAGGAGTGTTGTCACAAGCAGAGGAGCATGATGAGAAACAGAAGAACACCGACGAAGACACCCCTGCGGTCACCTCTCAATGTACGGAGATCTGTAAGGGACTCAAGGGAGGAAGATCCTGCTCAAAAATCTGCCTTGTCCGAGTCTATCCAACAGGCCACAGAGACAAAGCGCTCAAGATATATGCAATCCTAGATGACCAAAGTAATAGGTCTTTAGCCAGGTCCATCTTCTTTGACAACTTCAACATTGTAGGCCCCGGTTCTCCCTACTCCCTTAGGACATGTTCAGGTACCGTCGAGACGGCGGGGAGGAAAGCAACCGGATACAAAGTGGAGTCCATGGATGGCCAGACCTGTCTGTCACTACCGACCATCCTGGAGTGCAACCAGATTCCTGACAACAGGTCTGAGATACCTTCACCAGAGGTGGCAACGTATCACCCCCATCTGAAGCGTATAGCCCACCTGATACCTGAGTTGGAACCAGAAGCGCCAATAGCTTTACTTCTGGGAAGAGATATACTACGAGTCCACAAGACTAGAGAATATATCAACGGCTCACGGAATGCTCCATACGTGCAGAGGCAAGACCTTGGATGGGTCATTGTAGGAGATGTCTGTCTGGGAGGAGCACACAAGCCGGTCTCAGTCAACAGTATGCTTACCAGCACACTAGAAAATGGACGTCCATCTCTCTTCCAGCCGTGTCACAATAGTCTGCTGGTAAATGAACTACCGAGCAGCACTCCACTACCTTGCCCTTTCTCAGTTCCAATCAACGAAGACCACGCCTGAGAAGGTGAACAAGACCACATAGGATGTACAGTCTTCCACAGGACGAAGGAAGACAACAAGGTAGCGATGTCTATAGAAGACAAGATATTCCTGGACATCATGGACGAACAAATAGTCAAGGATACGTCGAATAGTTGGGTCGCACCTCTACCATTTCGACCTCAGAGGAGACGCCTACCCAACAACAAGGAATTGGTCTACAGCAGATTCATCTCCCTAGGACACAAGCTTCAGAAGTCACCTGAGACGAAGGAACATTTCTTTACCTTCATGGGAAAGATATTCCAGAACAACCACGCAGAGATTGCACCTGCACTTCGACACGGAGAGGAGTGTTGGTACCTGCCCATCTTCGGAGTGTACCATCCTAAGAAGCCAGGTCAAATTAGAGTGGTATTCGACTCAAGTGCCAAATGCGAAGACGTGTCATTGAATGATGTCTTACTGTCGGGCCCAGACCTCAACAACAGACTTCTGGAAGTATTACTCTGTTTCCGTAGAGATTCAGTGGCATTTATGGCTGACATACAACAGATGTTCCACTGTTTTCTCGTCAAAGAGGAACACAGAAACTACCTGAGGTTCTTCTGGTACCGTGACAACGACCCGGACGAAGACATCGCAGAGTACCGGATGCGGGTACACATCTTTGGGAACAGTCCTTCCCCAGCGGTCGCAATCTACGGCCTCTGACATTCTGCCAAAAAGGGTGAAGAAGAGTATGGCTCGGACGTCAGGTCCTTTGTGGAAAAGGATTTTTACGTAGATGACTTGTACATCAACATCATTCACTATTCGATCATCTACTATGAATACTGTCCACCATTGTTGTTCAACGTTATAGTTTTGGTTATCATCACCCTAATAAATAAGACTTAAGCATCAACACAGTCTGTTTACTGGGATGTGGATGAAGGTTTAGCCGTATGTTGGAATCCACACAGCATCCTACGTGGAGGAAGACAGAACAGGGTCAGTGTGATTACAGTGATACCAGATTTATATCAGGTTTTTAGGTTTGCCTGTTGTCACACACTAAAAGACATTTTTATTGCAAAACAGTTTTTGCATCAGGGGGAGGGGTTTTACCTCGTTCCGCTTGTGGTAAAATTGATAAGGCAGCTTTATTCTTTGGGTCAGTAAGTTTACAGCAAAAACCCATTTATATTTTTTTCTATGCTTTGATACTTTTACACAAAAACTATTTTATAGAAAAAATAATTATTTTTGCATCGCTATATTCTGACTGCTATAACGTTTTTATTTTTCTACTGAAGGAGCTGTATGATGGCTTGTTTTTTTGCAGGACAAGATGACATTTTCAGCTGTACCATTTTTATTTATATTAGTCTTTTCTATCACTTTTTATTCCACTTTTGTTCGGCGGTATGATGATAAAGCATTGTTTTTAGCCTTCTTTCTGTTTTTCTATTATGTAGACTAAAGGGGTTAACTAGTGGGACAGTTTCATAGGTCGGGTAATTCCAGACGTGGCAATACCAAATATGTGTACTTGTATTGTTTTTTTTTCATAAATATTTAGATTTTTAAAAATATTTTTACTATTTTTTAAAACATCTTTTTACTTATTTTACTTTGTCCCATTATGCGACTATCATTTTTTGCAGGCAGACCACTTGTATAGAATGGGGAAGCAGCAGAATCCCTACTGCTATGCAAACTGTCAGTGCTGCACTGACAGAGAAAGTTGCTAATCGGGTCACCATGGCAACGATCGGGACCCTGCGCGACGTCAGCATTTAGGGGGTTAATGTGCCGGGAGCCAGGTGTCAACTATCAGAATCAACTAATACCCGGCGGTGATCGCACACTCACAGCCCATGTGTGTGCAAAATCATCGGGACGTATTCATACATCCCAGGTCAATAACAACCAGGTCACAGGGACATATAGATATGTCTCCAGTGGGAAAGGGATTCATACTGCAGAATATGAGGAATGAAGAATACTGTATTTTTTGGACTATAAGACGCACTGTACCATAAGACGCACCTAGGTTTTAGAGAAGGAAATTATGGGGGGGGGGGGGAGGGGGGAACTGAAGCAAAAAATGTGGTCAATTCTGTACTTAAGATCACCTATCCTGGTAAATACGGTCCCCTTATCCCTATCCTGGTATGCATGACCCTCATCCCCATCCTGGTATGCATGGCCCAATCCTTATACTGGTATGCATGGCCCAATCCTTATTCTGGTATGCATGGCCCAATCCTTATTCTGGTATGCATGGCCCAATCCCTATTCTGGTATAGAAAAAATTAAAGTCCGGCTCAACAAAACTGGATTTTCCTTTTCTTTTTCTGAAAAAACGCAAAAAATGTAGTACAACTACCAATGGTTAGAATGATCCCACCAAACAATGAATATGATACAGCATAGGTGGAAATTAAAACATAACTTTAATTGTGAGCTTAAAAGATATCACAAACAAAGTGTCACCCTAAGTGAAGTAAATTACAGGGGGTAAAGTTTCAATCATGTAAGACCAAGACAATACAGAAACAAAAACCCCTTTAGGATAAAAAGAATTTTCTTGCAGTGGCTATAGCGAAATCAATATGGACCAGGGAATGGTATCCAGAGAGTTACTGCACATGCAAATCACTCATGCAGGTTGCAGTAATAATTCTTATACCCTTGGTTGCATAGATAAATAACAGTTATCACATAAATATCCCAAACAATGAAATGATGCAAAATATGCAACTTGTGAGAATAAATCATAAAGAGGAACGATCTCACCAATTCCGATGATCAAGTATAGGAGACATGGATATTCCTGGGTTTAGGGATGATGGAACAATGTGTGGGGACGACAATACCCTGTCAATCCCTATGGGGCTAGCAGTAATCTATCCCCAAGACTACAGCCCTTACAAGGGCAGTCCACATCTACCCCTGTATTAAGCATGCCATTCACTCTCCCTTATGGATTGTCCCAGACAAACGCATTGACTGGGTCATGTCGAGAAATGAAAATATTCATTTCTTTTAAGTATCGGCACATGCGACCGCCGGCCGCAGCAGGAAGCCGCTGGCTGACAATGCGCGAAGAGGAATGGATACTCACCGCGATCTCTGATGTACATCCCCTGAGTATTCCGGCAGCTGTGCTCTGTTTGTGAGCAGCACATGATGTCCCTGCCATGCGCTGCTTACAAGCATTAAGCAGCTGCTGGCACCGGAGCAGGACGCTGTGACTGCGAGGGAGCAGAGGAAAGTATGAGTAAAGGTTTGTTTTTTTAATCTTTTCTGACGGGGCCATGGATACCAGGACTGGGATGGGACCAATCATACCAGCAAGTGGATGTGGCCAATCACACCAGCAAGGGGATGGGGCCAATCAATCATACCAGGATGCCAGGGAGAAATGAATATTCATTGCACTCTACGCCCATATGCGTGGAATGCAGCGCATATTTATTTCTCTTTAGCAGCGGGCACAGGAGTTAGATGGAACCACCGGCTCCTGCCTCTGTGACCCGCTGCTCCTCCGATACCGCTCCCCCACCTCCCCATCACAGCCAGAGCCAATATATCCGGACAATAAGACGCTCCCTCCATTTTCCTCCACATTTTGGGAGGAAAAAAGTGCATCTTATAGTCCGAAAAATACGGTAAGCAGAATACAGGCATTTTTTGTGAAACGTTCAATACATTACAAAATGATTACATTAATCCATGTGGAAATAGGTCAGATGCATAATATACCGTATATACTCGAGTACAAGCCAAGATTTTCAGCCCATTTTTTTAGGCTGAAAGTGCCCCTTTCGGCTTATACGCGAGTCATTGTCCCCGGGGGTCGGCGGGGGGCGGTATGTCAAATCATACTCACCTGCTCCCGACGCATCTCTGCACATCCCTGCTTCTCCGGCGCCCGCATCTCTTCCTGTACTCAGCGATCACATGGTACCGCTCATTAAAATAATGAATATGGACGCGACTCCACTCCCATACGGGTGGAGCCGCATATTCATTACTTTAATAAGCGGTACCAGTGAAAGCTGCCGGTCAGGGACGACGGAGAAGCAGGGACCATGCTGGGAGGGTGAGAATAACGGGGGAGGGTGAGCATTGCGATATTCACCTGTCCCCGTTCCACCGCCAGGCTCCGTCTTCTGCGTCCTCTGGCTGTGACTGTACAGGTCAGAGGGCGCAATGACGTAGTTAGTGCGCGCCGCCCTCTGCCTGAACAGTCAGAGAGCCAGAAGACAGAGCGGCACGCAGCAGTGGAACGGGGACAGGTGAATATCGCAAGTGCCGGGGGCCTGAGCAACGAGAGATGAATATGTCATTTTTTTTCTCTTCATCGCAATAGCATATGGGGCATAATCTATGGAGCATCTTATGGGGCCACCAACCTTTATGCAGGATTGTATGGGGCATAATCTATGGAGCATGTTATGGGGCCATCAACCTTTATGCAGGATTGTATGGGGCATAATCTATGGAGCATCTTATAGGGCCATCAACCTTTATGCAGGATTGAATGGGGAATAATCTATGGAGCATCTTATGGGGCTATCAACCTATATGCAGGATTGTATGGGGCTTTCACAAACTGCCGGCAGAGCCTCCCACACCACAGAGCACCGCCAAATCTGCTGGAGGGGAGTGTGATCATCGCCCTGCAGAGTCAGACCGCAGCAGAATCGCCCGACTCCTGCTGAGGCCACACTACTTATAACTATATTCCGACTATAAGACGCACCCCCATTTTCCCCAAAAAAATTTGGGGGAAAAAGTGAGTCTTATAGTCCAAAAAACATGGTAACTTATAATGAAAAAGCAAAATCTTGTGGTAATCAAGTGATTTTAAGATTTTACCTCAGAGTACGCAACAGTGATGTGTTCATAAATTCCTTGATGATGATGTATAGCATCTTCCAAATCTTGCAGCTCTGAAGGAAGATCAACTTTTCCACAAGCTTTACACCATAAATCAACATTGCTCATGTACTATTGAAAAAAAAAAGTAATTACAAAGTCATATTTGCACAAATATCAGTTATTAGACTAAAGCCAGTGCAATTTTATTGCTGTCTTAAAGGGTCACTGTTGTTGATAAACTTTTCCCTACAATATATAATTATTCTACTGTTACTGGCATTAGGGGTCTCCATTCTTAGAAACTTGCCGTCTACTCCCTGATCTATATATAGTTCCAGACAAGCAGGATGGATTAAAGGAAGTGGAGGGTTGTCCTTTTTGAACTTGCTGCTACTTCTGGCTCTTAGGCCATGTTTGAACGTTCAATGTTTGGTCAGCATTTTCCATCAGTATTTGTAAGACAAAAGCAAGAGTGGGTGAAAAATGCAGAAGTGGTGATGTGTTTCTATTATACTTTTTCTCTGATTGCTCCACTGCTGGTTTTGGTTTACAGATAGATATTGATGGAAAATACTGACCAAATACTGAACGTGTACCTTAGAATGATATAGGACCTCCATGCTAGAAACAGCCACAGCACAATGCACAGTGGTAAAGCTGCTGAATTTTAGGCTGTGTGCCCACGTTCAGGATTTTTAGCGTTTTTCTGTCGTTTTTCCACTGCAAAAGTGCTAAAAAAAGCTGGAAGCTGTGTTGTCTGTATACTCTCCTAATATATGACTTATGCCATCTCCCCTGGCCAGGAGCTGTGATATGTGCCATCATTGAACTTTAGCATCTCTGCATGGTGAGACACAGCCCTTACACTGTACACAGCAGGGGCATATTTATAAGATTTCAGCACATGAACATATTTTAACATATTCAATTGTGGAACTCATTCTTAATCTAAGATCTATTGATTAAAATGTACTTTGTTCATTGGACCACTCCTTTAAGGATTTAATAATTAACTATTGCCCTACTAACTGCCCTATAATTTTGTACAAAATATGCCATAAATTGAAAATGCTTAGGGTATAAGTACACAACGTTTTACTAGGGGAACAAACATGCCAAGTTTTTTGAGAGGAAAAACATGAGTAAGCACTAGCATTTTTTCTTGAAGCGAAATTTCTTGCATTTTTGCCCATCTGTCGATTGCCATTTCATATGTTTATTCTTTGATCATTTTACAGGTGCTTTTCAGGCAGTTGTTAGAGTCGACCCACCTGAAAACAAGGTTTTCTGGAGCAGATCAGCTCTAAAAACAAAAAAAGGTAGACGTTTTGATTAAAAAAAAATGCTTGAAACGCTTTCTATAGTAAAACAAGTTTGCTATTTATATGTTCAGTTATAAAGAACCATCCAATCAGAAGGCTTAGAAAAAAGAAACACTGAAGTGGTTTCCACTTAAAAGGAAAAAAAACCTCAATGCCTCAAAAAAAAAAAAATCTTTTTGTGGACATGTAACTAACAACAAGCCAATGACACTTCTGTGAAATCAACCTGTCC
Source organism: Ranitomeya imitator (assembly GCF_032444005.1). Classification (NCBI taxonomy): domain Eukaryota; kingdom Metazoa; phylum Chordata; class Amphibia; order Anura; family Dendrobatidae; genus Ranitomeya; species Ranitomeya imitator. The sequence continues at coordinate 199,319,166 of NC_091287.1, forward strand.
AGTTAAGCAGCAACACCAATTGTGAATCAATTTCTCCCGCTGTTGTGCAAATGGAGCAGACATGATGATAGAAATGATAGGCAATTGGCAAGACAACCACTATAAAGAAGTGGTTTTACAGGGTGTGACCAAAGACAATTTCTCTGTTCTTATCCTTTTTGGCTGTTATGGTCACTTTTGCCATTGCTCTCACTCCTAGAGGTACTGTACAGTAGCATGAGGCAGTGTCCACAGAAGTTGCTCAGGTAGTGCAGCTCATCCAGAATAGCACATCAATTTGAGCTGTGGCAAGAAGAGTACCTTTGTCTGTAAGCACAGTCTCCAGAGCATGGAGCAGATACCAGAAGACATGCCAGTACACCAGGAGACGTGGTGAGGTCCGTAGAAGGGCAACCTCCTCCTTTGTCCTAGAAGGAACATTGCCAGAGCCCTGCAAAAATGACCTCCAGCAGGCCACCAACATCCATGTGTTTGCTCAAACTGTCCGAATCAGACACTGTGAAGGTGGTATGAGGGCCAGATATCCACAAGTGGGTTTGGTGCTTACAGACCAACACCATGCAGGGTGATTGGCATTTGCCAGAGAACACCAAGATTGCCAGATTCGACATTGGTGCTCTGTGCTCTTCTCGAATGAGAGCAGGTTCTCACTGAGCACAAGTGACAGACGTGACCGAATCTAAAGCCGCCATGGAGAATGTTCTGCTGCCTGCAACATCCTCCAGCATGACCGGTTTGGCAGTGAGTCAGTAAGTGTACGGAGGCATTTCTTTGGAGGGATGTAAAGCCCTCTAGGTGCTAGCCATAGGTACTCTGACTACCATTAGGTACTGGAATGAGATCATCAGACCCATTGTGAGACCATATGCAGGAGTAGTGGGCTATGGGTTCCATCTGATGCATGAGAATGCTAGGCCTCATGAGGCTGAAGTGTGTCAGCGGTTCCTGCATGATGAAGGAATTGATGCTATAGACTGGCCTGCTGGTTCCCCAGTGCTGAATTCAATTGAGCACATCTTGGACATCAAGTCTGGTTCCACCTACTAACGCCAAGTTGCACCACAGACTGTCCAGGAGTTGACTGATACTTTTATCCAGTTCTGGGAGGAGATCCCTCAGGTGAACATCCGCCACCTCGTCAGGAGAATGCGCAGGCATTGTAAGGAGGTCATACAGGCAAGTGGAGACCGCACACACTACTGAGCATAATTTCCATGTATTGAGGCATTTCCACTGAAGTTGGATCAGCCTGTTGATTTTCCACTTTGCATTGAAGTATCATTCCAAATCCAGACCTCTATGGAATATTGTGATTTGCATTGATCATTTTTAGGTTTTCTTGTTCTCAACTAGTGATGAGCGAATGTGCTCGGATAAGGTGTTATCCAAGCATGCTCATGTTCTAATCGAGTATTTTGGCGTGCTCGAAAAATATGCTCGAGTTGCCTGGCTGCATGTCTCATGCCTGTCCGACAGCCACGAGACATAAAAGGATAGCCCATTTTTGACACCAATAAGTTCATGAAACATGTTAAAAAGAAGAAGGGGGGAGCTATATGTGTGACTATTTTACACACCTATATTGTTCTACTAATAAGATAATCTTGAAAGATAAAGTTGAGAAGGGAGTTACAGAGCTGCTCACCCAAAAAGGTTGTGATTGTCACAATTCCAGTAATTGATCAAGAATATTACAGCTACTGCTGTCCTGTCAGCAAATGAGGGCAACCCTCTTTTGTATATCGAATAGTAGAGAAATGAGACGGATGTATCAAAATACAACGTGCTGCAGTAAAGTAGAAGCAGTTCCAGGATGAAATAAAAATTGAGGGTTGTTTTTTTTTTTTACACCTTTAATGCTTGCACCAATCTCTTTTTCAAAAACAAACTACCGTATATACTAGAGTATAAGCCAAGATTTTCAGCCCATTTTTTTTAGGCTAAAAGTGCCCCTCTCGGCTTATACTCATGTCATTGTCCCAGGGGGTCGGCGGGGGAGCGTCAGCTGTCACATCATACTCACCTGCTCCGGACACGGTCTCTACACTTCCCTGCTTCTCCGATGGTCTCCGGTGTCCGCAGCTCTTCCTGTGTTCAGCGGTAACGTGGTACTGTTCATTAAAGTAATGAATATGGACGTGAATCCACTCCCATAGGCGTGGTGCGCATATTCATTACTTTAATGAGCGGTACCATGTGATCGTTGAACACAGGAACAAGCTGTCGATGGGCGCCGAAGACCATCGGAGAAGTAGGGAGACCATGCCAGGAGGGGGTGAGTATGACGGGGGAGGGTGAGCCATGCGATATTCACCTCTCCCCGTTCCACTGCCGGGCTCTGTATTCTGGGTCCTCTGGCTGTGACGTTCAGGTCAGAGGGCGCGATGACGTGGTTAGTGCGCACCCTCTGCCTGAACAGTCACTGCAGAGACCCGGAAGACAGAGCGGCGTGCAGTGGTGGAATGGGGACAGGTGAATGTCGCAAGTGCCGGGGGCCTGAGACAGCGGCAACACTGGCACCCGGCTCCCAATGATGAGAGGTGAGTATGTCATTTTTTTGTTTTAATCGCAGCAGCAGCATATTAGTCTATGGAGCATCTTATGGGGCCATCAACCTTTGTGCAGCATTATATGGGGCACAATATTTTATGGAGCATCTTATGGGGCCATCAACCTTTTGCAACCTTTTATGCAGCATTATATGGGACATATTTTAATATGGAGAATCTTATGGGGCCCATCATGAACTTTGTGGAGCATTATAAGGGGATTCTGATTCAATATGGATATTCAAAAACATTTAAGCTACTGATGTCTGAATTAATTTTACTTTTATTGGTATCTATTTTTATTTTTGAAATCTACCAGTAGCTTCTGCATTTCCCACCCTAGGCTTATACTCAAGTCAATAAGTTTTCCAAGTTTTTTGTGGCAAAATTAGGGGTCTCGGCTTATACTCGGGTCGGCTTATACTCGAGTATATACGGTAAGTTCTATGTAGTTTGTTTTTTTAAAAAGGGCTTTGTGCAAGCATGAAACACGTAAACATAAAACCCACAAAATTACTATGGCGTTTCACAATAGACCATGTTGATGTAGAGTGTAAGTCGTTCCATGATGGAACAGTAATTTTAGTTTTTTTCTCCTTTCTCCACCAATAGAATGGCATTTTGGGCTGCTGTTCCAATATTGACACTAAGTTGCAACAGAGTGGTGTGGTTGTGAATTCTGAAATGTCAATGACAGATAACATGGGTTTCTTTTTAACTTTTACCCCACGGTTAATTTATATAGATTATTAAAGGGATAGTTTCAATATTATTTCAGGAATATTAAGACTAGGGTTTTAATGGCCTGTTAGTAAGGGGTTATTTTTTAATGGGGCTTTTTTCCCATTTAGTAGCTTATTATATGTAATTATTTCAAACCTCTTCAAGATCTCAGAAGCTGCCTAAAGTATAGACATGTTACTTCCTTTAACGTTTTTTGCAGCTTTGGAAACAGAGGCGATTAAAAGAACTCAAAAGAAAGAATATCTGCACAGGAAATTGTTTTTACATTGCAGTACATATGTTTATTAGTGATGAGCGAGTGTACTCGTTGCTCGGGTTTTTCCGAGCACGCTCAGGTGGTCTCCGAGTATTTATGACTGCTGGGAGATTAAGTTTTTATCTCCTCAGCAGCATGATTTACAGCTATTAGCCAGCTTGATTACATGTGGGGATTCCCTAGAAACCAGGCAACCCCTACATGTACTCAGCCTGGCTAATAGCTGTAAATCATTTAGCTGCTGTGATGAAAACTAAATCTCCAAACACTAACAAATACTCGGAGGTCACCCGAGCATGCTCGGGAAAACCCGAGCAACGAGTACTCTCGCTCATCACTAATGTTTATTTGTTATAGCTTTAGCGCTTTTGCAGGTGGGTAAAGGAGCATACCCATTTGAAAAAGACATTGTGTATGCACTATTTTACTAATTAAATACCGTCTAAGACCAACCTGCTCTGCTTTTTGGTGAAATACAGCAGACATTTCCAATAATGTACTCCGCTCATCCAAAGCAGCTGCAAACATTTTCCACTCTTGGTCAAGCTGGTTGGCAATCTGCCTAATTTGCAGTGAAGCATAGTGTCCAGATTCCACAAGTCTATTGGCTACTGACATAATTCGATTTATATTCACATAGACATTCTGTAAGAGAAAGCAATGAGATATTTGAGTTAATAAGCACTAATAAGACAGTTTTTTACAATTCATACTACTTTAACTGCAATAACACTTCCTCAAACATTCAAAGTGGTTCTCCACAATCCTCATTTGTTAAAAGGTCACTGTAACAGAGTGTCCCCAGCCTGTACACATGGACCATACTGTGTTTTTCATCTGCTGGATCCATTGAACTCATCCAATCCAAGGACTATTTCTATATTTCCCTGGAGCCGGATTACCAGGTGGAGCCCCCGACTCTGCTCTCTTTGTGTGGACTCATTGTGAACTCATTATGGACGCTGCAGCATTAGCTTCATTTGTGTTGCCCCAGTTTCCTGTTGCAATAAATCTCATGGGATTGTTTATTGGCCTTGTGTCTCTTCCTGCTCTGTCGCATACCCCGTCACAGTTACCGTCATAGAAAATAATAAAATCTCTATGACCCTGTAGCAAAGGGGTATTTCTATCTTCCTCCTCTCTCTGTTGCAGTAGGAAGCAAGAGCTAGCAATGTGGTTACCTCTATGTGAATTACACAGTTTAGCATAAGGGAAATGATTAAAACTGGAAAGCATAGATGGCAGATACCGTAAATAGAAATGACAATCTTAATTAAAATGCAGAAAGTCCTTTTGCAGCTCAGTTGCCTTTTGTGAGAAAGACTGAGATTTAAAATGAACAGGTAATTAGACAAAACAAAAGGTCTTATTAGACAACATGCGTTTATGCATAGACACAGAAGTGGAAGAACCCTTTTGTCCCCAAGAAATATATTGTCCCTTCAAAGGAAATGATCTATGTTTACACTAGATGCGTTTTGTCTCTGTAAGGGAAATATTGCTTCTTTGGCAGACATATGTCTCTGAAAGCAAATATTGAATATTGAAGTTTGTATAGGTCCAGTTGTGATGAGACATACATTTTCAGTGCTATTTCAAAGTAGGGAAGAGATACATACATCTCTGGCAAAAATTAAGAGACCAGTGCAAAATGTTCAGTTTGTCTGATTTTTCTCTTTATAGGTATATTTTTGAGTAAAATGTAAATTTTTCTTTTATTCTATAAACTTCTGAAAACCGAATTGCCAAGCAATATTTTTTTAACTTTTTCCTGACAAAGAAAAATGGTCAAAATAAAGAAAAAAAAAACAAAACAAGGGCTTTCAGACCTCAAATAACGCAAATAAAACAAGTTCATAATCATTTAGAAACAACAATACTAATGTTTTAACTCAGGAAGCGTTCAGAAATCAACATTTTGTGGAATAACCACGACTTTTAATCACAACTTTCATGCATCTTGGCATGCTTTCCACCAGTCTTTCACACTGCTTCTGGTGCAAAAATGTAAGCAGTTCTTCTTTGTTTCATTGCTTGTGACTATCCATCATCCTCTTGATTACATTCCAGAGGTTTTTAATGGTTCAGGTCTGGAGATTGGGCTGCCCATGACAGGGTTTTGATGTGGTGGTCTCTTAATTTTTTGCCAGAGTTGTATTTTCTCATAACCGTAACCCCGGCCTATAAGCCCCAAATCCATAATGGACAAATAACTGACACTAGCCATGTCATGTTTGATCTTTAACCCCTTAATCCCATATGACGTACTATCCCATCGAGGTGCCCTGGGACTTAATTCCCAGTGACGGGATAGTACATCATATGCGATTGGCCGCGCTCACGGGGAAAGCGCGGCCGATCGCGGCCGGGTGTCAGCTGCCTATCGCAGCTGACATCCGGCACTATGTGCCAGGAGCGGTCACGGACCGCTCCCGGCACATTACCCCCCGGCACACCGCGATCAAAGATGATCGCGGTGTGCCGGCGGTGCAGGGAAGCATCGTGCAGGGAGGGGGCTCCCTGCGGGCTTCCCTGAGACGATCGGTACACGGTGATGTACTCACCGTGTACCAAGCGTCTTCTCCCTGCAGTCCCCGGATCCAAAATGGCCGCGGGGCTGCATCCGGGTCCTGCAGGGAGCACTTCCGGGTCAGGAGCAGGCTGCAGCTGCAGCTCTAATCCTGCCCGGCTGTTTGTCAGATCACCGATCTGACAGAGTGCTGTGCACACTGTCAGATCAGTGATGTCCCCCCCTGGGACAAAGTGAAAGAGTAAAAAAAAAAAATTTACACACGTGTAAAAAAAAAAAAAAAATTCCTAAATAAAGAAGAAAAAAATATATATTATTCCCATAAATACATTTCTTTATCTAAAAAAAAACAAAAAAAAACCAATAAAAGTACACATATTTAGTATTGCCGCGTCCGTAACGACCCAACCTATAAGGCCATGTTCACACAGTGCGTTTTTTACCGCGGAACCGCGGCGGTTTTGCCGCTGCGGTTCCGCAGCTGTTTTCCATGCAGGGTACAGTACACTGTACCCTATGGAAAACAGGACACACTGTGCACATGGTCCGGAAATTGTAAAAAAAAAGACGCGCTGAATAGCTCCCGGAAAAAAGAAGGAGCATGTCAATTCTTTTTCCGGAGCCGCAGCGGTTCTGCACCCATAGACCTCCATTGTGAGGTCCAAACCGCAGTAAAACCCGCAGATCAAAAATATATCTGCGGGTTTTACTGCGGTTTGATGTGCAGAACCGCTGCAGCAGGAAGTGCGGGGAGCGGGCGGAAGTGCGTGGGCGGAGTGTGGCTGCCCCCCCGTGCTCCGATCCCGCCCCCCCGTGCTCCGATGCCCCCCCCCCAGTGCTCCGATGCCCCCCCCCAGTGCTCTGATGCCCCCCCCGTGCCCTAATCTCCCCCCCTTATACTCACCCGGCGTCCCGGTGTCCGTCCGGCCGTCTTCTCCCTGGGCGCCGCCATCTTGCAAAATGGCGGGCGCATGCGCAGTGCGCCCGCCGAATCTGCCGGCCGGCAGATTCGTTCCAAAGTGCATTTTGATCACTGAGATATAACCTATCTCAGTGATCAAAATAAAAAAATAGTAAATGACACCCCCCCCCTTTGTCACCCCCATAGGTAGGGACAATAAAAAAAATAAAGAATTTTTTTTTTTTTTTTTTTCACTAAGGTTAGAATAGGGGTAGGGTTAGGGTTAGGGGTAGGGTTAGGGTTAGGGGTAGGGTTAGGGGTAGGGTTAGGGGTAGGGTTAGGGTTAGGGGTAGGGGTAGGGTTAGGGTATTTTCAGCCATTTTAACCCTAAAAAAATTCCTAGAAAACACACAGACTCTGGCTAGAAAACTGCATAAAAAAAAACGCATCAAAAAACGCATCAAAAAACGCATCAAAAACGGACCAAAAAAGGACCAAAAAAAGGACCTGCGTTTTCTGCCAAGAGCTGCAGTTTTTTAAAAAACAGTCAGGAAAAAAAAAGGATGGAAATCCTGAACGTGTGAACATACCCTAAAACTGTCCCACTAGTTAACCCCTTCAGTGAACACCGTAAGAAAAAAAAAAAACGAGCCAAAAAACAACGCTTTATTATCATACCACCAAACAAAAAGTGGAATAACACGCGATCAAAAAGACGGATATAAATAACCATGGTACCGCTGAAAACGTCATCTTGTCCCGCAAAAAACGAGCCACCATATAGCATCATAACCAAAAAAATAAAAAAGTTATAGTTCTCAGATTAAAGCAATGCCAAAATAATTATTTTTTCTATAAAATAGCTTTTATCGTATAAAAGCGCCAAAACATAAAAAAATGATATAAATGAGATATCGCTGTAATCCTACTTAACCGAAGAATAAAACTGCTTTATCAATTTTACCAAACGTAGAACGGTATAAACGCCTCCCCCAAAAGAAATTCATGAATAGCTGGTTTTTGGTCATTCTGCCTCACAAAAAATCGGAATAAAAAGCGATCAAAAACTGTCACGTGTCCGAAAATGTTACCAATAAAAACGTCAACTCGTCCCGCAAAAAACAAGACCTCACAAGACTCTGTGGACCAAAATAAGGAAAAATTATAGGTCTCAAAATGTGGAGACGCAAAAACTTTTTTGCTATAAAAAGCGTATTTTAGTGTGTGACGGCTGCCAATCAAAAATCCGATATAAAAAACGCTATAAAAGTAAATCAAACCCCCCTTCATCACCCCCTTAGTTAGGCTAGGTTCACATTGCGTTAATGGGTTAACGCTAACGGACAGCGTTGCACGGCGAAAATGTCGCAATTATCGCCATGCAACGGGTCCGTTAGCGCACCCATTGACAGCAATGTGATTTTCTGGTGTAGTGCATCGCTAGAGCGTGCCATTTTCGGCTCGCGCTAGCAAGGTGCCGTTCTTTTGTGGCACGCCTCGGACGCTGCTTGCAGCGTCTGCGGCGCGCCCGAGGTCCGATCCCAGATATTCCAGAGCGGGGACGTTAACGCGACCACTAAACGCGCCACCTAAAAAGACATTGCGTTAGCGCAATCCGCTAGCACTAAACGGATTGCCCTAACGCAATGTGAACCTAGCCTTAGGGAAAAATAATAAAATTTAAAAAAATGTATTTATTTCCATTTTCCCATTAGGGTTAGGGCTAGGGTTAGGGCTAGGTTTAGGGTTTGGATTACATTTACGGTTGGGATTAGAATTAGGGATGTGTTAGGGTTAGGTGTGTGGTTAGGGTTACCGTTGAAATTAGGGTTAGGGGTGCGTTTGGATTAGGGTTTCAGGTAGAATTGGGGAGTTTCCACTGTTCAGGCACATCAGGGGCTCTCCAAACGCGACATGGCGTCCGATCTCAATTCCAGCCAATTCTGCATTGAAAAAGTAAAACAGTGCTCCTTCACTTCCGAGCTCTCCCGTCCGCCCAAACAGGGGTTTACCCCAACATATGGGGTATCATCGTACTCGAGACAAATTGGACAACAACTTTTTGGGTCCAAGTTCTCTTGTTATCCTTGGGAAAATAAAAATTTGGGGGGCTAAAAATCATTTTTATGGGAAAAAAAAGGATTTTTTATTTTCACGGCTCTGCGTTATAAACTGTAGTGAAACACTTGGGGGTTCAAAGTTTTCACAACACATCTAGATAAGTTCCTTGGGAGGTCTAGTTTCCAATAAGAGGTCCCTTGTGGGGGGTTTGTACTGTTTGGGTACATCAGGGGCTCTGCAAATGCAACGTGACGCCTGCAGACCAATCCATCTAAGTCTGCATTCCAAATGGCGCTCCATCCCTTCCGAGCTCTGCCATGCGCCCAAACAGTGGGGGGGCCACATATGGGGTATCAGCGTACTCAGGACAAATTGTACAACAACTTTTGGCATCCAATTTATCCTGTTACCCTTGTGAAAATACAAAACAGGGGGCTAAAAATCATTTTTGTGAAGAAAAAAAAAGGAATTTTTATTTTCACGGCTCTGCGTTATAAACTGTAGTGAAACACTTGGGGGTTTAAAGTTCTCACAACACATCTAGATAAGTTCCTTGGGAGGTCTAGTTTCCAATATGGGGTCACTTGTGGGGGGTTTGTACTGTTTGGGTACATCAGGCGCTCTGCAAATGCAACGTGACGCCTGCAGACCAATCCATCTAAGTCTGCATTCCAAATGGCGCTCCTTCCCTTCCGAGCTCTGCCATGCGCCCAAACAGTGGTTCCCCCCACATATGGGGTATCAGCGTACTCAGGACAAATTGGACAACAACTTTTGGGGTCCAATTTATTCTGTTACCCTTGTGAAAATAAAAAACTGGGGGCTAAAAAACAATTTTTTCGAAAAAAAAAATTATTTTCACGGCTCTGCGTTATAAACTGTAGTGAAACACTTGGCGGTTCAAAGCTCTCAAAACACATCTAAATAAGTTCCTTAGGGGGTCTAGTTTCCAAAATGGTGTCACTTGTGGGGGGTTTTAATGTTTAGGCACATCAGGGGCTCTCCAAACCAATATGGCGTCCCATCTTAATTCAAGTCAATTTTGCATTGAAAAATCAAATGGCGCTCCTTCCCTTCCGAGCTCTGCTATGCGCCCAAAAAGTGGTTTACCCCCACATATGGGGTATCGTCGCACTCAGGACAAATTGCACAACAACTTTTGTGGTCTAATTTCTTCTCTTACCCGTGGGAAAATAAAAAATTGGGGGTGAAAAGATCATTTTTGTGAAAAAATATGATTTTTTTTTATTTTTACGGCTCTGCATTATAAACTTCTGTGAAGCACTTGTTGGGTCAAAGTGCTCACCACACATCTAGATAAGTTCCTTAAGGGGTCTACTTTCCAAAATGGTGTCACTTGTGAGGGGTTCCAATGTTTAGGCACATCAGGGGCTCTCCAAACGCAACATGGCGTCCCATCTCAATTCCTGTCAATTTTGTATTGAAAAGTCAAATGGCGCTCCTTCCCTTCCGAGCTCTGCCATACGCCCAAACAATGGTTTACACCCATATATGGGGTATCAGCGTACTCAGGACAGATTGTACAACAACTTTTGACATCCATTTTATCCTGTAACCCTTGGTAAAATAAAACAAATTGGAGCTGAAATAAATTTGGTGTGAAAAAAAGTTAAATATTCAATTTTATTTAAACATTCCAAAAATTCCTATTAAACACCTGAAGGGTTAATAAACTTCTTGAATGTGGTTTTGAGCACCTTGAGGGGTGCAGTTTTTAGAATGGTGTCACACTTGGGTATTTTTTATCATATAGACCCCTCAAAATGACTTCAAATGAGATGTGGTCCCTATAAAAAAAATGGTGTTGTAAAAATGAGAAATTGCTGGTCAAATTTTAACCCTTATAACTCCCTAACAAAAAAAAAAAATTATTTCCAAAATTGTACTGATGTAAAGTAGACATGTGGGAAATGTTACTTATTAAGTATTTTGCGTGACATATCTCTGTGATTTAAGGGCATAAAAATTTAAAGTTGGAAAATTGCGAAATTTTCAAAATTTTCACCAAATTTCCGTTTTTTTCACAAATAAACGCAAGTTCTATCGAATACTTTTTACCACTAACATGAAGTACAATATGTCACGAGAAAACATTGTCAGAATCGCCAAGATCCGTTAAAGCGTTCCAGAGTTATAACCTCATAAAGGGACAGTGGTCAGAATTGTAAAAATTGGCCCGGTCATTAACATGCAAACCACCCTCGGGGCTTAAGGGGTTAACTCTGTATGCTGTATTGTTTTGTCCCTTTTGTAAAATCTTTTGTACAGTGGGTAGAAAAGTATTCAGACCCTTATACATTTTTCACTCTGTTTCTTTGTAGCCTTTTGGCAAATTCAAAAAAAGTTCATTTTTTCACATTAATGTACACTCTGCACACCATCTTGACTAAAAAAAAAAAATACAGAAATGTAGACATTTTTGCAAATTTATAAAAAAAAAAAGAAAAACTGAAATATCACATGGTCATAAGTAGTGATGAGTGAGTGTACTCGTTGCTCGGGAGGTCTCCGAGTATTTATGACTGCTCGGAGATTAAGTTTTCATCTCCGCAGCTGAATGATTTACAGCTACTAGACAGCTTGATTACATGTGAGGATTCCCTAGCAACCAGGCAACCCAAACATGTACTCACCCTGGCTAGTAGCTGTAAATCATTTAGCTAGGGCAACGAAAACTTAATATCCGAGCAGTTACAAATACTCGGAGACCACCCGAGTGTCCTTGGGAAAACCCGAGCAACGAGTACACTCGCTCATCACTTGTCATAAGTATTCAGACCGTTTGTTCAGACACTCATATTTTAATATCTAAGTCACATGCTGTCCATTTCCTTGTGATCTCCTCGGATATAGGACAAGCATGATGGGCTGGCATGCACGCCATAACAAGGACGTCATGCCTTTGCTTTGAATGGACAGTGTTCTTACATCTCAGGATGATTATTAATTCCCCCAATGAACCTTGCTCACAAAAAGGGGAAAAGCATTATGGAAGGATATGTGGCCAGTGGGATAACTGGTTATTGAGGTTTTCAGTATCCTATAGAGATTACCCTTCTAACCTATCAGGAGTTAGGCAGCTTTTATCTATATATATAATTGTCTAAGGGTCACTTCCGTCTGTCTGTCTGTCCTTCTGTCACGGTAATTCATTCGCTGATTGGTCTCGGCGGCTGCCTGTCATGGCTGCCGCGACCAGTCAGCGACGGGCACAGTCCGATTAGTCCCTCCCCTACTCCCCTGCACTCACTGCCCGGCACCCGCTCCGTAATCCTTTCCACTCACTGCTCACACAGGGTTAATGGCAGCGGTAACGGCCCGCGGTGTAACGCACTCCGTTACCGCTGCTATTAACCCTGTGTGTCCCAAACTATTTACTATTGATGCTGCCTATGCAGCATCAATAGTAAAAATGTCATGTTAAAAATAATAAAAAAAAAAAACCTGCTATCCTGACCCTCCGCCGCCTTTCCCGCTCCTCGCCACGCTCCCGGGACCGCTCCATTGCAAGTGGCAGCTTCCGGTCCCAGGGCTGGTGTGCGACAAGGACCTGCTGTGACGTCACGGTCATGTGACCGCAACGTCATCATAGGTCCTGCTCACACCAGCCCTGGGACCGGAAGCTGCCGCTTGCAATGGAGCGGTCCCGGGAGCGTGGCGAGGAGCGGCAAAGGCGGCGGATGGTGAGTATAGCAGGACTTCCAACAGGCCTTCGGAAGGTGAGTATATTTATTTTTTTTAAGCCTCTATACTACGTGGCTCTGTGCTGGGCAATATACTACGTGACTGGGCAATATACTACGTGGCTGGGCAATATACTACGTGGCTGGGCAATATACTACGTGGCTGGGCAATATACTACGTCGCTGGGCAATATACTACGTCGCTGGGCAATATACTACGTCGCTGGGCAATATGGAAGGATATGTGGCCAGTGGGATCACTGGTTATTGAGGTTTTCAGTATCCTATAGAGATTACCCTTCTAACCTATCAGGAGTTAGGACATGCATATTCTGTCTTATTCTAATAAGAATACCTGATGCGTTAGTATCGGGCCACCATCTAGTAAGTATATAAAAGTCAAAAGTATTTTAAGAGTGAAAATCTTTATTGGCTAACCAGAAAAATTATAATGTGCAAGCTTTCAGAGCACAGAGGTGATTAGGCAAATTTACAAATGAATTGTAAACTTGCCTGAAGAGGACTTTGTGATTTGAAAGCTTGCAAATTTGGATAATTTACCAAAAATAAGAAATTCTATTTTTTGAACTAAACTTGCAAGTGATGGAAGAAATAGCCCTTGGTGGGTCGAAGCCATGCTAACGAGCTTGTCCTTTTGCCAAGCTGGAGTTAATGGCGTATAAGTTAAATATTTAAGATTATGAAGGTTTTTTAATATGTTTTCTGTATGTTAATAACCTAAATAAAGGCCCTGGCAAATTTTTATCCACCAAGTCAGCGTTTCATGGCATTCTTTATTCGCTATATAGGCCATGTGTAAGTACTATATTGTGCAATGCCATGGCGGAGGGGGACACACGACATTACGATGTAAAAGGTGTTCCTCTCCTGAAAGGGTTAATTGTCGTCATAGGTATCTTACCATTTCTTCTGCATGTCTGAGGTGCATCCTGGGTGTGGTTGGGTAGCAGTGGTGACCAATCAGTGGTCGTAGCAGGGAAAGTTTAAAAAATAACTTTCCCGGCAACAGCAGTATTTACAAACAGTGTTGCTCAGGGATAAAAGATGGTCTCATACCGAAGAGCTGCTCCCAACCCCCTCCCCCCTCTTTATTTTATGCTTTTCACAGTTTAGGGGTTAGTCATTCAGTTAACTGAATGGACGGAAAGTTTTGGTTTACAGGCTTAAGATTTTGCTAAGCTACGGTTATTAGTGTACAAGTTAGGTATATAAGACTAAGCAGGGCCACCATCAGTGCATTACTGCCCTTACTGGTGTATGAGGACCGGGAGCCCAGGGGAAGGATTCAGGTGGTTCATTTCTCAGACACATGCTCAGTTCAAACCTTTTGCATGGCAATAGTTAAAAGTTGCCAGCCAATTGGAGGCTAACAACTGAAGGTGCACACATTGTCGGAGCATGACATCACTGCCATGTATCGGTGCCACAAATGGATGAGGAAGAGGATGCTGCTGGACCACGGCCAGGTAAGGAGTAACTTTTTCTTTTTACATCTTTGTACTTGAAGCAGACATATGGGGCCAGGATAGGGGTTTATATGGGCCAAGGATGAGATCATATGGGGCCAAGGATGAGATCATATGGGGCCAGGACGGGAGATCATATGAGGCCAGGACAGGAGTTCATATGGGACCAGGATGGAAGAACATATAAGGGCAGGACGGGAGGACATATTAGGGCAGCATGGGATGACATATAGGGGAAGGATGGGAGGACATATTGGGGCAGAATGGGAGGAAATACGGGGCAGGATGGGAGGACATACGGGGCAAGGATGGGATGGAATATGGGACCAGCAATGTGACACAAGGGGGCCAGCAATGTGACACAAGGGAGCCAGGAATGTGACACAAGGGGGCCAGGATGGGGAATGTTATTACAGGAAGGGGCCAGGATGTGGGGCATTATTACTGTAGGGGTTATAAAGGGATATTACTAAGGCTTTGATGCATTTTATTTTTGTGGATACTGTTTTCAGTGGGTGGAGAAGAGTCCTGTTACTGTGCAGGGCGACACTGTCGCTTTTCTTTATTCATCTGGTATTGTGTAGAACAGTGTTTCCCAAACTCCGATCCTCATGGACCCCAACAAGTAATGTTTTCAGGATTTCCATATTGTTGCACAGGTGACAGAATTCCTGATGCTTTTGATGAAACTTCCATCACCTGTGCAACACTATGGAAATCCCAAAAACATGACATGTTGAGGTCCATGAGGATCAGAGTTTGGGAAACACTGGTGTAGAAGTTGGGGAAAAAGTGGAGAAAGTGATCTAGAAGTGGCGGTGCTCTAGATAGATGTGAGTTATTTTCTGCAGAAATAAGTTGTGGCAGGAAAAAGTGATGGCGTTCTGCACTTGATGAAGAAGAAAAGTGAAGATGAAGAATGTCAGTCAAAAACTAACTAGTATCCAAGCTCCTACAGGAAGACCCCTGTGGATCCAAACTATGCAGTCTAACTGCTTTGTTTAGACAGCTAGGATTTCACAAGCAGAATATGAAGTTATCATACATCCTAGCCACACACCTGTTAATTTTTTCAAAATATGTGGACTGGGCCGAACGCCTTCCAGGGTCTTGATCCGCACTAGCACCTCAGAATAAGGAGATAGGTAGAATGGCTAGTAGGAGCCAGTTATCAAAGCTGTGTTTGGTCTCAAAGCGTAGCAGGGGCCCGGCCAGATCTGATGATGCCAATACAGCCTCCCTAGGATGTTTCATTACGGAGTTTTGAACCATTTTAAGTTTTGAAGTTTTTTAGCTGCTAGATGTAAAAAGAAGGGTTTGAGGTTCAGCCCACGGGGACAGGAGGTGAGTGACCCAGAGGGAGCAAATGCTAGTTTAAAGCATTGTTTTTCTCTAGGGAAGTCGTGACAACATAACATGTGGGGAGAAATAAAGCCAGAGGGGACCACAAGTCTCCTATGTGGCACCTTCTTCCTCACAAAACAGGCCGTTCATCTGACTGGTAACTGACTCTTATATTCTGCATACTTTTGTACTACCACTATTTTTATGTGCATATCTGACCATTGTACACAGAGAAAGACAGACACACAGAGAGAAAGACCTAGAGACAGAGAGAGAGACATAGAGACAGAGGGAGACAGAGAGAGAGACAGAAAGAGAGAGAGAGAGAAAGACAGACACACAGAGAGACACAAATAGAGAGAGACACAGACAGAGAGACAGACACACAGAGAGAGATACACAGAAAGAAACACAAAGATAAAGAGACAGAGAGAGACAGGCACACCGAGAGAAATATGGAGACAGAGAGACAGACAGAAAGACAGACAAAGAGAAAGACAAAGCGCTGGAGTCCTGGGTTCAAACCCCACCAAGGACAACATCTGCAAAGAGTTTGTATGTTCTCTCCGTGTTTGAATGGGTTTCCTCCGGGTACTCCGGTTTTCTCCCACATTCCATAGAAATACTGATAGGGAATTTAGATTGTGAGCCCCAATGGGGACAGTGATGAAATTGTGTGCAACCTGTAAAGCGCTGCAGAATATGTTAGCGCTATATAAAAATAAAGATTATTATTATTAAAGACACAGAGAGACAGACAAAGAGAGACAGAGACACAGAGAGAGACAGAAAGAGACACAGAGAGAGACACACAGAGGGAGACACAGAGACAGACACAGAGAGAAAGATACACAGAGTGAAACACAAAGAGAACAAGAGAGAGACAGGCACCAAGAGAAAGAGGGGCACAGGGAGAGACAGAGACAGACATACAAAGACAGAGACAGACACACAAAGTGACAGACACAAAGAGAGAGACAGACAGAGACACGCAAAGACACACACAGAAAGATACACAGAGTGAAAAACAGAGAAAGAAAGAGAACGAGAGAGAGACAGGCACTAAGAGAAAGAGGCACAGGGAGAGAGACAGAGAGAGATACACGCAAAGAAAGAGACAGAGAGAGAGAGAGACAGACACACAAAGAGACAGATACACAAAGACAGACACACAAAGAGAGAGAGACTCAGAGAAAGAGAGAGGCACACAGAGAGAGACAGGTACACAGAGGGAGGCTGTCACACACAGTGTAGGAAAGACTGAGGGCAACATGAAGAGATAAGGGGAAGGGAACCCAACACTAGGGAAGGGCGGAGTGGAGACCCCTAGGCAGATCTAATGTCACCCTGTCTGCCCTAAGCATCCCTATATAGGTTCCGCAGCTATCGCCGAGCAGGATACATAACCCCTGCCTGACCCTGGCAATAAGTCCTGCATAGGGAAAAACAGGGTGAGCACTAGTCAATCCGCACTACCACTAAAGACAGATGGGATACACAAACAAGGAGAACACTTAGCTTGAGTAGACTCAAGAGAGAAATACAGACATCCTCCAAACATCAAAGAGAAAGATAGCCGACTGCTATAGCATAGCCTCAACAGGGAATGGAAATGGAAACATCACCGGCAACTTCCAGCAGCAAGCTGTGAGTTATAAACATCCCAGTCCAGGTGTGTTAACTAGAGCGGGGGGGAGGGGGTGTAGGTTGCCACTGGGTCGTAAAGACAGAAGGACTAGGAAAGAGTCTGCAAAGCAAACCGCTGTGACCTTCTTTAGCTAGATGCAGTGCGACCGTCTGCAGCCTCTGACACACCCATGACACAGGCAAACAGAGAAACAGGCACACAGAGAGATGATGAGCAGGGTCACTGACATACTCTCTGCTGCTGTGGCAGGGTCTCTGGAGGGGGTTGTGCACGTATTAGCGGTTGATGAATAAGAGACAGAAAGAGACAGTCGGTAGAAACAGAGATCGTGAGGAAACACTTAATTAATTTAAATCTCCTGGTCCATATGGATTACATCCTAGGGTACTGAAATAGATAGCAGATGAAACTGCAGAACCACTAGCCAGAATCTTTGAAAAATCCTGGAAGACAGGAGAAGTCCCAGAACATTGGAGAAGGGTAAATGTTGTCCCTAGCTTCAAAAAAGTAAATAAGATGGAGCCAGGAAAATACAGGCCACTGAGCTTTACTTGTATACCAGGAAAGACTTTTGAACAAATTATTAAAGGGACACTGTCACCTGAATTTGGAGGAAACAATCTTCAGCCATGGAGGCGGGGTTTTGGGGTTTTTGATTCACCCTTTCCTTACCCGCTGGCTGCATGCTGGCTGCAATATTGGATTGAAGTTCATTCTCTGTCCTCCGTAGTACATGCCTGCACAAGGTAATCTTGCCTTGCGCAGGCGTGTACTATGGAGGACAGAGAATGAACTTCAATCCAATATTGCAGCCAGCATGCAGCCAGCGGGTAAGGAAAAGGTGAATCAAACACCCAAAAACCCCGCCTCCATGGCTGAAGATTGTTCCCTCCAAATTCAGGTGAGTGTCCCTTTAAGCTGCATATATGTAAGTACTTGGATAAGAATTCTGTAAATAACCAGAGACTGCATGGTTTGCAGCAAATAAGTCATGCCAGACTAATCTAAATTCATTCTATGATGAAATCATTGACTGGGTGGATCAGGGAAATGTGGTAGGTATAATATATCTCGACTTCAGCAAAGCATTTTATAAAGTATCTCATACTATCCTTATTGAAAAAATGACCAAGTATGGGATTCACAAGGCTACGTGTTGTGAATTCTGCTTTTGGGCTCCCTCCGGTGGTTGTAGGTGGTAATGCAGTTGTCCCTGAAGGGCAGTCTTGGTCAGGTGTTTCTGCTGATTGCAGTTCTGACTGGGGTATTTAGGTGTGCAGGATTCACTAGTCCTTGCCAGTTGTCCATGGTTCTGGGAGGAGTAGGTTCTCTGTCTGGTTCCTCCTGCCTTGCTGCTATATCAGCAAAGATAAGTGTTTGTTAGTTTTTTTTCTGTGGCACACATGCTGTGTGCTAATAATTTTGTGCTATTCATTTGTTTTCTCTTGTCCAGCTTAGATTGTGTCAGTGTTTTCTCAGTCTTGTTGGATTCTCAGGAGTTGCAGATATACGCTCCACATCTTTAGTTAGATGTTGGAATTTTTTGTATCATGTGGATATATATATATATATAGCTGTGGATATTTTTGGAAGGGTTTTTAATACTGACCGCTTAGTATTCTGTCCTATCCTTTCCTATTTAGCTAGAAGTGGCCTCTTTTGCTAAATCCTGTTTCCTGCCTGCGTGTGTCTTTCCTCTTCTACTCACAGTCAATATTTGTGGGGGGCTGCCTATCCTTTGGGGTTCTGCTCTGAGGCAAGGTAGTATTCCTACTTCCATCTATAGGGGTATTTAGTCCTCCGGCTGTGTCGAGGTGTCTAGAATTTGTTAGGCACACCCCACGGCTACTTCTAGTTGCGGTGTTAAGTTCAGGATTTGCGGTCAGTATAGTTTCCACCAACTCCAGAGAAAGTTCCATGCGGCTCCAAGGCCACCATATCATAACAGTACAACTGGCCAATAATGAGTTAAATGCATCTCAGAAGAAGGGAAGAAAGGTGTTGAGCCATTTTTTTTTCTGTAGTCTTCTTTTTCTTCTCTTTTCTCTATCTCTGGGTGGCTGAGGAGTCTTGTGCTAGCATGGATGTTCAGGAATTAGCTTCTCGTGAAGACCAGCTTGCTGCTAGGGTACAGGGTATTTCTGATTATATTGTTCAGACTCCTGCTTTAGAGCCGAAGATTCCTACTCCTGATTTGTTTTTCGGTGACAGGTCCAAATTTTTGAGTTTTAAAAACAACTGTAAACTGTTTTTTGCTCTGAGACCTCGATCCTCCGGTGATTCCATTCAGCAGGTTAAAATCATCATCTCCCTGCTGCGTGGCGATCCACAGGATTGGGCACTTTCCCTGGAATCTGGGAATCCAGCTTTGCTTAATGTAGACTCCTTTTTTTCAGGCTTTAGGATTATTATATGATGAACCTAATTCTGTGGATTAAGCGGAGAAGACCTTGTTGGCCCTGTCTCAGGGTCAGGAGGCGGCAGAATTGTATTGTCAGAAATTTAGAAAATGGTCTGTGTTGACTAAATGGAATGATGATGCTTTGGCGGCAATTTTCAGAAAGGGTGTTTCTGAATCCGTTAAAGATGTTATGGTGGGGTTTCCCACACCTTTCGGTCTGAGTGATTCTATGTCTCTGGCCATTCAGATTGTCCGGCGCTTGCCGGAGCGCAGAACTGTGCGCGCTGTGGCGTTGTCCTCAGAGCAAATTCCTGAGCCTATGCAGTGTGATAGGATTCTGTCTAGAAAGGAACGACAAGGATTCAGACGTCTCAATAGGTTGTGTTATTATTGTGGCGACGCTTCTCATGTCATTTCAGTCTGCCCTAAACGTACTAAGAGGATCGCTAGTTCGTTTACCATCAGTACTGTACAACCTAAATTTATGTTATCTGTGTCCTTGATCTGCTCATTATCATCATTTTCTGTCATGGCGTTTGTGTATTCAGGCGCCGCCTTGAACTTAATGGACTGAGTTTTCCAGGCGTTGTGGTTTTCCCTTGCCTTTGCAGAACCCTATTCCTGTAAGGGGCATTGATGCTACACCTTTGGCTAAAAATAAGCCCCAGTTTTGGACACAGGTGACAATGCGCATGGCGCCAGCCCATCAGGAAGATTGTCAATTTCTGGTGTTGCATAATTTGCATGATGCCATCGTGCTGGGTTTTCCGTGGTTGCAGGTACATAATCCTGTGTTGGATTGGAAGTCTATGTCTGTGACTAGTCGGGGTTGTCAGGGGGTTCATAATGATGTTCCCTTGATGTCAATCTCCTCTTCTTCTTCTGAAATTCCAGAGTTTTTGTCTGATTTTCAGGGTGTATTTAATGAGCTCAAGTCCAGTTCCCTTCCACCGCACAGGGACTGTGATTGTGCTATTGACTTGATTCCAGGCTGTAAGTTTCCTAATGGCCGACTTTTCAATCTGTCTGTGCCTGAAAATACCGCCATGCGGAGTTATATTAAGGAGTCTTTGGAGAAAGGGCATATTCGGCCATCTTCTTCACTGCTGGGAGCGGGATTTTTTTTTGTTGCTAAGAAGGATGGCTCCTTGAGACCGTGTATTGATTATCGCCTCTTGAATAAGATCACTGTCAAGTTTCTATACCCTTTACCTTTGCTTTCTGATTTGTTTGCTAGGATTAAGGGGGCTAGTTGGTTTACGAAGATTGACCTTCGGGGGGCATATAATCTTGTTTGTATTAAGCAGGGTGATGAATGGAAAACTGCGTTTAATACGCCCGAAGGCCATTTTGAATACCTTGTGATGCCATTCGGGCTCTCTAATGCTCCATCTGTTTTTCAGTCCTTCATGCATGATATCTTCCGGACTTATCTTGATAAATTCTTGATTGTATATTTGGACGATATTTTGATTTTTTCCGATGATTGGGATTCTCATGTGGAACAGGTCAGGATGGTATTTCAGATCCTTCATGACAATGCTTTGTTTGTGAAGGGGTCTAAGTGTCTCTTTGGGGTGCAGAAGGTTTCTTTTTTGGGCTTCATTTTTTCTCCCTCATCTATGGAGATGGATCCGGTTAAGGTTCAGGCCATTCATGATTGGATTGAACCCACATCCGTGAAGAGCCTTCAGAAATTTTTGGGTTTTGCAAATTTTTATCGCCGTTTCATTGCTAACTTCTCCAGCGTGGTTAAACCCTTGACCGATTTGACTAAGAAAGGCGCTGATGTGGCGAATTGGTCCTCTGTGGCAGTCTCTGCCTTTCAGGAGCTTAAATGCCGATTTACTTCTGCTACGGTGTTGCGCCAACCGGATGTTTCGCTTCAGTTTCAGGTTGAGATTGACGCTTCTGAGATTGGGGCAGGGGCCGTTTTGTCTCAAAGGGATTCTGTTCGTTCCGTGTTGAAGCCGTGTGCCTTCTTTTCCTGTAAGTTTTCGCCTGCTGAACGCAGTTATGATGTCAGCAATCGGGAGTTGTTGGCTATGAAGTGGGCGTTTGAGGAGTGGTGACATTGGCTTGAGGGAGCTAAGCACCGTATTATGGTCTTGACCGATCATAAGAATCTGATTTACCTCGAGTCTGCCAAACGGCTGAACCCTAGACAGGCTCGATGGTCCTTATTTTTTTCCCATTTTGATTTTGTGGTTTCGTATCTTCTGGGTTCTAAGAATATTAAGGCTGATGCCCTCTCTAGGAGTTTTTTGCCTGATTCTCCTGAGGTCCTTGAACCGGTCGGCATTCTGAAAGAAGGGGTGGTCCTTTCTGCCATTTCCCCTGATTTACGACGGGTCCTTCAGGAATTTCAGGCTGACAGACCTGACCGCTGTCCAGTGGGGAAACTGTTTGTTCCTGACAGATGGACTAGTAGAGTGATTTCTGAGGTTCACTGTTCTGTGTTGGCTGGTCATCCTGGTATTTTTGGTACCAGAGATTTGGTTGCTAGGTCCTTTTGGTGGCCTTCTTTGTCACATGATGTGCGTTCTTTTGTGCAGTCCTGTGGGACCTGTGCGCGGGCCAAGCATTGTTGTTCCCGTGCTAGTGGGTTGATTTTGCCATTGCCGGTCCCTGAGAGGCCCTGGACCCATATTTCTATGGATTTTATTTCTGATCTTCCGGTTTCCCAGAAAATGTCTGTTATCTGGGTTGTTTGTGACCGGTTCTCTAAGATGGTTCATTTGGTGCCTTTGCCTAAATTGCTTTCCTCTTCAGATTTGGTTCCGTTGTTTTTTCAGCATGTGGTTCGTTTGCATGGTATTCCGGAGAATATTGTGTCCGACAGAGGTTCCCAGTTTGTTTCTAGGTTTTGGCGAGCCTTTTGTGCTAGGCTGGGCATTGATTTGTGTTAAATATTAATTAATTGAATCATTCTTATTCTGTACTGAGCACATTGCTTCTTGCTGACATTACAAAAGCTATTTCTGTGTATGTAGCTCAGAGCATAAGTTATCACCATATACAGGGAACACGTGATCTGTGTTGGACATATAAATAACGTCTCTAAGGAGGGTGGGGGGAGGGTTTGTCACGTGGGACGGTCACCTCCCTTCCTACACATCATTCTCCATGGACAACAGATGAAGAAGCAACAGCTGATAGAGGTGGCCATGATGACCTTCAAACTTCACACAGACAGACGATTTTACCATTCAGGACCTTGGGAAAGATGAGTAACAAGACAAGCGCTGATATCTACACATGGACAATCTACTTTTATGTTTGCAATTTGGTTTTTCTGTGGACAATTCAATAAACCACTATACTTTTCATCAGAATATCATGACATTTTTCTTTTAAGAATAACGCACCTGGTTAAGTCTTGATTAAATATTTTTGCGAAATAACCATTTTTAACAATTTGTCTTTTTCTTCTGCATTTCATCCTCAGACAAATGGCCAGACCGAGCAAACTAATCAGACTTTGGAGACTTATTTGAGATGCTTTGTGTCTGCTGATCAGGATGATTGGGTGGCCTTCTTGCCATTGGCCGAGTTTGCCCTTAATAATCGGGCTAGTTCGGCTACTTTGGTTTCGCCTTTCTTTTGTAATTTTGGTTTTCATCCTCGTTTTTCTTCTGGGCAGGTTGAGCCTTCTGACTGTCCTGGTGTGGATTCTGTGGTTGACAGGTTGCAGCAGATTTGGGCTCATGTGGTGGACAATTTAGTGTCGTCTCAGGAGGAGGCTCAACGTTTTGCTAACCGTCGTCGGTGTGTTGGTTCCCGGGTTCGGGTTGGGGATCTGGTCTGGTTGTCTTCCCGTCATGTTCCTATGAAGGTTTCTTCCCCTAAGTTTAAGCCTCGGTTTATTAGTCCTTATAGGATTTCTGAGATTATTAATCCGGTGTCTTTTCGATTGGCGCTTCCGGCCTCTTTTCCTATCCATAATGTCTTCCATAGATCTTTATTGCAGAAATATGTGGTGCCCGTTGTTCCCTCTGTTGATCCTCCGGCCCCTGTGTTGGTTGATGGAGAGTTGGAGTATGTGGTTGAGAAGATTTTGGATTCTCGTTTTTTGAGGCGGAAGCTTCAGTACCTTGTCAAATGGAAGGGTTATGGCCAGGAGGATAATTCTTGGGTTTTTGCCTCTGATATCCATGCTGCTGATTTGGTCAGTGCCTTTCATCTGGCTCGTCCTGATCGTCCGGGGGGCTCTGGTGAGGGTTCGGTGACCCCTCCTCAAGGGGGGGGGTACTGTTGTGAATTCTGCTTTTGGGCTCCCTCTGGTGGTTGTAGGTGGTAATGCAGTTGTCCCTGAAGGGCAGTCTTGGTCAGGTGTTTCTGCTGATTGCAGTTCTGATTGGGGTATTTAGGTGTGCAGGATTCATTAGTCCTTGCCAGTTGTCCATGGTTCTGGGAGGAGTTCTCTGTCTGGTTCCTCCTGCCTTGCTGCTAAATCAGCTAAGATAAGTGATTTTTTTTCTGTGGCACACATGCTGTGTGCTAATAATTTTGTGCTATTCATTTGTTTTCTCTTGTCCAGCTTAGATTGTGTCAGTGTTTTCTCAGTCTTGTTGGATTCTCAGGAGTTGCAGATATACGCTCCACATCTTTAGTTAGATGGTGGAATTTTTTGTATCATCTGCTGTGGATATTTTTTGGAAGGGTTTTAAATACTGACCGCTTAGTATTCTGTCCTATCCTTTCCTATTTAGCTATAAGTGGCCTCTTTTGCTAAATCCTGTTTCCTGCCTGCCTGCGTGTGTCTTTCCTCTTCTACTCACAGTCAATATATGTGGGGGGCTGCCTATCCTTTGGGGTTCTGCTCTGAGGCAAGGTAGTATTCATACTTCCATCTATAGGGGTATTTAGTCCTCCGGCTGTGTCGAGGAGTCTAGGATTTGTTAGGCACACCCCACGGCTACTTCTAGTTGCGATGTTAAGTTCAGGATTTGCGGTCAGTATAGTTTCCACCAACTCCAGAGAAAGTTCCATGCGGCTCCAAGGCCACCAGATCATAACAGCTACAGGTAGGTGGATTCATAACTGACTCAGTAATGGTACTCCAAGAGTGTTAGCAATTAGTCGCACATCCAACTGGAAGAGTGCTTCAAGTGGGGTACCACAAGACTCTGCCTGGCCCCAGTGTTTTTCAACATTTTTATAAATGATCTAGATAAGGGAACTGAAGGTAAATGAATCAAATTTGCAGATGATGCAAAGCTAGGAAGGATAGTTATCACTAGAGAAGAGAGAAAGGATTCAGAAGAATCTAGATGAGCTTGAACAATGAACAATGACTAATAAACAGGGAAAAAACAGGGAGAAATGCAAGATTCTACATTTGGGTAAGAAAAACCAAAATTACACCTACAGAATGGAAGGAATAAAACTTAGCAACAGTACATGTGAAAGAGACTTGGGCATACTAATAGTTCACAAACTGCATAAGTCTACAGTGTGATGCAGCAAAAAAAGGCAAACAGTTCTAGGATGTATTAAGAGAAACAGAGTCTAGATCATATGAAGCAATTATCCCTTTCTACTCCTCATTGGTCACGTCTCACCCTAAATAATGTGTCAAGTTCTGGGCATCATATTTTAAGAAAGACATTGAAAAACTGGAGCAAGTTCAGGGTGGTGAGCAGACTGCAAAGCATGTCCCATTAGGAATGGTTAAAAGATATGGGAATGTTTATCTTGCAAAAAGGAAGGCTAAAAGGAGACTTAAAAGCTGTCTACAAATATTTGAAGGAAAGTCACAGTGTACAGGGATCATCTTTTTTTCATTTGAACATGGACACATGAGAAGCAATGGGATGAAATTGAGAGGGAGAAGATACATATTAAATATTAGAAAAAAACTTGGGTGTTCAATGAGTGAAACAGGGTGCCAGGAGACGTGTGGAGTTATCCTTAAATGAAAGTCTTCAAACAGCGGCTAGACAGACATCTGCCTGTGATTGTTTAGTGAATACTGCACTGCACTGAGCAGGGGGCTCGACATAATGACCCTTGTGGTCCCTTCGAACTCTAACATTCTATGATTCTACATACAAATAATGTAAATATATAGTAGTTACAATAATAAAAAGTGCATACAGCAAGGAAATCATGCAAAAATGAATAATATTTCAAGTGATTCTCAAGAAATAGCTGTAGAAAATTATTATGTAACATGATTCACCCCATTCATGTTAGTGTCGATATCCATGTCCCGTTCTATTAAATACACATGTAAGGAAGTAAAAATGAAAAAGCAACACATCGCATATGCGAGATTGTGCTTTGAAATACCTAGCACCATCTTAATATAGGGATATAGGGAAAGGTGCTTTTTGTGAATCATCTGGGATTTTAAGGCTATGTGCACACGTCAGGATTTCTGGCAGAAATTTTCCTGACAAAAACCTGACATTTCTGCCAGAAATCCGCATGCGTTTTTTTCGCGGTTTTGATGCGTTTTTGCGTGTTCTTTATGCGTTTTTGATGCGTTTTTTCTTGTGTTTTTTCCAAATGCATAGAAAAGCGGGAAAAACGCAGAAAATCCGCAAAATTAATTAACATGCTGCTTTTTTTTACCGCGATGCGTTTTTTCGCGGAAAAAAAGGCATCATGTGCACAAAAATTGCAGAATGCATTCTAAATGATAGAATGCATAATGCATGCTTTTTTAATGAGTTTTCATCGCGAAAAAACGCGACAAACCCTTTTTGGAAGTGCATTTGAACAGCAAGGTGGATTGCTGTTAAGGGAACTAGAGAAAAAAATATCTATAAATCTTCAGCATAGCGAGTGTGAGCGAGCTGAGTATGACCTGAGTGTAAGTGTGAACGGCGGTAAGTGTGACTTGTGATTCAGTGACTTTGGAGTCAGGGAGTTTCCAAGGGAGGATTTAATGAATTGCTGTCTGTTTTTTATTAATACTTTGTATTTATTTTTAATTTTTTTTATTTAACTTTTCTGTCTGGTGCAATCCCCATTAGGAAATGTGCTCCACTCTTCTTAATGCCATCCAGTGCACATCTTGCCACATGTATGCAGTCCTTGATCAGCCGATCGAGGGTGCATACTGCTGTGCGAGATGTGAGCACGTTGTGCATTTGGAAGCCCAGATTCTGAATCTAAATGTGCAGCTGGTAACACTGAGATCCATAGACAATATGGAGAGGAGTCTTCTGCTCACGGAGCAGACGCTCAATGGGATAGATGAGGTGGGGGATGGTAGGATGGAGCTGTGTTAAAAATGGTTATTTCTCAAAAATATTTAATCAAGACTTAACCAGGTGCGTTATTCTTAAAAGAAAAATGTCATGATATTCTGATGAAAAGTATAGTGGTTTATTGAATTATCCACCATTGCAGCAAAAACATAAAAGTAGATGAAATAGTTATGAACAGCGCTTGTCTTGTTACTCATCTTTACCAAGGTCCTGAATGATAAAACCGACTGTCTGTGTGAAGTCTCAAGGTCATCATGGCTTCCGCTATCAGCTGTTGCTTCTTCATCTGTTGTCCATGGAGAATGATGTGCAGGCAGGAAGTGAGAGTCCCACGTGACAAAAGGCCCCCACACCCTCCTAAGAGACGTTTATATATGTCCAACACAGATCATGTGTTCTCTTTATATGGTGTTAACTTATACTCTGAGCTACATACTCAGAAATAGCTTTTGATAGTGTCAGCAATAAGCAATGTGCTCAGTACAGGATTGAGAATATGAATGATTCAATTACGGTAATATTTAACAAGCTGCAGGATGGTGAAGTAGCAAGCTGGGTGACAGTTAGGAAGCGGGGTAGAGGGAAGAGTGTCAGGGAGGCTAGTCCTGATCAGGAACACCCCAATAAGGTTGCTAAGTTGGCAGATGAGGGGGGTGCCAGTACAGGGGTAGCACTGCTGCAGCCAGGCATGTCCTCTGAAAGCCGGAGGAGTGACTGCTTCAGTAAGGAGGGAAATAGGTGAGCAGGGCAGGCCAGACAGGTGCTGGTAGTGGACGACTCAATTATTAGGGGAACAGATAGGGCAATCTGTCACAAAGGGAGGGATCGTCGAATGGTATGCTGCCTACCAGGCGCTCGAGTCCGACACATCGCTGATCGGGTGGACAGATTACTGGGAGGGGCTGGTGTGGACCCAGCGGTCATGGTGCACATTGGCACAAATGACAAAGTTAGAGGTAGGTGGAAGGTCCATAAAGATGATTTCAGGGAATTAGGCCGCAAGCTGAAAGCAAGGACCTCCAACGTGGTATTTTCCAAAATACTGCCTGTACCACGTGCCACGCCAGAGAGGCAACGGGAGATTAGGGAGGTTAATAAGTGGCTCAAGAATTGGTGTAGGAAGGAGGGGTTTGGGTTCCTGCAGAACTGGGCCGACTTCTCAGTTGGCTACAGGCTCTACGCTAGGGACGGGCTGCATCTCAATGGGGAAGGTGCAGCTGTGCTGGGGGAGAAAATGGCTAGAAGGTTGGAGGAGTGTTTAAACTAGGATTTGGGGGGGAGGGTATTCATTTTATAGGAGGGGAAGATAGAGCAGACAGAGACCTGGGCACAAATAAGGAAGTTGGGGGTGGTGGTGGCATGGGGGGTGGGGTTAGAACAATTAATAATTTAAGAAAGAATAGAGGTACAGAGAGGAACATCAAGTGCATGTATACTAATGCCAGAAGCCTCGCCAACAAAATGGACGAATTAGAACTAATGTTGCTGGAGCATAATTATGACATGGTGGGGATATCTGAAACATGGCTGGATGAGAGCCATGACTGGGCTGTTAACTTGCAGGGCTATAGCCTGTTCAGAAATGACCGTACAGATAAGCGAGGGGGTGGGGTGTGTCTATATGTAAAATCGTCCTTAAAACCCATCCTGCGTGATAATATAGGTGAATTTAATGAAAATGTAGAATCCCTGTGGGTGGAGATAAGGGGAGGGGGAAAATAATAAATTACTGATAGGGGTTTGTTATAAATCTCCAAAAATAATGGAAGCAATGGAGAATATCCTCGTAAAGCAAATAGATGAAGCTGCGACTGAAGGAGAAGTCATTATTATGGGGGACTTCAACTACCCTGAAATAGATTGGGGAACAGAAACCTGCAGTTCCAGCAAAGGTAATCGGTTTTTGACAACTATGAGAGACAATTACCTTTCACAACTGGTTCAGGACCCAACAAGAAAGGGGGCACTGCTAGACCTAATATTAACCAACAGGCCAGACCGCATAGCAAATATAAGGGTTGGGGGTCACTTGGGAAATAGTGATCACAAAATAATAAGTTTTCATGTATCCTTTAAAAAGATGTGTAATAGAGGGTTTACAAGGACACTAAACTTCAGGAGGGCAAATTTCCAACGGATGAGAGAGGATCTTGGTGCAATTAACTGGGACGATATCCTGAGACACAAAAATACACAAAGAAAATGGGAGACATTTGTTAGCATCCCGTATAGGACCTGTGCACAGTATATACCGTATGGGAATAAACATACTAGAAATAGGAGGAAACCAATATGGCTAAATAGAGCTGTAAGGGGCGCAATAAGTGACAAAAAGCATGTAGAGAATTAAAGGAAGCAGGTAGTGAGGAGGCATTAAATAAATACAAAAAATTAAATAAATTCTGTTAAAAGCAAATCAAGACAGCAAAGATTGAGACAGAGAGACTCATTGCCAGCGACAGTAAAAATAATCCTAAAATATTCTTTAACTACATAAATAGTAAGAAACTAAAAAATGATAGTGTTGGCCCCCTTAAAAATAGTCTGTGTGAAATGGTGGATGAGGATGAGGAAAAGGCCAATATGCTAAATGACTTTTTTTCATCAGTATTTCCACAAGAAAATCCCATGGCAGACAAAATGACTAGTGATAAAAATTCCCAATTAAATGTCACCTGCTAAACCAAGCAGGAAATGCGGCGGAGTCTAAAAATCACTAAAATTGACAAATCTCCGGGCCCGGATGGGATACACCCTCGAGTACTGCAGGAATTAAGTACAGTCATTGATAGACCATTATTTTTAATCTTTAAAGACTCCATAATAACAGGGTCTGTACCACATGACTGGCACATAGCAAATGTGGTGCCAATATTCAAAAAGGGGAAAAAAACTGAACTCGGAAATTATAGACCAGTAAGCTTAACCTCTACTGTGGGTAAAATCCTGGAGGGCATTCTAAGGGATGCTGTACTGGAGTATCTGAAGAGGAATAACCTCATGACCCAGTATCAGCACGGGTTTACTAGGAACCGTTCATGTCAGACTAATTTGATCAGTTTCTATGAAGAGGTAAGTTCCGGATTGGACCAAGGGAACCCAGTGGATGTAGTGTATATGGACTTTTCAAAAGCTTTTGATACGGTGCCACACAAAAGGTTGATACATAAAATGAGAATAATGGGGATAGGGGAAAATATGTGTAAGTGGGTTGAGAGCTGGCTCAGGGATAGGAAACAAAGGGTGGTTATTAATGGAGCATATTCGGACTGGGTAGCGGTTAGCAGTGGGGTACCACAGGGGTCAGTATTGGGCCCTCTTCTTTTTAACATATTTATTAATGACCTTGTAGGGGGCATTCAGAGTAGAATTTCAATATTTGCAGATGACACTAAACTCTGCAGGGAAATCAATAAAGAGGAGGACAATTTTATATTACAGGATGATTTATGTAAACTAGAAGCTTGGGCTGATAAATGGCAAATGAGCTTTAATGGGGATAAATGTAAGGTCATGGACTTGGGTAGAAGTAATAAGATGTATAATTATGTACTTAATTCTAAAACTCTGGGCAAAACCGTCAATGAAAAAGACCTGGGTGTATGGGTGGATGACAAACTCGTATTCAGTGGCCAGTGTCAGGCAGCTGCTACAAAGGCAAATAAAATAATGGGATGCATTAAAAGAGGCATAGATGCTCAAGAGGAGAACATCATTTTACCTTTATACAAGTCACTAGTTCGACCACACTTAGAATACTGTGCACAGTTCTGGTCTCCGTTGTATAAGAAAGACATAGCTGAACTAGAGCGGGTGCAGAGAAGAGCGACCAAGGTTATTAGAGGACTGGGGGGTCTGCAATACCAAGATAGGTTATTACACTTAAGGCTATTTAGTTTGGAAAAACGAAGATTAAGGGGTGATCTTATTTTAATGTATAAATATATGAGGGGACAGTACAAAGACCTTTCTGATGATCTTTTTAATCATAAACCTGAAACAGGGACAAGGGGGCATCCTCTGCATTTGGAGGAAAAAAGGTTTAAGCATAATAACAGACGCGGATTCTTTACTGTAGGAGCAGTGAGACTATGGAACTCTATGCCGTATGATGTTGTAATGATTGATTCATTACTTAAATTTAAGAGGGGACTGGGTACCTTTCTGGAAAAGTATAATGTTACAGGATATATACACTAGATTCCTTGATAGGGCGTTGATCCAGGGAACTAGTCTGATTGCCGTATGTGGAGTCGGGAAGGAATTTTTTTCCCCAATGCGGAGCTTACTCTTTGCCACATGGGTTTTTTTTGCCTTCCTCTGGATCAACATGTTAGGGCATGTTAGGTTAGGCTATGGGTTGAACTAGATGGACTTATAGTCTTCCTTCAACCTTAATAACTATGTAACTATGTAACATCTTGATCAAGGGGAAAAGATATCTAAGACACTCACCTCAGTAAGTACAAATAATGGTCCAATACTAAATATAAGACATAAAACCAACCAGAACTTCAGATATCATTGCAACGTGGCATTGGTGGATGACACGAGACATGCTGTCCCAGATGTGATTGATTGGATTCAGGTCTGAGGAACGGGCAGGCCAGTCAATAGCATCAATACCTTCATCATGCAGAAACTGCTGACAAACTTTAGCCACATGAGGCCTTGCATTGTCATGCATCAGAAAGAACTCAGGGACCACTGCACCTGCATATGGCTGTGCGGCCCTCCAAAGAAATGCCTCCCCACACCATTACTGACACTGCCAAACTGGTCATGCTGGAGGATGTTGCAGGCAGCAGAACATTCTGTACGGCGACTCTAGACTCTGTCACGTCCAGGCTCGGACTGGCCCACCGGAGAATTGGAGTATGCTGGCATACTGCCCAGCAGCTGCCTAGGGCCTCCACTGCTTCAAGGGCCCCCACTGCTCCAGGGGCCCCCTGCCAGTGGCTATGGGGCCCCTGAGTCAAGGGGGCCCGCCTTGCGCCAACGTAGCAGCAGCTGGAGATGGTACTCTGTCCCCGCTGCTAAAGCAAAATGAATATTCACGCTTCCCCACGCCCCTATGGGCGTGGAGAGGCGGGAATACCATTTATCCTTAATAGCGGGCAGCGTTAGCTGCAGGCTGCAGCTAACACTGCCTGCATGTAAAGCCCCACCACCGCACCACACACACACACAAATCACCGCACCACATACACACACGCAGGCACACAGAGCAGCTCATCCCAGCATCCTGGTTTCTGTCTGAGACAGTCCAGCTGGATGATGTCATCATCCAGCGCGCTGTCTCATACAGAAAGCTGCCGGCGAGGAAGAGGCTACTGGGATGAGCTGCTGCTGCGGAGAGGTGAGCTGTGCGGTGTGTCTGCGTGTGTGTATGTGGTGCGGTGCTTTGTGTGTGAGTGTGAGAGTGATGTGTGTGAGGGGTGGTGGGGAAGGACAATGATATTGGTGAGGGGAGGCAATGATGGAAGTGATGGGAAATGATGGTGGGGGAGGCAATGATGGAGGTGATGGGCAATGATGGCAGTGGGGGGAGGCAATGATGGATGTGATGGGCAATGATGCTGAGGGGAGGCAATGATGGAGATGATGGGCAATGATTGTGGGGGAGGCAATGATGGAGGTGATGGGCAATGATGGTGAGGGGAGGCAATAGTGGAAGTGATGGGAAATGATGGTCAGAGAGGCAATGATGGAGGTGATGGGCAATGATGGTGAGGGGAGGCAATAATGGAAGTGATGGGAAATGATGGTCGGGGAGGCAATGATGGAGGTGATGGGCAATGATGGTGGGGAAGGTAATGGGCAATGATGGTGAGGGGAGGCAATGATTGATGGAGGTGATGGGCAATGATGGTGGGGGAGGCAATGATGGAGGTGATGGGCAATGATGGTGGGGGAGGCAATGATGGAAGTGATGGGCAGTGATGGTGAGGGGAGGCAATGATGGAGGTGATGGGCAATGATGGCGAGGGGTGGCAATGATGGCCGTGATGGGCAATGATGGTGGTGGGCAGGCAATGATGGTGGTGATAGGCAATGATGGTGGTGGGGGGAGGCAATGATGGTGGTGGGTGGGTAATGATGGAGGTGATGGAATGGGCAGTGATTGGGTGTTGGAGGAGAATGATAGGGGTGGTGGAGAGAAGGCAATGATGGAGGTGGTGATGAGGACAATGATGGGGTGGAGAGGGCCTGCATTATACTTTATGAGGGTGCTATATTATATTCTGTGGGGGACTGCATTATTCTCAGGGGACTACATTATATTCTGGGGGGCTACATCATACTATATGAGGGGGCTACAGTATACTCTATGGGGGTTGCATTATATTCTGTGGTGGGGCAGCATTATTCTCTCAGGGGACTACATTATATTTTGGGGGCTACATCATACTATATTAGTTGGGCAGCATTGTGCCCTATGGGGGGATGCTTTATATTCTATGGTGGGCTGCATTATACTATATGAGGGGGCTGCATTATACCCTATGAGAAAGGCTACATTATTTTCTATGGTGGTGACTGCGTTATACCTGAGGGGGTTGCATTATATTTTGTGGCGTTCTGCATTACATTCTGTGAGGGGGTGCTGCATTATATTTTATGAGGGGGGCTACGTTATATTCTATGAGGGGGCTACCCCTCTATGATTCTACACCAACCCTTGCTACATAATTAAGACATGTACTACCTTATATTATACCCTGATATTAAAGCTAACACGGTACCAAGATATATTTCTTTCCTGTACCCTGATATTAGTGTGTTTTACCACACAATTGATGGTCTTGTATTTACTTCTATGTAGCTATATAGTGGGCCCCAAGAATGATTTTCTCTGGTGGGCCCAAGGTGATCCAGTCCGACGCTGGTCACGTCTGTCACTTGTGCTCAGTGAGAACCTGCTCTCATCCGTAGAATTTTATCCATACATAAATAAACTAATTTTGTATGTTACATTTGCCCTTAGCAGGTACCAATTCAAATTTGGAAATGGTGATGGCAACTTACCATACAATTCATAGCAAAATGATTGTGCTGTGTTTGAAGCTCCAGAGCTTTACTGTGGCTGATGCCTATGTCGGAGTAGCTTGTCAAAAATAGTCCTTTATTATGCGCAATCCAGTCAAACATCTAAAAGAAAACATACAGTAATGTTACTAGGGCTAACTAAACACATTATATACCATTGACCAACAACTGCCCCACAAACTTGCACAGTTGCTACAGCATAAATATGTTTTGAATGGGATGAAGGGACTAAACTGCAACCAGGTTGAAATTACATAGTTACATAGTTACATAGTTATTAAGGTTGAAGGAAGACTATATGTCCATCTAGTACAACCCATAGCCTAACCTAACATGCCCTAACATGTTGATCCAGAGGAAGGCAAAAAAAACCCATGTGGCAAAGAGTAAGCTCCACATTGGGGAAAAAAATTCCTTCCCGACTCCACATACGGCAATCAGACTAGTTCCCTGGATCAACGCCCTATCAAGGAATCTAGTGTATATACCCTGTAACATTATACTTTTCCAGAAAGGTATCCAGTCCCCTCTTAAATTTAAGTAATGAATCACTCATTACAACATCATATGGCAGAGAGTTCCATAGTCTCACTGCTCTTACAGTAAAGAATCCGCGTCTGTTATTATGCTTAAACCTTTTTTCCTCCAAACGCAGAGGATGCCCCCTTGTCCCTGTTTCAGGTCTATGATTAAAAAGATCATCAGAAAGGTCTTTGTACTGTCCCCTCATATATTTATACATTAAAATAAGATCACCCCTTAGTCTTCGTTTTTCCAAACTAAATAGCCCCAAGTGTAATAACCTATCTTGGTATTGTAGACCCCCCAGTCATCTAATAACCTTGGTCGCTCTTCTCTGCACCCGCTCCAGTTCAGCTATGTCTTTCTTAAACACCGGAGACCAGAACTGTGCACAGTATTCTAAGTGTGGTCGAACTAGTGACTTGTATAGAGGTAAAATTATATTCTCCTCATGAGCATCTATGCCTCTTTTAATGCATCCCATTATTTTATTTGCCTTTGTAGCAGCTGCCTGACACTGGCCCCTGAATATGAGTTTGTCATCCACCCATACACCCAGGTCTTTTTCATTGACGGTTTTGCCCAGAGTTTTAGAATTAAGCACATAATTATACATCTTATTACTTCTACCCAAGTGCATGACCTTACATTTATCCCCATTAAAGCTCATTTGCCATTTATCAGCCCAAGCTTCTAGTTTACATAAATCATCCTGTAATATAAAATTGTCCTCCTCTGTATTGATTACCCTGCAGAGTTTAGTGTCATCTGCAAATATTGAAATTCTACTCTGAATGCCCCCTACAAGGTCATTAATAAATATGTTAAAAAGAAGAGGGCCCAATACTGACCCCTGTGGTACCCCACTGCTAACCGCTACCCAGTCCGAGTGTGCTCCATTAATAACCACCCTTTGTTTCCTATCCCTGAGCCAGCTCTCAACCCACTTGCACATATTTTCCCCTATCCCCATTATTCTCATTTTATGTATCAACCTTTTGTGTGGCACCGTATCAAAAGCTTTTGAAAAGTCCATATACACTACATCCACTGGGTTCCCTTGGTCCAATCCGGAACTTACCTCTTCATAGAAACTGATCAAATTAGTCTGACATGAACGGTCCCTAGGAAACCCGTGCTGATACTGGGTCATGAGGTTATTCCTCTTCAGATACTCCAGTATAGCGTCCCTTAGAATGCCCTCCAGGATTTTACCCACAGTAGAGGTTAAGCTTACTGGCCTATAATTTCCGAGTTCAGTTTTTGTTCCCTTTTTGAATATGTTATTATGGAGTCTTTAAAGATTAAAAATAATGGTCTATCAATGACTGTACCTAATTCCTGCAGTACTCGAGGGTGTATCCCATCCGGGCCCGGAGATTTGTCAATTTTAGTGATTTTTAGACGCCGCCGCACTTCCTGCTGGGTTAAGCAGGTGACATTTAATTGGGAATTTTTATCACTAGACATTTTGTCTGCCATGGGATTTTCTTGTGTAAATACTGATGAAAAAAAGTCATTTAGCATATTGGCTTTTTCCTCATCCTCATCCACCATCTCACCCAGACTATTTTAAGGGGGCCAACACTATCATTTTTTAGTTTCTTACTATTTATGTAGTTAAAGAATATTTTAGGATTATTTTTACTCTCTCTGGCAATGAGTCTCTCTGTCTCAATCTTTGCTGCCTTGATTTGCTTTTTACAGAATTTATTTAATTTTCTGTATTTATTTAATGCCTCCTCACTGCCTACTTCCTTTAATTCTCTAAATGCTTTCTTTTTGTCACTTATTGCGCCCCTTACAGCTCTATTTAGCCATATTTGTTTTCTCCTATTTCTAGTATGTTTATTCCCATACGGTATATACTGTGTACAGTTCCTATCTAGGATGCTAATAAACATCTCCCATTTTCTTTGTGTATTTTTGTGTCTCAGGATATCGTTCCAGTTAATTGCACCAAGATCCTCTCTCATCCGTTGGAAATTTGCCCTCCTGAAGTTTAGTGTCCTTGTAACCCCTCTACTACACATCTTTTTTAAAGGATACATGAAAACTTATTATTTTGTGATCGCTATTTCCCAAGTGACCCCCAACCCTTATATTTGATATGCGGTCTGGCCTGTTGGTTAATATTAGGTCTAGCAGTGCCCCCTTTCTTGTTGGGTCCTGAACCAGTTGTGAAAGGTAATTGTCTCTCATAGTTGTCAAAAACCGATTACCTTTGCTGGAACTGCAGGTTTCTCTTCCCCAATCTATTTCAGGGTAGTTGAAGTCCCCCATAATAATCTTCTCTCCCCCAACATTTATCATCATGAGAGAGTGCGGAGACCTCATCCACATTAAATGGTCACTCTTGTTAAAATCTGTTGTTTTGTCTGGCATTCATCCAATAGATATGGCAACCTTATAGATCTTAGTATGATTTTTCATAAAATTTGAAAAAAGGGATTGCTATAAAAGAGAAATAAGTGTTACCTACCACTCCAATCCCTAACATCTCTGGTACCTTTGCTTCAATGGTATCCTTTGGGACTAGAAGTGATGATGTCCTATCTATTTGTCACTTAAACGCTGAACTGGCTGCCTAGTCAGGTGACTGATGATTGAGATTGCATAACTTCATTGTATGCTATGGGATCTCTGAATACAGTTCATTTTTATGGCTGTATTTAAAAATCCCACAGCAGTTCATGGACAAAGCTGACATGTGCATGGCCACATCTACTGTTATTGAACATCAAAACAAAAAAACAGTCAGAACAAAGGATCCCTGCTCTTGAGTCAGATATTGGCACCAGCTCTATAAACCACACCGATTACCCAATGCAGACTAGTCCTAAATGTTTGTCATGAGTCAAACCCCAATCCCTTAGTGACAGCCAATTTGCAGCTTAACCCCTTCAAGTCGCGGCCCTTTTTCGTTTTTGCGTTTTCATTTTTCACTTCCCTCCTTCCCAGAGCCATAACTTTTTTTATTTTTCCGTCAATATGGTCATGTGAGGGCTTATTTTTTGCGGGACAAGTTGTCCTTTTGAACGACACCATTGGTTTTACCATGTCTTTTACTAGAAAACGGGAAAAGAATTGCAAGTGCGGTGAAATTGCAAATAAAGTGCAATCCCACACTTGTTTTTTGTTTGGCTTTTTTGCTAGGTTCATTAAATGCTAAAACTAACCTGCCATTGTGATTCTCTAGTTCATTACGAGTTGATAGACATCTAACATGTCTAGGTTATTTTTTATCCAAGTGGTGAAAACAAATTTCAATCTTTGCTAAAAAAAATAAAAAAAAAGTGCCATTTTCCGATACCCAAAGCGTCTCCATTTTTCGTGATCTGGGGTCAGGTGAGGGCTTATTTTTTGCGTGCCGAGCGGACATTTTTAATGATACCATTTCAGTGCAGATACTTTT
The DNA here is from genome assembly GCF_032444005.1 of Ranitomeya imitator. Lineage (NCBI taxonomy): Eukaryota > Metazoa > Chordata > Amphibia > Anura > Dendrobatidae > Ranitomeya > Ranitomeya imitator. The sequence goes on from NC_091287.1 coordinate 199,356,998, forward strand.
TTTTGATCGCCCGTTATTGCATTTTAATGCAATGTCGCGGCGACCAAAAAAACGCAATTATGGTGTTTCGGATTTTTTTTTTTCGCTACGCTGTTTAGCAATCAGGTTAATGCTTTTTTTTTATTGATAGATCGGGCGATTCTGAACACGGCGATACCAAATACGTGTAGGTTTTTTTTTTTAATTGTTTTATTTAGGATGGGGCGAAAGGGGGGTGATTTAAACTTTTATATTTTTTATATTTTTCATATTTTTAAAAACATTTTTTTTTTTACTTGTGCCATGCTTCAATAGCTTCCATGGGAGGCTAGAAGCAGAATCATCAGATCGCTGCTATGTAGCAGAAATGCAGGTGTGCTGTGAGCGCCGACCACAGGGGGGCGCTCACAGCAGGCCGGCATCAGTAACCATAGATGTCTCAAGGACCTCTATGGTTACCTTCCTGATGCATCGCCGACCCCCGATCATGTGACGGGGGTCGGCGATGACATCATTTCCGGCCACAAGCGCCGGTTAAATGCCGCTGTCTGCGTTTGACAGCGGCATTTAACAGGTTAATAGCGGCGGGTGAATAGCGATTTCACCCGCCGCTATTGCGTGCACATGTCAGCTGTACAAAACAGCTGACATGTCGCGACTTTGATGTGGGCTCACCGCCGGAGCCCACATCAAAGGGGGAAACACGACATGCGCCGTACTATTACGGCGCATGTCGTGAAAGGGTTAATGACCAGGCCAATTTTTACAATTCTGACCACTGTCACTTTATGTGGGTATAACTCTGGAAAGCTTTAATGGATGCCACTGATTCTGAGACTGATTTTTTTCGTGACAAATTATACTTCATGTCAGTGGTAAAATTTCTTCGATAAAACTTGCGTTTATTTATGAAAAAAAAACAGATACAGTGGGGCAAAAAAGTATTTAGTCAGTCAGCAATAGTGCAAGTTCCACCACTTAAAAAGATGAGAGGCGTCTGTAATTTACATAATAGGTAGACCTCAACTATGGGAGACAAACTGAGAAAAAAAAATCCAGAAAATCACATTGTCTGTTTTTTTTATCATTTTTTTTGCATATTATGGTGGAAAATAAGTATTTGGTCAGAAACAAACAATCAAGATTTCTGGCTCTCACAGACCTGTAACTTCTTCTTTAAGAGTCTCCTCTTTCCTCCACTCATTACCTGTAGTAATGGCACCTGTTTAAACTTGTTATCAGTATAAAAAGACACCTGTGCACACCCTCAAACAGTCTGACTCCAAACTCCACTATGGTGAAGACCAAAGAGCTGTCAAAGGACACCAGAAACAAAATTGTAGCCCTGCACCAGGCTGGGAAGACTGAATCTGCAATAGCCAACCAGCTTGGAGTGAAGAAATCAACAGTGGGAGCAATAATTAGAAAATGGAAGACATACAAGACCACTGATAATCTCCCTCGATCTGGGGCTCCACGCAAAATCCCACCCCGTGGGGTCAGAATGATCACAAGAACGGTGAGCAAAAATCCCAGAACCACGCGGGGGGACCTAGTGAATGAACTGCAGAGAGCTGGGACCAATGTAACAAGGCCTACCATAAGTAACACACTACGGCACCATGGACTCAGATCCTGCAGTGCCAGACGTGTCCCACTGCTTAAGCCAGTACATGTCCGGGCCCGTCTGAAGTATGCTAGAGAGCATTTGGATGATCCAAAGGAGTTTTGGGAGAATGTCCTATGGTCTGATGAAACCAAACTGGAACTGTTTGGTAGAAACACTGCTTGTCGTGTTTGGAGGAAAAAGAATACTGAGTTGCATCCATCAAACACCATACCTACTGTAAAGCATGGTGGTGGAAACATCATGCTTTGGGGCTGTTTCTCTGCAAAGGGGCCAGGACGACTGATCCGGGTACATGAAAGAATGAATGGGGCCATGTATTGTGAGATTTTGAGTGCAAACCTCCTTCCATCAGCAAGGGCATTGAAGATGAAACGTGGCTGGGTCTTTCAACATGACAATGATCCAAAGCACACCGCCAGGGCAACGAAGGAGTGGCTTCGTAAGAAGCATTTCAAGGTCCTGGAGTGGCCTAGCCAGTCTCCAGATCTCAACCCTATAGAAAACCTTTGGAGGGAGTTGAAAGTCCGTGTTGCCAAGCGAAAAGCTGAAAAACATCACTGCTCTAGAGGAGATCTGCATGGAGGAATGGGCCAACATACCAACAACAGTGTGTGGCAACCTTGTGAAGACTTACAGAAAACGTTTGACCTCTGTCATTGCCAACAAAGGATATATTACAAAGTATTGAGATGAAATTTTGTTTCTGACCAAATACTTATTTTCCACCATAATATGCAAATAAAATGTTAAAAAAACAGACAATGTGATTTTCTGGATTTTTTTTTCTCAGTTTGTCTCCCATAGTTGAGGTCTACCTATGATGTAAATTACAGACGTCTCATCTTTTTAAGTGGTGGAACTTGCACTATTGCTGACTGACGAAATACTTTTTTGCCCCACTGTATATGGCAAAAATTTTGCAATTTTCTAGCTTTTCATTTTTATGCCCTTAAATCAGAGAGATATACTTAGGCTAGCTTCACATTGGCATTCAGGAGGCGTGAGGATGGCTGAGTACTTCCTCCCTTCTTCTTTCCAGAAGCTCTGCCTATGCTCCGCCTACTCTGCATGCGTTCTGTGTACCTATCTTTAACATTGGGTACGTAGGGACATGCGTTGTATGCGGATGTGTCCGCATGCGGCAATTTGACATGTGCAGCAACCGCACATAAATGCAAAATTCAGGGACGAAGTACGCAGCCATCCAAAGACCTCCTGAAAGCCAATGTGAAAGCAGCCTAAATAAATAACATTTCCCACATGTCTACTTAACATCAGCACAATTTAGGAAACAAATTTAATTTTGGTAGGAAGTTATAAAGGTTAAAAGTTCACCAGCGATTTCTAATTTTTGCAACGGAATTTACAAAACCATTTTTTTAGGGACCACATTACTTTTAAAGTCACATTGAGGGGTGTACATGACCGAAAATACCCCAAAGTGAGACCATTCTAAAAACTGCACCCCTCAAGGTGCTCAAAACCATATTCAAGAAGTTTATTAACCCTTTATGTGCTTCACAGGAACTGAAAGAATGTGGAAGGAAAAAATTAACATTTAAGGTTTTTTCACAAGCATTTTCCTTCCGAACCAATTTTTTTTTATTTTCACAAGTGTAAAAAGAGAATATGAACCACAAAAATTGTTGTGCAATTTCTCCTGAATATGCCAATACCCCATATGTGGGGGTAAACCACTGTTTGGGCGCATGGCAAAGCTTGGAAGGGAAGGAGCGCTGTTTGACTTTTTCAATACAGAATTGGCTGGAATTGAGTAGCACCTGATGTGCCTAAACAGTGGAACCCCCACAAGTGACACCATTTTGGAAACTATATCCCTTAAGTAACTTATCTAGATGTGTGCTTTATAATGCAGAGCTGTAAAAATTAAAAATAAAGTTTTTCCTCAAAAAATTATGTTTTAGCCCGCATTTTTTTTTATTTTCACAAGGGTAACAGGAGGAATTGGACCCCAATGGTTGTTGTCCAGTTTGTTCTGAGTACGCTGATGCCACATATGCGGGGGTAAACACGGTTTGGGCAAACATTGGGTCCCGGAAGAGAAGTAGTGATGTTTTAAAATGCAGACTTTGATGGAATGGTCTGCAGGCATCATGTTGCGTTTGCATTGCTCTTGATGTAACTAAACAGTAGAAACCCCACAAGTGACCCAATTTTGGAAACTAGACTCCCTCCCCCAAGGAGCTTATCTAGATGTTTCGTGAGCACTTTGAATCCCCAAGTGCTTCAGAGTAGTTTATAACATAGAGCCGTGAAAATAAAAGATCATTTTTTTTCCACAAAAATGATATTATCACCCCAAATGTTTACTTTCACAAGGGTAACAGGAGAATTTGGACCCCAAAAGATGTTGTGCAATTTGTCTTGGGTACCCCAAAAGTTGTTGTCCAATTTATTCTGAGTACGCTAATGCCCCATATGTGGGGGTAAACCACTGTTTGAGCACACTGCAGAGCTCAGAAGGGAGGGAACACCATTTGACTTTTTGAATGCAAAAATGGCTGGAATCAGTGGTGATGCCATGTCGCGTTTGGAGACCCCCTGATGTACCTAAACAGTGGAAACCCCCCAATTCTAACTCCAACCCTAACCCAACACACCCCTAACCCCTAACCCTAATCACAATCCTAATCCCAACACACCCTTAGGCTAGGGTCACATTGCATTAGGGCAGTCCGTTTAGCGCATAGCGCTAACGCAATGTCCCAAAAGGGATCGTGTTAGCCGATCTGCGCTAGCGAGGAACAGACCGCGAACGCTGCTTGCACTCAAATGACGGCACATCGCTAGCGCACGCCCAATGTGGGCGTGCGCTAGCGATGCGTTCGCCATTGCAGGCTACATTTCCTTGTATATACACACCCCCGTGCCGTGAAGATTTTGTAACAATAAAGGAACCTGCATAGAAGATTGGTGAGTGCTGCCGTTTTCTTTTTCTATGTATCTCATTCAGTGATAGTTTCGATATGCATTCTAATACAGATTCTCACGTTTTATCCTCTAAATGACCCAGCTCTCTTTCCCATTTAGCCCTCGCGCCAATTGGATATCCCAATAGGTGAGTGTGAAGTAGATCCTTATATAAAGATGAAATAGCACCCCTCGTTGTCCCCACTCCACAGATGTAGTCTAATACTAAGTCGTTTTGAATTTGGAAACAATCCATCTCATTCAGGGCCACAAATGCATGCCGTACTTGTGAACATTGGAACCCCCCCAGATGTCCTAAGACCATATTCCGACTGTACCTGGGAAAAGGATTTCAACCCCCATCACTCCGGTAGATTATCATTAAACCACAGCAGAGAAAACCTGGTCAGACAAGTAACCCCGCAAATTTGTTTAACTCTCCCCCATACTTTATATATCAGAAATAATGTTGGGTATTTCTTCCCCAGTATCCCTAGGGATCCATCTTACAGACACTGTACCGCTGGACTTCTCTTCACCGCCCTTTCTATCAAAAGTTGTGCTACATTGGAAGATGACTCATGTTCTTAGCCCTTTAAATGCTGACATTGGGCTGCCAAGAAATATATTTCAGGTTTAGGTAAAGCCAAGCCTCCCGCGCCCTTAGGGCGTTGAAGCGTCTCCAATTTAATTCGCGGGTGTTGCCTCCCCCACACCAGGCCTCTAAATAGAGTTAATCAGTTTGAATTTTACACGTGGCATCCAGATAGGGGAGTTATGGAGAACATACAGTATCTTAGGCATCAGAATCATCTTAATGAGATTAATTTGGCCTACAACACATAAATGCAACTTAGACCAAGCCCCTACCTTTGCCTTAAGAGTTCCCAGCACCGGTGTAAGATTCATATGCAAGTAATTCGTGATCGGCAAAGAGATTAGTATCCCCAAATATTTGAATTGATCTGCTACTTTAAGTCTACCCCCCTCCATAGAATCTCCCAGCTCACCCCCTGCATCATCCACCATAAACAGAGTTGACTTATTCCAATTTATTTTGAGCCCCGACAAAGCACCAAATCCCTCGATGAGCCAAATTGCATTACTCAATGAATCATGTGGATCACTCAAGAACAGCAGTATATCATCCGCATAAAGCGCTATCTTTTTCTCTATCGATCCATATTTAAACCCAGAGACCTCAGCGGACTGTCGGATCTTGGCGGCCAGCGGCTCCACGGCTAAAGCAAACAAAAGAGGGGAGAGCGGACACCCCTTTCTCGTCCCTCTATGTAGCCTTATCGAATGAGAAAGCTCACCCTTCACTCTCACCCTAGCTGATGGTTGCACGTACAGTAGCTGAACTCAGGACACAAGTTGTGAGCCGACGCCAAAGCATTGCAACACATGCCACAAGTATCCCAATTCCACACTGTCAAATGCCTTATGGGCATCTAAAGAAGCAATAACTCTATGCCCACAGTTATCAGCCCCCAATTGTAATTTCAAAAAAGCCTTCTAAGATTGACTGCCGTGGACCTGTCGGGCATAAAGCCAGACTGATCTGGATGAATCAACTTAGAAATAACACCCGACAATCGGGCCGCCAACACCCCAGCCAGAAGTTTAACATCCGTTGTGAGCAAAGAAATCAGGCGATATGATTCAGGCAGTCATAGATCTTTATCTTCCTTCGGGATTACAACTATTATGGCTTCCCTCATGGAGGCTGGTAGAATCCCCCATTCCTAGCCTCCTCCAAAACTACTCGTAATCTGGGTAGCAACACCTCCTCCATCTCCTTTATAAATTTCAGCTGGCAATCCATCTGCTTCTGGGGCCTTACCTCTTGCCATGGCTCTTAAAGCAAGACTTAGTCCCTCCAAACTTTCCCTATCCTCCTCACTCAGTCTAGGTAACACAATACCTTCTAGAAATCCCGCGTTGTCAGTCCCCGATGGGTCCACACCAGAGGAGTACAGATCCGCGTAGAAGTCTGTAAAGATCCCAGAGGTCTCTGACACTTTTATACCGTTAACAGGCTCTAGTGAATGTATGAATGGTGTACCCCTCTGGGCCGACGTCACAAGCGAGAGCATATGCCCCACTACATCCCCCTTCTGGTAAAAGACTAGTCGTTGGAACTCTCTCTTCCTCCCTGTCCTTTCCAAAGAATTGTATACATATTATTCTGGGCTTCTCTTAACCGTTTCCCAGCCTAAGGGGTACCCAGTGTGGCCATCTCATCTTCAGCAATTCTCAACCTTTCGCTTGCGGCATTCTCCGCCTGTTTTGATCGCCGCTTACATCTACTGATGTCCCTGAACAGCAAACCTCTCAAATATGCCTTCATCGTCTCCCATATAGTGGGTATGTCCGAGCTGCCCTCATTAATCTCAAGAAAACTCCCCCTCCTCTCGCTGTATGCCCTCCAAACTCACACTATTCAGCAAGTTAGGGTAAAATTTCCACTCTCCCCTATGCCGTGCTTGTGTCCCCATTGGCCATAACTCCACCTCTATCGGATTATGATTAGAGATCGCCTGTGGCAAGTATATCACTTCTCCCACCAAAGAATCAAATATATTGTTTCCGAGCGCCATATCTATTCTGGATAAAGTATCATGAGCCGGTGAATAGCAAGAGTATCCCTTCTCCCCCACGTGTCGCACTCTCCACAAATCAGTCATACCGATCTTTCGTACATATGTTCCGAACGGCGTAATATGGCTTTCTGACCTGTTTTGTGTATTTTTGTTTTTATCCCAGAAATCATCACACATATGGTTGAGGTCGGATCTCCCTGTCCAATCAATTCCAACACTTCTTTAAGTGTTTTACTCTAATAAGGGGGAGGAATGTACATAGCCACCACACACATCAAAATACCAAGCATTCTGCATTTCACTATAACATACTGTCCATCCACATCAGAAACACCTTCAGATCTTCATAGCGCACCCCTGCTGGGACCAATACAGAAACCCCCCTCGAGTATGTAGAAAAATGGGAATGATACATTTTTTGCAACCACCACCTACGGAAGACGTCCACCCTCTCACGAACCAAGTGTGTCTCCAGCAGACATATCAGTGAGGCCCTCTGGACTTGTGTGTATTGTAGCACCGCAGCTCGTCTAGTTTTGTCTGCCAGGCCTCTAACGTTCCAACTCAGTATTTTAATACGGTTCCCCATCATGATGCAGAACAGTCATCAAGAAAATCCTACTCCTTAACCTGAGCTGTCCATCCCCTCTCTCCCACCCTTTAAACTCATCGAGAGTGGGGCTCGTTGGCCCGTTTGAAGCCCTCTCACCTAGGTAACCTCCTCTAACTGGCTCCCGCGACACTTAGAATCACATCTCTTTACACTAATTATTAACAGTACAGAACAAACAGTGAAGTAAAGAGAGTAAAAAAACAAAAAACAAAACATCGTTTGCAGTGCACCCTATTAACAATCCCCACCCCACCCCTCATTTTCCAGCACAACTCTAACTGGCGTAATAGTTAAACCAAGCCATATTCCACTCCTCAAAAAGTGAAAGAGACACAAGGATTAAATGGGTACAAATAGCAACCCAGTTCTCTTATACCACACATCTTGGCAACAATAACAGCTCACGCCTCTGCTGAAAGTCAGTCTCCCGCCGCTTGTAGTTTCTTAGTTTCTTGGCATTGATGTCGATCCATTGGGAAGCATCCTCTGGTGTCGTGAAGAAATTAGCTTTATGAAAGACAACCACACTCAACCTTGCAGGAAAAACATGGAGTATTGCACCCCCAGTTCTCTCAGTTGCCTCTTGATGCCAGTAAATTGCATTCTCTGTTTCTGGACCGCAGCAGAGTAATCCAGGTAGATGGCAATCTTCTGTCCGTCAACAGTGAGATCCTCCATTTCTCTGGCCTTCCTAAGAACAATGTCTCTGTCTCTGTAGTTTAATATCTTAGCCAGCATGGTACGAGGATTGGCTCCAGGGGGAGGGGGCTGCGGCGGAACTCTGTGCGTTATTTCCACAGCAAAGACCCTTGTCAGAACCTCGGCTCCAACCTTCTCCTTCAACCAGTTTTCAATAAACTCAGTAGGATTTCTCCCCTCTGTTTTTTTCCGGCAGACCCACTATCCTGATGTTATTTCTTCTGGATCTGTTTTCTAGGTCCTCATTTTTTGCTACCAATTCCGATATCTGTTGGGCAAACTTTCTCTCTGCCTTTTGTAGTTGAACCACATGATCATCCACAGTACTCATCCTCTCCTCCACCTCCCCCATGCGATTATCCATTTTCTGTATATGTAATATAGAGATAAGGCGCATAACCATAATAGATATAATAGCAGGGAGGTGCAAAAAGGGCCGGTAGTAAACAAAAATATGGACAAAAAATAAAGAGGAAAGCACTACCGTAAAGCCCGCACACTACACCAAACAATTATAAGAAAAAATATAACAAACTTTATTTGGTACATCAACACAAGAATTTAAAACATAATTAAAATACATGGGCACCCTTCTCACAAAACCCCCAACATATGTGCTACAAAGTAAACAAAATGCTGATGGAAATGAATGCATTATATAAGTAATCATTGTAATGCACAAAACAATATATATATATATATATATATGTATATATATATATGTATATATATATATATATATATATATATATATATATATATATATATATATATATATATATGTATGTATGTATGTATATATATATATATATATGTATGTATGTATGTATGTATGTATGTATGTATATATATATATATATATATAGGTACGAAGCAACCACCAAATGCACCGAAGACCAAAATAAATATATATAAAGTGCAAACATAAGAGGGGTAAGATTCCCTATAAACCACTGAGTGATAGCACAGCAGGTGCAGTCCTGCAGCCGAAAATTATCGCCAAGAAAACACCTCACAGCTCAGCATACATATGATGAAATCCCAGCCATACCCTAAAAAGGTGTATAGGTGGCCAACAAGGCCACAACCTGTATAAAATAAACAGGAATAAATCTGGGTATGTATGGCAGAAATAATAGACTGAGCCATCCACCGTAAATGAGGAGGATAAAGCAATGCTAAAGTGCCAGGACTGACTAGCCGAAATACAATGGAACCACCCGAGGGGGAAGAAAAAGATGGAATACCGGGAAGGGTGCCGCTACAACGACCCAACGTGTATCGCCGTAACTCCTACAGCTTCGTCAGGGGAAGCATGTGTCTAAGCTACCAAATGGACAATATATACCTGAGTAGGTGATTGGTGCATATGACACCGGTGTGATGGCTGAGAGACAAGGAGGAGGCAAGTAGATCCGGAAATGGATTGAAGTCTGGCGCGCCTTAATGCGCATGGGCACAATGAGTTCAGGAGACCCGACACCTGCGCAGAAGGACAGGCCCGGAAAGCGGTCTGCTGTCCATAGAACAAGATTGCGCATGGGCAGCATGACCCGCAGAAGAGAAGCGCGTGCGCGAAATGAAGTGCAAATGCACGGCCCTCCCAATAAGTTCAGGAGACCAGACGCCTGCGCAGAGAGATAAATACGAGTGCGGTCCAAAACACCACTCCAAATCTACTCAGGCATTCATGCAGAGGAACAATTACATTGTTCTGGAATGGCCATCCCAGTCCCCAGACCTGAATATCATTGAACATCTGTGGGATCATTTGAAAGGGCTGTCCATGCTCGGCGACCATCAAACTTAACTGAACTGGAATTGTTTTGTAAAGAGGAATGGTCAAAAATACCTTCATCCAGGATCCAGGAACTCATTAAAAGCTACAGGAAGCGACTAGAGGCTGTTAATTTTGCAAAAGGAGGATCTACTAAATATTAATGTCACTTTTCTGGTGAGGTGCCCATACTTATGCACCTGTCAAATTTTGTTTGAATGCAGATTAGACATTTTCTGTTAGTACAATAAACCTCATTTCAAGGCAGAAACATTACTGTGTCCAACAGTTATTAGATATATGAAACTGAAATTGGTGTTGCCAAAAAAAACAATTTTTATAAAACATTAAGCTTAAGATTAATAGGGGTGCCCAAACTTTTTCATATAACTGTATATAATGCATTGATTACCATCAGCATTTTGTTTACTTTGTAGCACATATGTTGGGGGTTTTGTGGGAAAGGTGCCCATGTATTTTAATTATGTTTTAAATTCTTGTGTTGATGTACCAAATAAAGTTTGTTATATTTTTTCTTATAATTGTGTGGTGTAGTGTGCGGGCGTTACGGTAGTGCTTTCCTTTTTATTTTTTATCCATTTTCTGTATGGCAGCCTTTATTTGTACAATCTCCCCTTTTCACCTCCTTCATCTGAAGGGTTAAATCATTCAGGGACTGGTTACAAGAGGATAAGAGGATGAAGACTTCCTTTAGGGTTGGCTCCCCTCTCAATTCCACTTCCTTCTCAGCCTCTCCTGCTGCAGCCATGCTACTTTCTTTCTCCCCCTTCAGTGCCCCCCCTCGCTCCTTCATCAGCTTTCTCGTCCTCTTCCTCTTCTTTAGCTCTCTCCTCCATAGTCTATTGTGCCTCTTCCCCACCGACCACTTGGGCAAACCTTTGAAGTTTTGCTGCAGCTTCCATGCTCTTCTGACAGGCAGCGTTCTCCTTCTCAGTGTCCGCTCTGGCCTCGGTGCCATCTTGGGTTCCTCCAGTCTCTCCTGTACCCGCATCTCTCTGCCTCCTCCGTGTAATTGCGAGCCTCTCTGGGTGTCCCCACAGCTCTCCTTCACGCTCGGGTGATTCAGTTTCCAGGTACAGCTAGATTTATGATGTCTGTTCAGGATAATTGTGCTTGTGGCCGCGGGAGCTCTTTCCTCAGTGTCCCCTCACATGGCCGTCCAGGACACGCCCCCCCCCCCTTTTTAGCATCTCTGCTCTATCTTTATTATTGATTATATCCTCAGCCCTATCTAACATCCACTTAGAGTAACCCCTTCCTGTCAAAGGCTATGTGCACACGTTCAGTTTTTTCGAGTTTTTTTTCAATTTTTTGGCGCTAAAAACGCTATAAAAACTCATTAAAAACGCATACATTATGTATTCTATCATTTAGAATGCATTCTGCATGTTTTGTGCACATGGATGCGTTTTTTTCCACAAAAAAATGCATTGCGGTAAAAAAAATGAGCATGTTCATTATTTTTGTGGATTTTCTGCGTTTTTCACGCGATTCTATGTATTTGGGAAAAAACGCACCAAAAACGCATGAAAAACGCAGTAAAATCGCGGTAAAAATGCATGTGGATTTCTAGCAGAAATGTCCGGTTTTTGTCAGGAAAATTTCTGCAAGAAATCCTGACGTGTGCATATACCCTTAGGGTAAGTTCACACAGGACTTTTTTGCTGCATATTTTTGCTGCTTTTTTATGCTAATTTTCAGCTGCTTTTTACAGTACCAGCAAAGCCTATGAGATTTCAGAAATCTCATGCACACACATTGGGTTTTTGTTTGATCAGTATTTTCTGCTTTGCTGCGTTTTTTGGACATACAGCATGTCACTTCTTTCAGCGTTTTTGCAGCATTTTTTCACCCATTGACTTGAATGGGTGATGGAAAAAACGCTGCAAAAACGCAGCAAAAATGCATGTAGCATTATTTGCTGCGTTTTTGGTGCAGAAAATCATGGCCAGCAGGAAGTGATCTCACAGCCAAGAGCTTAGGGGTGTGGTTAGTGAGGTGTCCATAGTGACAGTGAGCTATTGTGAGGTGTCCTGATAGTGATGTATTGTGAGGGAATTTCTGGTAGTGAGATGTGAAGAGCCATTGTGAGGTGTCCTTTGACTGTGATCTATTGTGAGGGAGTTTCTGGTAGTGAGGTGTTAGCCATGTCTTGGTATAGGAGGATGAGCAAGCAGCTGAAAATTACCAATAAAATACGCAGCAAAAATACACAGCAAAAAAGTCCTGTGTGAACTTAAAAAAACGCACCAAATACGCACCAAAAAACGCACCTAAATTAGCATAAAAAACGCAGCAAAAAAGTCCTGTGTGAACTTACCCTTACACATACTTCATCTTTTACTTTTTCAAAAGTTTCATGTAAAGATGAAATCCTTTTAAATCTATACTATTCTCCAAGAAGAACATTCTTAACATTCTTCTGATGACAGGACTGTGCCAATAAAATGGAGTTTGTGGCTGTACTTTTACGGTAGGGGGACACTGACTTTGCTTGTGGAATCCAAACTGAACATCACATCTAGATAATTGATAGAGCTGATTGCAATTGAATAAGTAAATCTCAGATTCATTTCATTGTCATTATAATGTTGAATAAATTCTGACACGGATTCCACCGTGTCATGACGGGGATGACACCAGGAGGATGTCATCCATGTAACTACCCATCCATTTAATGTGGGAGGAAAGGGGTCCACGCTGAAAAAGACAAAATCTTGTTCCCAGGCTGCCATATATAAAGTTGCAGGCGACGGCGAGAACTCTGCACCCATCGGTGCTTCCCGGACCTGCAAATAAAAATCTTTATTGAATGAAAAATAATTATACTTCAGTAAAAACTCTATCCCCATCACTATGAACTCTTGAATTGATTTTTTTATAATTACTAAATGTATTCAGGGGATCTGATAGAATCTTTAAAGACAGGTCGTGGCGCAGCGAAATATACAGGGCCTCAACGTCACAAGCAATAATCATGCAATTTTCAGACAATTTAAAACCATCAAGCAATGAAATAAGATGTATAGAGTCTCTTATGTATCCTGGGATTTGTTGTACTAGAGGCTGCAGGTACATATCTATCCAAGCACTTTATTTTTCTCCTACACTCCCTATCCCAGCCAAAATCTGCCTCAATGGAGGATGAAAAACCTCCTTGTGAATTTTGGGAAGGGAGTGTAGGATTGGAATAATAGGGCATTCAACATATAGATCTTCTCATAGTTTCGGGCTGATTGCCCACAATGCTACACCTTCCAACAGGAGAGTTTTTAATATATTTTGGAAGACTTCTGTAGGATTGTTGTTCAGAGGTTTATATATGTCCTCATTCTGTAGCATGTTCTGATTCAACTTATCATAAAAGCATAAATACAGGAGGACCACATCTCCTTTATCTGCCCTTCTGATGGTTAAATTTGTGTTTGACTTTAACACTTTCAAAGCCTGCTTCTCGCCTCTGCTAAAGGTACCATCACATTACATTCAAGAAAAGAGGAGGGGGGAGAGGGAAGGTTAGGAGCTTGACACGCCGAGACGTGCATCTGTAAACCGTTGCAAATGAATGTAACTGGTGGGTGCCGTACCTGCTGGTGATTTCAGCTGAAGTGGAAGAAAGAAAAAGGGAATATCCAGCACGTCCATCCAGTGTAAGTAAAATATCCAAAATTTATTGAAGCATTTTAAAAAACAATATTAAAAAAGAGAGAGAGAGACTCTCTCTGCCTGACGCGTTTCTGGCGCACCACGGCGCCCTTAGTCATAGAAACTGATTCCTATGACTAAGGGCGCCGTGGTGCGCCAGAAACGCGTCAGGCAGAGAGAGTCTCTCTCTCTCTTTTTTAATATTGTTTTTTAAAATGCTTCAATAAATTTTGGATATTTTACTTACACTGGATGGACGTGCTGGATATTCCCTTTTTCTTGTACCGTCACATTAAGCGACGCTGCAGCGATATAGACAACGATGCCGATCGCTGCAGCGTCGCTGTTTAGTCGTTGTGTGGTCGCTGGAGAGCTGTAACACAGACAGCTCTCCAGCGACCAACGATGCCGAAGTCCCCGGGTAACCAGGGTAAACATCGGGTTACTAAGCGCAGGGCCGCGCTTAGTAACCCGATGTTTACCCTGGTTACCATTGTAAATGTTAAAAAAAAAAAAAAACACTACATACTTACATTCCAGTGTCTGTCGCGTCCCCCCGCGTTAGCTTCCCTGCACTGGGTAAGCGCCGGCCGTAAAGCAGAGCGGTGACGTCACCGCTGTGCTCTGCTTTACGGCCGGCCGGCGCTGACACAGTGCAGGGAAGCTGACGCCGGGGGACGCGACAGACACCGGAATGTAAGTATGCAGTGTTTTTTTTTTACATTTACAATGGTTACCAGGGTAAATATCGGGTTACTAAGCGTGGCCCTGCGCTTAGTAACCCGATGTTTACCCTGGTTACAAGTGAAGACATCGCTGGATCGGCGTCACACACGCCGATTCAGCGATGTCAGCGGGTGATCCAGTGACGAAATAAAGTTCTGGTCTTCTAGCTCAGACCAGCGATATCACAGCAGGATCCTGATCACTGCTGCGTGTCAAACACAACAATATCGCTATCCAGGACGCTGCAACGTCACGGATCGCTATAGTTATCGTTCTAAAGTTGCTCAGTGTGAAGGTACATTTAGATTACCGTATATACTCGAGTATAAGCCGACCCGAGTATAAGCCGACCCCCCTAATTTTGCCACAAAAAACTGGGAAAACTTATTGACTCGAGTATAAGCCTAGGGTGGAAATGCAGCAACTACCGGTGAATTTCAAAAATAAAAATAGATCATTATTTCCCCATAGCTGTGCCATATAGTGCTCTACACCATTCATATTTCCCCATAGCTGTGCCCCATATAGTGCTCTGCACCGTTCACTGTGCCCCCTAGCTGTGCCATATACAGTGCTCTGCACCGTTCACTGTGCCCCATAGCTGTGCCATATACGGTGCTCTGCACCGTTCACTGTGCCCCATAGATGTGCCATATACGGTGCTCTGCACCATTCATTGTGCCCCCTAGCTGTGCCATATACGGTGCTCTGCACCGTTCACTGTGCCCCCTAGCTGTGCCTTATACGGTGCTCTGCGCCGTTCATTGTGCCCCCTAGCTGTGCCTTATACGGTGCTCTGCACCGTTCACTGTGCCCCATTGCTGTGCCATATACAGTGCTCTGCACCGTTCATTGTGCCCCCTAGTTGTGCCTTATACGGTGCTCTGCACCGTTCATTGTGCCCCCTAGCTGTGCCTTATACGGTGCTCTGCACCGTTCATTGTGCCCCCTAGCTGTGCCTTATACGGTGCTCTGCACCGTTCATTGTGCCCCCTAGC
Organism: Ranitomeya imitator; assembly: GCF_032444005.1. Lineage (NCBI taxonomy): Eukaryota > Metazoa > Chordata > Amphibia > Anura > Dendrobatidae > Ranitomeya > Ranitomeya imitator. The sequence continues at coordinate 199,372,623 of NC_091287.1, forward strand.
TGTGCCTTATACGGTGCTCTGCACCGTTCATTGTGCCCCCTAGCTGTGCCTTATACGGTGCTCTGCACCGTTCACTGTGCCCCATAGATGTGCCTTATACGGTGCTCTGCACCGTTCACTGTGCCCCATAGATGCTCCACATTAATCTGTGCTGCCGCTGCTGCAATAAAAAAAAAAAACCACATACTCACCTCCCTTGATTGCAGCTCCCGGCGTCTCGTTCCGGCGCCTCCATCTTCCCGGCGTCTCTGCTCTGACTGATCAGGCAGAGGGCGCCGCGCACACTATATGCGTCATCGCGCCCTCTGCCTGATCAGTCAGAGAGCGCAGACGCCGGGAAGATGGAGGCGCCGGCCGGGAAGATAGATCGGCGCCCGGCGGCTGGAACGAGGACAGGTGAATATAACATACTCACCTAGTCCTGGCGATCCTCGCGCTGTCCCCTCCTGTCTTCGGCGCTGCAGCTTCTTTCTCTATCAGCGGTCACCGGCACCGCTGATTAGAGAAATGAATAAGCGGCTCCGCCCCTATGGGAGGTGGAGCCGCTTATTCATTTCTGTAATGAGCGGTCCCACGTGACCGCTGAAGAGAGGAAGAAGCTGCAGCGCCGAAGCCCGTGGGACGGCAGGGACAGCGCGAGGATCGCTGGGACTAGGTAAGTATGCCTCAGCGCCCTCACCCCCTCACCTGCCGACCCCACCGCTACCGTGACTCGAGTATAAGCCGAGGGGGGCACTTTCAGCCCTAAAATTTGGGCTGAAAATCTCGGCTTATACTCGAGTATATACGGTATGTGTTATCTTCTCTTGGTCAGCATTTTCCTTCAAACTAATCAAATCCCATTCAACAATTTTAATTGGATAGTAAAAAGGCTTTTTTTTCACACTGAAATATTTGTTATGATCTTCATCTTGAGTGAGGGATTCTGCTCCCAGTATTTTAAGATTTTGATAGGAACATACTTCCTCAAACATGGGAATTGAAGACAATGGTGGAGTTCGATCACTATTGATGGAAATTTCTATATCATCTTCACAGGTCTCATTCAGAAAATTACATTTCAGTGTCAACTTCCTGACATATTTATTTAAAGGGAACCTGTCACCCACAAAATCGAAGGTGAGCTAAGCCCACTGGCATCAGGGGCTTATCTACATCATTCTGTAATGCTGTAGATAAGCCCCCCCACACCCCCTGATGTATCCTGAAAGCTGAGAAAAAGAGTTTAGATTATACTCACCCAGGGGCGGTCCCGGTTCTGTTCTGGTCCGATGGGCGTCGCAGTCCGGTCCGGGTCCTCCCATCTTATGATGACATCCTCTTCTTGTCTTCACGCTGCGGCTCCGGCGCAGGCGTACTTTGTCTGCCCTGTCGAGGGCAGAGCAAAGTACTGCAGTGCGCAAGCGCCGGGAAAGGTCAGAGAGGCCCGGCGCCTGCGCACTGCAGTACTTTGCTCTGCCCTCAACAGGGCAGACAAAGTACGCCTGCACCGGAGCCGCAGCGTGAAGACAAGAGGACGTCATCGTAAGAAGATGGGAGGCCCTGGACCGGACCGCGATGCCCATCGGAGCAGAACCGAACCAGGACCGCCCCTGGGTGAGTATAATCTAACCTCTTTTTCTCATCTTTCAGGATACATCGGGAGCTTATCTACAGCATTACAGAATGCTGTAGATAAGCCCCTGGTGCCGGTGGGCTTAGCTCACCTTCGATTTTGGGGTGTGACAGGTTCCCATTAAGTCCAGGAGTGTATGGTATATATCTAGTTCTTTAGTTGGAGAAAAGGAGAGTCCTTTGGAGAGGATTTTCTGCTGCATTTCAGACACAATATAGCTAGAAAAGTTTATCACTGTGTTTTCCCCTGTTTTTTTTTCCCCAGGGGAATACATTCCTGTGTCTCTTCCCAGCTCTCCTGTCCCTTCTCCTCCTCATTTTTGAGGCTGCATGTTATAAATCAACTAGATGGTGGCCCGATTCTAACGCATCGGGTATTCTAGAATATGCATGTCCACGTAGTATATTGTCCAGCCACGTAGTATATTGCCCAGCGACGTAGTATATTGCCCAGTCACGTAGTATATTGCCCAGCCACGTAGTATATTGCCCAGTTACGTAGTATATTGCCCATTTACGTAGTATATTGCCCAGCAACGTAGTATACAGCACAGAGCCACGTAGTATATTGCACAGCGACGTAGTAGATTGGCAAGCCACGTAGTATATTGCCCAGCCATGTAGTATACAGCACAGAGCCACGTAGTATATTGCCCAGTGACGCGCAGCGCTTTACAGTTTTGCACACAATATCATTGCTGTCCCCGATGGGGCTCACAATCTAGAATCCCTATCAGTATGTTTTTGGAATGTGGGAGGAAACCGGAGTACCCTGAGGAAACCCACGCAAACACGGAGAGAACATACAAACTCTTTGCAGATGTTGTCCTGGGTGGGATTAGAACCCAGGACCCCAGCGCTGCAAGGCTGCAGTGCTAACCACTGCGCCGCATGGTGGCGCAGTGGTTAGCACTGCAGCCTTGCAGCGCTGGGGTCCTGGGTTCTAATCCCACCCAGGACAACATCTGCAAAGAGTTTGTATGTTCTCTCCGTGTTTGCGTGGGTTTCCTCCGGGTACTCCGGTTTCCTCCCACATTCCAAAGACAAACTGATAGGGATTCTAGATTGTGAGCCCCATCGGGGACAGCAATGATATTGTGTACAAAACTGTAAAGCGCTGCGGAATATGTTAGCGCTATATAAAAATAAAGATTATTATTATTAGTATATTGCCCAGCCACGTAGTATATTGTCCAGCCACGTAGTATACAGCACAGAGCCACATAGTATATTGCACAGCGACATAGTATATTGCCCAGCCGCGTAGTATACAGCACAGAGCCATGTAGTATATTGCACAGCGAGGTAGTATATTGTCCAGCCACGTAGTATATTGCCCAGCCACGTAGTATACAGCACAGAGCCACTTAGTATATTGCACAGCGAGGTAGTATATTGTCCAGCCACGTAGTATATTGCCCAGCCACGTAGTATACAGCACAGAGCCACGTAGAATATTGCACAGTGACGTACTATATTACCGAGCCACGTATGTCACAGGTTAAAAAAATAAAAAATAAACATACTCACCTAACGATCCGAGGGCCCCTTGTAGTTGAACATACTCACCATTCTGGTCGCTGCTCCTCAGCGTACCGTCTCTCCGCTTCCTGGGATCCAACGGCGCTGTGCAGATGGGCGCGCGGCTGCCGCCATCTTGCATTCCCAGGATGCTTTGCGAAATTACCCATATGACTTAGCGGTCTCACGAGACCGCTAGGTCTTATGGGTAATTTCGCAAAGCATCGCTGGGAAAGGAAGATGGCGGCAGGCGCGAGCGGTGTTATGATCTGGTGGTTTAGGAACAACATGATACAAGCTCTGAAGGAGGTGGTATCTGTACTGACCGCAAACCCTGAACCTAGCAGCGCAACTAAAAATAGCCGTGGGGGGTACCTGACGCTCCCTAGACCCCTCGGCACAGCCTAAGATCTAACTTCCCCTAAAGATGGAAACAGGAAACCTATCTTGCCTCAGAGAAAATCCCCAAAGGAAAGATAGCCCCCCACAAATATTGACGGTGAGAGGAGGGGAAAATAACATACGCAGAAATGAAATCAGATTTTAGCATAGGCCAGTCTAGCTTGATAGATATGACAGGAAAGGATACTGTGCGGTCAGTATAAAAACTACAAAACAATCCACACAGAGTTTACAAAATCTCCACACCTGACTAAAGGTGTGGAGGGTAAATCTGCTTCCCAGAGCTTCCAGCTAACAGAAAAAATGCATACTGACAAGCTGGACAAATATAGAATGCACAGAACAATAAGTCCACAACATGTGGACTGAAATGAGCAAAGCCAGAACTTATCTTTGCAGAACTGGTCAGGAAACCAGGAGAATCCAAGCAGAGATGTGAATCCAGCCAGGAAACATTGACAAGTGGCACAGGCTGAAGAAAGAGCCAGATTTAAATAGCGGACGATAAGTGGAGGCAGCTGATGACACCTAACTCCAAGGAGCAGCCATACCACTAGAAACCACAAGAGGGAGCCCAAGAGCAGAACTCACAAAAGTGCCACTTACAACCACCGGAGGGAGCCCAAGAGCGGAATTCACAACCGTACCCCCCCTTGAGGAGGGGTCACCGAACCCTCACCAGAGCCCCCAGGCCGATCAGGACGAGCCAAGTGAAAAGCACGAACCAAATCAGTAGCATGGACATCGGAGGCAACAACCCAAGAATTATCCTCCTGGCCATAACCCTTCCACTTGACAAGATACTGAAGCCTCCGCCTCGAAAAACGAGAATCCAAAATCTTCTCAACCTTATATTCCAACTCTCCCTCAACCAACACCGGGGCAGGAGGGTCAACCGAGGGAATAACGGGCACCACATATCTCCGCAACAAAGATCTATGGAAAACATCATGAATGGCAAAAGAGGCAGGAAGAGCCAAACGAAAAGACACCGGATTAATAATTTCAGAAATTTTATAAGGACCAATAAACCGAGGCTTAAACTTAGGAGAAGAAACCTTCATAGGAACATGACGAGAAGACAACCAAACCAAATCCCCCACACGAAGCCGGGGACCAACACGCCGACGGCGGTTAGCAAAACGTTGAGCACTTTCCTGAGACAACGTCAAATTGTCCACCACATGAGTCCAAATCTGCTGCAGCCTGTCCACCACAGAATTAACACCAGGACAATCAGAAGGCTCAACCTGCCCAGAAGAAAAACGAGGATGAAAACCAAAATTACAAAAGAAAGGTGAAACCAAAGTAGCCGAACTAGCCCGATTGTTAAGGGCAAACTCGGCCAACGGCAAGAAAGACAACCAATCATCTTGATCAGCAGACACAAAGCATCTCAAATAGGTCTCCAAGGTCTGATTAGTTCGCTCAGTTTGGCCATTTGTCTGAGGATGAAACGCCGAAGAAAAAGATAAATCAATGCCCATCCTAGCACAAAAGGCCCGCCAAAATCTAGAGACAAACTGAGAACCTCTGTCAGACACAATATTCTCCGGAATGCCATGCAAACGAACCACATGCTGAAAAAAAAAATGGGACCAGATCTGAGGAGGAAGGCAACTTAGGCAAAGGTACCAGATGGACCATTTTAGAGAACCGGTCACAAACAACCCAGATAACAGACATCTTCTGGGAAACAGGAAGATCCGAAATAAAATCCATGGAAATATGCGTCCAGGGCCTCTCAGGGACCGGCAAAGGCAAAAGCAACCCACTAGCGAGGGAACAGCAAGGCTTGGCCAGGACGCAAGTCCCACAGGACTGCACAAAAGCACGCACATCGCGAGACAAGGAAGGCCACCAAAAGGACCTAGCAACCAAATCTCTGGTACCAAAAATGCCAGGATGACCAGCCAACACTGAACAATGAACCTCAGAAATTACCTTACTTGTCCATCTATCAGGAACAAACAGCTTCCCCACTGGACAGCGGTCAGGCCTATCAGCCTGAAATTCCTGAAGCACCCGCCGCATATCAGGGGAGATAGCAGAAAGAATCACCCCTCCTTAAGAATGCCAACCGGCTCCAGGACTCCAGGAGAAGCAGGCGAAAAACGCCTAGAGAGGGCATCAGCCTTAACATTCTTAGATCCCGGAAGATACGAGACGACAAAATCAAAACGGGAGAAAAACAGGGACCATCGTGCCTGTCTAGGATTCAGCCGCTTGGCCGACTCGAGGTAAATCAGATTCTTATGATCGGTCAGGACCACAACACGGTGTTTAGCTCCTTCAAGCCAATGTCACCACTCCTCAAACGCCCACTTCATAGCCAACAACTACCGATTGCCGACATCATAATTGCGTTCCGCAGGCGAAAACTTTCTGGAAAAAAGCACACGGTTTCATCAAAGAACCATCAGACTCCCTCTGAGACAAAACGGCGCCTGCCCCAATCTCAGAAGCGTCGACCTCAACCTGAAAAGGAAGAGAAACATCCAGTTGACGCAACACAGGGGCAGAAGTAAATCGGCGCTTAAGCTCCTGAAAGGCCTCAACAGCCTCAGAGGACCAATTCGTCACATCAGCGCCTTTCTTCGTCAAATCAGTAAGGGGCTTAACCACACTGGAAAAGTTGGCAATGAAATGGCGATAGAAATTAGCAAAGCCCAAAAATTTTTGAAGTCCCTTCACAGATGTGGGTTGGATCCATGTCATGATCCCAATGGCAGGGGATCACAAAAGGACAAGCACAAAAATAAAACAAGCTCTAGGGTGATGGAACCTGAGCTGACCGCGATCCTGAACCTAAACACACAACTAGCAGTAGCCGGGGAACGTGCCTACGATGATTCCTAGACGTCTCGCGCCAGCCGAAGGATTAACTTCCCCTATTAGAAGAAACACAGACCTCACTTGCCTCCAGAGAAACACCCCACAGAAATAGCAGCCCCCCACATGTAATAACGGTGAAATGAGAGGAAAGCACATACGTAGTTATGAATATAGAATCAGCAAAAATGAGGCCCGCTAAAGCTAGATAGCAGAGGATACAAAAGTGAACTGCACGGTCAGCGAAAAAACCCTTCAAAAAAACCATCCTGAAATTACTTGAACTCATGTGCCAACTCATGGAACATGAGGAGTAATTTCAGCCCACTAGAGCAACCAGCAGCAAGGAATCACATATCTGCAAGCTGGACTAAGACAAAAATTAAGCAAAACGTGGAACAGGAAAATCAAAACTTAGCTTGTCCTGAAGATAACAGACGCAGGGAGCAGAGGTAAAAAGACACGCTGATTACATTGATAGCCGGCGAGGAAATGACAAAAAAGCCAGGTTAAATAGGAAACTCCCATAACCTGATGGAACAGGTGGACACCAGAGACCGCAGAGAACACAAGTCACCCAGTACCATCAGTAACCACCAGAGGGAGCCCAAAAACAGAACTCACAACAGTACCCTTCCCTTGAGGAGGGGTCACCGAACCCTCACGAGAACCACCAGGGCGACCAGGATGAGCCCTATGAAAAGCACGGACCAAATCGGCAGCATGAACATCAGAGGCAATCACCCAAGAATTATCCTCCTGACCATAACCCTTCCACTTGACCAAATACTGGAGTTTCCGTCTGGAAACACGAGAATCCAAGATCTTCTCCACAACATACTCCAATTCACCCTCCACCAGCACCGGAGCAGGAGGCTCAAGCGAAGGAACAACAGGTACCTCATACTTCCGCAACAACGACCGATGGAACACATTATGAATAGCAAACGATGCCGGGAGATCCAAACGAAACGACACAGGGTTAAGAATTTCCAAGATCCTATAGGGACCGATGAACCGAGGCTTGAACTTAGGAGAAGAGACCTTCATAGGAACAAAACGAGAAGACAACCACACCAAGTCCCCAACAAGAAGTCGAGGACCCACGCGGCGACGGCGATTAGCAAACTGCTGAGCCCTCTCCTGGGACAACTTCAAATTGTCCACCACATGACTCCAAATCTGATGCAACCTATCCACCACCATGTCCACTCCAGGACAATCAGAAGGCTCCACCTGACCAGAGGAAAAACGAGGATGAAACCCCGAATTACAAAAGAAAGGAGAAACCAAGGTAGCAGAACTAGCCCGATTATTAAGGGCAAACTCGGCAAGCGGCAAAAAGGAAACCCAGTCATCTTGATCAGCAGAAACAAAACACCTTAAATAAGTTTCTAAAGTCTGATTAGTTCGTTCCGTCTGGCCATTCGTCTGGGGATGGAATGCAGACGAAAAGGACAAATCAATGCCCATCTTAGCACAGAACGTCCGCCAAAATCTAGACACAAACTGGGATCCCCTGTCAGAAACGATGTTCTCTGGAATGCCATGCAAACGGACCACGTTTTGAAAAAACAGAGGGACCAACTCAGAGGAGGAAGGTAACTTAGGCAAGGGTACCAGATGAACCATCTTAGAAAAGCGGTCACACACAACCCATATGACGGACATTTTTTGAGAGACAGGGAGATCCGAAATAAAGTCCATGGAAATGTGCGTCCAAGGCCTCTTCGGGATAGGCAAAGGTGACAACAATCCACTGGCCCGAGAACAGCAAGGCTTAGCCCGAGCGCAAACTCCACAAGACTGCACGAAAGAACGCACATCCCTCGACAAGGAAGGCCACCAAAAAGACCTGGCCACCAAGTCTCTAGTACCAAATATTCCAGGATGACCTGCCAACACAGAAGAATGGACCTCGGAGATGACTCTACTGGTCCAATTATCTGGAACAAACAGTCTTTCCGGCGGACAATGATCAGGTTTATCCGCCTGAAACTCCTGCAAAGCACGTCGCAAGTCTGGGGAGACAGCCGACAAAATCACCCCATCCCTAAGGATACCAGTGGGCTCAGAATTTCCAGGGGAGTCAGGCACAAAACTCCTAGAAAGAGCATCCGCCTTCACATTCTTTGAACCTGGCAGGTATGAAACCACAAAATTGAAACGGGAGAAAAACAGTGACCAACGAGCCTGTCTAGGATTCAGACGCTTGGCAGACTCAAGGTACATCAGATTTTTGTGATCAGTCAAGACCACCACACGATGTCTAGCATCCTCAAGCCAATGACGCCACTCCTCAAATGCCCACTTCATGGCCAAAAGCTCCCGATTACCAACATCATAATTCCGTTCAGCGGGCAAAAATTTTCTAGAAAAGAACGCACATGGCTTCATCACTGAGCCATCGGAGCTTCTCTGTGACAAAACCGCCCCCGCTCCGATCTCGGAAGCATCAACCTCAACCTGAAAAGGAAGCGACGTATCTGGCTGACGCAACACAGGAGCAGAAGAAAACCGGTGCTTAAGTTCCTGAAAGGCCTCCACAGCCGCAGGAGACCAATCAGTAACATCAGCACCCTTCTTAGTCAAATCCGTCAAAGGCTTAACAACACTAGAAAAATTAGTTATGAAGCGACGATAAAAATTAGCAAAGCCCAAGAACTTCTGTAAACTCTTAAGAGATGTAGGCTGCGTCCAGTCACAAATAGCCTGAACCTTGACGGGATCCATCTCAATAGTACAAGGGGAAAAAATATACCCCAAAAAAGAAATCTTCTGGACTCCAAAGAGACATTTAGAACCCTTTACAAACAAAGAATTGGCCCGCAGGACCTGAAACACCTTCCTGACCTGCTGAACATGAGACTCCCAGTCATCAGAAAAAAACAAAACATCATCCAAATACACGATAATAAATTTATCCAGATATTCACGGAAAATATCGTGCATAAAAGACTGGAAGACAGAAGGAGCATTAGAAAGTCCAAAAGGCATCACCAAATACTCGAAATGGCCCTCAGGCGTATTAAATGCGGTTTTCCACTCATCACCCTGCCTTATCCGCACAAGATTATACGCACCCCGAAGATCAATCTTAGTGAACCATTTAGCCTCCTTAATGCGAGCGAACAAATCAGTCAACAATGGCAAAGGATACTGATATTTGACTCTAATCTTATTCAAAAGACGATAATCTATGCAAGGCCTCAAGGAACCATCTTTTTTGGCCACAAAAAAAAACCTGCTCCCAAAGGGGACGAAGATGGACGGATACTTCCCTTTTCCAAGGACTCCTTAACATAATTCCGCATAGCAGTATGCTCTGGCACTGACAGATTGAACAAACGACCTTTAGGGAATTTACTGCCAGGAATCAAATCTATAGCACAATCGCAATCCCTGTGAGGAGGAAGCGAACTGAGCTTAGGCTCCTCAAAAACCTCCCGATAATCAGACAAAAATACCGGAACCTCAGAAGGAGTAGATGAAGCGATAGAAATCGGAGATGCATCATCATGAACCCCCTGACATCCCCAGCTTAACACAGACATGGTTTTCCAGTCCAGGACTGGGTTATGAGTTTGTAACCATGGCAGACCAAGCACTAAGACATCATGTAAATTATACAGTACCAGGAAGCGAATCACCTCCTGATGAACGGGAGTCATACGCATGGTCACTTGTGTCCAGTACTGAGGTTTATTCATAGCCAAAGGTGTAGAGTCAATTCCTTTCAAAGGAATAGGAACTTCCATAGGTTCCAGACTAAACCCACAGCGATTGGCAAATGACCAATCCATAAGACTCAGGGCAGCGCCTGAATCCACATAGGCATCGACGGAAATGGATGATAATGAACAAATCAGAGTCACAGACAGAATGAACTTAGACTGTAAAGTACTAATGGCAACATACTTATCAACCTTTTTTGTGCGTTTAGAGCATGCTGATATAACATGAGCTGAATCACCACAATAAAAACACAATCCATTTTTCCGCCTATAATTTTGCCGTTCACTTCTGGACTGAATTCTATCACATTGCATTATCTCAGGTGCCTGTTCAGAAGACACCGCCAAATGGTGCACAGGTTTGCGCTCCCGTAAACGCCGATCAATCTGAATAGCCATAGTCATGGACTCATTCAGACCTGTAGGCGCCGGGAACCCCACCATAACATCTTTAATGGCCTCAGAAAGGCCATCTCTGAATTTTGCAGCCAGAGCGCACTCATTCCACTCAGTAAGCACCGACCATTTCCGAAATTTCTGACAATATATTTCTGCTTCATCTTGCCCCTGAGAGAGTGCCAATAAAGCTTTTTCAGCCTGAATCTCTAGGTTAGGTTCCTCATAGAGCAAACCCAATGCCAGAAAAAACGCATCCACATTGAGCAACGCAGCATCCCCTGGTGCCAATGCAAATGCCCAATTCTGAGGGTCACCCCACAGGAAAGATATAACAATCTTGACCTGCTGAGCAGGGTCTCCAGAGGAGTGAGATTTCAAGGAAAGAAACAACTTGCAATTGTTCCTAAAATTCAGAAAACTAGATCTATCTCCAGAAAAAAACTCTGGGATAGGAATTCTAGGTTCAGACATAGGCGTATGTACAACAAAATCTTGTATATTTTGAACCTTAGCAGCAAGATTATTCAGGCTGGAAGCCAAACTCTGGACGTCCATGATAAACAGCTGAGGTCAGAGCCATTCAAGGATTAAGAGGAGGAAAGAAGCAGCCAAGCTGCAATTAAGGCTAGGCAGCAAACACTGAGGAGGGGAAAAAAAAAAAAAAAAAAAAAAACTTCCTCAGACTACTTTTCCTCCTACTTCAGCCAAAACGATGACCAATTTTTTTTTAGGCCGGCTATACTGTCATGATCCCAATGGCAGGGGATCACAAAAGGACAAGCACAAAAACAAAACAAGCTCTAGGGTGATGGAACCTGAGCTGACCGCGATCCTGAACCTAAACACACAACTAGCAGTAGCCGGGGAACGTGCCTACGATGATTCCTAGACGTCTCGCGCCAGCCGAAGGATTAACTTCCCCTATTAGAAGAAACACAGACCTCACTTGCCTCCAGAGAAACACCCCACAGAAATAGCAGCCCCCCACATGTAATAACGGTGAAATGAGAGGAAAGCACATACGTAGTTATGAATATAGAATCAGCAAAAATGAGGCCCGCTAAAGCTAGATAGCAGAGGATACAAAAGTGAACAGCGCGGTCAGCGAAAAACCCTTAAAAAAAAACATCCTGAAATTACTTGAACTCATGTGCCAACTCATGGAACATGAGGAGTAATTTCAGCCCACTAGAGCAACCAGCAGCAAGGAATCACATATCTGCAAGCTGGACTAAGACAAAAATTAAGCAAAACGTGGAACAGGAAAATCAAAACTTAGCTTGTCCTGAAGATAACAGACGCAGGGAGCAGAGGTAAAAAGACACGCTGATTACATTGATAGCCGGCGAGGAGATGACAAAAAAGCCAGGTTAAATAGGAAACTCCCATAACCTGATGGAACAGGTGGACACCAGAGACCGCAGAGAACACAAGTCACCCAGTACCATCAGTAACCACCAGAGGGAGCCCAAAAACAGAACTCACAACAGATCCAGTCATGAATAGCTTGGACCTTAACAGGATCCATTTCTATAGACGAGGGAGAAAAAATAAAACCCAAAAAAGAGACCTTCTGAACTCCGAATAGGCACTTAGACCCCTTCACAAATAAAGCATTATCACGAAGGATCTGGAACACCATCCTGACCTGCTTCACCATTGAAGCTCTAAAAAACTATAGGGAGAAAAATACTTTATCTAAAAAACTAATTAAAGCTGCCAAAAAGGAAACAGAGAAGCACATTGCTAAGGAGAGTAAAACTAATCCCAAACTGTTCTTCAAGTATATCAATAGTAAAAGAATAAAAACTGAAAATGTAGGCCCCTTGAAAAATAGTGAGGAAAGAATGGTTGTAGATGACGAGGAAAAAGCTAACATATTAAACACCTTCTTCTCCACGGTATTCACGGTGGAAAATGAAATGCTAGGTGAAATCCCAAGAAAATATGAAAACCCTATATTAAGGGTCACCAATCTAACCCAGGAAGAGGTGCGAAACCGGCTAAATAAGATTAAAATAGATAAATCTCCGGGTCCGGATGGCATACACCCACGAGTACTAAGAGAACTAAGTAATGTAATAGATAAACCATTATTTCTTATTTTTAGGGACTCTATAGCGACAGGGTCTGTTCCGCAGGATTGGCGCATAGCAAATGTGGTGCCAATATTCAAAAAGGGCTCTAAAAGTGAACCTGGAAATTATAGGCCAGTAAGTCTAACCTCTATTGTTGGTAAAATATTTGAAGGGTTTCTGAGGGATGTTATTCTGGATTATCTCAATGAGAATAACTGTTTAACTCCATATCAGCATGGGTTTATGAGAAATCGCTCCTGTCAAACCAATCTAATCAGTTTTTATGAAGAGGTAAGCTATAGGCTGGACCACGGTGAGTCATTGGACCTGGTATATCTCGATTTTTCCAAAGCGTTTGATACCGTGCCGCACAAGAGGTTGGTACACAAAATGAGAATGCTTGGTCTGGGGGAAAATGTGTGTAAATGGGTTAGTAACTGGCTTAGTGATAGAAAGCAGAGGGTGGTTATAAATGGTATAGTCTCAAACTGGGTCGCTGTGACCAGTGGGGTACCGCAGGGGTCAGTATTGGGACCTGTTCTCTTCAACATATTCATTAATGATCTGGTAGAAGGTTTACACAGTAAAATATCGATATTTGCAGATGATACAAAACTATGTAAAGCAGTTAATACAAGAGAAGATAGTATTCTGCTACAGATGGATCTGGATAAGTTGGAAACTTGGGCTGAAAGGTGGCAGATGAGGTTTAACAATGATAAATGTAAGGTTATACACATGGGAAGAAGGAATCAATGTCACCATTACACACTGAATGGGAAACCACTGGGTAAATCTGACAGGGAGAAGGACTTGGGGATCCTAGTTAATGATAAACTTACCTGGAGCAGCCAGTGCCAGGCAGCAGCTGCCAAGGCAAACAGGATCATGGGGTGCATTAAAAGAGGTCTGGATACACATGATGAGAGCATTATACTGCCTCTGTACAAATCCCTAGTTAGACCGCACATGGAGTACTGTGTCCAGTTTTGGGCACCGGTGCTCAGGAAGGATATAATGGAACTAGAGAGAGTACAAAGGAGGGCAACAAAATTAATAAAGGGGATGGGAGAACTACAATACCCAGATAGATTAGCGAAATTAGGATTATTTAGTCTAGAAAAAAGACGACTGAGGGGCGATCTAATAACCATGTATAAGTATATGAGGGGACAATACAAATATCTCGCTGATGATCTGTTTATACCAAGGAAGGTGACGGGCACAAGGGGGCATTCTTTGCGTCTGGAGGAGAGAAGGTTTTTCCAACAACATAGAAGAGGATTCTTTACTGTTAGGGCAGTGAGAATCTGGAATTGCTTGCCTGAGGAGGTGGTGATGGCGAACTCAGTCGAGGGGTTCAAGAGAGGCCTGGATGTCTTTCTGGAGCAGAGCAATATTGTATCATACAATTAGGTTCTGTAGAAGGACGTAGATCTGGGGATTTATCATGATGGAATATAGGCTGAACTGGATGGACAAATGTCTTTTTTCGGCCTTACTAACTATGTTACTATGTTACTATGTTCACATGAGACTCCCAATCATTGAAAAAAATCAAAATATCATCCAAATATACGACCATGAATTTATCAAGATAATTGCGGAAAATATCATGCATGAAAGACTGGAACACAGATGGAGCATTAGAGAGCCCAAATGGCATCACAAGGTATTCAAAATGGCCTTCGGGCGTATTAAATGCAGTTTTCCATTCGTCACCCTGTTTAATATGAACAAGATTATATGCCCCTCGGAGGTCAATCTTAGTAAACCAACTAGCCCCCTTAATCTGAGCAAATAAATCAGTAAGCAAAGGCAAGGGGTATTGGAATTTGACCGTCATCTTATTAAGAAGACGATAATCAATACAGGGTCTCAAGGAGCCATCCTTCTTAGCAACTAAAAAGAAACCCGCTCCCAATGGTGACGAAGAGGGCCGAATATGCCCTTTCTCCAAAGATTCCTTAACATAGCTCCGCATGGCGGCATGCTCTGGCACAGACAGATTGAAAAGTCGGCCCTTAGGGAACTTACAACCAGGAATCAAGTTAATAGCACAATCACAGTCCCTTTGTGGAGGAAGGGAACTGGACTTGGGCTCATCAAATACAACCTGGAAATCCGACAAAAACTCAGGGACCTCAGAAGAGGGGGAAGAGGAAATTGACATCAAAGGAACGTCACTATACTCCTCGACAACCCCAACTAGTCACCGACATAGTTTTCCAATCCAGCACCGGATTATGTTCCTGTAACCATGGAAATCCCAGCACAACAACATCATGCAGGTTATGCATTACCAGAAAACGGCAATCTTCCTGATGTGCAGGAGCCATGTACATAGTCATCTGTGTCCAGTACTGAGGTTTATCCTTGGCCAATGGTGTAGCATCAATGCCCCTCAAAGGAAAAGGGCTCTGCAAAGGCTGCAAGGAAAAACCACAGCGCCTGGCGAATTCTAAGTCCATTAAGTTCAGGGCAGCGCCTGAATCCACAAATGCCATGACAGAAAAGGACGACAATGAGCAAATCAGGGACACAGATAAGAGAAATTTAGGCTGTATAGTACTAATGGCAACAGACCTAGCGACTCTCTTAGTACGCTTAGGGCAATCAGAAATAACATGAGCCGAATCACCACAGTAAAAACACAGCCTATTCTGACGTCTGAATTCCTGCCGTTCTATTCTAGTCAAAATCCTATCACATTGCATAGGTTCAGGACTATGCTCAGAGGATACTGCCATATGGTGCACAGCTTTGCGCTCGCGCAGACCCCGATCAATCTGAATGGCTAGAGACATAGATTCGCTCAAACCGGCAGGCGTAGGAAAGCCCACCATAACATCTTTAAGGGATTCAGAAAGACCTTTTCTGAAAATAGCAGCCAGAGCCTCTTCATTCCATTTAGTGAGCACAGACCATTTTCTAAATTTCTGGCAGTATAACTCTGTCGCTTCCTGACCTTGACACAAGGCCAACAGGGATTTTTCTGCATGATTCACAGAATTAGGTTCGTCATACAATAATCCGAGCGCTTGAAAAAATGCATCTACATTCAATAATAACGGATCCCCTGTTTCAAGAGAAAAAGCCCAGTCTTGAGGGTCACCACGCAGCAAGTATATGATGATTTTCACCTGCTGAATGGGATCACCAGAAGAACGGGGTTTCAAAGCAAAAAACAATTTGCAGTTATTTTTAAAGTTCAAAAACTTGGATCTGTCCCCAAAAAACAAATCAGGAGTAGGAATTCTGGGCTCTAAAGCCGGAGTCTGGACAACATAGTCCTGGATACTCTGTACTCTTGCAGCAAGTTGATCCACACGAGAAAACAAACCCTGAACATCCATGCCAAAACATATACCCTGAACCACCCAGATATCAAGAGGAAAAAAAAAGACAAACCAAAGCACAGAAAAAAAATGATTCAGAACTTTCTTTTCCTTCTTTTGAGATACATTTAATTCTTTTTTGGCCACTTGTACTGTTATGATCTGGTGGTTTAGGAACAACATGATACAAGCTCTGAAGGAGGTGGTATCTGTACTGACCGCAAACCCTGAACCTAGCAGCGCAACTAAAAATAGCCGTGGGGGGTACCTGACGCTCCCTAGACCCCTCGGCACAGCCTAAGATCTAACTTCCCCTAAAGATGGAAACAGGAAACCTATCTTGCCTCAGAGAAAATCCCCAAAGGAAAGATAGCCCCCCACAAATATTGACGGTGAGAGGAGGGGAAAATAACATACGCAGAAATGAAATCAGATTTTAGCATAGGAGGCCAGTCTAGCTTGATAGATATGACAGGAAAGGATACTGTGCGGTCAGTATAAAAACTACAAAACAATCCACACAGAGTTTACAAAATCTCCACACCTGACTAAAGGTGTGGAGGGTAAATCTGCTTCCCAGAGCTTCCAGCTAACAGAAAAAATCCATACTGACAAGCTGGACAAATATAGAATGCACAGAACAATAAGTCCACAACATGTGGACTGAAATGAGCAAAGCCAGAACTTATCTTTGCAGAACTGGTCAGGAAACCAGGAGAATCCAAGCAGAGATGTGAATCCAGCAAGGAAACATTGACAAGTGGCACAGGCTGAAGAAAGAGCCAGACTTAAATAGCGGACGATAAGTGGAGGCAGCTGATGACAGCTAACTCCAAGGAGCAGCCATACCACTAGAAACCACAAGAGGGAGCCCAAGAGCAGAACTCACAAAAGTGCCACTTACAACCACCGGAGGGAGCCCAAGAGCGGAATTCACAACAGGGCGGCTCAGTGGACAACGGAGGGTGAGTATAGCAGGTTTTTTGTTTTTTTACTATTTTTAACATTACTTTCTTTTACTATTGATGCCGCATAAGCAGCATCAATAGTAAAAGGTTGGGGACACACAGGGTTAATAGCGGCGGTAACGGAAAGCGTTACCGCCGGCATTGACCCTGTGTTAGCGGTGACCAGAGGGGAGTATGGAGCGGGCGCCGGGGACACTGACTGTGGGGAGTAAGCAGCGGAGCGCCGGGGACACTGACTGCGGGGAGCGGAGCAGCGGGGACACTGACTGCAGGGAGCGGAGTGCCGGGGACACTGACTGCGGGGAGCATGGAGCGGGCGCCGGCCACTGACTGCGGGGAGTATGGAGCGGCCATTTTCTTCCGGACTGTGCCAGTCGCTGATCGGTTGTGGCTGTTTTGCGGCGACCAATCAGCGACTTGGATTTCCATGATAGACGAAGGCCACGACCAATGAATATCCGTGACAGGACAGACAGACAGACGGAAGTACCCCTTAGACAATTATGTATATAGATTCTCCTCTGTGATGTAATTTGTTCATTCTCCATGGGATGTGGTGTAACTCCACTTGATCTCCTTTCAAAGGTACCTGATGACTCATCCCTATCATTGTCCTCAGAATTCTCATGTGAAGTGTGCGAAGTATCCTTGTTGGAAAATACCACTCTGCTTTGTCAGTCCTTAATTTATCCCCACTCTGTTTGAGGAATGATTTTTTTATATCTCCTCGAACAGGTGGTGCTATAGAGTTCAAGTCCCCTTTTTCTCTGAAGAGGCAATTTGCATATTATATATCCTCCGCCGTTCACTGGACCAGGAATATACCCCATTGCAATTATACAGTCTCTTTGATATTTGTTTTTTATTAGTATTATTGATCTGGTCTTCCAGCTTTGTCAGGTTGGTTTTAATATCAGACCATTGTTGAAAATTTTTAAGAGACTTGTACTGCTGTAATGACTTTTTGGTCTCTTGGATCTCAAGTTTAATGACTGATAGCAAGGATTCCTCCTCTTTTACAATGAGGTCCATCAGTTTGAAAGGGCATTCGCTGAGGATATTAAACCATTGTTTCTCAAACTCCTCAGAAAATTGTGTGGTGGTCAATTTTTAAATTCTCAATCCCCTAGGGATCATATCCTGATCGAGATAAGATTTTAGGGCTCTTTTCCATTTGCGAGAAACACATCCGTGTCTCGCATGTGAAAACCAAGCTCTGGCGCCGGCACATGGGAGCGGAGCGTGCAGCTCCATGTGTTGCTATGCGGCCGCACGCTCCGTTCTGGAGTGCCGGCGCCAGAGCTTGGTTTTCAAATGTGAGACACGGACGTGTTTCTCACAAATGGAAAAGAGCCCTTAGAGTGGTGCAATACCACCAAATACAGACCTCTTTAAGGCTGGGTTCACATTGCGTTAATAGCAGCCCGTTAAACACATACGTTAACGGGCTGCTGTTAACGCAAGTGCCGTTATGGCAGCACGCTAGCGCAGATAGAGCATCTGCTAGCTCTAACTGCGCTAGCGGTGACGGACCCGGAAACGCTGCAGCCCGTGTCTCGGGGTCCGTCACTCAATGACGGCACATGGCTAGCGCACGCCCATTGTGGGCGTGCGCTAGCGTTTCGTCCGACATTGCTGTCTATGGCGGCCGTAACGGACTACGTTACACCGTGTTTATGCCGCGGTGTAACGTAGTCCGTCTAATGGACGAGATGAACGCAATGTGAACCCAGTTTAACTCTCTGTTTTTCCCACAGTTTCATAAGTTTGTCTAATTCTTGGGTGTCAGGAGTAGATTCAAATCTGGTGTTTTTAAAAATAGCAGACGCTCTTAAATTGCTAGTATCAAAATTATCATCATCCTGTTCAGAGGTGGTAACACCTGTACCATCTGAAATCTCTTGGGCTCGTGACATTTTCTCTTTCTCTTTTCTCTGGGAAGAGACACAAGAATGTATTCCCCTGAGTAAAAAGCAGGGGAAAAAAACAGTGATAAACCTTTCTAGCTATATTGTGTCTGAAATGCAGCAGAAAATCCTCTCCAAAGAACTCTAATTTTCTCCAACTAAAGAACTAGATACAGTTAGGGCCAGAAATATTTGGACAGTGACACAATTTTCGCGAGTTGGGCTCTGCATGCCACCACATTGGATTTGAAATGAAGCCTCTACAACAGAATTCAAGTGCAGATTGTAACGTTTAATTTGAAGGGTTGAACAAAAATATCTGATAGAAAATGTAGGAATTGTACACATTTCTTTACAAACACTCCACATTCTAGGAGGTCAAAAGTAATTGGACAAATAAACATAACCCAAACAAAATATTTTTATTTTCAATATTTTGTTGCAAATCCTTTGGAGGCAATCACTGCCTTAAGTCTGGAACCCATGGACATCACCAAACGCTGGGTTTCCTCCTTCTTAATGCTTTGCCAGGCCTTTACAGCCGCAGCCTTCAGGTCTTGCTTGTTTGTGGGTCTTTCCGTCTTAAGTCTGGATTTGAGCAAGTGAAATGCATGCTCAATTGGGTTTAGATCTGGAGATTGACTTGGCCATTGCAGAATGTTCCACTTTTTGGCACTCATGAACTCCTGGGTAGCTTTGGCTGTATGCTTCGGGTCATTGTCCATCTGTACTATGAAGCGCCGTCCAATCAACTTTGCAGCATTTGGCTGAATCTGGGCTGAAAGTATATCCCGGTACACTTCAGAATTCATCCGGCTACTCTTGTCTGCTCTTATGTCATCAATAAACACAAGTGACCCAGTGCCATTGAAAGCCATGCATGCCCATGCCATCACGTTGCCTCCACCATGTTTTACAGAGGATGTGGTGTGCCTTGGATCATGTGCCGTTCCCTTTCTTCTCCAAACTTTTTTCTTCCCATCATTCTGGTACAGGTTGATCTTTGTCTCATCTGTCCATAGAATACTTTTCCAGAACTGAGCTGGCTTCTTGAGGTGTTTTTCTGCAAATTTAACTCTGGCCTGTCTATTTTTGGTATTGATGAATGGTTTGCATCTAGATGTGAACCCTTTGTATTTACTGTCATGGAGTCTTCTCTTTACTGTTGACTTAGAGACAGAAACACCTACTTCACTGAGAGTGTTCTGGACTTCAGTTGATGTTGTGAACGGGTTCTTCTTCACCAAATTAAGTATGCGGCGATCATCCACCACTGTTGTCATCCGTGGACGCCCAGGCCTTTTTGAGTTCCCAAGCTCACCAGTCAATTCCTTTTTTCTCAGAATGTACCCAACTGTTGATTTTGCTACTCCAAGCATGTCTGCTATCTCTCTGATGGATTTTTTCTTTTTTTTCAGCCTCAGGATGTTCTGCTTCACCTCAATTGAGAGTTCCTTTGACCACATGTTGTCTGCTCACAGCAACAGCTTCCAAATGCAAAACCACACACCTGGAATCCACCCCTGACCTTTTAACTACTTCATTGATTACAGGTTAACGAGGGAGACGCCTTCAGAGTTAATTGCAGCCCTTGAGTCCATTGTCCAATTACTTTTGGTCCCTTGAAAAAGAGGACGCTATGCATTACAGAGCTATGATTCCTAAACCCTTTCTCCGATTTGGATGTGGAAACTATCATATTGCAGCGGGGATGGTGCACTTTCAGCCCATATTATATATATAATTGTATTTCTGAACATGTTTTTGTAAACAGCTAAAATAACAAAACTTGTGTCACTGTCCAAATATTTCTGGCCCTAACTGTATATACCACACACTCCTGGACTTAAAGAAATTTGTCAGGAATTTGACACTGAAATGTCATTTTCTGAATGAGACCAGTGAAAATGATATAGAAATTTCCATCAATAGTGATCAAACTCCATCATTGTCTTCAATTCCCACGTTTGAGGAAGTATGTTCTTATCAAAATCTTAAAATACTGGGAGCAGAATCCCTGACTCAAGATGAAGATCTTAACAAATATTTCAGTGTGAAAAAGCCTTATTACTATCAAATAAAATCAAGACCCCAGATTTTGGACACATTCCAGGAAATTGTTGAATGGGATTTGATTAGCTTGAAGGAAAATGCTGGCCAAGAGAAGATAAGACATAATCTCAGTAAAGGCGAGAAGCAGGCTCTAAAAGAGTAAAGGTACCTTCACACTGAATGATATCGCTAGCGATCCGTGACGTTGCAGCGTCCTGGCTAGGGATATCGTTCAGTTTGACAGGCAGCAGCGATCAGGATCCTGCTGTGCCATCGTTGGTCGGAGCAGAAAGTCCAGAACTTTATTTCATCGCTGGACTCCCGCAGACATCGCTGAATCGGCGTGTGTGACGCCGATTCAGCGATGTCTTCACTGGTAACCAGGGTAAACATCGGGTTACTAAGCGCAGGGCCGCGCTTAGTAACCCGATGTTTACCCTGGTTACCAGCGTAAACGTAAAAAAAAAAAAACCACTACATACTTACTTTCCGGTGTCTGTCCCCCGGCGCTGTGCTTCTCTGCACTGGCTGTGAGCGGCGGCTGGCCGTAAAGCACAGCGGTGACGTCACCGCTCTGCTTTACGGCTGGCCGGCGCTGACAGTGCAGGAAAGCACAGCGCCGGGGGACAGACACCGGAATGTAAGTAGGTAGTGTTTGTTTTTTTTTTACATTTACGCTGGTAACCAGGGTAAACATTGGGTTACTAAGCGCGGCCCTGCGCTTAGTAACCCGATGTTTACCCTGGTTACCAGGGGACCGGCATCATTGGTCGCTGGAGAGCTGTCTGTGTGACAGCTCTCCAGCGACCAAACAGCGACGCTGCAGCGATCGGGATCCTTGTCTATATCGCTGCAGCGTCGCTAAATATGACGGTACCTTTAAAGTCAAACACTAATTTAACCATCAGAGGGGCAGACAAAGGAGGAGATGTTGTCCTCCTGGATTCATGTCTTTATGAAAAGTTTAATCAGAACATTCTACAGAATGAGGACATATATAAACCTCTGAACAACAATCCTACAGTCTTCCAAAATAAATTAAAAACTCTCTTGTTGGAAGGTGTAGCATTGGGGCAATCAGCACAAATCTTTCAGAAGATCTATATGTTGAGTACCCTATTATTCCAATCCTACACTCCCTTTCCAAAATTCACAAGGAGGTTTTTCCTCCTCCATTGAAACCTATTGTGGCTGGGATAGGGAGCGTAGGAGAAAAATAAAGTGCCTGGATAGATATGTACCAGCAGCCTCTAGTACAACAAATCCCAGGATACATAAGAGACTCTAAACATCTTTTTCCCGTCTCCCATGACAGCACACCTGAGAGAGGGATCCGCCCAGTCGGGACAGGAAACCTACTGAAATAAAAGGACGGTACGTCTCCCTCGCTTCAGTTGGGTTTCCTGTCCTGATGTGAACCCTTGTGCTGAAATCACGGTGGTATTTTGATTGAAGATTCCACTTACCCACTCCTGTCCCAACACTGGAAGCGCAGGCAGGGCGCCTGTATGTCGACCGTCAGGTGATGGTGGCGCTGTTCGCAGAACCTGCAGGCTCTTGCGCACGTGCGGGCGTCGGTCCAGCACAGTCCGGACTCTTGGGGCCATTCTGTGTCTGCCACGCCGCTCTCTCCCCCTCTGCTGGGCGACTTCCGGGCGCGCGGATGGCGTTGCGCGCAAGGCACGCTTGGAATGGGCGTGCCTGCGTGACGTCAGAGCGGTGCGCCGGATCCAACATGGCGACGCCCAAGGAATGAATGCCGCAGACATTACAGGCTTCCCGGCGGTAGAAAGGAGGGGGAGAGGAGCACAACGGATACCAAACGAGGTGGGGAGCCTTGCGGATTACCCTTTATCAAGGGTGAAGTTGCACAGAACGTCGCTCACTTCCGTACAGCTTTCCAGAGATGGAGGATCGTATGGAGCAACAGTAGCAGCAGCAGCCATTGCAGCAGCAGCAGCTAGAGCCCTTATCAGGTGATGCACCGGCTCACCAACGTCCTAAGAAAGATAGCCGCTCGAGTGGAAGGAGCAGCAATCGTCCTAGCCGGACGTCACAGGACTCTTCAACCTCCAGGAGGAACGTTCTCCGTGCTCCTAGTCCGCCTCAGAATCCGGTACCCTTTATGGTCAGCGGATGGTGAGTGATCTACGTGAATGTCACCCTGGTGGTAATGGGCCACATTTTCTGTTTACTTGGCAGGCGCCGAGGAAGGCTAGCTCCAAGTCAAAGCATAAGGAATGTGCCCTCTGTAGAGTTCCGTTGGCAGTCCAGTGGCAGAAGAGTCTTTGTATAGATTGCATCCAAAAGACTATCCAGGAGGAGACCCCTGACTTTGCCTCTAGTCTTAGGGCAATAATCAGAGCAGAAGTAGAAAGCTCTGTAAAAGCAGCCCTTAAGAAAAAGGGTAGTAAAAACCCAGAACCGGTTTCTGTTTCCGAGTTTTCTCAGTCTGATGAGGAATGTCAGGAGGAACCATTATCTCCCTGCTCCTCCTCTTCTAGGTCCTCTGGCTCCTCTTCAGAAATCGATGTTGGGGGCCGTCCGTGCTTTCTAACCGAGAACACGGATAAGCTAGTAAAAGCCGTCAGAGCTTCAATGGGCCTAAAAGATGAAAAAGCGGCCAAATCCCTGGATGACGTTATGTTTGGGGGCTTAGAGGAAAGGAGAAAGCGTACTTTTCCAGTTAACTCCAAAGTAAAAGCCTTAAAGAGAAGGAATGGAGGAAGCCGGAGAAATCGGGTAATCAACTCTCGGCTTCTAAAAGACGTTACCCCTTTGAGGAGAAAGATTCGGAGACATGGGGTAAGGTTCCAAAAATCGATGGTGCGGTAGCTAGATCATCTAAAAAGTTATCCCTTCCCTTAGAAGACTCTGGCGTGATAAGGGATCCCTTAGACAAAAAAGCGGATGGGTTACTAAGGCACACCTGTGAAGCGACCGCAGGGGGTTTAAAACCGGCAATTGCAGGGACTTGTGTCGCACGCTCCCTTATTGTCTGGCTACAGCAGACAGAGGAGCAATTGAAATCTAAAGCTCCAAGGGAAGAGATTTTAACTAATGTAACTGTGGCTAAAGGAGCAGCAGCCTTTATAGCAGATTCTTCGGCAGACTCCGTAAGGCTGGTGGCTAGAGCAGCAAGTTTATCCAACGCGGCTAGACGTGCTCTCTGGTTGAAGGGGTGCCCGGGCGACTTACCTTCAAAGAATAGACTTTGTTCTATACCGTGTGACGGCCATTTCCTCTTTGGTCAAAAACTAGAAGACATTTTGGAGAAAGCAGGGGATAGGAAAAAGGGTTTTCCTCGCTTTCCAGTGGACTTTAGAAGACCTTATTTTCGGAGGGGCAAATTTAGTAGGGGCCGCCCCCCGGGAGATAGGAGGAATTGGGACTCCAGAGACAGAAAACGTTCTGGATATATGTTTAAAGGTACCTCGACATCAGCAAAAAAGTCCTCCCACTGACGCCAGGCCTGAGGTGAGGGCAAGGCTTTCATCTTTTTTCCCAGCCTGGGTAAACATCTCCCCCAGTCATTGGACTCTGAAGGTTGTCAAGGACGGCCTAAAAATAGATTTTGTTTATCCACCGCGACAGACTTGTTTTAACAGCCCAAAGAAAAACCCCGGAAGAGCAGCTAGCCTTGGAAGCAGAGGTATTGGAGCTGGTTTCAAAACGAGTTCTGATAGAAGTCCCGGGAGGAAGAAGAGGGAAAAGGTTTTTATTCCCCTCTTTTTTTGATACAAAAACCGGACGGGTCACTAAGAACCATTGTCAATTTAAAAAATCTCAATCAGTCGGTAGTAAACTGCTCCTTCAAAATGGAGTCTGTGAATACAGCGATAAAACTCTTGTTCCCAAATTGCTTCATGGCAGCCATAGACTTAAAGGACGCCTACTACCATGTCCCAATCCATCGGGACTACCAGAAATTTCTAAGAGTAGCAGTTTATGTCCAAGGAAGTCTAAGGCACTATCAATACGCTGCCCTCCCATTCGGCCTGTCGATAGCGCCAAGAATATTTACCAAGCTAATGTCAGAGGTTATGTCCTTCCTCCGTTCTCGGAACGTGGCTATAGTTCCGTATCTAGACGACTTCCTTATAACAGGGAACTCAGCAGCACACTGCCTGGCACAAATAAAAGAAGTCACGGCAACGCTAGAGGTGTTGGGATGGAAAATAAATCTCACCAAATCAAGGTTGATGCCGGAGCTAGTTCAGTCCTTTCTGGGCTTAGTTCTGGACTCCAGGCGTCAGCTTTGTCTCTTACCAGAAAACAAGCTGGTCAAAATTCAAAATCTTGTGGAGTCAGCGATTCAACACCCCGTAATGACATTGAGAAAGGCAATGTCCCTGTTGGGTTCTCTGACGTCCTGTATACCCGCAGTAAGATGTGCGCAGTTTCATCTAAGACAGTTACAGTGGGAGGTCCTATCAGCACAAAGGTGGTAAAAAGGGCATTTAAAGGGGAAGCTACGCCTTTCATTGGATGTAACAGATTCCCTAAAATGGTGGGCAGTAAGAGATCATTTGGCGTCGGGGGTCCAGTGGGTAACTCCGAGCAGATCATCACCACAGACGCAAGCGGTACAGGATGGGGGGCTCATTTAGGAACTCTCTCGGTTCAGGGATCTTGGTCTCGACTGGAATCACAGCAGGCGTCAAATTTAAGAGAGTTATGGGCTGTAGAGAGAGCTATAGAACATTTCCTTCCTATCCTTCAGGGTCACAATACCAGAGTCATGTCAGACAATCACGCAGAGGTTGCGTATATCAACCACCAAGGGGGGACGAGATCCCCTTCCCTGATGAAGTCAGCATCTATCCTCCTACAACTAGCAGAGCTCCACCTGCTATCCATCTCTGCTCT
Source organism: Ranitomeya imitator (assembly GCF_032444005.1). Taxonomy (NCBI): domain Eukaryota; kingdom Metazoa; phylum Chordata; class Amphibia; order Anura; family Dendrobatidae; genus Ranitomeya; species Ranitomeya imitator. The sequence goes on from NC_091287.1 coordinate 199,398,337, forward strand.
CCACATAAAGGGAGTCGAGAATACGAAAGCGGACTACCTAAGTCGCAAGACACTGAGACAGGGAGAGTGGTCGTTGAATCCCCAGGTGTTTCAACAGATAGTGCCGGCTTGGGGCTTACCTGTAATAGATTTATTTGCCACTCTAAACAACAGGAAAGTAGAGAGTTTCTGTTCATTAGACCCCTCTCGGGGTTTCTCTCTCAGAAACCTTTTGCGGTGGATGTTCTTCAAATTCAATGGAAATTCAGTCTTGCTTATGTGTTTCCACCGATAGTGATGATTCCGGCAGTGGTAAGAAAGATCAGAATGGAGCAGGCGAGATTAATTTTGATTGCTCTATTTTGGCCGAAAAGACCTTGGTTTTCCCTCCTGAGACAGATGTCAATAACCGATCTATGGATTCTGCCAGAAATTCCGGACCTGCTTACCCAGGGTCCAATATGCCACTCTCAAGTGAAGGGCTTCCATCTGGCAGACTGGATTTTGAGAGGGCATTATTGAGCAGGCAGGGATTTTCACCAGGGTTAGTCTCCACCTTGTTGAAAAGTAGAAAACCAGTCACATCGAGAATATATGGTAGAACATGGAAAAAGTTTCTGTTTTTTTCGGGGCAACCTTTGGGGGACAAGGCTCCTGTCTTTACTATTTTGGAGTTTTTACAAGCGGGTTTACAACTAGGGTTGGCAACTAATACGCTCAAAGTACAAGTGTCGGCATTAGGAGCCTTGTATAATTGTAGTCTGGCCTCCGATAGGTGGGTGTCCCGCTTTATAAAATCTTGTAGTAGGTCTAGACCAGTTGTAATTCAGAGGGTTCCGCCGTGGGATTTGAATCTGGTGTTAGAGGCTCTAACTAGAGGTCCATTTGAACCTTTGCAGGAATCATCGGTAAAAATACTCACTCTTAAAACAGTGCTTCTGGTAGCGTTGAAATCAGCCCGTAGGGTGAGTGACTTGCAAGCCCTGTCTATCTCTCCTCCTTACACGCAAATATTTGATGACAGAGTAGTACTCAGACCAGATCCGGCATATCTGCCGAAAGAAGTACTTAACCCCTTCCCGACCTTTGACGCATACGCTGCGTCATGAAAGTCGGTGCCATTCCGACCCATGACGCAGCGTATGCGTCATGGCAGAATCGCGTTCCTGCAGGCCGGGTGAAAGGGTTAACTGTAATTTCACCCGGCGTGCAGGGACAGGAGGAGTTGTACTTTAGCCCAGGGGGGGTGGCTTCACCCCCCCGTGGCTACGATCACTCTGATTGGCTGTTGAAAGTGAAACTGCCAATCAGAGCGATTTGTAATATTTCACCTAAAAAACTGGTGAAATATTACAATCCAGCCATGGCCGATGCTACAATATCATCGGCCATGGCTGGAAACACTTATGTGCACCCACCCCACCGATCGCCCCCCCCAGCCCTCCGATCTATGGTCCGCTCCCCTCCGTCCTGTGCTCCGCTCCCCCGTCCTCCTGTCCGCTCCACCCGTGCTCCAATCCCACCCCCCGTGCTCCAATCCACCCCCCCTGCACTCCGATCCACCCCCCCGCACTCCGATCCACCCCCCCGCACACCGATCCACCCGCCCGCACACAGATCCACCCGCCCGCACACAGATCCACCCGCCCGCACACAGATCCACCCGCCCGCACACAGATCCACCCCCCCATGCTCCGATCTCTCCTCCCCGTGCTCCGACGCCCCCCCCCCGTGCCCTGATCTCCCCCCCCCCTTATACTTACCGAGCCTCCCGGGGTCCGTCCGTCTTCTTTCCTGGGCGCCGCCATCTTCCAAAATGGCGGGCGCATGCGCAGTGCGCCCGCCGAATCTGCCAGCCGGCAGATTCGTTCCAGAGTGAATTTTGATCACTGTGAAAAAACCTCACAGTGATCAAAATAAAAAAAACAGTAAATGACCCCCCCCTTTGTCACCCCTATAGGTAGGGACAATAATAAAATAAAGAATTTTTTTTTTCCCCACTAAGGTTGGAGTTAGAACTAGGGGTAGGGTTAGGGGTAGGGTTAGAGTTAGGGGTAGGGTTAGGGTTAGGGGTAGGGTTAGGGATAGGAATGTGCACACGTATTCTGGTCCTCTGCGGATTTTTCCGCAGCGGATTTCATAAATCCGCAGTGCTAAACCGCTGTGGATTTATCGCGGATTTACCGCGTTTTTTCTGCGCATTTCACTGCGGTTTTACAACTGCGATTTTCTATTGGAGCAGTTGTAAAACCGCTGCGGAATCCGCAGAAAGAAGTGACATGCTGCGGAATGTAAACCGCTGCGTTTCCGTGCAGTTTTTCCACAGCATGTGTACAGCGATTTTTGTTTCCCATAGGTTTACATTGAACTGTAAACTCATGGGAAACTGCTGCGGATCCGCAGCGTTTTCCGCAGCGTGTGCACATACCTTTAGAATTAGGCTATGTGCACACGGTGCGGATTTGGCTGCGGATCCGCAGCGGATTGGCCGCTGCGGAACCGCAGCAGAGTTCCATCAGGTTTACAGTACTATGTAAACATATGAAAAACCAAATCCGCTGTGCCCATGGTGCGGAAAATACCGTGCGGAAACGCTGCGTTGTATTTTCCGCAGCATGTCAATTCTTTGTGCGGATTCCGCAGCGTTTTACACCTGTTCCTCAATAGGAATCCGCAGGTGAAATCCGCACAAAAAACACTGGCAATCCGCGGTAAATCCGCAGGTAAAACGCAGTGCCTTTTACATGTGGATTTTTCAAAAATGATGCTGAAAAATCTCACACGAATCCGCAACGTGGGCACATAGCCTTAGGGTTAGGGTTGGGTTGGAATTAGGGTTGTGGTTAGGGTTAGGGGTGTGTTGGGGTTAGGGTTGTGATTAGGGTTACGGCTACAGTTGGGATAAGGGTTAGGGGTGTGTTGGAGTTAGAATTGAGGGGTTTCCACTGTTTAGGCACATCAGGGGGTCTCCAAACGCAACATGGCTCCACCATTGATTCCAGCCAATCTTGTATTCAAAAAGTCAAATGGTGCTCCCTCAATTCCGAGCCCCGACGTGTGCCCAAACAGTGGTTTACCCCCACATATGGGGTACCAGCATACTCAGGACAAACTGAGCAACAATTACTGGGGTCCAATTTCTCCTGTTACCCTTGAGAAAATAAAAAATTGCTTGCTAAAACATCATTTTTGAGGAAAGAAAAATGATTTTTTATTTTCACGGCTCTGCGTTGTAAACGTCTGTGAAGCACTTGGGGGTTGAAAGTGCTCACCACATATCTAGATAAGTTCCTTGGGGGGTCTAGTTTCCAAAATGGGGTCACTTGTGGTGGGTTTCTACTGTTCAGCCACATCAGGGGCTCTGCAAACGCAACGTGACGCCCGCAGAGCATTCCATCAAAGTCTGCATTTCAAAACGTCACTACTTCACTTCCGAGCCCCAGCATGTGCCCAAACAGTGGTTTACCCCCACATATGGAGTATCAGCGTACTCAGGAGAAACTGGACAACAACTTTTGGGGTCAAATTTCTCCTGTTACCCTTGGGAAAATAAAAAATTGCGGGCTAAAAAATCATTTTTGAGAAAAGAAATGTTTTTTTTATTTTCATGGCTCTGCGTTATAAACTTCTGTAAAGCACTTGAGGGTTCAAAGTGCTCACCACACGTCTAGATTAGTTCCTTTGGGGGTCTAGTTTCCAAAATGGGGTCATTTGTGGGAGATCTCCAATCTTTAGGCACACAGGGGCTCTCCAAACGCGACATGGTGTCCGCTAATGATTGGAACTAATTTTCCATTTAAAAAGCCAAATGGCGTGCCTTCCCTTCTGAGCCCTGCCGTGCGCTTAAACAGTGGTTTACCCCCACATATGGGGTATCTGCGTACTCACAACAAACTGGACAACAAAATTTGTGGTCCAATTTCTCCTATTACCATTGGCAAAATAGGAAATTCCAGGCTAAAAAATCATTTTTGAGGAAAGAAAAATTATTTTTTATTTTCATGGCTCTGCATTATAAACTTCTGTGAAGCACCTGGGGGTTTAAAGTGCTCAGTATGTATCTAGATAAGTTCCTTGGGGGGTCTAGTTTCCAAAATGGGGTCACTTGTGGGGGAGCTCCAATGTTTAGGCACACAGGGTCTCTCCAAACGCAACATGGTGTCCGCTAACGATGGAGATAATTTTTTATTCAAAAAGTCAAATGGCGCTCCTTCCCTCCCGAGCCTTACCATGTGCCCAAACAGTGGTTTACCCCCACATGTGAGGTATCGGTGTACTCAGGAGAAATTGCCCAACAAATTTTAGGATCCATTTTAACCTGTTGCCCATGTGAAAATGAAAAAATTGAGGCTAAAAGAATTTTTTTGTGAAAAAAAAGTACTTTTTCATTTTTACGGATCAATTTGTGAAGCACCTGGGGGTTTAAAGTGCTCACTATGCATCTAGATAAGTTCCTTGGGGCGTCTAGTTTCCAAAATGGGGTCACTTGTGGGGGAGCTCCAATTTTTAGGCACACGGGGGCTCTCCAAATGTGACATGGTGTCCGCTAAAGAGTGCAGCCAATTTTTAATTCAAAAAGTCAAATGGCGCTCCTTCCTTTCCAAGCCCTGCCGTGCGGCCAAACACTGATTTACCCCCACATATGAGGTATCAGCGTACGCAGGACAAATTGGACAAAAACTTTCGTGGTTTAGTTTCTCCTTTTACCATTGGGAAAATAAAAAAATTGTTGCTCAAAGATCATTTTTGTGACTAAAAATTTAAATGTTCATTTTTTCCTTCCATGTTGCTTCTGCTGCTTGGAAGCACCTGAAGGGTTAATAAACTTCTTGAATGTGGTTTTGTGCACCTTGAGGGGAGCAGTTTTTAGAATGGTGTCACTTTTGGGTATTTTCAGCCATATAGACCCCTCAAACTGACTTCAAATGTGAGGTGGTTCCTAAAAAAAATGGTTTTGTAAATTTCGTTGTAAAAATGAGAAATCGCTGGTCAAATTTTAACCCTTATAACTTCCTAGCAAAAAAAAATTTTGTTTCCAAAATTGTGCTGATGTAAAGTAGACATGTGGGAAATGTTATTTATTAACTATTTTGTGTCACATAACTCTCTGGTTTAACAAAATAAAAATTCAAAATGTGAAAATTGCGAAATTTTCAAAATTTTCGCCAAATTTCCGTTTTTATCACAAATAAACACAGAATTTATTGACCTAAATTTACCACTAACATGAAGCCCAATATGTCACGAGAAAACAATCTCAGAATCGCTAGGATCCGTTGAAGCGTTCCCGAGTTATTACCTCATAAAGGGACACTGGTCAGAATTGCAAAAAATGGCAAGGTCTTTAAAGGTCAAAATAGGCTGGGTCATGAAGGGGTTAAAGGGAAGGTGCCATCAAAAAAAATTCAGAAATTGTAAAAATGTAAAGAATTAATGATTACAGTTTCTTAAAAAATATTATCATTTGTTTATAATTTAGTAAAATATGAAAAATAATTTGAAAAGTTTTGGAATTTCCACTTTTAAACACTAGGGGGAGCAGCTGCTGAAATTTCAAAAAAACCTAGTGTACAAAAAGCTCACATTACAGCACTGCAGTAATTATGTGTGATGTCTCCTCTCCTCCCCTTCTGGGTGTTTGCTAAGGGATTAGAGAGGATGATATTCAGGAACCCAGTGAGCAGCCATTTTGTTGGTGACTGCAGAGTATGGCTGCCTTCACACTAGCACTATTTGGTCAGTATTTTACCTCAGTATTTGTAAGCCAAAACCAGGAGTGGAACAATTAGAGGAAAAGTATAATAGAAACATATGCACCACTTCTGCATTTATCACCCACTCCTGGTTTTAGCTACAAATACTGAGGTAAAATACTGACCAAATAATGAACGTGGACGGCAGCCTTAGGCTACTTTCACACTAGCGTTGTTGGCTGTACGTTGCAATGCGTCGTTCAGGAGAAAAAACATCCTGCAAAGTTGTCTGCAGGATGCGTTTTTTTCCCCATAGACTAACATTACCGACGTATTGCCACACGTCGCAACTGTAGTGCGACGGTTGCGTCATGTTTTGGTGGACCGCCGCCACAAAAATAAGTTACATGTAACGTTTGTTTGTGCGTCGAGTCCGCCATTTTCGACCGCGCATGCACGGCAGAAACTCCGCCCCATCCTCCCCAGACCTTACAATGGGGCAGCGGAAGCGTCGTAAGACTGCTTCCGCTGTCCACGTCGGACATTTCTTTCACAGCATACGTCGGTACGTCGGCCCGACGCACTGCGACGGGCCCGTACCGACGCTAGTGTGAAAGCAGCCTTATACTGACAAGTAGACAGTCACCGCGGATGGTAGGCAGCAAGGATTCTGGGAGATATGTGGTGGAGGGAGCAGGGTGACAGCAGTGCAGAGTATTTCAGGAGAGCAGTGTGCTGGTCTATAGGTGCCCCCTGTTTGGTGCACAGAGCAGCCAGAGATTGTACATAGGGCGCTGTCTTTTATACACATGGATGGACCATCTGCTTCACAGAAAATCCAGGAAACATTTCTGCAGATTGATGGCCTGTTCTGATCCAGACTTTGCATGCAGACCCCATTCCCCTCCTCAGATCCTGTCTTCTCCATCCTGTCCTGGTGATGTGTGAAAGCGAGGTGAAAGGGGCAGTCGGAGTGACGCTGGGAAGGAAATGTAGCCATATAGTAACGATAAAAATGAGACCCCTCTTCAGCTACCTCACCAGCCTTCACCTGACTGCGCCTAACTGGAGGTCATGCTGCCCCCTCTATTACCCCAGACCCACGTGCAGGTGCTCAGCCAGAAACACCATAGAATGGGTCCGCTTTCTGAAGATAATACTGCCATCGTGTTCTCACATAATACCGCCATAGAGATCACACATAATACCACCATATAGATCACACATAATACCGCCAGTGTTCTCACATACCGCCATATAGATCACACATAATACCACCAGTGTTCTCACATACCGCCATATAGATCACACAATACTGCCAGTGTTCTCACATACCGCCATATAGATCACACATAATACCACCAGTGTTCTCACATACCGCCATATAGATCACACATAATACCACCAGTGTTCTCACATACCGCCATATAGATCACACATAATACCACCAGTGTTCTCACATACCGCCATATAGATCACACAATACTGCCAGTGTTCTCACATAATACCACCATAGTGTTCTCACATAATACCGCCATATAGATCACACATAATACCGCCATATAGATCACACATAATACCGCCAGTGTTCTCACATACCGCCATATAGATCACACATACCACCAGTGTTCTCAAATACCGCCATATAGATCACACATAATACCACCAGTGTTCTCACATACCGCCATATAGATCACACAATACTGCCAGTGTTCTCACATAATACCGCCATATAGATCACACATAATACCACCAGTGTTCTCACATACCGCCATATAGATCACACATAATACTGCCAGTGTTCTCACATAATACCGCCATATAGATCACACATAATACCAGTGTTCTCGCATACCGCCATATAGATCACACATACAGTAATGCCACCAGTGTTCTCACATACCGCCATATAGATCGCACATAATACTGCCATAGTGTTCTCACATAATACCGCCATATAGATCACACATACAGTAATACCACCAGTGTTCTCACATACCGCCATATAGATCACACAATACTGCCATAGTGTTCTCACATACCGCCATATAGATCACACATAATACTGCCATAGTGTTCTCACATACCGCCATATAGATCACACATAATACTGCCATAGTGTTCTCACATACCGCCATATAGATCACACACAATACCACCATATAATTCTCACAATACTGATCAAGCATAATACCACCATACAGATCACATAATACCGTCATATAGATCTCACATAATGCCATAATACAGCATGACGCCCGCAGCTCCTGTTATCGCATGCATTGAGTTGTGTGTGCAATGGGGAAAGATATGCAGGGGAAAGAGGAGTGCATAGGAGAGGATTAGATACACGGTTCACCAGACAGTATCACACAAGAGAGGATTAGATACATGGCTCAGCATAATATCACACAGGAGAGGATTAGATACACGGCTCAGCAGACAGTATCACACAGGAGAGGATTAGATACACGGCTCAGCAGACAGTATCACACAGGAGAGGATTAGATACACGGCTCAGCAGACAGTATCACACAGGAGAGGATTAGATACATGGCTCAGCAGACAGTATCACACAACATTGGATTAGATACACGGCTCAGCATACAGTAACACACAGAATAGGATTAGATACACGGCTCAGCAGACAGTATCACACAGGATAGGATTAGATACACGGCTCAGCATAATATCACACAGTATAGGATTAGATACACGGCTCAGCAGTCAGTATCACACAGGAGAGGATTAGATACACGGCTCAGCATAATATCACACAGAATAGGGTTAGATACACGGCTCAGCAGACAGTATCACACAGGAGAGGATTAGATACACGGCTCAGCAGACAGTATCTCACAGAATAGGATTAGATACATGGCTCAGCAGACAGTATCACACAGCAATGGAATAGATACACGGCTCAGCAAACAGTATCACACAGGAGAGGATTAGATACACGGCTCAGCATAATATCACACAGTATAGGATTAGATGCATGGCTCAGCATAGTATCACACAGGAGAGGATTAGATGCATGGCTCAGCATAGTATCACACATGAGAGGATTAGATACAGGGGCCAGCAGACAGTATTACACAGGAGAGGATTAGATACACGGCTCAGCAGACAGTATCACACAGGAGAGGATTAGATACACGGCTCAGCATAATATCACACAGTATAGGATTAGATGCATGGCTCAGCATAGTATCACACAGGAGAGGATTAGATGCATTGCTCAGCATAGTATCACACATGAGAGGATTAGATACAGGGGCCAGCAGACAGTATTACACAGGAGAGGATTAGATACATGGCTCAGCACAGTATAGTGATAGATGCACGGTCTGATGTCCTGTGAGGAGCTGCAGTGAGGTCGGAGCAGCACAGAGCCTCCCCCATCCCCCCTCTGTTACCTCTCTGCGGCTCCTGATAGAGGACATCAGACGGCAGCACACCTTCACCCTCTCTAGGGATTACAGCCACACGCCAGGCAGCAGAGGACAGGGAACGGCTGCTGACAGTGTGAGGGGAGACAGATGTAGCTGCCCCTCCAACAGCACAGCTCAGTCACAGTGGAACTCACAGGTACACTCCACTGTAGGCTGAAGCAAGATGGCGCCGATCTCCTGCCTCTGCTGTGATGTGGAGACAGCCCAGGGGGCGTGGCCACATCAGAGCAGAGAGCAGCTGAACTTATAATGCATTGCTAGCTATGGGGTCGGCTCCCGACCGCAGCCTCCTATGTCCAGGGCTGCTGTATTTGCACAGTAAGTGCCGTGCTGGGACTCTTACACTGCTGCAAAGCAAAATGGCGGCAACCAGTGGCCATAAAAAATAATGAATAATAAAAAAGATATTAAAGTTAAAAAAATAATTTTGTATTAAAAATAATTGTTTATATAAACAATTATTTTTAATACAAAAACAAAATTGCGGCACCTTCCCTTTAAGTTCCATAGAAGTCAAGGAATTGTGTTACCCTCTTTTTGTGATAATCCCAAGAACCCAGGGGAAGAGAAATTTCATACACTGGATGCGAGAAGAGCTATTTTGCAGTACATATCTTTGACTAGTCAGTGGAGGAAGGATCAGTCCCTATTTGTAGCCTTCCAGGGTAGCAGGAAGGGATATGGGGTATCCAAGGGTACTATTGCTAGGTGGATTAGGGAGGCCATTTCCTTATCCTATACTTCTCGTGGTGCCCAGATCCCTGAAGGCATCAAGGCTCACTCCACCAGAGCTGTAGCTACTTCCTGGGCAGAAAAAGCAGAGGTATCAATTGATCAAATTTGTAAGGCCGCTACCTGGTCCTCACCGTCTACCTTCTTTAGACACTACCGACTAGATCTATCCTCCTCAACTGACCTTACCTTTGGTAGAAGGGTGCTACAAGCGGTGGTCCCTCCCTAAGGTGTTTCTTTATCCAAAAATCTCTCAGGTGTGCAGTCATGGGAGACAGGAAAACACCAAGGTTACTTACTGGTAGCCGTTTTTTCCGGAGCCCATAACAGCACCTGTATATTCCTCCCTTCTTTTTTCACCCTTTGGTGCGCACTTTTAGATGGGTGTTTATTGTTATTATTATGATGTGGTGGTAGATTGCCATGTGTTCTAACCAAGGGGGCCTCTCATGCTCTGAAAACCAACTGAAGCGAGGGAGAGGTACCGCCCTTTTATTTCAGTAGGTTTCCTGTCCCGACTGGGCGGATCCCTCTCTCAGGTGTGCTGTCATGGGCTCCGGAAAAACTGGCTACCAGTAAGTAACCTTGGTGTATTTCATTGCTTGATGGTTTTAAATTGTCTGAAAATTGCATGTTTATTACTTGTGACGTTGAAGCCCTGTATCATTTGCTGCTCCACGACCTGTCTTTAAGGATTCTATCAGATCACCTGAATAAATTTAGTAATTATAAAAAATCAATACAAGAGTTCATAGTGATGGGGATAGAGTTTTTACTGAAGTATAATTATTTTTCATTCAATAAAGATTTTTATTTACAGATCCGGGGAGCATCGATGGGTGCAGGGTTCTCGCCGTCACCTGCAAATTTATATTTGGCAGCCTGGGAACAAGATTTTGTCTTTTCCGGCTCGGACCCCCTTTCCGCCCACATTAGATGGATGGGTAGTTGTATGGATAACATCCTCCTGGTGTGGGATGGGACGGTGGAATCCGTGTCAGAATTTATTAAACAATGTAATGACAATGAAATTAATCTGAGATTTACTTATTTAATTGGAATCAGCTCTATTAATTTTCTAGACGTGACGCTCAGTTTGGATTCCACAAGCAAAGTCAGTGTCCCCCTACCGTAAAAGTACAGCCACAAACTCCACTTTATTGGCACAGTCCTGTCATCAGAAGATTGTTATTAAGAATGTTCTTCTTGGAGAATTGTATAAATTTAAAAGGAATTTATCTTTACACGAAACTTTTGAAAAGTAAAAGATGAAGTACGTGTTAGACTGACAGGAAGGGGTTACTCTAAGTGGATGTTAGATAGGGCTGAGGACATAATCAGTAATAAAGATAAAGCAGAGATGCTAAAAGAAACAGCAAAAAGAAAAAATGTCATAAATATAGATCTAACTATGTACAGTAGGTAATGAAAATGATGGAGTAGTTTTTACAACTGTGTACAGTCCATACTTTGAGAATATTACCAACATCATCAAAAAACGATTACCTACATTATATCAGGACAAAAAAAACTGGAGAAAATTCTGACAAATCCTGTGAAATTTATTGCCAAAAAAGCCTCTACTCTGGGTGATATTCTGTCCCCCAGCCTCTATCTCAGTGATAATATTAAAAAGGATAATTGGCTCAGTATCAGAGGGTCATACAAATGTGGGCACAATGTATGCACTTGTTGCAAGTTTATGAAAAACACCAAAACATTTGCCTCTTGTGCAAATAAAAAAAGAATATATGATTAATTCTTAGGCCGGTTTCACATGTCAGTGGCTCCTGTACATGAGGTGACCGTTTCCTCACGTACCAGAGCCACTGACACACGTAGACACATTAAAATCAATGCATCTGTGCAGATGCCATTGATTTTTTGCGGATCGTGTCTCCGTGTGTCAAACACAGAGACATATCAGTGTTCGTGGGAGCGCAGGGATTACTCGGACCCATTAAAGTCAATGGGTCCGTGTAAAACAGTGTGCAGTCCGTGTGCCATGCAGGAGACAGCGCTACATTAAGCGCTGTCCCCCCCACTGGTGCTAAAGCCCCATTCATATCTTCCCTGCAGCAGCGTTTGCTGTAGAGAAGATATGAATAATTGTGTTTAAAATAAAGATCGCTCATCACTAGTGTCAGGTATAGAAAAGGTCAAAATTCCAGCCAGAGGTGGCGATATTAAAAGGAAACTGATAAGCCGGGAAACATGATGAATTTACCAACTAAACATCAGGGTCTCGCATGGCATCAATATCAGTCAGGATCTGATTTACCATTATGAATAGAGAAGTACCTATTTGATGCATTACAGGTCCTTCTCAAAAAATTAGCATATAGTGTTAAATTTCATTATTTACCATAATGTAATGATTACAATTAAACTTTCATATATTATAGATTCATTATCCACCAACTGAAATTTGTCAGGTCTTTTATTGTTTTAATACTGATGATTTTGGCATACAACTCCTGATAACCCAAAAAACCTGTCTCAATAAATTAGCATATCAAGAAAATGTTCTCTAAACGACCTATTACCCTAATCTTCTGAATCAACTAATTAACTCTAAACACATGCAAAAGATACCTGAGGCTTTTATAAACTCCCTGCCTGGTTCATTACTCAAAACCCCCATCATGGGTAAGACTAGCGACCTGACAGATGTCAAGAAGGCCATCATTGACACCCTCAAGCAAGAGGGTAAGACCCAGAAAGAAAATTCTCAACAAATAGGCTGTTCCCAGAGTGCTGTATCAAGGCACCTCAATGGTAAGTCTGTTGGAAGGAAACAATGTGGCAGAAAACGCTGTACAACGAGAAGAGAAGACCGGACCCTGAGGAAGATTGTGGAGAAGGACCGATTCCAGACCTTGGGGAACCTGAGGAAGCAGTGGACTGAGTCTGGTGTGGAAACATCCAGAGCCACCGTGCACAGGCGTGTGCAGGAAATGGGCTACAGGTGCCGCATTCCCCAGGTAAAGCCACTTTTGAACCATAAACAGCGGCAGAGGCGCCTGACCTGGGCTACAGAGAAGCAGCACTGGACTGTTGCTAAGTGGTCCCAAGTACTTTTTTCTGATGAAAGCAAATTTTGCATGTCATTCGGAAATCAAGGTGCCAGAGTCTGGAGGAAGACTGGGGAGAAGGAAATACCAAAATGCCTGAAGTCCAGTGTCAAGTACCCACAGTCAGTGATGGTGTGGGGTGCCATGTCAGCTGCTGGTGTTGGTCCACTGTGTTTCATCAAGGGCAGGGTCAATGCAGCTAGCTATCAGGAGATTTTGGAGCACTTCATGCTTCCATCGGCTGAAATGCTTTATGGAGATGAAGATTTCATTTTTCAGCACGACCTGGCACCTGCTCACAGTGCCAAAACCACTGGTAAATGGTTTACTGACCATGGTATTACTGTGCTCAATTGGCCTGCCAACTCTCCTGACCTGAACCCCATAGAGAATCTGTGGGATATTGTGAAGAGAAAGTTGAGAGACGCAAGACCCAACACTCTGGATGAGCTTAAGGCCGCTATTGAAGCATCCTGGGCCTCCATAACATCTCAGCAGTGTCACAGGCTGATTGCCTCCATGCCACACCGCATTGAAGCAGTCATTTCTGCCAAAGGATTCCCAACCAAGTATTGAGTGCATAACTGAACATTATTATTTGATGGTTTTTTTGTTTGTTATTAAAAAACACTTTTATTTGATTGGATGGGTGAAATATGCTAATTTATTGAGACAGGTTTTTTGGGTTATCAGGAGTTGTATGCCAAAATCATCAGTATTAAAACAATAAAAGACCTGACAAATTTTAGTTGGTGGATAATGAATCTATAATATATGAAAGTTTAATTGTAATCATTACATTATGGTAAATAATGAAATTTAACACTATATGCTAATTTTTTGAGAAGGACCTGTATTAGGCTGAGGGTGCCAATACTTTTGTCTGACGCATTTTTGGAGTTTTGTGTAAAATGATCAATGTTTTGATTTTTGCTTCATTCTCTTTTGTGTTTTTTCATTTAAGACAAATTAAATGAAGATAATAATACCAAAGAATTTGTGATTGCAATCATTTTCATGAAGAAACTGAGTATTATCTGACAGAATTGCAGGGGTGTCAATACTTTTGGCCATGACTGTATACCTTCATTCTTGGTTACTCTTATTACACCTCATGTGTTTCTATTTTTTTAAATTTTTTAATTAACCCCTTTCTGACCTCAGACGGGATAGTATGTCTGAGGTCAGATACCGCACTTTGATGCAGGGCTCCGGAAGTGAGCCCGCATCAAAGCCAGGACATGTCAGCTGTTTTGAACAGCTGACGTGCCCGCAATAGCAGCGGGTGAAATCGTGATTCAGCCGCTGCTATTAACTTGATAAATGCCGCTGTCTAACGCAAAAAATAAGCCCTCACCCGACCCCAGATCATGAAAAATGGAGATGCTACAGGTATCGGAAAATGGCGCAATTTTTTTTTTTTTTTTAGCAAAGTTTGGAATATTTTTTCACCACTTAGATAAAAGAGAACCTAGACATGTTTGGTGTCTATGAACTCATAATGACCTGGAGAATCATAATGGCTGGTCAGTTTTAGCATTTAGTGAACCTAGTAAAAAAGCCAATCAAAAAACAAGTGTGGGATTGCACTTTTTTTGCAATTTCACCGCACTTGGAATTTTTTTCCTGTTTTCTAGTACACGACATGGTAAAGCGAATGATGTCGTTCAAAAGTACAACTTGTTTTGCAAAAAATGAGCCCTCACATGGCTATATTGACAGAAAAATAAAAACTTATAGCTCTGGGAAGAAGGGGAGCAAAAAACGAACACGGAAAAATGGAAAATCCCAAGGTCATGAAGGGGTTAACAAAGTAAAAGATCAGAAAGACAGCATGGGAATAGTGCACATCCGCGTGAGTCAGGGAATCAGTGTCCGCCATACTCACACCTCACCCCCTTCCTTTGAGGCATCAAGCTAAGGTTCTTTCAGGTAATCTCAAGATTCGCTCCCTGTCTTGGTTGAATGTAAGTGCGGTTCACCACGAGCATGCGCGGAGTGCAGGTACGAACTGGGGCTGAAATTCATGCTGTCACTGTCTCCAAGCACCAGATGGTCTAAATTACTAACATTAACCTGGATGGAGGAAAGCAAGATTTATTAGAAGACCAATATTTCTAATGATATCCATTGCCTGCAGGGATAAGTGACTAAAGGTACCTTCACACTCAACGATATCGCTAGCGATCCGTGACGTTGCAGCGTCCTGGCTAGCGATATCGTTGAGTGTGACAGGCAGCAGCGATCAGGATCCTGCTGTGACATCGTTGGTCAGAGCAGAAAGTCCAGAACTTTATTTCGTCGCTGGACCTCCTGCAGACATCGCTGAATCGGCGTGTGTGACGCCGATTCAGCGATGTCTTCACTGGTAACCAGGGTAAACATCAGGTTACTAAGCGCAGGGCCGCACTTAGTAACCCGATGTTTACCCTGGTTACCAGCGTAAACGTAAAAAAAAAAATACTACATACTTACCTTCCGCTGTCTGTCCTCCGGCGCTCTGCTTTTCTGCACTGTGAGCGCCGGCCAGCCGGAAAGCAGAGCACAGCGGTGACGTCACTGCTGTGCTTTCCGGCTGGCGCTCACAGTCAGTGCAGAGAAGCAGAGCGCCAGGAAACAGACACCGGAATGTAAATATGTAGTGTTTTTTTTTTTTTACGTTTACGCTGGTAACCAGGGTAAACATCGGGTTACTAAGCGTGGCCCTGCGCTTAGTAACCCGATGTTTACCCTGGTTACCAGGGGACCAGAATCGTTGGTCGCTGGAGAGCTGTCTGTGTGACAGCTCTCCAGCGACCACACAGCGACGCTGCAGCGATCGGGATCGTTGTCTGGATCGCTGCAGCGTCGCTAAATGTGACGGTACCTTAAGTCAGTGACTGTGCTTTGTCTCAACTCTTAACAGTATGGGTGTCTTGAGAACACTGATTCTGTTAACAATGTAGCAGACAAGGCGGCCCACGACCAGACAGGCCCTTGTGGCATTTGCCAGAAGGCCAGTCTGGCCCTGGCTGAGTGTCATTTTACGTAATCGCTGGGAAGTTTCTGTCCATGCTACAGTGACGCAGATGTGATTTACCATGTTCGTTTCCACCTAGGGTGAGTATTGTTATTTTATAGCATCAGGAGGCGGTTTTACCCATAAACACAGGGGATACATAAATTTATATATATAATCAATGTAATTACCGTATATACTCGAGTATAAGCCGACCCGAGTATAATCAGAGACCCCTAATTTTGCCACAAAAAACTTATTGACTCGAGTATAAGCCTAGGGTGGGAAATGCAGCAGCTACTGGTAAATTTCAAAAATAAAAATAGATACCAATAAAAGTAAAATTAATTGAGATATCGGTAGGTTAAGTGTTTTTGAATATCCATATTGAATCAGGAGCCCCATATAATGCTCCATACAGTTCATGATGGGCCCCATAAGATGCTCCATACAAAATATGTCTCATATAATGCTCCATAAAGTTCATGATGGGCCCCATAAGATGCTCCATATTAAAATATGCCCCATATAATGCTGCAAAAAGGTTAATAATGGCACCATAAGATGCTTCATATTAAAATATGCCCCATATAATGCTGCATACAAGGTTAATGATGGCCCCATAAAATGTTCCATAGAATAATATGCCACAATATAAGGGTATGTGCACACGATGCAGATTTAGTGCAGAACTGCAGCAGATTATTCTGAAGCAGAAACGCTGCAGAACTGCACTGTGATTTACAGTACAATGTAAATCAATGTGAAAAAAAAAAGCTGTGCACATGGTGCAGAAAAATCTGCGCAGAAACGCTGCAGATTTCAAAGAAGTGCATGTCACTTCTTTTGTGCAGTTCTGCAGCGTTTCTGCACCCCTCCATAATAGAAATCCATTGGTAAAATCTGCAAAAAAAAAGCATAAAAAACGCACAAAAAACGCACCTGCGGATTCTGCCAGGAGATGCAGATTTAGTGCAGATTTTATGCAGAAAAATTCTGCACCAAATCTGCATCGTGTGCACACAGCCTTATGCTTCATGAAAGTTGATGGCCCCATAAGGTGCTCCATAGAATAATATGCTCCATATGCTGCTCAATAAAGGTTGATGGCCCCACAAGATGCTCCATAGAATCTTAGAATAATATGGCCCCATATGCTGCTCCATAAAGGTTCATGATGGCCCTATAAGATGCTCCATAGAATAATATAACCCCATATGGTGCTGCTTTAAAAAAAAAAAATGACATACTCACCTCTCGTCGCTGGAAGCCAGGTACCAGTGTCCTGAGCAGGCGGGGACACTGGTGCCGGTGTCGTTGCTGGCTCAGGCCCCCAGCACTTGTGGCATTCACCTGTCCTTGTTCCACTGCCGCGTCTTCCGGGTCTCTGCAGTGACTGTTCACGCAGAGGGTGCACACTAAACACGTCATCGCGCCCTTTGACCTGAACGTCACAGCCAGAGGACGCAGAAGACCGAGCCAGGCGGTGGAATGGGGACAGGTGAATATTACATGGCTCACCCTCCCCAGTCATACTCACCCCCTCTTGGTGCGGTCTCTGCAAGTCCCTGCTTCTCCGATGGTCTCCGGAGCGCCTGCATCTTCTTCCTGTATTCAGCGGTCACATGGTACCGCTTACTAAATTAATGAATATGCGCTCCACGCCTATGGGAGTGATGTCACGTCCATATTCATTACTTTAATGAGCGGTACTATGTGCCACCTGAACACAGGAAGAGCTGCCTGCGCCGAGACCATCTGAGAAGCAGGGACGTGCAGAGACCGTGTCGGGAGGGTGAATATGATGTGACAGCAGCCACTCCTGCCGCTCCCCCTCCCCCGCCGACAATGACTCAAGTATAAGCCGAGAGTAGCACTTTCACTTGCTTAGGTGAGGTAACTGAACCTATAAATTTCAATATAATGAGAACAGGGATGTGAGTCAAAAGAATACAAAAAGATAAATATGATGATGCTATAGTCATCCCTGTGGGTGGAGATAAGGGGAGGGGGAAAAATAATAAATTACTGATAGGGGTTTGTTATAAATCTCCAAAAATAATGGAAGCAATGGAGAATATCCTCGTAAAGCAAATAGATGAAGCTGAGACTCAAGGAGAAGTCATTATTATGGGGGACTTCAACTACCCTGAAATAGATTGGGGAACAGAAACCTGCAGTTCCAGCAAAGATAATCGGTTTTTGACAACTATGAGAGACAATTACCTTTCACAACTGGTTCAGGACCCGACAAGAAGGGGGGCACTGCTAGACCTAATATTAACCAACAGGCCAGACCGCATAGCAAATATAAGGGTTGGGGGTCACTTGGGTAATAGCGATCACAAAATAATAAGTTTTCATGTATCCTTTAAAAAGATGTGTAATAGAGGGGTTACAAGGACACTAAACTTCAGGAGGGCAAATTTCCAACGGATGAGAGAGGATCTTGGTGCAATTAACTGGGACGATATCCTGAGACATAAAAATACACAAAGAAAATGGGAGACATTTATTAGCATCCTGGATAGGACCTGTGCACAGTATATACCGTATGGGAATAAACATACTAGAAATAGGAGGAAACCAATATGGCTAAATAGAGCTGTAAGGGGCGCAATAAGTGACAAAAAGAAAGCATTTAGAGAATTAAAGGAAGTAGGTAGTGATGAGGCAATAAATAAATACAGAAAATTAAATAAATTCTGTAAAAGGCAAATCAAGGCAGCAAAGATTGAGACAGAGAGACTCATTACCAGAGAGAGTAAAAATAATCCTAAAATATTCTTTAACTACATAAGTAGTAAGAAACTAAAAAATGATAGTGTTGGCCCCCTTAAAAATAGTCTGGGTGAAATGGCGGATGAGGATGAGGAAAAAGCCAATATGCTAAATGACTTTTTTTCAATCAGTATTTACACAAGAAAATCCCATGGCAGACAAAATGACTAGTGATAACAATTCCCAATTAAATGTCACCTGCTTAACCCAGCAGGAAGTGCGGCGGCATCTAAAAATCACTAAAATTGACAAATCTCCGGGCCCGGATGGGTTACACCCTTGAGTACTGCAGAAATTAAGTACAGTCATTGATAGACCATTATTTTTAATCTTTAAAGACTCCATAATAACAGGGTCTGTACCACAGGACTGGCGTATAGCAAATGTGGTGCCAATATTCAAAAAGGGGACAAAAACTGAACTCGGAAATTATAGGCCAGTAAGCTTAACCTCTACTGTGGGTAAAATCCTGGAGGGCATTCTAAGGGATGCTGTACTGGAGTATCTGAAGAGGAATAACCTCAAGACCCAGTATCAGCACGGGTTTACTAGGGACCGTTCATGTCAGACTAATTTAACATAGTAACATAGTAACATAGTTAGTAAGGCCGAAAAAAGACATTTGTCCATCCAGTTCAGCCTATATTCCATCATAATAAATCCCCAGATTTACGTCCTTCTACAGAACCCAATAATTGTATGATACAATATTGTTCTGCTCCAGGAAGACATCCAGGCCTCTCTTGAACCCCTCGACTGAGTTCGCCATCACCACCTCCTCAGGCAAGCAATTCCAGATTCTCACTGCCCTAACAGTAAAGAATCCTCTTCTATGTTGGTGGAAAAACCTTCTCTCCTCCAGACGCAAAGAATGCCCCCTTGTGCCTGTCACCTTCCTTGGTATAAACAGATCCTCAGCGAGATATTTGTATTGTCCCCTTATATACTTATACATGGTTATTAGATCGCCCCTCAGTCGTCTTTTTTCTAGACTAAATAATCCTAATTTCGCTAATCTATCTGGGTATTGTAGTTCTCCCATTCCCTTTATTAATTTTGTTGCCCTCCTTTGTACTCTCTCTAGTTCCATTATATCCTTCCTGAGCACCGGTGCCCAAAACTGGACACAGTACTCCATGTGCGGTCTAACTAGGGATTTGTACAGAGGCAGTATAATGCACCCCATGATCCTGTTTGCCTTGGCAGCTGCTGCCTGGCACTTTGATCAGTTTCTATGAAGAGGTAAGTTCCGGATTGGACCAAGGGAACCCAGTGGATGTAGTGTATATGGACTTTTCAAAAGCTTTTGATATGGTGCCACACAAAAGTTTGATACATAAAATGAGAATAATGGGGATAGGGGAAAATATGTGCAAGTGGGTTGAGAGCTGGCTCAGGGATAGGAAACAAAGGGTGGTTATTAATGGAGCACACTCGGACTGGGTAGCGGTTAGCAGTGGGGTACCACAGGGGTCAGTATTGGGCCCTCTTCTTTTTAACATATTTATTAATGACCTTGTAGGGGGCATTCAGAGTAGAATTTCAATATTTGCAGATGACACTAAACTCTGCAGGGTAATCAATACAGACGAGGACAATTTTATATTACAGAATGATTTATGTAAACTAGAAGCTTGGGCTGATAAATGGCAAATGAGCTTTAATGTGGATAAATGTAAGGTCATGCACTTGGGTAGAAGTAATAAGATGTATAATTATGTGCTTAATTCTAAAACTCTGGTCAAAACCGTCAATGAAAAAGACCTGGGTGTATGGGTGGATGACAAACTCATTCAGTGGCCAGTGTCACGCAGCTGCTACAAAGGCAAATAAAATAATGGGATGCATTAAAAGAGGCATAGATGCTCATGAGGAGAACATAATTTTACCTCTATACAAGTCACTTGTTCGACCACACTTAGAATACTGAGCACAGTTCTGGTCTCCGGTGTATAAGAAAGACATAGCTGAACTGGAGTGGGTGCAGAGAAGAGCGACCAAGGTTATTAGAGGACTGGGGGGTCTGCAATACCAAGATATGTTATTACACTTAAAGGGAACCTGTCACCCCGTTTTTTGAGATTGAGCTATAAATACTGTTAAATAGGGCCTGCGCTGTGTGTTCCTATAGTGTATGTAGTGTACCCCGATTCCCCACCTATGCTGAGATATAACTTACCAAAGTCGCCGTTTTCGCCTGTCAATCAGGCTGGTCAGGTCGGGAGGGCGTGGTGACATCGCTGGTTCTTCCTCAGCTTTACGTTGGTGGCGTAGTGGCGAACAAGCAGCGCGCGATCTGCGCTGTAATCCCTTGCATCGGTGGGGGCGGCCATCTTCCTGGGGCCGCGCGTGCGCAGATCGAGTGCTCTGCTGCACGGGGCTTCAGGAAAATGGCCGCGGGATGCCGCGCGTGCGCATTAGAGATCGCGGCGGCCATTTTCCCAAAGCCGAGTTTGCATCTCGGCTTTGGGAAAATGGCCGCCGCGATCTCTAATGCGCACGCGCGGCATCCCGCGGCCATTTTCCTGAAGCCCCGTGCAGCAGAGCACTCGATCTGCGCACGCGCGGCCCCAGGAAGATGGCCGCCCCCACCGATGCAAGGGATTACAGCGCAGATCGCGCGCTGCTTGTTCACCACTACGCCAATACGCCACCAACGTAAAGCTAAGGAAGAACCAGCGATGTCACCACGCCCTCCCGACCTGACCAGCCTGATTGACAGGCGAAAACGGCGACTTTGGTAAGTTATATCTCAGCATAGGTGGGGAATCAGGGTACACTACATACACTATAGGAACACACAGCACAGGCCCTATTTAACAGTATTTATAGCTCAATCTCAAAAAACGGGGTGACAGGTTCCCTTTAAGGCTATTTAGTTTGGAAAAACGAAGACTAAGGGGTGATCTTATTTTAATGTATAAATATATGAGGGGACAGTACAAAGGCCTTTCTGATGATCTTTTTAATCATAGACCTGAGACAGGGACAAGGGGGCATCCTCTACGTCTGGAGGAAAGAAGGTTTAAGCATAATAACAGACACAGATTCTTTACTGTAAGAGCAGTGAGACTATGGAACTCTCTGCCGTATGATGTTGTAATGAGTGATTCGTTACTTAAATTTAAGAGGGGACTGGATACCTTTCTGGAAAAGTATAATGTTACAGGGTATATACACTAGATTCTTTGATAGGGCGTTGACCCAGGGAACTAGTCTGATTGCCGTATGTGGAGTCGGGAAGGAATTTTTTCCCCCAATGTGGAGCTTACTCTTTGCCACATGGGTTTTTTTTGCCTTCCTCTGGATCAACATGTTAGGGCACGTTAGGTTGGGCTATGGGTTCAACTAGATGGACTTAAAGTCTTCCTTCAACCTTAACCCCTTCCCGACCTTTGACGCCACGTAGGCGTCATGAAAGACGGTGCCAATCCGACCTGTGATGCCTATGTGGTGTCATGGAAAGATCGCGTCCCTGCAGATCGGGTGAAAGGGTTAACTCCCATTTCACCCGATCTGCAGGGACAGGGGGAGTGGTAGAATAGCCCAGGGGGGGTGGCTTCACCCCCCCGTGGCTACGATCGCTCTGATTGTCTGTTGAAACTGAAACTGCCAATCAGAGCGATTTGTAATATTTCACCTATTATAACTGGTGAAATATTACAATCCAGCCATGGCCAATGCTGCAATATCATTGGCCATGGCTGGAAACACTAATGTGCCCTTACCCCACCCCACCGATCGCCCCCCCAGCCCTCCGATCTGTCCGGTACACTGCTCCGGCTCCCCTCCGTCCTGTGCTCCGCTCCCCCCGTGCTCTTGTCCGCTCCCCCCGTGCTCCAATCACCCTCCCCGTGCTCTAATCACCCCCCCTGTACTCCGATCCACCCCCCCGTGCTCCGTTCCACCCCCCGTGCTCCGTTCCACCCCCACCGTGCTCCGTTCCACCCACACTGTGCTCCGTTCCACCCCTCCTGCGCTCCGATCCACCCCACCCATGCTCCGATCCCCCCCCCGTGCTCCCCCCCACCCCATCATACTTACCGATCCTGCCGGGGTCCGTCCGTCTTCTCCCTGGGCGCCGCCATCTTCCAAAATGGCGGGTGCATGCGCAGTGCGCCCGCCGAATCTGCCGGCCGGCAGATTCATTCTAAAGTGCATTTTGATCACTGAGATATAATCTATCTCAGTGATCAAAATAAAAAAAATAATAAATGACCCCCCCCCCCCCCCTTTGTCACCCCCATAGGTAGGGACAATAAAAAAATAAAGAATTTTTTTCCCACTAATGTTAGAATAGGGCTAGGGTTAGGGCTAGGGTTAGGGCTAGGGTTAGGGTTTCGGTATGTGCACACGTATTCTGGTCTTCTGCGGATTTTTCCGCTGCGGATTTGATAAATCCGCAGTGCTAAACCGCTGCGGATTTATGGCGGATTTACTGCGTTTTTTCTGCGCATTTCACTGCGGTTTTACAACTGCGATTTTCTATTTGAGCAGTTGTAAAACCGCTGCGGAATCCGCACAAAGAAGTGACATGCTGCGGAATGTAAACCGCTGTGTTTCCGTGCAGTTTTTCCGCAGCATATGTACAGCTATTTTTGTTTCCCATAGGTTTACATTGAACTGTAAACTCATGGGAAACTGCTGCAGATCCGCAGCGTTTTCCGCAGCGTGTGCACATACCTTTAGAATTAGGCTATGTGCACACGGTGCAGATTTGGCTGCGGATCCGCAGCGAATTGGCCGCTGCGGATTCGCAGCAGTGTTCCATCAGGTTTACAGTACCATGTAAACATATGGAAAACCAAATCCGCTGTGCCCATGGTGCGGAAAATACCGCGCGGAAACGCTGCGTTGTATTTTCCGCAGCATGTCAATTCTTTGTGCGGATTCCGCAGTGTTTTACACCTGTTCCTCAATAGGAATCCACAGGTGAAATCCACACAAAAAAACACTGGAAATCCGCGGAAAATCTGCAGGTAAAACGCAGTGCCTTTTACCCGTGGATTTTTCAAAAATGATGCTGAAAAATCTCACACGAATCCGCAACGTGGGCACATGGCCTTAGGGTTAGGGTTGGAATTAGGGTTGTGGTTAGGGGTGTGATTAGGGTTATGGCTACAGTTGGGATTAGAGTTAGGGGTGTGTTGGGGTTAGTGTTGGAGGTAGAATTGAGGGGTTACCACTGCTTAGGCACATCAGGGGTCTCCAAACGCAACATGGCGCCACCATTGATTCCAGCCAATCTCGTATTCAAAAAGTCAAATGGTGCTCCCTCAATTCCGAGCCCCGACGTGCGCCCAAACAGTGGTTTACCCCCACAATTGGGGTATCAGCATACTCAGGATAAACTGCGCAACAATTACTGGGGTCCAATTTCTCCTGTTACCCTTGAGGAAAGAAAAATGATTTTTTTTTTCACGGCTCTGCGTTGTAAACGTCTGTGAAGCACTTGGGGGTTCAAAGTGCTCACCACATATCTAGATAAGTTCCTTGGGGGGTCTAGTTTCTAAAATGGGGTCACTTGTGGGGGTTTCTACTGTTTAGGCACACCAGGGGCTCTGCAAACGCAACGTGACGCCCGCAGACCATTCCATCAAAGTCTGCATTTCAAAAGTCACTACTTCCCTTCTGAGCCCCGACGTGTGCCCAAACAGTGGTTTACCTCCACATGGGGTATCAGCGTACTCAGGAGAAACTGGACAACAACTTTTGGGGTCCAATTTCTCCTGTAACCCTTGGGAAAATAAAAAATTCTGGGCTAAATAATTTTTTTTGAGGAAAGAAAACGTATTTATTATTTTCACGGCTCTGCATTATAAACTTCTATGAAGCACTTGGGGGATCAAAGTGCTCACCACACATCTAGGTAAGTTCCTTTCGGGGTCTAGTTTCCAAAATGGGGTCACTTGTGGGGGGTTTCTACTGTTTAGCCACATCAGGGGCTCTGCAAACGCAACGTGACGCCCGCAGAGCATGACGCCCGCAGAGCATGACGCCCGCAGAGCATTCCATCAAAGTCTGCATTTCAAAACGTCACTACTTCAATTCCGAGCCCCGGCATGTGCCCAAACAGTAGTTTACCCCCAAATTTGGGGTATCACCGTACTCAGGAAAAACTGCACAACAAATATTGGGGTCAAATTTCTCCTGTTACCCTTGGGAAAATTAAAAAATTCTGGGCTAAATAATTATTTTTGAGGAAAGAAAACTTATTTATTATTTTCACGGCTCTGCGTTATAAACTTCTGTGAAGCACCTGGGGGTTTAAAATGCTCAATATGTATCTAGATAAGTTCCTTGGGGGGTCTAGTTTCCAAAATGGGGTCACTTGTGGGGGAGCTCCAATGTTTAGGCACACAGGGGCTCTCCAAACGCGACATGGTGTCCGCTAACAATTGGAGCTAATTTTCCATTCAAAAAGTCAAATGGCACGCCTTCCCTTCCGAGCCCTGCCGAGTGCCCAAACAGTGGTTTACCCCCACATATGAGGTATCGGCGTACTCGGGAGAAATTGCCCAACAAATTTTATGATCCATTTTATCCTATTGCCCATGTGAAAATGAAAAAATTGAGGCGAAAAGAATTTTTTTGTGAAAAAAAGTACTTTTTCATTTTTACAGATCAATTTGTGAAGCACCTGAGGGTTTAAAGTGCTCACTAGGCATCTAGATAAGTTCCTTGGGGGGTCTAGTTTCCAATATGGGGTCACTTGTGGGGGAGCGCCAATGTTTAGGCACACAGGAGCTCTCCAAACACGACATGGTGTCCGCTAACGATGGAAATAATTTTTCATTCAAAAAGTCAAATGGCGCTCCTTCCCTTCCGAGCCTTACCATGTGCCCAAACAGTGGTTTACCCCCACATGTGAGGTATTGGTGTACTCAGTAGAAATTGCCCAACAAATTTTAGTATCCATTTTATCCTGTTGCCCATGTGAAAATGAAAAAATTGAGGCTAAAAGAATTTTTTGTGTGAAAAAAAGTACTTTTTCATTTTTACGGATCAATTTGTGAAGCACCTGGGGGTTCAAAGTGCTCACTATGCATCTAGATAAGTTCCTTGGAGCGTCTAGTTTCCAAAATGGGGTCACTTGTGGGGGAGCTCCAATTTTTAGACACACGGGGGCTCTCCAAACGTGACATGGTGTCCGCTAAAGAGTGGAGCCAATTTTTCATTCAAAAAGTCAAATGGCGCTCCTTCCCTTCCAAGCCCTGCCGTGCGCCCAAACAGAGGTTTACCCCCACATATGAGGTATCAGCGTACTCAGGACAAATTGGACAACAACTTTCGTGGTTCAGGTTCTCCTTTTACCGTTGGGAAAATAAAAAAATTGTTGCTAAAAGATAATTTTTGTGACTAAAAAGTTAAATGTTCATTTTTTCCTTCCATGTTGCTTCTGCTGCTGTGAAGCACCTGAAGGCTTAATAAACTTCTTGAATGTGGTTTTGAGTACCTTGAGGGGTGCAGTTTTTAGAATGGTGTCACTTTTGGGTATTTTCAGCCATATAGACCCCTCAAACTGACTTCAAATGTGAGGTGGTCCCTAAAAAAAATGGTTTTGTAAATTTCGTTGTAAAAATGAGAAATCGCTGGTCAAATTTTAACCCTTATAACTTCCTATCAAAAAAAATTTTGTTTCCAAAATTGTGCTGATGTAAAGTATACATGTGGGAAATGTTATTTATTAACTATTTTGTGTCACATAACTCTCTGGTTTAACAGAATAAAAATTCAAAATGTAAAAATTGCGAAATTTTCAAAATTTTCGCCAAATTTCCGTTTTTATCACAAATAAACGCAGAATTTATTGACCTAAATTTACCACTAGCATGAAGCCCAATATGTCACGAAAAAACAATCTCAGAACTGCTAGGATCCGTTGAAGCGTTCCAGAGTTATTTCCTCAAAGGGACACTGGTCAGAATTGCAAAAAACGGCAAGGTCTTTAAGGTCAAAATAGGCTGGGTCATGAAGGGGTTAATAACTATGTAACTATCTTTGAACCCATGTGATGAATACGACATTGATTCTTGATATAAACAATGGTGCCAGCAGTGATTTCTTTGTAGCTCTTGTGTCGGCGATCAAAGGCACACTTTTGGTGTTCCTGAGCAGAATGGATGTTGGTACTTACAGTTGAGAGGATCCTGTTATGAATGGTTGTGAGTGTACTTAGCACATCAGGGTTGGCATCATCTCAAAGAGATATGACATCCACAATGTCATTTGCTAATGGATCGAGGTCAATAGGAAGCTTAGCCTTCCGTTTATAGATGACCTCAAATGGAGTACACTTGTTTGAGGCATGCACAGATGTGTGATAGGCAAACAAAACACCAGGGATGAACTGGTCCCATTTGGTTCCTTGGTCATTGACAAGCTTGCAAAGAGATTCTTTGAGTGTTCGATTGTCATGTTCCCGCTGGCCATTTGTTTGTGGGTGGTAGGCAGATGAAATGTGGTGATCTGTTTTAAAATGATCCATCAGATTGTCAATGATTGAGTTCACAAACTCTCTTCTCTGGTCGCCAATCAGAGTGTCCATACAGCCTAAGCGGCAAATAATGTTGTACAAAAATTTTGCTACTGACATGGCACTCTTGTCTGGAACAGTTGTTGCTTCAGTCCACTTCGAGAAATGATCAGTGACAGCAACTATATATTTGTTGCCGTTTCATGTTTCCTGAAGAGGACCGATCATATCAATCCCAACTAAGCTCCATACTTTTCCAGGCACTGGTATACTGTTGAGAGGTGGAGCTTCTTTGCTGATTTTGGGACATGTGACAAAACATTTTTGACAGGATTTGACATGTTGGTAAACATCATTCTTCATTCCTTTGCAGTAATAACGGTCAGAAATTTTGGCAAATGTTTTATCTCTGCCAAAATGGCCACCAGAAGTTGGGTTGTCGTGACAGGCCTTCAGGATATTTGGCAGTCGGCTTTTAGTGAGAACCTCCTTTTTTCCCATAGTAAATTATCCCTTTCTCTGCTCAATATTGCTTAGATGTTTGTCTAAACTGGGACTTCGCATTTGAATGTTTCTCTGGAGGTAGTTCGTAGATCCACTGGGGGTACTTTTATTCTGTTACAGTGTAGAATCTCAAAAGTTGATCATATAGTTGGTCTTCCATTGTTGTCAAAATTGCCAATCTTTTTTTGTTGTTGGAGGTGTTCCAAGTTCACTTTATATATGTTATCAGGATAGAATAGGAACTCACACTGGAGAACTTAAGGTGCATATCATAGAGAGCAGGGAGAAACATACATAACAAGTTACAACACATAACATTAACTATGCACTGATGGAACTGCACCATCTACTGTCAGTTCAATGTAATGCCTCCAACACATGCTATAAGTCTAGTCCACCCGTTCCCTTGCACTACATTTGCTGCTGATTTTCAACAGGGAAAAAAATCAGCAGTCAATCTGCATCAAAATCCGCATCTCAATGATGTGGATTTTTTTGTGCAGGAGCTCAGCAGATTTCTCTGTGTCACGTGGAAGAGGGAAATCTGCTGCAGACTGCATGAAAATCTGACAAAAGCCGCATGAAATGATATATAGTTTGTGTATGTGCATCTATATATACTGTAGCACTACAGCAGCAAAAACACACTAATATTCTGCCCTAGAGGAGTATAGACTATGGGTATATTATACCTAGGCCAGATTATACTCCTCCGGGCCAGAATATACCCCTGCTGCTGTAGAACTGATTTTTCACGCTTATGAGAACCATTGAGTGATGTACTCATGAACGGGGCCCCAGATATCGCACAGGGGCCCGAGAAATCTTAGGCTAGTTTCACATTTGCGCACAGCTTTGTATGCTCTTAGTGAAACCCCGCCCACTGCCGTGCCCGCCAGTTAAGCTCCGCCCAGGTACGCATGTGGCCGCATGCGGTCTGCGTACCCTATCTTTATCATTGGGTACACAGGCCTTGTGGATGTTTGCGTTTGCGTCCGCATGCATTGTTTTGACAATTCGCTGAACGCAAGAAAATCTTGTTGTCTTTGCAGCAGGTTGCAGCACTGTCAAAAGAACGTGGGCGGAGCTTAACAGGCGGGGAGCAGCAGTGGTCAAGGCTTCACTGAGAGCGTACGCATGCACACGGCTGTACGCAAATGTGAATATAGCCTTACAGGATTGAGTAATATATTCAAGAGCAGGGTCCCAGACATCACAAAGGGGGTCCCAGACAGCGTACAGTGGGTCCCAGATAGCGCACAGGGGGTCCCAGACAGCGCACAAGGGACATGTGCTCTGTCTATTTCCCCCCATTGCGCGCTCTTACCCCCTTGCTCACTGTCTCTGCCTCCTTGTGCGCTATCTGGGACCCCCTGTGGGCTGCCTGGGGCTCCTGTGGGCTGCCTGGGGTTCCTGTGGGCTGCCTGGAGCCCCTGTGGGCTGCCTGGGGTCCTGTGCGCTGACTGAGGCCTGTGCGCTTTCTGTGGCCCCTGTGCTCTGCCTGGACCCTGTGCGCTGCCTGGGGTCCTGTGTGCTACCTGGGGCCCATGTGCGCTGCCTGGGGCCCTGTGCGCTGTGTGGGGCCTTGTGCTCTGCCTGGGGCCCCATGTGCTGCCTGGAGCTCCGTGTGCTGCCTGGGGCCTCGTGTGCTGCCTGAGACCCTGTGCACTGCCTGGGGCCCCTGTGGGCTGCCTGGGGTCCTGGGCGCTGCCTGGGGCCCCGTGAACTTCCTGTGGCCCCTGTGCTCTTCCTGGAGCCCCTCTGTGCTGCCTGTTGCTCTGTGTGCTGCCTGGGGCCCCTATGCTCTTCCTGGGGCCCCTCTATGCTGCCTGGGGCCCCTCTGTGCTGCCTGTTGCCCTGTGCGCTGCCTGGGGCCCCGTGCACTTCCTGTGGCCCCTGTGCTATTCCTGGGTCCCCTCTGTGCTGCCTGTTGCCCTGTGAGCTGCCTGGGGCCCCTCTATGCTGCCTGGGGCCCCTCTGTGCTGCCTGAGGCCCCTCTGTGCTGCCTGTTGTCCTGTGCGCTGCCTGGGGCCCCTGTGCTCTTCCTGGGGCCCTGTGTGCTGCCTTGGGCCCCTGTGCACTGCCTGGGGTCCTGTGCACTGCCTGGGGCATTGTGCTCTGTTTGGGGCTCCGTGCGCTGCCTGGGGCCCCAGTGTGCTGCCGGGGGCCCTGTGTTCTGCCAGGGACCCCGTGTGCTGCCTGAGGCCCCTGTGCACCGCCTGGAGCCATGTGGGCTGCCTGAGGCCGCTGTGGGCTGCCTGGGGCCCTGTGCGCTCCCTGGGGCACTGTACTCTGCCTGGGGCCCTGTGCGCGCCTTGGGCCCTGTGCGCTGCCTGGGGCTCCGTTTGCTGTCTGGGGCTCCGTTATTGATTATATCACTCAATGGTTCTCAAAAGGCTGAAAATCTAATCTACAGCAGCTAGGGTATATTCTGACCTGGAGGGGTATAATCTGGACTAGTCCAATTTCTACCCCAGGGTATAGTTTGGGCTAGGCCAGAATTTACCCGGGGTATACTCTGGCCTAGGACACTTTAACCCCGGGTATATTCTGGGCGGGGGGGGGGGGGGGGGGGGGGTTAATCTGGCCTGTTATACCGGGGTCTAAAGGAGACACCTGTGGTTCTCATTGCCAAACTGCTATTAGCATTTTAACTACGAATTTTAGCTATTTAGCTATGTGTAACAAAAGCAATCAAAAGATAGCAGCTTCAAGTCTACCATGGAGACTATTGAAGCAAGTACAACCCCCCCCCCCCCCACACACACACACACACACATTTTTAAAAATGTTTAAAAATAAATGCTCAAATCACCCCCTTTTTGCCCCATTTAAAATAAAATAAAGAAGACATATTTTGTATCGTTGCATTTAAGAAATTCACGATCTATCAAGAT